>NC_139608.1:30342366-32742366 GCF_964270895.1 Podarcis filfolensis | reverse complement strand
ACGCCACTATTGTCAAAATGTGATCAGCATAGCTAAACTTCTACAAGAGCTGTAGCTCAACTTTCAAGCAACTCACTTGGATAGATTTGAGTGTGGATGCATCAGTGGTCCTTTATTACATAGATTTCAAGATTCCCTGCTGGCTAGTTCAGGAAATCAGGTTTTCCTGGCCAGTGCAATAATCTCTGTCTCGGTATCTACTATCGTTTGAATTACCCCGTTGAAGTAAGTTTCAAGTACTAATGTGGTCGGCTTCTGTTGGTAAGAGAGACACAACAAAATGTCTACAGCCAAGCTTATATATGGTGCTGAAGCAAGGCCAGGTTGGGAGGGCTCTACTCTTAGGCCTGGTTTTTTCTTTTTTCTTTTTAGGCAGCCCTACCGCTATGCAGATTGGGACGTGGGTGGCACTGTGGGTTAAACCACAGAGCCTAGGACTTGCCGATCAGAAGGTCGGCGGTTCGAATCCCTGCGATGGGGTAAGTGCCTGTTGCTCGGTCCCTGCTCCTGCCAACCTAGCAGTTCGAAAGCACGTCAAAGTGCAAGTAGATACGGTAAATAGGTACCGCTCCGGCAGGAAGGTAAACGGTGTTTCCGTGCGCTGCTCTGGTTCGCCAGAAGCGGCTTAGTCATGCTAGCCACATGACCTGGAAGCTGTATGCCGGCTCCCTCGGCCAATAAAGCGAGATGAGTGCCGCAACCCCAGAGTCAGCCATGACTGGACCTAATGGTCAGGGGTCCCCTTTACCTTTACTGCTATGCAGAGTGTAGACATTGCCTTAAGCAAATTATTTTGTATGTAAAGACAGAGCAACATTCTCTCCCCCCCCCCCGTTATTTATTATTGTATTCTTAATGCTGGGCGGAGGCACTCATGGGCTTTTCTGTCTCAGGTGCCAGAATAATTTTGCCATTTTTGGGAACTGTAGACTTTGACGTAGCGGGGGCGGGGGGGGGAGGCATTTGCTGATTGCACCAGGCAACTTAAAAAACTTGTATCTGAACTAAGGTGTGTTGTGTTGCAGATTGAAGATTATAGTTGTGTAGTGCATGGGTAGCCAAAATGGTGCTCTCCAGATTTTTTAGATTACAGCTCTCATAATCCCTGACCACTGACCATGCTACGTGAGGCTGGTGTTGCTCCCGTTGAAATGGAGGGGAGAGGTGGTATATTGGAAAGACTGATGAAAGTTGGAAATATATAAATATGTCTGGAAGGTAATCTGATTTTCTACAATGTTGCAGGGACTGTCTTTTTGCTCATGCCAGTAAAATAGCCAGGGTTGGCCCTGACAACTGAATTGTATGTGGCACTAGTAGGAAGCAATGCATTTGAATTCTGAGAAATGGATAATAAATCTTTTGAGTTGCATTTCGAAAGTGGCTTTGATTTATAGACCTTTTGCTCTACAGCCAGTGTGTCTCTAAGAATTGCCTCATAGCACATTGCACATAATCAAAGGATCCTGCCATCATTGGTACTAATTTACTGCAATAAAACACAGTAACAAGAATCAAGAAGAGGAAGTAAGGTCCAATGAGGCAACAAACTAGCAGAGAAAATGTAAAAGCTTGGCTGGGTTTAAGTAGATTTCAGGACTACTATACTATTATTTTTTCCTAATTTGCTACCAGGTACAGAGATGTACATATCTGCAGATCAGAAATAAGTTTAGAGCTGTATTTCAGATTCAGAGGATGTTTATAAGTCTTTTTTTTTCTCATTTTATCAATACGAGTGGTATTGAACAAAAAAAATTGCACTCAGAATTCTTTGGAACCAATGTTTTCATAATGCCTTAAAGTTTTAGACTCTAGTGCCAAATTAGTAAGGGTTTATTTTTTTAATATGACAACTTTGTGAGAAATCTGGCCCCAGCTTACTCCAATCCTCCTAATGAACTTTTAAGATCTCTCCATCCAAACCACACTAGCCATTGTAGCAAACCACTGTACCACATTTGTTCTACGGATTTACCATCACTGATTAATTATACAGAATTCTGCTTTGAATTGATAAATGTATGCCTTAAAAAATAATAATTAAAAAATCCTGACCAGCAGTGCCTCTCCAAATATCTCAGGCAGCATTTTATCCCCCAGCCGAGCTCGGCTATTTGAGATCCTTCTGGATGAACTATGGGCCTTCTGCATTTAAGGCATATGTCTAACCTATGACTCCTCCCCATTTAAGGGACGGGGATAGTAGATGTTGAGTCAATTGTTGAAAATTATACTATAAACAAGAAGTGGGTCAAGTACTAAGTATTTGGAGTAGCCATTCTTTGTAAGGCACTGTCAAATGAACTCTACCCTCTGTAAATGTTCCAAATTATACTGCAGTAGTGTTTGCACTAACCAAATCCAGCTAGGCTTCAATTGAAAAGCAGCATGCCTTTTTGTCTCATAGTTTGATTAATAGTCTTGCCAAATGCACATATCGCTAACTATATTGACTGATATTTGGCAGGGAAAAGAGCATGGTGTATATTATATAGATAGAAAATGGCCATTTGCTGTAAAATCAAAACATTAGCAATAAACAGCAAAGTGTTTTAATTAGCTTCAACAATTCTGTTCATGGAAATATGACTCAAGTGTAATGAATTGCCCAACTCATCTACAGTGGACGCTTGAGTTGCGAATGTGATCCGTGCGGGAGGCACGTTCGCAACCCGCAGCGTTCACAACCCTCAGTGCTGCGTCTGCACACGTGCGGGTCACAATTTGGTGCTTCTGCGCATGCGCAAGTGCTGAAACCCGGAAGTAACCCATTCCAGTACCTCCGGGTTCGGTGCGATGCGCAACCCGAAAATGCACAACCTGAAGCGTCTGTAACCCAAGGTATGACTGTATAGTATAGTAAATAAAGGAGGTTTGGCCCACACATTGTTGACTTCAAACAGATGTAGTATTTTGGGATTTGATATTAAAAATTGTGGTGACATGCCTCAGATAAAGTTACAATTTCATTTTTTTTTCTTAAGTGGTTTGACTTATTGCTCATACTTGGGACTATTGTAGCTGACTCCTGTTTGAGTCATCCATTCATGATAGCCATACTATGCGAGTGGTCAATAAATCCTTTAGATCCTTTAAATGCTGGTTGCTATGATTTATCTTTGTCTCTACAGAGTGTGGTTTGAGAATACAAATCTTGGTTACTTGCTGATAGATCATACATATGTCTGCAAAGTGTGTTGCATGAAAAGGAGCCGTCTTCACTTGTTAGAAAGCTGTTTACAAATCGATGTTATCTTTGCCCAGAGTCAGTCTTTAATCTCTGCCTGTCTTGAAACTGTCTAGCTGATATATATCCTGCTTCTCAAAGCCTGCTCAAAATTTTGTGAAATTGCATCATGGTTGAGTGAAATGTAACACAAATCCTATATGCTTTGCATATGTGAAGAGATTTATCTGACATTTTCCTGAAGTAATTTCTTGTGAGCAACGCCGAATCCAAGCAATGACCTGGAGCATACTCCTCTAATGATAAGGAAGAGATTTGGACTTCATGACCATTGAAGACAACCACTAGATCTGCCCAACATGTTACCAACCTGGTCACATAGGAAGTCAAGTTGTGCTCTTGCTTGCTTTTCTCACCTAGATAGAAAAATGGAACCCCTGCTTGTAGGACTTCTCTCCTTTTTTTGTAATCCCTTGTCACCTTCATTTGCTATTGGAGTTAAGACTAGCAAGAGATACCTTATTTTGCAAATGGGGCAGCTATTAGAATGATCCATCTTCAGGAGCTAATGGAATTTTAATAATAATAATAATAATAATAATAATAATAATAATAATAATAATAATAAATAATAATAATAATAATAATAATAATAATAATAATAATAATAATAATAATTTATTTATACCCCGCTCATCTGGCTGGGCTTCCCCAGCCACTCTGGGCAGCTTTCAACAAAATATTAAAATACAGTAATGCATCAAACATTAAAAGTTTCCCTAAACAGGGCTGCCTTCAGATGTCTTCTAAAAGTCTGGTAGTTGTTGTTCTCTTTGACATCTGGTGGGAGGGCACTCCACAGGGCAGGTGCCACTACCGAGAAGGCCCTCTGTCTGAAAGCTCTTGTGAGTTTCTCATGGAGTTTTTATGTGTGCTCCAACTTGGATCAATGGAAAATAAATATTGTGGCTTGTTTTTGAAGCACGTAAGGATGAAATTGAATGGTGAATGCCTTCAAGAGACAGTAGTCTTGGCTATCTTGAGCTATGCAGCCGCTTCTGAAGAAGGCCTCACTCTTGGATCCATATATTATAACATCTGTTGGCCAGTTGCTAATATTTCTTTCCTGGGCAAGGCATATTTCCAGATGTTTTAGACAAAACAAATTACCTTGTTTGATTTCAGGCCTGGCTCTTGCAAAGAGATGGTCTTGGTCACCTGATAGATGGGAGACAACCTATGTTGGGAGAAAAACAGAAGTTCAATTCTATGAATTGTCCTGGAATTCTCTGCGGCTTTTGAAAGCTTTGGTTCTAACATCATTCCAGATCAGCTGTCTGGAAGCAGGATGAGGGACACTGTACTATGGCAGTACAGTGGTACCTCGGGTTACATACGCTTCAGGTTACATACGTTTCAGGTTACAGACTCCGCTAACCCAGAAATAGTGCTTCAGGTTAAGAACTTTGCTTCAGGATGAGAACAGAAATCGCGCAGCGGATGCATGGCAGCAGCGGGAGGCCCCATTAGCTAAAGTGGTGTCTCAGGTTAAGAACAGTTTCAGGTTAAGAACGGACCTCCGGAACGAATTAAGTACTTAACCCGAGGTACCACTGTACACTGGGAGACTATTGCTAATTTCTGTGATATTAATGATACCTAAGGGTTCCATTGTGTATCCCTTGTTCTTTAATATGCACAAGAAACCACTGAATGAATAATATTGAAGTAGATGAAATCACCATGGAGATAAAACTCAAAATTGTATCTCATTTTTCATCAATCTCAGGTGAGGTTATGGAAGTGCTAAGCACTGACCCTGGTTCAGCAGTGGACTAGATAAGTCACAATAAACTGAAGGCCTATTGTTTTTAGACTGTGTTCATGAGCAAAGTTAGTCTGATTTCAATGTACATTAATGGTGAATAGGAAATCTGGTTTGTCATGAGTCTGCTTTGAGAACAAGCTCAATATGATGTTTCAGCATTTGAGGTAAGGTACTGGCTAAAACAAAGCAGTTTTGCATCTGGTCAGTGCCTTGATGGGAGATTCTGCCTTGAGTTCCATGGTGGATGAAAGGCCAGGTGTAAATCAGGAATGGGGAATCTCTGGCCCTCCCAGATGTTGTTGGATTCCAACTCCCATCAGCCCTGTTAACATGTCCAATGGTCAGGGATGATGGGAGTTGGGATCCAGCAACATCAAGAAGGTTGCAGGACTGTACAGGTCCCACAGGAAGTCATAGAGCCCAAATGTGCTCTTTATGAACAAAAATCCTATGACAGCGCTCTTCCCCCGATTTGCCTAGTGGCTCCCAGTAATCCCTGATATGGTTTACCACATCAGCGTAGCTTGGATTACCACATAGAACTCTTAACTGCGGTTTAAGTGATGAAAGGACCAAAATGATCAAATGCCAAACATTGCACTGTAGAGCAAATGGCCCTTCGGCTTGTTGTCATTATATGCCAACTCATCACCTTTGGCAAACAGAAATTGGTCCCTGGTGGTGATTCCGAGCACTTGCTTTGCAGCCCACCCCCAGAATGAGACTGACCTTTTATTAAAAGAACAGAAATATATTGCTGATGCTCAGTTCCATGCTGCTTGAAATCTTGTCAATCTACCGGTATTTTGTCCAGAAGAGAGTGTTTTGCTTAGTAAAGAGCTCTAATTAGCTGTTTGCATTTGTTGCAGCTGCTATAATAGAAAACAGTGGAGAAAACACAGCTAGCCAGTCCAAACATACACTGAAATAACTATCCTACCCCATTCTGGTTTCCCAGTCACTAATGCATAGTCCCTTTTATACACTTAAATATGATGTTATGGTGCACCATAATAATTTTACAATTTATACCCCACACATCTGGCTGGGTTGCAGTTTATGACTGGCCATAGTCATAAACAAAGCATCCAGGAGCACAGCTGGGTCCGGGAGGACTTTTAATTAGCTAAGAAACTGCTAGTATCTTACCTACCCAGCATTTAGCATTTGCTGTTAACTTCCTAAAGCATCTCCCACATCCAACTATTTGTGATGAGGGGAAAGATAGATATCAGAGATTCTGATGTAATGAGGTTCTCAGCTTCATAAACGCTTGATCAGTAATAAAGAAAATGTGTTTTGGAAATGGAGTTTATGGGTGGTGGTGGTGGGAACCTTGAGACTGCCAATTGCCATTAGCCTATATTTATTAAAGATTTTTTTAAAATTATAAAAAAGAAAAAACAAAAAAAGACATAACAGAAAAATAGAAAGAAAAAATACATCCATCATTCTCAAATTTTCAACTTTCATTACCTTCTTTCTTAGACCTCCTCCTCCTCCCCTTTCTTGTATCCTGGTTAATAATTATCGCAGCAAATCCTTTCCATAGTTCATAATATTTTGTCCTTACATTACCTTAATCTATTTTCATCTTGTCTTATAGCAAACCTTAAAACTAAAACTTAAATCTTATTTTTACCAACTTCTCATAACCATATCATTAACCTAATTCTTTAAACATTTTTACTAGAACCAAGTAGTTCCATTTCAACATTTCCCTAACATTCATCAATTATTTTAAAACAGTCCTAATGATAAAAGAAAAAAAAAGATAAAACAATCCAATCTTCATCCAGCGTCCCTTCCTCCTGGTCCCGGATTTTGTCAGTCGTTTTTGTCCCATTAATCTAGCGCATTAACCTGGTATTCTTATATCCGAGGCCCTCAAGTCTCTTCCATGTCTCTTCCGCAACTCTTCTTCATATTTTCCTTTCACTCGTGGGAACTCCATCTTAGTAATGTTTTTGACCCTTTTCAGCAGATCAGCCCCATTTCCATAGTCCAGACTAAACTCCATGTAGTATTTAAACACCTGTTTCTGATTCCCTCCAAAATTAAGAGCCCCCACAGCTCCAAACATCTGATGGCCCATTACCAGACTCAGAAAGTCCAAACATCCCTGCATGGGAGGGTCAATCCAACCCCCCATTTCCAAACCAAACCAAACTTTATCTTTCCAAATCTGGTTTTTTCCAAATTCATTTATCAAATCCAAAGGCTCATATTCCCGCAGGGCCGCAACTCCCTCCATTTCTGGCACCCAGGATTCAGCAGCATCCTCTTCTCTCATCTGTGCTGTCATAGCACACTCCTGTTTTAGTTCCTGGGTAGGCTCCATGTAGTTTCCTACTGCCTGTTCAAAAATTCTGGCCGCATTAGTCATCAAATCCGTCTTCTGACTTAACTGATCCAATAGGGCATTTATTTTACAGAAAGCACCCAACAGAGCTTCTGAAAACATTGCCCTACAAGGTCACAAGTCCTTTCCCACGATTGTAATCTGTAGCAGCTGCAAGCTCCTGAAATTGGTTACAATTTCACAGTCTCCCTCTAGGGGGAAAACTTCTGTTTATTCTTTCTTTTAAGAACAATAGCAACAAAGTTTCTTTTTAAAGATATTCTGTCAATATTTGTTCCTTTGAAATGCGAGAGGAAACAATGGAATCACTATATTACTTTTCTTTTACCTGTCTGTCAAAAACATTTGTCTCTGGTCAATGGGCTTCAAACGTCAGTCCTGACACTCCGCTCCAGGATCAGGACGGTGGAAAGTTACTTTACTTTAAACTCACTTCTGCAGGTTTAAACAGTCCAAAAAGAAATCCCCCTTCTTCTCCTGCTACCGAAGGGGGGTTCCACGATTTTAAATGATGAAAGCCAATCCTTTAAAAGTAATTTTCTAAGCTCTAGTTTACGTTGTCTTTACTTTATTCTGACTACAAAGAAACGGAAGGCTGACTTCTTGTTTAGACCTTCCCATTTCAGTGCCAAATTGAAATAAATTTTGAGTCCAATTCTCTCTTCTGGCCAGTCCTTATTTAAAGTCCAGTTGTTCAAGATTTAAGTACTCACGGGTGATTCTTTAGATGCCAAATTGTCCCAGGAAAAAGGCAGCGCTCTCCGGCAACGGCTATGCGGCTTCGCTCCACGGAAAAAGCAGTTGACTCACAGCACCGCGCCACTTCCCCCTCTTCGCTTCGGAGCCCATTAATGGGTTCCTTTGCGGGTTGGGGGGGCGCTAAAGGTGCCCGCTGAGTCCCATGGTCACAGGCTTCATCCGCCTGTGATTTTTTAAAGGGTCCCCGCTTCGCCGTAGCGGAAACGACCCGTTTCGCGCGGAGCTGGTCCCTCCAGTTCAGAGGGAGACCGCCATTGCCGATGGCGCCACCCCGGAAGTCCCAATTGCCATTAGCCTACTTTATCCAATTTGAACATGATTATGATCAGTCAAATGGGAACTGGATAACATAGTGCTAACTATGCATGGCTGATTAGTCAAATAATAACAACAGCAACAGTAATTGTTACTGTAATAATATGTCTCAAACTTATGACAGACTCGCTTCTGTATTTGCATTTGCTTAAAACTGTTATTCTTAAATTGGCATCAATTCACCTGTTGATTGAGGAAAATCTAATTTTTCAATGTGAGACATTGTGGAGCTTTGCAGCACAGCTTAAGCCTGTGGAAAAGGGAAAGCATGCAAGAAGGGCCTTGCATGGCTTAGTTTCAAGTGAACGCTGCCTGATGTCTTGCAGTCTCTGAAGTTGTTCTGAGACCAACAGGAATAGAACACATAAAGCCCCCATTCCCACCTTCCCTAACCACCAGTTGAGGTAGGCAGGTAGTATAGCATGATTACCATACTGTTATGAAAAGTTGGTAGTTTCTGTTGGTCACTTTTACATCTTTAGGTCCCCTCAAGTGAAGCACTCCTCTAAGTGTCTGTGTTGTTGCCACTTGAATCAGAGCAATTATTTAAGTTTGTATTTGAGTGTGTTATTGCAAAGACACAATGCAGAGGGATGGTTATGATCCCTGGGCAGAATACAGCCAAAATAGATGTGAGGTGCCTTTTTTTTTAGCAGATGAAGGTATAGATTTTGGGTGGATAATTGGCTGTGTCACCTGACATTTCTAGAACCAATGGAAACGGAGTATATGTTTTTTCTATGTAGTCTACACACAGTCTAGATACATTGAATATTTTTTATCATTACAAAGGAGTTATTGAGAAACTAGTTTCATTCTGGGGCGAGGTGGGGGGGAGCTCATTGCAGATTGATTCTACATTACACAGCAGTGTGTCTGATGAAAAACAGGTGTAGGTGGTCTTGGCAATGTTGTTTGTGTCCACACCTGCACAGTGATGTTGTGGGTGGATATACCAAGAACGCAACCACCTCTTTCTTCTTCATTCACTTGGGATATGCAGGGAACAAAAGCAAGGGTACCCAAATCAAAGGGAGGGCTTTTGCATGTGTATCTCATAACCAAAACCACCCATGTATACAGCAGGATCTAAAATCAATCTAGACTGAAAGCAACATGATGAGGATGAATGATTCTAGATTGAGGAAAAACCACAACTTTGTGCTATAAATGAGATTATGTGTATATCCACTGAGCCATCTGCAGGGTTCTCCTTAGGTGAGTACGAACAAAGAATCACCTCTCTTTTTAAGAAAAGGAAACTTGGGATTTTATTTCTTTATTTATTAAATTTCTATACCACTTTTCATTTGAGGATCACAGGGCAGTTTACTATATATAAAAACACAAAATAGATAAAAGCAAAAGAATATATAACCTAGTAACAAACTAACAAACCCCATCTTATTTTTCCATTTGAATCCCTTAATTATTAATATAGAAGTCAAAACGAAATCTGTATAACAAAGTAATATCACAGGGAAGATTGCCATTGTTAGCTCTTCTTTGGGGTTTGAAATCCTCTAAAGCTATAACTTGAATTATATTTTCTGTGTTGGAGTATTATTATACCTCACACTGTAGTGGTTTGTAGTAGGCATAGAACTGATTTATTAACAAAGGATAAAGCAGGTTGCACTGGCTATCTCTGAGCAAATGTTTTTTGGTAGTGTTAAATATAAAGCAGATCAGACTGACACATCATGTTTATTGTTGTCCGATATGTCATAAGCTAGACAGACTTTTGCAAATGTCACTTCTGATTTGTAGTCCTACAACCAACACTTGCCATTGATCAAAGTAAACATTTTAAAGAAATATTAAAAGAGCTGTGTGACTATTTTGCACATATATTGATGGGAAAATAGGAGACATTCAACTTTTCTAGACAGTAGGGCCTAGGGATGTGATTATCTCTTAGTAACCTACCGCATATTAATGAATATTGAACTCATACTTTTTTCTGATGACAAATCACAGCTGTCATTAAGCGATTTATTATGGCCTGTTTTACAGAAGTGTGAATAAATATGAAGTTTTGAACTAGGTTTTTTATTAAAGCAATATAATAGCAAGTCAGTGCTTCTGTCCACTAAAGTTCCCCCCAATATGGTATGGGAGGCCCACTTGTAACTGATATGCTTCTCATCTGTCACTAAACCTAAACACAGATTATTTACACTTCTGAAAAACGCTATGTCTATACTGCATCAAGGTATGTTTTAGTTGGGTAAAAAAAAAAGTTTGATACGCTGTAGGAATTCATAATGATAACCTTAGAGAAGCATGATTAATCAGGAGACATAACGGACTAATTGCACAAATTACACAGGCTACCATTCTTGCAAGAAGCAAGGTGACTTGTGAATTACATTGCCAAACTCTTGTTTCAGGAGAACCAAATGTGCAGAATTATTTCTTCACTGGTTCTCCCAGTGACTTCATCTAAATGATTTTCTCTTCTGAAACCTTTGCAATATGATAAAAAAGCAACACCACAGAGAGACATCTTGATGAGAAAATCCATCCTTTCCCCACATCTTCTGCCTATTTGGGCAGTCTGTCTTGCTGTTCTCTAAAAAGAAAAAAAAAAGCTCTTAGGTGGTTGAAATGTAAACTAGAGGGTCTGTGGTATTTGCAGCAGGAAGAAGGTTGATCCCCAAACATCTAGTGAGCAGTCTTAACTCCTGAGGCTTCTTTTTTCATCTACATTTTCCTATCTTATCAGATAATTCTTGCTCTCCAGTATGGGGCAGACTCTTTGTTGTCAGAAATACACTTACAGGTTAGGAAAACCTGAGAGTCCTATGTCTCGCAGCTACCTGATGGGGCAGTTGCAGCACCAGAGAGGACCCACCCCACCCCCACCCTCAGCTTATGTATCTTATCCATGCAAGCAGGCAAAGACTGTGTTTGCTTGTAACCTGCTTGTGCTACTCCCTCTTCAATTCTTGCTTGGTCCTGGGAGACAGTGGAGCAGGAAAGATTGGGGCAGGAGGAGGAGGAGGTGTGGAAGCCCTTGATTCATCACCAGCCTGACCTATCTCTCCCTCCTCTTGCACCTGTTCTTCAATCCTGCAACTTCTCAAGTTTCATCTCCTGGCTGTTACAGGCTCCACCAGACCTCTGATCCTTTCTTCCAAGTCTGTCTCCAATCCCACTTCTTCCAGTGCCCACTCATCAGTATCCAGCCACCACTCCTTAGTGTCCAGCCAGTCCCAGACAACAGTCTACTGAAACCACATGTAAGTACAGTGGTACCTCAGGTTAAGAACTTAATTTGTTCCGGAAGTCCGTTCTTAACCTGAAACTGTTCTTAACCTGAGGTACCACTTTAGCTAATGGGGCCTCCTGCTGCCGCCACGCGATTTCTGATCTCATCCTGAGGTAAAGTTCTTAACCCGAGGTACTATTTCTGGGTTAGTGGAGTCTGTAACCTGAAGCGTCTGTAACCCGAGGTACCACTGTATGTTTAACGGGGTGCGGGGAGCAGTTCTTGCCTTACTCTGTAGTTTCCCCTGTGTAAAATTATAGATAGTAAATCCTCTGGGCCAGGAGCTGGCCTCTTGTTCTCTAAATATAGATGGAGCTATATAAATAAATATTTCCCAAAGGCCCCGATAGGCCATTGAAATAACTTCAGCAATACAGCCCATGCAAATTGCTTACTCTCAGTGCATGCAGAGGTCTCCATTGCATCCTGTGAAGTAGTGGAAGTCCCTACACTTGTGCAGTAAGTTCTACTATGGATTGAAGATTTATCAGTATCTTTTGACTTGGTTCTTCTTCAGACTTGCAGCTTGTTCCATTTGGGATATGATTATCTGGCATAAATTCTGATCAGGCCATAATCATTTATCTCTCATTAGAAGTACACTTAATTAAAACGTAAGCCTGACTGAACCTTTACCATTTTCATATATGTGATACTCTTATAATGAAAGGTTAGTTGGTAATTAATCAGCTATTCAAGGCTGTGCACATTTCTGTGGATTTTAAAGCTAATCTAAGGGTGAAAATGGTAAACTGAGGAAGGTAACAAATGAGTTGAAGAATAAGTTTTAAAACAATGAAAATTGCATCTCAAAAAGCTGTTGTATAAAAGCAAGCATCACAAGGCAAAGTTGTAACACTAGGAGAAATCTAAAAACAACAAATCTGTCAGATTTTCCAACATCTGCATTGAGGTATGACTCTTTCCGTTGGATATAGTTTGAATGCTATTGTAATTGAATTTGTATACTTCATAAATTTTTATCATTCAGAATGTAATTTATTATTCTCTGGTTGTTCCTAGTTTAGTACCTTGTAAGTCAAATTAAATGAGGCTGGGACAGATGCACCCACTATAAAGTTCAATTTTGTTCTTCTCATTCTGGATTCCTGTAGTTACTAAAATACAGTGCAATGAATCAAATATTTAGCTGCATCTCTTAGGGTCATGTTGTGGCTCTTGTATGCATCTATGCATAAGATCAAGAGTAGTCAAGTATACCAATTTAGTGATTATTTTCCCCTCATAGCAGGTGTTAAAAGTCACAATTTTTCCTGTAACCCTCAGTAAATAAAATACATTGTTTACTGATGGTTACCGTTCGTATGATAAGAGGTGTTGCTGCCCTTGATGTGCTCTGTGCAGAAGAACCTCACTGTTGTCTCTTGGGCAAAGTACATATTACATGTATGTGTCTCTTCCTTAAGACTGTGGGCATAGAAACTAAGGGACAGGTAGTTCAACAATACATTAAATAGTGAAACATGAAACGTATTGTTCCACAGCAGTGAGTTTAAGTAACCCTTGTTTTAGTCATTGATGAATTAGCTCTTTTTGCTTCTCCTCCTCCTATCTAAACTGCACATTTGCGGGTTAATATGACTGCTAAGAACTTAAACTTATTTAAAGATAACTATGAGAAATGTTGGACAGAAGTGAAAAAAGACTTAGAAATATGGTCAAATTTGAAGCTTTCCTTGTTGGGTCGAATTGCAGCTATAAAGATGAATGTATTGCCAAAAATGTTATTTTTGTTTCAATCTTTGCAAATTTTGGACAAGATGGACTGTTTCAAGAAGTGGCAGAGAGATATTTCTAGATTTGTCTGGCAGGGCAAGAAGCCCAGAATAAAATTTAAAATAGTAACTGACGCAAAGGAAAGAGGCGGATTTGCCCTGCCAGACCTTTAGCTTTACTATGAATCAGCAGCATTCTGCTGGTTGAAAGATTGGCTGCTTCTTGAGAACACAGACATTTTGGACTTAGAAGGATTTAATAATGTTTTTGGGTGGCATGCATATTTGTGGTATGACAAGGTTAAAGCACATAAAGCATTTAAAAACCATATTGTCAGGAAAGCATTGTTTAATGTCTGGATAAGATATAAAGACTTACTTGAAAATAAAACCCCAAGGTGGTTGTCACCAATGGAAGCAAAGGCTCAGAAAAAGCTCAATATGGAGGCCAAATGGCCGAAATATTGGGAAATATTGGAACAAGAAGGAGACAAATTGAAATTTGAGTTTTGAGAAATTAAAAGATAAAGTGCGAGACTGGCTTCATTATTATCAAATAAGAGAGGCCTATAATTTGGACAAAAAAATTGGCTTCCAGGTGGAAAAATCAAAATTGGAAACAGAACTGTTAGATCCCAAAACTAAGATACTTTCAAGAATGTATAACTTGCTGTTAAAATGGAATACACAGGATGAAACGGTTAAATCTGCTATGATTAAATGGGCACAAGATGTTGGACATAACATTATGTTTGCTGACTGGGAACAGTTGTGGACCACCGGTATGAAATTTACGGCATGTAATGCCTTAAGAGAGAATATTATGAAAATGATATACAGGTGGTACATGACACCAGTCAAGCTTGCAAAAATATATCATTTGCCCGATAACAAATGTTGGAAATGTAAAGAAAATGAAGGTACATTCTTTCACCTTTGGTGGACGTGCCCAAAGATTAAGGCTTTCTGGGAGATGATCTATAATGAAATGAAAAAGGTATTTAAATATACCTTTCTGAAGAAACCAGAGGCCTTTCTTCTGGGCATAGTCGGCCAATTGGTGCCAAAGAAGGATAGAACTTTTTTCATGTATGCAACAACAGCAGCAAGAATACTTATTGCAAAGTATTGGAAGACACAAGATTTACCCACCCTGGAAGAGTGGCAGATGAAGGTGATGGACTATATGGAATTGGCGGAAATGACTGGCAGAATCCGAGACCTGGGAGAAGAGTTGGTGGAAGAAGATTGGAAGAAATTTAAAGACTATTTGCAGAAACATTGTAAAATTAATGAATGTTAAAATGATGCTGGATTGAAAATAAGTGGCATTAGCAACAAAGTTAATAAGAATATGCAAAAATGGATTGATAATGGATGAAAGTATATAGTTATAATATGTTAAGATATAGAGTTAAGATAAATGAAAGAGGGTAAGGATTTGCTGATTTGATTATGTAAATGGGAATACCAAAAGGGGAGGTGTGAGGAGGTCAAGGAAACAAGCAAATGAGTTTAAAGAAATAAAAAAATGGATTTGTTTTTAATTTTTTCTTATCTATTTGCTTTTTGCATTTTGCATTTTTATTTTTATTTTTTCTTATATATTTTTGTATGTTTTTTCTTATTTTTTTCTTTTTATATGCTTTCTTTTTATTCTGTAAACCTTTGTTTTCTGTAAAATCTCAATAAATATTTTATAAAAAAATAATAATAAACTGCACATTTTTTCATGGTTTCTGCTATTTTTGAGTTGCTAACTGTCCTGCTCAGGCCTTTGGGGATGGCATTAGAAATCACAGTGTTGTCTTCCAAATTAACTCTTAATGTCTTCTGCAGTAAGTCAGCTATTGCATCCCAAATGCCCAAAACCATTTTTGAAATATGCAATCTTGAAGATGACAAGTGTGATAACCATGTGATAAAACATTTTTGTTCATATTTTACACCTTTTTATCCTGTGTGGCAGAATGTATACTAAACTGCACACTTTTGAGAACTAAAGAATAAATAAACGTGAAGTCCAATTGTGCAGACAATTTGGCATACAAAATCTTAATGCTTTAAATGCTTTTTGGGCATTAAATCCTGTCGTCCAGTCAGCGCTTCCCTGCGCAGCTCTGCTTAGGGCTTGAGGCTGACCTGGGCAGGAAAACAGAGTTGCAGCGGTCCTGCCGTCCATGTGAGATAGAGGGATAAATCAAGTCCAGAGACAGTTCGTTGCTATCTCTAAAAGCGTTTATTTACAAGCCATAAATCAGTCTCATTCCATCGGAGCTTTCCGGCATCTTTCCCGTGCTAAAAACACACACAGTCTGTCTCCTGCTTCTTTTAGTCAAAAGTGAAAGCAACTCTCACAGACAAAGCCTGTGACGTAAGGCCCTGCGTCAGGCCCCTCCCCAGATACAGGACACCAAGGAGTTTTAACCCTGTAAACTCCAAACTCCACACTTTAAAAAACAAGACACCTCTGAATTGCAGTGGTTCCTTGTAAGTGCCATACTGAAAAGGATCCCTTCAGAGAAGCTCCACATTTTTAATAACCAACTGGTTTATTATAGATTGTGAACAAATACTATTTAAGAAAAAGTACCATCATGTATCTTCTTCTTTTTAAAAGTTTGGCAGCACCTATTTGATGCATTTTACAAACAGCAAATATTACATAGGAGATTGTTAAGTGAGCATATGCATCTTGTTCTTCTAATGTAAATGCATTAATTGGAGCAGCTTACAAAATATAAGATTATTATTTCATACCCTTCAACATGTTGAGGCTGAAAACTGGGATGCACGTCTTTCCAGCTGTGATCCCACGTGGGGACCCATGTGAGATCATGGAGCCCAAAAACATGTGTTTGAGGGCTCCATGATCTTGCATGAGCTCATCTTGCACATTTTTTGTGCTGTGTTATCTCCCGATTTAATCAGGGCAGTTGGGGACTCCCTAGAAAAGTCCCTGATGTTGGGAAAGATTGAGGGCACAAGGAGAAGAGGACGACCGAGAACGAGATGGTTGGACAGTGTTCTCGAAGCTACGAACATGAGTTTGACCAAACTGCGGGAGGCAGTGGAAGACAGGAGTGCCTGGCGTGCTCTGGTCCATGGGGTCATGAAGAGTCGGACACGACTAAACGGCTAATCAACAACAATTTCATAAAAAAGAGGAAGTGTCAACAATTAAATATTGTCTGCCAAATAAAATAAAGGCCTGTAAGAATAAAAGGTATTCAGTAGTTGGCAAATAGAATGGAATATTATTCTTATATAAAACATATTTTAATGTGTTTTATATTCAGTTTTCCCCTTTTTGGCAGTGAGCAAGGGCTCTTCCAGGTTTGATGGTGGCAATGAAGTTTGCATCTCTGCATTCACATTTAAATGGTGTGTGCGTAGTTTTAACATCAAATGGGGCAGGCAGCTGAGAGAAGCAGAACCTCTCCCCTACACATATATCCCCTGGATCCATCATTGAAACTCATTTCCCCTTCCACATGCCCTCAATGCCAGTTGTAAGTCTTGGACTAAAACTCTTGAGGCTTTCAATAAAGTGGGGGGTGGTTTGACTTTGATGTTAGCATTGGAATCCCAGGTTTTATATCATGGATGGGGAACCTTTGGCCTTCCAACTGATGTTGGTCTTTAGCTGTCACCATCCCTTCCCACTTGCAATGTTGGCTGGGGCTGATGACCTCTGCAGGCTCAACATTATGTGGAAAGCCACAAGTACCCAACTTCTGCTTTATATAAATAGGACAGGTGTATGGCTGCTGTGGTCAAATAGTTTATTGTTTTATACAACCAAACATGCCATCAAGTGAGTTACATTAGTTTCCCAGTTTAAGTTCAGATCTGCTTGCTCATTTCTTTTCTAGAGAGTTTCCATGGCAGCTGCTTTAAGGGATACAGTGGTACCTTGGGTTAAGAACTTAATTCGTTCTTGAGGTCTGTTCTTAACCTGAAACTGTTCTTAACCTGAAGCACCAGTTTAGCTAATGGGGCCTCCTGCTGCTGCCGCTGCGCCACCGCTGCACGATTCCTGTTCTCATCCTGAAGCAAAGTTCTTAACCCGAGGTACTATTTCTGGGGTAGCAGAGTCTGTAACCTGAAGCGTCTGTAACCTGAGGCATATGTAACTCAAGGTACCACTGTATACAGAACTGATGTGGAGAGTCTGTCCATGTATAAAGGCTATCTTCGTTGTAGTAAATGAGATTTAAAACGTTACAACCCCTGTGTGGATTATTGCTATGCATAAATGTTTCTCAAGAGCCTCCACCAGGGAAGTATAACAATGAACTTGCCCTTAATTACCACGTAATGAAGTCATTTTGGCCAACTGGGGCTGTTTACGTGCTAGCCAATAAGGCAACAAGACTTTGAGGAGTAGGTACAAATTATGCTATTTGTACAAGCCTCCTTAATCTGTAGATGTTGCATTATTTTGCCCTGTAAAGTTCACCGCATTAAATTATTTGATCATTAGTGTCTTTCATCCTAATTCATTTTTGTCTTCCTATATTAGTTACACTTTTTGTGTGGTAAAAATATCTTTATTACCATGTTATTTATTTTGTCCTTAAAATATCCATTACTATTTTGACATGGCTAAACTCGCTAATTCAAGCAAGAAACTAGTGGAGACTAAGAAGGTAACCTAAATGTCATTGCTTTTGACTCTCCACAATGCCTTCTTAGTGCCATCATTAAGTCATTTTAAAATTAAAGGGTTATCTGCTGATATGAATAGTTGCATCATTCAGTTGCACTAAAAGCAGCCTGAGACAATTTAGGATTTGGTTAATAACTAATTAATAACTGTAATTAAAGAATTATGGTGATTAAGCAGGTTTCCACAAATATTGAACTTAATTACTACTTTCTGTAACTGTTTAGGTCCAGTCAGTTATGGCTCAGCACTCACAGGAGATAATTACAGTTACAGATAGGTAGCCGTGTTGGTCTGCCATAGTCAAAACAAATTTTTTTTCCCCTTCCAGTAGCACCTTAAAGACCAACTAAGTTAGTTCTTGGTATGAGCTTTCGTGTGCATGCACACTTCTTCAGATAATTAAACGTCCTTTATGTTTCCACCAGAGCTCAATGACCCTGTGTAATTCAGATTTTGTGAAAGGCTGTTGACAAGACTTGCCAAATACACCAAGAAAGCAGCTCTCGTACTATTCATTCCTGTGTACACCCATTAGCTTTATTTTATTTTAATCATTTATTTACTATGCTTCTATACTGCCTTTCATCCAAGAATATCACAAGGCTACTTATAATAAGCATCAAAATAATAATAAAACCAGTTATAAAACCAATCAATATAATTGGTCAATTAAAATTACACAGTGTAAGCAGCAATATTAAGCTCTTCCAGTTAATTTCTACCGAATAACAGAGTAAACTTATAGATCTTAAGATAGTTGCAAATCCACACCAACAATGAGGCTGTGCACAGCTCACGGGTGAGAATTCCAAATGTAGGGTGCCACAACAGAGAAGGCCCTGTTCAGTGTCCCCTCCCAGAGGGCTAAATTCATCAACGGGAGATCAAGAGTGGTCTTACCTGCAAATCTCAAAGTCTGGCACTCCCAAATATTTGGGTCCTGAGTTGTTTAGTGAATAAAGTCTGAGATTTGCAGCCCTAGTAATACATTTTAATAAAGTGGATCACAAATGACATTTATTAAGGGGAGCAGTCCGTGGTATTTTGTCTTTGTCTAGAGTGTTGCAAAAGTTAAAGATATTGCATGCATATGTTAATCCTCTCCCTTCCACCTAGAAAGTTATGGAACTTCTTATACATAGTATTTATGTGTGTGCCAATATATGCCCTAAATGAAGTCACCAAGTGCCTTAATTGATACGCGAGGCATAAACAGACTCTCATTGTATGCATGTCTAGAGGTGTAAATGAGAATAATATTTTGCTGATGGACATAATTTAAATATGCTTGCCTAGCAGACAAACCTGAGATTGGATTTGGTTTGTGATGACTAAATAGAAGCACATTTCCAAAGGCAAATCCAGCTTTAGAAAATCTTTTAGGACTCTTTTTTCAACCACAATATCAAGCACACAGAAATGATGAGTTAGTGGGAAATGGACACTTTGCCATCTATCCCCCCCAACCAAATTCTGCAAAGGATTCAAAAATCTTGGGTTTGGTGCAAGCTTCAGTTTTTGAAAAGCGTGCTAGCTACTAGTTGTGATAACTGTAATTTCATTCTATGGAATCTCTTTGTATTGTATAGATCCAGTGTGGTATAGTGGTTAAGAGTGGTAGACTCGTAATCTGGTGAACCGGGTTCGCGTCCCTGCTCCTCCACATGCAGCTGCTGGGTGACCTTGGGCTAGTCACACTTCTTTGAAGTCTCTCAGCCCCATTCACCTCACAGAGTGTTTGTTGTGGGGGAGGAAGGGAAAGGAGAATGTTAGCCGCTTTGAGACTCCTTCGGGTAGTGATAAAGTGGGATATCAAATCCAAACTCTTCTTCTTTGTGTGAATTGGCTTCCAGGGTTCTTAGCTGGCAAATAACCCATTGCGCATCAAGGTCCCCAAGACACCCCCCCCCAAAGAAAAACACAATTGACACTTAATTTTTTTTAAGGTTTTTGGCATAATTTTGGCCACAACTTTATTCAAATTACAGCAATGTGAGTGGTTGCTTAGGCATTGGTAGCACTAACTGACCCCGCACGGGGACAGCTCTGACATTCGCACCCCCCGTGAAGTCAGCAAGGGTAAGTCACCTGGGGAGAGAGACGGGACTGGGAATCATGCCTCACCTCTCCCCAGAATGCTCCCAGGGGCTTGTGTGGCCCTAGCCCCTTGCCAGGGGGTTTCAGACAAAAGCATGGGGAGCCCCTGGGTTCCTTTAACGGAAAACCCTTGAAGCAGCAGCAGCAGCAGCAGCAGCAGCAGCAGCAGCATTTTGGAGGGGCAGGCACAGCCGAATCCATACCCCTCCACCAACCAATTCCAAGACCAATGCCTAACTGCAAACCTTACAAGTTGTGACGATTTGTTACGCAGTAGGCAAAAAACCAAGTGGTACACACTAATCAGCCAAATGGACAAAATTCCTACCGGGCCCCTGCCCCAAAGCAGACGACCCCATGACAGGCATATCAAGGTCAAGCAAACAGCCTAAAATTAGGGAAGGGAGGGCGGGTGATCCGAAGCACGCAGCGAAAAGAGGAAGTTTGTCGCTGCATGCATTGTATTTAACAAATAGGGCTGTCAATCAACAAATGGCAACATCTAGATTTCCCCAGTAACAGCCCGCCCCTGCTTAAAGGATGGCCAAACCATTTGCCTAGCAACAGTGAGGTGTCTCGTCAGCCCCGCCTGCAACCCGTGCTCTCCATGAGGGAGAACACACTTTATCACAAAATTTGAAAAGGGTTTTGGACCTCATCTAGTCCATAACGTATCATGCTGCTCCTTTGCCTCTATGCTGACCCTGGAATCCTCATACTGTTCATCAGTGGATGAACCATCAGGGAAATTTGACCCAGGAAGATTCAACCTGGCCCAGATAAAGAGAATCTATTAAAGGGGACTCCAAATATAGCTCTGGACGAACATCAGACAGACCATAACTGTGACATTTTATTACTTACACCACATAGCCACACAGGCTGTGTGGACTATGAAGTAGAACTGTACACGTTATACAGATCTCACCATAGCAGCGAGAAACAGGAATCTGCAAACCTTAAATCTCTGGCACAAGAACTTCTAGAGATTGGTGAGCAAGAAGCTATTTTGCAAATACTTCCTGCTCAGCAAGAATAGCTACATGGCCAGAACCATACTCAACAGCAATATAACCAGGAAGGTCAAAAGGATCAGCTGATTCCTCCAAACAAACAATCCCAGGCATCTGAGCATTTCAAACCCCTTGGAAGATGATTTTCTTAGCTCCTATAGGAACCTCCCTTGGGAAGAGCAACAAACAGTCATGGATAGGCTTGACTCTATGAGGTAGACTGATAATAGATCCAGTGTCTGCAACCATTTGACATCTATAGAAGTTCCTCGGGGCCAAGGAATATCAGATGAAGAAACCCAAGAAAGGGAGGGAGGTTTAACTTCTGGTGCTCCAAGAAAGAACCTAGTGGATCTACCAAAATGCCCTCCTACCCCAAGCTGCAGAAAATGGTTGTATTTGTGTAGAACAAAATCCTTCTCTGAATCTAGTAACTGAACTTGATTGACTAAATTCCCCATATCAGTCTCAAACCCCAAAACAGACTGTACATCTACTGTCCTGGAACATTGCTTGGTGGGAATGATTTAATGAACTTCTTTGAAGATTTTGATATAATCCCTTTACAAGAAACCTGGTCAACTAGAGACATCAAAATTAATGGTTTTACCCCTTATACGATCTCTGCATCAAAACCTAACTCTAAGGGCCGGCCTAAAGCAGGGCTTTGTTACCTGTTTAAATACACCCTAGGGTTTGAAATCAAACAGTTAGAAAAATGCTCTTTATTTGCACAAGCTCTCCTTTTAACTTCTAAAAATGATTTTTTTGCTGCTTGTAAATATCTATATCCCCCTTACTACATCAAGCAACATCTCTGTTGAGAACTGGTCACAACTAAACTTTTATATTGAAAAATTTATTGAAAGATACCCAAACGTCTCATTAATAATAGTGGGGGATTTTAATGCTAGGGTGGGTATTGACAACTAACAATTAAGTAGCTTTTTAAATTGGAATGCCATCAATGAAATTGCACATTCACTGAAAATAGGAAGACTCTCTAGAGATAAGGTTATAAATAGGGAAGGCATATGCTTGCTCAAGCTGCGTAATAATTTTAGCTTACAATTTGTGCATGGTTCAATAGATGGGGATAGAAATGTGGAATTTATATATACCCCGCCCCCCGCCACTGAGGATGTAATGTCATCAACTATATGCTAGTCCCTTGCAACATTGTAAATCTGATAGTGGAGTTTAGAGTTGGGATGTGGACCGAAAGCGATCACCAACCATTGTTGATGTCTATAAATGTAAACTTTGATTTAAAAATAACTAATTGTAACAACACAATATTTGCCAAATGAGCAAATGAGCAAATGACCCAACTAAAATTGTTCCAGGAAATGAGTGTAACAGTGGGGCAAAAACTTAGTTGATTTCAGAAACCAGGTACTTTTAATCTAAAGAACATAAATAACACTCCACCAAAAGTAAGGACACTCAAAAACAGAACTAGTTCCTGGTTTGACAATGAATGTTTTCCAACTTAAAAGAAAATTGCACCAAATTTTCCAAAGATAACCATACCAAACTAGAACCTTCCTACTCTGATGAAAAAAGAAAATATCACCTTGTTCTGGCAAAAAATAAAAACAAAAACAAAAACACGCCACCCCAAAATGGTCCCAATTACTTGACTCCATCCAAAACAAAAATAACTAAGTGTTTTGGTTGATAGTCTATGGAGGTCCGAAAGCTGGCGACCAATTGGCTGTCCCATCAATTGCTGAATCTAAATGGTCTCAGTATTTCATTTCCATATTTAATGATCTACATAGTAAATTGAATGGGAGACCAATTATAACACACTAGATAAACTAAAGGAGTGGCCAAGGGTGAAAGAGAAGGAAATTAGAGAGGTAATTAATAGTTTCAAACCAGGCAAGTTGCCAGGGCTGAGTGGTCTACCAATAGAATTATTTAAGACATTCATAGATTGGTGGGCAGAAACCCTAGCCCAACTATTTACTCATCGATAAATGCAGAATCATCCCTGAAATATGGCTTAGATCAATAATTATTCCAATCCTCAAAAAAGGTGATCTGGGTGAACCAAAAAACTACAGACGAATAAGTCTACTGTCATTGATAAGTAAAATCTATGCTAAGCACCTTTTACTTAAATTACTTACCTGGATGAAAAGTCTAAACTTACCAGGGAAAGAACAAATAGGTTTTTCCAAAGGCTGCTCTATATTAGACCACTGTCTCATACTTACACATCTGGTTGAAAAATATAGACTTCAAAATCAATCCAAGATTTATACAGCTTACGTAGATTTTCATGGTGCCTTTGATTCAGTTGATTATGTGATATTGTAAAAGAAGCTTGTAGAGTTAGGAATTGATCAACACTTGCTGATATAAGAGTTAAATAAGTTGGAGGAATAAGTTTATGTATGTTCTATACATGTATATGTTCTACACTTACACTATTCATTTGTATTATTAACTTATGTATGTCTGTAACACAGTATGTGTTGATGATGTGATAAAATAGAAAAGAAAAGAAAAGAAAAAGATATTAATACTGCCATCCAGAGCAACAGAAGAGAAGTCTGCTATATGTGGGACTGCTGCATGCTTGCAACAGGTGTGGGAATCTTGGGGGTCTCCTTTGTTACAGCAATACCACCCAACCTGCCTCAGCAAACAGACTAAACACGAATTGGAAAAAAAACAATCAAATAAAGAAGGACAGAATTTTATTAATGTGTTTCTCTGACTTTACAAATATCTACTGTCTCATTCCTAGAAAATTTAACCTTTTTTAATTTCATGATTTCTCTTCCCAGGCCTTGTTTGCCTTCACACCTGGTGATGTGATTAAATCTGTCTGTGAATGAGCTGTGAGCTAAACCAGTTAAGGTTTCTGCAGCATTAATGTTTTTGTCCCTTTTTGATTCTTATATAGTTAGTTCAACCTCTGAGCACAACTGTTTGCCCTACAGCATCTATTCATTTTTAAACTGTTCTTCTTGTGGAGCCAACAAGATAAACAGTGTGAACTTGTTCTTCAAGGATGGTAAAATGTAATGCTCAGCATGGCAGAGGAATCATTTAGGAAAAGATGAATGAAAACAAAATGAAAGTATTTGCTTACAAAAGAGCTTTTTCTGCCTTGTGCTTCGTAGCACAGCTTCCAGTGTTTTCACACAGACTGGGTCATCTTACCTTTCATCGCTGGTCATGTTGGCATATGTTGTCTCCATTGGAAACATTTTGGAGTATTTTTTTTTCTTTTTACAAACTCATTGAATTTGTTGTTTTAGATAGATAAAGAATGACAGCTGGTGAGGCACTAACTTCTTTTCTGATGGATGTTTGATACAGCAATTCCTTCAAAGGAATGTACTTCACTTATATACTTTGGGGGAAATACAGTACCATTGCCCTCCCCAGCCATTACTTTGTTCAAAGAAACTGGAAGCAGGTTTGCATGTTTAGTTATATTTGGAAAGCATGGCATTTTCTGTCACATGTATTGCTGTGGTTTTGGTCTTGTGAGGTTAGGCTTTTAATGCTTGACTAATGTTTGTGTGGTTTTGTTGTATTTATTGTTTTAGCAGTTGTATAGCACCCTGGGGGCTTGACTGATGAAGGGAGGGTAATAAATTGAACCAATAACTATTCATGGAATATATAATGTATGTATTTAAACCGAATGGCTGTCTCTAGGTAATGATACTGGGGTTTATTTGCTATGGCTCAGATCTTAAGAAAAGTGAATAGAAGGAAGTTCCTGGAAGGACTTACAGAGAGATTGTGGGGGGTGGGTCAGTAGGAGGTTCAGTTGTTCCCAGGGCTGGCCCAACCATGAAGAAGGGAAAAGTGATCACCTCAGGCAGCAGGCTCCACAGGGGCAGCAGGTACCAGTGTTGATCTCTCTTCCCCACTCCTTGTTCCTGATGTAGATCTTCCCTCACCCTTTATTCACAGGTAGGGAGGTACCATTTTGGGATTGATCTCAGGGACCAAAATGTATTGGGCTGGCCCTGGTCCTTCCCTTAAGTCTCCTAGATGCTCCAACTGCAGGTGGTTGTTTAGTGTGTGTGCTGCATGGGGCTCAGTGTTGAAGTCACATAAAATGGCTCCTGGACATATTGATCCTTCCCTAGTACTGGTTGACATTACTTAAGAACACAACAATATCCCTACAGGATCAGAGAGATACCTCTGGGAAGCCCACAAACAGGGCATGAGTGCAACAGCTATGTCCTTAGAAATACTAATATTGATTGTTTCCTTGCAGTGTTTTATTGCTGAAAGATATTAACTTTAAATCAAGGAACATAAAACGGATGGATTCAAGGAACTTTAAAGTACTGTGTTGTCCAGGGTATTTAGCTGTGTATTATCAAAATGAGTGTTAATATAGTGTTCAAACGTTAAGAACTTTCATTGAGACTTGATGCCAAACTAAAGAGAAGGAAACGGACACTGGGTTGAACTAGGACCACTTAATTTATGAATTTCCCTCCTGCAGAGGAAAAACACCATTGCTGTGTGTGGGGGGGGGGGGGACCTAAACCAGAACAAACAACAGCCTGTAGCAACCAAAACCCTTGCCTGCCAGAAGTGAAGGCATAGCTATTCAGTCTGCCTCCCGTTCCCAGGCCACACCTGATGGTGAGTAGGAAGGCCTATACTGCTCCACCCCCAAGGCCCCACAGCTTTGAGCCAGTGAAGCACTTTCAACTCAAGGGCGGCCTTTATCCCACCACAGGGCCCAAAGAGTAAGCCTCAGGGCAGCCCGCCACCTGGAAATGTACCTAAAGGGGGTCTCCGGGCTGAAACACAACTGCTCCCCTTCCCACACCTGAACCGCCAGAAGTGAGCAAACAGAAGATCTGATTAACCTAATAAACAGTACAGCCAACCATCTGATGCTACCACCCAGCTATTCAGTATGGAGTAGGCAAAGAAACAGGTGGATCACCCCAAAATCCCTACATGGCCCCCAAACAAGCAACAAGTCACACTGAGAGATGTGGTGGATGGTGGGCAGGTGCTGCTGCCAGGAAGCAAGAGGGAGGGAGGCTGCTACTCAGCCCTTAAAAGGACAGCCTGCCTCCACCAAATATTTGTATTATCACAATCTTTTGTAAAACTTCTTGAGAATTCTGTTGTTGTTGTTATTGTTCCATTTGAAATTCTTTCTTTTTTCTCACACTGCATGCAAAATAACTAGGTTCCATGTGTGTGTGTGTTGAAGTTTAAGGTTTTTCTCATCAGGCTGCAGCCTGTCTAGTAAAGACAAATAACTGCTTTTTAAATTCAGTGCACTCTTCAAACAGCCATTAGAAACTACCCTGGCAATGCACACCTAGAAGACACTAGTTTTTTTAGCCTTTGTCCTTCATGGCATGTCATAGTTTCAAGTAGCTGATGCATAAAAACTGGTGAGATTAGTAAGCCTTAACTTGAATTGACAACACATGCTAGAGTGCCAATTTCTGTACTAAGGATTTTTAAAATATTGTCTTCATGATGCAAAAGTTTAAATTTCAGTTGTTTTGGTCTGGGTTTGGGATGAAAGTGCTTTGTTCTGCATAATTTTGTATCTGTCTGTACATACATACATACATACATACATACATAATTAGAGCAGTTAACTTATCACCTGTTTTGGGCAGACTTACTCTCATCAGACATACACTTTCCCTGCAGGACTGAACTCAAGCAAGCCAGTTTTGTTATTTCTAGCAGAAGCTGGCTGTGCAGTGTTGATCAATGAGCTCTTGTGACATTCCAATGTCACCTCTGTCCTTCTCCCAGAACAATACTTAAAGTTTTAAATGTTTTGGTTGGTTTGTTTTTAATGACCAGAAACCAACATTAGGTTGAATAAAAAGGGAAGGCACTCAGAACAACAAAAACTGGTTATCCTATTGAGCATGGTGTTGCAGGGGAGAGCAAAGAGTACTAGTGTGGTGTAATGGTTAGCATCGGACACTGACATGGGAGACCAGGGTTCAAATCTCCACTTGGCCATGAAATTAGGTGAGTGACCTTAGGCTCGTCACTGCCTCTCAGGCCAACTATGACCTTAGGCTAAAGGGTGGGTAATAAACTGTAATAATAACAACAACCTACCTCAACAGGCATTAAATGGTGAGGGGGAGAACAATATATGCCCTCCATGAACTCATTGGAGGAAAAAAGGTGAAATATAAATTAATTAAATAAACAAATAAAGCAAATATTGATACTGGATTTTAAGAGATGTCCTATTTGAGAAGTGAATATGTAAGCAATCTGAGATCATCCTACAGCAGAAAAAGTGCTTTGATTCCTGTTTGTCCCTAATGTTGGGGGAAATCCTGTGTGTGTGGTAATGATGCCTGTCTTCAGATTATTAATCTTCTATTTATATGCATTGCTTTATATCAGCTGGAATGTGCAGATACATGTAATGCATTAAATATACATCAGATCAGGACTGTGTTTGCATGCAGCATTAGAAATTGCTTCCCTCCCGCAACATAAATAGGAATGCATTACTTTTTAAGAATTCAGTTCCTAAGTATTTTTCAAAGTGTGCCTTGCTGTCTAGCCTGTGGTTTCCCTAAGGATGCATCATGATGCAATTCCGCCCCCACCCTCCTAAAATAAGCCTTGCTAGTAAAACTATGCAAGGCTCTCATGAAATTACAGTAATAATTCCCATGTAGCTGAGATCCTTGGCTCTATGTTTATTTTTATGAGACTTGCAAATGGAAAGAGCTTATGAATGTGCATTATTAAAAGAATCATTAGAATAAGTGAAAGACACTCAGCTTAGAACTGAAGCAAATTGGTCTCAAATATATTAAATTAGACTCATTCTATATATAGAATGAAGTTTAAATACTTGTTTTAATACCATCATTTCTTACAGTACCTTTAAAATGCGGAAGAGCAGTATATTTTACCCTGGATTTTAGGCATGCTCAATACTCTGTTGCCCCTACATGAGCAGAAATAAATTCCTTACATTTATTCTTCTTATCCAACTAACATGCAGTAACTTGAATTACATCATGTAGCTCTCTCCTGTTTCTTATCCCCTTTTTTGTTTTTTAAAGTGCAACAGAAGTGCATATTACATAGGCAGGCTGATATGATTATGGCTGGTCTTGATTTAGTGTTTTTGTGTGTGTGATATAGCATAAAAATTGCATGCCCAGGTGCAGTGAGCCTGCTGCCAGAGATGCTGTGTAAAGAAGCAAGAAGACACTGTAGGAATAACAGAGACGACAGGAGGTTGAAGGCAGGTGAGCTGTGCAGAAGCACTATGGCAAGCATGCTCCAAAACAAGCTGCTGGCTAGCTCTGTAGAGGCTCCTTTTATTAACAATTGGAAACAGAGGTGAAACCACCCTGAACATGACGTATTTCCATCTAAGCACATTTCCAGCGTTAGCAAATACATGTGTCAGCAGGTGTTTCCCTAAAATGTTCCCTGATACTTGATTACGTCTTTGTCCCCAGTCATGCTCCAGCCAAGCGTTATGTCTAGTAAACAAATCTGTGAGAGGACAAACGGTCAGGGGAAAAACCCTGTTTTCTAGCCAAGAAGGCAAAAGGTCAGGGAGAGCAGGCACAATGTTCCTTGACCCACTGTTGCATGTCTGGTGCGAGGTTTGCCTTCGCAAAGCGGAGCGTTACCTCCACAGACACAGTACAACATTTTTGAAATTAAAACAAGCCACAACTTTATTGGTTGCAGGTGTAAGAGAATTTCAGCTCTGGCACTGGGTAACTCTGGAATCAGCCAATCTGCCTGCTGACTGCTATTTTAGGGTTGGTCCTGTGATAGGACTGTCCTATGACATAGATCAACTAGGTGCAGCCCAACAGGATTGCTGCCTTGGGAAGTGTTTTGATCCTCAGTCTATCTGGGCATTTGGACAGAAACACCTTCCCTAGGATCCCTTTAATAGGATACCCTGTTTTCCTTGGAGGTGAGGGCAAGACATACAACCCCACCTCCAATTATGACTAAGGATCACATCCAATGCCCTAACCACCAAAGTTATGCCAGTTGCTAAGTAGGCTGGCCCAATTTTTCTAGAAACAAAATTCCTTCCTAGTCCTGAATACAGCAACCAATGAATCCATAGTAAGGTCTTCATACCAGTCATCCAGACATTGTGAAGTAGCAAGCCATGAAATGGAGGGAAAGAGAGTGGGAGAAATGAATCTGACTGCAGTACTGGGCGAGGAACTGGACATTATTTAAGCCCAGGGAGTGGACCTGAGTGAAAACCCCGACCAGAGTCTCCACCCAGCCTGCCGACTCTGAGCCCACCACCTGCAATTGACCAAATAGGCAGGTGGACCGGGCTCAATTTTCCTGGCCAGCAGTTTAGGCCAGGACATCCCCCACTGGCAGTTGGAAGTCCAGGGGAGCATAGCCATGGCAGCAAGCTGCTCTGCACCAGGCAAGGGGAATATAAACAAGGTCCAGGCAATGACAGCAGTGTAACAGAATTTATGGGAATGGTCTAAAACAGACGCCAAATCTGTTCAAAATGCATTTCATAGGTACGCATGTGAAACTCCATTTCATGGCATTTTGTAACTGCAGATATCTAGATTTTTATTAGAGCAGAGCCAAAAGGCTTTTTACAGGTTTGCCACCACTTTTGCATGCTGCATAGATATGGGAGGAGGCAAAGTCTGGAGTGAACCTACCAGTTGTGATGGTGACAATGCTTCTTGGAGTACAAGTGGTGGTCGAGCGTAATATTTTTCTCATGAGAGTAGGAAGTGTTATTTCCACTCTGAAGGCAGACCATTGGTCCATCTAGCTCCATATTGCAATCACTGACGGGCAGTGGCTCTTTGGTCTTTTGAGAAAGGGTCTCTTCCAGCCCTGTCTGGTGCTCCTGGGGATTGAAGATGGGATCTTCTGAATGCAAAGCAGATGCTGTTCCACTGAGCCACTACCCACATCATTACATTGCACCAGCATGAAGCAGTGGCGTAGCGTGGGTTGTCAGCACCCGGGGCAAGGCAAGTAATTTGCGCCCCCTAACCCGTGGATTTGCGCCCCCTAACCCTAACCCCCAGATGTTGCACCCGATGCGGCCGCCCCCCCCTGCGCCCCCCACGCTACGCCACTGGCATGAAGTCAACCAGAATGAGGATGTTTCATGTTCTTGTTCTGGAGTCTCCTAGAAAGAAAGAAAAAATTGGCTGCCAATTGAGGCTTTTAGGAGTTTCATCGCTGCCACCACCATGATCACAAAATGCAGCAGGGCCACTAAAATTGGTGAGCAGGGAAAAGGACAGTTTTGTATAACTTTTCACCCATCCCAGAATCATGCCATTTTGAGCTAGAAAGTGCTTTAAAGGAGGTTTTGGCTGTCTCCTTTTTATTATTAAGTTTTGGATAATGTGCTGCTATCATTGTATGCATTAATGATTTCTTAAGGAGATTGCAAGGCCCCTATTCTCCTCCTCTGAATAGGTAAAACAATGAACTAGATGAGGACCCTTTTATCGTAATGCAAAGCCAAATGTTTTACGAATAGTATCCCAAGCAGATTATGATGGCTCTGATTAAAATGGTTGCTCTCTGCTGTAACAGGTCAACACCATAAGCTGTTCCCTTGCTTTGAAAAGGTAAGAGATTTATCTAAAGGAATGTTTTAGCTGAATGTGTTCTCTGGCTGAAATGTTATCAGGCAGCCAATCAATATGAGAGTGCTCTTTTAAAAGCCAGTCATGTTCTTGGTGGTCTCTGAAAAGAATCTGACAATAGTTGTTGTCAATATAGTTGTTTTGGTAAGACTAGCTGTCCATGCTGATTTACAAATGACAACAGGACTATGGGCTGGCTCACCTATTTTTCGTTCATGACAAGACTGAATGTATTTAAACACAAGGAAGTATAACAGAAATGACTGATACATTTTGTGCCTTTCCCAAAAAAGCAGGCTGTGAACCTCAAACCCTACATAGGTTTTATACACCCACACACCCACAAACCCTGATCCAAATTTTGATTTGTTTCTTGCTCTGTCCTACCCGTATCCCACCCCAAAACACCCTGTTTTCTGTCCTCAGATTAGAATTGCTGAGAATTGCAAGTAAACAAGATTAAACATTACCAAATTTGCCACTTCCCCATAACAGCCACCCACTGGGTAACTATGTCAATTAAGATGGAGAATGGGTTGGCTGACTCATAAGGCAAGCAGATTCAGATATAGTCACAGCTTCTCTTGAAGCTTATGGTGAAAGCGTGGAGCTGCATTACTTTTATGCATTTGGAAAGAAGGATCAAATGCCTTTCAGTTAAGATACAAGTCTGTAAGAGTTGCATACTTTATGGATCTCTCTCTCTCAAGACGCCAAATAAAATAAAACTTCTGTCTATAACAACATTATGCCTTTGAGTATTGTCACATTACTTCTGTTACGTACCAAGTTTTACATCAGAAAACAGACCCTATGGTTAGACCTGCCATTTCTTGAGAAAGAGGCAGCCAATAAATCTGCATAATGATTATAAATGAGTTGTGTTCCCAAAATGGAAAATAATCCCTTAAAGCATAACTATACTTAAAAGTACATTTTGTTAGCATAGTTTAATTGTACCACCAGCAATTACAAATATACTTTATGTAAAAAGCAATTGCTGTTAAAAAAAACCCCATCCCAAATCCAATTACATGCTGATTGTGCATGTCACTCAAGATGTACATTTTTAATTGATATGTGTGAACATTTAACACTACAATTTTATTTTGAACAAAATAGCACATGCAGATTACAGTATAAAAGGAAAGGGTGATGTGTACTGTCAAGTTTGTCTTTATTCTATGTAAATCAAATGGGTTAGAATTAAAATTTAGGGGGTCGGTACTGAACACAGCTTTTAGCAAGCTGTGAAAATTGTTCTGGTATGTGTGGAGCATCCAAGGCTCCTGTGGGACTTTAACCAAATGGTGAAATGATTAGCAGTTTGAAAATATGGTTCCATTACATAATTGCTAGGAGGAAAGCTGTTGCTGCATGGGCAATAGGTAAGCCTTAACTTTCAAAGATGTTGGAATATAAAATAAAACAGGGGATATGTAAATTGCAGTGCAGTATTTTCCTTTAATAGTGAGATGTCAAAGGGACGTGGGTGGCGCTGTGGTCTAAACCACAGAGCCTAGGGCTTGCCGATCGGAAGGTCGGTGGTTCGAATCCCCGCAGCGGGGTGAGCTCCTGTTGCTCGGTCCCAGCTCCTGCCAACCTAGCAGTTCGAAAGCACGTCAAAGTGCAAGTAGATAAATAGGTACCACTCCAGCAGGAAGGTAAACGCCTTTCTGTGTGCTGCTCTGGTTCACCAGAAGTGGCTTAGTCATGCTGGCAACATGACCTGGAAAAACTGTCTGTGGACGAACGTTGGCTCCCTCGGCCAGTAAAGTGAGATGAGCACCACAACCCCAGAGTTGTTCACGACTGGACTTAACTGTCAGGGGTCTTTTACCTTTACCTTTTTACTGAGATGTCAAAATGAAAATGTGGCATGCACATTCAGCACACATTAATCTCATGCTTTAAAACCAAGTTCTAATCACATCTGCATACCCTCCAACATATTGAGTCCCAAAACTGGGACACACACCTTTCCATGCTCCCATGCAAGATTATGAAATCCAAAATATATGTTTCTTTTGGTGCTGTGCTTGCACAGTGCCCAAAGACACTGCCCCTCAAAACCATTTTTTGGGGAGGAAGAGATATCGGTGCCCCAAATGGCTGCCATGTTCTCGTGAGAGAAAATGGGATGCCCCAGTTTTTTTCCAGAAAACTTGTGGGGTATGCATCTGTATGGCCAAAACCTCTCAAAAACACTGTAACTTTAGTAGTATGGAATTTGATTGCTTTATACTTTAGCTAGGAAATTTTAGTGGAGTTAAGAGTTCTGTTATAAGAAACATTAGGTACTAATGTCCATAGGTACTAATATATTTTTAGGAACGTTAACATTAGAAAAAAGTGGGATCAGTGCACATCTTTAACCTGATCTTGTTTCTGCCTGCCAGCTATATTTTTTCTCCTCAGCAGCATCAAATTATATCACACTCTACAAAGCCTGAAAACATCAACCAGACTTCATTAGCTTAAAGAGTTTGAGGCAATTCATAACCATTTATGTGTGTCAAGACGAAGCATATCTGCAAGAAGCAGAACAATTCTTTGGGGTCTTAGAACATAAATGCAAAGTCAGCTGCCTTTATGTTCATGGTTGTTATGTAAGAGGCATTTCACTGGCTATTCAACAGAATGTGCTTCTAAGTGTAACACTGTAGTAGTTGAGCAGCACACTGTCAGGTTGTAGATAATTAACTTGGGTAAAGTGGTAGTATCTTCCAAGAAAGATACAAATGAAAATGGCAGCCATAGTTAGTGAAAATACTGAAACACACATATTATCTGAGGTTTTGTTTTTGGTATAGTGGTAATTTAAATGGTGCAATCAGTATGCACTGTGCTTTACAACAAGGCAAAGATATTACCAGATCTGCTTGTTTGCCTTTACACATATACACTTGAACAACTTGTGTCTTACATGCATGTTCATAGAGCTATCACTGAGGAACCTCACTTGAAACAATTGTATGCACTACAGAGATTATTGCAATGGACCAGATTACTCTAGAAATGTCAGCTATTGCCTTTCTTAAAGGAAATTAGCAAGAGCACACACTGATGATTAAAATGTTTATTTACACATAATGGTAGATATACTTTGCTCCATTTCTTTCAAACAATGTTAGATTGCTTTAAAAAATAACTTTACTTTCACCAAAATTACCTCAAGGTCATTTGTGTAATAGCAGTTTGATATTGGTAATTTTCGATTCAACCCCTGTCCTTATGATCCCTAACATGGAATTCAAATTTTTTATGGCTGCCCCACACTAGGTTCACATTTTTGTTGAGCTATCTACTGACTCTACTGCCAATTCAGGCTCCATTTAGATTTTTTTTTTTGCCTTATCTATTCTTAACCTTTTCCGCACCTAACTGCCAACAATGTGACCAACTTAACCATGAAAACAAATTAACCAAATCAACAGCAGCAGCCTCTAAACACCCCTCTGAACTTACTACATACAGAAAAGGTGTTTGACAGAAAACCTTGCTTGCCAAATGTGCAAGAAAAAAACAATCCTCTCAGCCCCAAAGCAACTACTAGAACAGAGGGCAGGCTGGGTGCATGTGAGAAATGTTCCAGAGGCCCTTAGGGTTTCAGCCAAGGCTTACAAAGACTGTACCCACACACACACAGAGAGACACCAGTGGTTATGTGCATGTGTGTGTGTATGTGTCAGAAATGTGGCTCACCAGAGCATAAGGGAAGAGTCAGAGTCAGAAACTGAGCTAAGTGAAAGAGAGAGCGACTCTGCAGATGAGAGCTGGCCAACAGTCGAGACAAGGCACTTCAACTCCCCTTCCCGACGAAGACACTGTCAGCTTTCAAGAGGAGGGAGAGTTGGAAGGCAGCCAGAGCATTGCTAGGCAATCAGCAGATAAGCAGAGGACTGAGACTGTGAAAGTGAAAGTGAAAGTGGAGAGGCTGAAGACCAGCCTCTTAGTAACCATTCTAGGAGACTGGATAAGATCAGAGGGCAACAGAAGGGCAAGAGGGGAAAGGCAGGAATTTGGCGTCCTTCCTGCTGTGGGAGGGGCGAAGATTGAGACTGACCAACTATCGTTAATGCGAGCAGGCGAGAAGCTGTGCTCTGGATGTGTTTTTTTTTTTGTAAATAAATGTACATAAAACTGCCAGAGGGTCATTACTTCTTATCAGGGCTTGCTTGCTTGCCAGAGGGTCATTACAGTGCGTACACCAAGCAACCACGTCTCCCCACCCTATCCAGGGCATGCCACAATATTGCTCCAGATGCAGTGTTGGCAGGTGCAAGCTAACTGCAAAAGATGCATGGGAGCAAATGCAGAACCTCAGCTTGCATTCAAGGACTGTGCATGAAGTGAGCATCTCTGCCAGCTGAATCTATTAAATCATACTGAGCTCCTTGGAAAGACTGACATCTCAAATGAACGCAAATACTATGTATTACTCAAACCTAAGGTCATATTATGGAGAAATTATTATGAATAATATTTTGATTTAATAAAGTCATATTTATAGTGATTTAATAAAGCAGTGTTTTAATTTAATTTCTATCACACAGAGTTTCTTATATATTTTCCCCTCCACAATCATAGTGTTAAATCCACTGTATAAAATATGAAAATTAGGATTTAGCTGTAAATTAGCCACGTTTATATTTTGCCAAATCCATAGCTTTCTATAGGAAGGAGAATGTTACATTAAACAACGTCTATACTCCCCACCCCACATCAAGGAAACTAGCGGAATGGATGTTGTAAACTAAGAAATTCATAGGCTTAGTTTATTCCTTTCTAAGAAATACTTTCCATTGGAATTTTTATTTTCTTCCCAACATAATCATAATGATATTTTCAGGGTAGGGATTACTGCTGGATGCTTTGCGTTATTAGATATGCCCCTGCTGTCGTTACATTATTAGCTAAAGCTAACCCATTCAGTGATGAGACTAGTATTGTGGGGGTGGGCAGGCATTAGTTATTTCAGTCACATAGCTGGAATGGAAAACATAATGTGCTGCAGCAAGAGTCAAAATTAAAGGTGACTTTTTAATCAGTGATTTCATTATAGCCATCATATGTATCGGTAACTCAATATAATGAGCCTATCCTTTCGGGTAAGAGGTCCTGATTGCTGATAAATGGCAATTCACAAACATGCTTAGAACAAGAACTTTTAAAATAAATCCTCAGGTAGGTGATCCATTATTACCGCTGCGCATTCAGGATTAATAAGTAGGGGAAAGTAGGTTAGCATATGATGGTTTATCAAACATGGCTTATTTATACTGTATAGGAATTTGGCTTATTTATACTCTATGATATCAAAATAATGGCTGGAATCCAAAGAAATGTTACAGGTATGAGCTAGTGAATTTGGAGCAGTTTGGAGGAATTCTGATATCTTTAACTTTGAACAGTGCACCCTGTGCTGTGTTACACAAAGCTTGTGGAAGTTTCTGCAATTCTAAAAGCGGTTTGTCATGGGAGCTGCAATTCTGTAGTTTGAAAACTCGCCAATGGCCCCTGAGCCCTGTAGAGCTAGTTGTTTGTTTTTTGGATCGTATGCTATATACAAAGCTAGTTTTTTATTTTTGTTTTTACAAAATCATGTGTAGCTGTGTTCTTAGTCAGGAAGCTGTGGTTAGGGGCTATCTAAACATTATTTATTTAAAAAAATCTTCAAAACCCACCCTATATAAAATTGATCATTTCTAAACAAGGAGTAGTTCAATAAATAAATAAGCAACATTCTTAAAACATACACATTTTTATCACCACAGAGTGAACTCAAATGTCTGAGAAAATAACCAGGTCTTAATGGGATGCTGAAACAAAACCATAATTGGCACCAAATAATCCTTTGAGGAGGATTTGTAGAACTGAGGAATCACTACTCTCCTGTATCATCATGCGATGTGCAGTTTCCAGTGGTGGAACTCTCAGAAACATCTGCTCTGAATATTTTAATACCTGGGCAGGACACTACTGTGAGAAATGCTCTTTCATGTGCCTAGGTTCCAAATTGCACATGATTTAATATGTCATCAGCACTATCGACATTTTTGGAGATGTTTTGGGACTACAATTCCCATCATTCCTGACCACTGGTGCTGTTAGCTAGGGATGATGGGAGTTGTAGTCCCAAAACATCTGGAGGGCCAAGTTTGGCCACACCATGCCTGGTTTAGTTGAATGTAGCCCAATGAACCTGCTGTTTTTTCCTGTTTATAATTAAATTTATTTTCTGCTGTTTTTATTGTACATTGCCTTGATTGTTCAGAAAGGGATTAATAAATTTATTATTTTTAATTTGTATTCTAACCTTGCTTTAATCAGTGATGGCAAGAATTACAGAGCTCCAGGTTTAATATCTGCAAGTGTGAAGCAGCCTTAAAGGAACAAGTGAAGGGTGGTGGTCCCAGCCAGATGGTGGCTCAAGTCCGAGCAATGATTCTGGGAGGTTTAAGCAAGGGTTAAGGTTCAAGCAAGACTCTGAACAGCTTTAAAAGGAGCTGAGACAGAAGACATGCCCATGAATGTAGCAGGCTCATATGTTGCTTCAGCAGCAGATAACGCTAGAGAGAGGTTTAAGTACGGTCTGGGTGGCTAGCTCCACTTCAATTGGGACCAATCTCTTGTGGTTAAATGGGCCTTGTCTGATTGGCTGTAACAGCATTGTGGGGGCACTGAATGTGTTGTGCTTTCCTTGGACTCTAGGGAAGATGGCAGCGAAACTTCTCCAGACCAGGAGAATGGAAATATGCTATCATCATGGGCTGAGACTTCTGTGGGAGTGAGGGCAGCTGGAGTCAGTGTTGAGGGCAACATCTCATAATTTGTGGCCTCATCCTTTGGATTTTTTTTTTCTGTAATGGGAAATAAAGATGTAATTAATCTTATTTCTTTGATTTTGTAGTTTTTCTTGCAGCACTACAGACATCAAAATTATATGTAATGGAGTGAAGTGCCAGATTGTAAAAGAGGCCTGGGGTGTTCATGTCATGAAAAGAGGAAGTGCTTAATAGTTATGAGGATGCAGGGAGACGTGATCCCAATAAGATTCAAAGTTTCATGTTTTCTCATCACATAATGCACATCAGCTTATAAAATAAGATAAAATTTTGTTGGTGACTTTATATAAGTGTAGACCTGGCTTTTATTTATTAACATCTACTGAAAGCTGCTTAAAAGTTTTATTTAATAAATGTTAAACAAAACTTTTTTTAAGGAAGCTAAGTACCATAAATGAAAATTTAAAACACCTTTTAAGGTAGAATCACAGAATTGGAAAGGATCCCGAGGGCCATCTGGTCCAAACACAATTTACAGAAGTTACCATTAAGAATGATCATGGAAACAGCATTGTTTTGAATGTTCTTTTGTAATTAAACTTCTCAGCTTCATATGAAAAGAGAACTCCTGCAAAACCCTGGTTCTATTCCACTTAAGACTTTAAAGACTAAAACCAGTACGTGACTTGAATCCAGAAGTCAATTGGCAACCAGTGAAGTTGACTGAGAATTGGCTTATCTGCAAGCCCCAGACAATACCCGGTGGATGCATTATGTACAAATAAGTTTATGAACATTCTTTCAAGAGCAGCCCCATGTAAAGCGTATAGCAGTGATGCAGTTTGGAAATGGTTAGGACAGCATGTCAGGTGATAAACCCTTGTCAGTCAAGAGGGTCATGTGTTGCTGTATTCACTTCTGAACACACTGCTTTGAATCCTGCTTGATCCTGAACCTTTATTTCAGATTTTGAGTGTATAGAGTCCCTACCACATTTTAACATGCACTTTTATTGCATGCTTGCTTTTAATGCCGTGTTGTCCAACTAATATAACTTGTGTGTTCCGTATATATTAAAATTCAATTGATGGGGCAAAATCAACTCAGATCAATTAGCCTTTCAAACCTTTTCTCAGTTTAGCTTCTTCATTTAAGTTAATTTATGATCTGTGCTCAGCCTGTGGTGGGCTGATTAGTGCAAAATGGCTTCATTTTCTCTCAGTGGACATGGGACTGCATAGCAGGGTGGCATCAGTCTAATTAACATTTCTTACCAGACTTCTCCCTATTGGTTTGGGTGTCTTTGTAGCCTCTCATTCTTTTCCCTCTGAAGAAAACAAAACATGGGTACAATTGCTTTGATAAAATAGGAACGTGATGAGTTTTATAACTGAACAAATGACATTATTAAAATACTGTGTCTCCCTTTGGAAACATTCTACATTCAAAGTGAAGATTTAACAGGTAGCCATTAACGAAAGCATAGGATTTGTTTTGATAATAGACAGTTAGTTTCAGTACAGTTTCATAATTGGCTCTTAAAACTAAAAGCAGCTGTGTTGGCCCATAAGGTAGTTTTATTTATTTATTTTATTATATCAATAGTATGGAAAGGCTAAAACAGATCAACAAGCAGGAATAAGCTTGCACTCCCCCTGTCCTGCTCCCTGCAAAGGGCATCCATCAGGAGGAGGCCCAGTCAAGGTGTTCCAATAATGGTTTCTGAATTATGGCATGTAGAAAAATATATACCAAGATGTGTAATTTCTTATGTGACCCCTGTAGAAGCTGGAGCACGGCCTTAATTGCAATTAAGTTGTTGAAATCTGATTTGTAATGGGCTACAAATGACAACAATTGACCCTTATTTCCTGAAGTACTGAGAACAGTACTTCTATGACCTATAGATAGACTGCCAAGTACGTGGCTCTTCACAGAAGAGATCTTTCACACACTTCATGGGAGATAAACATCATCATCATCATTACCATCATCATCATTATTAAGGTGAACATTAAGTAGTGAGGCTTCCATGTAGTGGAATGGAGGGTTCCAAATTGTCCTCTCCGCCCCCATTTAGAAATAATGAGCTTCTCACAATCTGAGCCAAAATCCCTTTGAATTCAGTTTCGCTCATCAAAACCAAACTGGCTTCTGCATAAGGGTTTGCTGGATTGGACCAAAGACCTGTCTAGTTTAGCATTCTGCTCTCGCAGAGGTCAGCAAGTTTCCTGTGAGATGCCTGTAAGCAGGACATGTGCAGAACTGTACTTTCCTCAGTTTTGGTTCCCAGGAACTGGGATTCAGAGGCATACTGCCGCCAACATGGGAGGTAATACATAGCTATCATGGTTAGTTGTTGTTGTTGTTTAGTCATTTAGTCGTGTCTGACTCTTCGTGACCCCATGCTCCAGAGCATGCCAGGCACTCCTGTCTTCCACTGCCTCCTGCAGCTTGGTCAAACTCATGCTGGTAGCTCCGAGAACACTGTCCAACAATCTCGTCCTCTGTCGCCCCCTTCTCCTTGTGCCCCCAGTCTTTCCCAACATCAGGGTCTTTTCCAGGGAGTCTTCTCTTCTCATGGTTAGTAGCCATACCCTTATCCTCTATGAATTTTCTGAACCTCTTTTCAAGCCATCTAAGTTGGTGACCATCCCTACATTGTGTGGGAATGAATTCTATAATTAAAATACTGTATGCTCTCTGTGAATAAGTACATCCTTTTGACTGTCCTGAATCTCCCAACATTCAGTTTCATTGCATGGCTCCAAGTACTAGTATTATGAGAGGTGGAGAATCTCTCTGTCTTTCTCTACACCATGAGAGATTTTATATGGCTCTAGCATGGCCCCTAGTTGCTAACTAAAAGTCTCCAAATGTTGTAAGCTCTCTCTATAGGGCCCTTGGTAATTTTGGTTGCTCTTTTCTGAACTTTTCAAAGCTCTCCAATATTCTTTTTGAGATGCAGCAACCAGAGCTGAAAACAGTATTCCAACCCTGGTTGCACCATAGATTTCTACAACAACATTAGGATATAGGCAGTTTTATTTTTATTTATTTTCCAAATGATCTCTAACATGGAAATCACCTTTTCCACAGGTGCTGCACACTAAGTTGATATCATCAGGCTCTCCATCTCCTAGATCTTTTTCCTTGTCAGTCATAAGCAGTTGAGAGCCTGTGTGTGTGTGTGTAGCTAGGACTTTTTTGTGTCAGTGTGCATCACTTCACACTTTTTTAGAATGACATTATTGATGTTCTCAAATAACTCTTAAAGGTTAATCAGACAGGAAACCATTCAGTTGCTCCTTCAGAAAGGCTTAGCCTTTAATATATTTGGTGATTTAATAATGCTTTCCACTTGTGTTCTTGGAACAGACTTTAAGCTAAACAGCCTGTAGTTTACAGGTACATGCACAATGATGCAGGGGAGGGAAGCAGAAGAAGTACAAACATGGTAAATATCTGGAGCAAAATAAGACCACAGCTTGATTGAGGAGTTGGAGTGCTGGCCGATACACCATCATTTCAGTATGGGGTTGCCTTATGTTAGGGTCCACCTCACCATGTATCATTTTAGGCAAACCCTAAATGACAACCTGGTTAAGGGGTGCTATGGCCTGTCAGCCCCAAGCTGCACTTCTGGACAGAATGTTTCACCCTCCAATTTCCCTTAATCGGAACTCCTGTTGGAATGGGGCTGAGTGCCCCTACCCCCATCCCTTCTAAGGATCCAGTCCAATGCCTCTGCTGCCATTACAGAGTGGTGACATAACATGAAAATAAAATAAAAGCAGCAATAAGCATTAGTTATAGGATAGGCAACCTCTTCCCAGACTATGGCCAATCCATCTGCCATAATCTGGGAACAGGTTGCCTATCCTATTCCTCCCTTGCTCTGAGAAAAGGCAACTGACTGATGTTCATAGCAATGTTGTGCAGGGAATTTCCCTTTAATAAGGAATTCCACCCAAACCGTATACCAAAGGAGTGAGTGTAGATTAGGGACAATTTGCATATTTTTGTTAAAAAATCAGCACATTTGAGTTCTTTAAGAACTCTTGGGTGGATGCAATTTTATTTTATCATTATTATTGGCTAATCAGTGTCTGCCAAAAAGAACCACATGCAGTTACAGTAAAACTATCAATTCAGTGCATTGCTCACCTGAAGCAGAAACAAACACCAAGCACACAAATTAATAGGAAGATGAGAAAGCTGTGGGAGGAACAAACTGCTTATGCCAGTTCTAAAAGCATGTTTTGCCTGTTTGACATCCTACCACATTTATATGAGGTATGAAGACAGAATAGAAAAAACAGAATTGTAAATCTGGAAGGGACCCCAAGGGTTACCTAGTACCAGAGGCAGCAAGTGGTACCCAACATGGGGGGGGGGAGGGAGGCGGCGGCGGCAGCCTGTCGTGAATGTGCATGAAAGTCACATCAGAAGGAGATCTATAGCGGTAGGAGGCTGAGTGCAAAGCCCGGTCACATGGCTTTCGGCTGCTGACGTGCCAGCCATGTCGCAGCTGACCCTGCGGAGTAAGTGAGCTTGGTGGAGGGGGCGGAGAGGGATGACGTGTGATGGGACTGCATCAGGAGGCACAGCAAAGGCGATGATCCATTGGGAGACAGTGCAGCAGCAGGGTTGGAAAGGGAGCCGCCATTTTGCTGCTACTCCAGGTGACTTTGCAGGCCTCCCACCCCCTGAAATACCTGCGGGGCAGTCCTGGCTGCTCTGTTGTGAGAAAGAATCTGGGCGAGTGGCAGAGGGGCTATAGTGATGTGGGTCTTCCCTATGGAGGGGGGGGGAGGGTTCACTTAGGAAACAAGGCAGTGCAGTGGGACCAGGGGCTAATTGTCGCACTGGGAGCAGGCTAATCATCCGAATCCTCAAGATGGGGGGAGGGGCTCAACCCTGTCCCAACATACATTGGGGAGCTGAAGACATCTGAGACCTATAGAGTTGGCACCTATGTTTAGGACAACCCTCTGAAATGCAGCTAGATAATACATGACAGAATAGACCATAGACATGTACTGTACATGCAGTGCTTCTTGCACATGCAGTTGTGTATGATAGGGACATACAGTGGTATCTCTGGTTATGAACTTAATTCGTTCCAGAGGTACGTTCTTAACCTGAAACTGTTCTTAACCTGAGGTACCACTTTAGCTAATGGGGCCTCCCCCCCGCTGCCATGTGATTTCTGTTCTCATCCTGAGGTAAAGTTCTTAACCCGAGGTAGTGTTTCCAGGTTAGTGGAGTCTGTAACCCGAAGTGTTTGTAACCTGAGGTGTTTGTAACCCAAGGTACCACTGTACATTTTCTTCTGCTTAGAAACTTGACATCTTATATCTAATATTTTAAGATACCTGCTTGCAAATCTTAGATCAACATTAAGCATGGCATATTCATTCCGTTAAAAAGCTAAGACTTTGAACCTTTCTTTAACATTTTTTTGAGAAAACAAAGTTGTTCCATATGTAGCTGCAGCTAAGTTTCTGTGTGTTTCACAAACTTTGGCTGAGATGTTAAAATTGACAAAGCTGGAATGGCTTTTCCAGATCATTAAATTTTAACATTTCACATTTTCGAGTGTTTGGCTACTAACATTGCATTACTTTTAATGAGAAAACTCCAAGGCTGATTCCTCGCCAGCTGTCACAGTTAAATAGCTTGACATTAGAAGGTATCTCAAAGAATGAGAGAAGAGACCCATAAAAGACATTAGTGACTAAATAAGACATGTTTGTTTTGGTGTGTTTTTTTAAACTCTGCCACTTGTAATATGTGTTAAAGTGTTTCTAAGGTAACTACATTATCTTCTAGGGTTTTCAGTTTTTCTTGAAATATCTCAAAGTACTTGACACAGTCAAAAATTGTTTCTCTTTTTAATAATAATTTTTTGAAAAATAATAAAGCGTGTTCTCACTAAAGGAGAGCACGTGTTGCGGATGGGGCCTAGCAAGACACCCCATAGTTGCCAGGCAGTATAAGATAGAGAGGCCTGGCAAGGATTGGCTGTTTGAGTTGCTGGGATAAAATGGATGTTGCCAATTTGGGGGTGGGAACAGGTTATTTAAACAAGGTTCACAGCAAGCTGCTTTCTCTTTCAATGTGGGAACCGGATCACGTGGAGCACTTGGACTGTCTGGAGGACAGTGATGCAATCTTCTCATTGTCTGGTTACATTTCTTTATTTCCCCCTTCTTTTAATCCTCTTTAGTCCCTTAAATAATTTAATTCCCCTTTCCTATTCGATTTCCCACCCCATCCCTTACCCTGCCCTGTGGGAAGATTCTCCCTGTATCTGTGGCTTGCCTTTCCCAATAGGGAGAGAGTCCCCGTTAGGGGCTTTCTTTCGCAAAAAAGGTTTCCCCCATTTCTCCTGTTGTAAATTGTGGGGCTAGTCAGGGCTGTTCCCAGCTTAGCTGGAATCGCTTTCGTTTATAGCACCCCCGAAGGTTGGCTTTATTTGAGTGTGTGCAGCGCTGTTGGCCAAATTTTAATCTAGCCTTGGGCGGGAGCACTATATTGAGTTCCTTTAATATTGCTATGAGACTAAGATTCTCAAGAGCAGAGGCAGGGAGGCCTATTTGGCCTACACATAACTTCCAAGCCTAAGTCGGCTACAGGTAGCAGTTAATTTTTAAGTCTCTGATGGAAACATTCATGCCTGGCCTAGCACGTGATCCTAGGGCTTTGCCCTAGAATTCGATGGCCTGGAAGCGTTTCCGGCCTGAATAGTGTCCCCATGTGGTCCATGAAGCATTGGTTTCACCGGTTCCTTACATTGTTTAGTTTTTGTGGACTATGACAGGGCTTTTGCCGGTAATGCCTAGGTTGCAGGATTGGTCCCTATATGGGACAGCTGCATGCTCCCCCATTGCTCTACCTGGACACTTAGGTCCAGTGTCGAGGGTCTTTTGGTGGTTCCCTCACTGCGAGGGATGTAACAGGCGCCACGTTTGCAATATGCAAGCGGGAGAAAGCACCTTTGCGTGCCCGCATTGCAGTTTGCTCTGTGCGTTGCAGGGCACAGCGCTGCACGGGCTGCATTTGCATTGCATTGCATGAGAGATTTGCATTTGCATTGCACGGAGGTTGTGCGCATTGTATGGAGGGTGTGTGTGCATTGCACGGAGTGTAGTTGCATTGCACGGAGTGTGTTGTTGCACGGAGTGTGGGTGTGGGCGCATTGCAAGGAGTGTGTAGTTGCATTGCACAGAGTGTGTGTGCATTGCACAGAGTGTGTGTGCATTGCACGGAGGGTGTAGTTGCATTGCACAGAGTGTGTTTTTTGCATTGCACAGAGTGTGTGTGCATTGCACGGAGGGTGTAGTTGCATTGCACAGAGTGTGTAGTTGCATTGAACGGAGTATGTAGTTCCATTGCACGGAGCGTGTAGTTGCATTGCAGGGAGTATAGTTGCATTGCATGGAGGGTAGTTGCATTGCACAGAGTGCGATTTGCATTGCATGGAGTGTGTAGTTGCATTGCACAGAGTGTGTGTCTGAAAAGGAAGCTGGCTCGGCAGCAGCTTTGTCGGGACTTCTTTAGGGGTTCTGGCCAGCGTCAGCCCTGTAAATTTACGTATTATGATGGCAGCACAAGATGCCCCCTGCCCAAGCAGGGGCTGGAAGCTGGCAAGCAATACCTCAATACCTTTTGCCCATATTCCCATTTTATTTAGGGATCCAGATGGATATCGTTTGCTAAAACATACCACTTGCCTATGGAGAAGCTGTCTGCCTTGAAGGAAGTTATTTTGTAATACTTCCTTTGTAGCAAGTGATGCTTCATCAGATCCGATCTTGCTGGGTCACTTAATTAATCTTGCAGGCAGAGTGGTTGCCCCAGGCCGCCCCTTCCCTTTCCACTAGGCCAGGCTGCCTGCGGCCTGAGGTCCCCTTACCTTTCTCATACATGCAATGGGATCTCATGCAATGGTTGCAATTCCTAAATGTATGCAATAGTAGTTGGCCATGGCAGGATACCTGGAACTTGCACAGGGATTTTCAGGTTCATGCTGATGCTGCTGGATCTTTGCCCTTTGGTTTTTTATTTCAGGGGCTGCTGGTGTGCAAAGCCATGGCCTCAAGCCCGGTATGGTGAGGCAATCATGTGACCTAACTTTTCTTGAGTTTTCCCCATTGTAGTAGCAGTTCACATGTGGCCCGAGGAGTTCAGTGAACATCAGATCTGCTTTTGGTCTGATAACCAGGTAGTGGTGAGCGTCTTGGCAAAACAGTCCTCACGCTCCAGCAGAGTCTCCGCCCCTCCGCTCACGCTTTTGAGCTGCGCCGCTTAAGGTTTAATATGGGCTCCAGACACTCAGCTACTGCCAGACTTTTCCAGACCACCTGTGGCATTTTGACAACAATTAGTAATTACAGAGAGCAGCAGCTTCCATTTCCCTTTCTGCTTTTAGCTCTTATGGGAAGGCCTGGATGGATTTCTTAGCCCTAAGCTGGCAGTCCTTGGCCATTCAGATGAACTGGCCCCCATCCTCTGAGCAGATCCTGCAGTATTTGGTCCACCTGCTGCAGATTGGGCATGCTGTTATAACTATAAGAATTCAGTCCGCTGCAATGTCTGTTATACTGAAGCTTTAATTTTCAGAGACCCTTGTATAAAGTTTGTAGTGCGCAGGGCCTTGGAAGGTTGGAATAGGCTCCAACCTCATAGGACAGTGGGCAGGAAGTCGGTCAATTTTACCTATGCAGTATGTGCAACAAGCTAAAGCTTATCTGCTGGTAAAAGATCAAGGCGAGATTCCTTTCAGTATTCCATTGCATTTTGGTGCACTGAGGGTTGGGGAAATGGTTGTTGGAGCCAGCACGGGGCTGAGAGTCTGGAGGCTTATTGCTTCAGGACTTTTCCTTATCTGCTTTGGAGCTTGTCATTAGAGTTGGGAACTCTAAAACAGACTTAGTGGGCAGGAGTGCCACAATCAGGCTTCCCGTTACAGGTGAGGAGGGCCCTTGCCCAGTTATGGATACCAGAAATATTTGGCTTTTCATTCCCCTGGGGGCTGGCCCGCTCCTAGTGCATGAAAATGGGTTCCTGTTAGCCAGGCATCAATGTGCTTACGTCGTGCACCAGTTATTACGGCCTGCGGCTTGCCTACCGCTGAACACGCCTCATTCCTTCTGAATAGGGCTGCTGCAAAGGCTGCACACTGGGGGCCTGTCAGCAGACAGGATTGTGAATACGGGTCATTGGAAGTCTGACGCCGACAAGGGTTATATCAGGAAGTGTCACAATGATGTCTGTGCTGATGCTTGTCTGTTACTTCCTTTTTTCATAGGAGCAGCTGTGCGCATTTGGGCCATAGCATACACTCGGCTGGCAAGCGCGCTGACGAGTCTGGACTGGGGCGCCATCTCAGTCTTCCTGCCCATGTGAACATATACTGGATGTCCAGATGGGGAATGCTTTGGGAGGAGATCCTTCCTTTGGTGCGGTCAAGTGTGACCTGTGCAGGTCCTCCCGCAGTGCTGGTGGTACAGCTAGGCGAGAATGATTTGCCGTCTTCCTCCAGCATAAGTTTGCATTCCTGCATGCAAGAGGGCTTGGTTCGAGTTGATGGCAGCTCTCCCTGGACTCAAAATAATTTAAGGCATTGGTTCAAGGTGATCTGGAGGGGGGGTTTGAGCACCTGTCCCCTCCAATGTGCAAAGATATTCCATTAAAGGAATCCAAGGATTTGCCATGCTTTTGTCAACCCCTTTCGAGGGGTAGGGCCACGCAAGAGTCCCTGGGAGCATTTGGGGTGAGCTTGAGTCTGATCCTGGTTCATTGCTCCCCAACGATGTTTGCTTGTACTGACGATATGGTGGGGCCCAGTCGTCAGTGCTGCCCTGCTGAGGTCAGGTGCAGCTAGTCGGGAACCAATGCCTAAACAAACTACCACCGAGCAGGCCAGAAAGCATGTTAATATGGCGGTGGAAAATAAAATAAAATAAATAAAGTAAATAAAATAAAATAACAAATAAAATAAAATAGGTCCTTGCTTTAGGTGGCTCTGTGATATTGCACCCTGCTGTTTTTCTTCAAGGCTGTTGCCCTCTTTAGGGCAGATGGGGTGCATCTTTCCCCTATGGGGTACAACACCTGGCTGGATGCGGTTGCTTTGGGATTCATTGCTCCCCCACAATGTTTGCTTGTGCTGACGATATGGTGGGGCCCAGTCGTCAGTGCTGCCCTGCTGAGGTCAGGTGCAGCTAGTCGGGAACCAATGCCTAGACAAACTACCACCGAAGAGGCCGGAAAGCATGTTAATAAGGCAGTGGAAAATAAAATAAAATAAAATAAATAATAAAGTAAAATAAAATAGGTCCTTGCTTCAGGTGGTTCCGTGATTTTGCACCCTGTGATTGCCTTCATGGCTGCTGCCCCCTTTAGGGTACATCTTTCCCCTATGGGGAACGACACCTGGTTGGCTACGGTTGCTTTGGGATTGAAGGAAGGGTTGCATTTGTGAGTGGTTTGGCGGTGAGCTAAGGCTCTGTGGCGGTTAGGCATTGGTTTAAATTGGTTGGTGGAGGGGTATGGATTGGCTGTGCCTGCCCCTCCAATGCTGCTGCTGCATGGGAATTCTGTTAAAGGAATTCAGGGGCTTACCATCCTCTCGTCCAAACCCCTGGAATCGGGTGCGGGCCGCGTAAGCTCCTGGGAGCATGCGGGGAGAAGCTGAGGGTCTGTGTCGCAGCTCCAGTTATCCCTGATCTTGTTCCTCCACACTGGCTCTCGCTGGAATCCGGGAGTCAGTGCTGTCCCCCAAGGCGGGGGGGACAGCTAGTCATAACCAATGCCTAAGCAAGGCGGTTAGGTATTGGTTTAAATTGGTTGGTGGAGGGGTATGGATTGGCTGTGCCTGCCCCTCCAATGCTGCTGCTGCATGGGAATTCTGTTAAAGGAATTCAGGGGCTTACCATCCTCTCGTCCAAACCCCTGGAATCGGGTGCGGGCCGCGTAAGCTCCTGGGAGCATGCGGGGAGAAGCTGAGGGTCTGTGTCGCAGCTCCAGTTATCCCTGATCTTGTTCCTCCACACTGGCTCTCGCTGGAATCCGGGAGTCAGTGCTGTCCCCCAAGGCGGGGGGGACAGCTAGTCATAACCAATGCCTAAGCAACCACTCACAATTTGTATGTTTAATAAAGTTGTGGCCAAAACTATGCCAAAAACCTTAAACAAAAATTTATGAGTGATGTGTGAGTTATTGGGGTAGGGGTGCTTTGGGGGACCTCAGCACGCAAAGCGTGTTCTCACTAAAGGAGAGCACGTGTTGCGGATGGGGCCTAGCAAGACACCCCATAGTTGCCAGGCAGTATAAGATAGAGAGGCCTGGCAAGGATTGGCTGTTTGAGTTGCTGGGATAAAATGGATGTTGCCAATTTGGGGGTGGGAACAGGTTATTTAAACAAGGTTCACAGCAAGCTGCTTTCTCTTTCAATGTGGGAACCGGATCACCCGCCCGCCCTCCCTTTTGGGCTTGTGCTTTGACCTTGCTATGCCTATCATGGGGTCGTCCGCCTTGGTGCGGGGGCCTGGTAGGAATTTTTCCATTTGGCTGATTAGTGTGTGCCATTTGGTTTTTGCCTACTGCGTAGCAAATCGTCACAACTTGTAAGGTTGGCGGTTAGGCATTGGTTTAAATTGGTTGGTGGAGGGGTATGGATTGGCTGTGCCTGCCCCTCCAATGCTGCTGCTGCATGGGAATTCTGTTAAAGGAATTCAGGGGCTTACCATCCTCTCGTCCAAACCCCTGGAATCGGGTGCGGGCCGCGTAAGCTCCTGGGAGCATGCGGGGAGAAGCTGAGGGTCTGTGTCGCAGCTCCAGTTATCCCTGATCTTGTTCCTCCACACTGGCTCTCGCTGGAATCCGGGAGTCAGTGCTGTCCCCCAAGGCGGGGGGGACAGCTAGTCATAACCAATGCCTAAGCAAGGCGGTTAGGCATTGGTTTAAATTGGTTGGTGGAGGGGTATGGATTGGCTGTGCCTGCCCCTCCAATGCTGCTGCTGCATGGGAATTCTGTTAAAGGAATTCAGGGGCTTACCATCCTCTCGTCCAAACCCCTGGAATCGGGTGCGGGCCGCGTAAGCTCCTGGGAGCATGCGGGGAGAAGCTGAGGGTCTGTGTCGCAGCTCCAGTTATCCCTGATCTTGTTCCTCCACACTGGCTCTCGCTGGAATCCGGGAGTCAGTGCTGTCCCCCAAGGCGGGGGGGACAGCTAGTCATAACCAATGCCTAAGCAACCACTCACAATTTGTATGTTTAATAAAGTTGTGGCCAAAACTATGCCAAAAACCTTAAACAAAAATTTATGAGTGATGTGTGAGTTATTGGGGTAGGGGTGTTTTGGGGGACCTCAGCACGCAATTATAAGTCAGGCATTCATGTTGTAGGAACATAGAGCAAATTACTATGAGCACTTACATATGTGTTTAATATTCCTCTACTAGAACTTTGTGAGAATACTTCCAGATAAGTATTTTGCCCCCTCCCCATTTAAGGTAGATTTAAATTGCCCCCTCCAAAAAATCAATTTAAAAAAAATCTATTTCATATAGGGTTGCCATACGTCTGGGAAAACCTGGACATATCCTCTTTTTGGGGGCCAACATGCACATCTGGGTGGTTTTTTACTCCCAGGAAATGTTCAGGTTTTTTGGGGGGGAGGTGTCCTCTGTTTTTTCTTCAAGATATGGCAACTCTAGTTTTGTATGAGCCATTTGTGAAATCTGAATGGCCAGTTTACAATATTGAGCGCTGTCTAGAAGTACCCTGAGGATGTTTCTGCTTAAATGACTTCTGCTTGGTATCAGCTTTATAGGCAGTTAGAATAAATTTTTGAACTCACAAGCGGAAAATGTGGTTGTTTTTAAGGCTTAAGGTCCTATTTTGTAATAATTGTCATCATAATTCATAAATGTCATCATAATTTGTCAAAACAAAAAATTTTTTTCCTGCCAGTAGCACCTTAAAGACCAACTAAGTTAGTTCTTGGTATGAGCTTTCGTGTGCATGCACACGAAAGCTCATACCAAGAACTAACTTAGTTGGTCTTTAAGGTGCTACTGGCAGGAAAAAAAATTTTGGTTTTGACTATGGCAGACCAACACGGCTACCTATCTGTAATCATAATTTGTGATTTGCTCACCGAGTTATGAATCCAATGTTGTAAACACGGGTGCAAGTTGTATTATGATATGTTGACGCATCTTCAAAATAAGTTTTCAAAATGGGGCTGGAATTGATCATTGGATTGCACAATGAGATCACAAGTGGTTCCAAGTGCTACATGGCAAGGAAGATGGACGGAATCATGCAGCAACATTTCCAGGAATATTTCTGGCACCATTATAAAGCCAGTCTTTTGAAGAGAGTTTTATTTTAAGTGGTTTAAAGAAAATGAAGCTTTTAGCTGCATTTTTAAAAAAAGTTTAAATGAGGAAAAGCTACAAGCATATCTGGTTTTAGTTTGGAGCACTATCCATCCTCAAGGTCACAGAGGGCATGAAGCACATTTAAAGCATATTCTTTCTATCAAATAATTCTGGGTATTGTAGTTTACTCTTCACAGAGTTACAATTCCCATCAGGCCTTAACAAACTACTTACTGGCTCTTTGTGGGAATAAGAAATAACAATGCAACAGAGCTTGTTCCACTCACCAGTCTTTATCAACTAAATCAGGGGTAGGCAACCTAAGGACCGTGTGCCGGATGCGGCCCAATCGCCTTCTCAATCCGGCCCGCAGACGATCCGGGGAGCAGTGTGTTTTTACATAAGTAGAATGTGTCCTTTTATTTAAAGTGCATCTCTGGGTTATTTGTGGGTGTTTCTACATGAGTAGAATGTGTGCTTTTATATAAAATGTATCTCTGGGTTATTTGTGGGGCATAGGAATTCGTTCTCCCCCCCAAAAAATATAGTCTGGCCCCCCACAAGGTCTGAGGTATGGTGGACTGGCCCACGGCTGAAAAAGGTTGCTGACCCCTGAACTAAATGGTTGTCTATAGAGCTGTGACAGATTTCAGATAGTAATAGATTCCACAGGTTAGAATAATGCAAAAACCAAAAAGGCTATGGTGAGAGTGTTGTAAGAAGGTTTTTCTCTTTGTGTTATAGGCAATGAATAGGTTCACATAGGGAAAGATAGTGCCTCAGATTTTCTGAGTAGAGCTAACATTGGATATCACCCACTAGAAACAGTTGAAAAGCATCCCTTGCTTTTAGCTTCAGCTGTTAATTTTGATTTTCCCTCCTATCGAGTTCGTGGAAATGTGGGAGAAGGAAAATTTTCAGAGTGCGCTATGCTATTATGAGCAGAGCTGAACTTTGGAGGAAAATGGTATTGCTTTGTGGATTGTGCACTTTCAAAACAGGAGTATGTCTCCAAAGCCCCTCTGTCACCAAAGTTATTCTTCATCTCTAGTTCCTCTACTTTCAGAAGCAATAGTATCTGTTTAGGAACTTCCCAGATGAGGAATGAATCTTTATGGTTTTGTAGCTTTCCAGAAATTGCTTGAAAACCAGGAAGTCCTTTTGCAGGAATGAACAGACCATGATTGAATTTCCATGATAAAAAGCCGTATTTGTTTTGTTCTCTTTTTCCTTAGGGTAAACTCTGAAGGAACTTATGGAATTATTCTGCATTTTGCCTTCTGTTTGAGATGAGATATTGGACCTTAGCATTTTGAAATCACTTAATATTTTTTTTCCTGGTCAAAGTATAGGCTGTAGGGAGTTTCCAGCTACAAATGATGAAGGAAGTGTTCTGAAGTAAAATAAATCTTTTTAAATCGATTTTGTCTGGTTGGGGATAGTGCTTCTTTATGTTCTGCTTTGATATTTGTATGTGACTCTTCACCAGTAGACATCAGTATTTCTTTGAATGTCTTCTAATTATGTTTTTTATTGATCACTCTGTTGAAGATAAGGCTAGGTACAGTCAATGAACTATAACCCTCAAAGAAGTCTGTTGTGTAGTAGTTTAAAGCTTTTGGAAAATTTAGAAAAAGAAATAGATACAGCCTTAGAATGTTTGTAATAGAATTAATACACTTGATGTTTCAAGCCAGAGGCAAATGCCAGGCTTACTTTGCATTAAGTAGTGGTCGGTATCACCTTAACAGAAGGCTGTAAAATTGCAGTACAGTATATTGTATTCAAATGCCCTACTTTGCTATTAAAGCATTGCCATAGAGACAAAACTGATAATTTGATTTTTCATGTGGTAGTACCTCTGGTGTGTGACACATCGTGCTCCTTCTGGGGTAGTTTGTCCAACTCTGGTCCCCACCCTGCGCTCGGTTGTCACCTGTGGCTTCTAGAAGTTGTCAGTATGTGACAGCAGCCACACCCCAGGAATGACTTTGACTGCCCAGCTAAATCAGGTGAGGGTAGCCGATGGGTCTCAACCCCTCAGTGATTTGGAGACTTCCTTGCATGTGAAGACAGGCTCTGGTAGACTGAGTGAATAAGACCAATAGTGAGTCCAGCAGTCAAGAAGGCAGTTTCTGCATGTGCTGTAGAAAGGAGTGAGGAGCAAATAGCGCTTGCCAACCTGGGAAGGTAGCCCATCTAGAAGAAGGAAAACTCTAATCCTAAATCTCTGCTGCCTTCTGTGATATCTGTGGGAGAAGAAAAGGCTATAGAATAAACCCTGCACAAATCTGGAGTGAAGTCCCTAAGATGGTTGGGTGGCGCCTTTTCCACCTCCTTTTGTCAACTCCTGCAGCCAAGCAGATACCAAATATATTGCTCTGCATCCCTTTGGACCATATCAGTTCCTGTTCACAGTTCATGTTCACGGCAATGATATACCGTATTTTTCGCCCCATAGGACGCACTTTCCCCCCTCCAAAAATGAAGGGGAAATGTGTGTGCGTCCTATGGGGCGAATGCAGGCTTTCGCTGAAGCCTGGAGAGTGAGAGGGGTTGGTGCGCACTGATGCCTCTAGCTCTCCAGGCTTCAGGAAGCTATCCGCAAGCCTTGCAAGCCCGGCGGGAGTTCCCGCGGGCTCACAAGGCTTGCGGGCAGCAGCCTGCAGCCCGAAGCACGGGGTGCCCTCCGGAGGGCGCCCCCTGCTTCGGGCGGGTGTCCGCAAGCCTTGCGCGCCCAGCGGGAGGTCCTGCCGGGCGCGCGAGACTTGGGGCGGCAGCCGCGGCTGGGGGGGGAATAATTTTTTTTTATTCACCCCCCCAAAAAAACGAGGTGCATCCTATGGGCCGGTGCGCCCTATAGGACGAAAAATACGGTAATTATAATTACATAATAATTACCTGGAGTTGGTGGTCTCCAGATGTTGCTGAACAAAGGTCCCAGCTTCCTTTATGATTGACCATGCTGACTGTGGCTGATGGGAGGTGGAGTTCAACAACATCTAGTGAGCCATTGGTTTCCCATCTCTTACACAAATGGGGAGTGTGTGCGTTCATGACTAACCTAGGGGTATTAATTTCAGTGGATCTACTTTGTGTAAAACTTAGTTGAATAAAACCCATTGTTTATAGTATCTGTTGTGATTTATGCTGTGTGATTGTGTAAGTAGTTGTATTTATCATATTTGCCTTTTCCTGAGACTTATTCGTATGGCCCTGCTTTATATTTTTTTAAGACGGCTGCAAGTCTTAGCATGCTTACCTGAGAAAGTTCCACTGAATATTGCGAGACTTGCTTCTGAATTAGCTTACGTGAAATACTAGATAATGTTTTGTTGTTTAATGTGCTGGTTAGGAAACCTTTTCACTGTATAGGAAGCAAGAAGCACTGAATCTTGAAACAGATTCCTTCTTCTGCATAGTGTTATGAAGGACTTTTTGTAGGGATAGGATTTTGCCTCATGTTTTCTCCCCCGCCCCCATTTTTTTTATTAGTTCACCATGACTGTCTCTTCAATAAAACTTTGCTTCTTATTCTTTCTACATCACTTGAAATCTTATTTTGAGATGACATTATTTCTCTTTGAGTATTCACATGCATAAATTACATCTGTGGGACAGAGAGTGAGCCACAGAAAATGCTTTAAAGCTCCATAGAGCGTTGGCTGCTATAGACCTATTACTTCTGACATCTCATTTTGTAAATGTAGGACTCCCATGCCCATCGGTGTGTATGTGTGTGTGCGCCCCCCCCCCACAATAAAACACAAAACAACAGATATTTTTGTATTGTCATGAAGTTTCTTCTCAACTAGCAGGATTTATCCTAAGCTTGTCTCTTACAGTTCTAATTATTCAGTGCTAGTGGCATGCCAAGACTTAAGAATGCAATCAGAAAAAGCAAATTATTAAAGTGGTAAATGGAGATGACTTTAATTAATTAGGTAACTGCCAAAAAATATTATCTGGTGTTCTTTCAGCACAATAAAATATTATGCCATAAGAGCACAGGCTTCCAAATGGAGATAAATTGCAACAGGTCCTCCTTTGTCAAATCTAAAAATCCTTCAAAAAGGAAGGTGTTCTTTTGGTATAAAATGGTTTGCAAATGAATTCACTAGGCAGCCCCAGTATAAATACTTTGCATTGTCAATACTGCTATGCCACTGCCCATAAAAGATGCAAGGAAAATATGTATAAATATTTAACTGTTATAGAAGGATAGGAATTGAACAGAAAGATCCTTTACATTACAACAATAGCTTATTGTCTCTCTCCATAATCTGAAAAGTAAATCAGCTACAACTCTGGATTCAATTTCATGCAGCGACTTTCTGCACTGCATCAATAAGTGATTCCTGAAGCATATATGCATGAAATGGTATAGACAAAAAACCACAAGTCATCTTTTAAAATAATCAAAGCCACATTTGTTAGTACTTAACCATAACACCACCACAACAGTAAATGAATGAAATTTGGGATGATTTGCACACAGTGCAAATTCCAAATAAGTGCTAAACTTCTAGTCTTCATTTTGATCATTTGTTAGTAATTTGCCATTCAAGATGAGTTTCAACTCGTAGAAAATAACATTGTGTATTCTCTCAAAGATCAACTGCTGTAAGAATACAATAAAGAGACTCAGACTTACATAACTAGAGTGAAAGTAAATTGCCTGATTCTGTTCAGTGGTGTGAAACAAAGCATAACTGTTGTGTACATTTTCATTTCAATTTGTTGTTCTATAAACATGTAATTTAAAGAAATATCCCCAATGTTTAACTAGAATTTGTAAATAATTTTTGTTTTGAACAAAGGAAGACTATGGGCTAAAGATGGAAAGGCTCATGGAACTTCTAAAAAGATTTCCAAATTTTTGGATTTTAGGGACAAGAAAAAACAGTGTCTTCTATTATGGAACTTTGGAACTCCATATGAAAGGATATTATTTTGTCACTATGTTGTCAAACCATATGAAGTCTATAATTGTGAAAACTCAAGCTAGTAGTCTGTGAACTCACTGATGGTGTTGTAAATTTTCATGCACTAGATTTTTGTGCACAATCTGATATTAGCTAGTCTTTTTTCTGCGTTAATTAGTTTGGTATTTATCAGTTTTTCATATTAATATTTTCACTTCCTTTGTCAGTCTTTAATTGCTCCTATGGCTGGTTGTTAGGATACATCCAATGCATATGCCACAACCTAATTAAATCTGTAATCAATAAAGTTGTGGCCTGCTTTGATCCAAAATCACTGTACTGTGGTTATTGCTTCTACCCAAATCCAGCTCTTTTGCAGGTGGGCCCATTGTGTCTGGGTGCACAAGATTGTTATGCCTGAACATGTGAAGAGGATGTATTCTACATATGTTATTCATATGAAGGAAACATGTAGTCATATCAGTTCACTTCAGGGCATAGCTTATAGTATCCCATGGGTTCGAGAAGGTTACTTGCTGTGTGAGGAATTAAGAAGGATGCCTCAAATGATTATATTAAATTAGCTAGTTAATGAAACCCACATTTGAAAACTTAAAATATCACTGTTTTAGTGGACCATTAAAAAGTTGTAGGCTGTAGCTGGGACTGTACAAGAATGGATTAATGAACAACTTCAGTATTTTCTGGTTCATCAAGTTGTCATTCATCACTTTTAGTAGATAATGCTCACTTCCAGAGTCCACATTGAACGGAAACAAGCACAAACATTTCTTGAACTGGTAACACATTTTCAGTTACTTTTGCTGGCTAATGTGACTTAGTATAAGCCTTATCTCTAAGAAGAACTGAACACTGATAGGAAGATTTGGGTCCTCGTAAACACCCATGTGAAATTGCCAAGAAAGTGCTATTTCTATATGTGCTTTTGGGCACCACGGTGAAACAATTTGAAACAGTGTATTTAATGTGTAACAGGACTGACAGGTATGGTCTTTCCTGTCTTTATGCCAGTGTTTTATGGATATGTGGCCCACACCAGACAGGGTTCGCAACCTGTTCCAAGCTCTATTCACAAACAATCTATTCTGGGTATTATAACTCCAATGTGTTCATGTCAGAACTGACATCTGCTGTCACAGCTTCAGAGCAAACGTTCTTTTCTGTGACTTGAAATATACTACAGTTTTGTCAAATATTGATGACCGATTGCTCTGGAGGAAAAAAGCTTCAGTATTTTGGTAATGTTTTTCTTATCTTCCTTATGTAATGATGCAGAAAACACAAAGCTAACAAGTTCAGAGCACTCTTATTTGAAACATAAAAGAAACAATACTAATACAGTATTGTTCACTTTCCATTAAACTGTGAATGAACTATACACAGAAAGGATGATGATTCATTGCTTTCCAGAGTATTAAGGTAATACCTGCATAAAAGTTAAGTTAGTATCCCCCTTCCATAGACACATTATGTACCTTTATTTTGCTAAAGGAATCGAGTGAAGTACTATAAGCATAGAATTTAGGATTATTTTCTATAAATATGATGCAAAATATTGCCCCATGGTGAAAAACAATAGAAAAATTGGAGTATATTTTGGGTACATGGGGGTGTTAACCATTTCAGATAGGTTTGATCCTCATACCTTCAGGTTGGTGTCTTCCTTCAAAATGTAAAGTATTAAATCTGAGTATTTCAGTATTTTTTTCAGATTATCCACCTCTCGGTACTGTTCTGTAACCATTTCCTATATGGAAGCAAACATTTCATGTGCTAAAATATGTTAAATTCAAATCCAGGTAGGATTCAGCTAGATCATTGCCTCCATGATCTCCAGAGGTGTTGGTGGTGAAATAAAATAAAGCACTAAATACTATACGTACGTGCTCTCTTCTCTAGTTAGAATGAGATTACCATTGAAGGCATTCGTAATGGAGGTGTCAGGCGTCAGAGGATCCAATCCCACCACAGTAAGTTGCCAGGAATGGATAAGACAAGGACAATTTTTACCAATGTTGTTTTTCAGTATTCACAGAGAGAGGCTTAGAAATGCAGCTTCTTGGAGTAATGGTGTTGCTCCAAGTAACTCTCCACCCCCCTTCTTTCCTACTTCCTCCTTCATCAACAGCATCACCCACCCTATGGTTGCTGCTTAGGGCCATCTGTCTCCGAGCCCTTTGCTCTCCTACTTTCAATGCTCACCTGGTTCTGGAAGAAGGGGGGTGGGTCTGAAATGCTTTCTAATGATAACGTGTCAGCCAGCTGCTCCAGCTCTGCCGCCTCCTCCTTTCCCATTATTTCCCAACTTGCCCCCTCATCTGCCTCTGAGCTGTGACCTCCCACAAACCACTGTTGTAAATAATGTCTTCCTCTTCTCTGGAAGGGTCAGGCTGGGGAGGTGGTCTTCACCATTCCTCCTCTGTCCTGTCCCTGACATCAGGTTTCCTTAGAGGCAGACTTTCCTTCCTTCACTATTGTATGCCTTTGTTTACAGGATAAAACGGTAAGAGCCATTATATACTAAATGATCAATGTCACCTTCATGTGATCCACTTTCTTTAAAGAGTTCACAAGTTTCACAGTGTTTTTTTCATTTCCATCCAACTGCCACACATCAGGCTGTATCCAGTGCTTTGCCAGAAGGGTTCTGGTGGTGCAATGAGATGTCCGTTTTTTCTGCCTCCATGTGCTCCAGAAATCTGTTATGGCGGGCCTCTGAACTTCCTGAAGCTGGGTTTTTTTGCCATTGCTGTTACTTAATAGTAGAATGTCAAATATACAATATCATTCAAAATAATATCACAATAGGGGTGGGGAAGACAAGTACAGATAATGTGATGAGACCAAATGATAAGAATAGCAATATATTTCTGAAGCATGTGTGAGGTACAGATATACAGTGTTTTAAAGACACTGTGTTTAAAATAACTGTGTTTAAAATAACACCTCAGATTTCTACATCTCACTCTCTATTAAAAATCATTATAAATAAAATATGTTCATATGGTATTCTCTCTTTGGTTTGTTCTTAAAAATAGGATGATAATCTATATTCTAGACAGAAAAGGACATTAAAATATATATTTTACTATTCTGAAGTGTATTTATTCAGACCATAGTGACAAACAAAATGTTTAATTACCAATTAACTTTTATTTGTTCTGTTTGCAAAATGTTACTTTTCAGACAAGGTTATCATTGTAAGCTCTGTTTCACAAATAATCAGAAACAGTGAAACGTTTGGCGCTAGATTTTAATAAACAAACAGACATGCAGATATAGGATTTTCTGTAATGAATCTGAGTCTCACAATTCATATCTAAAAATATCCTTTTAGGCTAGAATCCCATATCCACTTAAGAGGGAGTGAATCCTATGGAAATCAATGGCACTTACTTTTGAATAGACATATGTTTGTATTGTTAACGTTCTGCTGCTCTCTGCCATGCAGTTCCTAAAGGGTTCTAGATGGGGACACTTTTTCAGGGGTGGGGTGAGGAGGTTGGGCAAGAAGCCATTTTATCTCAGGATGAAGCTAGCAATTGCCAGTAGTGGAGAGGAATCAGGGGAGGCTATAAGTGGCTTGGTTGCCCCCATTGCCTCTCCTTTAAATGAGAAAGGAGAGCTCCGACACCTAGCTGTCCTGTCCCGTATGCAGTGAGAGGCCAGCTGGTCATTGTATTTGGGGCAGAGTAGGAAACTTTTTATTTCATTCTGTGATTGGTTGGCAGAAGGGGCTTTATTTATTTATTTATTGCCTATGGATGTTTAATAAATAAGAAGACTGTGTGGGTATTGTTTTTGTTTGTTATTATTAACTGTTATTATTATTATTAATTGTTATTATTAACCACCCTGTGATCCTTGGGTTAAGGGCGGTATAGATATTTAAACAGAAACATTAGGTCAGCCTTCATAGCGCAAAACCCCTTGACATGAATTACTTATCTTCATCTTCCCTGTGCCAATGTGTTACATCAGATGTTAATAACATGTATAATGTAATCCAGGGATGTGGAACCTTTTGTTAGGGTTTTTATCCACCTGTGCTGCTCAGTAGTAGCACTATGGTTGTTTATATCATGTGAGTGTCTGAGAGCGTGAGACAGGAAGTCTCAGTACTGTTGGAGTATTGTTGGAGAGTTTAGTTTTACTTGTGTGTGATGTTTTTCTGCACTGCTGCTGAGAGAGCACAGACATGCTGATGGATTCTTTGTATATAGACTGAAAATAAAGTAGTTTAGAGCTACTGATTGACTCTTTCTTCTGCTATGAGATGCCAGAAGACGTGTGCTCCTCTCAGGAGGGAGTGGTCGCTTATCACCGGTCTCTCTGGACTGAGGAAGATATACAGCCAGAGAGTGACCATCAAAGAGATGCCCTGGTGTCTTGGGAAGGTGGTGGCCTTCCCTTTCATGGGCATTTTCCCAACAAATGGTAGCAGAGGATGGTTGCGTTCCATTGGATCCTCTGTTGCTTTGAGATGAAGCGCAGTGTGTCTTTCGTTCGGGGGAGAAGCTGCATTCCCATGGACGGCTGTTATGTACTGAGTTGAATAGGATCCAAACTGCAGCAGTCTGATTGGTCCTAGAACAATAGGATTCAGAATGCAGCAGTCAGATTGGTCCTAGAACAATGCAGCAATATGATTGGTTGGCAGGAACCACCCAATCATGCTCCAGATAGAAGTGAATCCACAACCTGATTGGCTTACAGTAGAATTCCAGAATTAGCCAATCATGTGCAGCCCATTGTGTAAATAATGTATATAAAGCAGATACCTTGAGGGGACTTTCATTCCTCCCTCCTCACCACTATGAGCTGAATAAAGAGCATGAAATCACTTTGCGACTCTGAGTATATTTCACTGGCGACGAGGATGGGATCCCGCTGAGCTGACTGCCACACACAGCACCGCAGCACCGCCACCTGCCGCACCGCTGCCTCGCACCGTGTATCCAGGCTTCAGCTCCGGGACACAAGGAACTCAGAATGGCAACCGACAGCAGCTTCTCGCCGTTCAACCCAGCATCTGGAGACTGGGAAGCGTATGCCTCCCGTTTCACCTTCCTCCTAGAAGCCAAAGGGGTCACCGATGAAGAAGACGCCAAGAAGAGGGCGATATTCTTCAGCGTCTGCGGAGAGGAGACGTTTGAAATCGCCCGGGCTCTCCTTGCACCCGAAGACGTCGCTACTGTTCCATACAAAACAATAATGGAACAGCTGAAGGGGCACTTTTCGCCACAGCCCTCTGTGGTGGCTCGTCGAAATGCCTTCTATGCAAAGCGGCAAGCCCCTGGGGAAACCATAACTGGGTTTGTGACCTCTCTCCGCCAAGCTGCCCGGTTCTGCAACTTCTCAGAGCTGGAGAACATGCTTCGTGACCGCCTCGTCGGTGGCCTGAAGGATGAGAAGCTGCAACGACGCCTCTACGCTAAGAAGGACCTAACGTTCCAGGTCGCTCTGGAGGAGGCCCTGGCAACGGAAGCTGCCGAGAGGTCGACGCAAGAGGCACGGCCGAGCCAGCCGTCCCAACCGAGGGTCCACCACGAAGACCTCACCGACGACTCAGGATCCAACAGGGAGGAGGTGCACCGAGTACAGCAGCGCACTCAAGCAGCCCACATACCACAGCTGCCTCGACGAGAAGCAGGGAACTGCGCAAGCTGTGGAGACAGTCACGAGAGGAGGACCTGCCGTTTCCGCAACGCAGAGTGCAGGCAGTGCAGAAAATTGGGACACATCGCCCGGGTGTGTCGAGCTCGGCCCACCCGACGCCAGGCATCAGATGACCAATCCAAGAGCCCCAGGTCCCGGGGCCCAACACACCAAGGCAACTCGACGGAGCTCACGGACTTCCAGGTATACCAGTTGCCCCACCCCAACGTAGAGAAAATTTATGTAGAGGTACAGATAGAGGGGGCCCCATGCCGCATGGAGCTTGACACGGGTTCAACTCTATCCATAATCTCGGCAAGGACCTTAAGGAAACTGTGTCCTACTGGGGGTCCCAAACTCAGGCCGGCCCCATTCACCCTCCGGGACTTCCAGAAACGTAAGGTCCCCACAATGGGGGTGGGGACCTTCAGGGTGCAATACCGAGGGCGGACGCGGCAACTGGACTTGCTTGTGGTCAAGGGCCCCTACATTAGCTTACTGGGATTGGCATGGTTTGGACCACTGGGGCTAGCCGTCACTGGGGTGAACCACACGAGCTTACAAGTGGACGTGGACGCCATATGCAAGGAATTTCCGGGGGTTTTTGATGGGAAATTGGGACAGTATACGGGCCCCCCCATTGCTCTACAGCTTGACCCCGCAGTACGACCAGTCAGGCTCAAGGCCCGCCGGGTCCCGTTCGCCCTGAAACCCCGTATAGACGAGGAATTGGACCGACTCGTGGAGCAAGGCGTGCTGGAGCCGGTGCCTAATGCCCCCTGGGAAACCCCAATCGTCACACCCGTCAAGCCGAATGGTTCGGTCCGCATCTGCGCAGACTACAAATGTACCATAAACAAGGCCCTCACGGCCCATGCATACCCAGTGCCAGTGGTCAGCCATGTCCTTGCCACCCTGGCTGGGTCGAAAATTTTTGGCAAGCTGGACTTGGCCCAAGCATATCAACAACTGCCAGTAGATGAGGCCACAGCAGAGGCACAGACGATTGTGACGCACAGAGGAGCGTTCAGGGTAAAGCGGCTGCAATTCGGTGTCAGCGTGGCACCAGGCATATTCCAGAATCTAATGGACTCTCTCCTTAAAGGGATTCCTGGCGTCACCCCCTTCTTCGATGATGTGTTGATTGCCGGGCCCACACCAGAGGAGTTTGAGGACCGCCTCCGCACCGTTCTGCACCGTTTCCAGACGGCGGGTCTCAAGGTGAAGCGGGAAAAATGTCTACTAGGAGTGCCTCAGGTGGACTTTCTGGGATTTATGGTGGACGCAGAAGGGGTCCACCCGACTGGGGACAAGGTACGGGCCATTTGTGATGCCCCAGCGCCCAAGAACAAGACTGAACTTCAGGCCTTCTTGGGACTATTGAACTTTTACCATTCCTTCCTTCCCCACAAGGCGGCGGTAGCGGAGCCCCTACACAGACTCCTGGACAAGCGGGCCCCTTGGGTGTGGGGCCAGCGCCAGGAGGCCGCATTCCAGGCAGTCAAGGACTTGCTTGTCTCAAACTCGGTCTTGGCACACTTCGACGAGAGGCTGCCGGTGGTGCTAGCATGCGACGCCTCACCCTATGGCATTGGCGCTGTCCTGGGACACCAACTCCCGGATGGAAGAGAGGTACCGGTGGCATACTTTTCCCAGACACTCAACGCAACCGAGCGGAACTACTCGCAAATCGACAAGGAGGGTCTGGCAATCGTGAAGGGAGTAAAAAAATTCCATGATTTCTTGTACGGGCGGCCCTTCACCGTGGTGACTGACCACAAGCCCTTGCTTGGCTTGTTTGCCTCCGAAAAGCAGACCCCCCAAGTGCTGTCTCCTCGTGTCCTCAGGTGGTCAATTTTCCTTGCCAGCTACCAGTATGCACTGATTCACCGCCCTGGGAAGACGATGGGCCATGCGGACGCCCTCAGCAGGCTACCACTACCGGAAACAGGCCCCGACCCAGCACCTGCACAAGAGGTTATGAGCCTGGAGCTGCTTCCCGACCGCCCCATTCAGGCACAAGAAGTTGCACACCATTCCAAGAAAGATAGGGTCATCTCCCGCGTCCTGGACTGGGTGTGGAGGGGATGGCCCAGCAGCAGCCCCGGGCCAGAATTCGCCGGCTACACAACCCGCAAACATGAACTGTCAGCCCACAAGGGGTGCCTGTTATGGGGAAGCAGGGTCGTTGTTCCCCAGCCCCTCCGCAAAAGGGTCCTCACAGCCCTACACGAGACACACCCAGGGGTAGTAAGAATGAAGGCCCTTGCCAGGAGTTATGTGTGGTGGCCGGGGATCGACGGAGAGATAGAGGCCTGGGTCAAACACTGCCAGGCCTGCCAAGAATCCCGCCCAGATCCCCCAAGGGCCCCAGTCCAGTCCTGGGAGTCCGCCCGAGCACCATGGTCACGCCTGCATGTGGACTTCGCTGGCCCCTTTCAGGGGAAAACATTCTTCATAGTGGTGGACTCCTACACCAAATGGCTGGAAGTCGCACTGGTACCGTCCACTTCTACGTCCGCAGCCATCCGGGTACTACGCAGGCTGTTTGCAACCCACGGGCTCCCTGACACTCTCGTCTCAGACAACGGGACTGCATTTACGTCAGGAGAATTCCAAACCTTCACAGCGCAGAACGCCATCCGCCACATCCGTTCGGCGCCATTCCACCCTGCCACCAATGGCCAAGCAGAACGCATGGTGCGGACCACCAAGGACACCCTTCGCCGCATGACGCAAGGGGATTGGGAGTACCGCCTTGCCACATTCCTCCTAGCACAACACAGCACCCCCAGCTCAACGACTGGCCGGAGCCCCGCTGAACTACTAATGGGTCGGCGCCTTGCAATCAGATTGGACCGCCTTCACCCCGATAGAGCTCAGGATGAGGTAGCGGTGGGGGAAGGCAGGAACCCCCGGACCTTCGAGGCCCAGGACCCAGTGTACGCAAAGAATTTTGGGGCAGGCCCAGCATGGGTACCCGCCACAGTCACCAGGGTCACTGGTCCCGTGTCGTACGAGGTGCTAACGGATGGGGGGCAATGCTGGCGCCGCCACTGCGACCAGATACGGCGACGATTCCCGGGAGAAAACCAGGAGGAGGAAAGGTCAGAGGAGTCCCAAGGGAACAGAGGGGCAGTGAGGCCCATAGAGCAGGAGGGGCCAGCAGGAGAGGCAGAATCAGTAAATACAGAGAGGACCCGCGAAGCCAAAAGGACACCGGAACCAGAACCACGACTGAGCGAGCCGGTTGCACCAGACCAGACAGGCCCATCACAGCCAGCATCCTTGGAACATGAGCCAGAACCTGAACCCCGGACCAGGGAACACCCCAGGCCGCAACGCACACGTAGGCCACCGGCGTACCTCGAGGACTATGAATGCGACCTCCCGGGCAGGACTGGAACTTAGAGGGGAGGGGTGTTATGTACTGAGTTGAATAGGATCCAAACTGCAGCAGTCTGATTGGTCCTAGAACAATAGGATTCAGAATGCAGCAGTCAGATTGGTCCTAGAACAATGCAGCAATATGATTGGTTGGCAGGAACCACCCAATCATGCTCCAGATAGAAGTGAATCCACAACCTGATTGGCTTACAGTAGAATTCCAGAATTAGCCAATCATGTGCAGCCCATTGTGTAAATAATGTATATAAAGCAGATACCTTGAGGGGACTTTCATTCCTCCCTCCTCACCACTATGAGCTGAATAAAGAGCATGAAATCACTTTGCGACTCTGAGTATATTTCAACGGCACTCACCACGGGGACTGCAACGCACCCGAACCACGCGTCTCGGGCGCCCTCAGGCTCCACTATGTCCGCCTGCTAGCTCCCCCCAGCTGTAGGGTGGCTGAGGCCCTGGCCCCCGTGGCGTGCTCCGTCCCTATGGGTGCTGCACACCCCATCCCGTCCTTCCCTAAGGGTGCCACACGCCACACCACGCCCCTATGGGTGCCGTGTGCCCCCTCCTGTCCCTCCCTAAGGGTGCTGCGTGCCGCCCCTATGGGTGCCACACACATGTCCCTATGGGCGGTTTGCACTGCCCCTGGGTGCACCTCCCCTCCTGAGAGGCTTCCTCTGCAGATGGATGGGAGTTGCGGTTCAGCAAAATCTGGAGGGCCAAAGTTGCCCCTGCTCAGAGCTTTTTTTCAGCTGGTACTCATTTCTGGGGTGGGCTCCATTGCCATTATAAAAAAACAAGGGAGGCATTCATAGTGAGTTCCAGCACCTCTTTTTCTAGAAAGCTAGCACTGCCCATGCGTTATGTAAACAATATACAATTTTACAGAATACTACTCTACCAACATCCTTCAATGAACTATGCAACTTGGACCTGTATAGTGGGCTTGAACTAGGGATGACAACAGGCATTTTGCTGCCTGAGACGAAGCTTCTGGTGCTACTCCCACCTCCTCTTTTTCTTCTTTCTCTCCCCATCTGCAGTAGAGTAGCAACTGACCTGCCACCCACTACCACAACATTCTTTTTTATGAATGCTAAGATGCTTAGGCCAACAGAGATTTTGTGAAACTGGATTTTTGGTTCTTTATTAGACCTTTCAGCAATCTTCCTGTAGTTCTAAGGCACAATATATATATATTCCAAGACACAAATCATTGGCCATGCTGAAAATACATGATTTTTCATTGATGTATGTTTACCCCAATAAAATATATTTATTTTCTATACCTGTTATATTAATTCTTTGGTAATAACCTGTGGGTACTAGATAGAATGCCCTCTTTGCAGTCCTTAATTTCCCGTCCAGTAGACAGAAGCTGTTGGAGGAAGAGGAAAGGGGGTGGAAGATTTGTTTACATTCCCACAACAGCCACAATTATGGTGGTATTTTGCTCTTTTCTGTGCTAGGAGTTTTCATTTCCTGGTAAAACTGCTGAAGAGTAAAGATAAATGTTGAGGTTCACTCCCAGTATGATGCTTTGAGGGAACCCTGGATTCAGCCTCAGTTAGGATGTTCATATTTGTTGCTACTTTTTATGACATTTTTTTTCTGCCTTTTATCATATTGTCCCGGGGCAGGTGGTGTTTCCATGCACTGCTCTGGTTCGCCAGAAGCAGCTTAGTCATGCTGGCCACATGACCTGGAAGCTGTACGCCGGCTCCCTCGGCCAATAAAGCGAGATGAGCGCCGCAACCCCAGAGTCAGCCACGACTGGACCTAATGGTCAGGGGTCCCTTTACCTTTACCCGGGGCAGGTTGCAGCAATATGAAAATATAATATTAAAATCATTTAAAACAATTTAGAATCTGAAGACTAAGAAGATAATTGGAGACTCTAAAGTTGAAGAATCTTTTGGTGCTTCAACTGTATATATTATTTTCATGGGCATGAAGAACTAAATGTGAAACAAGCAGTTGAAGAACTGCAAACAATTGGGGAAATTGAAAAAGTATAGATCCTTTGTTATATTTCAAATTGTGTTACTAGTTTATTTTGTTTTTCCTTGTTACGAAGGGTAAACTGCTTTGCTTCACTTGTTCCATTACTTTGTTTCTTCCTGTGCTTAACACCCTCCCTGTTGTTTAGTAAGCTCAACTTGTCTACCAAGGTCACTGCTAGACACATTCTGTTCAAATGGATTTTGTAAGTGTGTACCTTGACATTCTTAGTTATGTGCTCACATTTTATGGGGTGTGTGAATTGTTTTAATTACCTAATTGCTAGAGTAATTGGGGCTAAGACTCTTATTTTAATGGAAGCCTGAAGCACAGTGCATCGGCAGCAGCTTACGGGCTGTTGTAGTAAATAACCAGGCAGTGCTGCTGAATATGACAAGCCAATAAAAGTAATTTGTGTCTCTTTCATTTCATAGATCCTAACACCTTTCAGTATGTCCTTCCAAATTCCTCACTGCTGTTATATAGAAGGTCATCTTTAGAAACGGAGCTAAATGAATTTATTTACCAAACCCCAGTTAGATATGTAGAAACAAATTGGTGTATAAAACTTTACTGAAAATGCATTACTTTAAAAGACCATTATTTCCTTCCAATTATGAACTTGCAAAGGTGGAGAAAACCCTTTTATCTGAATCATGGAGAAAAATAGATAATTAGATAGATGCCACTTGCCATTTGTCTGCAGAGGTGTTTTGTTTTGTTTTTTTAAGAATATAACATGACATAGCCTCCAAAGCCATTAATGGAAGGTAGAAAGTTGCATATATTTTTTTGTATTAAAGTGAAATATTGAAAAAACACACACACCAAGACCAATCATGTTTTATGCAGTGAATTCAGTTCTAATGATTATACAATTATAGCTCTAATTTCTTTCCTAGTGTGATATTTTAAAAATGATATTTCTGATACATATTTCTTATAGGAAAATGATACAGTAGGGCAGATGCCATGGTTCATACCTGCAACGTTATACTTAAATGAATAGATCATAAGAAATATATATGTAAGAAACAAAGAGTTTTCGCATATGGGGGAAAGCAATCAAAATCTATATTTTTATTGAGCTGTCAGGTGCTTCCTAGACTAGCCAATAAATCCATTTATTATCATTGATCTAGTGTGCAGAGCCAAGGTGGGGGTCACTCTATATGGAGGCCCCATATGCCTCCCCAGTTCTGTATACCATCTTGAATGGAGTTAAATCCATTCTGTTTGCTGCAGATCCTTGTGTGTTGATTCTAGTTAGATTTTTTAACCCAAGCTTTTGGTTTTGTGTCTTTCTTTTTAGTGAGTGAATTTTGGCCCATCAGCACTGATCATGAGAGCAGGGGGGGAGGGAAATCACATGCTTTGCACTGAATATTTTATGTGATTTTTCCAACCTTGATCAGTATTTCAATTTATGTTGGGGAAGTCTTGGATTTCCCTGCTTTTAAGAATAGCTGCAAATGGGCACCATTTCATGAAAAAAGATGTAACAAATGAATAAATTAGTGCATTTTGAAATTATGCCATGCATTTGCTTTTTCTTAACGTTTGAATTAAAATTGACTTCAGCAGAAAAGTAGAACTGAGTAAGTCAAATTATTCATTTACATTTTTTCAGGAAATGGGAAATATGCAGTGGTAATAATTTTTGTACTACATTTCTTGATGTATTTTTTATCACTCTTGTGTTTTGGATCTTCAGGTAGGAAATGATGCACACTGTGAGGTTATTATTTTTTAATACTATCAACTCATGTCAAACTGAGCTTTAATCCTAAGAAAACTCTAATTTGCTTCTGACTGTGCGTACCCAAATCCTTCTTTTAGCCTTAATAGCATTTTTAGTGATTTTATTATAACACTGTAATCTATCCAAATCTCCTTGTAAAACAGTAGTTAGAAGGAGCAATTGACATAGCATACTAATAAAATAGCAGAATTGTTGGTAGAATATATCTCTGGTAGAAAAGACATGGGAATCCACAGCTATTCTTGCCTGATCATATTCAGATAAAAGCAGAATATGTGATCTTATTTCTAGTACAGGTCTGTACTTCCATTTATTATTATTATTATTATTATTATTATTATTATTATTATTATTATTATTATCCACAATGCTCCGTAGGGCTGAATCCATTGTTACATGAGCAGAATTCCATTTGTGCAGCAGGGGCTCATCTTCCTCTCCTCCATCCAGTGGCCCCCACTCCAAAAATCTGCTAAAAGTTGTCCCCCAACCTGTCAGAAAATATTTTGAGAATGCACAGAGCAACTGTGGGCAACCAGGGCCAATTCATTCATGAACCTAGGTCTGAACCCATATTGGAATGGACTGTAACCCCACTGAACTCAATGGAAATTGTTTTGAAGTAGGCATGCATATAACAGAGTTGGATATGTGTTCCTTTACCAAAACATTCAAAATGTTACTTTACAACTTACTATATTTTTGTATTGAAGAACTTTCCCGTTTAGCCTCTTTCGTACTCTGTATCCTTTTTTTCTCTCCTCAGTTTTATATTTTTATTGCATCCAATGTCTCAAAACACCTAGATGCACAGAAGTGACTGGTGTAGTGTGAAGGTGTGCTGGAGCTCAGCTATCTAGATATTGCCTGAGGTGAACTTTGATGTTGATCTCTTAATGAGTATGATATGCCTGTCCTGATTAGCAGAATGACAGCTCATGCATCTTGTGTGCTGTGTAAATGTTGCTCACCTAACCCCTGCCTGTGAACAGCAGGATGTGAACAGCAGAATTTATTACCTGGTTCTGTCTGTGCTGAGTCAAGAGAAATCCATAATGAAGTAACTCACCAAGTGTCATGTTATCTGCTGGAGAGCTGGATGTCAACTGATAACTATCTCCAAAACATGCTGATTAACTGTGAGTTACTCCTTACCTCAGTATTTGTACAGATACAATTCCTGGGGAAACTATGCATTTATTTATTTTGAAATAGATTATTTTAACACAAATGTTTGGACAGTTAGATTTCATCACTCTCTTTCTGTACATAAATATGTATGTATTTAAAAAACAAAGCTTTAGTTGAATTTTTATTAGTTATTTTATTCCACCATTATTATTTTTTATATATTCCCTAATAATATTTAAATTATCAGAATACTTTTATGAGAGTAGGGAACCTGCAAACAACACCTGTAGCTTGTACTGTATAAAGAAATCTAAACAAAGACAGCTTTTCATGTTTATTTTCCATGCATTTATATATACACACATACACATATCTTACTGGAACTCAATAGAACTTATTCAGCCTTGACAACTGCCTAACAATTGTCCCATATAGAGCAGTTTCTCTCTTTCTTTTTTAAGTGGTTGGGCATGCTGTGGAGTAAATCTCCAGACCGTCACCCCTGCCATCTTTGTTTCACAGAATGTTGTGCTTCTGGGCCTATCTTGGACGCTGGATAATGAAGATGATGGGCTATCCGCTTAAAGACAAAATTAAAACAGCTTGTTACAACGTTAGAAGGTGGAAGAGGGAAGACCAACTAGGAAGCAGGCAGGAATGCAGGAGGGTTCCTGTTGCTTCCTCCAATAGTTTTTACCGGAGGTTTTGGAGGGAAATGGAGCCTGATAACCTCTGTAAAATGCTTAAAACACCGGGGCCCCACTTTGTCCCTCCTTTTACCCTGTGACACAGTACAGGGTAAGAACTTAATTCGTTCTGGAGGTCTGTTCTTAACATGAAACTGTTCTTAACCTGAGGGACCACTTTAGCTAATGGGGACCCGTGTTGCCGCCGCACCACCAGCGCGCAATTTCTGTTCTCATCCTGAGGTAAAGTTCTTAACCCGAGGTACTACTTCTGGATTAATGGAGTCTGTAACCTGAAGCGTATGTAACCTCAAGCAAGTACCTGAGGTACCACTGTATTGAGATGCTCAGCAAAAGGAAACCTGAAAGCTCTGTTTAAAAAATCTGCACACATGGGGCTGGTGATCCCTGGTGAAACAGGAAATTTGTGAAATGTTTTACAGATTTGCTTCATTTAGTAACATCATTTATATGCCACCCAATAGTGGTGTTCTCTGGATGGCTTATAAGACTACTGGAATGTGGTCATTTTTATTTATGAAGAGAGATAAGGGATACATTTAATGTTTGCTTTTGTTACTAAAACATAACTGTTAAAAACATTTTTTTGGGGGGGTCATATGTTGCACCATCATCTACATCATAAACTTTCTAAAACTCTTCAGGGGTCTTAAGCCACATGCCTTGGAACACTCCCTGGAGATTTTCCTCCTGTATCGTTCACTAAAAAGGCATTCTAAGAAGCTGGGGAAAACAAACTAAAAATAAAAATAAAAGCGATAACAGACACCACTCAGCCAACTCAGTGATTTTAAGGTAGCTGCTGCAGGCAAATTTCTGTGCCCCCTCAAAAAATATTTCATTGGAATCATTTCCTACTTCCGTAAAGTGGCAGGAGGGGAAAAAATCCCAGTCTTGTGATGTACCACGACATTGGTGAAATGGGGCAGGGGAAGACCAGCATAGCATGAGTGTAGACCATACTGAGCTGATGAACCAAGGTTTTAATATGCTGAATTCTAGTCCAAATACTGAAGTTACAGTATGTGTGAACTTGTTAACAGCATAAAGAAGTTCTTTAAATAAAGCGGTTCTTCATTTAATAGTTGAGCAAGATGTAAGACAGATACTTGCTGATACATAATTCTTTTAATATTGGGCCATAAAAAAATCATTCAAAAATAATTATTTTAAAGCATGAGCAGTGGATGTTAAACTTTCTGTCTTCATAAATAAACATTTTGTGTGAAAACTTTAAAATTTGATAGCTTCAAAACTACAGATAGCTTATTTGCATTATTTTGGTTCTGCATCATTTTTTTTACATATTAGACTTTCAATCTCTGTCTAACCTCGGAAGTAAATGGGGTAAATGAACTCTTTTCACAAAACAAGCTGTATTAGTAGACCTGACTGATAATGTCATGCTAATATAAACTAGTTTTATCATCATCATGTCAGAGATAAATATTTTATCTGCAGTACTATCTAATCATTAAGAATTTGGAGCTTTGGTTAAAGAGTTGTTCACAATTCTATGGAGAATGTGGATGTTCACTGAATATTAGGTAGCCTAGTTTAGCAGAAGAGGGCATTGCTGCTGCATGATAAATGAGGATCAAAATACATTTACATGAGGGACTGAAATGCTGCTTTTCAAAGTATGATAAAGGAAATAGCAATATATCACTCTGTGTGTACCAGTCATGAATGATAGATTTTGCATTCTGTTCTGATTGTCCGAAGACCTCTCTGCTGTGTGGAAACCTGGAGGCTTAGCTTATCTGTAATTTTTATTATGTGCATGAAAGTAACTGTCAGGCAAAAATTTCTAAAGAAAGATTGCAGTACAAAGTCTCAGTATTTTCCTGAACAGGCATTCTATTTTACTGCCATTGTTTGCTGCTAAATGTTTTCTCTCTGGGGCTACTCTTCAGAAAATAAGAACACACTGCTGGATCAGGCCAAAAGCACATCTAGACTAGCACTCTGTATCCAATAGTGGTTACAGAGAGTCTTCCAGGAGACCTACAAGAATGCAACAGACATATGGCTCCACAGACTTGCAGTCCATGACACACACCACCACAGTGGTGCCTACTTTGATGCTACATGGATAGCATGCAGTAACGTGCTTTCTCTCCTCCCTCCCCACCTATTCCTGATGTAGATCTTCCCTCAGCCCTTCTTCCCTGGTGGGAAGGGGCGGGAATCACCATTTTGGGGTCTGCCTCAGGTGCCAAAAATGTATTGGGTCAGCCCTGGTGCTGAGTGATGAGAGAGGGCCCACTTAAACCTGGCACTGTCTGCATAGAGCCACTCTGTTTTGTTAAGGCTTGGAATGCACAAGCTTCTCCTCTCTGAACATCCCTAATATGTCTGTATTACAACTGCAACTTTGCCATCTTTTGAAGTGTTTGAGGTCAAATCTGTGACATCTTTTATTGTTATACTATAAGAGCAAGGGAACTTTTTATTAGAGCGCACACAGAAGCCTCCATTGCCAATGGGAAACCTCAGCTTTGCTGTTACAGTTCCTTCTGGTTCAATTGCTTGAATCAGGCCAAATTAAGAGTTACAGCTCCCTGTGTTCCAGCACTAACGGCACCTCCCATGAAAATCCTATATCATCAGGAAAAAACCAAAGGGAGTTTAAATAAGTGTCCTTTACCATGCCCTGGCTTTCCTGACATCTGTTTGGTTCCTGCCTCTTTGCTTTGGAAATTTGTTGGAAGAAGGCTATAAGTACCAAGATTGCTTTGTTACCACCATTATCTTGTGTCAGCAGGGCTTGGATAAGAATGAGGAATGCACAAGCATAGTCGAGACTCCCGCCCCAGGCCTCAGACAAACTCTGCACGGGCTTGCATAAGATGATTTGATAGAGTAGACAGTAGGGATGTGGGAGATATATGTCAGAATACAAGTAACGTTCACTATTACTGTATTTTTAGTCAGTAAACATTATGAAAATAAATATGTCATTTTCTGTATTGTCTTTGATAATTCCACTGAGGTGTATTCAGATCGATTACCTAATTCATTACATGATTGCTCACAATAGTTTTGGCACAGCGGAAAGTGAGATAAACTATGTAGGTTTCAGCAGAAGCTGAACTGTAGCAGAACAGAAACAGCTGATTGTTACGAATTCAGGTGATAAGATAAAAAAAACCCAAAACACTTCCTTATATCCTTAGTAGATATATCAGTTTTTCTGTGCTCTTTCAACCTTATCTTGTAAGAACAGTTCACCAGACACTAGTGGAAATCAATGCAAGTGGAATTGGACCAAAAACATCTGAAAGTGAGGCACAGCTGTGGAGGTCAAGGTTAATCAAAATCTGGTATAACAGCTTTTATGAACGATAACATTTCTGAAAACAAGAAGACCTGATGTTTGTAAGCTTGAGAATTACGAATTAACTGCATTCTAACACTGATGCAGATGCTTGGGAGTTGTCCTATAAGGTAATGGAAATAATTCTGTTCAGTGTGAAATTGTGGCACTGGTTAATTCCTCTCACGTTTTATTTAAGAACGACCAGGATTTTACTTGATCTGCCTCAGTTTGGCATCACTATTGCCTAATATTGAACAAGGTTCTGTTTTGTGAAGCCATTTTATTTAACCTAGGAAAATATCCCAATCCATGCTTTAGTTCATCACCATATGAAATTGTGACTTTGACTGTCTTGCTGGTATTACTTTCTGTAAACTGCTTTGAGGGCTTTTTCTAAAATTGAGTGGTATATGAATTTTATTAAATAAAATAAATAAATAAATTACTGTTCTGCCTTTGAATGAAATATGAATTGATTTCTGGGGCAGTCCAATCTAGTTACTAAAGATTCAAGGTTTTCCGCTCCCAATCAAAGGCATTTTAAAAAAAATGTTTTGTGACTATCCTTGTGCTGGATAAGTGCATTTATCTGTCACAAAAAAACAATATAGCAGGGGCAGAATAATAACAATAACATTTGGAATTCTCTCCTATTGTGTTAACAGATAGGTGCTGTCTCTATTTTCTATTGGCACATATTGAAGTCCCTCGTTTTCCAACAAACATTTTATATTGAGATTTTTATCCCATTCTGTATCTGTATTTAACACGAAATTGCCTTTATATGTGCTTTTCTTTCTGATGTTTTTATCGTTAAATCTTTCTGTGGGAAGCAGTAAATGAAATTGAAAATAGTGCCTCTTTATAGGTAATTCTGATCCACTCCCTAGGGCCTTCATGGCTGAAGAAAGCCCCCACACTCTCACACCCCCATCTGGAAGTTGCAAAAGTGAGAGTACCACTCACAGAGGCTGGCTTCACATTCTCTTTACCTTTTGGTCATAAAGGCTTACCTGAAGCAGTGATGGGAATTCCTTTCTCTTCCATTTTTCTTGACCCACCCAGCCCTGCCACTGCAAGCAGACTTCATAGATCTATACACTGTGGGATTGCATTTGGAGTCAATTGAGATAGTGGGCAGCCACCATGAATGGGGGTTGAGTTTTCCTTCCTTTCAAAAGTGGTACCTCTACTTGCTAAAGCTGTCTGGGGGTTGTCAGGGAGGGAGGTGAGTGGGATGGTTATGTGAATGTGGCAGTGGCAGAAATTCTGTGTAACCATGGCCCATGGGGAGAGTGTTAGAGGAGGCATTGATGGCATTGTGTCAAGGTACCCCTGAAGTTCACCTCTTGAGTAGGAGTTAACGTACTTGGAATGTGCAGAGGGGCAGCAAGAGACACGGTGAGTGGGGAGAAGTTCTTGCTGGGTTGAGCCTGTCTGCCATAGTCTTACAGCCCTTTCTGGAGCTTCTTGGTGCTGTGGTACTGTGAGGCAGCATAAAAAGACCAGGTATGCTGGCTGGTGCTTGTTTGGGTTAAAATAATCTTAAATTGCTTGATCTGACTACAATAAAAAATAATGCAGTACTACTATTGCTACAGCCTGAATCTTACATTATTGCATTGTTTAGCAGGCCAGTCTGTTGCACTTTCGTCTCTTAATTTCTTGCCTGCTCAAGTATAGACCTTAAGCTGTTGTGTCACTAAGGAGTAGTGAGTGATTGCATGCAATTACTGTATCTCGTCTATAGGATCTGCTGTACTTGGTATCATTTACCATATGCTGTAGTGCATCCAGAATTGATTTATTTGACAGCCAAGAGCATGAGGATGTGAGAACAACCTTTAAGTAGTGTTGGTTAAATCTTTTAGCATGGATAACAGCATCCTGCCGGCTCTCCCTTGTCTTATGAAAAATAATGATGATAATATCTGGAGAGAGATATACACTGCATATAAAGTAGTCCCTAAACGGTTAATAAGTGCATTTCACTGGGAGCTCTGTTTTTACCACATTCCTTTCCAAATTCAGACAGTATTGAAAGTACAAGCTATTAGCCAACATTTTGTTTGTGTACCCTGTGGGACTCTAATAACCATATTTTGTAAAGCAATTCGGTATATTCTGAAATACTTTTTGTTCATATCTTACCATAATCAATGGCAACTGCAGCCAGCATATTGCTAGATGAAAAATAACTGGAATAACTGAAAAACTTTTGTATTATGTTGATTCAAACTATGCAGTACTGATCATTGTGCTTTGGAAAAGGGAGTTAACAGATTGTCGAATTTATTGTGCCCTTAATGTTAGGCGGTGCTTCTAGCAGAGCAAATAAATCAAAAGTTAGTTCAGATCCTTTTCATCCTGCTTTAAGTGCCCAGACACTCTCTAGGACTAAATATACTTTATTTTTGTTTAATTAAGGAGGCAAAACACTAGCTTTATTGCTTCTTCTTTTTTTACATGATCAAATAGGGGAGCACGGAATGACCTGCTTAGAAGTTTAGTCAGATGCCTCTTCTTATTTCCACAAGAATTTTACACTTGCTGTGGATTAATAGGTCAAAAGGCCTTTCAAAATTTCAATCTGTCTTGGGAAAATCAGTTTGCATTTTTGCAGATGTTCATTTCTACTAAAGGGCTTTCTATGCACTCATTGCCATAGCTGACAAATTCATTGAAGCTACAGCTCAAAGCTGCAAATCTCTTAAGATGTGCCCTCTTGGAACCCAATGCAATATAGTTTCATAGAGATTTCGCTTTCCTGAAGTGTACGAAGAAGAGATTAATGCAAGCTCTCATTTGTGAATTCCAGTTGTGTCTCTAGCAGATTTCCCCTTGGATCAGTAAAAGCACCCAACTGTTTCTTACCGATCCTATAGTCCAGTTCTGGAGACATTACTGAATGATTGTTATCAATAATAGACAACCCTGCATACAAGTTGCATTGGTTCTTCTTTTTTAAAATATAACCAGGACTTTTTTTTCAACCAGAACTCACCGGAAGTCAGTTCTGGCACCTCTCAGGTGGGTGCCATTGCCATTATAAGAGAATAAGTTTCATGGTGAGTTCCGGCATCTCTTTTTCAAGAGAAATAGCACTGAATATAATGTATACCAAGGGCAATATATGTAGAAACAGAAGAGTTTATTTCTACTCTCTATGTTCCTGCCAGATAACCTCAATATTTTACTTAGTTTATGAAAGCTGTTCTTTATAAATTTAAATTCGTTCAAGTCCAAACTAAATCTATACTGACAAGTGGCTATAGTGGTAAAACTGTTTTAAGTTGCTGTCTTAGAACTACAGCTTGTTTATTATGGGACTTTCATGCAGAGTTTTACTATAACAGGGATGAGGAACTGTGGCTCTCCAGATGATGTTGGACTCCAGCTCCCACCAGCCCCTTGCCAATGGCCAGGGGTGATGGAAACTGAGAAAACACAGCACCCGGGCAGCTACAAGTTCCTCACCCCTGTTTTAGAAGCAGCATTAATCTGTCACTCAGTTATCTGAAAAGGAAGATGCTGTGGGGTGGGCTTGAACTAGATGAACCTCAATGTCCCTTCCACTGTATCATTTTAATTTGATGGTACTGGTTGCAAGTTCGGAACATGAAATGAAATGGTAACTTCAGTTGCACGATAGCTTTAGTTGCACAGACTCCCATAGTCAAATTTGGGGTTGTCACTTTGCTACTGGCAGCCGTCCAGCTTCAAGATGGTGGTGAAGCTTCAACCACAGGATAGGATACCTCTCATGATTCAGCCCTGCCCGTACCTTGAACCTCCTTACATGAGGAGCAAGGGAAGCTGGACTGTCCTAATGACCTCAGTAGTGTTATTGATCCTAATATGCCTGTTCATGACTAGAGATCCCTACATCAGTTGCCTGGGTTCCTGGGTAGCTATCAGTCCACCCCTCCATCTCCCTTAGAACCATAGGAATAAAGAAGATGATAAGCCAGAGATGGGAATTTATGAGCCACTGCTGTAGTGCCTGGTTAGTTGCCTGGCAGGCTACTTGAAAGGAAGAGGGAAGCATATGGAAACACAAATGAGGAGAGCAAAGAACGGGTGTAGCCTCCAGTTTCTGTGTAAGTCCATTGCTTGTTTTCTGGAGCAAGAGCTCTCCTCATAGCTTACAGTTTCCTGGCCTAGGAAAATGGACTGTACTATACTATATTATCTTAATATTATATTTGTTAATAGAGTAACCATTAACAGCTGTAGTTTCCCTGCACTTTGGAGACTGAGTGAAAGCCCTTAACACAATTTGTTACACTGAAAGGTGTTTTTGACAATTGAATAATGAGTTAGACTTTTAGTACATCTATCTACGCATTGTTTGCACAGTGGATGGCTGGGGTTCTCCGGGATTTCAAACAAGGATCTTTTATAGCCCTATTAGGGACTGAACCTGGGACTTTTTGCGTGGAAAGTGTGTGCTCTGCTATTGAGCAGTAGCCCTTTCCCCTTTTTATATGGGGCTTTCCTCCTTCAAGTATTATTGAAGTGTGTTTAGAATTGCGTGTCGAGGTCCCCAAGCCACCCCCCAAATAACTCACAATGCACACTTAATTTTTGTTTAAGGTTTTTGGCATAATTTTGGCCACAACTTTATTTAAATACAAAACCGCGAGTGGTTGTTTAGGCATTGGTTAAGACTATCTGTCCCCCCGCCTGGGGACAGAACTGACTTCCGGGCACCACCGAAAGACAGTGCGGGGGAAAGCAAGTCGGGGAGAAATGGAGCTGAGTCACAGACCCTCAATTCTCATCTGCATGCTCCCCGAAGGCTTGCCGGCCCTAGTCCCATTCCAGGGATTGGACGAAAAGATGGCAAGCCCCAGGATTCCTTTAACGGAATTCCCTTTCCGCAGCAACCATGGAGGGGCAGGCCCAGCCTATCCTAACCCCTCCTCCACCAATTTATAACCAATGCCTAACCGCAACCTTACAAGTTGTGACGATTTGCTACGCAGTAGGCAAAAACCAAACGGCCCAGCCAATCAGCCAGATGGACAAAATTCCTACCAAGCCCCTGCCCCAACAGCAGACGACCCCATGACAGGCATAGCAAGGTCAATGCAACAACCCCTTACTCAAGGGCGGGTGGGCGGGTGATCCGTTGCACACAGCAAAGAGAAAGCTCCAGGCTGCGTGCAGAGTATTTAAACATTTTACCCCTCCCACCAAAATTGCAACATAACTTTTACCCCAGCAACCCAGTGAACCAGTCACTGCCCCAGGCCATCTTTAGAGACCCTGCCTGGTAACAGAGGGGTGGCTCAGCAGACCCCACCCCATGAAGGAGAACACGCTTAATCAGCTCCATTATAGACTGTGGCATGAAAACAATTTTAATTTAACCTCCAGCTTAATTTAAAAGACGTTAAGTTTGCAAAGCAGGGCAAGGAAATTAAATTACCTGTTCCCACACTATTGCCTTGCCCAGTTTATTCTCTCAAAGTGCTTTACTCAATTTTAATATAACTCTTCCCATTACATCCTAGCGCTTAATCAAAAAGTGCAGCTGGGTAGAAAACAGCTGAGTGTTTGTCAGGAACAGGATTTACTGTTGGTGATTTTGAGGAAATGCTTGGGCTTCTAGTTGGTGGAAGCTCTTCTGGTGGGGTTTGCTGCTGAACTGGAGCTCAGTCATCCATCAGCTAAATCTAATTGAGTCCCCGGTAGTTAGGATGGGGGGTGGGAAATAAAACTTCTTCCCTGACAGCTGTGGAGCTGAGCACCATGCTATCTGTAGCTTGTTGATTTCATTTATGTTTTATGTTTTCAGAAATGTTTTAATAATATCCATTTTGCAAATCCCAGGGGAGGAGTGCTTGCTCTATTAATGCAGTAATAGCTTTATACATGAATTTGTAAAATAGTGCTCAAGTATTTATTAGGGCTGTGCAACCAATCGGGCTGAATCCTAAATCAGACCTCTAGCATGTAATCTAGTGCTAGAATTTCATACAAAACTCCCCAATTACAGGGCTTTGGGGGAAGGGTGTGCTTGGAGGGATGAGCATACAAATGTGCTATTGATTGATTGATTGATTAAACTGATGTCCCACTCTTCCACCCAAAAAAGCCTAGGGCAGAAAACAACATGCTATAAAACTATAAAACTGGTGCTGGTATGGAGAATCTCCATGTGACAGGGTTAATCCATGGGTCAAGCCACTTAGGTTGTTGTTGCTGTAGGAAGCTCCTGCTATGCAGACACATTTTTTGTCAGCTTCCACATGATATCTTTAAGATAAATTGCTACTTGTGGACAGGGGTACCACGTCCCATTTCACTGCTGCTGCCACCACCACCTACCTGCTTGTGCCACTGCTGCCTGCTTTGGCACTCATTTTCACACAAAATGGATGCAGTCTTGGAAAAAATCAGAGGCAGCAGTGCTCTTCCGCTGGCGGGCGCAGGTGGGGCACCTGGGGGGTATGCCACCTTGGGGGAGGGGTTCTGCTGCCTGAAGCAGTGGTCTCGTGGGTGAGATTCTCAGCCTGCCTAATGGCTAAGATGGCTCTGTTTGGGGATTGATAAATGCAGCAGGTTCGAGAATTGGAGCCAAGCCCCACAAGTTCTGTTGGAAATCAGCCTTTTATCATTTTTTCAGAAAAGCACCATAAAAGTAAGTGTCATGTGTACAGAATAGACATCTATAGATCAGGCTACAAGTTAGTAAAGACATCAAATTCATGTTTCTTGCTGTTGAATCTGTTCTTAAATAACAGGGGAAAGCACACTACTTCTTTTTCCAAAGATGGCTTTATACCCCTTGTGGACCAATTCTGATATACTTTATACAGGGAAGGGGATTGCTGGCCACTGTGGACCTGTTGTTTAATGTAATTTTTTACACCCAAGGTTTTTTGCTATAGGCCACATTTATTACAATCTATTGGCAAAGAATCACTTATTGTACAACTATCAATTAATATTATAATTACCTTAGACTTTATTTCTAATATAACACCTCTCTGGAATCCAGTCTGGCAAATCTTTTAGCCCTGGCTCCCAGGAGCATGGGGAAAACAGCCTACACATTCAAATATATTTTTAGTTAGATGTTCTAGGAGACAGCCAGCAAATTCTGGTACTAGCTCTGGTGTGCCTTGTCATATTTTATGCTCTATGGTAGCTATGCTGATTAGATGAAATTTTGGGATGCTACTGAATGCTGTAATTCCTTGGCGCAGACTGCAAATCTTGGCATCTAATTAAGACCCAGAGTACTGCTCTGGCTCAAATTTAATCAAAACTTCGAAAAAGGCCCCCTTTTCTTCCGCTCATTTACTTGGCTGCTGTTCCATAAGCTTCAGGGAGATGAGAATTTTTCTCTGTCCTTCTGCCTTGTGCTTGATACCCTAGGGAACATACCTTTTCTAGGGAGGACATTTTATTATTTGAAAAGCATTTATATAACACTTAATATTTGAAAAATAATTGCTAAAAAAAAAAGGAATGTTGGGTGTCTTTGGGAAACTATATTTTATAGAGACCACAACTTCCTTCCTTGTCATCTGATCAAGAGCAGTTCCTCAACAGCAGGAGAAGGCGGGTGGTGAGAGTGATTTCTTGCCACCAGAGCAGCAGAGATCAGGTAATCAGAGGGGACTAACTTGCGGCCCTTCATATGATGCTGGGCATGCCAAATTTCATCAGCTCCAGCCATCAGGGCCAGTGGTCAGGGATGAGGCAAGATGTAATCCTATCAACATTTGGAGGGCCACAGATAATCTGAAGTAAGGGGGTTTCACAGAGACAGAATATTTTACATTCACATTTAGAAATCTTGGAAGGGAGAAGATTTCTTCATCTGTGTTTCCCATTTTTTCTTCTAATTGCTAGTCTGAATCAAGACTTGAAGCACTCACCCATCTCGGAAGAAGATGAGGTTCAGGTATACTCCAACAGCACAAGATAATAGGTAGTGCCTCATCCATATCATGCTACCCTATTAAACTCTGGAGACAAAGGCAGATATTTACACAGTTCCTTTCCCTGCACAAAATCTGCACTGTTCTCCCCATTCACCCCTCATCACTGTCAGTTTCTTTGTACCACAAGTGAGTTACCATTGTAGTTTCCCCCACCCACCCTTCCCAGTTTCTGAACTGGCCTCGTGTGCTCTGTCAATCCCAAGCAAGCAGTTACTGCAGACTTCTGAAGCAAGTGATAGCACGGCTGACAACTTAATAGCTGTTTTCCTGATCAAAGGCATAGCTCTTCTTTTCCCTATAGCTCTTCTCCAGTCCATGTGAAATTAACATGTGTAGTGAAGTTGGTTCAGCTGACATTTAATCTGCCACATCTTGAAGACTGTTCTGCTGTTGAATACAAATGAAAGCTGTTCATATGAAATTAGATTTCAAAGAATTAACATGCTGTAAAGTTAAAAAGCTGAGTGTAATGAATGGTTTGCTTGCATGTACGTTACTGTGAATGCCAGAGTAAAGAACTGTGCAGCTATGACATTGCAAATAGTTAGGAAAGCCAGGTGAAAGGAAGCAATGAGAACATCCTGTTTCCAAACTGCCTGAAGATTTGTAGCCCTCGCCTGCTTTCTGTTAGACAAATCATCATCATCATCATCATCATCATCATCATCATCATCATCATCATCTTCTGGTTGGGCCCCCCAAACAATCATGAATTTGACAGGGATTAACATTTTGTATTGGCTCTGGAAGAATACACTTTCTTATGGAGAAGACTGAAGACTTGGAAGAGACATCAGGTAGGGAGATAAGGAACAGGAAGCCTCACCCATCAGAAACACACAGATGTTTGAACTCACAGGGAGGAGCTTGCAGTACATTTGATCCTCCCTGGTATTGTTTACTCTCATGCCATGCTAGGTCAGGGTTTGGCTTAGTGTGTTGTTCACATCCTGGCTCATGGTTTAACTTTCCCCTTGCCAACCATGAGCTGTAGCCAAGAATAAACATTTGGCTTATCACAACAGGGAAACCAGGCAAATCTCTTTCATTATTTTATTTATGAAATTTTAACCCTGTGTTTCCTCTAAAGAGCTGAGAAAATGGGTAGAATCTTCTCTATCCATACACTACCTTTTAATAAATCACAACAACCTCTTGGGAGAGACTTGATCAAGTGTGACTGGACCACTGTCACATAGGAAGCTGGCTTTCTCCAAATCCTTGTTCAACTCTCTGACCAGCACCAAACTGGATTTCCAAATTAACTGTCTAAAACATACCACATTAAATATTTAATAACTGATTTAGAGGCATCTGAAGGCATACTTTTCCCAATCAGGATAGGAATGGGGTAGAACATGTAAATACAAAAAGTGTTGCTTTGTGCTGAGAGTAAAATAATTTAGGTGGTAAAACTACCATAGGATTGTGCTACACGAGACTGATCATATGCAAATACATACAGCCCACTGGGAACAATTGCATTGAAATTGTTACATGGAACAAGATAACATTTTATTTGAGGAACATATATTCACCACCTTTTTAAAAAGCATGCTTTTTGTAGTTCTGTTATGACAGATGCTTCTAGATGAATATTCATGTTCAGATAAGTTTTCAATAAAGGATTTTTTCCCCTTTACCAGCTTTGTTGGCCAGTGGTTTTCAGAACGCATAAAATATTTAGGCCTTCATATAATTGGGCAGAGGGCGTTGGCACATTCTGTAATTCACTAGTAGCAGTAGACATTCCTAAAGTATAAGGAGGAAAATAATGGGGCTCTCGCTTTTCACATTTCTGCTATGACAGAACAAAGCTTCTATTGAGAAGAAAGAAACTATTGTGAAGGAAATATAAATGGCATGAGTTTTGGAGAGGGGGAGAAAGATAGAGAATGGTTGCCCAAACTCTCTTTCTCTCTGTCTCATTTTCCTCCACCTGAATCCAAAATTATTTTGATCTCAACCTATTATTTCCTTCTGAATTTAAATTTTCTTTATTTTTTCCCCTAAATATTTTTTCCAGTGGTATATTGAGATAGTATCAAAGGAGGACAGAAAGAAATGCATAAAACTATTTTAAAATGCAGTCTGGGTGTTTGGGGACTTACAGTGGTAGTAGAGGAAAATGTATTCCTCAACCTTGTTACGGCTCAATATGATAGTAAGTATACACAAGCTCACTGTCGCGAGGCACTATAATGTTCATAGGAGAAGGAGGGCCCTGTGCATGAAGACTTTCACAATGCCACTAAGATTTCAGCTAATACATTTCTATATTTACATTCGCTTTTAAGATTCTAGACCTTGGGTATCTCAGCACTGTCTCTGAGCCTTGCTTCCATACTGTGTGCATAGCATAGCTCGCAGGAAAGCCTTTCCATGTCATTTGGAATATATGATTCATGTGGTTTCTGATAGCTGTTACAGCAACACAACTGAGAAGGCATGATGAATATGGGCTGATGAACTAGACATGTAAAGTAGCAAAGGATTCACTTGATTCATTCCTGTTCCTGAACACAGGTGAACACACAGACCACAGCAATTCCCACCTCATTTTTTAAAATTTTCATCAAAATTCTCCATCATTCCTGTATGCCAGTATAACAACCTATGAAATAAAACTATGACCTGCATATACAGTGGTACCTCAGGTTACATACGCTTCAGGTTACAGACTCCGCTAACCCAGAAATACTACCTCGGGTTAAGAACTTTGCTTCAGGATGAGAACAGAAATCGAACGGCGGCGGCGCAGCAACAGTGGGAGGCCCCATTAGCTAAAGTGGTGCTTCAGGTTAAGAACAGTTTCATGTTAAGAACGGACCTCCGGAACGAATTAAGTACTTAACCCAAGGTACCACTGTACAGGTATAGTTTGCACATAATGCTAATCCAAATTGGCTTAGTGCGAGCATGCAGGTTCCTAGGGAGGAGGTCAAAGCCATTATGGTCCTCCTCTAGAGCTAAGCCATAGCTTCCATTTTGGATGGCCCTTGGATTTAATTACACTCTGTTTATGAGCCACCGGAATCAGCCCAACTCTTGTAACGAATCCTTATTTTAACCTTCCTTGGTTCAAAAACTATTATTAATTCTAGCTAGTATTAATGTTTGAAGTTTTCCAAGTTGGTGGTTTCACGGCACTGCACTTTATAAATGCCCATACTGATTAGAACTTTTATTTTTCATAATGATCCAGTAATGTAATGATAATGCAAGTAATAGCCCATACCTAATGATTTCTTGTCCAAGGACTAAAAGAATTAATGTAATATATTTAGTGCCAAGCTCTGAGAGGATTTTTAAGCTAGAGCATTTACTTGTGCACTTTATTACCCATGTGGTAATAAAAGTGAACCGTTTCTACCCAGCTGTCAAGGAAAAGCCTTGTAAAATGTGTGCAAGATTCTTAATTTTAATACAACCATTTGGCAGTAATACACCATGCAAAGAAAACAGCTGCAAAAACTTGTTCAGTAGATCCAGGGGATACACACAAATAAATAAATACTTATAAAACAGGCAGCAAAGCTCAGATGCAAGACAGGGAAAGAATCAAGCAAATTGTTTGTGCCCTTCATAGATCTGACATAAATAATATAGCAGAAAAGAAAAGAAAAGACAGTTTCACTACATTGGGGCAACACAGGAATCACATTTTCAAGCGAACAATCCAATAGCATCTGGATAAACACTGTTTCAAGTGGGATTGCTAAAGAGCAACCCAATTCACAAATTATTTCCTACCAACTTGCATTTTGGTGACATAGTAATGGCCACTTTTCTCCGCTCGCTGCCTGAAAAATTATCTCTTCTGCACAGTAATTAAAGATATGAACTTTATTCAGATATTTCTTATTTGCTGGGCATGTTTATTTGGAACAGGTCCATATAACCGGTTGTACCACTCACGTGGACCATCTATGGTGCAATACAGGACTGTTAACAAGGGATCCTATAAATTCCCCAAATCTATGGGGAAATATTATTCATCTCCCTCAGCTTATTCATGTCTGCATCGTTCGCCCCCAGAATGAGGTGTGCGCTATTGCTCATTGTGGGACCCAGACACAGTGAAGCTGCAGGTGGCATGCCCTAAGCATGGGAAAATTGCAAGAAAAACTGGGCAACCAGTTGGCCAACACTTTATTGATTACATATGTCAGCAGGTTTTGGTGCAGGCCTTGGGTGTGTATCCTGAATCAACTAACCCATCTGCTAGTTAGCTATGTTGGCAACGTTAACCTAGGTTACAGATTGCCCTATGACACACACCAAATCAGGGAAACCTCACCCAGTATCACCGTAATGGAGCTATCAGTCCCCATCTAGGCATCTGACAGAAGAATCTCCACCATGGATTCCTTTAATGTGATACCCTGATTCTTTACATAGAGTAGGTTGTGACTCTGCTACCCATCTAGACTCAACGTACACCCCCAATGCCTTATCTGCTGTCAGGTTGCGGCAATTGCTATGTGGTAGGCAAAATACCCAGACAGTCCCAATTTGTCCAAAGGCCCTGAATACAGCTACCAAAGACTTCCATAGAAAGGTCTTACATGGCCAGGGCTTGCCTTGCCTGCTTGCCTTCAGGGAGTCCCACTCATAGAGTGACAAGTGGGTGGGGAGACCAAGATCTGACTGATAGAGCCCAGGAAGCAGACCAAAGGGGAGCCAGGGAGACAAAGTCTCCCCTCTCATTTGCTCCCCAGGCAGTGCCCCCAAGCTTGCCCATGACTGGCTAGTGGATGTTCGCTGCCAGAGCTCCCACCAGACTGCAGACACTGCCCCTCCCAGCAGCCAACATGTCACATAAAGAATAGCAATAATCTATTTTGTGCTGTTTTTCTATGAAGGGTAAGTACACCCTTGATCTGATTTAATATCCAAATTTTGCGACAGTTATCCGTGAAGTGCTACATGATAGCAGCATGACCTTCTGAAATAGCACAAAGAATGATTTCTGCGTTGTAACAAAAGTGCATGGCAACTGCAAACTCGGATATACTGTGAAAAATTGGAGTCAAAGTTTATTTCTATAAAACTGCATCAATGTGCTTTTAACCTCTGCTGCCTTTTGTAGCAATGATTTATATAGTATATTTATGACTGCATTTCCGGACCAGGTTGTAAGAGAGATGAGAAGTATGATTTTTGTCAATTATTTTTTTGACAGCAACTACTAAAATTAATATAACATGGTAAGCTTTTTTATTCTTCATTTTATGCTGATTTTACTTATAAAAATGAAAGTTAGTTGAAAGATGCAACTGGTTCCAACTGTAAAGTATCCCAAATGTAAAGGTAATCCTTTATATCCCTGCCTGATCATGGATCAGTCTTTGCGGGAGTCACTGTTATCAGTCCCCCATGCACTGGCGGAGGAACGGGGGTGCAGAGGGAGCAGACCGCCACTGGCACCACTATTCCAGTAGGATGCCATCGCGGCAGCCCCCCCCAGACACGCGCCATGCATTCCCCCATATGCCAGGTGCCACGCCCCAACGGGTGGTGCGCCACGCCCCCAGAATGTGCGTCAGGCCTGCCCAGGTGGCGTACCACGCTCTGGGATGTATGCCACGCCCCCACGGGTGGCATGCCATGCCCCCGGATGCACACTACACCCCCGGGGTGCGTGTCACACCCCCCAGGGCAGCAGCCATGCCCCCGGCTGCTCTCTGCCCCTGGTAGCGGAGCATGCAGCTTCACTACTGCCCCCGTGGCTCAGGTGCACAGCTTGTATCCATCAGAATCTGTGGGTCCCTTCTAGTTGAGGTCGGGCAGCAACTGAACTTCTGGCACCTACTGAGAACTGTTTTTATTGCATCAGGTATTTTAATAGAAGTTTGATTTTGTAGTTTTAACAAATTTTTACTTTTTCCTGTTATAAACTGCTGTGAGATTATTGTGGTTATGTAAATTGTTTATTCATTTATTAATTATTATTGTTCTTGTATTAAGTCTGGTGAGATATGTGTACCTTACCGGAACTTATATCTACATCAGTTCTTAATGTGTAGCACGAAAACTGGCCCTAGGAATATATGCAGCAGAATATCATAATGTCTGCATTAGCATTCTAATCAACAAAACTGTATGTGGGCTGCTAGCTCATGGGAGCAAAAAAATATGCAACAAACAAGCATATACACAGGCATCTGTATCTTCCTGGGGGTGTGGTGTTCTGTTTACTGTTAGTGTGCAATTGGATTTTCAACCTAATTAATTGCTCAGCTGTTGAGCCAAATATATACGTATGTGAAAGTAATTAAAGATTATTTTAAAGCAGTCAAGCAAATGATACAAGTTAGATGTTTGCTAGCAGCTCTTATCAGTGTTTTTGCCCCATTTTGGTTGAATGTTTCCATTGGTCAAGTTACTGTGCACATTTAAGGATTGTAAGCATTTGCTGTATGCTAATCCCTAGAGCATTAGTTGTGACTTGTTTGTTGTCTGATTCCTAATTAGCCTTGGATGCTATCTAATATATTAAAGCTTGATACAGCTTGTAGCAGTAGAATTCCTTCTTAGAAACTGCATATGTCCTTTGTGAAAAGGAAAAATTTACAATATAAGGCACAAGCCATTAGGTAATTTCTATGTATTAAGAAAATAAGTGGACTTGTTAATGAGTTATTGTCAACTTGAGCTATCAAGGTAAGGAACATCATAGAATAAACAAGCAAGCAAGCAAACAAAGCTTTAGTCAAAATATCCATTATAAGTAAATTCAGAAGCACACTGCAGAATTCAAGGGCAAACATTGATTTTTAAAAATATGACAATAGTATTTTATACTAAAATCATAAGTTGCCATCAATAATTTTGATACGATCAGTCAGGGAGAATTTCTAATTTTCACAAATATTAAGAGTTCATTGTGTTCATTATAGACACAGTGATGAAAGGTTTGTGCCATTCAACCAAACACTACTGTTTCAGTTTCATGATTACTAAAGTTGCTCAGAAATAAACTTTGAATAATAGAGTGAAGTGGGAAATGACTTGCCCAGTTATATTCTGCATGACTAAACTGTATAAAACCCTAATTTCTATGCAAATAGACTACATTGTTGAGTATTACCCAGAAACTGAGAGGAGCTGAATATGATGGAGAACAAACAGGAGATAAGAAACCATTTTGAAGTGCAGAGCTGGGAGGAATAGGTCACACAATGCTGAATAAAGACTAAACCATTTAAGGTGTGTGACAGTTGAGTTCCGAAATTTGTAGATGTACTGTGAGAATGAAATAGCCTTCAAAAACCTTTTTCTTGAAAAATGGAAGTATGCATAAAAAGAGGAAATTGCATTAAATATCACATTTAAAAGTCAGAACATTTTATCATGGAGAAACACATGGTCATAAAGATACATAAACTCTGAACAACCTGATGTGCATTTGCTGTCTGATTACTACAAATGGAACCTTCACCATGATTTTGTTAAAGGGACATCTAATGGGAGCTAGAGCCTTTAACCAGGCATAGGCAAACTTGGCCCTCCAGATGTTTTGGGACTAGAACTCCCATCATCCCTGACCACTGGTCCTGTTAGCTAGGGATGATGGGAGTTGTAGTCCCAAAACATCTGGAGGGCCGAGTTTGCCTACGCCTGGCCTTTGACAAAAGAATGTGAATGTTTCTTAGGCTGCAATTCTTTGCACACTTACCTGGGAGTAAGTCCTATTGAACTCAGTAGAGCTGCACAGGACTGCACTGTTAATTGTTGTGGATGATTAAGTTAATGTGAGTTCATCTGTAGGTGTCTTGATTCTGCAACTGGCACACAAAGATAGAGAAAGGTCCAAGTTGGCTGAAGATGAAGTTCCTTGGGGTATGGAGGAACTTTCTAGAGATCTAATGTGGGGTAACACATTAGATCTTTATAGGCATACTCATTTGCTTTCACTTATACTCTGCTTGTGCATACGTAAAAAACCCAAGTATTACAAATGGATGATAAGCCTCCAGCTCTCTCTCACTGAAAGGAAACTAAACAGTCACTTTGCCCTTGCAGTTTTCAGTGCTCAAGGAAGTGGAAAATGTGCAGCAGTGTTCTCATGTCACAGTAAACCAGTGTTAATGATTTACCCTGGACATATAGATGGTTCCAGTTTCACCCCTGTCATTGGTTTCACATCAAGATTTGTTTAGAGAGAAACAAACTGTGTTTCTCCAATTTATGTGTAACAGTAAGTCAGGAGTGATGTGTTTTGTTTTTTTGCTCCTGTGCACCCTACAGAAGGAACAGTGTGGAAACCATCTGCACATGCTCAGCAGGCCGTTTAGTATGGTTTATTGTAATGTGTGAACATAGCTGAAATATGTATGTTAAGTATGCTCCATGATTTGAGATGGATATTGATTTTCTGATCAAATTTAAAATTAACACAGGTATCTTTGTTGTGGGAACAAGAATTCATTGGAAGGTTGATACTTCATTCTTGGCTGCAGAATGTAAACCTGTGCCTATCTTACAATAAACCTGTAGATTATTTTTTAAAGGATTAGGCATATTGGGATTCTCTACCAGGAGAAAACAAACCCCCTGTAATTGGTTGTAATTCATAAAACAATGGGCCCAATTCCACTAAGTAGGTGCTCTAGCAGGAGCCAATGCAAGGCGTTCTGCTGATGCAAACAGACTTCCCCTCTACTTCTCCTGTGTGCCCCCCAAATGAACTTGGCAAAGGGTCCAGAGAACCCCCAGAACAGCATGCAAGAGAGGGCAAATTGCTCCGTTGTGCAAGCTGAAATGCTTGTGCTGATGGAAAAAATGGAGGAGCATGATGTTGAATTTCTCCTAATCCTTCCTTTTCCTCTTTTATGCCTGATTTTAATATTCATAGAAAACAATTCAGAAAACCTGTGAAATATGCTCATTTTTAATTCAAGATGAGGTCAAACATGTCTCTGGGAGCAAAGAGCTGTGATGCACCCTCTATTTCATCATTGTCTTTGGCAGCTGACTCAAGGCTGATATTATTGGGGCTATAGAGTTCTTAGAATGTCTAACAAGTCCAAGCCCAAGTACTGTTAGAGTTGCTATTAGATTAAAAGTCCACTGAAGATGCACACACAATACATTTTGTGTGTAGAATGGTGGTGGTAACCGAGCATTCAGACTTCATGGAGTGGCTATTACTTGTAAAACAAGATGGTGTTTCTGCTTTAAAGGTAGCTCTCAGACCACAGTGTGAAATCTTGAAGTGTGGAATATGAAGGTCTACTACATGCTGATGTGCACATTAGTCTAGGTGGTGTGGTTTGTGAGGTTCATTTCAAAGTGTTCCCCATTTCTCAAACTTCCATATGGCCCTAATCAGGCCACTGGTCGAGCTCTCCAGTGTCTCTAGCAGAGGTCTGTTTCGTTACTTCTTCCCTGGTCATTTATCTGGGAATTTGTAGAGTTGAACCTGGGATCTTTTACATGCAGGGTATGTGCTCTATCGATGAGTGATGACTCTTGCTTCCGCCCCTCCCTTGTAATATATACTCAGAGTCCCTACACATATCAGCTGCATTATCATCTGCTTGATCAATCACCAAATCACGTTTCTGTACTTTGCAAAACGTTCTCGATTAATGGGCCTGCCTGACAACACAAGGATGGAGATGTTCATAAAAACATGGAGTAAAACACATACATTTAATTACTTCCCAAAATATATGCTGTAAGGATCTTCTATGTGAAACTAACACTATAATACATTCTTAAGTGAGAAACTGTAGGTGCTCTCTTGAAAGTACATCCTATAATCAATTCAGAGGTGAAGGAGATATGGTAGCTGCATTTTTCAATACATTTTCCCCTCCATTTTGTTCCAGAAGGATTTTAATTAATCTTATCAGTAAATGAATTGCCTTTAAAAAAAAATAGATTGCTGCAGTTTGACATTGATGAGGTTGAAAGATTGTTCTTTGTAGAGAGAGGAAGTAGCTCAGTACTGTACCACATGCTTTGCATGTAAAAGATTCTAGGTTTCATTCCTGTCACTTCAAGGTAGGGCAAGGAATGACAACTGTCTTGCCTGATTTGTCTATCCCATCAGAGCTCTTACCCCCTTGTTTGTTTCCTCCTTATTTCCCCCCCTGGTTTTTTAAATATTCTTTCTCTCTTTGTGTGTCGCTTCAGAATAACTAGAAAGGGAAGTAGTTTATTTGATATCTAATGTTGATTTTTCATTTTAAAAACCCATTTTTTCTGATTCTTTAAGTTGGAAGAAAAGACACACACACATCTCTGCTTGGTAAGCAGCTGCTCTCTGTGTGTATGTGTGACAATAATGTCAGAAAGGAGTTAATTTCACTTGGCTTTACAATACAGTAGTTGTTTCAATCTGTTGTACTTAAAAAAAATGCCTCAGCAAGATCTGGGTTTGTTTTGTTGTGTTCCAGTCCAATGCTGATTCCCACAGAAAAGGTGGAAAGACAGGAGGTGAGGCAGGACAGGACTAAGATGGAGGCAAGGCTGGTCAGAAATTTCAGGACCACAGAAAGCTCCAAATGAGCAACTTACTTTGAGAAGGGTTGGGAGCAGACTGAGGCCTTATTCTCTGTTTCCAGACTTCCTCTGTCAGGTTGTACCTACTTCCCCTTATGGAGAACTTCAGAGCCTTAAAGGACCAATCCCCTGGTCCTTCAGGCCCAGGGGAAGGTACTTGTGAGGGTCCAGGCTCTAGCTCTGGTGGTCCCCAAGGTCCCGTTGGAGAATCATGTCCGCCAGCCTCAGTTGCTGTGGTTCCCTGATCTCTAGCAGTCAGCTTAGAAGCAGAACTTGGTCCAGCTCCTTAGGTGGTACCTCTGCAGCATCTGACTCTGTGTCTGGATTGCTGCTGGATTCAGGGTTCATGGTGTTGATGGTGTAATGCTGATGATGGGGATAATATCATTTCATACCAGTTTCACTTGCAGCTAAATTTTGGTTGAGGAGGGACTCATTCTATATTTTTCTAGTGATCCCCCCCCCATAAAAATCAAATCACATAATTAAGCAACTTGAAAAGAGAAAGGGGAGGGGAAACCCTTATACTAATGAAAATTGTTTCCTTTCTTTTCCTAGTAAACAAGCACAAGCCATGGATTGAAACATCTTATCATGGAGTTATTACTGAAAACAATGACACAGTCATTTTGGATCCTCCACTGGTTGCTTTGGACAAAGATGCCCCTGTTCCATATGCAGGTAGGAAATATTTTGTTCAATGTCACCATAAACTTTGTGTGAAGCTCATCAAATGGATTTATACAATTTGTATGCAGTATACTGATAGCACATCACACAAATGCTATGCTTCAATGTTCATTTGCCGAACCATCTAACTTGAAACCTGGGCCCATAGAGCTTGAAATGAAGCGTGTTTATGATTGTTGTGCATTCACTATAAAGACAAAATAGATCATAAGCAATGTAATACAGCAAGTTTTTTGGTTGTGGCTGTTTAGAAACTACTTGTTAGAACATCAATTCGGAGTTTGCTTTATGTAAATTGTGTATTATGATTGCCTACACTAAGCTCATTTGCTTGCAAGCAGTTGGTGAGCTACATAAAGAATATTTTACAATCACTTGCATCATGTTTAATGGTGTTTTAAGTTATTATAGTCAGAACCAAGATGGGAAGTGTTAATGGAGGGTTTCAAGATTCCTAGTGTCGTTTGTTTATGACAGATGTCTGTCTTCAGAAGTTTACAGTTGCAGTTTATTTTCCTATATAGTTAATTATGAACTTCTTGAACAGAAAATGACTACCTTCTTTGTCGCATTAAATGATGTTACAAAAAGATGGGATAAAACTACTGTCTGGTTAACAGTGCAAGAAATGTAGCATTTTATTTAAACCTTTAAAGCGTGAGCATTAAATATGAGATTTGTGCAGATTTAAAGATTTATGGTTTTGGAACATCAAGATTTATTTATCACTTTGGCTTGAGAATCTCTGTCCCTTCCATTTATGTGATACCTCTAGTAGTAGTATTTACTGTAGTTGTTGTGCTTTCATTATCCAATTTTCTCCCCCCTGTTGTGTTACAGTAGTTTCCTACATTTGTAGAAGCTATCACCAATATAGATTGCATGACTCAACTTCCCCTGGTCCCTCAAATTCTGCCATAAACTAATCAGTTCCTGCAAATGGATGTGCATATTGTTAGCTTTGAAATAGTGTTTTCGTATATTAGGATGAAGACGGAGAAAACATTTTAAGTCTTGATAGAAGTGAACTTGAACACACATTATGAATCCTGAAAACAAATGCTTCAGAGTGCAGTGAATGGTGTATCCAAATTATTTCTGGCACACCTATATTTTTATATCAAAGGAGATTGTCTGGTAAATGCAGTTTCTTGGGCCTTGTATAGAAGATAATAATAGTTCTAGCCTTGATTCCAAGTGCACTTTTCTTCCTTTTTCTTCTTTCCTCTCTTTTTATTGTTATTGTGGAAATCTATTATGACTGCATTCTAGCTTCACTTTTTTCTTCTTCTTGTGACATTTCTTGTCAACAATTAATTGATGAAGCCACTTAACTTCAATTGCTGTACCTTAAATCTGTTCTGAATTTTATCAACCCTTTTATTGATTCTCCGCTGGATATCATAATATAGTATTAGTTGGAAAATTGTAAGTATCTCTTTGATATAAACAAATGAAGCATATCTATTTTGGTATTGATTTTTGTCACAGCCACTTTTTATGTAACTACAAAATGTCCCTATTCCAGAAGTATGGTCTATATCGTTAATAAATGATTTAGATTTCCCCCCATGGATTCTTATTATGGAATTTTTGTTTTGTATAATTATATTGAAATATTTAATGAACTGTTGTATCATGAGTTTGCAACAAAGTCAAACGTCAATCATTTCCTCCAACTAGAGGTTGGTCCATGGTATTCCTCTCACATTCTGGAGATACATGGTATTTTCTGCAGTGGCTTAGATTGCAATCCTAAACACACATACTGGGGAGAGAGCTCCATTGAACACAGTGGAAGCTACTTCTGAGTAAACAAAGAGAGAATTGTGCTGTTAATATATTTTCTTAAAAATCTAGAGCAATCTTTTTCAGTGGTGCTACCACTGGTTGAAAATAAATGGTGTAGATGTTAGATGTGGGGTAAATATTTATTGATGTGGGATAAATATTCCTCAGGTTTTTTTATAAACTGTAAAATGATGGCTGGAAAATATCTCTGTTGTTGTTGTTTGGTCGTTTAGCCATGTCCAACTCTTCATGACCCCATGGACCAGAGCACGCCAGGCACTCCTGTCCTCCACTGCCTCCCGCAGCTTGGTCAAACCTATGTTGGTAGCTTCGAGAACACTGTCCAACCATCTCGTCCTCTGTCGTCCCCTTCTCCTTGTGCCCTCAATCTTTCCCAACATCAGGGTCTTTTCCAGGGAGTCTTCTCTTCACATGGTTAGTAGCCATACTCATGAGGTGGCCTCAACTTCAGGATCTGTCCTTCCAGTGAGCACTCAGGGCTGATTTCCTTAAGAATGGATAGGTTTGATCTTCTTGTAGTCCATGGGACTCTCAAGAGTCTCCTCCAGCACCATAATTCAAAAGCATCAAGTCTTTGGTGATCAGCCTTCTTTATGGTCCAGCTCTCACTTCCATACATCACTATTGGGAAAACCATAGCTTTAACTATACAGACCTTTGTCGCAAAGTGATGTCTCTGTTTTTTAAGATGTTGTCTAGGTTTGTCATTGCTTTTCTCCCAAGAACCAGGCGTCTTTTAATTTTGTGACTGCTGTCACCATCTGCAGTGATCATGGAACCCAAGAAAGTAAATTCTCTCACTGCCTCCATTTCCTCCCCTTCTATTTGCCAGGAAGTGATGGGACCAGTGGCCATGATCTTAGGTTTTTTGTTGTTTTTTATGTTGAGCTTCAGACTATATTTTGTGCTCTCCTCTTTCACCCTCATTAAAAGGTTCTTACTTACCTGGCAGGGGAGACACCTTGATCATTAAAAGGTTCTTAAATTCCTCCTCACTTTCCGCCATCAAGGTTGTCTCATCTGCATACCATACACTTCAGTTTTTGACCTGAAAATTTAAATCTTTATTTTGAAATAATGATTTCAGTTTATGTTATTTCCAAGTAAGTATGAACAGACATACTATCAAGATATTTTTTTTATCAAATAGGAAAAACATGTATATAGTCCTTAATGGGTAAGTTTGAATACACCATCATTTTATGATGCTTAGGAACATTGCTCTTGGATCAAAGTACATTTCTTTTGGTCTTCTATGCTGGTTAAAGCAGGAATAGGGTGTTATCTCCAGAGCTTCGGCAGTGACTTAAACTCATCCTACAGCTGAGTTTCTTACTTGGCCTCACACTCTGAACCCAAAGGCAAGACAGCCACAATTGCTGGTTAACTTGGTTGCAGGTTTGTGGTCTTTGCAATTACGTATGAATTTTTCAGTCCATCATTTCCCCCAAGATTAACTCAAAAGTCAGTAAATGCAGTTGACCCATTGTACTTGCTAAATTATATGGACACCTCATTAATATAGTCATGCCATTTAACTAACTTTCTGGTACTTTCACTGTTGGTCAATGACTGCTTATTTGTCAGATGTGTTCACTTGTTCACTTGTTTCGCAACTAATTCTCACTGGAGGCTGTTCCATTATCCACTACCTGTGACATACTTGATCTAAATATGGTTGATCAAACTACAGTTAGTTAGTTAGTTATAAGAAACACATATAAAACAGCAGTTTTGGATCATGATTTCTCAACTAACTGAAGTTTGAAATAAGTACAACTTTCAGTATTTGGAATAATGGGAAACTGTAGTTTGTTACAACTACAATTTATAAACTTTCTTGTCTGTTTATAACAGAAAATCATGTTACATCTGAACTGGACTAATCCTAAGGCTTGAACACAGCTTTGATAACCCTTATAAGGAAGATATTTCCTTGTGAAACAATTAACAGTGAACAAGCTATGAAAGAGTGACCTCTGTCAAGGACTTATTCTGCTGTATATCCACCAATGCCAGAAATGAAATCACTTGTCAACATTTCCACCACTGCATATGTAGTAGGATATATGTCTGTATGTAGAAGAATAAACTTACCTAAATCAGATATCTGATAAAACATACAGACCCCAACACTTCTTTTTCCATGCACATTCTGCACATTGAAGGTACACATAGTCTCAATAACTTTCTCTCATCCTCTATCTCTCCTCTAATCTTTTAAAACTAGAACAAACTTGGCATAAAAACAATGGTGCAAGTTCATTTTGTGAAGCTTTTCACTTGAAACATGGACAATATGTTACTAGTGTAAAGCATGTAATTGTGCCCCCTTGTCCAATTTTCATTTGCCCTTAATATAGCAAGGAAAGTCAACCGCCGGAGCAACAGTTTCCATTTTTCAGAAAGACTGAATTGTCAGGAATCTTATAACCCACTGATGATGTTTAGGAAATGTTCTGGATCACTCAGGTAATGTGATTTTGATCATGAAAAATTCAGGTTGGAGTGAGCAGACTTTGGGGGGCTCTTCCAGATGAGGTTTCTGTTTTGTACTTGTCCTGCCTTATTCACTGCCTTATTTCAGAAGGTCACATTCTTAAATTATAGTTTGTAAAGGATACTAAGAGTTGTTACTACAAGTTGTTAATAATACTACAAGAGCTACAACTGCCAGAGTTCCCTGGGAAGAGAGACTGACTGTTAAACCGCTCTGGGAATTGTAGCTCTGTGATGGCAATAGGGTTCTCCAAACAATTCTCAGCACCCTTAACAAACCACAGTTCTTAGGATTCTGTGGAGGCAGCAATAACTGTTCTTCAAATGAATGGTGTAGACAAGGCCTTAGTGAAAGATACAGTAAATGGAATTGTTGTAGCATGTAACATATGGGTACTGGACAGGATGTGTTAAGGAGAAAATTAACACGTGATCTATAATAAATATACTATGCATACAGTGGTGCCTCGCAAGATGAAATTAATCCGTTCCGCGAGTCTCTTCGTCTTGCGGTTTTTTCGTCTTGCGAAGCACGGCTATTAGTGGCTTAGCGGCTATTAACGGCTTAGCAGCTTAGCGGCTTAGCGGCTATTAACGGCTTAGTGGCTTTAAGAAAAAGGAAACAAACTCGCAAGAACTTGCAAGACGTTTCGTCTTGCGAAGCAAACCCATAGGGAAATTCGTCTTGTGGAACGACTCAAAAAACGGAAAACTCTTTCGTCTTGCGCGTTTTTCGTCTTGCGAGGTACCACTGTAATGCTCTTGATATATTGTTCATTTGATACACTTGAAATGCTATGATATGTGGGCAACTTGTTATGAGGAAAATGTGTCCTTTAACTAGTTCATCGAATTTGGAGGGAAAGAATTAAACTTATCTGGTTTTCATAGGATGGTCTGTTGTTTACTGCACAAAGAGTAAATGGCTAACAGTGATAGAAATCAGGTGTCTTATTAGAATTCTTCAATGCCTACTGTTGATGGACTTGCCAGTATATAAACCATTCATTTATTCATTCATTCCAGCTCTTTATATACTGCTTAATTACTGATGTTTCTCAGCACTAATAGTCTAAATTACGTCAGTGCTCAAAGATAAATAACTGTGCATTTACAAGTATTTTCATGAATTTAAATTCCAACATAGGAGCTGTCATGGGAAAGGAAAGCACCTAAAGATATACTGTTGCACTAGACAATGATTCGTTTACAGGCAGCAGCCTACTTCATGATATAAAATTATGGGATTGCTGCCAATGTTAGTAACACTGCTAAATTGGGTTGAATTAAAGCCTCCTACAGTTAATATTATGCAGGTGCTTGAGGGATTTCTAATGAACTTATGGGTTCACTGTAGGGAGGTGAAACATTTAGAAGGTTTTAAAGGCTTAAAATCTTGAATCAGATGCATTAAGATCTTGGAGATAATGGAGCTATGGTAATCTATGTTCTTTGTGAGCATTCTGTCCTTTTTCAAGGACACAGACTATGGAGAATCTATGGCACAATATAATTAGATTATTATAATATTCCTTCCATGTTGGAAAAATAATCATCACATTAGTATGGTTACAAAAAATTAATCTGAATTTGCACTGAGGATGGCAATTCCATTAGTTTTCATGAACTATACTTATTACATTTTTCACTAAATCCGGTCTTAGGTTTGCTCCCAAGATTCAGAGGTCCTCAAAAAATAATTAGCCTAGTTCATGTGCTCTTTAATGGTAAAATAAAATTGTTCTGGAAACCTGGACTGATTTTCAATTAAATAAAATGGGAGATTTCCTGCAAATATTTGGTAGTGCAATGCAATCTTTAGATACTATACTGCAGTTATTGATGTAGCTGATGAGAGGATTTTTACAGAAATTCTTTTATTTCCATTTGTTATCTTTCATGTGGGCCATGAGCTGAATACTTGGTGATCCTTAAACCTATGTTATAATAAATGGATTATTGTCTCGGGAGAGTTCCGTAGTAAATGCTGTTGGCTTCTAAAGAGCATATTTAAGAGTTAAAATATATAATTCCAAATTTAGACATAAGTTAAAAGGTCAATTGAGGACTAATTAAAAATACAGGAAAGTTATCATAAACAACCAGCTGGCTGTGTCAACATACCCTGCAGCTAGTTTGCTACAGTTTCAGGTTCTTTCCTGGTTTATATAACCTTTTAATTAGATATGTTAGGGAATACTGGGTATTATTATTTATTATAGTTTATTTTAAACCACTAGCAGTCTCTTTTTCTTTAGCTAAAGCCAAAATAATTTAAAACCTGCCTGTTGAAAGTAACAATTGATATAGACCGTGGCCACCAAAATAAAGTGGCCGCCAGTACTTCCACTTCGTTGATCAGTTCCTCCCTGTTGGTGAGGTCCAGTTCCAAGATAGATTTTTGCCATCTTCTGTGAGGTGCAACACGTCTCTTGCCAGAATTCCTTCCTCAAGGAAGTGGAGACCATGGTCCAGAAGCCCGATCTTTCTTGGTGACGCCACATGTGCAGCTTCCTGGGCCTAGACACTCAACACCTGTGCTCCAAGGAAGTGCCCATAAATCTAACCTCCTGGCTGCTGCTTATGAAAACCTGATGATGCCTGACTTTGGGGGGCTTGTTGGGTCAGAAGTAGCCTAACAGAGTCTTTACTACTTCTCTGCGAGTCTAAAGTTGCAGTGGGACAGGCTATCACAGACACTTAGGTGTGTGCAGGCATGTGAACCCTTCGTATGGTCACCAAGCACATGTGGCTGCTGAGGTGTGTGGACTGTGGTAAGGATGTCTGTGCACCCCCCTCAGTGTGTGAGAAGCGAATACTTCGATCACCAAACTGCAAAGGAACAATATATCCTTCATAACAAGTGGCATCCACTGTCTGGAAGATCACCAGACCGGAGTGTCAGAAAAAGTATGCCGTGATTGGGAAATGCACTGCTCCTAATGTTTGATGGATAAACATGAAGTGTGTGTGGAAATCACACATCGTTACAAGACTTAGGGCTTTTCAGTTTAGAAAAAAATGCAGGAAGAGAGGACATTAAACATGCTGTGGAAGAAAGTATTGTTGCATGCCTCCCTAGTCTCTCAACAGTGTGATATTCTAGGGGTTTCAGTCGTTTATCCAGGGTTCGTGTTTTTCTTTTGGAAATGATGCACAGCAGAGACTGGTTTATGTACAACCTGAGCCTGCGATGGAGGGGTTCAGAGCATTAATAACCCAAAAGGATCTTGTTTCTCCTATAGCCACAGCCTTAGATATTGGCAAAACCTATTGGTGTTTCACAACTTTCTGACTAGTTGCAGGACGTTAGCCAGACCTAGCAGAGTTAACGCAGAATCCACGGAAGCAATTGGCAACTTGGCTGCAGACAGGATAGACAAAGCAGGAACCAGGAACTTGTAGTTAGGTGTTTATTATATACAGTGGACTATATACAGGAACAGAACACGGATCTTTTGCTAGCTCTCTCTGACGCGACTCACAACTCCTACACTGACACAGAACTCTGAACCTCTGAACTACCACATACTACAGTTAGTAGGCCATTAATTATCACTCCCTTGAGAGAGCTTGACCAATCAGGGAGCTGTCTCCATGTCTCTGTTATCACCAGGCAGACTTACTCCTTCAGATTGCCTTCTGGCTGTCTGCCAAACCTTAATTGACTCTGTGTGAGTAGCTGCACGTACTCAGATTCCCAACATTAGATGCAAACAGAAATCACACGTTGCTCTCAAGCATTGCTCTGACTCTCTCTCCAGCTTGCTGCTTTACCTCTAGGTCCCTCTTCTTCAAACTCTGGCTTTTTCTGTTGCTGTCTCACAACCAGACCTTTAACCCCCCTTAATGGCTTATCACCTAGTCCTAGGCTATAACCTCACCAGGAGGCTAGGCTGGCTATTCCAATAATTAGAAGTGGTTTTAACACTTGCTGTATCCAGGGATTAGAGGGATCTGGCACGCGGCTTAACGCCCCAAACTCATAACAGTTTGTTGAGGGAGAGTTTTTCTCCTTCTCTTAGAACCTTGAGTCATCCAATGAAATGGATGGAAACTGACAATTCAAGACAGAGAAGAAGTACTCCTTCACACCTTAAAGGAAGAAGATATCCTAGAATAAAAAAGTTTAAACACACTTTCAGATCTTTGGAAAAATCTCATTTAATTTCCTATTGAAACTCAGAATGTTGCTGCTAGGCTGATTTTGAACACTAGATGTAAGCCATACTTTCCCCATTTGATGTTTAATAGGACAGTTGTATTCTAGTATTCTATTTCTGTATTCAAGTGTTCTGGGCCTCCCCCCCCACCCAAATTAACTGTGTAATAAAATTGTTGCTGCACAGCAGGTCTAGCAATAAAAGATGTGAGATAATGAAGCAAAACTTTTGGGTCAGCTCCTGGTGGATGAACTTAGGGGAAGAAAAGTTATCCCTATCAGGTACATGTTCCAATTACTCTTTCTCTGCACTTGCTGAATCTTGCTGTTTGGTCCTCCTTTTTAAATTAGGACCGACAAGCCAGTCTCCCACTTTAGCAAGTGTGAAGGAATGTAATTGCTCCCCTGTTTTATGTTCCCCCCTTTCTTTTTTCCTGTAAAACGGTTGCTTTCTCTTCTAGAAGCTTTTCTGACCAAGAGGTTAAAAAGTTGACAGGAGAGTCAAGAGTTCAACCCAATAACTGACATAGATTTCATCCTGCTCTTGAAACTGAAAGGGGGAAAAGAAGCCAAATAAATTACAGTTAAGATAAATTTAATTGTAATGCTAACTCTATAGCCCTTCTTAATTGGGCAAGAGATGGGAGAGGAATAGAAAGAAGTGAAATCTGGCAGAGAGAGAAAGAGAAACATGGAAGAGAAATCTAAATTCAGGGGATAAAAAGGATCTTTCACAGAGATGGTTGGAAATTGCTTGACTGTTAAGTACTGGCTTACATAGGGAAGGAGCCCAAACTATGCTTAGCTGGGTGCATTTTTCTATACTACATTCAGTTTTCTCGTAGTAAAAGTTAGGTTTGTTTTTGAAAAATCTTTTAGGCTTTCTTATTCATTTCACACCTAATTGCCGTATCACACAACCAGTACAAAGAGTTGGCTGGGCCTGTAAACAAGTTCCAAAGAACACCACCAGAGCAGGGAGAGTGAATTCTGTAAGCTGTGAACTGTTCAAGTGCAGTAGAGCATATTTCCAAGGCCATTTTAAGATGCTAAGAGGCCCAGAGCAAAATGGTCATTTTAGGCCCCTCCCTCAAAGAATCCTGGGTAATGTAGTTTTTTTAAGGGAGCTGAGAATTGTTAGGAGACCCTTAACCAACCACATGTCCCAGGATTGTTTGGAAAAGGCCATGACACTTAAAGTGGAATAAAAATGCTTTAAATGTATGGTGTGGATGTGGCCCATGTGTCCAGTCATGCCCTACAGAATCTATACACTTACACACACACACTATTAGCATCGTCAGTCATGTCCAGTGAGAACTGAAATGGTATGATTAACAGTGTTTCTCAATGTGATAAAAGCTGCAAGAAATTAATTAAAACCATAATATTTGGAAAGGTTTCAAGGAGAGTTAAACAAATATTCCCCTACATCAGAATCACCAGCTTTAAAAAGCATCTATCCTTTTAACATGGCCTACCACGAATAATTATGAATATCCATTTCTTATGTTGATTGTTTCCATTTTATTTGGCAGCCAATACTTAAATGAAGGTCTTTAAAATGTCTCTGCTCATTTGAAATTCAGTGAGAAGTGCAGTTGGGACAGCTGAGAGGAAATTGACTGTTTTAGTTAACTCTTCTTGGCAAAATGACTAGACTGAGTTGAGTAAGTACTTTGGCACCAGTTCAGAGCCATATTTTATTACCCTGTATATGTATACGTATTCTTGATGCTGTCTATAATCACATGAAAGTAATCAAAGGCCAGATGTCCTTGGTGAACCTTTAAAATTTATATAAGATAATTAATTTTTATGTGTCATTATCTTGGTGTGTTTTTTGGAGAAGAGTGCACAACAAATAGCAGTCCAAATATTCACTCACAATGACACTGATATTTGTTTGTTTGTTTAAGTAAGCAGCTTAATTGTTTACTGTTAGCATAAGAATAACCTGTTAATTTGGGGGCAAGCTTGGTTTCCAAATGATGTTAACCATTAATTTCATATTTACTTATTCAGTGTCATGCTTGTAGTAGCACCAAAATAAGCAGGTAGTCTTGTTTCAATCTTTTCTTCTTCTGCCTTAATTAACATCAGATTTATATTTTTGGGCATTGGTTAGTGAGAGTCCATGAGCTTTAGAAAGCTGCATGAAAATAAAAAAGGCAGTTAATTAACATGGGAAACTGCCAGGGCTCTCTTCAGGGTACTTCTCTTCCCTTGATACTGTGGAATCAGAGTTGGCAAGGCTGTGAGAGACTGCACTGAAGAACGATGAGTCCAATGACCATAATGGGCTGTGGCAAATGGAGAAGGAAAAGATGGTCCAGGACAGGGGTCGGCAAATTTTTTTAGCAGCGGGCTGGTCCACTGTCCCTCAGACCTTGTGGCGGGCTGGAGAAGAGGCATCGGGGGGGAGGGAGCTGGATGAAGAGGCGGGGGGCAGATAGTCCTCCTTCCCAGCCCCAGCCGCTGCCGCTGCCACTGCCACTGCTGCTGCTGCTGCTGCTTCTCAGTAGGCAGAGCGAGCTCGTCCGCTCTGCTCTCTGGCCCACAGGAGCATCAGGGCGACAATGGCGACGGGAGGAAGAGGTTGAGTGGTGGTGGCTCTGCCGGTGATGGGAAGAAGAGGCCGAGCGGCAGCGGCTCTACCAATCAAACCCCATAACTGGTTTACCCTAGTGTGGTGCGGGCATGTCTCTGCCAATCAAACGCCGCTGAGGTGAGCGTTCGAGTGGCAGAGCCACTGCTGCTCAGCCTCTTCCTCCCGTCGCCATTGCCGGGAGTCTCGGCTTCACAGTGCAAGCCAGATTTAGGACCCAGGTGGGCCTGATCCGGCCTGGAGACCATAATTTGCTGACCCCTGGTCCAGGATATTCATCTTTAAATGGCCCTTTAGAGGGCAAGTTGTAGTTGGATGTGGAGAAAAGGAAGTCACAAACTGAATGATATTAAATGATGCTGGATAGAAAGCCAGAGAAGATACCTGGGGCATAGTGAGAGATGGTCAAAAAGGAAGGGCTGGCCAGAGGGAAAGATGGAGAGGCAGGTAGCTAGACTCTGCAAGCTCCAGAAGAAGCTGCTGCCCTTGTTCTGATACATCTATGCCAGTTATCCATGCAGCAAGGCAGGACAATAATTGCATCTTTCTCTAACAAAGGCTATAGATCAAGAGGCTTTATGAATGGTCTTTTCCAGTTCATTTTTACCAAGTGCCACAATCCCCTGGCTTGCAGGTAAGCACTTCCTCACCTGTAGGGAACTGAATCTGTGAAGGTCCTGTGTCAGGCTCTGGACCACTAGTCTTAGGTTCCATGTGCTCAAAACTACCTGAAAAATAAAGAAGCTACCTACTGTTTCAGCATCAAATATAAAGGGATAAAAGATCCAGCTTTTATTAAAGACGTATTTCTTGCAATTGGAACATAGTAGCTATATTGTTTTTTAAAATGGATATGATTTATACCAGAATGTCACAATTAATCTGAATGCATTTTTTAAAATAGAAGGGTAAAGGGGTATAGAATAATTAGTGTCACATAACCGTTCTCTTTGTTGATTTGACTCTATAATTGTTTTTAGACAATTGATGTGGAGTTATAGCTATTTATAGGTTATTTATTAATGTGGTTTTGAAAATAAATATATAGTTGCAATCTGAAGTTGTTCCTCTTGGACTTTGATGGATGATTAAACATTTAAAAGGTTGTATATGGGAGCACATGAATTAGACTCTAATGTGCTTTCAGAAAAGTCAAGTAGGCTTATAAATATCACACGAGTTATTTTTAAAATTGTCATGGATGAAAATATTCAGTGCAAAATAATTTCCTTCTCCAGGTAAATTTATTGGGCTGAATCCAAACCTTAGTAATGTTTAGAGTAGACTCACTGAAATCAATTGGGCTTAAGTGACAACTGACTTGAGTCTCACTTATTTCAGTGGTTCTACTCTTAATGAATCAGTCTGAATGCACTTTGATTTGGAAACTAGCTGGCAGCTAGTATAGTCAGGCCAGGATCAATGTAATATACTCAAACTGTCTTGCTCTGGTGAGCAACCTGGCTGCCAAATTCTGCCCCAGCCGAAGTTTCTGCACTATCTTCAGAGGTACCCCCATGTATAAACATGTTGCAGTAATCTAACCTAGAGGTTACAAGACAACAGAAGTTAGGATATCCCTGTCCAGGGGCATAGCTGGGCCACCAGCCAAAGCTGATGGAAGGCAGTCTGGGCCGCTGAGGCCACCTGAATCTCAAGTGACAGCAAAGGATCCCGGAGTAGCCCCAAGCTCTTTCAGAGGAAGTTTGACCCCATCAAGAGCAGGCAATCTCCCACCCATCTGGTCCAGGGAACCACGCACTATCAGTGTCTCAGTCTCATCTTGATTGAGTTTCAGCTTGTTGGCTCTCATCCAGTCCATTATCGAGGCAAGACAGTGTTCCAGCACATCTACTGCCACACCTGCATATATAAAGGAGAAGTAGAACTGAGTGTCATCAGCATATTGCTGACAATGTACTCCAAAACTCTGGATTACTCCACTCAGCAGTTTCATGTAGATGTTAAACAGCATAAACATTTAAACATGTTTTCTTCATTCAGCTCCTTTTAGGCAGTAAGAAGTTTCCTTTTCATCGGTTGTGTGTATATTATATAATATTAAATCCTTACTTTTTCCCATCTTGGGACTAAATTTTGTTTTAAATTCTTCACCCCAAATGTGAATTAGAAATAGTGCAGTCTTTTCCTACGCAGTCCAATGATAAAATGCCACTTGATTTTAAACATTCAAATGTTTAAATGTTACCATTCACATGTTTTCAAAAAGAAAAATACTATCCTAATCATGAGTGAAATTCCCATGTATTCCAATTGTCCCTTTGAAGATACACTGTTTATACCTCTACGAGGCAAAATGTCTAAAATTACTACTGAGTGTTTATTAAGAATATTATCTCTATCTGGGGTGTACTATCTTTTATATTAATAACTGGTCATTTGATTAAAAACACTATTTCATTTTATTTTTGGAAATGGGCATTCTACTAAATTATTGATTTGTTAGTGTGCCTGACAGGTGTAATAGGCATTTCTGACAACATTTCTGTTGCTCAGTGACATGGTAGACTTGGAAGACTTCCAATCATTTTAATGAAGAGAAGTTACGAGCCAAGAAAGAAACAGGCAGCATTTTGTTTAATGCTGAATTTGCAGCATAGAAATCAAATGAGGTACATGGCTACAATTGGCAAACTATGATACAAAATACAGAAATATACTAATACCACATTCACAACTATTCAGCTGATGATCTGAGAATTTAACAGCACAGTAAAGAGAAACTTAAATAGAAGTTTACCTTGGATTAGAAAAAATACAAAATAATCCAAGAAAAAAATACAAAAGATATGAAGACAATTCCAGCATGGTCAATGAGCAGTCAAGGAAGCTATAAAAGACAGGAAATCTAAGTGGAAGTCCTTCCTAAAATGAAGAATGCAAATTCCAGCAAACCAGGAGTCAGTAATAAGGCACGTGAGAAAGTTTTGAGGAGTATATTGCTAGAATTTTTAAGACAAACATTAAAACTTCTTAAACTGTATTAAAAGCAAGAAATTAGCCACAGAGGTGCTTGCACTATATTTAAAATGATGGAGTGAGAGGATTACTTAAGGAGGACAAGGGGGCTGTAGAGGAGAGACTGTACCAATTGTTTGCATTAGTTTCCAGAGCAGAAGAAATTGGACAGATACTCACACCTGATCTGTACATGTTTGTTTTTGTGTGTGTGTAAAGACACTGGATGAATTCTGTCAATAACTAACAGGAGATGAAGTTGTATACAGATTTGTATAACTGAAAGGCGATAGGAATATATTTGAGTTCTGAAGGGACTCATACGTAAAATGATTAATCTTACACAAATATGCAGCATCCCATATCAGATGTTTGGCTCAAAAGAATGCAACACTAATATTAAACGAGGTGTGAAAATACTTAACAAAGTCTCTGGAGAACTATGAAAATGTCAAGGAACAAGAAAATGTAACTAGAGGGTCAGAAGTAGAGGATCGGGATAAATTGACTGTTTTTACAATTAAGTGAGGTTATTAATTGAGTTTCCTAAGCATCAGCATTGTTATTTAATTTATTCATAACTAAATTAATTATGTAATGGTGTTAGAGTGACTCATGCTGTGGACAAGGTTGTGGATGATACATGATTAACCAGGATAGTGAGGAACAAAGCAGTTTTATTTTTCAAAAAAACACCCAATTTATCCAATCCAAAAAGTGATTCATGCTTTTAACTGAGTGCTTATCAAGATTATGGAGATTATGTCATATATTGATTTGTCTGTGTATCTTCTCTTTGTGCCTCATACAGCCTGAATCATACCCCTCATGAAGCAGTCACATATTTGTTTTATGTGTATCCTTGATACATTAAATATATGTATACATCAGAGACATGTGTTTGATAGTGGGTTCCAGTCTACAGAACATTATTCCATAATGCATTTGTTAGTCCTGTGGCACATTTAAATCTCTCTGTTTCTTTGCTGCATTGGTATAACATGGCTATGACTGGGAGTTTGTCTCATTTGTTTAATACATTTAGATGCATTAATTTTACATAATATCTTTATTTAACACACTTCAGAGCACTTCACCAAACAGACCCAATATACAAATTAATAATTATTAGGAATAACTATAATTCAGTATAACTGGAATGGTTAGCAATGGACAGCATCTTGAAAGTTCTATGAGAATAACTCATTCACTGTCCTGCTCCCACTATGTGATCACCTGTATTTCATCACTTAGTTAGCACAATGTCATGGGCCAGGAATTGGCTTCACCTGCTGAGCAGCAGCCTGAAGGTGCAGAAGGCAGAGTGACTCCACCTGCTGCTGATCAACCTTCTTGCTCCTGATGTGAACCAGCTGGCTCCAGCTTTCTTAAACAGGGTTTCCAGCCTCAGCCAGTTGCTGGAAACAACATTTGTTGTTCCTGGACAGACCTTGCTGCTGCTTGTTTTTTTGTGAGCTTGGACTCTTGGCTTTCTTGACCCCTGGAGCGTCTGACTGAACTGAGATACTCCTGACCTTAGGACTGGACTGAACCTTGCATTCAGACTCTGCCCCCAGGCAAGTACCCCCCTGAGACTTGGCTGGCTTCACCCAACACACAACTCTGCCGAGGCTGAGCAGCACAAGACTACAACACACTATAGGGGAAGATATTTACAGGTAAGGCATCAGTACAAACACTTCTGCTTACAATCTAATATTGCTTGAGGCTTAAAGCTTTAGGCTTTGTCAGTACATCTGACCTTTTGCAGTTTCTGGAAGAGAGCACATTGTTAGGATCTCAGGCTCTTTAGAGGAACATATTCAACTTTAATGTAGTGCAACACTGTATAATCTTCCTTTGTTGACACACTTGAGACCCTTCTCTGCTGAGTACTAAAACCTGTCTGTGGAATTATCTAAAATCAGTCTGTCATCTAGTCATAATGGCAGGGTTATGAATTCTTAAATTTTGGTGTATTGATAATCCTGATAGGCTGAACTGTTTTCATAGACAGACCTGTCCAATTACTTGGAATGACAAACACCAGTTTATTGATTAGTGACAACCAAGCTAGCTTTGTTTTAAATGTTGATGAAATAGAGTACTGTACAATATTTGAAGTTCGCTTGTAAATCTAAAATCCAGGGGATGGGGCGGTGAAAATTCAGAAACATTCAGAAAACAAAACAAGTTTCTTTGCACTGTTGATAAATTAGAGAAGGAACATTGGGTCAATAGCAGGTTCATATACTGAGGATGCTTAATAAAGTATGCATTACTGTTTTTAGTAACTATTTACTTGATATAATTAGGCAGCATGCATTGTGAATAGTAGTGCTATGTTGAGAACTTTCTTTCAGTTTCTTGCAACAGCCTGATCAAGCAACAACCGATTTAGGTGCATCTGAACAATGTGTGATTGCTCACGCTACTTTCCAAATCTGGAAACAAAAACATAAAGTCGTCATGAAAAGGGGCTTTCATTTGCTGCTCTTCTAATATAAAGCAAAGGACTGTTTAATGTGACATATGTAAGAATTTATAAGAATGGCTAGGAAAACATGACTACAATTTTAGGGAAGAGTTCGCTGGCTGACATTCAGGAAACTTGATTTTGTGAAATCTCTCAGGAGTAATTGCCCTCTCTAAAACAGAGAATTTCAGAAAGGAGAGTTCATTGACTTTAAAAAATAAAATGAAAAACCACACAAAATCAAAAGGAAATAATTTAGGAGTTACTTGTCTTCTATATGCAGCATCTAATCTGCTCTTATGGCTGGAGGAGACAACCAAAAGTGTTAAATACAGTGTTTTGTCCAGATGCTCAGTTTCTTCCTTCAAAAAGTATGCCACACTGTGTTTTATACTAATAGAATGAAAAGCCAGCAACCTTTTTGACCACAGTATATTTGTTCAGGTCTGTCTTTCAAGATGGAAAATGACCTCTGGTTCCACTATTACAGGTTGTTGAGGGGTTTTTTTATTTTACTTTTGCTCTTATTAAATATACATGACTATGCTACAAGGAAACAAAACACACATTAAGCTCCTCAAAGTGCTACCTTCAGAGTGGTCTTAGTTAAGGGCTGTTCAGATGAAGTGTGTCAGGTAATTTGGGGTCACCCAAGGTAGCTTTGCTATTGAAGTGAAACAATTACCACTTTTCTGATGTTGACTGTAGCATGAATTTCAAAAGAGATAATGCATTGTAGTTTTTTTCTTGTAAGTAATATCATATATTATGGTTACAGTACACCAGTCACAGAAACAAATTAAATTACATTCTTACAGACTTTCTCAACCTGGTGCCCTTTAGATGTTTTGTACTCCCATTGTCTGCTTAATCTGACAGATTTTAAAATTTATAAGAATGGCTAGGAAAACGTGACTACAATTATTATTGTAGCTGCTATTATTCATAAGAGCAAAGGCGCCAATCTCTCTCTCTCTCTCTCTCTCTCTCTCTCTCTCTCTCTCTCTCTCTGTGTGTGTGTGTGTGTGTGTGTGTGGATGGTTAGCACTGGTCAAGAATAAATGAATTTTTTATCAAGCAAACCAAAATAAGTAACTACACAGTTGTGGGCAGTGAGCAAGAATAAACTGAAGACACAGAAATTAATATTTTAGTATTCTGCACTTAGACCATTACATGTTGCTTTTTCAGTGACATTGAAAACTCAGCTTTCAAGGTGAGAAAAGGGCATGTGTAAGAACTTCTTTTATCCATTAGTACAAAAGAGAGTTCCCTTCTTTATCCTTCTAACCAAGCTCACTTTTCACTCATTTCATTCACCAAGTGTGATTGGTCAGCTCTTATTTACCTCATAATTATTTCAAAATTGTTATGTTTATATTAGGAGTTAGTGAGCACTGTTATTTTAATGTTTTATAACCCTGACATAGTGTAATATGTTGGTCATTGAGGGCAACAAATCATTTTCTTCTGTTATTAAATCTACATCTATTTACAATTTGTTACATGTTCCCATTGGAGTTGTGATTTTTGTACAATTATTTGGGTTTTTCCAAAGGGAATTCCTTGTCACTAAGTCTCTCAAGCACACCTGATACATAGTATCCCTAGGAGAAACTATTGCCTAGGAACTCTCAATCCTTTTATTATTGCACATTTCACAATGACTCCATCACAAGGAATTTGAAAAAGAAATTAATATCCAAGTGCAAAAAAATGGCAGTATAACATTGCTCCCTCAGTGGTCCTAGATAGGACATTTAAAAGCAGTTACAAAGCTGACCATTTTCTGACAATTTACTAACTACTGTGTCTTTCAGCATTTGACATTGGCTATATTACTATCCCAAGACGAAAGATTGTGGGATCCAATAGACAAATCAATTAAGATAAATTAGTAGAGTTGCCTTCCTGTCAGTTAATATACTCTAATTGATATTTGCTGTATTTATTTTATTAACATTATTTCCATGTTTGTCTGCGAGCTATTTAGCTTCATTAATTTAACATGAGCTGTAACAACACTGAGTCTTGGTCTTACCTGTTCATAAGTCAAGGAGGGCTTTTTACTGTACTTTTTAATGTACCTCATTAGCACTCCTGATTGGAGAACTGCATTTGTCACTATCCACTTCTATACAACTATAAGTGTATCAATAAACTTGGGAGTCTCTGGATGCATCCGATGCCCTACATGGACAGTTTCATCACACTTTTCAGAGTACTAAAATTCTCACATGCGATAATATTGATAGACAAGTGATACAGCTGTATAATTTAAGTAGGACCCAGAAATGTATCTCAGTCCAATGAAAACCAGTTTTGGAAAGGCCTTGGGTGCTATTCCAAACAGATTGAGAACCTTTCTGTTTCATAACTAATCTGAGGTCAAATTTAAATAACCCATTTCCAGTAATAAATGAAAATGCATTGCACTAGCTTTTAAAAATCAGATCTACCCCCTTGGGTTTATTCAGAATAAATTTTGCTATTCTTTTAAAAAACAAACAAAAAAGATACAGGAGAGATTTAAGTTGTTGCCTATAGAACTTTCAACCAGGGGTGCCAACTTGCATAAAATATTGGGGTGCCCAGGTAAGCCCCACCCTGCATAATTGATCAGAAGATGTGGCACATGCCCACTATGTGAATGGCAATGCCCATCAACTGGGCATGGGGTAGGGTGGCCCCCTCAAATATTTTATGGGTTGGGCTTGAAGGTACATCGGCCACTAGGACTCAGCTCCTATGCTTGCAATAAAATGTTTCTAATACAATGAACTCAAGGGTATCACAGTTCCTGGCTGTCCGCATTTGAACTTCTACCATGCATAGTTCCACTTCACACAACATTGTTAAGAACACTTTTACTTTTCAGGGCACTTATCACATATTCTTTCACAACTGCTATTTGTGGGGAGTGCTTGCTTTTAGGCTATTTCCCTTGATTATGTTTTATTAATGATGCTCTCCATTTGAAACAGAGCCTGGCAATACCATTCTCACGCTCTGTCAGATTCCCCTAGCCCTAGTGAATGAAATTATTCTCTGATCACTAGACCTAATCTGATCCTTTGGATGAAATATAGTCTGCCTTCCAGAGGATGAATCCTTGATCATAATTTCTATCTGCCTGCAGTTAAGTTGCAACAACTAGTGGAGGGGGTCTCAGTCAGAAAAGTTATAGCATGCTGTAATTTGAGTTGAGAATTTGAAAATTATTCCTACATCTCCGTCCAAAACCCATTTTGTTGGACTCAAACATAGTCATTTCTTAGAACAGACCCTTAAAACCAATAAAGCTCATATCCTAAGTCCCATAGGTTTCAAGTAGCACTACCTCACCATCACACAGTCTTTGAGAAGGGAAGCTGAACATAGCTTTGAAACATCTGCAAATTATAAATCCAAGTGTGGTTGGTTCCGAAATTGCCTGTAGTGAGGAAAGAGTTAATATTATTGGAAAAACAATGCCTTATTAAATGAATAGCCCAATTCAGTAGTAGTAGTAAAAATAATAATTCCAGTCCCCCACATTCAAAATAGGCTAACTCAATTTTCCAGAAAAGAAGTATATACAGCCTTCCAGGCATGCTGTCCCTGCTTATAGCAGAATACAGTGGCACCTCAGGTTACATATGCTTCAGGTTACATACGCTTCAGGTTACAGACTCCGCTAACCCAGAAATAGTGCTTCAGGTTAAGAACTTTGCTTCAGGATGAGAACAGAAATCATGCTCCGGCGGCGTGGCGGCAGCAGGAGGCCCCATTAGCTAAAGTTAAGGTTAAGAACAGTTTCAGGTTAAGTACGGACCTCCGGAATGAATTAAGTACTTAACCCGAGGTACCACTGTATTCTTTATACAATGCAGGTAATGTGGCTCAAGGGCTACATGTTAACTTTGTTTTCTCTTTATTTTACAGCCTACTACATGGGTTGAAATGGGACTGGAAACATCCTTGGGTGGACATTTATATTTAAAATAGAAATATAAAAATGAGCATTCTCATTTGCTACTTGGGGGGTAGCCATTTTTCCCCATACAGTGTCCCAGTGAGCGATGGTATATTATTTTAACGTGCATTCCCTCACATGAGGGATATGAAGGCAGAGTGATATAGTCCCTTTCAGCATGCTTTGATATCTGAGATTTATATAATGCTGCAGCTGGTGTGCCGTGGTGAGCCATGGTTACTTGGAATACTATCCTCCATTCTAATGGTGGGTCTGCAAAAGGAACAATTGTTGGTAGCCATTTGGGGCCATCCTTTGGTTTGAGTTGCAATTCCCCACCTTCTCCACACATGCTGTTGCTTTTTTGACTACATCCCAAGCTCCACTCATTTTGTCAGCTGCCACAGTTATTATGCACCATTATCATAGATCCATGGCACTGGCACATCTTCATGCCCATTGGAAGAAGCAGACTTAATAACATTCCTGTCCTTGCTCAGCAAGTATTAGTTCCAGGTTGGGCTCATTTGGTGAGTTGCTTTGGCAGATTTTTATGCAGTTCTGGGGACCCTTGACATTCAAAAGTGTGTATATGAAATTGATAAATGAGCAACCAAGTGTTAAATTAGCTTCTGCACAGAAGTATGTATTTTGGGAGACGCTCAGCAAGAACAAGAAAGTCTGAGCACCATCCATTTGCTGTTACTTGTGGCAGGAAATCTCCCATGTTTCATGCCACAGGGATCATATTAATAAATTTACCAGAAACCACACTACAGAGGGTGAGGGTGGGGCACGTTGGTATCATTTGTCAAAGTGACCTAAGTCTAATTTCATCTGCATTTCATTTACAGAGTTACAGGGTGTTTAGAACAGTGGAAAAAGCAATTTGCATTAGCTTTTGATAAAAACTTTTCAGGGCTTTTCAAAAAATTTTTTTATAAAAAGCAGAGTATCTATACTGTTAGTGTCCTTCACAATGTATTCCTTTGTAGTTGATGAAAACCTAAGGGTCAAATCCGTTTACTTAGAAAATATCCCCCATTAAGACTCCTTAAAGAGTATAGACTTCAAAATATTAATACAAAACATGATTAGCATCTCTTTCTTCCCTTTGGGTAAAGAAATGCTTTGAATGCCTTAATGAATAAGTTAATTATGAGTAAAAAATAAAGTTGAAAGTTGAAATTTGATTACAACATTCTGCATTTGCTGCTTCATATCAGTGCTTTAAATGTGGAAAGTTATAAACAATATGAGTGTGTGTTCCTTAGGTTAATACATCTTATTAAGCCCTACATTATATTGTTAACAGTCCAAGTTAAAACTCACCAACTGAAAAACTCAAGACCAAGGGAGGGAGCTGAACACTGCAGGATTACAATGCTGGCCTAAACAGGAACAAAAAATCAGGACTGCTCTGGCAAATCGCAATAATCAGAGCCTTAACTCTGTCACAACTGCCTCTCATGTGGTCTATCCCAGAAAGATTGGATTGATTGTTCCTTGGGAAAGGTTTGCCAGATCATTCTGAATCTAGTTTAGTTGCTTTTGTTGTTTATGATGACTATTCTTGTCCACCCTTCCACATTAATGTCCCAAGACAGGTTACAACAATTTAAAATTAAATACGACTTCAGTATAAAACAGAAACTTCAGATGCACCTCTGTGAGAAGGGAATTCCATAGCTTAGTGTAGTCACAGAGAATGCACCTCCCAAACTTCTGAGAATGGTGGAACTACCCAGAGGGCCCTCTCTGCTGATCTTAACACTTGAGAGGGAGGAAGGAGGTAGCCTTTCAGATATTTGAAGTCTAAGTAAGTCAGGACTTTAAATATTATGAACAGTTGATGTGCAGAGAGTTAAGCCCTCATTTGTTAGGATACACCAGTGGATCCCCAGTAGGAACTGGCTGGCTTGTCAAAACAGAAAGCAGGTTTCAGTCCTGATTGGTTTCAGATTATTGGGTGCCAGATTATTGAAAGGTGGGTGGTCTACATCCACTAACTTGGTCAGAAAGGTTGCAGTGCTGAAGAGTTGATGGAACACTTAACAACTTTCTGGCTCAACACTACAAATAGCCCATCAAACCTAGACACAGCGCAGATTCCTGGCACTGGATATATTCAATAAACATTTGTCTGTCCTAGAATGGTGTTGCACCAAGTACCCAGGCTGACAAAGCTGTCTTATCATAGTGTCATCCAGCTAAATCACTGAGGTATCTGGTATACACCGCTTTGAAGTTTTGTACATTCAAGTGGGAAATGTTATGAAACAAATAACATACCCATGTCATGTTGGCCCACTTGACCACAACCAAACTGTGGGTGATAAGTGCTTTATTATGGGCAGATCTGCTGACCAGCACCCACAGATTCTGAAATACTATGGGTGAAGCAGGGTGTGGGTGTGTGCGCGCACGCGCAAGTGTGTGCAAGAGTTTTGATGTAACTAGCCATACCCACTCTGTATACCTTTGACCAACCTCCATCCCTCCCCTTGCCCGCCATCATGAGGATGGCAGCTCTCCTCCTTCTCCTGCCCCTTTCCCAGACACACATTTCCCCCAACTCACCCCTAATCACAGTAATAGAACACAGACAATAAAATGAGAGGTTCAACCAACCCAGCCACAGCCCCTCCACTGCTCTCCTGGGGCATTGCACACACTTTCCACCTGTCTCTCACCCATGGAGGTTTTCTTCAACACACCCATAGACACCACGACAGGCACTCACCCTGAGTGGGTCAGGTGAAATTCCGATAAACAGGAAAACATATATCAAAACAAATATTCCAGCAATAAAAAAGGATGTTACAGGGTGCAGAATTTTTGTCCGCTGGGTTTGATGTTTCTCTTGCTATTGTTTTCTTTAGTTGTATTACAAGTCATTCAAATACATTCAAAGATTGTATTCAAAGTCATAATACATGCAAGAAAGCTGAATGCAGAGAAATGTGACCAGAGTTCATAACACCAAGTTTTCAGAGTTATATCTTTTAAGTTATGAATAGTAATAAGACATACTGATGTTCTTTTTTCCCCAAATGCAACAACTGCAAGCTGTAATCCATTGAAAATCTCTTTACAGAATGAAGCATAAAGTGTTTATTTCTGATTTTCAAGTATAGCTCCTGTCCAACCTGTATTATGACTAGATAATTCAATATCCAAATGTTGCATTACTAAAACTCATTTCCTCCTCCTTTAAGTCCACATTTCCCCCCCTAACGTTAGGCCATCTTGATTGCTTGAACTTCACTTACATCCAACCATGCCCACAGTTAGATGGTCATGGGCAAAAATCAATTTGCTTGGAGTCACAGGTTCTTTAACAGTATTAAAGGCTATTTGGCTTATATGATAAAATATGCCTCTAACTCTTAGCAAGCAATTTTTCTATGATAGCTTAAATATAAGAGTGGAATTGGGCTTTCAGCTGCTAATACTTTTCCTCCGGATTTAAATGCAGACATATCCAATATACTGGCATAAAACCTTCAGAATGATTGAGTACTAGTTGGCAATTTATTTAGCATATAACTGCCGTTAACGCCCAACTGAAATGTGTTGAAGAGTAGAAGCTTCAAGGAACGACTATTTAAGGCCCTGACATCTATAAATTACTTTATAGAAATTTATGTAAAATAGTGTTTGATACTTAAATCTTTTTCTTTTCCTTGGGGAAAATTTCTGTGTTTCTAAAGTACTTTTTGAAGTAATAGCAAATAATATTTTAGCTTTGCCACTTCATAAAATTTAAAAATACAGAGAATCTGAAGGCTTAGAGCTTTAAAGAATAATGAACAAAAACATGCTGACAATACACTTTCATTGTTGAAGCAGTATTTACTTATTAAATTTACAGACAGGCATTATGATGAGTGTTGCACATTGCAACAACACAAAGGGTACACTTTGTGCATCAGGTTACAAACTGGCCTTTGAATAAGGACAATAATTTCCCATGATAAACAAAACTTCCTTAAATTCCAGATTCTTTATAATTAAATATTTGTGCACCTTCTATGGCTACATGTCACATGAAAAACAACAACATTCTGTAGCATCTTCTCTCTCTAATCCACAGTCCTGCATGTTCTGTTTAAAGAGCTTGTTCTATGTTCCACACATCAGTACCCGCAATTTTTACTCCATTTAATGCAATCAGTGGTGGCTGTTCCATGCACATCACCCTTGAATGCACATGATTATTCTGTTAGGCAGTAGAAGCTGTTTCAATATTTCATTTTCACTATTGATGCCCTGGAATATCATCCTGTTCTCTTCAATATATAGTATAAAATATATTTTTAAAAAGTGATACCAATTTAGAACATCATTAGTCACTTAAAAGACTTAATTATTTTTGCACTGGAGATTGTTTTATCACCTATCTATCAGTAAGGAATCTTATATACCAAATATTGAATGGCATATTTGATCATGTAAGCCAAATAGCTTTTCATATTGTTAAGGCATCTGTGAATCCTAACAAATCATTTTTTTACCTTTCTCTTACATATAAAATATTGGATGGTATGCTTTAAAAAGTTACTTTGATTACAGTTAAGTAGGATATAATTTGAAGAACCATTTTTTGTAAGTTATAGGTCATAAAGCTTGCCTATAACAGAACAAATGGTACATGTATTTCACTTTATGTGTTTGTAATTACAATATATGCAATCATTTGTTAAATCACTTGATGAGATAAGCTTTCTCTCTGGAGTTTCTGTAGAGCTCTGTTTACTATAATTTCATGATTTAGTATTTTTTGCTTGTGGAGCAGCTAATTTAGGTTGTAATTATAAATGAGAACCCAGTTTTTTTCTGTCTCATGAGACTCTTGATGGTCAAACTGCCAGCAAAAAATATGCAAAATGGACAACTTTGATGGTAATTAAACTCTTCTTGCCCTTCCTCTCTTGTCCTAATCTATTGTCCCCATGCATATATACAAGCATTGCTGCTGACACTGACATTCAGGCTCTAGGAATACAGTCCTCCCACACTCTAGTGCAGCTTTCTTTAGGTCCCCAAATACTGTGGGACTACAAAGCCCATCATCCCCAGCCATCATGGCCAGTGGGTGATGGGTGTTATAGTCCAATGACATTTGGAGATAGTAGTGCTGAGAAGGCCACCTGTCTTGGACATATGCTGCATCTGCTGTGGAATCAAGTGTGGTTATGCACTTCCATTTCCTGGCCCCATGCAAAGGGGCTAGAATTGTGCCTATAAAAATGCTTTCTTATTTTGTTTTCTTAATTTACTGCTCGGATGTTAGGCAGACTTTATTTAATCAATCCTTTGTTTAAAAGTGATTTCAGTGATCTTTAAGAAATGTGCAGTTCTGAAGTGTCTTGGGACAGGCTTAAAGCAGGTGGTTCTGTGGGCTATTTGACTTAGTACCTGGGGAACTACTCAAACTTCCTTTCCTTTTCATTTTTCTCTAGCCCACAGAGTGCCATGATTTTCTACTCTTCCATGAAGTGCCTGCCCAAGTTCATGGCTATCTTTCAGCTGTCCTGAGATCCTTTGAGGAAAGGAGGGATGTGATGAGGACAATATAGAATAGCCTTCCCATAAATGATGATCTAGAACAGCAGGACTGGTGGAAGCTGTAGTCCAAAACCATGTTGAAGAGCACCATGTTGAGGAAAGTTGGTTTAGAACTATAATAAGAGCCCCTCCTATTGCTCTTCTTCCGTATTAGTTATGGCTGGTCCATAGCATCCTCCTATGAGCAGGTTTGAAATTAGTTTGAATTTGCCTAATCACCAAATCACCATGTGCCTTTCAGCTTCTGCTCTTTTACCTAAAGGTTCTTTTCTTATGCTACCTGTTCAGAATTTCAGATAGTTCATTCCATCCCTTCTCCAGTTCTCCATCTTCCACCCCCTAAAACAAAACAAAAAAGTGGGGAGTCAGCATTCCATGGCTCCTGAGCATGCACAGTGGGCTATTTCAAGGATTCCCCTAAGGAGTTTTTCCTTCTTCTAAAGGTTGGTGGCTTTTTTTGTTTTTAAAATCTTGCACACTGTCCGCCTGTTTCTCTAGCACGTAGATCTCATGTTATCCTAGGGCTAGGAGGATAAAGTTCAAGTGGGAGGTACTATAGGAAAGGGTTATGTGGCTTGCAAAATAAACAAATATGCTTAATGTATTCTAAAGAACTTGATTTTCCCAACTCTCTTTCTATGGACTCCAAGTCCTGACCTTACAATTTTTCATCTGGGAATGTACCAAGCATGAGCCCAAACTTGCAAAATAACAAACAGTAAGTGCAGGTAGTTTCAAGTAGCACAAATACAAGTTTACTCTTTTTATATCAGGGTTATGGGTATCCCTGCTTGAAGAGAGATTACATACTGCCCTACAGTTCCAGCCTAAAACTGCTTAGTCAAGATACTCAAAAGCAGACTTCAAGATACTATTTTATGTGAGTTTTTAGTGCATTCCGCTTTCAGCTGTTAGCATTCAGTGGGTCACATTTCACTGCCATGTTTCACGGTAATCAAATGAGAGCCTAACGAAAAAGCTGGTGTTACAATTTTGTTCAAATGCTAATTATGTAATTAAAATGTCCTTAAGATGCATAATACTGTAAAAAGAAGAGCTTTAATATGGCTATATTATAGGCAACAGTTGCTTACAAGAACTCAGTGTCAGCTCCTTTTAAGACCTCGTTGCCCTGCTGATGTTGGAGGTAGATGAACGTAGCAAAGTTTAATTGGAGATTTAAGAGGGTCACCATTTCTTTTTATTGGATGATTAAATTAATACAACTATTATTTAACTCTGTTTTAAATTGACACAGAAAAATAATAATTCATTAATCAATGTTTCATGTCACTTCAGTAAAACTGATCACTGTGTGGAGGTACCAGCAATAAAAATTAATCGTATTGGGGCTGTTAATGACACTAAGGTGCATTGAATGGCTTATTTGCCATTCAAACATTTTTGGATGTTTGAAGCATTGAATTTTTTTGTTTGATTTGTTTTTGGATCAGCCCAAATCAGGCAAGGCTGGCCTAAGGATTTACAGGAACTGATGATGTTACAGGAATTTGCCCATGTCTGCCTAAAAAACAAAATTGAACTGATTTCCACCACTCCTCTTACCCAAAAATCTCTCTTCTTTATTTCTGTTCTAGTAGTAGTAATAATAATAACAACAATAACAATAATAATTTATTATTTATACCCCGCCCATCTGGCTGGGTTTCCCCAGCCACTCTGGGCAGCTTCCAACAAAATATTAAAATACAGTGGTCTGTTAAACATTAAAAACTTCCCTAAACAGGGCTGCCTTCAGATGTCTTCTAAAAATGCTTCAGAAAGAAAGAAAAAAGGTGCTGAGACAAACCTTAGATGCTTTGACTTGGGAAAACTCCCCTGGTTTAACTCTATTGATCTAAAATTATGCTGCTGCTCTCCTGAACTTGCAGAAAGCCTAGCTTTACTTCTCCAATATTTGGTAAGGAATATTATGGTATGATTGCAGATTGTACCTAGGAAATGCCCTCTATTTTCTCCTAATGAAATTTGAATGAATATGGGGTGCTTGACCAGTTTGCAACATAGCTACCCATGTGACAGTCTTTTATCTTCCTATCCCAGAACATTGCAGCACCATTCTGTAACTAAGGGAAATGCTAGCCGTCAGCAATATCTGAACAACAAGCATTTCTATTGGTGTCTTGTTCTCGGTCTTATAAATACCATGCAAATTTATGCATCATTTTCACATTCTTACCTTCCTTCTCATGATTTATGCTATAGCAAGAGAGCCCAGAGGCAAATGGAAGTGATACTTCTGAACAAGGACTGTAAATGAGTAGAATTCTTATAGAAGCTGAAATAACTTGAAAGGAAATAAGACAATGAGAAACACCTAACAATAACTTGCTAGAAGAAGAAATGATTAGCTGAAACTGTGTCAACATTTAACTGACAGAAAGTATGAAGACATTTTCCCTCTACTAGCTTAATAAGTCCAACTGGAATGTTTTAATATTCTATTCATAGAGTTCAGAATGGAATATTCCCAAGGGCAGAATTGTTCAAAGGAGGAAGGACTAGATAAGATACGTTAGAAAGTATAGTGTGAAGGTCATTTCACATATATTTCTTCACTGTTTTACAGTTTCACTGGACGATAGAATTACTTCAAAAAAGAGTCCTAAATTAGTAAAATTAGTGCCTTTTATTTTCTCTGTTTTGACACTTACGTCACATGCTGCACTGTCACTATCTGATTGTGAGCTACATTTTATTATGTGTCCAGTTAACAGTCTTTAAGAGAACCCACCGTTAAACATTTCACTGAAAGATCTGGGATATAATTTATTCAATGTTTATTAGCAGCTGTTGTATACCGCTGAACAAATATTTTTTGGGGGGTTGTACTGGGCAGATTTAACTGGCTTGTTTCATTCTGCATGATTGACTACAATATGCAGGTAGATACCAAATATAGGATGCTTAAATGTCATAACAGAGCAGGTGATTTTTAACTTGCCAAAATTTCTGGGGAAGAGCTGATTCAATTTCATACTCAACCAGGCTTGAGCAGGAAAGTATTATCAAATGGTAGTCAGTGAACATGGAATGGCTGAGAATTATTTTCACGTTCTCCCCATTTATATACATATATAATGAAAACAGAAATATCAGTGCACAAAGACATACAGTTCATACAGTACTTCACAGCATAGTGTAAAACACTGTAAAACACAAGGTATGAATGGGTTGTGAGGAGATATCTACTGTGTCATGAAAAAAATAAATCATGAAGATGTCAAATCATTCAGCTAAAGAATATGGAGTAGCAATTTTCCAGTACTTTCCTCTTCCTACATTGCTAGTTTTCCAGATATCTGTGGTAATAGAAAGCTGTTCTCAATTATCCCTTTCCACCTAAAACTCAGCAGAAAGAGAGAGGTTTTCTTCTATCCAATAGTGAGAGATTAATCCTGACTGAGTTAGAGAGTGCTGTTTTCTCATTTTAGAACACAGCTTGTAAATTGGCCCTTTTCTGTTAAAGGTTTTTACCTGCATAACAATTGCCGTTCCCCCTCTCCAGCACTGTTGTAGATGGGGATTTGTGGTATTCTTTCTTCTTGTCCATCATTACAGAAGAGGAGATCACTGAGATACGGGAAATTACAGAAGGGACAAAGGTGCATGGATAAGAAATTGGGGTCATAGAAGGCATAGAGGTCACACACATCAGGAACCTAGACAAGAACTTTATTATCTCTCTGAAATGAGAACAGAAGAGTACCAGTAAACTCCTGATGCCAGCTAGTGACTAAACTCTATAATGATACTACCTGCATTATGGGAGAGGTCCCAATAGGATAACAAGATAACACAGTGAATAAGGAGGTAGTGGCACTGTGCGTAGTGTTGGTGCTTTCATTGCACTGTAAGGACCAGTACTCCTACAGGATCACAGACTTTCTACTTGCTGCTAGGTAATAATAATCTATATACAGTACTGAATAAGTAAGCCTGGATGCATTTTGACACATACATGCAAATACATTCACATAGATATGCAGACAAACACCCCTTAAATGAATCTAAGCATAATAAACATTTAAATGGTGCAGAATACAGCTCAACTTATTGTCAGAGCCCAGACCAAGGGAGAGGGCCAACAGTAAGATAGCTTTCATGGACTACTAGGAAGTAGCCACCAAAGTAATCACAAAGGTAGAGGGGGACAGTGACGACTCCATTATCTGTTCTTGAGAAGGTTGCCCTACTTAAATCCATTGACTCCACTGACTCTTCCCCAGAACTGCCTGCAGCTGGGGGCAGGGCTGGGGGAACCTTCCATTACCATGCCAGTGCCATGAGGTTAATCTCAAATCATTTTCCTTCTGAAGCAGTGGGACTTTGGACAAAACATCCCATAAGAACCACTTAGAAACCACCCACATTTCTGGCTTGTCTGTTGGTCCTATAGCTGCCTTTACCTTAAATCCAGTCTCACATGATATACCCCTGAAGGCTTTGGCAGGAACAGAATTGAGGTTGGTTGAGTGCTGGTGTGTAGTTGATATTTAGCTAATACACAGATGAGTTCATAAGAAACAGCAATTCAGTATGCATTCTGCAATGTGTTCTGCAGTGTTATTTTGTGTCAGACCTTAAACAATTTTGATGTATTAGAGAAGTAGTTAGAAAACAGTATCTATAATTCGATAATGTAGAGATATTAGAAAGTAGTTCTCCATATTTTCTGAAATAAATTTCCAGAAAGTTAAAACTAATGTGCCAGTCCCGCCTGTTCCTGGAGATCTCTGATCTGGCTGTGGTGGCACATGCCTTAGTTGCATTCCTTAGCTACATTGGATTGTTGTAATGGGGCATATGTGGGGCTGCCTTTGAAAAGTGCTCAGAAACAGGGCCAAACAGCTGCAGTCAGACTGTTGACTGGGGCTGGTTGCAGGGAACACATGATTCTCCTGTTACAATAGCATCACTGGCTACCAGTCTGTTTCCAGACATGTTTCAAAGGGCTGGCTATAATCTACAATGCACAATATGACTTAGGTCCAGGCTGTCTGAAGGACTCTGTTCTCCTATATGAACTTGCCTGGGCTCTGCAAACTTTGGAGGAGTTGCTTTTCTCAGTCCCAGCTCCCTCAAAGGCATGTTTGGTGGGAATATGGGAGAGGCCTTCTTGGTAGCTGCTCCCAGGCATTGGAACTCTATTCCTAGAACGGCTAGGGTAGCTCCTTCCTTTTTGCCCTTCCCCGACATATATAATTTAAACTAGGGTTGCCATACGTCTAGATTTTCCCAAATGTGTCCACTTTTGGGGGGTAAAATTTGGCAAAATGTCTGGGTTTCTTTGTTTGGTAGCAGGCAAGCATTGGGAGTGTTGGGCCCCCTTTGCACAGCTCAGCTGGGGAGCAGGAAGGCTCCCAATCTCCAGCTGAGCCAGCCATTATATATATATGGCAACCTTAATGTAAATACAATATGTAAACACACACTCACGTGTGTGTGTGTGTGTTTACATTGTTTAAATTCCATAGATTGCTGAATTACTTTTTAAGCATAATCTTCTATATGTTTTTAGCTATGTGTGTTTTATCAGTATTTGTTTTATTTATTTTTGTTAGCCACCTTGAGTCTCAGTTCTGGGGGGAAAGTGGGATATAGATAAATAATTTTTTTTTTTAGTTATACTCACTTCCACTAGTTTGCGTGTCGAGGTCCCCAAGCCACCCCCCAAATAACTCACAACGCACACTTAATTTTTGTTTAAGGTTTTTGGCATAATTTTGGCCACAACTTTATTTAAATACAAAACCGTGAGTGGTTGTTTAGGCATTGGTTAAGACTGTCTGTCCCCCCGCCTGGGGACAGAACTGACTTCTGGGCACCACCGAAAGACAGTGCGGGGGAAAGCAAGTCGGGGAGAAATGGAGCTGAGTCACAGACCCTCAATTCTCATCCGCATGCTCCCCGAAGGCTTGCCGGCCCTAGTCCCATTCCAGGGATTGGACGAAAAGATGGCAAGTCCCAGGATTCCTTTAACGGAATTCCCTTTCCGCAGCAACCATGGAGGGGCAGGCCCAGCCTATCCTAACCCCTCCTCCACCAATTTATAACCAATGCCTAACCGCAACCTTACAAGTTGTGACGATTTGCTACGCAGTAGGCAAAAACCAAATGGCCCAGCCAATCAGCCAGATGGACAAAATTCCTACCAAGCCCCTGCCCCAACGGCAGATGACCCCATGACAGGCATAGCAAGGTCAATGCAACAACCCCTTACTCAAGGGCGGGTGGGCGGGTGATCCATTGCACACAGCAAAGAAAAAGCTCCAGGCTGCGTGCAGAGTATTTAAACATTTTACCCCTCCCACCAAAATTGCAACATAACTTTTACCCCAGCAACCCAGTGAACCAATCACTGCCCCAGGCCATCTTTAGAGACCCTGCCTGGTAACAGAGGGGTGGCTCAGCAGACCCCACCGCAACACGTGCTCTCCATGAAGGAGAACACGCTTTATGAATACTACTTCCCTTGGATTTGACAGGTTAAGCTTTCTTTTCTTTTAGAAAACCCCCTGAAAGATTTGGTTAATATGACTGAATGCCTTCATCAATAACAGACTGGAATTGATGATAATGCCCTTCTGAATTTTCATATTCAGATGCTCTCACTTCCTCTTTAGCCAAAGTAAAATAAAATTACTATTTCCATTGTTTGACATAATTAAATAAGAGGTTTAAACTTTATTTTACTCATAGCATTCACCTACTGTATTTGTACATAGGAGGCATTTAGCTAAATGGATCTCAGTCTTAGCTGAGGTTCAATTTCTGTGCCGTTAGAAAATTTGCTATTGTGCCAGCACAAATTATTTTCTGATCATTGTAAATGTTATCACAAGAATGCCTCCCCTCAATTAATAAGATGTGTTCATGATTAAACTAGAAACTTGTACAAATATTTGGAAAGGAATAATATTTTATATAACTCTTTAATGGGTTTCTTGAACTTCACTGAATATGGAAGAAATTGGAAAACAGTATCACTCAGTTTAGCAATATCACTTCAAGTTCTTTATTGCAATCTTATACAAATTGTGTAAAGGGGAGGTGGGTTTTTTAAAGTCTTTGGTGGAAACCGTTTTTCGAGGTACAGGATGTAGCAAAATCAAGAGAATGAAGAACATTCCTAAGCATGGATAAAAAGGAAAACAGCATTTTACAAAAGTTAGACTATCACAAGCCATGTGGGTATCATCTAAATGATAATAACACAGAGTTGACTAGCCAACCATACAACTCACCTTAAAGGCCCCACGTTGGACACCAGTTTCAACTGAATGCAGCAAGATGCTTCTTAAAGTGCATAGGGAATATCCCAGCTGTTGCTATGCTACTTGTTCTGCATGTTAAGTGGCAAATATATTGAGGAAGAACACTAGCTTCAGTTTTAAAATATGCCTAAAAGAGGGAAGGATGGCACATGTGCTCAAAAATAATAATTTGCAGTTCTGCGAAGCAATTAAAAAGGAAACGCTCTGTTTACCAGAACCTCAACATGTTTAAGACAATATATTTGATGGAAGGCAGTGTAGCCTTACAAGGAAATAAGTCTGAAATCTCTGAGACAGGTATAAGACCTATGGCTTTAACTGAATTATATTGTCTTTTTCTACAAAAGATTTGGCTTTTCAGCAAAGATGTAAAGCAGAGATGGGTACCCTCTTATCAGTTTCAGCCCACATGAACAATGGTCAAATTGTTGTTTTTCAGTTGTGTCCGACTCTTTGTGACCCCATGGACCAGAGCATGCCAGGCACTCCTGTCTTCCACTGCCTCCCGCAGCTTGGTCAAACGCATGTTCATAGCTTCAAGAACACTGTTCAACCACCCCGTCGTCTGTCGTCCCTTTCTCCTTCTGCCCTCCATCTTTCCCAACAACAGGGTCTTTTCCATGGAGTCTTCTCTTCTCATGAGGTGGCCAAAGTATTGGAGCCTCAGCTTCATGATCTGTCCTTCCAGTGAGCACTCAGGGCTGATTTCCTTCAGAATGGATGGGTGTGATCTTCTTGCAGTCCATGGGACTCTCAAGAGTCTCCTCCAGCACCGTAATTCAAAAGCATCAATTGTTCGGCGATCAGCCTTCTTTATGGTCCAGCTCTCACTTCCATACATCACTACTGGGAAAACCATAGTTTTAACTATATGGACCTTTGTTGGCAAGGTGATGTCTCTGCTTTTTAAGATGCTGTCCAGTAGCTGAAATATGATACAGGCAGCAAAAATCATATGCAGAAAGTAAGCAATCATTGCACATTCCCAAAAGCCTGGGTAAAAAGAACATCTCCAATGTTGGGGCCAGACACACATCAGGGGAAAGGGAGCTGCAAAGCTGGGGCATTACAAATTTGTCCCATGGAGCTCCATCCACCAGACCTCTGTTGGTGGTGGAAGCACCAACAATATAATATGCCTCTGAATACTGGTTGCTAGGAATTTCAGGTTGGCAGAGTGTTACTGCATTCATGCCCTGCTTGCAGGCTCCCCACAGGTATCTAGTTCACAACTGAGATGGGCCATGAGCCTGATGCAGCAGACTCTTATGTTCTTTGAATATTCACAACTGGTTAGGGTTCCAGGTGGTAATAATTGAAAGTGATCCAAAATAATCAGGACAGTGTTCTGAATGTTCCCTCAGGATATCTACAACTTTGGTACCTCATTCTATGGGAATCTGAGCAACGTTATTCTCAGTGCTTTTTTGTCTGGGGGGGGTACGCATACCCCTAAACATTTTGTGAATCTAAGTTTGGCCTTATTGAGGGACAGTATTTCAATATGGGTTTGAAAATGAGAGTACCCCCTAAACATTTTTAAAGGGAAGAAAGCACTGGTTATTCTCATGGTTCTTTATTTATATGAATCTTTTATGCATTATATAAACACTATTCATAATTAGTTCAGGTAAACGAGTTTCATCTCAGTTAAAAGTTGAAACTGCTCAGCTGGACATTGTTCAAGTATTTCAAGGGGTTGTTTAAGTTTTTTACAGATGGCATGTTATGCCTTCTAAGATAATTCATGATGACAGCTAGTTAAAATAGTGGTTAGAGTCTTGAACTGGAAATGTTGAACTGTTTGGGGGTTCTGCACCAAGCCAATATTGGGGGTGCACAAGGAGAGAAGAGGGGAAGCCGGTTATACAAGTGGAAGTCCTTGTGAAACATAGGGCTGGTGAGATGATCCCACCCTTTTTAATTATTATGATTGCTGTCATGATTGCTTGTCCTCAAATGATATGGGGACAATATTATAACAATCATTATATTGCATATCTGAATGGACAGGACAGTATACTTTGCTTCTTTTCCCTTAGTTGCAGAAAGCTCTCAAAATGGCATATAAGCATTACTTTACAACTGCACTTTGAAATATCAACTTAATAATTAGAGGTTATCAAAAGGTTTTTAAAAGGATCCCTCAGGTGAGATCTTGTGAGATTATAAAGAGTAAGTGATGTAATGACTCTTTCCCTTTGGTTCTTAGCAGCAGGCAGCAGGCATTGGAGGGAAAGAAAAAGTTGGGCTGAAAAAACTGCATTGCATTCAAACTCATTCTCTTCAGGAGGTACTTAACTTGGGAGAAGATTGCAGCTCTGGGTAGATGTGGGGAGGAAAGCAATAAAGTAAACAATAAAAAAGTATTTGTCACTGGCAGCTTTATTGCAAAGCATTACTGTGCCAAATGATCCAAGCAGAACATTTATGTTAATTAAATTGACCATAAACTAGAGGCTTTGCTAATGTTTTATTTCACCTTTCTGTTGGGACTGACTATTATTATTTTGGCACAGACATTTCTTTCATCAGAATTACACTGCTTTGTCGAAGAACTCACATTTGTTGTTGGTAGAGGTTTTTAATCTATATTAATTACAAGCCAGTATGGAAAATGCAATAATTATTTTTGTACATTTTCTCAGTCATGAAATGAAGCCCTGCCCTGTTCTGAAGACAGAGTTATGAGTAATATGGGATCATCAAATGGAGGTAACTAATGAGCCTGAAAAAACAGGAAATAAGAGGCAAATTGGTGACTCTTCTGTTCATAGGCTTACTTCCTTTGTCAAAAACAAAGAGATGAAAACTAAAGCAGTAACAAGGTGACCTGGAACAAAATGTTGTGGTACAGATTGTACAGAGTTTTCCAGGGCACTCCATTCCATCACCACCTATTTCTAGATCTGACCCCAACAATAAGTTAGCACCACCATACCTTTTAGGGTTCTTATTAAAGGGTTTTCTTGTTGTTCTTTAAGCCTTGGGGTTTCCCAAGCTTCCTGGTACCCCCTTCTTGTCTGTGTATGGTACTAGAACACTCCCTAGTAGAAGGGAGGCAATTGAAATGGTAGATAGTGCCATGCAAAAAGCCACTTTAAATACTATCAGAGAGACTGTCAAAGTGCTCAGAGACTTGCAGAATGGATGGGTAGTGTTTTAGAAATGTCTCACCTTGAAATATGGGAAGGTTAACAGGGAAAGAGTGTGTTCTATTTATTTCCTTTGTAATTAACATTCTTTTAACAAACAAGTGTTAATGGAATATATAATTGAATTACACTGTTGACTAATTTTATTTTAATTATTTTGTTTGCAACATACTGTTTTTCGAATAACACACTCGGCAGCTTAATAAATTGGAATGGTGATAGCAAGTGACAGTGTAAGAAATATAATTTATCTAGAGCAGCTTCATCATTACTATTGATTTTAATGCCTTGCTATTCACCTCACAGACACTGTAAATAATCGGAGTGAAAACTAAGGCAGCTGTGTGGTTGGTTATAAAATGCTTCATTAATGGGAAATAAATATGTGTGCACATGTTATTACTCTATGTCAAACATCTTTAGGGTTGTTTTCCAAAGAATGATTAACATGAGTTGCCAAACAATGAAGTCATGCTAATACCCCTACGTGGGAATCATTGAAAGTCATTAAAAAGTAGAAAGACAGCATGAAGTTCTATTTAAATTTTTAAATTAAGCTCAAACCTAATTAGTTTTTAAAAGTTCACCACAGTGAAAACTTTCTGGGTTGTGCTTCCTGGGTAGTGGCTTTGCCTTAGTAGCAAGTGCTTCTGCTGATAGGGTTGGTGAGATGAATTCCAGTTTGAAAGTCAGAGCACCCAATTCTCACCACTCTTCTCTGTCTACTGCATCCCTCATGTCCCAGGACTAGCCAATGTTTTCTTCTTCTAGAGGCTGTAGGGCTATAATTCTTATCACTGCTAGCTCTTGACCATGCTGCCTAGGGATGAAGGGAGTTGGAGTCCTTGAATAGCTCAGATGGTAGAGCATGAGATTCTTAATCTCAAGGTCATGGGTTTGAGCCCCATGTTGGGCAAAAGTTTCCTGTGTTGCAGGGGGCTGGACCAGATGACCCCCTTCCAACCCTACAATTCTATGGTTCTATGAAATCAGCATAGAATCCTTCATAACAGTAATTGACCCATTTACCTGAACACAAGCGTGGCCCAGACCAAAAATAAAAATAAAAATGAGGCTTTAAGCATTCTTCAAATAAATCTGAGTCTTCTGACAGTTTAATGTTAAGAAATTGCTTAAGTTTATATCAAATATATTTGTTGGCTGTTAATGAACATTCTAGCCTTTGCCTCCTACAAGAAGGTTAGGAGGCAAAGAATTTTAGTGCTGAATTTCATTAAGCAATAATGAGTATACCTTTATTGCAATATAGCTCTATTCAGAGAAAGAAATACTGCAATAGAGAACATACCTTGTGCAATATTCTTAATAGAGAGGCCTAGTATAATTATGACCAAAGAGTTTTGCTGAGGCATAGTAGAATAAAAAATATTTATGCCTTTTAGCCGAGGTTCATTGGAACACACTTTTAAAGGTGGAAAGACATCTACCAGCCTTGCAGTATTTCACACTGCAAAGAGGTTTAATGTCTTGTCTTTACTGTGCTACTTGCAGAATGTCACCATATAACCTTATTTCAATCCTAAGTGGTTATGCCAAGCAAGACCGTATATTAGTCCTGTAAAGTGATGCTATCAGAAAGCAAGCAAACCCCTAATAAGAGGGTCAAAATTAAAATCAATAGAAAACTATTGATAACTATGAATGCTATCCCTCCCTCCTTATGCTGGTCTACAAGCATAATAAAGTGTTGTTATTGTTGTATGAATGATAACATTATTTGATACACATGTGCACTAGGTGGTAAATGTTGTTACTTCAAGATTTCAGCCTTTCAACTATTCCATGTAAAGAAATATTAACTATGATTTAAAATTTACAATCCTTTGTATTCGCCATGCAATATGGTCCCTTTCTTAAGGAGTGTATTCTGCAGTCTATTTTACTGATTTGCTTTTAGAAAACATATTTCCATATTTTTTAATTAACATTATGACAATCACAATATTAACTTTCAAAAGCCACTCTTCAGACTTTTTTTTTACAACTGCCCCCCTGCATTAAAGGCCACTTGCCATAGTTGCTGAGGGACCAAATTGGATAAGCATATATTACAATCTACAATGCAAAACCAAATATATTTTCACTTTTTAGGACTTCCAGATGAGCTGCGTAAGGTCCAATAAAGAAATTTATTTTCCTTCTGAAGATTTTGAGCATTTTAGTGGAATTTTTTTTACTAAACTAAAAAAAAACAACTAAATATTCTAGTGTTCAGAAGTGCACAGAGAAATACAATTCTTTAAAATGTCTACCACTGTGCGTGTAGCATTTTACCATATGAGCCTACTGCATACAACAGGACACAGCTAAGCTAAAAATTGGTTCCCTAGTGAAGTGTCTGAGAGTACTCTATTTCTATTTTCAGGTGAGAAAACCATTATGGGCTCATGAAATGGTTTTCAGCACTGAGAAAGTCAGTGAACCAGCACAGCAGTGAAATAAATACTGTACTTTGAAGTTCATGAACTTAAACAGTGAAAAAAGAACCAGAATCTCTATGGCTGCACTTGTGAGATGCAAGGATTGCTAATGCAAACCCTAATTGAGAAAGAAATAGCTTTCTGAGAAAAGTTATTAGGTTACTGTTACTGCTACTAACTTACTGTTGAAGCCAACTGAATTAACTGAGGGTCAAACTAGATGAGACATTAATTGTGTGAAGGCAATTATTATATGCATTTTTGTTATGTAAATTTCAGTCATGGATATGCCTTGGGAATGGGAAGGGGAAGTTTAAGTTGTTTTCTTCTCCTTAACATAACTGCCTGCCTAAGCAACAACACCTTTCCCAAGTTGTTGTTTTTTTTTTGTATTTCATGATATGCTTACATTTGCACCAATTAACATTGCATCTGATTTGACACTTAAAGGGAAGTAAGTAGGCGTTTGAATGAAGTATGGTTTGCAAACAAGAAGTTGTGGAGACTTTAGCACCTTCTGGGAAATCGTGTCCTCCATCATGGAGAGCGCGTGTTGCAGTGAGATCACCTAAACTGCCACCCTGTTGTGGGGCGGGACCATTTGGGTAGCCACAACACCCCATTGGTTGCCCCTCGGTTGCTGGGGCAAAAATTTGGCCTGTTGGGTTGTCTATTGGCTACCGAGCGGCTGTTTAAGCTGCTGCACATCGCTGGGAGCTTTCTCTTTCTTGCGACGTGCATCGGATCACCCGCCCTCCCACCCTATAGTTAGGGCTGTTCTTTGGCCTTGCTAGGCCTGTCTAGGGGGTCGTCTGTTTTGGAGCAGGGGCCCGGTAGGAATTTTGCCATTTGGCTGATTGGTTGTCACCAGTTGGTTTTTCCTACCGTGTAGCAAATCGTCACAACTTTGTAAGGTTGGTGGTTAGACATTGGTTCAATATTTTGTGGAGGGGAAGTGGTTGGCTGTGCTTGCCCCTCCATTGCTGCTTCTAGGGAATTCCGTTAAAGGAATCCAGGGGTTCGAACACCTTGCTTTTGTCTGATCACCTTTCAGGGGTTAGGGCCACACCAGAGTCCCTGGGAACATATGGCGTGAACTGGAGCCTGCACTCAACTCTGTGCTTCCCCCAGTATGTTTTCCCTTACTGACCTCTGGTGGAGTCCAGTTGTCAGTCCTGTACTGCCATGGTGCAAGGTCAGGTAGTCAGGAACCAATGCCTAGGCAACCACTCACATGCTGTAATTCAATAAAGTTGTGGCCAAATTATTGCCAAAAACCTTAAACTAAAATTCTGTGTCTATTGTGTATTTATTTTGGGGGTCTTCACACGCAAATACCAATATTGGCGCAATGCAATTTTTTTAGGGTTGGTTTTTAAATCTGACTTGCATGCTACTTTTTTTTTACTTACAATGCACAATTAAGTTACAATACACAATTTCAGGAAGCTTTCAAAACAAGTATTGCTGTATCAACTGAGTCTTACTCCTAGACAATAGATGAGGATATTTTACTATTAGCTTAGAAATAATTGGATGATTGATGATTGAAGGCACCGTGACAAGAGGAAAAAACAGTGCTGCAATGCGATACTGGTCTTCCTTTTCTAGATAATATGCAATGTGGATGTGAAGGCAGTTATCAGAAAGAAACACAGAGGTGAAACTTCATCATTTATTATGGTAATTTGTTCTATCACAAAGTTATATGTCAGTGTCTTCATTTCCATTACACCGATGATTAACGTTGGAATGTTTGTAGTTGATTAATGCCGATACAGGCAATAGCAGCTACTACATATGTAATTCTTTCTCTCTCTCTGTGGCACTCTCTGCCTCTTTCTCCCTCTCTCATACACACATATCCAAGCTTCTCATTCTGGTGTAGTCTCTAGCTAGACTGTTAAGTGATTGATTGTAGCTATAATCAGCACAATTAAATATGTTGCATTCTGTGTGGCTAGAGCATGGAGTCAAGGATTGTTGTTAACTATTTGTCTATCTAAGCCCCGTATTGTCTGTGATTGTCCTGTATCTCACGAAGAGGACTTTCACATAATCTAATGCCCAACACTTTTATCTATAATTGCCAAAGATTGAACTGTGGACCCTCTTCATGCAAATCACTGAGCTATGGTCCCTCTGTTTGTACCAAAACCAATTACTCATGCAAAATGTTTTCTGTGCAATTTCTGGTTCAGATACAGAATTTCCATTAAGCTTACACAGAGGTTCTTGTGCTTAATATCTAAAATGAGAGATGCTGGAACTCAAACATACCCGGAAATCCCAAAGCGTGTCTTTGAAACTCTTCCTCAAATCCCATATTTATGATTATTTATTGTGGTTTCTCAGTGGCAAGGCTACACTACACGTGTTAAGATGCATTGTCACATTTCCCCATATTTGAATTGTAGCAATGCAACTAGTTTCTTTGTCTAAGCTTTGGTGATATTTTGCAAAAAAAACCAACAAAACAGAATGTGCTTAGGTTAATATTTTTAAAGCCACTGCAGAAATGTGTTACATTGAAATGTGGATTATTTATAAAATACATAAATGCATACATTTGTTTGCATATAAGAAATATTTGCTGTATGGCTCACTTTCAATCTCATTGTTCTATCTACAGTATCTGTTCAAAAGATTAAACAATTAACACTTTTTCAATGCGTTCTGATGTGATTTTGGCACACAAATCTAGATTAGTAGCATTATGTCATTATGAATTGCATTACATTATATAATTGGTTTTTTAGTTTAGCTTTATAAATAAGCTCTCAAATAAGAAGCTAGGAGAAGACCACTGATAGGAACTTTGTAGATCATCTGCCACTTAGACTGTGACAGCACTGGACTACGTAGATTGTTGGTCTGTGTTGGTATAAGGTTGCTCCTTATATTATTGCAGTCTGGTTGCTAGATAGTTGAGTATGAATCTGGAAGACCCAAGTGCAAGTTAACCAAGACAGATTTATTTTTTTTGGTGGGGGTGTTAGTGTTACGAAAAAGGAGCAATGCTGCTGAGTGCTCCAGGTGGCTGGAAAGCCAAACAGGATGTTGATGTTTTGGGACTGTACCGTGGGAACAAGGAACAGTCTATTATGTGCTCTGAGCACCGGATGTTAGCTCAGAGTGTCACATGACCCTGTACTGGAAGTACATGGGTGGAGTTATTCTCTCTCTGCAGCTGGGTATCAGAGAGTGCAGACATGTTGTTCTCTGCACTGAGGAAAGACAGAAATAAAGGCATGTAAATACATTTCTGTCTGTCTCTTTCCCCTCCCTGGGGATGGCAGGGAGTGAGGGAGGAGGAGTGGTTGTGTTCTTCTCACGTTTGAGGAGAATCGGCCGATAAAGACCTCGCCTTGTCCTGCCGGGAGTCGCTGACGGGGAGGTCAAGGAATCAAAGCCGGGCACCTGGAGAGTGCCAAATTCCTCTGATTGATGGGCTTGATTCAACATATGGTAGCAGACGCTGCTGGTTATCTGATCCATGGAATCAGCATGAGAGGTGAGAGGTTGATGGATCGTGTGCCATCCTCTGCACCAAGGAAAGAAGATAACGTCTGCATTGCAGCCAGAAGCTGAACAGACGGAAGGACACCAAGAGGGGGTGTTTTCAAAGCAACGGAGCCCCAAAAAGATATGCTGAATATCGGGCTAAAAGTGTGAATGCAGATTGATTTATTCTCTGGTTCACGAGAGAGCTGCGTTTGGATAAAAACAGCTCTGAAAGAAAGGCTTGCATACCAGAAATTCCTGTGGTGAGATAAGGATTCCCGTCCCGGGGAAGGTTGCTAAGCAACGACAGTCGGGCAGTGGAAAACTACTGACACCTGGGGCTGGCTCAGTCAGAGCCGGGAAAGCGAAAGTTGTTTTGACTTTGAGACAGCTTTGAGAATTGCCTGCCTGAGAGACAGGCAGAAAGACAGCTCAAAAGGAGCTTTTGGGATTTTAACTAGCTCGAGAGTGGAGAGCTGAGGCTTGGATTCAAAATGGATGCCAAGGACAGGGGGAGGGAAGAACGGAGTTCTAATTCCCCCACTGATGAGGCTACTGGAAAGGATGCTGTAGCTTTGAACGTTGTACAGTGCTACAATTGTGGACAGGCTGGGCATCTTCAGCGGAACTGTAAGAAGCCACGTCAGCCAAAAGGAGCGAAGGGCCGCTCAGCAAAGCCTGAGGCGTCAGGCAAAGGTCATACCAAGCCTATGGTGGAACCTGCAAGGGCTTTGATGGCGAAAGGAACCACGCCAGATGTTGGGAACGCGTTTATTATCGACACTGCAGCGACGGTTCATATGTCCCCGCACAGAGGACTCTTTTCATCGTTTAAGAAGCAAAGCTTCGCTGTGACACAGGCCAACGGTCAGGAGCTGGAAGCGACCGGAAAAGGGACTGTCTATCTTAAGAGTCTGAACTTGACAATAAACAATGTTTACTTGGTTCCTGAACTGAAGTTCAATCTGCTGAGTGTTTCGCAGATTGCAAAGAAAGGACTGAGATTGTCCTACGATGATAAGAGCTGCGAGATCTTCAAAGATGGAGAGTTATATCTTTCTGCCAGACAGAAAGGTGGACTGTATTTGTTGGACTTTGACCAAAGTGATTACATGGAATGTAATTCTGAGTCTAACATGATTTCTCTTGCAGGTGTGACCAAAACGAGCGCCAAGAAGGTGGCCAGGGTCGACAGAGCGTTTCAGCGGGTGTATGCTGATGTGATTGGTCCTCTAGAACCATCTAGAGGCAATGCAAGATTTTATCTTGTGTGTGTGGATCATTTCTCTAACTTTGTCTGGGTTTATGTGTTAAAGAAACCACAGGAAGCCTTGGAAAGGTTTCAAGAGTTTTGTGACAAGGTTAAAGACATGCATGATGCTAACATTGATTGTCTTTTGACAGATGAGAAGCAGATTTTTCTTTTACAGGATTTCCAGAGGTTCCTGCAGAAGAAGGGGATCAGACACAAGATTGCTGTTTCAGCGGAAGCGTGGAACAGGGGTGTTTGTGTAAAAGTGAACAAAGAATTGCAAAAGGGAATGAATGCGCAATTGCTTAGTTCACATCTGCCACATGAGTTCTGGGCGGAGTCACTCATGTCGTTTTGTCATGCATGGGTGAGAAAGGTTTCGAAAGAGTTGGGAAGTTCTCCTTTTGAGAAACTGTTCCAGAGAAAACCTTCTGTTGCCCATTTCAAGGTTTTTGGGTCTCATGTGAGGACAGAAGCTCCAGGTGGAGTAAAGAATGCCAGAGGCATTTTTGTGGGGTATGAAAAGGGTCTCTACAGAGTAATTTTGTCTGAATCTGGTCAGGTGATTCTCACAAAATTTCTAGAGAGTGCTCCTGAAAAGGAGAGAGTAATAGTGCACACATTTCCCACAGAGGACGATTCAGATGATGATGATGATTTCACAGATTACAGTGGTACTGAGAGTGATGACACTGATAGCTCGGAGAGCTCAGTTGTCACAGTCATTGAGAGGAAGTCTCACACAATGGATAGGCCTTCACAGGTGAAGGATGAACCACTGTTTGCTATTGGAACTGGTTCTCCTAAGAGTCCTGAGACAGAACCAGTGAGCAGAGAGGATCAGCACCTCATACGCAGGTCTGAGAGAGTCACAAAGGGTGAACCACCCAAAAGGTACTCAGAAGAGTATGCTAATTTAGCTGTTGCATGTGTTGCTGTTGTAAACAACCGAGGACAGGTTGGAGCTGTGTCTAAGTCAGAGACAAAGACACAACAGAAAGTTGCTAGCCAAGGTAATGCAGATGTACTCATTCCTTGGAAGCCAGACAACCAGAGAGGTACACTGGGGAAACCAGTGGCGGGTAGTTCCAAGGGTGGAACTGAAACAACAGGGGAGTGTTATGTGTATAACAACTGTTTGTTTTCTTCTCTGGATCACGCTTTGCTTGCCGCAACACGCATTGATTCTTTTGGGGGAGGTTGTTACGAAAAAGGAGCAATGCTGCTGAGTGCTCCAGGTGGCTGGAAAGCCAAACAGGATGTTGATGTTTTGGGACTGTACCGTGGGAACAAGGAACAGTCTATTATGTGCTCTGAGCACCGGATGTTAGCTCAGAGTGTCACATGACCCTGTACTGGAAGTACATGGGTGGAGTTATTCTCTCTCTGCAGCTGGGTATCAGAGAGTGCAGACATGTTGTTCTCTGCACTGAGGAAAGACAGAAATAAAGGCATGTAAATACATTTCTGTCTGTCTCTTTCCCCTCCCTGGGGATGGCAGGGAGTGAGGGAGGAGGAGTGGTTGTGTTCTTCTCACGTTTGAGGAGAATCGGCCGATAAAGACCTCGCCTTGTCCTGCCGGGAGTCGCTGACGGGGAGGTCAAGGAATCAAAGCCGGGCACCTGGAGAGTGCCAAATTCCTCTGATTGATGGGCTTGATTCAACAGTTAGGCATTATCTTTAACATTATGAGGGCAAGCTAAAAAATAAATAAATATGCAAAGTACATTGCAAATTTATTTTATTTTATAAATTACAGAGGGTCTGTCTTTTAAGCAGTTTGGGTCCAATGCTACCTTTGTCCTGTGTTTTTCTGTTCCAATCTGCATTTAATTTGTCTCTAAAACTTTATGCAGTCTGTTGTTTAGCATATGGGCTGAGACTGCACAATTATTTTACTACAGTGTTGCTTTATCCCTATAGTACCATCTGTGGGGAAGTAGAAGATCATCAGTTCTACTTCTGTACTGTATGTGTTTTAATATTTTTTCTGTCTGGCTAGAATTTTTCTGTCTGAGAAATAACAATTTAAAAGCTTTCTTCAATGTCCCATATATATTAACAATGGTTTTAACATTCAATATCACTAATTCTCCCTCTGACTGCTCAGATTGCTCTGCAGATGATTTACACAACAGAAATGTGTATATTTATTGCATTCATGCAATAAGTAATGCCTAGTTTTCCCCAAGTTGTCATATTCTGCAACAAGTTTGTTAATAAAGCCTTTAACAAATAAGCATTTCAGTTCCTTCCACTAAATGCACCAAAGGCAAAATAATTTAAGAAATTATTATGTAGGGAGAAACATATGGTACTACTTACCCTCTATTGCTGTTCCTCTAATTAATGTAACTGTAAAAAAGAAAATATTGAAATCTAAGACAGTAATTGTTAAAATCCTAATTACAGCCATCTTAACATCAGCGGTAAGGTAATACTATTTTATTATTAGTTCCACATTTGAGGATCAATTAATTCACTGTCAAGGCACTTTTACAGTAATTTCTATGCAAAGCATTGCCAAATACGCATGTCTAATGGATAATGACTTAGTTATAAGCAAGTACACCAAGTCATTGTACCTTTAAAATAGGATACAAAAGAACTACATTTGGGACGTATTGGGACTTTCAAATTAGTTAACTAGTCATAAATTCAAGATGTAGAAAACGAGATTGCATTGGGTCTGAGGAAGATCAGAACATAATGGTAATGCTATTCTCAACCTTTTGCTGGTGGCACAGTTTTGGTTTTTCATATTTCCAGTCTTATGTATGTGTTTGATTAAATTTAAGCATTTTGATAAGCACTCATGATGCCATGGAAGTTTTGTATTGCATTATTATATTGGGTAAATGGCCTGAAGTTTGTTAGGAACAATAAAAATGGGTTGAAATGTACTTTTCAGGCTCACAATCTTGTTCCACAGCAGAAATTTGCCATGAAATGTTCTTGTTAGCCGTGTATGTGGCACTGATCAAGTCTTACTACCTTTTTATCCAGTTGTTATAATCCTGATCCTTGTGAAATATTGTAAGTATTGTTAATTAGACGACAATATACACTTTTTTGCATTTGTTTGGGAGATAAGATATTAGGACCACAGTGATGGTAATTGATTGATACAGTCCCTTAATAAGAGAAGTAGCTGTGGTAGTCTCTTGTAGTGAGAACAACAAACTGTTGTGGTACCTTGCATATTCACAAAGGTATTATGGCATAATGTTACATGCACTACAGCTCAGTATCAGTAAAGGGTGCAGGTATAAACTGAGCTATAATATGTTAAGCAGCCAAGAAGGGTTTAAGTATTATGTTTGCCATTAGTGGGTTAAACCACTGAGCCTAGGACTTGCCGATCAGAAGGTCGGCGGTTCGAATCCCCGCGACGGGGTGAGCTCCCGTTGCTCAGTCCCAGCTCCTGCCAACCTAGCAGTTTGAAAGCACCTCAAAGTGCAAGTAGATAAATAGGTACCGCTCCGGCGGGAAGGTAAACGGCGTTTCTGTGCGCTGCTCTGGTTCACCAGAAGTGGCTTAGTCATGCTGGCCACATGACATGGAAGCTGTCTGTGGACAAACGCTGGCTCCCGCGGCCAGTAAAGCGAGATGAGCACCACAACCCCAGAGTCGGTCACGACTGGACCTAATGGTCAGGGGTCCCTTTACCTTTACTTTTTTGCCATTAGGAAATGGACATGCTTGCTTTTCACCATGCTATATGCTGCCAGCAGCATTTCATTTGGGTTGAAAGCATTTCCTGATTAGACCTGTGCCTATTCTAGAAATAGGATGAAATTGGACTTTGCGCAGCCTGGGATGTCCACAGAGCTGTGCTGCACTCTGCTTCTATTCTCCAAGGCTTCTGGGCATACAAAATGAGGTCTAGCATCAACCTGGGAAATGCAATTAGATCCATTTAATAAATAGCATGGGAGATGGGTACAGTGTGGCCTGGATCACCCCTGGATGATTCCATGTCCCTTTCATATGCCTGGGGTTTCCACTATACTGAGACTGGATGCTAAGCCTCTCTTCCCACATATATTTTGGAATCTATTCCAAAATCTGAAGTCTATCTAGCATTCTACCACAGCAAAACATGTCACAATTTTGTTTTCTGGTCAATATGCTCTCTACTGGTAGTGGGGAGTTGATATTCTCTGGCAGCTCCCAGCATCACCTCCCACACTTATCTGGATGCCCTCTCTGGCATCCACACAGTGTGTGATGACACTGTGGGCCACAGGGAAGGAGAAGGGAATTGCCAGCTGGAGGATTTGCTGAGTGGAGCTTCACTCGGGATGATCCTGCCCATGGACCCTGAAGTCTGGAACTAATCTGTAGTGATGGTCCTGGTAGGTACTGTTTTGTGTTCTTATTTTGTAATTTTTTTGTGAACTGCCCTGTGATCTTCGGTTGAAGGGCGGTATACAAATTTACTGTAAATAAAAAAATAAAGGCACTGCAAGACTGGTGTAATGTGCACCCATTACTCCAGCTCCATGAAGAGATCATTTGTTTCTTCCTTTTTCAAGCAGTGATATTTGGGAACTTCTCCACCTTGAATACATAAACGCGGTGTTTACTAATTACCATGTCAACGCTCCAGATGTATTTGTATTTGCGACATTTGTACGCTGTCAAATAATATAAAGTTCCCTGGGCCTCTGTTACAGCTTCCAGTGCCATCGAGCAGCTCACAACATTTAATGATCTTCTGCCTGAGCAATTCAGCTTCTGGAAAGTTAAAAATTTATGTTTCACTGGTGTGATAGCGAAAGATCCCAAAAGTTCCCCTTATTTCTGAATTGTGCAGTGGTGGCATCAGCCATCACAGGAAGTGTCAGGAAAGTGACTATTAATGTCACTACACATGTCAGCATCAGACTATAAAACTGGCCAGGTATTGCTGAGTCAGTTATCTTGGGAGGCTCAAGATGAAGCTACTTTGTTACCAGCATTAGCAAATATATATTGACAGATATTCTTGATATATTGAGAAGGGTAGAGAGTGTGCTAGGATTAATAATGCTTTGTACTCTGTTTAAAAGATTGCTTCCGTGTTACTGCTTCATAGGAGGTGAATCCACTGGTGAAACAGCACACCCTTGCTATAAAGTGGGGTCCTTGTATTGAAGAACCCTGCGGCTTATGGCCAAACTGCACAATATGTTAAAAGTTATTTTTAATTAACATGCAGGCTTTTACAAATAGTATCACTTGGCATCAATAAGGGGGTCCCCCAATGCAAATATCAGCTTCAGATTAAATATTTTTCTGAAGACTGTTGAATTCCTTCTCCGTGGCCACTGCAGTCCAAATAATTAATACCCTCTTCCATTTGATGCCATTTGCATTTTTTTAAAAACACACAGCAACTGCATATTAAATGCAAGAACACATTTAAAGACAGTTCTTCTTTATTAAAAGCATAAGGCAGTTATAATGAAAAACTTCCTAATGTAATAGTGAGACAGTGTGATAAAATGTTCATGTTTGAAGCTTAAAAGTAATTATAATGTATTATAAAACTAAAGAGTTACATCATCATCATTTGCCTGACAAACATTAAAAATAATTATTAATTTTAGAATTTATTGTTGTTTTGGATACATAGCTTGAAACTGTTGCCCTCTCACCATCATTGCCATGCATGTGCAACACACACACACACACACACACACAAAATCACTGTCAATGTGATATTATATTCCATGTCAATACATCTATATAAATGCAGAATAGAATAGAATGCAGCATATAGTTACAGAAATGTGTCCTGCTTTGGTTTAAAGGTATGGCTGAGCCATATCCAAAGTGTCCACTTTATCTCTCCCAAGATAACTTATTAAGAAAGTCTGAGCAGTTTTATAGCATTTCTTATTCATGTATGTTGTAAATTTGGGAGGGAATTGTTGTGGTCACATGTTTTCCCATGCCAAGTAAGACATCTTACTCCAGTTTAGTGAGATTACCCTTTAGTGCATGAGTATTACTTTCACTCCTAATTACTTTGCCCTTAGTAATGATGTCATGCAGCTAAATCTGATCCATAATATGATGCTATATGATGGGATAATACCAGCAGTGATGAGAAACAAGCACTGGTAGCAAAAACCCCAGGTTTTTGTAGGAAATACTTTGAAACCCCCAACATAAAAAAGAAAAGAAAAAAAGGAATGAACATCTGGTGTAGCCCTGTTTAATAGTCTTTGTACATTATCCCCTCTTTAAATACCATAGAATTAATTTACAGGTATACACAACATTACATTCACCTCTAAGGAATGAATATTTGATCTCAATTACCTTGCTGTGTTCTGTAATAGACTGCTACTTTCAGTTTATTATTTTAGCAGATCAATAGGTACATTAATTCTTACAGAAAGCCCAAGCTCTTGGTTTGAAGCTAAATTTGCCAAGTATTTTTTAATTAGTTGGGTTCTCCCATATGGCTGTATTTCTATAGGAGAATCATAGACAGAAAAGCAATTCACAAGAGCAAAAGCAAATCGTGCAGAAAATGCCAATATCCATTGCTTAAACCGAGTTGTAAGGTGATTGCCAAGAATACATTTTCCAGCACTGAACTTTAATAATGCAAGCAATCATAAACAATGATCAGGCAGGAGAATTTACAGGTGGATGGTTTAACTTTAGAAAGTGACATTAGAACTATCTGAGCTTTAGCTATCATAATATTCTGGAACCACAAGGTCATGTACATAGGTTAAGTACATAGATTTGAAAATGCAGAATTATTATATGTAACAGGATGCATCTGGGAAGGTACCTCAAGAGTATGGAGCTCTTTAGCCTTAATGTAGTGATGCATGAACCACTTTAGGTAAAATCAAATCAAATTCCCTTCTATTTTTAGCTCATGAGTGTTTTATGACTAAAATGTTTTAATGTTCAGATCATGGTTAAAAAAATAGCAATAAAATGTGTTTTTAGGAAAAAGCAGGGGAAACATATCAGATGCATTGTACCATTTTTTCTATATAAAATGGAAAAATTCTTATGATAAAAAGCAGAGTAATAATGGCCTATCCGTTATAGAGTCAGAGTACTAATCCATCTGCCCCTGTGCTTCTTATTTTGAATGGCAATGCTTCTCTAAGGTCCCATACAGTGGTCTTTCCTGACTTGGTATTTAACATTGTTTTTTATTAAATATGCCAAGGATCTACACTTGAACCTTATACATGAAAATCATAGCGCTTCACCATTTACGTGTTCAGATCCAGAAACCTAGCCCCCAAATAAATTCACACTTGACTTAAATTTTGGTTTTGGTTTTTGGCAGAATTTAGGCCACAACTTTATTGATTACAGCAAGTGAATGGTTGCATAGGCTCTGGTTTGACTAGCTCCCTGCCATGCAGGTAGCGCTGATCCAGGGTCGGTCAGCCAAGGGTGAACACCTGGATGGGCGGAAAGCCGGGAACAGGCTATCTCCACCACCCAAATGTCCCCCTGGACTCAGGCACAGGCACAACCCCCTTTCAGGGGTTGACCAAACCATCGAGTCCCTGGAATACCCTTAACGTAGGGATGGCGAGAGCGTTCTCCCATCCCTATCTCCTGAACCAGAGCCTATTCACAACCTTACAAGTTGTGACGATTTGCTACGCTGCAGGCGAAACCCAAATGGCAACAGTCAATCAGCCAAGTGGGGAAAATTACTGCCATGCCCCTGTCCCAATGACAGACGACACACGATGGCATAGCAAGGTCAAGCGCAAAACCCTAAAAGTAGGAAGAGGTGGGTGGGTGTTCCAAATGCACGAGCTGAAAGAGGAAGCTCTCGGTCATGTGCATGGGTATAAATAGGTCCCTTGAACAGTTTGGACTGCGTCCCATTGGCCAGATTGCACTCAGCTACGAGGGACCTGGCAATCGGGTGTTGTGGCTGACCAGTCGTACCCACCCACAACACAGAGTGTCGGTTTCCAGGTCTCACCGGAATATGTGCCCTCTTTAAGGGAGGACCCAATTTACTTATGAACTATAGCTCCTTCCCTTCTCTTTCTTTGGCTCTGCTAGAGACTTTGGGATCATGGGAACTACATTCCCCATTATATATTGTGGCCCTGGGCACTACCACATTACTTCTGGCACCCTTAAGGACACAACAGGGGTGCCACTCAAAATTCACTCTGTACTCTCCTACTCTGTACCAAAAATATGCATCTACCCCAATATTAAAAAAACAAAAACTATGATTTCTCCACATAGAAAAGCTCAGTATGATTTTATATTTTTAAAAGCAATGCCATTATACTTGATGTATATTTTTAGACTGTAATTACTTAATATATTTTGCTAATTTAATCATTTGATCCAATTACAATTACAAAAGTATAAAAATCTATAAGTTAACTGTAAATCCAGTCAGTGTACTTTCAATGTGCTATTTAGTCTTCTGCTGTAACTTTGATTCCAAAAACAGAGAAGGATAAAACAGATATAAAAAACTATAGACCTATCTCTCTCCTTAATAATGATTATAAGATCTTTGCTAACATCATGGCAGGTAGACTTAAGAGACTTTTAATGAAGTATCTACACAAAGACCAAGTTGGATTTCTTCCCAACAGACACCAGAGAGAAAATGTTCGTCACATTCTAAATATTATCGAATACCTAGATTTGAGAATAGACGTCCCTGCAGCTTTGATCTTTATAGATGCCGAAAAGGCATTTGACAATGTTTCATGGGAATTTTTATCACAATGTCTGGAAAAAGCAGGCATTGAAGGCGCCTATATGAAAGGGATCAGGGCAATATATTTGGAACAACAGGCTAGGTTGATTATAAACGACAATCTGACAAAGTCTTTTAAGATAGAGAAAGGCACTAGGCAGGGCTGTCCATTATCCCCCTTATTATTTATAATGGTCTTAGAAGTAATTGCGAACAGAATAAGAGAAGCAGATAATGTGAGGGGGATAAGAATTGGGAAGAAAGAATTCAAGCTTAAGGCCTATGCCGATGATCTGGTCCTGACTGTGGAGAACCCAGTGGACAGCGCAGGCAGGGTGATAGAACTTCTGGAGGACTTTGGCAGATTGTCGGGTTTCAGATTAAACAGGAAGAAAACAAAAAGCCTAGTAAAAAATATGACTGAACAGGATAAAACAAATTTGGAAGAAAAGACCGGTATCCAAATTGTGAATAAAGTTAAATATCTTGGAATTTGGCTCTCACCAAAAAATATAAACCTGGTCGAGGATAATTATAATAAGGTTTGGCAGGACATTAGAAAAGATATAGATACCTGGCATAGATTGAAACTCTCTTGGACAGGGAGGATGTCTGCAATTAAGATGTGCATCCTCCCGAGATTACTATTCCTGTTTCAAAACATTCCGATAGTTAAAGGTACGTCCCTTTTTAAGAACTGGCAAAAAGCCCTGACCAGGTTTATCTGGCAGGGGAAGAAAGCCAGAATAAAGCTCAAATATTTAACAGATTCAAGAGAAAGATGTGGATTCGCAGTTCCGAATCTCAGACTTTATTTTGAAGCAGCCAGTTTATGTTGGCTAAGGGAGTGGGCCACCCTCAGAAATACAGACCTTTTAGATTTGGAGGGATTTAATATTAGATTCGGGTGGCACGCCTACCTTTGGCAAGAAAAAGGGGAGATTCACAGAGGTTTCTCCAGTCATATAATCAGAGGACCATTACTAGAGGTATGGAAGAGGTATAGAAAAATGATTGAAAAAGGCACCCCATGGTGGCTTTCACCAACCAATATAATTGAAATCAAAAAAATTAACATGACTGAGGAAAGGTGTACATATGAAGACCTTTTGGTAAAGACAGAAGAAGGATGGAAGGTAAAGCCCTATGAGGAGCTGAAAGATAAAATAAAGGAATGGCTGCGTTTCCACCAGATTAATGCCTTATGGGGCGAGCATAAGAGAGTGGGGATGAGCGAGAAAAAATCAAGGTTCCAGGTAGAAATTCTAGAAAATAATGATAAAATCCTCTCTAAAATGTACAAACAATTACTGGAATGGGACACCAAAGAAGATCTGGTGAAGGGAGCGACGTTAAAATGGGAGAAAGATCTTGGTTATAATATAGATTATAATAAATGGCAGACACTCTGGGTGAAAGGTGTAAAATTTACAGCTTGTGTAGCGCTTCGTGAAAATCTAGAGAAAATGGTTTACCGCTGGTACCTAACTCCGGCAAAGTTAGGAAAGATATATAAAACTGTGGATAATACATGCTGGAGATGTAAGGATAAGGTTGGGACTTTTTTTCATATTTGGTGGACCTGCGATGTAGTGAAGGAATTTTGGACACGAATTTATGACGAATTGAAAAAAATATTGAAGTACAATTTCTCCAAAATTCCAGAGCTGTTCCTCCTAGGAATGATTGGTAAAGAAATAAAGAAAACAGACCAAACCTTTGTCCAATATGCTATGACTGCGGCAAGGATCCTAATTGCCCAAAAATGGAAATCCCCTAATCTACCTACGGTTGAAGAGTGGCAAATAAGGTTATATCAATATATTGAATTAGCGAGGTTATCAGAGAAATTAAGATTTAACAACACAGCCAGATATAAAGATGAATGGAACAAATTTTTAATTTATTTTGAGAATACCCAGGGAATTAGTAACTTATCAGTAGACGATAATTAAAGTCATCGATGTAGTAGGTTTTAGTAATACTGTAGAAAAAAATATAAGAATTAGTTATTCTGAGACCGAGTCGAACGGAAGTTCTGTTATGTGTATTTGTATTTATTACTGTTTATTTTTTTTGTTTTTTTTTATTTCTTTTCTCCTTCTCTTGTTTTTTTTCCCCTTTTTTTCTTTTTCTTTTTTCTTGTTTTTTGTATAGGTCTTTATTTTTGCACATGTATTTAATTGTACTATGTAAATTGTGTATTCTTTGTAAATAAACTGGAATTTAAAAAAAAAAAAAAAAAAAAATGAGGCTGCATTTTAAGCTGCAGTTTAAGCTGTATTTTAAGCATTAATTAATTAATTGTTGTTGTTTTTTCTATTACGTTTTATTGTAATTTACATTTGGTGTTAGCCGCCCTGGCCGGGGAGGGCGGGGTATAAATAAAAATTTATTATTATTTCTTATTGTTTGCTGTCACCTTAGAATTATGTAAGAAAATTATACAGCTGAAAGAGAACATAATATATAGACTGGATAAGTTGAAGGTGTTAGATGAAGGTAGATACCAGATCAATTCATGGATGTGTGTTCTCTCTCTCTCTCTCTCTCTCTCTCCACCCCTCCTCTTACAAACTGCTTTAATCTCATTTGGTTGTTGTATCCAATAGTGTTCCACATGCTGATGAAAGACTCCTTCATCAAAGAATGGAGGCTTTCATTAGCAGAATAGCATGGAGATGATTTTTGCCAATTCCCGGTGGAGTCCACCCTCCCAAGTTGTTCTGAAAGGCACTACAGATTTGGGAGATGCACAGGAGACTGTAGGGGAAATTGACAAAAATTGTGGCTCTCTCCATTGTGCTGACAAGGACCGCTTACCTTCATATAATAGCAAGGGGTGATTGTGGCCTAGCATGATGAGTGTGACCATGATCCAAGCCTGGGCAAACTCCCAGACTCATGTGGCCCTTGGGAGACAGTACTCCATCCTCCTCTGGCTGTGAGGATTGCTGGGAGGCTTGTATTCAAACACACTTATCACAGGCAAGATGCGTTTTCTGGCAGGCAAGCAGGGGGTGGGTGGTTCTATGTGGCGGACTTGGTTGAAGACTTCAGCCCTTGGTCTTCACTCACTAGGCATATAAAGATGCTTTGTCTGGACTCATCATTTCAGTCAAAACTGGATTCCCCCACCCACAGAGTGACAGCTATTAGATACCTCCCCAAAAGGTGAGAAACAAGGGGATCAGAGCGCAAAAAAATAAAATAATAGGCAGCAGAAAGGTATATGAGAACAACAGTTTAAGGGAAGTGAAAATAAATCAGAGAAATGTACTAAAGTGAGAACACAGATACAAAATGGAAAGATCCAGGTGTGCTAATAGAATAGAAAAATGCTCAACTCAAGTGTAAAACAGGTGATGCTACCAAAACTAGCACCTGAAGGCAAGAAGAACAATTGTGTTATGAAAGCCGGGCTTTGAAAGGTTTGTCTCTGTCAGAATGTGGGGAATGGAAATGTTTGCTTTGAGTAAATTTGTTGTATGAAGTACCGTACTTTTGTAGAAGATATGAATGTATAAGAAGATCTTACTGCCAAATTGAGCAATTAATAATAGAAAACTTGCTTTAATATAACTTTCAATTAATCAGTTGCAGTAATATTTTTTAAACAATAATTTTACACTATTAAGGCAGGGGTGTGTTATTTTTGGTTGTATTAAAAATCTTTGGCTAGTCTTCGGATTGCACCCCCCTCCTCCCCCCAAAAATCATATACTTTAATGAATCTAAGCCAATTTGAAACCTGAAGATTTGACAATGAGCAAATTGAGCTATTAAATGTTGATGCGTCATCAATTTGATTTATGCATCTGTAACCTTTTATTATTATCCCCCTCTTTTTTTTACACTGACAGAACAAGTTAGTGACTAATGACAAAGTAGTCCGAAAGGTCACATTTTTACAAATGATTAAGATGCAGATTTGTATAAACCACAATTACTTGGCTTACAATTGTCTCTTTTAAGCATTCAGAATCACCAGGGCAGAGTACAGCTGTACTTGCAGTATTAAATACTTAAACCAGGATGCTTCTGATGCTGTGGGACTCTTTGCAAGTAACTGAAGATATTGTGGTGGATCAATAGAGTGGGTTTGTTGGCACTATGCAGTATAAGATTTAACTATCAACATATGCATTATTGGGGTAGCTAGAAAGACTGAAGACTGAATAATAATTGCAGTATACTTCTCTATTTTTTGAACCCATAGCTTTTTTTTAGAACACTTCCTAAACATGCACTTTTGAAAGTGCTGTAAATTAAACTGTACACATTTATGCTTCATTATGTGTACAAAATATTTCTTGGCAAGCTAGCTTTTGAATACTTTGAATAAGCAGCATAATATTTCACACACTTTTTCAAGCATCATAATGCTTTACTAATATCCCATCTAGCTTTGGTAAAATTGAAAAACTTGCCTTCTGTTAAAGGATATTCAAATCATAATTACCTATCATGTTGGCATTGTTTAATTGAATGATGCCATATATCAACAACAATATCTTTCTGCAACCTCAAGTAAATCTGAATCGCAAGCAACTTCCGTTAGGGGTCATTGGACCCCTAGAACTTCAAAGGTTATTTTTTATCACCTTTTCTGCCTCACCGTTCATCCACTGGGCAGAAGTTGGACACTAGCTTAGGCTTTATAGACCCTAACTTAGGCTATATCCATGACTTTGCCTAGTATTTTAGAGCTTGTTGCCAGAGTCTAAGTCTTATTGCCTCAGCCCTCCAGATGTTTTTGGCCTACAACTCCCATGAGCCCTACCTAGCAGAACCAGTGGTCGGGGTGATGGGAATTGTAGTCTCAAAACATCCAGAGGGCTGAGGTTGAGGAAGCCTGGCCTAAATGGGAGGTTACTTGAGTGTAGACACCATGACCTGGTTATCCAGAAATGGCTGTAGCTGGCAAATCAGCTGGAATTTGAAATAAGCACTTCTTACCACTGAAGACATCTGGGCTCCCAGCAATAAAGAGGAATCTAAGAGTACCTCCAGACAATGGGACTGATCCTTCAGGCAGAATGCAATGCCAGCCAGAACAAGTCAGCTATCCAATTCTAGGATCTGTGAACCACCAATCCAGAGCACCTCCATAATGCCAGGTATTCGCTTCCATTTATTTTCCCCAAACCAGCCCATTACAGCATCCATACTCTGATGCAACCTGCACAGTGGTGTTTCAGATGAAAAGCAGAAATAGGGCCAGATGTAACCAGTATACTAGTTAGACCTCAACCTAAATCCTTGGGCCTTCCCCAACAGCTTCATACAGATATTACTTCTTTCAATAGTCCAATAGACATTTTCATTACTGTACCTATTGAAGTGACGAGCAAACTACACTGAAAGCATTGTCATTCCAAATGCTGAGAGTTCAGCTAAGTTCATTTCAAGTTCATTTCATGTTTTAAGAGTCTCGAGTTTATGTGTTCTCTCCTTTGTTCTCCTGTGATATGGTTGTGAGATTATTGAATCTCATTCTCATTATGTACAAAGATGGATGAATTGTGGTTAGTCTTAACAGTGGTTTATTCGAGGGGTCAGAACCCTTGAGCCTGAATGTGGCCCTCCTGGACCCTCCATCTGACTGCCATAGCCCTACCCAGGCCACACCTACTCAGAAGCCCTGCTCTTTGCCATACATTTTGGGTGCTTCTTGCCTGGCTAGAATTTGTTGTTGAATTATGATATTTTCTCTTGCTTGCATTGTTGTTTATTCATGTCTGACTCTTCGTGACCCCATGGACCAGAGCACGCCAGGCACTCCTGTCTTCCACCGCCTCCTGCAGTTTGGTCAAACATGTTGGTAGCTTTGAGAACACTGTCCAACCATCTCGTCCTCTGTCGTCCCTTTCTCCTTGTGCCCTCCATCTTTCCCAACATCAGGGTCTTTTCCAGGGAGTCTTCTCTTCTCATGAGGTGGCCAAAGTATTGGAGCTGATTTCCTTCCGAATGGATAGGTTTGATCTTCTTGCAGTCCATGGGACTCTCAAGAGTCTCCTCCAGCACCATAATTCAAAAGCATCAATTCTTTGGCGATCAGCCTTCTTTATGGTCCAGCTCTCACTTCCATACATCACTACAGGGAAAACCATAGTTTTAACTATACGGACCTTTGTCAGCAAGGTGATGTCTCTGCTTTTTAAGATGATGTCTAGGTTTGTCATTGCTTTTCTCCCAAGAAGCAATTTCTTTTAATTTCATGACTGCTGTCGCCATCTGCAGTGATCATGGAACCCAAGAAAGTAAAATCTCTCACTGCCTCCATTTCTTCCTCTTCTATTTGCCAGGAGGTGATGGGAACAGTGGCCATGATCTTAGATTTTTTGATGTTGAGCTTCAGACTTTATTTTCTGCTCTCCTCTTTCAACCTCATTACTGAAGAGATATATGTGGAAAAATGCAGAAAGAAATCTGGGTCTTTGGCACGGTTGGGAATGTGGCCTATTGTTCAAATGTAAGAGTACCATCCATTGCTTCACCTACTTTTGCTTCTGGTTCTATCTTTGCCAACCAATCATACCTATTTTTGTTACACTTCTTGAATCTTGTTGCACAAATTCCAGTGCCATGACATGAACCACATGTGCAACCCAGAGGATAAAACTCAATTTTCACTTTATTTGCAAAGCAAAATTATCTGTTAGTTGCTTATCTGACATTGCTGCAAACATCTCGAAATTGTGTGGAAAATATTTAAATCAGATTAAAGACTTAAAAGACTAAGCAATTGCTCACCCATTTATACTGTAAGTAGCTGTAAATTTTCCCTTAAGGCATTTTTGATTATTGTGGCTTAAGGCAGTAAGACTGTAGTGAATCTAAGTTGTATCTTCACACAGTTATGCATGTATTATAGTGCTGTGTTCTTCTGAAGGGGTGTCTCTATAATTATATTTTTATTGCACTATAATTTTATTTTATAGTGCTTCTTAGTTTGACTTTTAGTTTAGAGACCATGCCCCTACAGCAATTTTGCAAAACTTTCTAATACTCATGTTTAATGGGATTCTTTCCAAGATTAGTAGTTTGAAGACTGGGCCATGCATATAATTTTAAGAGCACATTTTAAAATGCAGTTCTGAATAAATTATGCAAAATCATCCAATACCTCTGCTTGGTTTTGTTTTGTTTTGTTTTTATCACAAGTATCAGTAGCTTTCAGATTTTCATAATGAAAAGGGGGAGGGTGGAGAATGGTTGCATTTGGGCAACTTCAGAGACTGCAACAGAAAATATGACTGTATTCTTCCATATTTTCTATTGCAGTCTCTGAAGTTGCCCAAATGCAACCATTCTTTCATTATGAAAATCTGCTTTGGAAGCAATGATTGAGATTCAGGGAGTGTGCTCTACTCTTTTCCCAAATGCCTTGGAAACATTAAAAAATAAAAATAAAAAGGACAAACACTTCGGAAAAAAGCAACCAGAAGGGAACATTTAGCCTCCTGGTTTGAACTTCTGTTGCTTTATTGTTTGCTGTTGTTTATAATTCTCACTATTGCTGCCTTATCTGAATCTTTAATATTGCCTTATAAATTATTTTGTGTTAGAATTGATGTGGATCTTCTTTCTTTAAGATGGGAAAGCAGCATGTGAAGATCAAAATAAAAATATTGTAAGCCTGTTTTTTTTGACTGCTGTTTCTCAGCTGTAATTGAAACTCCGTCAGTTTTTCCCCTGTGGTCTTCAAAACTGTGGATGAGGCAACAGGGGATGAATTTAGCAAAACTTTTTTAAAAAAAAGATCAGCATCAAATAGCACCCCACTGATTTCCCCCAGGGATTGCTGTGAAAACAATTATGACAGGAGTGGTAGAAATATTTTGCTTCCCCGTCGCTATCCACCCATACTTTTTTCTGCACTAAATTGAAATGGTTACATATTTGAATGAGTTGTGAGGACTTGGGTTGGTTCCTTTGCCATGAACATGTATTACTTAGTGGAATTTGGACTTATGGAGGCCCTGGAACTTTGTAGAGTGCAGGACCTATTTGGATGTTAGTTCCACAGAGGCTGAAGGATCAAAATAATAATAATTATTGCTGTTGTTCTGAAAGATATTTGTGATGGGACTGGTAGTCCTGCTGAGGCCCGATTAGTTTCTGACACTGGAAGATGACTTGGCCATAGCTGTCAACTTTTCCCTCTTCTTGCGAGGAATCCTATTCGGAATAAGGGAATTTCCCTTTAAAAAAGGGAAATGTTGACAGCTATGCTTGGCGGATTTACAATATCACTCCTTGGTGTCTTCTGCTCCTAGGCAGTATTCTAGTGAGATAGTAAAGTCTTTGGCACCGCGCTAGGATTAGTTTGCTGTGGACTTGCAGGTGTTCAAACTCCATAGAAAAAGAGATAATGCAAAACATACCTGACATGCTCTGTATACTTTTGCATATGTGCAACCAGAGGACATGGAAAGGATGCTTGGTGGGATGAGTTTATCACTTGTTCTCTTGATCCCTGCTCTTCCTGACTGATTAAACCCTCCAGCTGTGGGACTGGGAGGGGTTGATCCCAGCAGCCTTTGAAGGAAATGTTCAGATGTCTATTGAAACAAGGTTTTTATCTTAATTATGCAGTTGTGACCTTGAAGCATTTCACTTTTGCAATCTGTATTTTTGTGTGACTTGGACTGTTATGGTTTTATTGGACTATGCTTTTACAAAATTAATGATAACTGTATATAACAAACAAGAAACAGCTTAAAATAGAAACATTGAATTGATTCCATATGCTTTGAGATCTATTTTTAAAAAAATGTAGGCCACAGAAGCCTACTTATATCTTATTTCGGGAGATACTGACAGATCAATCTATTTTGTGTCTCTGTGTTGCATGTGCTGACTTATAATATCTTTCTATCCTAGTTTTTTTCATTAATCTGCAATTTAAAAATGCAAAAAATATATGTTTTAAATACACATTTTATTGTAATGTACATAATGTAATATAATTCCCCCCTAGAATTATATAGAAACATTATGTGAAATGTGAAATCCAGAAGATAATTATGTTCCAATCTGCCCATTTATCCTGGAGATGCAGGGCAAGGAGTTCAAATTAGAATCCACAGAAACTGAACTTCTAGAAAAGGTGTTGTTGCTAATTTCCCATGAATTGTTGTCATTGTGTGAATGCCAGTTCATATTATCTTCTTAATTATCACATGATTTGAATCCCCTTTCTGCTTATATTAGAATCTAAAACATACTTCCTTCCTTTACTCATAGAAGCTGTAACGGTTTCTACAACTGGCTTACCTTTCTCCTTTCCCTACACTGCAGAGTATTCCTTATTTCCAACTGTTTCACAATATAAAACACACGAAGAAGAAAGGAAGAGGGGGAGGGTCAGAACCTTGTTATTTAAAGATTAGCAGTATCTCACTGGCTTTGGCTGTGACCTTCTGCCCCACCCAATTGTCAATTTTGAAGAGTCAGGGATGGAATTCTAACTCAAGAAGATGGGTAAAGGTAAAGGACCCCTGACAGTTAAGTCCAGTCGCGAACGACTCTGGGGTTGCGGCGCTCATCCCACTTTACTGGCTGAGGGAGCTGACTTTTGTCCGCAGTTTTTCTGGGTCATGTGGCCAGCATGATTAAGCCGCTTCTGGCGAAACCAGAAGTAGCGCACGGAAACGCCGTTTACCTTCCCGCCTATTTATCTACTTGCACTTTGATGTGCTTTCAAACTGCCAGGTTGGCAAGAGCTGGGACCGAGCAGTGGGGATTCGAACCACTGACCTTCCAATAGTGGTTTAGACCACAGAGCCACCCGTGTCCCATAAGAAGATGGGAGGCATCCTCAAAATATAATGCATAGGGTGTCTCATAACAAATTGTGACCGTCTTCAGGGGTACTTTCAGCTTTAAGCACCCAAGTCCAGCAAATAAACAAGAAAATAGTTGAGGTGTTCTAAAATTTATAATAATCTAATCCAGGGTGATCTGATATACAGCCTGAGGCCTTTTGGGGCAGAACTCAGCAACATTTGACACCCACCCACCCCAGCCCTTGTGCTGCCTTGTGCTGGGTAAACGAGGCTCTGGGCTTGGGAAGGGGTCGTGAGGTCTCTGACAAGGTCCTTAATAATAATGTTAATGATAATAATAATAATATACAATCTGTTTGATTAAAATGGCTTGAACACATACTCACTGCCATGAAGTTGTGTTCAAACTGCTTTTACTACTTTTTTAGTATGTTTTGCCTTCACAGTTGGTTCATAGAGGGTGGAATCTGTATCCTCCAAATCTGGAATGAAATCAGCCATGAATTCACTGAGTAGTCTCTATTCCCTTCACTTCGATTTCCCTCTGTAAAATAAGAAGATTAATGGTGCACCTTCTAGAGGTACTGTAAAATAAATGACAGAAGATGAGTGATATAGGGAAAGCTAGGCACATTTAAGCACTGATGTCTCATTGATTTCAATAGGAATTAACTGTGTACTTAAGTCACATTGATTTTATTTTCAGTGGGATTTAGGTAGCCTAACACTAATGCTCTGCCTCCACAGTCAGAGGTCCTATGCTTCTGCATACCAGTTGCTGAAAACTGCAGGAGGGGAGAGTATTCTTGTACTCAAATCCTGCTTACAGGCTTCCCACAGGCTTCTGGCTGCCCACTAGGAGAACAGGATGCTGGACTAAATGGGTCAGTGGCCTGATCCAGCAGGCTCTTCTTACGTTCTTACGTTGTTACTATGTGCATTGAGTTAAATGATCCATTCCTGAGCCCAGCCAATGCAGAAATGACCCCTATCAATGAAAGTGCATCTATTGTTGTAAAAGGAAGCTCCCTACCAGTTGTGGACATTTCCCTCTCATGAGCAAGAACACGGAGATCTATGCATGCATGTTGCACTATAAATGGGCTAGAATAGAAAACTGTATGCATTCGGAGTATGGGTTTGTACAAATTCTGGTACTTCCATAGTGGAAAAATAGATTAGGGGTAATAGTAGCTGTGATGTTATAATCTCTCATTAGGATTAATCAATGAAAGCTTCTACATATTGGATTAAATATAATTCTAATTAATTGCCAATAAATCTAAGTGATTATGTGCTTTGAAGTGGAACTGTGAGTCAAATTCATATTTGTCTTTTGACTTTGTCAGACCTTCAAACCATGGATAAAATTGTGCTATATTTAGTCTATGTGGAAAATACTGAAACCTTTTAATTTTTCTTTACTTTTTTTAAGTACTGGTGCATTTGCATATATTTTTAGAATAATTGGATACGAACAAGATGCATTAACTTTAAAACATTTAGCATCTGGTTGGTTGAAGTTCAGATGAAACCTGAACTTATGAATTCAAAAATGATACCTTTCCAGTGACCTTCACTATGCTAAAATAAAAAACCTGCTCAAGTTCAGTACATTTGTTAGGTTTCATGTTAGGTGTATTAATAGAATACACTTCAGACGGCAGAGGAATTTGCATTCCAGAACTATCTCACCTGACCCATGATACAAGCCATGTTTTCTTCCCCATAAAAATCCCATCAAAGGACAGGATGCCATCACATCCTAACACTGCAAGAGACATAAACACAGTGAGGGATTATTATAAGGATATCATAAGCAGCTAGTGGTACTAGGAATCCAGTGCCATATAAAGAGGAGTGATCTAGGAATGAAGGCCCAGATTACTAGGGGAAGCTTGAATGCATTTGGGCAACACAAGGACAGAAAGGATTGAAAGATCTGGGAAATGGAGACAGAAAAAGAGAGAGAGGAAAGAGTTAAAACACTAACAATTATTTGCTTCAAGGAGAAGAAAATGAACAGTGTGATAGTATGAGCAGTATGATACCATTTTAAACAGCTGTGGCTTCTCCCAATGAATTGTGAGTTGCATTTTGTCAAGAGACCCTATTCTCTTCACAGATTTACAATTTCCACAGGTAGAAGAAGGAATGGTAAAATAAGGGTGGGGGACTACTGCCTTGTGAACCTTGCCCCAATCCTATGATAGATCAGGAAATGAGATAAAAACATCTAAGTGCTGGAATAGTAACAAATACTTTCAAGCTGCAGAAGATTTTACTGTTTGTGTTTGTATTGGTAGTCTATGGTCATGACAGAACTTTTGCTGGTGGCCACTATCTCTCCTCCCTCCCACCCCAAATTTCCATATGTAGTATTATTCAGGGACTGTCTTGAGGGGGGAAATAAGCCATCATTATATGTGTTTATTATGATTTTAAAGGCTGGTATAGAGATTGGCTGGACAGATGTCTATTACCTCCCTGCCACTCATATTGTGTCATTCTGAATGACCTTGCATTTTGATAGTTAAATTACCACAAGCATACGTCTGCATTCTATGCTTTGTAGAGCAACACCCCTTTCCAGTTATTGTGAATTAACTCTTACAGTCTGAAGCCAGCGTGCCATTTCTCTTAAAGACTTTGGGCATGGATTCTCTTTCTTAATAATGGAAATCTAACTGTGATCAATACTGTTCTTCTATGTCATTTACAAATATCCATTTATTAGGTCTACCCACACATACCTTAAGCATTATCTGAATGTCTGATACCAGGTTTCTTTCAATAAAGTTGCCTAATTTTAAATATCACGTGTTGTATCCAAAACATTAGTTCAACATCATCATGCTTCCAGAATTCCAGGGATTCTTTGTTACTGAAACAATTGTTTTCATTCCTGCCTTCTTTCTTTCCTACCTGTCTTTCACTTTTTATCTCACTTGCAAAAATGTTGCAGCGCAGCATCTTTTTCTTGGATATATGATACACTCCAGGAATGCCTCCCATTTTTAGCTCTGCTGTCCTGCAGTTCTTTATGATTAAGCATTGTAGAGTTCTGCCCACAAAAGTTTCTGCCAGGTATTACAGTATAGTCCTTTTCACAGTTTTCCATAGGTCAACTCTTTTTGGCTGAAATATGCATGATTTTAACAGCATGACACATTTCAATTGTTTTTCCCAGTCTGAGGTCTATAACCTTCAACAGTAGGTCTTTCAGCTTGCAATTTGCATTTCTAGAACTATATCCATATAATCTCAGACAGTCAGAAAGCTCTGCAGAATTACATGGCAATGTTGCTGAATTTTTGTATGGGGAGGAAGATTTGTAACTCCCAACCCCTCAATTTTGCAAATACTGTACTTCTTTTGTTTATGATCCAACCTAACATTTCTTTATTATTCCATTCCCAAATACTTCTGTGCCTTCTGCTTGATGCTTCCCGCTTTTTCAGCACAAGCCACTGCTCCCCTTCCCCAACGCAAGCTCCTGGACCTGAGAACACCCTTTCCAGGTCTAGGTTGGGTACAAATGCCCATAACAATGCTGCCACAATTTATATATAAGAGGCCTGAGCAAGGGGATATCCCATGAAGATAGTGATGGAAAGAGTACAAACATTCCAAGGGGATGTACTAAGGAAAGTGCATGTAGGCAGGATATAATTCAGTGGAAATTGAGAAAGAAAAAGTAGAGAAAGTGCATGCAAAGAATAGAGGGGGGCCCCTCATGTACTGCGTGTTTACATAGAAATGAGTCCCACTGAGCATACTGCCAAATGTGTGCATAGATGTGTGGCCTTAGATTTCCTATGATTAAAGGGCAACACTTCAGCCCTCTTATACTGAATAAATAATAACAATATTCCAGTTTCCCCTTAATATTGCAGTCCCTGTTTTCCAATCCTGGCAGAACACTCTCCTGTGATGATAATGTTAGCAGAGCCTTCTTTCTCTTGAGCTATCCAGATGTGGAATGCAAAGGTCATTCAGTTGAAATATTCAAGTTGAGATGTGAATTTGGGGCACATTCCTTTGACCTTTTCCCAAGATAGGCTTGCATTAAAATATTTAAAAACATATTGTGGAACTGCTGTGCCTGCCATGGTCACATGGATTGGCAACATCTTCTAGGGGATTTTTTTTAAAAAAAAGTTTAAATTGTTTTCCTTTGGATTGCACAATGTATTTTAAATTATTTATTGATTTATTTTTTTATAAGCCATACGCATATCATCACCCAACATGGCAGCCAGCAGCAGCTTCAGTGCTGTCCACAAACTACCCAAAGTAAGCTCAGGCAGCAGAACAAGGATCTTGTAGGAAAATTGGGATATTTATTTATTTATTGAATTTATATACCGCCCTATACCCGGAGGTCTCAGGGTGGTTCACAGAATATTAGTATGTACATGCTGTTCTATCCTTACTCATATGTTACTTGCAGGTAGGGCATTACCATGTTTAATCTGGAGTGGAGCTACATTTTTATCACAGCCACCAGCATTACATCTCATTCCACCAACAACTGCAAGTTGCATGTGGCTGTCTCAACTGCTTGCATTTTGGGGTTTCTCTACAAGCAGTGCATGGTTTTTGTAGGAAGGAGAATACGGTATTGGAGTTGGGGTGGCCAAGTAGGCTAATCCAGACCTGCTCCAGATTAAGCAAAGTGAGCAGTGCATGTTTTGTGTTTGGCTTTCTGTGCTTGCAACAGAAGTAATGTCAAGTATGATTTGGCCCTGAACCTCCCAGCCAAGTGGAGATGTGAACATGGTCTTCCCTTTTCTACTAGTCATTGTATCACACATGTTCTCTGGCTCACTGCTGGATTGCTGAGCACAACAGGTCCTTTCCCATAAATCCTTAGTGTAGTGCAAACCTCATTAATTTCCCTTGTGCTGCCTCTTCCATATTGTTCTTTGTTGCTAGAAGCTATCACTTCTTGTCCTTGCACACAGTAAGCCTAGCCAGTAATTTGTCAGTTCCACTGTACTGAGGTTCCAAGAGCTCCCTTAAGGGTTGACTATCAAGACAAATTCATGCTGCAGTAATGTGATGGAATGATGTTTCTAAGTCATCCCCATACAACTGAACTATGTAGTAGAAGAGAGTATTTTTATCTCTTCCAAACCTGTTTTTGCTCTTGGGCTCCATGCAGTGAAAATATACTCTCAACAAATTCTTTCCTTATGATGGGCAGACCCTGGCACAGAGGAAAGTGAATTCAGTATTAAACACCTTTCACCAAAGAAGCTCCGAGAGCATTCAGCTGCTGTCCCTGGAAGTAGGTAGCTCAACCACTGATTAGTTTAACTTAATGACTACCTGCTTGTGAAATGATAACATTTGAGATTCAGGCATTCCATTGTGGACCAGTGGGAAACAGCTGCAGTTATGTGACTTTTTAGTGGCTAATGCAATTTTGTATGTCTATGTAAGATACCCTCATGCAAATAAATTTGCTGTTATCTGCTGTGACTAAGAAAAAACTGCTTAAACTACTTTTAAAGGGCTTATCAATGCATTTGGGGCAAAAAACCGTCGACACACCAACAATCTGATTGCCTTTTAGGTTTTCGGTCACGTCACAAGTCAATGGCGGTTGCTCCCTGTAGCCCCTCTGTGGGCTGTGAGGAGGTTCAGACAGGGGAAAGCCAGGATTTATGAGGCACAGAACCTGACTGTGTTCCCCAGTGGGGTCTGGGGAGCTCACTACATCCCACTCTGCTGTGCAAGCCCATGTCTGCCAACTTAAAAGGTAGAACTGGTGCGACCTGGGAGTGTGTCCTTGCCATGGACGAACCTCTGTCTCCAGCATGATTTGTGGTTGTTTCCTCTATAATTTGGACAATTGGGATTAATCAAGAGGTGCTCCTGGACCAGCATATGCTAATGAGCTGCAACCAGTCAGCTGCCAAAAGGACTGGGCTTGGCTCTTTGAAGGTATCTGAATGTTTTCTTTGAAGCTTGAGAATCCTTAGAACAGCTGGCAAAGGAAGGGGAGGACAAGGTGCTTTGTGCTTTCTTATGGTTTTCAAATGGTATTTTTTCTTCTTGTCTTCCCTTTGCATAATGAAAGAGGTGTGTGTAGCTCCTGCCGTGTTACTCTGTTACTTCAGAAAAGAGGGTGGGGGGGGGCTTTTGATATATGCTCAACAAGGAATTTAACAAGGCCCTTGACCGAGGGTGAATGGAATTAATATAAAATCATTCCTAGATTGGACAAGGAGTGCTGTTGGAGGAATGCAGTGGGGGAGGGGGAAGAATGAACTGCTGCCAAACAGATGCGGTAAAGAGGCTGAATTTGAGAAAAGATCTTGCTTTTAACTGTGTGCCGAGGAAGAACTCCAGAGCGGAATTTTAATGGCAGAATTTGGATATGCACTCTGTGAGTTATTTATGGCTACAGCTCGTACGCTAATCTGTAAACAGCGGAAGGAAAGGAATATGACCTTGTACCATCCAGATAAATACTGCAAAAACTGAAGAATGGAAGATAGTAATTAACTCTCCCAGCATACCAGGTTCAGAACAACAATGTATATGAAGGGCATGAAATTGATTATTTATTTATAATATGTAACGGAGGTGATATTTGTAAGGTGAAAAAAGTGGCCAGCTGGAAAAATGGTTTAACGGCAAGTGAAGGATGTCAACTGGACTCTAAATACGAAATGATGCCGCTATGCAAGGAAATGGTGATAATCATATGTTTGGAACTGGAGCGCAAAACCTGATTTTAAGAAATTGTATTAATTTAATTTGGTTTGATTTGTAATAATTTGGAAAAAATAACAAAAATAAATTGAAAAAAACCATCTGATTGTGGGAATAAACACAACTAAATTTTCAGAATCTATTGCAAACAAGAGCTATACTGAGAATTATGGTTGACCTGTTGCATGTGTGCTGATGTACATGAACATAGGAAGCTGTCTTATACTGAGCTGGGCCCTTGGTCCATCTAGCTCAGGTTTGCCTGCACTGTACATAATATAAGGTCTGTTTATAAGGCCATCTGAACTGATCTGGCTGTTGTTAATAGCCTGATCCAGTGCTTCTTATTCACACTATATAAAGCCGAAAGGGAAAATCCAATAAGAACAATTATTTGCTGCCCTCAATTGCTTTACAGTGTTTCAAATGAAAGGGTCTTTTTTAATATTGTTGTTGTTGCTTTGAAAAAGGTCAGTGATATTGCTGTTATTGCCAGGGCAAATGAGAAAGCTAGGTAGGACACCATGTGCCTGCTACAGTTCACCCTTTGGTGGAGGTGGTACTGAATAGAGCCCTGAGCCCACACAGCATGCAGATACTGGACAATGTCACCCTGTTAACAGTGCTGCTCCCATTCCCATTAACTAGGAGGCACTGACCAATACCTGCATGTGGTTTAGGAGCTCTGCTCAAAACCACTGCTGCCCCTTCCCTTTGCCTCCACCTTACATCATCTATCTGTTATAGTAATCTGATTTGCTGGCATATTATCCTCCAAGCAAATAATGAGACTGCCGTTTCTCTTCCACAAGGTCTAGGTTAGCCTGCTTAAAGGTAAAGGTAAAGGGACCCCTGACCATTAGGTCCAATCGTGACCGACTCTGGGGTTGCGGTGCTCATCTCACTTTATTGGCCGAGGGAGCTGGCGTACAGCTTCTGGGTCATGTGGCCAGCAAGACTAAGCTGCTTCTGGCGAACCAGAGCAGCACACAGAAATGCCATTTACCTTCCCGACGGAGTGGTACCTATTTATCTACTTGCACTTTGATGTGCTTTCTAACTTCTAGGTTGGCAGGAGCAGGGACCGAGCAACGGGAGCTCACCCCGTCGTGGGGATTCGAACTGCTGACCTTCTGATCGGCAAGTCCTAGGCTCTGTGGTTTAACCCACAGTGCCACCTATGTCCCGTTAGCCTGCTTACCTTGACTCTATTCCCAAATAACTGCATAAATAGTTGAATTCATGTTTAAGAAGTACCACAGGGTAATAATCCACTTACCATGCCCCACCCACCCCAAATCTCCACAAGTACATTTTTGCAGTACATTACAATTCCACAATTCTCCCTTCCTCAAGTGACACATGTTTTCTCTTGAGGCAACAATATCGCCACTTTGCCAGCAGAGGAAACTTTGGGGCATGTGAGTAATTTTATTGCACATGGATTATCTGCTGTCATATGTTGGGTGTTTGTGAAATTTTCTTTCATTGGCATGTCTTCCTGCTTCTTGATGTGATTGTGCCTTTATCTCAATTTCAGCAGGCATGTATCCTGCTGTGATGAATACTGCATAGTACAATAGGCTCAGCTTCTCATCTCCTAAGGTCAAGGATTTGGTCCTTGGAATTTCTGGCAAGATTCAAATTGGCAACAATTGTGTTGTTCTCTCTAACCCCAGGCTCACATCTGATCATATTAGATCAACGCCATATTTGTACATATAGGCTTGAATGACAGGAGTCCACTAATTCAGTTAAGGGCGACCCCTGCTTGTAGATGTATTGATAGTCATTATTACCGGATTCTAACACACCTCATTGAAGAAGCAGCAGCCAGTACCTTTCCTTTAGACACTCAGCTTTGAAATACACAGGGAGCAAGATAAAAACTAGTTAGTTAGTTAGTTAGTTTTAAAAAGAACTACTACTAAAGCTGGTTTTAAAAAAAGTAGGGGGAGAAAGCCAGGGGGGCATGCAGCAACAAAGATAGCTAGAGGAATTGCTGCTGCAAACCTGATCCATAAATTTAAAAGTACTTTTAGAATATGACAATGAAAGAGCTTTGGGAGATGATGAGGAATAGAATTAATGGTCCTGGAAAATAACCATGGCTTTGTTTCTAACCTCCACTTGAAGCCTCAGGGGTGGGAGGATTTTTTTAAATTTTAACATCTATAGGAGGCCATAAAGTGAGTGTCTGATGGTTACTTCTTGTGGGGAAGGAGCTTCAGTCTGAAGGGAGCTGGACGGAGATGCTTTCTGAATCTTTCTTTAGTGAGGTTAGTTATAGTGACCTAGTTTTTATTTCTCTGGAGGAAAGATGCCTTTTGAGTTGTAGTAATATGCATGGAGCTATTCCTAACTTGACGCACGAAGGGATTTGATACTGATAAGGATTTGGTTTATGGTTTGTTTGGGTTTATTGTTTTTGTTTTTTTACAAAACAAATCCAGTTTCAAATTAATTGCTTATCTGAGTCTCTCCTCAGAACATAAAGGATTCCATTTATTCAGTTCTGGTCGGGGAAAACAGTTGAGCATACTGACAGGAATTATATATGTAAAATTAATATATGCTGTCAAAATGGGTCAAACTGTTGCGCCCAACAAAAACAGAAAAGAAAGCTTCACACGATCACATAGATTGGATTCCTAGAATAAAGGGCAAGTATCTCTTACAGATCAGGTAGCATGAAATCTTTTATCTTAAGTTAATATCCACTACACTCCATATGAGGTATCCTTCAAAGCAAAATTCTTAAATCAGTTTCCATTGAATATTGGAAAATACACACACACACACACACACACACACACACACACACCCGTTTAATGCAACATCAGAGCTGCTATTACTAAATATAGTAAATAAATCTATAATTGTGCCTGTTAATGCACCCATATATATTTATATATAACTCAGGAGCATTCAGAACTATTGCAGTTTTTCTTAGCTTTTTATCCATTAGTTTTCTTCATACATTTGGCAACTTGAGCCTTATGAATAACTTAACATACTAGTTCGTTTTTGCTTTAAGTGAGTCACTATGGCCTTAAATATAGCCCTAGATTTAACTTAAGAAAATGGAGATACTGTGTGTGTCCAATCTATCCAATATGGTTGTCTGAATTTGTTAATGTCATTTTGTTGCAGACATTTTCATTTTTGGAGAGGTCATATGGAGGCATGTAGAATACAATTTGGTATGTGATAGATTAGCGAGTATTCTTACAGAAACCTTACTATTTTGGTGTGTTTTAAAAAGTCATTATTGCAGAACTTAACAACATTGGCTTGAGCTTATCTTTATGTGTGCGTAAGACCAACTATTACATCCCTTTCCCCCTGCTTGATAACTTCAGTCTCAGCTCCAAGCGCAGTTAAATGTTACGTTTTGTTGTAATTCTGACTTCAGTGGCCATCACTGGGTCACAAAGGTATTCCTAAAGCCTATCCTCCTGCAAGAGGGAGGGGTTGTGGGCGGGATCCGATGCCCGCCTCATGCAGGGGACGTTAGCCCCCTGCCACCCACTCACCTGGCTGGCGTACCACGCCCACGGGCAAGCGCCCAACCGGGCGACCTGGGGGGTGCGTGGTTTGCAGCTTAACTTGCTGCTGCGCCAGCCACGTGGCCTCACTTTCCGCCTTCCCCTTGGCAGCAGGAGAGACAGTTCCAGGTTTGGGGAGGCTTTTGGCAAGGTGAACTCTATTGGGTTCCCTACTCTGTTAATGGGGCTGGTAGCAGCAGCAGAATGAAGTGGCATTTATATTTCACAAAATATCCAAAGTGACACTGCATCAGGTACATTGTGGGCAATTAAAATGGCAGGTACTGTGCCCCCTGGTGCTGTTCAGAGTACTAGGCCTGAAAAATGTAAAGGGTGGGCCCTGACAAGTGCCTAATCAGGAGCAGATTCTGGCCTTGTGGGACAGAGGTGGAAGGAGGACATACAGAATTCCTTTCTTCCAACATCTCTTTTCTTCCTTTCTTTTGTCTTCTCTTTTCAGATCTACCCATCACAAACAACTGCCTACCCCCAGCTGAAATTCTAGAATCTTAAGTAGTAGATCATTGCATAGTGTTTTGTATTCTTAGGGGATCTTTCAACATGACGCAAATGTCCAAGCTGGTATTTGTGCTTAGTAGTGCTCAGTAGTGCATAAAACATGTTAGGATTTCACATTTTAGGTTTTAGTTGAGAAGGACGTATCTATGCTGTAAATTCAGCAAAAGAAAGCTGAATTTAATTTCTGACTTAAAAATTAAATATCAAGTTGTTTTCTTCTTGCACTTCTCAAAAGAGGCTACTAACCTCAAAATCTATAGTGAAGACAGAATTACACAGTGATAATCAACAAGAAGTATCTTATTTGTGTCCCTACCTTTTAGTTCTGTTATTCTCTTGTAAAAATCAGTGTCAAGGTTGTTTCTGGAACCCTTCTTCTAACAGCAGTTGAGTATGCTATGTCACTGATTTTGAAAATGTTGCTAGTCTTGTCTCGTTTAGAAGGAAGAATAAGTGGAATTACTAAGTTTTATATAAATTCTGTAGTCTAAAAATAAAATGGTCTATACTGGTACACAGTACCTTTCGTTGAGCTACTATTAAGAGTAAAATGGTCAAGGGACAAACCCTGATCTAACTGCACAGGTCTCTGGAATACAGTCATTTTTAAAAAAAGAAAAAGATGTATCTGCAGGGAATCCGATGTGCGATATGTGAAAAGACTGCTGTTGTGCCAGTAAATGGGTCCTCATATTGTGCATCCAAAAGACTGTTTATCCAAGTATTTTGAATTCACTTAAACAAACACCTCAAATCCTTCTCAAGAATTTCTGATGACATGCTTAATTCCGATAAACATTTCATAGTTGCTGAAATGCATAAGAAGGAGAATCTCCAGGATTCCGCTTCTAACAGACTGCATAAAACCCATTTCATAAACCATAGCACACATCACTCATTAGAATTGTGATTAATTCACATTTTTATATTTGCTATGGGCCTACGGCTGACGTCAGCCTTTTAAAGCATATTGTATTTGTATAGCTAAAGGTAAATTTCAACTCTTTCAAGATGTTTGAATCATTTCTATAGATAAGGGCTATGATAAAGGAATAAATTTACATAGACTCAAGTGTCTTGTATTCCTCTGTCGTTTCATGGAGAAAGTCCAAAGTGTTGCATTATCTTGTGCTATAGATCAGCACTCACAATGTAAAGTCCTGAGAACAAAGTTCACTGCCTAAAAAAACAAGATTGCTTTTGATGTCTAAAAAAACAAGACAGCTCTGTCGCTTTGGTTATGATGTGGGAGCTAGCCAAGAACTCATTCACAGTCTGTATTCATTATCAACAGGCATACACAACTTCCCTGTGGATTATGACCCTGTAATCAGGATCCAGAGTTGCTCTGCCCAGATCGCTACTAATTCAAAGCTTGTCATGTTTTTGTTTTGTGGAAGGCCATACTCATAAAACTGTTAACGAATTCTTTTTCTGGGTTGTTGCACCTTTCTAATTGTAATGGAGGATGTTAAGAGAGAAAAGACGCTATAAAGAGGAAAACTTTGTTACAAGACTCCCAAAAGTTTGTAAATTCCATAATATATGTACAACATGTTGCAGATTGCTGCTTGTTGTTCTGCATATTGTGCTAAACATTTCTGTGGAGATACTTTAATAAGATTTCATAAAATGATACGCAGCTATAAATGATTTATGAGAGTAGTAAATACTCTGAGAAGTTGTACATATTAGTTTCCAAGGTTCCATTTTGTTTTTTGTTTTTTAAATTATGGATGTTCAAATGCTTTACATTCCTGGTTACTTTTGGCAGAATCTAAGAATTGCTTTGCCTTCCAACTTTAAAAAACCCCCAGATAATACCTATATCAGTTCTCTCTCTTTTGTTGTTGTTAGTTTTGCATTTGTCAGAGTGTTATAACTTACCATCTGCAGAGTCAGCCAGAATTTTTAGCCTTGCAGAGGATTTTATTTCATTTGAATATTTCATCAAATCCCAACATGGAGCAAGATTTCTTATGCTTGAAATCTGCATTGTTAAACATGCCTTCAGTTTTCACACATCAGTAAGTGTAATCAAATGCCAAAGTGTTTTACAGCAGAAACTGAATCTTTTGACTATTTTAAATCATTTATCATTTCAGGATATCTGTGGATTTCTTTGTATATTGCCCTTTCTCTCCTAAGATTTAAGGGCCAGTCACGTGATTTCCTCAAGTCTCATTTCTAGCTGACTGCCAAATCCAATGTGTGCAGTATTCCTCATTTTTTGGAGTTAGCTGTTGTATGATTATCTCAACCCACAGTGAAATCTCACCCCAGGCTTACTGTAAACAGCAGGTGCTGTGGTATGAGGTGTTTGTGTGAATACGTGTGGCGAAATGCAAAAATGCAATATGAATTTTACTCGGGTTTTACGCAGGTGGTGCTGTGGTCTAAACCACTGAGCCTCTTGGGCTTGCCGATCGGAAGGTCGGTGGTTCGAATCCCCGTGACGGGGTGAGCTCCCGTTGCTTGGTCCCTGCTCCTGCCAACCTAGCAGTTCAAAAGCACAGCAAAGTGCAAGTAGATAAATAGGTACCGCTCCGGCGGGAAGGTAAACGGCGTTTCCACGCGCTGCTCTGGTTCGCCAGAAGTGGCTTAGTCATGCTGGCCACATGACCCAGAAGCTGTACGCCGGCTCCCTCGGCCAGTAAAGCGAGATGAGCACTGCGGCCCCAGAGTCGTCCGCAACTGGACCTAATGGTCAGGGGTCCCTTTACCTTTACCGCTAAGATAAACATGGATGGCAAAGCAATAAATTTTTAAGGGCATTGGATCAGACCAAAGGCCCATCTAGTCCAGCATCGTGATCTCACAGTGGCCAGCTGTCAAATATCAAATGAGAAGCCTGCAAGCATCACTTGAGTGCAGCAGCACTCTCAACTTGTGATTCCCAGTTTCTGGTATTCAGAGTCCTATTCCTCCCAACACCCAAAATGGGCAGTATCTTGTATGTTACGGCAGTGTTGTAAAATGTCGAGTTAGAATCTATTAAATATAAAATTTTAAAATACAACATACTTTTAAACGTAATTAAGTTTACAGTAAGCTGTATGCTAATATTTATTTCATTTCTTAATCGCTACCCGTGAGGCATCTCAAAGCATTTTGCAAAACAATGACATGTGTGAAATGGTTACCATACATAAAAACAGTTGCATCTGAAATCAATTTATGGGGGGGGGGCTATAAATGCAAAAACGGTTTTAAACACCACCACATGCAAATCAATTCAGATCCAAGAAAGATACTGGGATAAAGATTTGATAAGGCTTTTTGAAAGCGGTAGGCACTAAAAAGCCAACAGAGAAAGCATCTGTCCCATATGCAATAGGAGGGTGTTCCAAAGGGTAGGTGCTGCTACACTAAAGGCCTGATTCTGATATCTTGTGGAATGAACTTCATGCCAGGATGCCCTCTCCTGCAGAACACAGTGACTGGTTGTGTATGTGGGGAATGAGGCAACCATTTAGGTATACTGGCCCCAAGCTGTTTAAGGCTTTGCACCCCCATACTAGCACATACCCTCCAACATTTCTGAGATGAAAATAGGGACAACTCTTTAAATTGCACAGAACAATTTGCTTTAATTTATTTTTCAGTACATTGAATGGAAAGAAAAACATTGTTAATTGCCTTTAGTTTGCTTTCCCATGGCTTCAGGACCAAACACATGGGTAAAGACCATTTACCGTAATTGTGAAGGTGGCAGCCGTTCTAGCCCTGCATGGCTGCTGGGGAGCTGAGGGAGGGAGACAATTAGCTCCTGTCGTCAGCTGATGTCAGGATTGGCCTTGGCCAGCCTCAGGTGGCTGGGGAGATTGCCGCCAAATAATTTTAAATTTAAATGGGCCAATCACAGGCATGGAAGGGTGGATGATGCCCTATCGGCCGACCTTGCTGAACCAGTTTTTGGCTGGGTCAGCTTGCAGGGCATAGAAGCTGGTTGCGCTGGTATCTGGCTTTAGTTTGATTTCCCATGGCTTGAGGACTAAACACACGGGTAACTGTCATGCTGCAATAAGGCCTTAAATGGCCCATCTTCATCAAGATTACTCTTAAAACCTGAAACAAAACTTTACATCCAAGAGTCAGTTGTGTTACCAAAAAGTAATGACATTTGTAACAGTAAGAGAACTAATGTTGAAAAAGGCACCCATTTCAGTCTTTCCACTTTTAGGAGTAACTGGTATTAAGTATATCTGAGACCTACTGCTGCAACAAAAAGATCATTTTATTACATTTTTCCCTTTAATTTGTCATCAGTGGCATCATGTTTGGTACCGTGTGCTTAGGAAATAAATGCTATGTGTTGTATATATTGTACTATAGGCAGTTTTATTTTGCTAGAAGTTCTGACGGCTTGGGAATTCTTAAAGCACGATAAAGATTTATTATTCCTCTATTTTGGTATGGTAATAGCTTTCGATGTGCTCTTTGGGTAATTTGTCTTGTGCTGACTACATTTTATGTATATCTGACTGATCTGTTTTATCTTTTAAAGCATTAATCTTAAAACATTTCCTCTTTGATGGACTGAGGGTTGTTTTTTTTAATCAAGCGGGGAGATTATTAGTATCCTCATTCAATTTTCTGGTTTATTAATTGGATCAATCTACTTGTTCTCTCTGTGTTTCTGCTGTGTGGTAATTTCCAAGCTATCTTCAAATGCAATTACCCATTCACAGAAGACATCAAGCAATGGTAACATAACCTCACGTCACCCTGCCTAGTAATACACTGTCTTCACAAAGTACCACCTCCTACCTAAACACATTCCCTGAAACAATGGACAGAAGAGCAAGAACACACACAAAACTATAGGTCCTGGCCTCCTATCAAGCACTAGACTGAATCCCCTGAGACAAACATTATTTGAAAAACTATTATCTTGAGGTTTTGTAAAACCTTGGGACATGTCTTATTCTAATAGATTAATACACTATTAGGAGAATTGAGAAACATTGATAGGGGAAGCATTGCACACATTAATGAGAGTTAGCTAGCATTTGCTGCAGCTGCTAGTAACACTAAGGCTCTTCGACCCCACATACACACTATAATTATTCAGAAGAGAAAATGGAATCTGCCCACATTAATCTTTATGGACAAGAAAGCTGAATACCTTAAACTGTACTTGGATGGCTGGCAAAAATCTCACTCGTGACTGAATATGTCAAGGTTGCTGCTTAATGCTTCAGATACGGTATACGCGGTCTCCCTGCAGATTTTTGTAAATTAAATCAGGAGGGGATATTTTTGTAACATATAATCACTGGTGGAGCAGATTATAGGTTAACCTGCATACTGTATCAGCATATTGACGTAATTTATTGTGGGCTGCACAATGACAGCAAAGGGAGGCAACAATTAATTTGTCATTACCATGTGTTGCAATTTGTACATTTCCATGAGTTGTTGGCTTTAGTTTTTGTGCTTTTCACCTGTTTAAATTTATTTCACAAGATTTATATACTGCCTGATTGTAATAAAACCTGAAAGTGGTTACAGAGAGAACCAGGCATTATTCCCCTCCCCCAAACAATATATTTCCATTAATGTAAACTTGTGGAGCAGGCACATTAACTGACTGGATTAACACAACCAGTTTCCCATGCTCCTGATCACAGAAAGTGCCTCTCCTCAAGTTTTGTTGACCACCCCGTCTTATTTATTTATTAACTTACTGTCCTTCCTCCTCTGCCCCCTACTTAACTGTCCTCTGGGTCTTTGGAAATTCTTTTTGCCTTGAGCCCCACAAGGAAGAAGGAAATCACCTTCTACCCACCCCTTTTGCATCTCTGCATATAGTTGAAATGCCCATACAAGCCATGGTACAGGGCTCATCTCAGAAAGGCTTCAACCACCAGCCGTGGTTCACCAGTTTGTGGTTCACTGAATCTGCCAGTTTCAGTTTCTCTTTTATTCGCATTTTTACAATCTTAAATTCATTTTTCCAATTTTCTACATCAGTTTGTGATCTAAAAGGAAAAGGTTCTCATGAAAATTCCTCAGCATTTTAATGCGGATTTTGACACACGCACGCACACACACACACACACTTTTGCAGCACAATTTTCTCTAATACAATGCATTTTAGATGTTATTTCCACTAATATGTGCATTTCCATGCACATTTTACCTCAGAATGCACATTTTTGTACTGCACACACTTGGTTGAAGAGCTGCATTGCAAAATTCAGAGAAGTGCAAATTTCAAAGGATGGCTGTGTTTCAGTTCCTGTATTGTTTCTGATAGTGTAACATAGCCTTTGAATGTGAACTGAATCAAAGATCTCCCTAGGTCCTGCTGGTTCATATATCAGCCTTGTGACCATGCGACACTGGGGACTGAAGCTTTTGTCAGAAGAACACCATGCTGCTGCAGGCACAAATGGAGCTTTTTTTAAAGACCAAAAATAAACAGCTCAGAGTGTACTGTTTGCAAAGGTGTCCACCACCTGATGTGGCATAGTGATCACAGACAAGATTTATGGAAGTACAGATTTACAGTGGAATTCATGACTATAGCACAGGTGAGATTTTATAAATGTGAATTTCTTTTTTTTTCTCTTGGGTATTGTCGGCCAAGGGGTGTTAAAGACGGATATAACTTTCTTTATGTATGCTACAACAGCAGCTAGAATACTCATTGCGAAGTACTGGAAGACGCGAGAACTACCCACACTGGAAGAATGGCAGATGAAGGTGATAGACTATATGGGCCTGGCAGAAATGACGAGCAGAATCCGAAACCAGGGAAGAGAAGCAGCGCAAGAAGAATGGAAAAAATTCAAGGACTATTTAAAGAAATATTACAAAGTTAATGAAAGTTAGAATGATGTTGGATTGGAAAGTAAATGGTTACTATTAGCAATGGTTATGACAAGGAGAATAAGGAAGAATAGTCTAAATTTAAATTAAAATAAGGGAAGATTTGCTGAACAATCGATAAGAATTTGGAATACAGAAAGGGGAGGCATGAGGAAGTCGGGGAAGATAGGATATGAAATTAGGATATGAAATGATACATGTTTTTTGTTTTGTTTTTGTTTTTGTATGTTTATGTTTGTTGTATTGTGTTTATATGGAAAAATAAAAATATCATAAAAAAAAAAATATAAATGTGAATTTCAACCAAGAAGCAGATTGCTGCCATAAACAGAACTTGAGGAAGATGGCACCGGGTCAAGTCTCCACTGAGTCTCTGCTGAGTGAGTAGGAGCTCTATTTATCAAATTACTCTGATAAAATAGCCTCAAGCCTTGAAAATAAGCACCAACTCCTGTTAGAAAAGGACTTCAGGATCTACCGGGCTGATAATTCACTGGTCAACAACAAATTTGTTGTCTGTGTTTTTTCAGTTGATTTAGGACGAATCTGATGCGCTGAATCCAAAAATCACATTGGTGTTGCTCAATCAGGTTAAGTTTCTGAGCTATGGCCACATGTCATTTTTTTACGTTTTTGTTCACATGGAAGCGTGGAAGGCATTTGTTCTGGTAGTGAAGAACTTTCTTGGCAACAATAAGGTCGGAAACTACGCAGAACTTGTCAACAACATGCTGACTGCTTTCAGAAACCTGGGCTGCAACATGAGCGTCAAGATGCACTACCTATTTTCACATAGGGACCGGTTTCCTGAGAACCTGGGTTCAATGAGTGACGAGCAGGGAGAGAGATTCCATCAGGACATGAAAGAGATGGAGACCAGGTATCAGGGTCATGATGGCTGACTACTGTTGGACTCTGAAGAGAGACCTCCCTGCTGCTGAGCATTCCTGGAGTTCCAAGAAACGGAAGTTCAAGCCCTGAAGTTTGAAAAATGGTGAAGCAACATGCAATTTATGTGTACTTACCTTTATCAATGCCCACCATTCAGTTTACAGTAAACCTGACCTGATGGAGAGAAACGGATGCCATTTCCTGATTCAGCAGTGCAAAAATACCCTAAATCAGTTGTAGAAATCTAGACAACATTCAAAAAGTAAAAAATTGTTGCCCAGTGTATCTCCCCCTCCTTTTGAAGCTATTTAAAGCAATTGGAACTCCTCCCAAGCAAAGCCCTCAGAATCGTGGGCCAGAAAAAGCAGCTTCAATTATTTCTGAGTCGGAGCATGGTACTCACAAGACAGTGCTACAAAGAACTGGGAATTTCCCACACACAACCCACAACAACACCCCCAAAGAAAAAGCAGGTCAAAATTTCATCCTCCTTTCAGCCTAAGGCAAGTGAAGCAAACAATCCAGGAGCTCTAAAAGCAAATCATGTGATCTTATGTAAATAAAAGTAAGCTCACAACAAGGTTCTTGCCATGTTTATCTTAGAGGTAGTCTGCAGAGTTCAACACAGCCAATAGGAAAGGCTTGTTTGTTTTTTGCTTTGTAGAAATGCATCTTCATTGTATTATCTTCTATTAGAAATGTAGTAAATGAAAAAGAAATGACCTCATATTGTTATCTTCTGCTTCAAATGGAATAGCACAGTCTTTTAATAGCATACATACACACACAACAAACGAACAAACAAACTACTGAAGTATTAAGATATTAAGAGCACTGTAAAGAATATGCTATTCAAACGTTTATGTAGCTTAGACGAGATCAATGTACATAAACCCAGATGGTTGTTTTGATAAGTTATCATTGTCATGATTTCAGATAATTCAAAAAGTTGCATAAACTTATTTTAAGGGATGGGAGGGCTGTATGTCTGTTTTCTCCAATGTATTCTTTTGATATAGTCATTCAGACATTACAAGCTTTAAGAGCTCAGGAAAATGATTTTATTCTTTGTTAAAAATGTACATTAATAATAAAAAATGTAGTTAACAAGTAAATAACCACATGATTAGGAACATGTAATACAGACTGGAAGGCCCCCATAAGTAGGCATGCCAGAAGAATCTGTCAAAAGCGAACTATCAAGCAGATTTCTTTCTCTCTGTCCGTTCAGCCTCCATTGCAGCACAGACTCTGGCTGTCATAGGTATTTGCCTTGGTTCTACACAATTTTTAAAGCATGCACACACTATACACAAATAGCTTTGCAATATATGTTCTTTACATATTGATGTATATAGGTGCCTATTCCCTGTGATAACTGAAATTATAATTTGTCGTGGCCAGACAATACGACAATCTTCCAACTATTTCCTTTTAAGCACTGACATTCAGTGGTAGAGATGAGGATGCTGCAGCCAATGTGATACAGTGCATGGAGGGTTGATCTGAAATGGATGCCATTTACTAACATTATTTATGTGACCATCCACTCATCAAACAGGCATCTCCCCACCTGTCACTATACCACAACAACCGTTACTCTTCTAACAGACCATCTCACTGGCTAGCACTATTCCCTAACTTTAAAAATCACTGCTAATCACTAATATTTCTATTTTAAAGAGTGAATGGTTTGCCTAAGCTTACCCAGAATGTGTGTTTTTTTTTGGGGGGGGGGTTCTGTCTTGAGCCTGTGGAGACGTCCTGGCAGGATTCATTTGAAGGGGAAGGAGGATTGGGATGAGATTGCCGAGTATGATGTTAAGGAGGGGCTGAGTAGTGCATTGGGAGACATCATTGCCCTGCTAGGGCTGGACATCCCAGCAGAGGAGGCAATGTCACCTGGTCTAGCCCCACACCACCACCTGTCAACATGGTTGCTCATGCAACTGGGGAAATGAGTGACAGACAGTGAGCTGGCGAAGCGTCCATCACTCCGGATGCACCATCAAATGTGCCAGCCCATGCCTAGGAGCACCAACTTGTTTACCCAGTTCCTTTGCTTGGGACAAGAACTGCATAAATGACTTTGCCTGTCCTGCACTTCAAAAACAAGAGACCAGGGTGGGTGGGTGTCAAGTACCGAGTCACCACCTTAGCTTGTTCCTAGTCATGCATCATAGAGCTCTGTTCTGGAGCTTATGAACTATGTAGCCTGTAACCTGATCTGTGCTTAAACCATTTACTGACTTGTAGAAAAGAGTATTTGGGAATAATCAAGCTGAGAGTCTCGGAGTGAGAGCCAGGACAGTTTATCAGAGCCCATCTCTCTATCTCTTTGACCACAGTAGCTCTTGTTACTGCTTGCAATGTCATAGCGTGATACCATGCATATTTATTCAGAAATAAAGTTTGTTCAATGGGCCTTACTCCCAGGTAAGTGTGCAGAGGATTATAGATTTATTTATTTTTTAGTAGCTTTCCTTCAGAAAAAGTGTTTTTGTATGGGTTGAATGACATTAGTCTTTGCACACTTATGTTAATTATCTTCTCCGTTTATCTGAAGTTGTGATGAGATTTTAAAAATTAATCCAGGAAAATAAAGGTCAGTTCTGAGACACAACCTATCTGCAGAAAGTACACATAGTTAAATTGCAAGGGATAGATTCTTGTACTTAAACCTTTCAGGCAAGTATGAGAGTTGTTACTAAGTTTTCACTAAGCATGAAGTGTATCTCTTGTTCAAGCAGTCTTTTTGTTTGCTGGATAATCAAGATTTAATCCAGCTCCTGTTCCATACATTTATCCTTGGGAAAGCTTTTCAACAGATTATGGAATCCTGCTGAAGGCATCTCTTTCAGAGATAGATAAAGGGAGAGAGAAAAAGTATCCTCAGTTTGCTATATGTTATTTGACGGGATTGTTCAAGTTGTTTACGGAATCAGTGATCCTGAAATGACAACTCTCTTCGATCTTTGCTTGACAAGATTAAGGCTGGAATCATATATATATATATATATATATATATATATATATATATATACTGGAGACTACAGGTAGAATTCAGTGCCACACTATGACAGACATTATGTCTTTGCAGGCATTTCAGCAGGGGTGGACTTGGGTAATATGGCGCCCTGTGCGATGGCCAACCAGCTGTAATGCTGCAATGAGAGGCTGGTGCTATCTTTCCCATCCTCCTATCCTAGCCTCTCCTTACTTTCTCACTTTTCCCCCAGCCTGATTTTCCCACCCAGGCAAAAAACAAACAAACATACACAAAACCCCACAATCTCACAAAGACAGATGGAGGGATCTCCCCTCCCCCACCTTTCCCTCCTTCCTCCCCATTTTCTATCCATCTTTTTCAAGGAGAAAGAAAAATCCAGAGTTTCAGAAATTCCTCCTTTCCTTCCCCTTTTTGAAAGGAAGGAAGGAAGGAAGGAAGGAAGGAAGGAAGGAAGGAAGGCAGGCAGGCAGGCCATGGATCTTTTTAAAATTTCCCATCACAAACCATTCCCCATCAGCTTCCCGTTTCCAAACCTGCCTTACTGCTCTTGTGTATTACCTCTAAGAAAGGGGTGCAGGGATTTGGGAGGTTGGGGGAGGTAGATCCTGCAATTCAGTCCTCCTACTGGGTGAAGAAACAGCTCTGCTTCTTAAAAAGGGAGGATGTTGCAATCAGAAGAAAGGGGGAAAGACAGTATGTGAAGGTGGGAGATAGTGAGTCACCCTGCTCATAGCCCAGGAAGAAAACCTTTTGGATTTCCTAGACTTTCTCCTTACCCCTTTCTGTTCAAGACAAATCTCACTGTGACCTCACTGTGGAGGATGTGGGGGAGACTCCCAGATACAGCCAACTGCTGCCCTCTACTCCCCTCGGCTTGGCGCCCTGTGCAGTGAAACTGCCCACAATGCCCTAAATTTAGTTCTGATTTCAGCTTGGCAGATGGAACGGTCTTCTCTCTCCTCCCCACACATGCTGTTCTGGGGGTTCTAATGACCCCTCCTAGCCAATTTTGGGGGTCATGCACGGGTCTTCTGTTCATGGGGCTCATTTGGTGAATCCTGCCCTAAGCTCTGGTGAACAGTGGGACATACTTATGAGTAAACACATGTATAGTATTCCTCAGTATGGGATTATATTCAAGGATAACCATATGTCCCTGATGGATCAAGCTATGTCTCCCCCCCCCCCCCCCGATTCCTCTAAACCTAGGCCTTGATAATAAAATCCACATAACTTCAATGTGCTATGTGAAATTATGCATCACCAGAACCACACAAGTCACATCCACTGTGGAAATAAATATGCTGTTCATCAGAGAGCATTCAGTTGCATTTATTTGAATTGAGAAGCCCCTGCTAGCAGAGAGTTCTGTGTGTGCATTGGAGACCCTAAATGCAACTGGTATTAGTGTTTTGCTCACTGTCACTCACCCACATAAACACCACCATAGGCTGATGCTTTCTTCCATGCTTTTGCTGCCTGGGTTGGACCAATGATCCACCAAACCTCAACATCCTGTATGGCATTATGTGTAATTATATAGATGCCTGCATGGTGGTGTTTGTCTAACTGCTAATGCCCAGCAAATTAAAGCATACCACATTTCATTTATTAACCTCAAGGTTAGATTACTGCAATGCATTATATGTAGGGCTGCCTTTGAAGACGGTTTGGAAACTTCAGCTGGTGCAGAATTCAGCAACCAGGTTGCTCACCAGAGCAAGATGGTTTGAGCATATTACACCAATCCTGGTCCAACTGCACTGGCTTCCAATTAGTTTCTGGGCCCAATTCAAAGTGCTGGTTTTGACCTATAACGCTTTAAATGGCTCAGGACCACAATGCCTCAAGGACTGCCTCTTCCCATATGGACCTACCTGGACCCTGAGGTCATCTTCTGAGGCCCTTCTTCGTGTGCCTCTTCTAGGAGAGGTCAGGAGGGTGGCAACATGAGAACGTGCCTTCTCTGCAGTGGCTCCCCATCTGTGGAATGCTCTCCCCAATGAAGTTTGCCTGGTGCCTTCACTATACACCTTTAGACACCTGACAAAAATGTTCCTTTTTAACCAGGCCTTTGCCTAACTTGATCTATATCCTATACCCTTTTTAAAATGCTTGCTCTTTTTTGGGGGTAGGGGTATTGGGTTGTTTTTGTTTTGATTTTATGTACTTGATATTTTATGTGAACCGCCCTGAGACCTTCAGGTATAGGGCGGTATAGAAATTAAACAAAATATCATCATCACCATTATTATCACTATCATTATCATTATCATTAGACTTGGTCTTTGCTGTAAGACCATAGGACAGGTTACAACAATAATGTAGGATCGATCCCTTCACTTTTCAGCTCACTTTCAGAAATGTGACAAATGCTGCCAACAAAAGCTGTTTTCTACTGATAATGCTTTGAGACATCTGTCTGTACAGATGTATTTTATTTACTGTGACTTGTTTTGAGAATCCTTGATAGAAACCGTGCAATGGATATTAACATGATTTTGCAAAGGTGGATGCAGTTCACAATTCGCAGCAAACACAGTGACCTTAAATTACTCAACCAAGCAAAGCAATACTGATAAAACCATCCTGAGATTGCTTACAGCGCAGGGAAACTATTTTGAGTGCTCTAAATACGTTTGAAATGCAATGTAACATATTGACCGTTGGCATCTCTCCTGTATAACATATGCAGGTTTGTTTACATGACTAGCTAGCTATTCTGAGATGACTGCTTCATAGTTGTGAAGAACTGGGTGAGAAGCTTAAGTAAGGAGAATGGAAGAAAAGGGCCTTGGTTAATTGTGGATCCTTGTTTCATTTTGATTTCAGTGATAATGCAAAGTATGGAACACTCAGTGGCCCAGTTTCATACCCTCCACCATTTCTCCAATGAAAATAGAAGTGTCCCTTCCAGCATTTCTCCTATGAAAATAGGGACATCCTAAGGAAGATTGGGACATTCCGGGATCAAATCAGAAACTGGGATGGCTTCTGAAAATCTTGGACTGTCCCTGAAAAATAGCGGCACTTGGAGGTTCTGTGGTTTCCATGATACCATAAACCAAACTGTGACTTATTGCAAATGCACAACTGGATGCCTTCATCTGCCCCAGTTGCAGCAAAACATGTCCCTCCCATATCAGTCCCCACAACCACAACAGGTACTGCAACCTTCCAACAGCTTGACTTCACCCCCAAATGCGCACTCCTCCATTGTCTCCTGAGACAGATGGATGCCAACCAACAGCTGTGCAGGCTCCTGGAGAGGAAGATGCAGCTGTCTTTCTCCTTCTCAGTCTTTTTCTACTCCTGCACCATGCTGAGCATATCATCTGAACCTGGGCTTGTGGTTAAGCTGTCTCTCATCATGAGCTGTAGCCAAGAACAAACCTTCATATTTTCTCCCAGGCCCTAAAAACCCATATAACTTATCAAACCCATGTTACCAGAATGGAATTGAACTATGCTACAAGGAATGAGCTATGTAACGTAATAAGAGCATATCAGGACACAGCCAGGACATGAATAGTAGAATGTTAATATAATGCCACTATAAGATTACAAGCAGCTGATAAATGAGCACAAATACTTTGCTTTCACTGGGAAGGTTTGCTGTTATTTATCCTGTTCTCCTTGCAGCAAGTGACCAGGAAATACGGCTCCCAAACTACTGTAAGACTCTCTGTGCGGTGACCTGAAAGTAGCTGTATCTGATGTATGTAGAATATTGTGTAACAAAAGGGCAATGGAAGGTCTTGTTGTCTTCCCTTTTGCCCCTATTCCATCATATGCTTCCCACAGTTAAAAAAAGAACAAAAAACCTGGGTGCAAAGAAACACTTTTTGTTCTCTAGAGCATAAAGGCAGCTGTGAATGAGTTTTTCCCTTCCTTTGTGCTATGAACTTAGTCATACTGGTTTTCTTTCCTCCTGTTATCAGGAGGACAGTACTGATCTTTGTGTTTTCCGGTAGAGAGGCCTAGTTTTAGCATCAACAAAGGATTTGGTTTATGTAACAGATTTTCTTCTTCTTTTGCTAGCTCTTCTGTTACCTACGTGCAATTAGGGAAACCAAAAGACTGCTCACGAATAACTTATGGCAACAATACCTGAAAATAGGTGGAGTGGGGACAATAACCACGAAAAGATGTACTGAGTGCTGCGTCACCACCATGGATGATCAGACAAAAAGACTGCAGTTGTAGTCAAGTCCAATTCTGTCAAGTCTTTGCCCTCCATCCTCCTCCCGGAAACAGTACCTCAAGGTTAGATTACTTCAATGCATTATATGCAGGGCTGCCTCTGAAGATGGTTCAGAAACTTCAGCTAGTGCAGAATTCAGCAGCCAGGTTGCGCAGTGGAGCAAGACGGTTTGAGCATATTACACCGATCCTAGTCTGACTACACTGGCTACCAATTAGTTTCCAGGCCTTCTCCCTATCCCAATTTTTTTTTCAAGAAAGTGACTGGGCCTCCTCAATATTCTTTGGTGACAGACACACATCACTAGCACACACTGTGTACAGACACACATCACTAGCACACACTGTGTGATGTGCTTGCATCACGTGCACACACCATGCAATGTGTGCACGACACGCAATGTGAGCGTGTAACTTGAGCACTTTGTGCAGCATGCATACATGACTTGAGCATGTTGCATGGCGCTGGCCGCCTCCATCGTGGGGGCAAGCTGGGGCACCTGGTATGCACAGTGTAAACTAATAATACTGTGCTGACAGCTACATATATTTTACAGAATAATTCTGACTCACAGAAACAAAACTTGTTTTTAATGTTTCTGTATAGAATGCATGCAGAGAGACCAGGAGTATTTCAGTCAAGTGTTGGCTGTTATGACACTTGAATGTGAGCTCAGTGCCATTTTCTAGACAACAACGCAACATAACATGTTTGCCCACTGTGTAACAGTAGATGTCAAATCATTCCCTAGGATCTGAGATTAAAAGAGCTGAACTAATCCTTAAATCCTTATCTACTGGGTTTGTTTCCCTACCGGAAAAAACATGACAGTATGTGTCTTTCTGACAGAAAAATCGGAACATGCTGTCATATATATATTGGAATGTACATGGAACTGGCCTCTTACTCCTCTGAGATATAATGGATATTTAGCTTGCTGTTGTCACAATAAAGGAAAATAATACTGGCCTACTCATTTTGTTTTCATACAGCATTAAGGAAATACTGTGTATCTCTGCCTCTTAAAAGTATGTGGTAGAACAGTGGAATTGTAGAGAGAAACTGGTTCTCAAATGCCATTGAAAGAAGCCCTTGTAATAAACAGATTTCCATTTGAGTTAGAGGTTAGGAGTTACCCTAAAATCTGTTTTTGCATTCGACTGTCTAGCATGTTAAATAAAAAAACATATGATTCTGAATAGACTTACTGAGTAGACTTGTTTTGTTCTTACAAAACAACCCCACATTTCAGGGATTTGAGAAAAGAGGGTCCACCGCAGATGGTGTCACAGAAGTTTTGCATTTAAGAAACTTTAGCGCCAATATCAGCCAACCACCATCCAACAGAAAGCAGACACTACATAAATGAAACAATTTCCCACCGAAAGCATATGACAGAATAGTTATCATACACCAGTCAGCTACACCTTGATCTTGTTTTAAAATACCTGCTAGAGTGTCTCTCCTTTTTTACCGTATGCTAACACTGCTGTTTTTCATATCTGCCATTCTTTTGTCTAAAGCTAGACAGAGGATCAAAGAAATAGCTGGAGGAAAGAAGCTGAACAGATTTGGTTGATTTCAGACATAGATTTCTTCCAATTACTTCATGCAAGTTACTAAAATAGGTTTAGATTAATGTTCTACAGATATGTCATTTCCCTCAACAGTTTCCACTGATGGAATCCCTTCTCCCTCTCTTTGATTGAACATTTGAAATTGAATACTTCATATTCAAGCCTATGTGTTCTGCTCTGAATAGGAACATTTTTTTAAGAATATGGAATCAGATTATAGAAAATGTATTTTACCGATTTTGTTCACTGTACTGAACTGCTTCTGTTCACTGAAATTAATTCAGCAATTGGATCTCCCAATTACTTTTCAATCAGATTTGATGACAGGAGTGAAGGTTTCTAATAAATAAGCATAAATAGGAGGGGGTGTTGGTGAGAAATTGAGGCAGAGATAAAAAGCTCTTGCATGGATTGTCCATTTTCTCCTTCAGCAAATGTTCGATCACAGAAAGAACTCGTGTGCATTAGAGCTTTGCACATTTTTTTTAAAGCTAGTTGTTTCTTTCTGTAAATAATGTTGGGAAATTGGATGGTGGGGGACAATAAAATACATGTCTTGCTTTAAGAAAATACAATCTCTGGTAGGTATATGAACATTTATTGCAGTGCGTTTCTCTCAAGCAGCTGTGTTGAACTGTTCATAATACCAAAGTGAAAAGGACAGTTCAAGTTTCACATAGATACATCAAAACATTTTAATGAAACCCAATAGAGGCATATTAATGAAATGATGTAGGCTTTTTTAAAGGCATGTTTTCAATACAAACCCAATTTTGGCAGAGAAACACTTCATACCCCACACCACTCTGATGCTCCAGGCAGTAATTGTAATTAATGCTTATTCATCACTTGTGATGAATAGTTGCTTTGCAGGAAACCGTGGAACTTTGTCCCTTCCCCCTCCAAGGCTCCAAATAATATGACACAAATAAATATAAAAAGTTAAATTCTCAGTTCATTTGATCCAGAATCTGAGAGCTCAAACAGTGTTTTGGGATAATGTATAATTAGTCATATCAAGATTCTTAGGTTATGAAATATACACTCTTTGTGTTTAAATATTAATTTATAATATGAATATATATGAACAAATAATAAACGGGCCCTTCCTTGTTGCTTTTTTATATATTGAAGTATGATGGTTGGCAAGAACTAATTCAAATGGAAAAGAATTTGGAATTGAAAAATGGTACATGGGGAAAGGATGAGGAACCCTACCCTCATTTCTTCATTGTTGAAGTTTAATTACTGTATTTCCAAGGCTGCTATTCCTTTAAAAAAAGAAAAAGCCTTTACTGGACTATTATTTCAAGTGACATCCATTGTGGTATAGTGGTTAGAAACCAGAACCTGGAAGACGAGGGATCAGTCCTCACAACCATAAAGGTCACTGAGTTACTTTGGGCAATCTCTCAACTTAACCTACTTCAGAGGGTTGTTGTGAGAATAAAATGGGGAGGTTGAGAACAATGTATGCCACTTTGAGCTTCTTGGGGACATATAAAGGTAATAGTTATAATTGGGATATAAATGGGCAATCAACGGGGCAGCAGGATGGTGGGGTGTGTGCCCTATTTGCCCTCCCAAAATGTTGGAGGTATTGAAAAATTGTAAAACAAATGTAATAAAACTAACCATGGAATAAGAATCCATGTGACAAAAGATTTTTAAAAAAGCAAACGTTCTTATTCCATAAGAAAAAACTCCAAAACTGAGCTGGGCAATACCTTTATTATGACCAGACCTTGCCACAATTTTGTGACATATTAGTTGACCCTAATAAAAATATTGCCCAACTGTGGATTTTGAAGATTCCCCTAAGTGTGTAACAAATATTAACAGTAATGTTAATACTAAAAACATACAAACTGTGTTGCTTCTACTGCTACTATACTTTATTCAAACACCAAAATAATTTATTCCTGAAGAATGGTGTCCTGCCTTAATCCATTACTCATAGTTGAATAAATATAAGAAGTCTACTGAACTTGTCAATATAATTCAAAGCAATCTCATAAGTTTTCATTCTATGATGTGCCCTGAGGGAGAGAAGGACAAGGGTTCTGTTTTGTTTTGTTTGCCTTTCTTAACAACAGATTGACTTGCAAATATCCAAGAAGCTGGCATAGCAATTCAAGCCCACCAAATGCACTTTTGGGATGCGGGTGGCGCTGTGGGTTAAACCACAGAGCCTAGGACTTGCCGATCAGAAGGTTGGTGGTTCGAATCCCCGCGACGAGATGAGCTCCCATTGCTTGGTCCCAGCTCCTGCCAACCTAGCAGTTCGAAAGCATGTCAAAGTGCAAGTAGATAAATAGGTACCACTCCGGTGGGAAGGTAAACGGCGTTTCCGTGTGCTGCTCTGGTTTGCCAGAAGCGGCTTAGTCATGCTGGCCACATGACCCGGAAACTGTACGCTGGCTCCCTCGGCCAATAAAGCAAGATGAGCGCCGCAACCCTAGAGTTGGTCATGACTGGACCTAATGGTCAGGGGTCCCTTTACCTTTACTAACCCAAGAACTACAGCTCAGTGTTACAGAGTGCTTTCTTTCTTGCAGAAGATCCCTGGTTTACTCCCTGGCATGTGCAAGTAGAGATGGGAAAGGCTCCTGTCTGAAATTCTGGAAAGCCACTGCCAGCTACATGGAGCCATGGCAAATTCAATATGAGATAGCTTTCTGTGCTCCTTCCTATTTATTACTACATGGCTTAGGTTGTCTGTGTGACAATGCAGTATGGCACCCCGTTCCTTCTTAGAATCCGTTCAGACACCTGAGAATTCTGCTCAGTTGTGTAGAGAAAGCTACCTCAGGCATCCTTCTCTTCACCCCTGCACCAGACTGCAAACTAGTATATCAAGTGTGAGACCAAAGACTCCAAGCACAGCATTGACTCAGTCTTGTGGCTCAGCTCTGTGCCCTAACACCCCATGCTCATTGTTACTTAGCTCTTTGTATACCCAACTTCTAACTAAGGTCAGGGAATTTACTCCCATCACACTGCTGCTAACAGAAATTACTGACTTTCTGTGGTGGGGCTGAGTGGGAGAGAGGAAAATAAGTATTTGAATATAAGTTTCAATTCAAATCTGAGAAGAAGATGTGTATTCCAAAACAAGCTTTCAAAGTATCACTCTGTTTGAAAGAGAAATGAAGTGAATTGAATATAGCAGAAAGCAAGGCCATATGGGAAAAATCAATTGGTACACATGACTGGGATCTGTAGTGAAATTAATGAGTCACATTGTCTGACATGCTTTTAAAGTAAGATTTAATCAATGTAGTTATTAATGGAATAATTAATTTTCACAGTAATTGACAGATGCTGCTTGAGTTGTCATTAATTTGCCCATTTATGTGAGAGACTGCTTTTCAGTGAGTGGGGAATGATTTTAATAAGTGTTTGTCCATAAAGTGAACAAAGTGAAAGTTAAAGATCTGGAAGGTTATTTCTAACTAAATTATATGCCCAGAAGCTAGTCAATATTTGTCAAATAGAGATTTTGTTACGTTATGTGACCTCTCAATCTCCTTGTTGGTGGTTATCACAGTCAGGCAGAGTCCTCAGAATAATGATGCTGACATGAGCTCCATCAAACAGCCAAACAATATCTCTTTGTTATTGGCAGGAGATAAGGAGGCACCTTCCCTCATGTTGATAGTTGAAAGAAATTGCTTCTCTTCCTGAGACAGTTAGCATATACAGAGCCCAATTTCAGCTTCAAAACTACTTTCTGCAATATAGGACAACATTCTTTATTGCCACATAATATTTGTGGATGCTAGTTCACCTTGCTGACTTGTACTGTACCCTTTTGGAAGTGTTACAAAGCACAGGGAGGAATCCAGCACTTTGCTCTTATGATTATTCCATCAGTGCAAGCATTTCTGCTCACCAGACAGAACAGTCTCCTTTCTTCTCTCCCCACACTGTTCTAGGGGTTCTCCCAACCCCACACACTCAATTTGGGACAGGGGTGTGTGGCTTGGGAGATGTGCAGGGGGAGGCGGGGCAAAAGTCCCATTGTGCTAGTACTAGCAGGACTTAAGCTGGGTCCCACCATTACTTTTGCTTTCAAACCACACAGGTAAATGAAAACAGGTGACCTGATGTCTAGTGATGTTACTGGACTGACAGGTGGGCAACCTTGCCCACCCATCTAACTCGGTAGTGAGGGCAATAAAGATCTGTCCTGCATGCCAGATTCAGTTCAACAGCCTAAGGTAGAGAACAAGACTCCCACCCTGGGCCTCAGACAAGTTTGGCAGTTGCCTGGCCCAGGGTACTTTGGATGATGGAGAAGCAGGTGCACCACAAGAAAATGAGGCATGTTGAATAATGAAAAATTTTCGACACCTTCCGAAATAAAAGCTCAGTTGAATTCATTTTATCAATACCTCCAAATAAGAATGTTTCTAATTAAAAAATCTCTGAGAAAGAAAGAAAATTAATATGGATCTAATGTGATTTGAAAAAGTAATAAATCAAGAAAGTGAGACACTGAAGTTAATGCCTAGTATATATCAATGTTTTATTGCCAAAGATGAAACTAAAGTAAATTACTTTCAATTAAGATGGGAGAGGATGTTGCAGATAAAGATCATGAAGGAGTTTTGGAAAACACATATTTACTACTAGTTTAATTGTCTCACCATCAATAAGTATGAAGAAGAAGTAATGCAAGATTCTTTATTGCTGATATTTGACTTCCAAGTAATTAGCAAGCATTTACCCAAACCTTCATAGAATTGTAGAGTTGGAAGGGACCCAAGACTCATCTCATCCATGCTCTGCCAACCTTAGTGACTCTTGTTGGAAACATAGACAAAATGAAATTCACTTCACATACGTTTGGTGTAGTTGCAGTAAGGTTAGAATTTACTAGGAGAAAATATTAAAGATAATAGAAGATATGGTTATTCAAAACCTTTAAATCAATTACATTTATTATTAAATAATAAAAAAATGTCTATCCAAAACATTTGATTTTAGTAGGAAATCTATTGAGAGCAGCAGAAATTTTTATAGCCTCTAAATGGGCACTTCAGAAGTACCCACAGAATGTGAATGACTTGACGAATATTTTGTGAAGGAGTAATGCAGGTGGGATAAAGAGATAAGTAGTTTGAAAGTTGACCGTCCTTCTTCATCAGATATGATACTAATACAGTTTACTATATACAACTACCCTATAGTCCATAAATAACATATACCACTATATGTTATTTATCAAATATAGGGTAGTTGTATATGATATGTTTTGGTACGTATTTTGCATCTGTATGTTTAATAATAATTATCTCAAGCCACTCATAGATTTGCAAAATGACAAGCTATAGTGCCTTGATCCACATGCTTCTTGGCTACCTTCCAATGGTGGCAGTGGAACAGGTGCATGGCCCTTCCCTTCTGCTATGCATTCCTGAAAGTGCATGCTGAAGGAGAGGGACATGCTTCTACTTCCCCACCTCCACCATGAGAGAGGACCGAATAACAAAATGACATTGGAAGTGGTGCTGTGTTTTAGTCTCAGACTCTCACTTGTGACAAGTGTAATAACATACACAGGGTGCTTCTGAGGGGGGGATGAGAAAAATAAAATGCTATATGCCATGCACATGCACAGTAAGATCTATCTGGTTGTAAATGTAAAAAACTGTCCCTAGAGAAGTCTAGCTTATAGGCTAATTGGACATTAGTGAATAGAAGGATGAGAGAGACTGAAGCAATTTTGCCTACCTCTAGCATAAAGCAAACCAGGGGTATAATACAGAATGCAGAGATGAAACAGTTAGTTTGAAATTGATATTGTTTTAAATCCTTTCTCCCTTGTGTTAGCTTTCCACAAGGAGGAACACTTCAAACAAGCAAATTCCTTCCCATGCATAGCTGAGGTGAAACAGTATTGTAGGGGAAGACTAACCTTCTGACCATGCAAAACCTCTCTGAGTTCTTCTTTGGTGATCACTCATAGCCGAGTAAGATTATCTTCCATGAACACGGTCTTACCAGTGAGTCTGTAAGTGACTGTGGAGGCCAATTCTGGATCCGTACGTCTTTCCACAGTGGGGACATAGGCTTCCGGGCAGGAGTTGATCACGGTGAGGGTTTGCCAAGCATGCCTTCCTCTTAGCTTGTTTGTCCTTTTCACTCTGAGTTCGTGCTTCTTCAAGGTCCATGACACCTTTGGTAAAGGGTGTTCTTCAGCTGGAGCACTTGCAGGTGTTTCCCAGTTATCAGTGCTTGCGTTACATCTTTTTTAGATTTATCAACAGGTGGCTGGCACATCCCTGCAGTCTTATTTTATTTGCCGTTACATTGAAATCACAATGCATCTCCAATAGTTGCAGATTGATTTCACTACATGGGATGTTGTTTATAAGAATCAGTAACCACACAGGAATTGTATGGAAGAATCTGTAAAGTTTTATATAAACTGAGCTTGGTCCATGGAGTGCAGCCATATAACTTTTTTCAGCTGTTTAGGGGAGGTCTGGGTCCCATTTCTCCCAGCAGAACAAACACCATTCTTTTCCAACAGGATAGTAATTTTCTCTTGTTTCTGCATCATGGATCCTAGTGAGTTATGATTTATGTATCAAGCATCAAGAAGTATGCATATATATTGCATTCAGAAAGGAAATAATTTACCAAACATAAATGATTTGTGGGAAATGATGCTTTATATCAATGCTTGCATGCTACCTTTATAGCACTGAACAAATTAAGGATTATTTAGTACTGTGGTTATAAAAATGCATATTTTTATGTGGGGTGCCTCAGGGTTCTGTCCCCTCCCCCATGCTTTTCAACATCTACATGCAGCCGCTGGGAGAGATCATCAGGGGGTTTGGGCTAGGTGTTCATCAATATGCGGATGATACCTAGCTCTGCCTTTCTTTCAAATCAGAACCAGTGAAGGCAGTGAAGGTCCTGTGTGAGTGCCTGGAGGCGGTTTGAGGATGGATGGCGGCTAATGGATTGAAGTTGAATCCTGACAAGACAGAAGTTCTGTTTTTGGGGGACGGGGGGCGGGCTGGTGTGGAGGACTCCCTGGTCCTGAATGGGGTAACTGTGCCCCTGAAGGACCAGGTGCGCAGCCTGGGAGTCATTCTGGACTCACAGCTGTCCATGGAGGCGCAGGTCAATTCTGTGTCCAGGGCAGCCGTTTATCAGCTCCATCTGGTACGCAGGCTGAGACCCTACCTTCCCGCAGACTGTCTCGCCAGAATGGTGCATGCTCTAGTTATCTCTCGCTTGGACTACTGCAACACGCTCTATGTGGGGCTACCTTTGAAGGTGACCCGGAAACTACAGCTAATCCAGAATGTGGCAGCTAGACTGGTAACTGGGAGTGGCCGCCGAGACCACATAACCCCAGTTGAAAGACCTACATTGGCTCCCAGTACATTTCCGAGCACAATTCAAAGTGTTGGTGCTAACCTTTAAAGCCCTAAACGGCCTCAGTCCAGTATACCTGAAGGAGTGTCTCCACCCCCATTCTTCAGCCCGAACACTGAGATCCAGTGCCGAGGGCCTTCTGGTGGTTTCCTCGCTGCGAGAAGCCAAGTTACAGGGAACCAGGCAGAGGGCCTTCTCAGTAGTGGCACCTGCCCTGTTGGACGCCCTCCCACAAGATGTCAAAGAGAACAACAACTACCAGACTTTTAGAAGACATCTGAAGGCAGCCCTGTTTAGGGAAGCTTTTAATGTTTAACTGACTATTGTATTTTAATATTCTGTTGGAAGCCGCCCAGAGTGGCTGGGGAAACCCAGCCAGATGGGCGGGGTATTAATATTAATAATAATAATAATAATAATAATAATAATAATAATAATAATATGATTGCTCAAATAGAAATGTCAAAACAGACTTCTATGTTTACAGCAACATTTCAGATTTAAAATTCATTAAAAGCTGATATGTAATGCTACTTTGATAATTTGCATCTCTTTTGAGTTATTTATTGTAAGCTTTGAAGAAAGTACACTATGTATATTTTCATTGCCTTTGGTTTGCCAACTGAAACTGAACATGGAAAGTGAATTGAAAATCAGTGCTATTTGGTCGTCTGTTCTGCCTCAGCAGTATGCGGCGTCAAATACCTCTTCAGTACCTTTAATGGAACAAAGAATAACCCTTAGAAATGAATCACTTCTAGTTTGTCCAATAATGTATTGAAATATGCATCTGTTTTCTGCGCACAGTTGATAGGGTGTTAGCAGAGTGTATGAATTGCTTACTGAATGATAATCTTCTGATTACTTCTGCTGAAAATGATATTGAAACTCCTGTTCTGAAAATGAGAAATCCTATTTCTTGATTCTCTTTATCATGGGGAATTGGTTGGTGACTTTCCCCTGTAGTTTTTGATTCAGTTTAATTGTTGACTCTTTCCTTCCACTTGAAGGGCAATGATTTGGTGGAGGCTAATCAGCAGAAACGAAAATAAGAAGAAATATGGATTGAAGCTTAAGAGTGCTTACCTGAGGGCACAGGGCTAAATTCAGATAGCCTATCAATCTCCGTGAATCACAGTAAGAATTGTGGTGGCCCAGGCTTGGATCCTGTTAACCCAACACCTCACCACTTATTTCCTTGACAACCTAAATGTGTTTTTCTTACCAGCTAACAATACATTGTGAAGTTTTGTTTGTTTGTTTCCTGCTTGTTGTTGTTCAGTCGTTTAGTCGTGTCCGACTCTTCATGACCCCATGGACCAGAGCATGCCAGGCCCTCCTGTCTTCCACTGCCTCCCACAGACTGGTCAAACTCATGCTGGTAGCTTCAAGAACACTGTCCAACCATCTCGTCCTCTGTCGTCCCCTTCTCCCTGTGCCCTCCATCTTTCCCATTATCAGGGTCTTTTCCAGGGAGTCGTCTCTTCTCATGAGGTGGCCAAAGTATTGGAGCCTCAGCTTCACGATCTGTCCTTCCAGTGAGCACTCAGGGCTGATTTCCTTAAGAATGGATCAGTTTGATCTTCTTGCAGTCCATGGGACTCTCAAGAGTCTCCTCCAACACCATAATTCAAAAGCATCAATTCTTCGGCGATCAGCCTTCTTTATGGTCCAGCTCTCACTTGTTTCCTGCTAACCTCCATTTAAAAAAAAAGCGCCTATTTCCTCTTTGACTGTTATATATCTGCCCCTCACTTTGTTTCCACTGTCAGCATATAACTCTAAACCTTTTATATTTTTCTATGCTGGTTAACTTTTCAGTACCTATGGATGAACCCAGGATAAATCAAACCAGAGTACTAAGTTATAGGTCCAAAACAAGGCATTATAAATGTATTGACACTTATTTTATATATTAACAGACTATAAAGGGTTGTTGTTGGGTTTTTTTTAAAAAAGGATTACTTGGATGACTTGTGGTATCACTTAGTTACTGTTACAGTCATACCTCGGGTTGCGAACGTGATCCATGTGGGAGGCACGTTCACAACCCACAGCGTTCGCAACCCGAGGTATGACTGTACTTTAGAAAGCACTGGATATGTAATAAGATTACTGGCCCTATTCAGAAGGTTGCTCTGTAAGGTTGCAGTTCCACCCTCTAACCAAGTCCTATCACACTCCTTTTCCAATTGACACACAACTATAACCACATACAGAGGACTGTATGTGCAGTCTTCAAGTTGGGTCCTCACTTCCTTCACTTCAGGCTGCTTTCAAGATTGCAGCTGTGGTCTCCAACAACTTTTGCCATAGGTTCCAAACAACCACCTGTCACATAGCAGTAGCCCTTTCTTGAAAGCTGCCACAGAGCCTGGCTCCCTTCTTAGCAGACCTCCTTCAGTTCTTTGCCCAAGCTGCTGGGTTGGATCTTCAGCTTCCTTTCAGATTTGCCAGTGCCCATGGCTTCCTTCTGACTTCTATTGCACTTCAGCTCCACCAGCTACTCTATTCTCCTTGAAAAGTACTGAATGTGGCCTTTTATTTACACCAGCCAGGCTCTATCACCATCATCACAAACTGGGTTAAATTCCATCCTCCTACTGTTCAGTTACAAGTCAATAAGATGAGGTAGAATGTCCACGAACAGATTAGTTAAAATAACAGACTTTTGATACCTTTGATTGTGCATATAAAGTCAAGAACCTCCCCAAAACAGACCCATTCCACTCTTGATACAATAAAACAGGTAGTTTAACTGCCTGCTAGTTTGACTTCCATACAGTGTATACCTCTAGCTCCTTGCAGAAACATAAACCAGTTTTCAGTTAACCCTTTACAGACATTGTCTTGTTTGATATGATGTAGCATTCTTATAACTTTATGCAGCTGAGCTTACTTCTGTTGCATGTCCTTGACCACACAGTGGACAAACTAAAGCAGGCTAGAGATAACACTGTGTATGTGTTCTTTTCTGAATGCTGAATTTGTTTTTTGTTTTTAAAAAGAGTTTCTGGAAATAAGCCTAAATATTGCAGTCATCTTGGGAAACCAAGATACCTTGCATTGTAATCTCAAATACATAAGAAGGGGATTACATGTAGTGTCTTGCTAGTGTAGGTATATGGATCATTTGCACATACTGTAACATGGTTCTCTCTCTCTCTCTCTCTCTCTCTCTCTCTGTGTGTGTGTGTGTGTGTAAAAGTCCAGATTTTGCTGGAGGGTATATTATTTTATTTCTCCCTCAAGTGTGATATTCCATACCGTTTCACTAGTAAGCTCTAGGGTGTTGTCTGTTATCAGAAGATGCCAGTGTATTTGCCTAATACCTTGCATTAGATGTTTTGCTATGGGACTGAGCTCTCCAAAATAGATTCTGGGGGTGGGTAAGCTTGCAAAGCTTTAGTTCAAATTAATCTTTGGATGTGGCTATTTATAGTTTGTTTGCTGCATTAAAATTTGAAAATTGGCTACATATAATGGATGTGAAAGTCTGCTGAACTGTTAAGTTTTCCTTGTATCGTGTAAGAAACCTGACAAGGTTTCTGTTATGTTCAATTAAAACTAATGCATTAGCTAAAACAGTACATGATGCCTGTAAAGTCAACCCATTAAATGATGAGTTGCTGTGTTAAATCAACTGACAAAGGTAAAGAGGTCCACATACAGCTGTGCTATTGATTAAATGACTATCACTGTTATAGAAAATAGATTTTTTTCTTTCGCTTTCCTGAGTTTAAATTAATATGTAAACAGGTCTCTCTCCCCTTTAAAGTGTTAGGATTCACAGCTCAGCTGCCTCTGAAGGCATCTTGACACAGTGCAAGGTCAACTCTTTCTGTCATTATTCTTCCTTGCTGCAGAAAGGAGTTTTGTAGCAATCAAGAGAGCATGAGGTTGGATGCATCATACCTGACCGAAACATTTAACACTGAAAAACAAAATGTCAGGGGTCTTAATTGATAAAAGGCATCAGTGAACACATGAACTGAATTCTAAACCAAAGTGAGGTTCTACAAACCAGTTCGTCTGGTCTATTTTAAACCAAATATGCTGAAGCACATGCATTTGGACAGATTCATAGCCTCATAGGATGCAGCAAATCAAAACAGGTAACTAGCGCAAATTGCTAAGCATGGCAGATGAAGCAGTCACACACTAAAGAAAATTTCATTGTCTTCTTTCCTGTTACACCTCATCTCTTATCCGTTACTCATCTACTAAAAATTTGCCACCAGGCTTTGGAATCTATTGTTACATGCCACCCCAATTTCTGAGTGATGCAATATTCCAAGGGTACCAGGTGTGCTTACAAGGGTCTGTGTTCCCTTTTGGATAACAGGCACAGCAGAGTCTGTGGTGTCTTTATGATATATGGTTTCTTTACACAGATAGACAACCTAAATCCAATGGAATCCAGCCTTACATTCTAAAATAGCCACAGCATTGGATTCAAAACAGACATCAGTATTCTGCTTTTTTGACTCTCTCTCCAGCCCACTCAGTCCCTTAACTCTTAACTGCCATTTTAAAACACTGGCATTATCTTTAAAAAGTAAACCCTCAGTTGAGAGAGGCTGGAAGCCAACACATCTGCAAATGGGATTTGCCCTTTCATCCTTTGTGTCACCCAAATGGCTCATCCCCAGGCTAATACCTCAAAAGGAAATTAGCTGAGTTTTGTGAATTCACCAATAGCTTAGTTGGTTAGAGCATGGTACTGAGTAATGCCAAGGTTGCAGGTTCAATCCCTGTAACAACAGCTGCATTTTCCTTCATTGCAGGGGGTTGAACTAAATGATCCTTTACAATTCTATGATTCTAATAATCTTTAGCTTAATTAACAAAGTCTAGAAGTTAAGATATCCACCCAACCTTTTATACCAGACCCAATGTTTTGGTTTCAAAAACCACTGGCTCAAAAGTCAGAGAAATATATTCCCACCCTTGAATAGGCAGAGAGCTTTGGCTCATTTTTCCTTTAAATGAAGTGTGTGTTGTCTCTTTCTGTTCAGATATAGAAATGAACTACATAAATCATTAGGAATTATTGTTTTGATTTGCTACGAGAGCCAGACTTAAGTTAATAATCACTGTTTTTTGTGTGTTCTGTACTTACCAAACCTCAAGTTTTTCTGCCTATGTTGCTTTTGCTTCTACATAGCATTTAACATTCATACTTCTTTTGATGTGACTTCAAAGACTCCACAGCACCTGTTTCCTGTATCAGTTCTTTGATAGACACTACTATATTGATGGGATTTTGGCAGCAGTTGTGTTTATCTAGATTGGAGGGGATTTACCTTTCAACGTCTTATATTTCACAAAAAGACTGGCACGTTAATAATTTTGTTATTGTTTTTAGATGACTTTCTGTACAGTGTAATTCTTTTTTGTCTGGAACATTTAACATTCGTTGGCATGTCTCTTGCTCTGCAAATTGCTCAGATGTCAGTCTTGAATCAATTCTTCAGCTTGTGCCAAATATTTTTCTTTTGTTACTTAGTAAGAGGGTATCACATGAGATCAGCATTACATTATGACACATCAGTAATTATGTTAGCACCAGAAGATCCATTACTTTAATTGACTTGACTCTTAACCAGTTTGTAACACCAGTAAATTATGAGCTGCATTATGCATAACTGGCTGCTGGTTCTTGTTTAAAAGAAGAAGAAAATATTATTTTGTTATACTTGCAGTGCCATGACTCCAAAGGACAATTTGAGGGATGTTTAGGGGAAAGCTATGGCTCACCTGCTTTATATGCAAAAGGTCCCAAAATTGATCCCTGGCTTCTACCAATAGGCATGGGAGTGTCCCTGTTTGAAACTCTCAGCACAGAAAATTCTGAGCTAGATAGACCAATGGCAGCCATGTAACAACATTTGCCCATAGCAGAATAGGTTGGACATGATGTTGGCACAGGAATGTCAACATCATTCCTTCTAATGTAAAACTGCCTAAGGCTCTTGAGTTATTACTTGGGGACAGCTGAGTAAGAGTTGCATGATTTAAGTAAACGCCCAAGACATTGAGAAAGCTATCACTTTCCTCTTGTAATTTATTCCTTTATGTTTGTGGCTTCATTACAACTAATTGTGAAACAAGCATGTATATCAAATATATTGTTGTGGCTCTCAACTCTCAAAATTGCCCATATTTTAAAATTCATCATGTTCAAGTCAAACCATCATGCTTTCTGCCTAGAGAGTAATGTTGGGGATATGAAATGCCTTATTTGAATGTTGCCCGTCCACACACACACACACACACACACACACACAGTGCAAACACAAAACAGTGTCTTTATTTAAAAACAGGGTGGCATTTTGGAGGGGGTTGGAAAAAGATAAACCTGAGCTTAGTGCATTAGCAGTTAATGTTAACAATACATTTCATTTTGAAACACATTAGCATATTTCTAGTATCAACATGTTTTCCAATCTGAACAACCAATAGCTTCTTAACTTTTAAGAAGATTTAACATAAAATTGTGACTTGGAGAGACATTGTTTTGATGTTCTGGGGGCATTTTATAATGCTCAGCTTGTTTTATTCATCATAATAAAAGCTTATCACTACATTTCAGGAAGTCAGTCATGCTGTCTTGTGTTTAGTGGTAGAAGAACCTGAGAACTGAAAATGCACAGCACCAGAATTAATTGCATTTGTCTTTAGTGTCTCTTGTTAAACAAAGTTGATGGAACTGTCAGGCAAAATGATCTTGTAATGTTTGATCACCAGACAGTCTACAAAAGTGGGTAGTTGAAATATACTGTAACACGTAAGGAATAAATGATTACATTTGTAGCAGTAAAGCAAATGACACTTTACCTCCAACAATGACAACGTAACAATGTAAAAAGACATAATGGAAATCTTGACATTATTCCTGTAAAGCTACACTCTTTGGAGTCTATGGACTTAAAAAAAAAAAATCCAAAAAAAAAAAATATCCTAGTACCTTACCTAAATTCAGACTTGTTAATATAAAAACTGTTGTTCTGGATGTCTACCCATCACTTTGGAACAGATAGACTAGAGAGAGAAGAGGGAGAAGTACCATTCTGCAGGTCCTTTCACTAATGACATGACTTTGTTGGATACAACCCTACGTATTTATATCAAATACTTAAAGTGACATAGCAAAGATAAGATAAAAGGAAGACTAGATCTAAGTATGAAAGTATCGTTTTAAAAACCCTTTGCTGCATTTTGATATACTAGAAAATGTTACATTCTGTTCATGGTTTTCTTCTAAGTGTTTACATTTCTGCAAATACATTAAGTAGTTAGAGTAGACTGACATTTTAAAAATAGTGCAACAGTGTTAATACAGATGTAAATGTCACCTATTCCCATTTACTCTGAAGTATTATTCTAGTGCGTTCAATAAGAATATCTCTAAGGTAAGTGTTTATAGAATCATCAGTGTAAGGTTTGTTTGTTTGGCTAACTATATAAATGCACCTAAATTAATTGTAAAGTGTGATAAAAATGCTTTGTTTGCATTTCCTACCGTTATGGTGGTAATTTATCTCTGAACCTTCAAATGTAATTTGCTACTTTACATTATTGAGGAGTGGTTAATTAAAAACTATACAGATATTTATTGTCTCTTTCTAAACAGTTGGAAGAATTTATTATCATTGTGTCTTTTACACTATTACTTTTTATTGCTTTGTACTGCACATGTTGAGTTTTAATTGTTGTATTCTCCATTCCATTAATTTCAAATTAAATATTAAATTGTAATGAAGATTCAATCATAACGTCTAAAAGGTTGAGAGAGACTGCGGTCTAGGACAATAAGTAGATGAAAATATTGTTCTTTCTTATTTTGATCCTTTATATTTTATATAAAGTTACCTCTTCACAATCAGCCTTTGCCTTTATCTGCATGTAACATAATTAATGTTTTCAGTGGTTTGCAAACTTCTTTCACAGAACTTTCTTCGCCTTATTTCATCTTCCTGCATGTCCACCACCCTGCTGAATGGCAAAGTATTACTGGGAGTTGTCCAGAGCACATGAGTTGTCTCAGTTCACATGAGGCACTTGCCAGGCTTTGGGGCTTAGCTGTCATTTCTTGTAAGCCATCAGTGCATTCATTTACCCTTTCCCCACCTCACATCACTGGATCTCATTTGCAAGGGCTGGGCAAGCCATAGCTCAATAATGTCAAGTCATATACAGTGGTGCCTTTGGATGCGAACGGGATCCGTTCCGGAGCCCCGTTCGCATCCTGAAGCGAATGCAAGACGCATCTGTGCGTCCGCGGGTTGCGTTTCGCCGCTTCCATGCATGTGTGTGATGTCATTTTGAGCGTCTGCTCATGCGTGAGTGGCGTAACCTGGAAGTAACATGCTCTGTTACTTCTGGGTCGCCGCGGAGCGCAACCCGAAAATATTGAAGCTGAAGCGTATTCATCCCGAGGTATGACTATATCAGCCTGCTTCACACATCACACTAAGCCAAGGCCAGATTAAGGTGGTTGGGGGCCCTGGTGTAATTTCCAAATTAGGACCCCCTTCTATGGTACTACAAATTAAGTCAATGTGGCATCTTAAAGACTAACAAATTTATTTTGGTATATGCCTCTGACATATAAAAATTAATAATACTCTGAGTTGGTGGAGCATCAGAACTAGGGCTGGGTGACATCAGCTTTTCAACCTTGTGATGTATCAGCAGCTAGACATCGTAATATGGTGATACATCACAGTGTTGAAAAGGAAGGAGCATCATTTGGCCCTGGCCCTACGAGGCACTGGAGTGAAACCTCTGCTGCCCTCTCTGCCACCCCCTCCGCCGCCCCCTCCACCACTAGCACCTGATATGGAGGATGGAGGAAGGAGGGAGGAGGGAGGAGCATCATCCCAAGCCCTGCTGGGTGAAACCACCTTAGCTTCCTACATCACCAGTGCCTGACGCAGAGGAAGGAACAAGCAGCATCGGTCGTGTTCTCATGAGGTACCAGTGTGAAACAGCCTTAGCTCTCTCCACTGTGTTCTCTTAGAATGGCACTTGAGAGGTGCTGAACTGAGTTCTAGTGAGAGCTGGCTGAAAAACAACAACCTTGTTTATATCCTTGAAGCTATCCAAATTCAATCAGTGAACATTCAAAATGCAATTGCTATGAAGAAAGCCTCCCACACTGAACATAATGGGACTTGATTGTGGGGCCTGAAGCAACAGAGATCTCCTCTCCTGGACCCACACATTCACATTTATGCTAAGCCATGGTTTGGCTTAGCATGACATGCAAACCAGGCCATTGTATAGATATAAGACAGAACTGTGTGCAATGTGATACCCTTAATATGCTGCTTCCAGCACATCTAAAACCAAAGCACCAGAGTAGTAGTACAGGAAGCATCTTAGATTGGGAAATGCATATGTATTCTCTTTCCCTTCTGTATGGACACTGCTGCTATGATTTGGTACTCCAGTTGCCTGTTACTTTGCCATTAAATGTCTTTACTTAAGATCCAGCTTACATGGCTAAATTTACATGCACAACCAAGCATTTTAACTAAACAAATTGAAACATAAACCTAGATTAACAAAATGCTCTTTGCTAGTACCAAAGCTTTTGGATGATTATAGGAACAGCGTCCAATGTTTTTTCTTGCAGTATACATGGTGACCAGAGAAGTCTGCTGTCCAGGCTTCTTTTTTTTTTTTAACAATTCCAAAGTTTTCTTGTCACTGTTGTTTTGTTTTTATATGCTCCTACAAACAAGCAAGCAAACAAACAGAAATATATTGAGAACTTGTGCTGCTTGCATCTTGTCCTTTACTTATGTGTTAAAATTTTAGTCACAGAGACAAAGAATACCTCTGATAAGGCTTTGCTTTTCCTATTGTATCATAAAGCTGCTCAGAACCAAATGCTATCATGCATTTTAATAAGGGATTTCCAGAGAACAACTACTGAAGTGCATTATTTCTACTTCAGATGCTTAGACATAGATTACTCAGAGCTACAAAGGTGATATAAAAACTTCAAACCTGCAAAAGTTAACTGCCCTTTATTCCCAGGATTTTGAGTGAGAATTATTTATAATTTTGTGTTTGAATCATCATTTATCAATGAGGGTTAAGTGCAAAACAACAACAACAACAAAACCACTCTGACAGCAGCACATAGGTGCCCACTGGAAGCATTTTATGCAGGGTATATGATGATGGCATGCATCTACATCATCATCATCATCATAAACTTTATTGCACTAGCCAAAGGCCATGGCATCATTCACAAAGGAAACAAAAAGAAAAGCAGCAATAACCATAAAAACCATAAAAACATCAGGCACTGCAAATACAATAAACCACAGTTACATCTCCTAGAAATTATTTGTTGCATACGATAGAATAGCAGGGGGTTCTCAGATAGAATGTGACAGCTTAAATGTCCGAATCACCTTTATCATGCATCTACATGCTACTGAGATGAAGGGGTTATGGCTTGGTGGGTTCCTTAAGTCTGGGCCCACTTTCCTCTTCCTATGATTGTGTTCCAGCACCCACCCAGCCCATCATAGGTTGCAGTGCTGGTCTTGCTGCCAGTCACTGTGGAGCTGAGCAGGAATTTTTTCGCCAGTCTGCAAATTGGCTTCTTCAGGAAAGTGGATGAAGGGTTGTAAGATGAGCAGGTGAGCATCCTTTGGCACCTTCATAAATGTATTTATTTAGACTAGCTTATTCTAAACTGGGATCTGTGGGGTTGGCTATGGCATGCCTTTGGGGGTAGTAGCCAGAAAGTCTCCCTGTTCACCTTAAGAGTTGGGCTCGGAAAGAGGTTATGATCAAAGTCATCCCTTTGCTGTAGACAAGGTGGTTCCTCCAAGCTGAGTTGACTCATAGCATTAAGCCACTGCTTAGACCTCTGTTGAATAAGCTGTGGCCCTCGTTCAACCCTCATATTTGTGTTTTAACTCTTCTTTACATACTCTGGCTGCAAGGTATATACAGTATAGTCTTTTGGAGAAAGTGTAGCTGGACCACACCTTGGAAATAGCCAATTTGCTACTAAAACAGATTTTGTTGACATATAAAGACCTATACTAGGATATTTGAAGGAACACCTGGTCCCACATTTGCTGAGATCATTGGAATATCTCCTGATGCTGCTGTTAACTGAGGCATAGCATCATAGTGCAGGGACCTAAGGAAGGTATTTTCTGTTGTGGATTTCTGTTATGGAATTTCTTCCCCTCTGATATAAGGCAAGTGTTGACTGTGATGAACTTTTGACCTATCTGTTTACCAAACCCTTTGCTGTCTACCAATTCCCAGCTTAGAATAAGATTATTGCTGGCTACAGTGGGTGGAATTTTACAGTGGCTTAATCTTTTTAATGTGCAGTTTATCTTCCTGTTTTCTGTTTGTATTTTGTGAACTTATCTGTTATTATTCAGCATATAAAAGCATATAAATGTTTTAAAATATGGAATTACTACTCTGGAAATACTTGTGTTGAAGAGTAGGATATAAATGGATTCACATTACAAGAAAGGAGATTCTGACTAAACATCCTTGTGGAATAATTCTACCATTAATAGGAGGAATAAGAAAAGTTTTCCGTTGATGCAGCTATTGTAATACTGAAAAAATATTATATTTGATAATACTGAATAGACTTTGAAAAACATAGAATGTGACGAACATTTATTGTTCGGAGGGAACATACTGGTCCACATTTATAGAAACCATATGCTGTCTTCTTCTGCAAGTATTTTCTTCAAAGAGTCCAAAATATAATAAGGGAGAAACATAAATTGACTTGCTTCAGACAAGGTCATGTGATATAAAGCGGACTCTGTGAGACGTAGATTTCAAAGGCTCAGCTTCAAATTCCAGCTAACCCATGGACTTATGGTGGACAAATCTCTGTCAGGCTCAGTTGTGCATTTTCCCCATACAGGAATAGTGATGTGATACCTCTATTAAAATAGGTAAGCTGGGGATAGAGAGACTATTTGTATGACTGAAGTGCTGCCTGCTGGAACAATATGGTGTGCATCCATGAGAGCAACGCCTGGTTTAGCAAGCTGGGAATGACTGTTGAGCATGAGCGCTCCTCCTTTAACAAGACTGGCCTGCAACATTTTTCTGTCTGAGAGAACAAAAGTGGAATGGGTGGAAGCACCCATTATAATACAAAAGCTAAGAAGTCTGACAGATGAATCTTACTTCATGACAGAATACTACATCTGAGGGCAGAATCAACAGATTCTGTCTTCTGTGGCATTAGCTACCCCTTCCAGTTTAGTGTCATTTGCAGATTTGATGAGCATCCCCTCAATTCCTTCATCCAAGTCATTTATAAAGAGGTTGAACAAAAATGGGCCCAGGACAGAACTCTGAGGCACCCATTTGTTATTTTTTCCAGGATGACGAAGAACCATTAGTGAGCACTCTTTGGGTTTGGTCAGTCAACCAGCTATAAATCCACCTAACAGTTACCTCATCCAGCCCACATTTTAGCAGCTTCTCCGCAATGGTATCTTGGGGGACTATCAAAGTCTTACTGAAATCAAGAGACCATACATCCACAGCAGTCCCCTGATCCACCAAACATCTATCAAAAGAAGAAGTGAGAGTTGTCTGCCATGACTTGTTTATGAGAAAAAGTTTCCACAGTGAGGGACTTTCAGTCTCTGTTGTGGCTGAGTCTATTATGCAAAAATTGTGATTATGCATTGTTGAGGTTCTGTTACATGGGAAAAGCTGAGGTTCCCTGGAAACATATGTATCATCTCCTGTCAAGTCCAGGTTAATTGACTAATTAAGTTTTCATTAGAGGAATATGTAGCAAAACCTCTTACTTGGGATAAGGCATCTCCAGCCCCATTTCTTGCACACGTCCATGTATGCTTCTAACATTGGAAAGTCTCAACCTCAAATGCAAGCCTATGAAATAAAATATCATCTGAATTTTCTGGTTTCATGCTGGATGATGGAGAGTTTTAATTTCTGAAGAGAGCAAACATATTTCTTTCTTCTTCTTTAGTTGTTTGCATCCCCCTCCCCAATATTCAGATTTCTACTTCAGAGTGGAATGAATAAACATGAACTGTTGACTCATCTTGACAGTCCTTTTACCAACCAGAATTATCATCTATGTTGTTTACTCCATTATTCCATTCATATATATCATTGTTGATTTTACTATGCAATGCAAATTGCACCGTTTCATCCAACACAATGCAAGGATAATGAAAATAAAGGTATTCTTGGATGTGAAAGCATTTATCTAGGATGGTGGGTTCAGCTCAGTTATTAACCATATTTTAGCAAAGATTTGCCGTGCACCCACCACCATCACCACATTCAATCACCATAAAAGTAGGTAGGATATTCAGAGACTTTCAGGGCAGGATAAAATTCTAAGTATTTTCAGGTGTGGATGGTAAAACAGGCAGTAGTGTTGCAATCAGTTTAATCCCTATGTAATGTTGCAATCCTAATCCTTTTTACCTGGAAGTAAGACCCACTGAAATCAATAGAACTTACTTCTAAGTAGACATGGTTAGGAGTGTGCTGAAAGCAACAAGCTTTCCTGATCAACCACAAGCAGATAGATTCTAGCAAACACTTCTAATTTCTCTGTGTAACTGGACACTAGATAACCAAAACAGTAGATCTTCTTCCATTCTAGCTCTGCAAGCCTATTTCTGTCTTCATATAGAATTTTGGCGACACGGCCTTCAGATACTATGACATGTTAGAAATGCATGATGCTGAAAACACTTTTGTCCTCCCAGGTGTTAAGTACTTTCAAAAGCGGAACTGAAGCAGACATCACCAGGGGAATTTGTTGGAACCAGACAACGGGGTAACATTGTTTTGAGGGTCTATGCAGCTAATGCTATAGCTGTGATACTTTAAAAGAAAAAACAACAACTGTGTTTTATGTTTAAGAAATATCAAAGCCATCAAGGACTGGCCTTAAAAAGACCCCAATGTGTTATATAGGGTGGCTTATCTTTTGGAACAACAAGGATAGGATTATACCCTGTAAGAGACCTATCTATATCTTCATTAGTATAGGTAGTTTCTGGAATCTTCCTAAACTATGCATATTTTTAACTTCACAGATAGAAGTGCAAAAATATTTTTAAATACAGTTTGGATACTCAAGCAATGCAGGTTACATATTTTAGGGTTCTTAACAATAGTTATCAACTTTGTGTCATTTTTATTTGTCCCAAAGTTAATGAGCAGCCCTGTTCCTGGTTTTCACATAAGACTGGAGAAATGTTGCACTGCCTCTGAAATAAACCTTATTTAAAAAATGAATTTACTCGCATAAATCAGTTTTTATATGAAAAACTGGCATGCTTCAATTCCTGAGAATGTTGTATTGCTTACAAACTGGGCCAGAGGGTCGATACAGTAATAAAAACAAACCCAGAAAGTAATGATTTGTATTGACGGATTGTATATCTGCGAAGAAAGCCAAGCACAAAAAAGGTTTCTTTTTCTGAATTTAGTAGATCAGATTTCTATATTATGCTGCTGCTACTTACATACTAGTGTAAGGAAAGATACTAAAGTAAAATGAAACTGAAGTCAACAATATTAATACAAGGATGTTTCTGAAAGAAATGATAACATGGTTGCCTCCACTGTATACTGAAAGATGTCATTATCTTTCCAAAACAGCTTTATAAAGATGTATAAATACATACTTCAAATACAGACCTTCAAAGAAAATACTGTCTTATGAGAAGTTATTATGAAGGAGCTTCAAATGCACCTTCATTTTACAACTCTTGTAAACGGCAGTCAGAAGCTACACACTGATAACCGTGAGCCTTCTCATGCATGATCCTCAGTAACTGCAGAAGGCACCAGGGGAAGCAAAAACAAAACTTACAAAGTTAAATTTGTAAGTGGATCTTGGATCAATCCAGAACTGGTTTCCAGAGCTACATTGAGAATGAGTGCCTCCGTCTATTCTAGGAATCATTTAATAGCACAAGAGCCCTAATTTAACAGGATATTTACTTTATCTTAAAAATCATACCATTGGTCTAAAGATAGTCTGAATACAATTTGGGAGGAGAGGTGTATTTACACTTTCAAGTTCTATTCTAAAGCTTTATTGTACATATAGAAACGTTGTGTGCATAAGGTAGCTTCCAATCCTGTAGGTGGCAATGGACTGGGGAACGTGGGCAATTTTCCTCTCACCCCTAGAGCCCACAGCTCTCCCCTAAATATGTTTTGTTGTTGTTGTTCAGTATGAACACATTGCATCTATATTATCAATATTATATAGCATCCAATTTGCTGAATCAGTGTGAAACCTGTATAGGTTATATATTCTGCTAAGCTGGGCAGACACAGGATATCCTCATATAGTTGGAATGCACTTAGTCTTGTTTGACTTCTTATTCCTTATACACGGTAGTAACAAACCACAAAACATAATAGTAATGTATAGAATATTCAGATTAAGAACATCTGAATTATGTGATAAAAATAGACAGTATAACAAAAGAAAACACAATTTGTACTGTCAGAAAATCGCCATATCATAGTGAAAGGCTGGGAATCAATAGGGAATTGTGTAGGAAATATGGGAAAGATTTCTGTATTAAAAATCCCTGTCTCAACTCCTGAATGTTTTCATTTTCTAAAACTGCTTTCTGAGCCATAAGCACATAATTTCCTTCAGTTGCTGATGCTTTCTTAAGTAAAAGAAGGCATACACCTCTTTTTTATATCAATAATGGAAAAATGAAGTGCCTAAGATTCTGATATCCATGATAGTTTTCCAGAACAAAACCGTTATTTATTTCTGCTCTTTTGCTGCAGAAATACTGTTTGTTGGTAACTGTTGTTTACTGTTGTATTCAGAAACCTGTCCACCTTGACTTACACAGGGTGCCATAATGCTCAGCATCATTTAATCAGTAGCATATAAATCAGCCTGCCTCCCTACCATGTAATTTGTGTTCTGTTTATTCCTTACAGGTGAAATCTGTGCTTTTAAAATCCATGGACAGGAAATGCCCTTTGAAGCTGTGGTGCTAAACAAGACATCTGGAGAAGGTCGTCTTCGAGCAAGAAGTCCAATTGACTGTGAACTGCAGAAGGAGTACACATTCATCATCCAGGCATATGACTGTGGCGCAGGGCCTAGTGGAACAAACTGGAAGAAATCTCACAAGTGAGTGACAACTGGGAGAGCGAGGCAGGGACTGTGGAATGTATTTACAATTCATGCTGAAGAGAATCTTTTAATGCTTTGCTTGCCAATGCTAGTGGAAATCAGATCAAAGTACTTCTATCACAGGAGATGATTTTTCAGCCTGTTCACTTCTGTTCACTCTTCCTGACTGCCTGAAATTGACTTCTTTTTATAGTACATTCAACTGACATGTTAAAGGTCCTAATAGGACTCTGGATCAAACTGTCTGCTGTTGAAAAAGCCCTACCATTAAATAAATTGGTGACTTTTTGAAACATAAATACTGAGTGTTAATTGATCTTCATGTAATCAAATCATATTGAATTTCCTTGCTTCTTCATCTTCCTTTTTATATTTTCAGCATTCCTGCAGCATTGATTATTATGTTGGTGGGCATTCTTATTTATGTCATATAATAATCATAGATAAGATGGAAAATGGTTATTTTGTGCAAGCATACAAAGTATTTATGTATGAAATGGAAAATATTGCTTGATCCAGATTTTTTAAGTGTGAGAGGATGGGAACAGTTCAAGAAGCTATGATGCTGTGATCCAAAGAAGCTTAAAAAGTTATTGCCATAGGGTTCTCCCTAATCTTAGTTCTACTTAGAGTAGAACCAATGGAATTCATAGGCATGACTAATATGGGTTTATTCTAATAATAATAATAATAATAATAATAATAATAATAATAATAATATTTAAATCCTGCCCTCCCCAGCCGAAGCCGGGCTCAGAGCAGCTAACAACAATAAAAGTAACACAGCATTCTAAAATCAATTCATTTTAAAATCATTTCAAAATCAAATTAATGGCTACAATTGGGCTAGAGTTCTGTGAGGATTACCAAAGGAGGGGGTCAGACTGTACCTTGGCAAAAGGTCTGGTGCAACAGCTCTGTCTTGCAGGCCCTGCGGAAAGATGTTAATGGGTTTACTCTGAGTAGAAAGTTGGCTACAAACCTAAATCGCAAAATCTGAGTTACGCAAGGCCACTTGTGTAGAGCTCTCTCCTAACCCCCTTTCTAATGTGTAGTTCTGATGTCATCACACGTAGCATATACTCCAAAATTTCTCTGATGAAAATAGGGATGTCCCCATTCCATAATGAATTAATTAATAATATTCCACCCATCTGACTGGGTTGCCCCAGTTACTCTGGGCGGCTTTCAACATATATAAAAACATAATAAAACATCAGACATTAACAAACTTCCATATACAGGGCTGCTTTCAGATGGCTTGGGAGTCAGATAACTCCATACCATCCAACATTTCTCTGACGAAAATAGGGGTGTCCCCATACCCTCCAACATTTTTCTGATGAAATCCTAAGGAAAAATGGGGACATTCCAGGATCAAATCAGAAACTGGGACAGCTTCTGTAAATCCAGCACTGTCCCTGGAAAAAAGGGACTCCTGAAGGGTCTACAATTTGTATTTCCCACTGTATTTTTCCTAATTTTGCAAGGCTCAACCAAAGATGGATTCTGGCCCCTATAGCAACAGAAGAAGAAGCTTTTGTAGCCAGAGTCAGTAAGTGTTCCACCCTTCCAGGCCAGGTGGAAATAAGCCAGCAAAGCAGGAAGCTTTATTGATCGTTGGGGAAATAATTTGTTTTATCTAAACTTGTTTCAAATCAGCATAACGGAAAGAAGCCCAGTGCCGTACTCTTATTTAAAATTTAGAAATTGTTCACAGACTCACAGTGTTTCATTTTCCGTTGCAGTTCTTTGTTTAATTTCAAAGTTGACATATTTGAGCACAAAGTAATGCAAATACAATGGAGTGCTGAAATGTAAAGTCAAGTAATACAATAATTTATTTCAACAGAGCCTCAATTTAAAGCGTATATTTTAGTTTTTACAGCTATTTCTTGCATGGGTTCCCATTCATGTTTAACTTTTGCATTTTCTACATGTCTTTCCTCTTATTTGATTGTAAGGGTTGTGTGAGACTCGCTTTTACATTTTATTCTACTTAAAATAAATATAAAATATGTACATTTTAAATGTTAACACTTAATGACAGGCTTGGATTATGCACTGATATTTGCATTCTATTTTGAGACTCAAACTGATCTCTCTTCATTTTAGGGCTGTGGTCCATATCCAGGTAAAGGATGTCAATGAATTTGCACCAGCTTTTAAGGAAACATCCTATAAGGCTACTGTGACAGAGGGAAAGATCTATGACAGTGTATTGCAGGTGGAAGCCATAGATGAGGACTGTTCTCCTCAATACAGCCAGATATGCAATTATGAAATTGTCACAACAGACGTTCCATTTGCCATTGACAGGAATGGTGAGTGCTTACCGTTGCACAGTTATGAATTCTGAGCCACATCTTTATTTATGGGTTTTTCAGCCTGCCTTTCAGGGCACAGCCCTCCCCAGTTGACTCACAAATTAGAACTGCATAAAACAAATAAATTATAACAATTCCAGTCTGAAAGCTGCAAGATTTTAAAATTCCAGCACAGTACACTACAAAAATGTATTCAGCATGCATTTAAAGACCCGTACAGATAGGACCATATGAATGCATACATCTCTAGGGAGAGAATGCTGTCATTGCTAAATTGGCCCAGTCTCTAGTACTCACCAGCTTGATGAAACTTACTTGACTGATGTACAAAGTAGTCCTAAATATAGGAAGCCAGTGGAACTCTTTTTTCAGGCAATCATGTTTTGACTTTTCTCAAGATAGTGTTTCTATTCTGGTGGGCACTGACTATATCCCTAGTCAAACGATAATATTTTGTGACAATGAAATTTGATTTTTTAATCCGAGTTTACTTTTAACTGAGTGTGCTGTAGGAAACTGCTTGAGTTATTGTTGTGGGTATCTGTTTGACAGTATTTGTGATACCATTAGCATTTCTGTGAAATCTCACCAGCACCAGCTGGCTCCATGCCCATATTTTTTAATGCCCATTTTAAAGTATATTTTTAGAACAGTCTTTATAGCGTCTGATGGCTTCAGTGCTGGAGTAATTGAGGATATGAGAGTGCACATACCATACTTTTCCATGTAAAAGACTAGGTTTTTAAATTTAAAATAAGGTTAAAAATCTTGGGTCGTCTTATACACGGATAGTGCATATGCCCATTTTCTAAATTTGGGGTCCCCAAAAGTAGGGGGCATCATACATGGGGGCATCTTATACACGGAAAAATACAGTATATTCCTTCAAAAAGAGGTGATATACCCAAGGTCATCCTTGTGCCACTCCCATGACATGTATTGCAAATTAATTGACTCTTCATTCATTATTTAATTATTTGCTGGCTATGCACTTTTCCTTCTTCAAAATATAGATATTCCTCAACCAACAGCAATGTGCACTACACCCTCCCATAAACCCAAAAAAGTGCTGTAAACGTAATATATATCCTGTGCTGCTATTTCTCTTGTAGCAAATATATTTTCCCATCCATCATGTGGGACAAGATGTAGCGCTATTGTCTCATTTTAAAGACAATCCATAGGAGCATCACATGAGGACTAAAATGTGGATTCTTGCGCTCTCTCTCTCTCTTGGCAAAAAATCATTAGTTCCATCAAATTTAAAACCCTCAATTTTGTTTGTTTCTGAGAACCACCACAAGATGACCACTGTTTATATCCCTTACAGCAGAGCAGGGAGTAACATCTCTTTTCCACCAGAACAATTTAATATTTGTCTAATTTCAGAGATGAGCATCTTTTATATTTGAAGTTCCATCTGATGGTTGCCAACACTATAAATTAAAAGTGTGCACAGGGCTTTTGTTTTCTCTTAGCAGCCATTTCATGCTGCATTGCTTTATCAGAAGCATCTCCCCCATTTGACATGGATCTGTCTTTATTTGAGCCGATTTCTCACAGAGCGCAGCTGAGCATCAAATCATAATAACCAGTTAGCAACAGTAAAATGCAAATGGTGGTAAAGAGAATCCCTGCTCTCATTACAATAGCATGAGTGGAAGGGAAATGTTTTGAATATTGTATGGAGGGAGCAATCAAGATGATTGAAATGGAGTTTAAGTAATCAAGAGCTATTTAGTATAGCTGTTTTTTATTGGAGTGGATGCAATGACATGGAATTTTAAAAATGAAGTATAAGGTGCACATGCTGAATAAAATGTGCACGTGCATGATTCCTTTTGTATTTCTAGATAATTTCTCTTTATTCCAAATTTTGAAGACAATCTGAGTATCTGGAGTTTTCGGTTTTGATACATTTTGTTTTGAGTACTGCATAATTTCAACAGATTTATCATGCTTGCTTGGGACATGCATCTCAACACATCTGAAAGCAATTATCTCCATGTTCAGGAACATAACTGACTGAGAAGAGTAATTATTCTGATGGTAGGGGAACCTCTTCATTTTGCCATACCTGGCTTTATCTATGCCAGAAGACAGCAGGCTGTCAGCCTGGTAGAAACTAGCACATTTTATCTAATGCATAGGGGTGCAACATGGCTAATGTCAGAAAAGCTTATCCTGATAGTAAAATCCCAGCAGCACTGTTGCTTCCATTTACTGGGGGGAAGGGCAAAGTGGCAGTGAAATTGGAACTGCACTGGTGGAACAAACCAGATATGCTGGCATACTGAAAAGACCCAATATCACCACCACCTCACCAATCCCCATCACAGTAATTGGCAGTGATGTTGCTGCTGGGAGGCTATTGCTGCCATTCTGCCCAGTGTATGAGCTGCTCCTCCCAAAATGAGAACAGGAGTAGAATCCTTAGGAGCAGAATGAAATTTTTAAAAGGCAAAGGAAGTATGAATTCCTTTGCCATGGCAGAGCTTTTATGGGGTAAGGAGTGATGAGGTGCAGAGACAGAAAGCCCATTTAGGAGTTCTAGGAGACTGATTTCTTGTCACTGTGACTGCTTTGTTGAAATCACACTGTGTTCGGGGTTCAGAAACCAGTTATGATCTTAGAAGAAAAATGGCTGAAGAGGTGTTCCCAAGGGAACAAAAAGGGTGGTCAGTGGGCCCTGAACAGAGAACACTAGACATTTGGTGAGTGTGTGTTGTTGCTAGTTGAAATGTCACAGAAAAAAAAAGCTAATGGCTCTCAGTTTTCAATGACTTGTGAGGTTATTTCCTAATTGCATTAGGAAAATTGGGACATTGACTCTTAGATGTCTTAAGATTTCCATAGCCTGAAGCACAGAGGGCCAGGCTCACTCCTTTCCATTTTAAGCATTTAAAATAGGATCTTTTTCAGATAATAACAAACAAAGAATACACCCCCTAGAACAGTACAATACTATGTTCCAACATCAAATATTCAAATGTTCACTACAAGCTAGTTCTCTTTTGTTTTTCTATAAATCTCCGTGAGATGCAGGTGGCCTGTATCCATTAACAGCATATGAAATAAAACATGGCTATGACAAGTCTCATAGCTGTCATGAGAGGGATGAATCCCTGTACTTCTACAGCAGAAAGATTGCAACAGAATTTGAACTCTGGTGGCATGTAATGTCAGATTGGACTGGTCAATGAAGGTTGAGCCATGTGTCCTATCACACTATTAGTGAGGGTGACCAGACTAATAGTGTGTGATGTACTATGAAAAATGTGACACAGTTTATTTTATTAAGTAAACTTTCTTCAACCAATGGATATTGCCAAATCCCACCATCTTTGGAAACAAAGGTACAGTGAAGGTGGTGAGGGCCTTGGTACAGCCCTAATAAAACTCTGCTTGCTTGTTAAACCCGTTGTGTGTCATTGCCATTCTTTGTTTCAAAGATGAATAGCCCAACTTGTCACTGGAAATTGTTTTAAGAGCAGCTGGGTTATAACAGCAACAGCAGCAGTATCCCACCCTAATCCTAACTCATGGAGCCTCAAACCTGGCAAACTGTCTGGCAGAACAATGTGCCCTGAGTCACATGCATATGTGGCAGGACTTGGCAAGGGTACCTGAGAACACCTGTCATGGTGAGCAGGTCAGGAAAGAGCCACAGAGGGTAGAGCTTGATGAAGATGTGGACAGAATGGGCAGGCAGCATCTCATGGTTTTCAAGCTGATTCGGGAATTGCAAAGATCCTGAGTTCTACTGCTGTTCCTGCTACCACCAATTCCATAGACAGATACAATAGCAAAGAGCAGATATTGAGAAGAGATTCTGATATTTTACTTTTCTGTTCTTCTAAAAAGCATTGTAATAGGATAAGTGCTGGTAAAGTCTTTCTCTGATTGGCATGTCGACCTGCCAGTCATAAAACTCCACACTGACAAGTGCTTTCCTTTGATAGAAAGACTCAGCATAGTTTTCAAGTGGTTCTGAAGCTTTATTCACCTTGGACCACTTTGTTCTGATTCACTTTGGACCACTTTGGTCAAGAGCCTGTTTACTTTGGAAGTGATCCAAATACCACCAAAGCAGTGTGCTCTAGTTTGCTCTTCAGACTTCATCCACAGCACATCCACACCCCTAATGTAAAATCATTTAAATCTAGTTAAGGATGAGATGGAAGATGAAGTGTTACAGAAGCTTACCCTCACATGATTTATAATAATTCAAAATTTAGCCAGAGTCCTGGCAACTCCTGCTCTTTACTTTCTTTTTGTGATAACACTGTGCCCTATATACCTCACTCATTTACTTGGTTGAAAACTTTGCTCTCTAAGCCTTCCCATTCCATGGACAGTCAAGTCTCTGAAGGGCTCTTAAACCCCATCACATTGTAATGGATAGAAAAAATATTAAGAAACCAATTCTGCTCAATTCCTTTTAGTCTCATTCACAGGATAAAGGTGTATTTTTATTTTTTTATTTTTTGGTGTGCAATTTTTAAGTCCAATAATGTTATCAATACACACATTGATTCAACAGCCCAGGTACATGTTTTCAACCCGTGTCTCTGTCTTAGTATAGGTTGCTTGCTGCATTTTCTTCATCTGTAGAGGAATGTTCTATTTGTGTCATGGGATAATGAGCACAAAGCACTGACTCACATTTAAGAGAAAACTGCAGCCCCTGCAGCTTCACCTGAGCCCTGTAGAGCTGTGGATGACTGTTGTGGTGTTTTATTTCCTTTCCTCCTAGGCACTCCATGGCTCGAGTAGTTTCCCCCCACCTGATTAAAAGTGTTTGTAGAACTCCATCTTGTACCCCATGGATATATCAGCTTGCAACTTTTTATTCAGCTGTAGGGGATATTAAGATTGATGTGATCATTGGGACTGTGTTTGTTAAGAGCACTGTGCAAATGGAAACTGTGCTTATAATGTAGCCCAAATGTACAGAGGACCTTTTTTATATTTATTTAATGGCTAGAGTGACTGCCAGACCTTGGGAGAGAGGTAAGTTGCTAGCTATTTAGCTGTCACAAGAATGAACTCGTTTCTGATATTGTTCTCCTGGAGGCTGTTTTCAAGCTGGTTGAAGTCAATGGCAAGTTGATGGAGTGATTGCCATCGACCTGAGTGAGTTTTGGAATGAGTGCTCATAGACAGTTACTTTTGACATGTGCTACTAAAGAAAAGCTGGGGGAAGGAAAAGAGAGAGAGAGAGAGAGAGAGAGAGTACACACACACTTTGAATTGATTGATTGATTGATTGATTGATTATATACCTTCACACCCATTTTCTCCTATTTCCTCTTCATGCTGCAGCCTCCAGCACTACATCCCGTGCTGTTATGGAAGTACAGGAAGTTGCAGTGGGAATGAGGAGCAGGCTCAGCTCCCTTCATCCCACAGAGGTTGGGATACATGGCCCATTGTTCCTGCTGTCTACCACAGGCTACAAAATCTGTCCTAAGGGGTGGGAAGAACAGGTTGAGTCCATGGCAATGCATGGCTTTCCCCTCCCTTTCCTGTCTTCATGATTGTACAGAATCTATTATAGTTACCCAGGGTAGACACCAGAAATGGATCACTGCCACTTAACAGGAGGGAGAGGGTCAAGGCACATGGAGGTCAGTGCAGCTGAGGCCAGAGCACCAGACAGGCTCTTCCACTGTTAATACAATGTGCCAAACTCCCCACCACCTCACCCGACACCCTCTCAGTAAGTGGCTAGGAAATTAGTGTTGCCATTGTGTCCCACTGGACAAGTCGCTACTGGTATTAAGCACTTAATGATGGTAATTTTTCTGCGATATTCTGCTACTGGCATATGTCAACGTTGTTACGAAAAAGGAGCAATGCTGCTGAGTGCTCCATGGCAATTGCTGAGTTTCCACTTACTGTATGGCCTACTTACCACTGATCTACACAGGTTCTGTTTAGTTTCAGATTAGTTATTTTGCATATTCATTTTCTTTACATCGATTTATTTAAATTCCAAATGTGTAAAATGGTGTATCTAGGGGTTCGCTAGGGAAACCCATGACTTACCATTGAATCGGACCAAATGGTAATTGGGTTTTCTGTCGGTCCATGCTTTTTAAGCATGGGACAAGTCGAGGTATGGAGAAGCCATAGAATCCTATCAATTTCCAACTCTCTGAGCTGAGGTTCTTGGACTTCAGACTTTCTAAGCTTTGGAACTTGTACTAGATAAAGTTGATTTTTACCTGTGTATATCATGTAAGCTGCCTTGTCAGGCTTTGCCCTAAAAGGTTCCCTAAAATACATTAAATAAACAAATACATCCAGGTGTTTTGCCTCATGGGGGCTGGGAATTGGGCCATACATAGCATAAAGCTTAAAATTTAAAAGCTAAGTGAAAAGAAAATTAGTTAAATAAAGAACATATAATAAATCTATGATCAACCTATATTTTAAAAATCTCCAAATGACCTTCCAGAAAATATTTTTAAAATATTCATAATTCTTGAATTGTATCTCTTTTTTTTTAAAAAAAGCTTTAATGAACTTCAAATAGCTTTAATGAACACATTGATGATTTTTTAAATCTTGGGGGCCAGTTGATATGCCAGGGAAGTTCCAGAAATCTGCTAATGTTGATTTACCCAACTTCAGTGTCTTGGGAATTCTCCCTGCAGATCACAGAGTAAAGCATTTGTAAAGCAAACACAAAGTAGACAAAGGAATATTTATAAAAGGAAATGTTAATAAAATAAATACGCCAAATAAATAATAAGCAAATAACAAAAATATGATAAGTAGACCCGTTGTATAAAGTGCTAACTTGGTAGAAGAGAAGCATTATTTAGACAATTTGTGTAAACTATTTGCTTTTGTGATTTTAGTAGAAACTCAATATGTTTCTACATGTCTGTGAGTTCATATACCAAGCTAGTGCCAAATGTATTGCTCTGATTTCCTTTGGACCACATCAGTGAGGCTGGGGGGAGGGTCTTAGCGTCTGGGCAGCCCAGGACCTCCATACACACTGCCAAGGCTTGTGTCCCGGGAGGTCATTTCGGTGTGACAAACACAGCAGTTTGACTTCACCCCTGGAGGCACACTCCATTCTCTCTTGAGACAAATAGATGCCAACAGAACAACATATACTATGGGTGCCATCCAATGCCTCTTTATTGAAACTTCAGCCAGTGTAGAATTTAGTGGCCAAGTTTCTCACTGGGGCAAGACAGTTTGAGCATATTATACTGATCCTGTTCTGACGGCAATGGCTGCCAGTTAGTTTCTGGCCCAATTCAAAGTGCCGGTTTTCACCTATAAAGTCTTAAATGCCCCAGGACCGCAATACCTCAAGGGCCGCCTCTCTATATATGAACCTACCCAGACCCTGAGATCATCCTCTGAGGCCCTTTTTCATGTGCCTCCTCCACAAGAGGTCTGGTGGTTTAAGACTCAAAGCTAAATGCCATAGTTATTTTGGTTAGAAAGCTTAAAAATCATAACTAATTTTGACAAAACTATTTTAGTCATGTAATCCACTTTAGTGAATATGTAGACTACAGTATATAGACATGAATACATGTTGAAAATGTTCACAGCTTCAGGATATGAGAAAGATTAAACATTTCTTTGCTACAGAAAACTTTAATCTGTTAGCACACATAATATGAAATGTATATTAGAGTCTGCCAACATTCAGCTTGCAAAGGAACTGTCATTCAGCAAAAATGGCCTGAATTAAAATGCTGAACTCATTAGTTAAAGAGACTACTTTAGAATCGTAAGGTAGAGTACCGTTTCCGAAGGTGGGAACTGCAAGTTCCAGTTCCTCTCTGTTCCTTTTTTTCTTGTGAACACTGCCATTTCTTTGTTACCAGGACAGGTGATTTGTCACATTTATGCTTCTGTCAGGTTGATTTTGTTGCTGCAGAATTTTATTTTTCGTCTGGTAGCACAAAATCCTATCATTTAAAAAAGCTGGTCAGATTCTCCAAAGAGAAGATAAAGGAGATGCTTTCACCACCAACTAACTTTTCCAGTGTATCCACACAGGTAGCAGAAAGTTTGATGAAGGATACCAGAAAGACAACAGACTCTGGAGTGTCACTGTCATTTATTCCTCATAATCAATGTTGCCTTTGTAAACCTGGGCCAAAATCCATGATATTTGTGCCGCAGCAGGAGTCAGGAAACAGAGGCACCATGGACACATTGTTTCCCCTTGAAGACCCAATCACCCTAGCCTAGTAGAACAGCTCAGATTTCATAGGCATGGGATCCTAGGTTTGAGTCCAGAATATAGCTTCTGCTATGTCATTATGATGTGGATGGGGCTGTTGATGGTCATGGTTTCCTTCTTCTTCATCAAGGTGAACAGGGGTGGGGATTTTCATTCTCCTAGCACTTTAATCTCAAAGTTTTCATCATTGTCAGGGGTGTGCTCAGAGAATGTAGAGCTAAATGATTTGATATTTTTGCCCTGCCCTTTCAATGGCAAAGGTAAAGGACCCCTGACAATTAAGTCCAGTCACGAATGACTCTGGGGTTGTGGTGCTCATCTCTCTTTACTGGCCTAGGAAGCAGACAGTTTTTCCGGGTCATGTGGCCAGCATGACTAAGCCACTTCTGGCGAAACCAGAGCAGCACACAAAAACACAATTTACCTTCCTGCCGGGGCAGTACCTATTTATCTACTTGCACTTTGACGTGCTTTCGAACTGCCAGGTTGGCAGGAGCTGGGACTGAGCAACAGGAGCTCATCCCGTCGTGGGGATTCGAACCGCCAACCTTCTGATCGGCAAGTCCTAAGTTCTGTGGTTTAACCCACAGCACCACCCACGTCCACCCTTTCAATACCACCTATATATTCACCTCATCTGGGCTGTCCTGCCAATGAAGTTGCACTTGAACAATGGGCACACCACCATTTCAGAAAATCTGTACCAGTCTGTCTTTCACACGGCAGCATATCTTACATTCCATAGCATGGCAAGAATTATGCCTTATCTCATTGCAGCTTTATTATAGCCTTTTAGCCAACGTATCTCATATCTAGGTTTTTGCCCTTAATGTAGAAATAACCATAAGGGTTTGGTTTCACCAGGGCTGCACTGAATATTTTTTTCAAATTATGTCTGGATTCTGTTTTGTTTCCTGTGTCTGTTGAACCCAGTCCTGAAAGCATATGCTCCACCCTGTGTAAGAGGGTGTTATTTTCAGTGTTTGAAGGAGGGGAAAAAGGAAAGTTAGATTAATAAGAAGCGTTTTGGAAGGTCAGATCTTTCCTTTTCTCCTTTCTGCCCCCGCTTTCTGTTATATCTGAGTCCTTTTGTATACTTCAGGCAATTATTGCTGCTTTTATTATATAAACCCAGGATCTTGACAATGAAGCAATTGCAGTTTATTGTCCTGTTTCACACCTGCAGGGAATATCAGAAATACCGAGAAGCTGAGTTATGACAAACAGCGTCAGTATGAGATAATGGTAACGGCTTTTGACTGTGGGCAAAAACGTGCAACTGAAGATGTGTTGGTACGAGTTGAAGTCAAGCCTGTATGTAAGCCCGGATGGCAAGGTAGGGATTGTGTATTGTTGTTTCTTTGGAAATGTTGATGATGAATGTTGAGATACAAATAAAATGTTAACTCTTTAAAATTGTAGAATATTGGCAATTTCTTTTTCTTTTTTTTATGTAATGCGCTTTTCAAGTGATATAAATATTCAAAGCAGAAAGCAATGATAAAACCTTGGGGGAAAAACTTCAAAACAAAATAATTAAAATATGGGGAAAAGCAGGGGAGATAAACCAACTAGTTCACTAACAGTTAGGGGCTTCCCACATTCAGAGAGCAATCCTACAGCATGGTTCAGCTCTGTCACAGGACCTGACAACCCAGTGTAACTTAAGCTGGCAAAAAGGGTAACTCAAGCACTACTTTAAAGGCTTGTTTTTCCTCTGCTGGGCTTAGGTTGGCTTAGCCAGCAGTGGCCCTGTTCCCGGATCTGGCTTCGTGTGCATAGGTTTGCTCCCTTAATGACTAGGTGCCTGGCTAAAGCAAGAATGACACCGTTCCTGGGATGCCTCCTAGTATTCAAGGGCAAGTTGATGGGCAGCTCACAAGGAGCGGCAGTAGCAGTGGTCACCACCTCTTCCAGGAGAAAGCATCAATTCATGCTGTAACCCAGGGCCCCAGCTCTTACTTGAGGATACCATGTGCTGGCAACAAGTCTGCCTGGTTTTTTTAAAACTAAAGTTTTTGTTACAACTGAATAGTGCCACATTCCAGCGAGAGATGCTGAGGTTTGTAGTCATAGCATCCACTTCAGCAGGATTGGGCATTCAAACCACACCTGCTTCCTCTTATGATCAGTGCCGGATTTACATATAAGCTAAACAAGCTATAACTTAAAGCCCCACTCTCTTGGGGGCCCCTCATAAAATTTAAAGGAAAAAAACAACCGGGTGTACATTTCCAAAATATCAGATAAAAAAATAAAACCTACATACAGCAACAGTGTTTTGCGTTGTTTAGGGTCCTATCATGTAAGTAATGGGCCCCGCCTGCTAGTCTGCTCCCTAAAATGTCACTGGTTTGCTCATATCTATATATAGGGGGCCTACATTCTGCATGTGCAAATGGCTTTAGATACTTATTAGGTCCATAAATTAACATATAGCATATATTCAACACAAAAAACAGCAACCATTTGTTGTTGACAAAGGACAGCTGGGCATATAAAGGGCCCCATTACCTTCAGTCGCTTAGGGCCTCATCAAACCTAAATCAGGCCCTGCTTATGAGTACCCTTTGTTATTGCTAGACCTTATTGCTACTTTTTATTGCTAAAACTGAATGAATCTGAACATGCATCTGGAAAAAGGTCCTCCCATATTATGTATCCAGGATTCAGTTCCTAAAATGCTTTAGTTTATGAGTTGATGGGTTAGGTTTCAGCCTTACATACTACTGTTGGAGGCAGTATGCCTCTGAATGCTGGTTGCTGGGAATCTGGGATCACAAGTAGGAAGAATGCTGTTGCCCTCAGGGCCTTCCTATGGAATTCCTATAGGCATCTGGTTGGCCACTGTGAGAATAGGATATTGGAACAGATGAGCCATTGCTTTTCTTCTGTTCTTACTACTCAGCTCAGGCAACACCACGTACTGATCCCTATTTCAAAGGAGCAAATATGTGCATTCCTCAAAAGTTAGGATATCAATGGTTCTCTCATATGTTTTAGTATATTTCTCTCTCAATGCAGAGAATACTTGAGATGCTTTGTTTGTGTGTTTTGTTTCTGATGATTTGTGAATAGTATGTGGCACCACTCAAAGGTTCATTTTTAATATAAGACTTTCTTATTGCAACTGATTAAGTGTCAGATGTGACCTATTTAATAATCCATTGGGATCAATGCAGAGGTAGGACAAGACCATTTGAGGTAGGAAATCTAGGTCACACTCCTTTGTGATTTCTACAGGTGCTTAAAAGTTGTTTTCTTTTTTTTTAACAGAGAGCAAGCATTGCTTTTAATGGATAGGGGCATAAATCTGGAATACCCCCCCATCCCATTTTGGAAACAAGAAACCTGTGTGTAGGTGCAGCAAAGTGTGTAGGTGGGAAAGTGCAGCAAAATATATTTGATGTGATTGTCCACTTATTTATTGTTATTTTATTTTTAGTATTATGATGGCATGAACAAAGTCAAACTTCAAACAAATTTCATATTCAGGATTTTGAAATAGTTAAGTTAGTTCCCCCCCACCCCCACCCCAACTGCAAAGGTGATTGCTGCTTTTTAAAAATTCACAGCAGGTTTAGCCCTAACAAATAAATTACTGCAGGACAGAATCTGAGCACTTGTCTCTCAATTCTTCTAAGCTTTAGAATCTGCAGTCTAGTGAACTTTCAAAAAAATGGAAGAAAAGCAATGCTTATCTTAGAGATATAAACTTGTGACCTTCTGATCTCCTGATGTGCAGTGCCTCAAAATGGAATTCTATGAAATAAGGTATTCAAAGGCTGAAACACCAGAAGTGTTTTCTTCTTCAAGATGTATTATAGCTATTGATCCTTGACTACTTAGACATTCTTTGTGTATGTGGCATAGGCTCAGCAGGGCATTGATGACCTGTGATATGTTCTTCAACTTCCTGTTTCATTGATATTAATAGAGCCATAAAAAGCAGTACCCATCCTCTGCATTCTACTTATTTATCTTGGATATCTTGGGGTTATATTCCAGATTGCACATATCCTAAAATGCCATTTATTTGGACCTCGTCAAGTTTTTCATTTCATCCAAGTTTCATAGAATGTATAAATCAAAACATCTGTAGGCTATTTTGTAAGGCCTTTCTGCATAGTAAACTTTCCTGATTCGCCAGGAACCTTCATAATGTGTCTTTGATAATTGGGTTGGATGTTTCCTTGATTTAATTCTTCATCTCAAGATCTCCCTGTTTTGATCAGGGGGACATTTGCACATCCACAGTACTAAATTATTTTTGGGGTATGATATTACCACCCGCAATGATTCTATAGAGGAATCTACCGCTTTTGAGATTTCCAGCTTTCAGAACTCTGTGAATGCCACAGAGTAGACAAACCTTTAGTAGATAAAGTTACCAACAAAACCCTATGCCAAAGAAATGCAGAGCCAGTAATAAATGATGTGTTTTATGAAACAGAAGGGCAATAACATGAAAAAGTATACCTCTTTAAGTCATAGGAAATATTATGTGCATTATTTATTCTTGTTTTGCAGAGGAATCAAAGTTTGCTGTAGGACAATGATTGACACTTTATATGCTGTATTGTGATAAGGTGATAGAAAGATAGTGTTCAAAATCAAACAGCTGCTGAGCTTATGTATGAATTCATACTGTTGCTTATATATGGTAACAAGTAAATACAAAAATTGTAGTGATCATCCATCACAATGAAGGGTGCACAACAGCAAATGCTCTTTAAAAAAAAAGTTAGGATGTAATTTTTAATCAGATTTATCAATATAATCCAGGTCTTGTGAAACTGGGATATAAGAAAATGTAGAAAGGACATGCCAGCTTGCTTCAGTGCCATGCTAGTACCATGGGGCAGCCCAGTAGTTCTATGTACTGGGCTTTGAGGAGAATGAAAGGCATCAAAGTATGCGATATGAGACCAGACACCAACCTAGTCCAGCATCTTGTTTTCCACAGAGGCCGGCTATTACAAATCTGATAAATCTCTAAGAACATGAAGCAGCAACCCTGTATAACTGTTGCTTTCCTGCTGTTCAGAGGCATGATGCCTTTGATCCTGGAAGTATTATATAGCTGTTGATACTCTTATCCTCCCTGATCATTTGTCTAGTCCCTGATCCTACAGTATATTCTAACTTCTACATGTTCGGATAGGCTTGCCTAAACAAAGATGTTGCAAACAGGTGCTGGAAAGAATACAGTTGAAGGTGTTTGCCTTATGTTGGGGACTTCCAGAGCGCAGGAACTGCCAAGCTAAAAGATTGATATCTTACCACTGTAGAATGAGCATTATGTGGCACTTGTAACAGGGCCAGTTCTGCAGGTGGTGTACAGCAACATTAAAGCAAAACACTAGCAAACAAAAACCTTTAAAAGCAGTACAGAATAACTGTTAAAATGACTGGCTAAATGTAGTTAAGCTCACAGCATGAGTAACTGTTTAAAACTATTTTGTAGCCTTTTGTGCTCCCAAGTAGGTATTTACTTCTCCAAACCCTTTGTATGCACTTTCATTGCACATCAAAATTTGATGTTTGCCCCCTTCCCCACAACAACTAGGAACACAGCCTTGACTGAATGGATTTGGCCTGGAGTGATCTATGCATGCTCATCCTTCCCCGTCTATCCACATACGTTAAACCTTTGCATATCCTCTGGCTATTTCAGTAAATAAACTGGTAGTGTCTTGACAGTGAAGAATAAGACCTTGACCTCCTTGCAGTTGAAGAACATGCCATTTCAGTAAAATCACATTGTCCCTGTCACTCAAGGCTTCAAATGAATTTATTTACGTTTATATAAGAATATTTCATTTTCCCTGGATCTCATTAGGAGCAGACTTTTTAAAATTGCTGCAGAAGGGAAAGGTGGAGCTGAGAAATTCATTTTCACAAATTTCACTCAACATATCCAAATGTTCATGTTCAATTAGGGATATCACATAAAAACCATGTTCTCTGCTTTCTGTTTAAGCAGTGGACACCAATTGCACCGCAGACAGAGCTGTTCAAAAGCCCCCAAAGGCGAAATAGTAAGGCTACAGAAACTCTGCAGCCCTTGAGCCATGGCAAAGGGCACATCCCAGGGAAATGGCAAGCCTTTTTCATAAGAGAGCTGTGCAACATTGAACTTGTCTGATCTAGCTCAAGGAAGATGATCTCTGACCTGTTTCAGGTGAAGCATAGACAGAATACCTTAGGCAAGAGCACTACCATCATGTCACATGACTATAGGTGGGGCCTGGGACAGAACTGGATCAGCACTCTTACCTAGGTCAGTTTATCTAAATCTTGGGTCCCTAGCTGTTGTTAGACTACAATCCACATCATCCCTGACCATCAGTACAGGCTGGCTGTGTCTGGAGGGACTTGTTTGGGGGACCAAAAGTTTGGAAAGGCTAGTCTAGGGAATATAAAGCAGTACTTCAGCTAATTATTATTTTTGGGTTCTGGACTTGGTGTGCATTGCTTCAGTTCTGAAGCACACAATTACCATTTCTCTTCTCCTTACCCCCACTCCCCAATTTCATGCTTTGCAATTGTTTTTACATTCCCGATTTGCTAGAGCAAAACAACGAACAGAAAGTATTTGCCTTCCCTTTAAAAAGGAAATACTCTGAGCATGTGCAGGTTTTGCATTTTAAACTCACTTCGATCATAGTAGCATCATGACTCTAGAAATAAAATGGAGTTTTCTCCTGCTGTCTTGATGCAAAACTATTTACTTGAAAATAAGCACCGTTTCATTGTTGAAAAGTTTGACATTTTTTCAAAGCAAAAACAGTAAAGTGTACATTGTAGCTGTGTATGTTTCCAGCTGGCTTCTGCTGACTATAAAACACTTTTAAAAATAAAAAGAGAGGTAGGATGTTGTGGTGACCAGCGTCAGCCCCAGTGAGCCTCACCATGTCCCTCAATCCACTTGCTAATGACAAACCCACTTGCTACTGCTTTTATCATTTGCTGCTCTCTGAGGGGGATCCCTGAGCTTTGGGGTCCTAGATCCCAGCCCCCGCCCCCCCAGTTCTAGGCAAAGCTACAAAACTCAAATTTTATTAAGGAATTCTGCTTAAGCTATACACCCAAGCTTTATTAGCCAAGTTTAGGAATTGCTCAGCAGCTTTGCTCCAAGTCTCAAGAACCTTTCTTGTACGTTGTTAGTTCAGGGACTGCATGGTACTCCGAACATTCTTCATCAGCTTTTGCATGCTTCCTTCTTCAATTGAAAGTAGGAGTAAATTTTTGAGTGGGCAACAGTCAACTTTGGCTCATCCATCAGAAACTAAAACAATTTCCCCATGAATCTCAGAGTACAGTCCCAGTAAATCTTTTAAGAATGAACTAAGGAACTGGTCATAACTGAAGCAAGATTTGCAATTTAAACTCCATTTACACTTAAATAATCTGAGCACGTTGTTCTCTTTCCTCCTCAATACAGAAAGTTTCTCATTTGCGTCTTCAATCAAACCTTGAAGTGAATGAACATTTGATCTGAAATGAGTTTTATTCCATCCACCACATTCTTATGTGTGCAAGGCTAAATCAGACTGACTAGATATGCATATTATCAATGTGCACTGTCTGGAAAACCTTACAAATGAAATATCCAGATGTGCAGATTAGTAGAAGAGCTTAACTGGGATGGTTGCTTTAAAGAATCATCTGCAGCATCTGAACACCTCTGTGATAATTAAGCAATATGTTTGCACAAAACCCATTGTGCAAACCTGAAATACATGCATATTTTTTTTTTAGTTTTAATAGACCAATATTTTGAAGAGATCAAAGTCTCTCATCTGAAACTGTTTGCAAATTCCATATTTAGTCAGATATTTGAAAATAAAACTCTCTGGTTGAGAAGGTCAGTGTGCTACATGCAGCACAGCGTGTGCTGCTGTTGACGGTTTAAATCTTCTGGGTCACCAGACGTCTGGCTGAACAAACTCTGGATTAGCCTTTTAAAGCTATGAACCTGAAGAATTCTTTCATAGACAGCTTTGTAACTTGCTTTTATTTATGCAGTTATAGATAATATTGGGGGAAAGTTTGCACTGTTTTTGGAAGCTGAAGCCCTTTGTGACAGAGTCTGGATTTGAAATAATTTAATTGTAAATCTAGTTATTCTGGTAGCTGCAGACTAATCCTCAGAAGACTTTTGCTCATGCTCCAAAGAAACAATATAAACTGATAATTATTGTCCAGAGACTGCAAGTCCTAAGACTTCAGCCCTGGATGGCTGAACGCCAGATGGATTTTCAGGTTTCAAGTTATATTAATAGCTTGCATATTTTCTCTTTAACAGCAATATGCTTTGTTTTCTTGGTTCTCTGCTGGGGAAATTGTGAACAACAACCATTCCAATTATAGAACTGGAAGAGCGATTGGAGATCATATTGTCACACACGCCTTGCTCAGTCCGGGCTGTACCAGGCTACGCCAGCCCTGTTCCACTTTCTGTCAGCTCTCACTATTAGGAGAAATGCCCTAACAGCCAAAATCTGTCATTTTTGTATGTGACAGGCCTTCAGATATTTGAAGGCAAGCTATCATGTGAGGTCTTCCCTTCATTTTCTCTTCTTCATGATAAACATAAGCAACTCTTTCAACTGTTATTGTACAAATTGATTTCCAGACTTGTTACCTACTTTTCCCTCTCCTCTGTGCATACTCTAGTACAGGGGGCAAGGAGACCTGCGTGATTCAAAGGGAGGTAGAATTCTGTATCAGGGACATCTGGAAATGAGTGGAACTGTTCAGAGGGGTTAGGACTGCATAGGGGAGGAATAGAGGGCAGGGTGGGGATGGATAGGAGGTGCAGCATTGTGTAGAGGAGGTGAGACAGTGTAGAATGATCAGGGCTGTATAGAGGAAGGGAGACTGTGTATAGGATGGAATGGATAGAGGGGGTGGGGTGTCATGGCAAATGAGGTTGTGCTGGCAGCACAGTGTCTCGTTGGACTGGATTTTGGAGGTATGCTTTTTTATGTGTGGTTCCATTTTTTTTGCCTATTCAAACCCCCATACCATCCTGGTCCCTTTTCTCTGGGCACACTCCAGGTTTTCAATGGCTTCCTTGAAATGTGGCATTCAGAAGTGGACATAGTACTCCAGATGTGGCCTGATCATCAAAGAATATCGTCCAAATGTTATTTCTCATGATCGGAGACATTAATCCATATTAATCCAAATATGTGTTTCAGTACTTTTCTTTGGCTCGTACAAGTGAACAGTAATGATAATAATAATAAACACTGGATAATGGACATTCAGATAATATGTTTTTGATACTTCTGCCATAAATTTATACACGTTTTAGGAGTAGGGCAGGTTCCACCAGTCTGGCCTTCTCTGTGCTGATTCCTAGCTATGCTGGTGTAACATGGGCAGAGTTGAGCAAACTAATAGTATCTACAGAACTGTGTATACATAGACATTGCCTTTTGGTAAGGCTCTGCGTATAAAGTTATCCAAGGCTTCGCCAGTATCCCAAAGTCAATTATGCAAATTTCACTCAGTTTTTTAAAAAACAACAACAGCAAGCAATTATTTAAACTCCATAGCAGTGTGAGTGATGGGATGGAACCACGCTTCTGACACTGGAATTGCTGCTGCTTACCAATTTGGGGCAGGGCGCCAGTGATGTTCCCTCACACCATCCTCAACCTCATAAGCCAAAGTGATGCTGGTGTTGAGAGGGCAGCTCTGTGGCTCCATCCCATCCCATCACATGTGTTGCTTCAGCTGCAAATATATTGACATTTCCTGTTTGTTTTCCTGTGTGGTATATTTGACTGGAAATGCAAACCAGCCACCAACAGAAATGGACCTGATGGGGCATGGCAGTGGTAATAAATAACATTTCCTGCAAGTATATTAAAGAAGAGTTTGGATTTGATATCCCCCTTTATCACTAGCCTAAGGAGTCTCAAAGCGGCTCACAATCTCTTTTCCCTTCCTCCCCCACAACAAACACTCTGTGAGGTGAGTGAGGCTGAGAGACGTCAAAGAAGTGTGACTAGCCCAAGGTCACCCAGCAGCTGCATGTGGAGGAGCGGGGAATCGAACCCGGTTCACCAGATTACGAATCCACTGCTCTTAACCAATACATTACACTGGCTTAAACCAGTGATTCAACCACACCACTCTGTGATTCAGCTGCTCTTTTTAATGTTCTGATATGAGAAAAAATCAGCTGAGGGAAGTTGTGACATTTATTAAAGCAAGGAGTGATAATAGAAGCTTCTATTGGAGCCCAAAGGGAAAGTGTTAATCATAGAAACGTAGACACTCGTTCTAAGTCAAGCCATTGGTCCATGTAGATCTGTAGTTTCTGATACTTGGTTTCTTGCAAAATTTATAAAATACGAATAATTTTATTCTTGTGGAAATCATGTGATAGTGTTGGTCACAATACAGTGTGAATTAATGTTGTTATTCTTTCTAGACTGGAATAAACGTATTGAGTACAAGCCTGGTTCTGGGAGTATACCGTTATTTCCTAGCATTCACCTGGAGACTTGTGATGGACCTGTTTCTTCTATTCAGACCACCATTGAATTGCAGACTAACTACATCGGAAAGGGCTGTGATCGTGAGACATACTCTGAAAAATCCCTGCAAAAATTATGCGGTATACTTTTAGCATTTTCATGAATTTACTTGGCATTGCTGTTTTGTACATTTTGATATTTACACAGGGGTTGCTTTCCACGTCATTGAGCACACATTAGCCAACTCTGCCCTCTTATGTCTCCTTCCGGGTCACTGTGATGTGTGCATGTGTGGTTGCGCAACAATTGGACACGCGTAAATCAGTTGTTGCCTGTGTTACAGACTCCCTGATATGTATACTTATGGGCTCAAAGTGCAAGCTTGGCATTATCTCTAAGTTGAAGCAGGCAGAGTCAGAATAACTCATGCTTTCTCTATCTCCACTTCTGCTTTAACATGCAGTAAGATCTTCATCTCCAAATGTCAATTGAGGCTAAGGGATTCCTCTGCAAATAGCCCAAGGAGAAGTAACAGGCTGCTAGCTGTTAAGCTATGCAACCTCTATGCAAGCAGGAAATGCAGAATTGTGCCCCTTGTTTCTCTCTCCCATTTCATTACTCTAGCAGCTCATATATTTATATCAGTGAACTTGGTGAAGGGCAGTAATAAACCTTTGAATCCCTCTTTTTACAAAATCTGAAAAACTAAATAAGTTATTCTAGCCTGATGATCCTGCTTAATTTGCATTTTGCCAAATGTGCAAGCGTTAATAAAAGTGAAAGCAACTTCTCACAGAGTAATATTTAGGACAAATCAACATTAAACACACACACATGAGAGAGAGAGAGAGAGAGAGAGAGAGAGAGAGAGAGAGAGTTTGGTGATGTGCACAGTATTGCTTATTGCAACTGAAGAAATAAAATTCCTTTTGGAAAAAAATTGTTTTCGCTGGGTAGAACTCTAGGCAATTTTGCAATGTTTATAATAGATTATGCCATCTGGGTGAGCTGAGCTTGAAGCTTTCCAGTAGGTAACATCTGTGTATTAGGGAGCACAAGCTGGTATATTACGCACAGTTAGCGCTTATAAAATAAATGCTGTCTTTGTACACACTTAAAAATGTATGTAGTCTTATTTGTTGAGGCTGTTAATTGAAATGACATGCAAATGAGGGAATTAAGTTCATTAAAAATTTACCCAACCTTTAAATATAAACCTAGGGTGGAAAACCTTCCAGAAAATTCAGTGGTTTGCATGTAGATGCTCCTAGGTCCAATCTCTGGTGTCTCCAAGTCGGGCTAGGAAAGATTCCTGCCTGGAAAGCCACTGCCAGTCAACCCTGACATTACAAAGCTAAATTGCCTGACTTGGCATACGGCAGCTTCCTAATATTTCAGAACAGTGATACAGTTCTACAGCTCCTTCAATTAATTCTTTAGATATGCATTTTGGATGCTAATATCCCACACTTGGGACCCTGGCAGCAAAGCTGAGAAGGGGGTCTTGCCATCTGGGCAAACCAGGACCTCCATACACACTGCCTGGGCTTGTGCCCTGCAGAGGTCACTTTGGTGCTGCTAATGCAGTGGTTTGATTTCATCCCTGGAGGCGCACTCCATTGTCTCCCGACAGATGGATGCCAGCAGCCAATCTGAATATCATTCTAAGCCATAGTTAAACAACTTCTTCTTCTTCTTCTTCTTCTTCTTCTTCTTCTTCTTCTTCTTCTCCTTCTCCTTCTCCTTCTCCTTCTCCTTCTCCTTCTCCTTCTCCTTCTCCTTCTCCTTCTTCTTCTTCTTCCCCTCCTCCTCCTCCTCCTCCTCCTCCTCCTCTCCCTTTACCACAAGGTCCTGGTCAGGTCACAACAATTTAAAATTAAACATTTAAAACAAATTACAATAGAATAATAGAATGGGTTCTAAACTATTGTTTAAATGTAAACATGGCGTATGCTAATGCACACTGCGGAAATTGCGGGTGCTTCACTCCCCTTCTGCTGCTGCCACACTGCTGGGGAACAAGTCATAGTCTGGCTTAGCATTATGTCCAAACCCCAAAATAAGTCACAGGTGGTAAGCAAGGAACAAACCTTGGTTTTAGCACTCATTGGCTTTTTATGAGGGGATGAGAATGCAAAATGATGCAGAAATGTGGCAGACTGAATTTAAGATTGGAGTAAAGTGAGAAACTGATGGAAGTCAGTCTCTAGAGATGCAAAGGGCATCAATTCCTGGCCAGAGATTAAGGAATTTGTAGTTTGAAAACCTATATTTCCCCATGTAACTGAAGCATCATTGCCACCTGTAATCCCCTTCCCTGAAGCAAGGGTCTTTTGTTTACATTTTGGGGGGAAGCCAGAAGGGACTAGCAGGAAAGAATATGAATTCCATTTCAAGCTGGACCCAGTAGGGAAAGTTTGCATTTGAATTATTTAGTTAAAATCTGACACCATTAATATAAAAAACGTTAACACCTGCACAGTATTCAGCTGGTACCTTGACTATTCTATGTTTGCACATAAGATATATCTGTGAGTTCCACAGTTGGCTTGCTTTTGAAATATGTGAAAATAAACCGTTAGTCAGATAATGTTGCATGGCGGCAAACAATTAACCCTGAGGAATACTGCTTTTCTATTATAAACACAACTCCACAAACCAATCGCTACTGGTTAAATATTCTGTGCTTGCCACTGCAAGTCTTCAAACACTAGAAATAATTATTTTGAAGAAATACTGGGCAACCAGTAAACATTTTGTGGTTTATTTGCTTTTTCATTCAATGAAGGTATAGTTAATGAGAAGTGAGGAAAGAACTCTAAAGAATGGCAGCACGTCTGCCCAGGCCCATCGCAGCTCATAGGACTGTCAGCATCCTTTTCCACAACAATAATCTTAGCCCTGGATATATTTGCTTCAGGGCTCCATACATAGCACAGTGTGAATATGCTTGTATTCCATGAGTACCTTTGTTTACCTCCACACATTGGTACTTCCAGCTGAACTCTGTCTCAATTATTCCCAACCACACTAGTGGGTGATTGTTAATAAGATGTATCCACACTGTGTGATGTTGTCTTCTCCCCTCAGGGAGAGAAAGGTTCTGAAAGGCTTCATGCACAGTCACTATTCTCTAAACTGGCAAAAGAGTGATGGCCTGCATATTAAGAGGCTGAACACCTTGATGACATGGGCAGAAGTCCTCTTTATGCATTTGTCCCTAGTATATGTGAACGTAACACATGAAGCTGCATTGTAAGGAGTCTAAATATTGGTCCATGTAGCTCACTGTTATGTACCCTTGACATACCATGGGTTTCCAGGATCTCTTCTGATCCTGCTGCTGCTGAGATCCTTTGAAGTGGCCATAACAGGGCATGAGCCTTGGATTTTCTGCAAGGAAGAATCACTGCTAATCTATAGCGGGGGTGGGGAAAACCTGTGGCTCCCCAGATGTTGTTGGACTCCAACTCCCATCAGCCCCATCCAGCATGGCAAATGGTCAGGAATTATGGGAGCAGTGGCCCAGCAACATCTGAAGGGCCATAGGTTCCCCATCTCTGCTCAATAGTCTAGTAGCATGGACACATTTATGTTTATTTTATGTTTGGGTGTTTTTTCAGCACTTGAAAACAAAGGCAGCATTAGCAATAAATGAGAGGGATTAAGTGTGTCAGAGTGTCTCCTACAGTGAATTCAGCTGAACAGCTTTCTCATTAGTGTCTCATCAGACTGTTCATTATATATCATCTGCAGGGGCGTCATCAGGTGCCATTGACTTGTTACCAACTCCCAGTGCAGCAACTAACTGGACAGCTGGTCTTCTGATAGACAGCAATGACATGATTTTTAAATTTGAAGGGAAACAAGGAGCCAAAATCCCTGATGGAATAGTACCAAAGAATCTAACAGATCAGTTTACCATCACCATGTGGATGAAACATGGCCCAAGTCCAGGATTAAGAGCAGAGAAAGAAACTATTCTGTGCAATTCAGATAAGACAGGTGAGTCAGCTTTATTTAAAACTGCATTTTCTTCACCCTTCTCCATTGCTTGACATGCTGAATAGAAGTGCGTATTGAAAAATGTTTTATATTCAGTCATGAAAGTTGGCATCAGGGTACTTCTGATATTGAAAAAGTGGACTTTAGAATAAGACAGGTAAAGTGAAAACACACTCTGATTTCAGTAAATAATACAACCTAGCTAAATAATAAAAACTGTGAAAGTTTTTATCCTATTAATATATCTTTCTTTTAGAAATGAATCGGCACCACTATGCACTATATGTGCACAATTGTCGCCTTGTGTTCCTGTTGCGGAAAGATTTTGACCAAGCTGATACCTTTCGACCTGCGGAATTCCACTGGAAGCTCGACCAGGTACTTAGTTTATTTTTTATTACGGTAATTCCTAAATTTCATTCAGTCACTGTAGTGGATTGAGTGAAGAACCGCTAATAGACACAAAAACTTAACTATTATTTGAGTACAGAAAATTTCTGTTGCACGTACAATCTTGCCACTGTTATCCACGCCAAGTAGAGAGAGTTATTGCTGACATCCAAGCTAGATTACAGCAACATATTTTATGTGGGATTGGCCTTGAAGAACATCTGGAAACGACAACTAGTAACAATCCCTCATACAGCAAAGTGATAGATTTTCTGACTTCTGCTCTTGTTGCTGCCGATATTGATGGACACAAAGCAATGAGAAAGGAAGGAAAGGGATAAGGCAGAGAAGGCTTTGGACCAGGCATATAGAATAGACATACAAAAAGGAACTGAATCAGTATTGGGGCTAACTGACATGGGACAGGATGGGGACCTTCCCCATCTCTCTCTCCTTATGGCCTTATGGCCAATTGGTTAGAACACTGTTTGAAAGATAGAAAGCTGGATTTTTTGAGAAAGGCCTGTGTGTGTGTGTGTGTGTGTGTGTGTGTCTGTGTCTGTGTGACACACACACACACACACACACACACACACACACATACACACACACACACACACACACGGGCAGGAGGGAGGGTTAATCAGGCCCTAATAGGCTCTTCTCTCGCTATGGGCAGCCCCACAGTTGGCTGATAGATTTTCAGACTGATTGCCTCCTGACTGCCACTGAATTTCATAAAACAGATTAACACTGAGGAAAGTGACATTAAGTGACAGTCCTAAATTGTACTTGTGGGTATTAATAAACAAAGTAGCTTTATCCTAAAACAATATAGCAAAACAAATTACACACTAAAGCAAATTTTATGTGTGAAAGAGAACAATCCAAGGGCCCAGGCAGTTCTTCCATCATACATTTGCTCCCCCTGCCCATAAAGAAGGAGGTCTGCTATATCATCATCATCATTTTTTATTTGTATGCCGCTTTTCCACAGTTAAAAACAAGGCTCAAGGTGGCTTACATGACAAGATTTACATAATTACAAAAGTCATAAACAATAAATAAACCACATCAAAAAACACACAACCAAATGGAAAACAATTTCCACATAAATCCACATAAACCATATCCTATGGTTCATGGGAAGCCATTCCAGGGTCCACAGAATTGCATTCTTAACAGCACCAAACTTTACAGCTAGTACAAATTTTCTCCATTTTATATTTTTATTCCTAATTATTCTAGAAAATATGTGCATATGTATTAACACAGCAGTTTACTGGAAAATTTATACAAACAGGCCTACTATGTTAGCACAAAGTGGGAATGAGGAGAGTGGCTTTATCAGATATGGAAGAGCTTTCATCTCTAAATTAAATTTTATTCAGTTTTTATGCCAATAGGAATTTTAATTGTTTGGTGCTTTTGAAGCTCAGACAATTTAACTTGATGTCTTTCTCCCTGAGTTGATGTGCAGCTTATGACACAAACCACATTTATAAGATACACAGAAGATTAGAAAGCTCCTTGTTTATACCCTATACAACAAGTAAGAAAGAAATTGGTAGATGAATCATGGTAATCCCGCAATAGAGAGAAAATCATTTCAGACATAAATCAGACACACCAGCATCCAAAGACTTCACAGCACCTTATCTTTTAGATCCATAATACATTTTCTAACCTAGATTATGTACTGTTCTTTATTAGTCTTCAAATCCCCTTTCCATCCATTTCTGCGGAATTGTCTTGTTTACCGCAGTATTGCAGAAACACAAACGGTTATTATAGTGATGCTGACAATTTTAGTTGATGCTTATTGTTACATTTATATTTTAAAAGGATGTGGTGTCTTAAATTGTTGTAAATGGTAACTGGGATAGATGCATGCTAAAAATGTAATAAGGCAAATAAAAGATAGATGCATGATTTACTCAAATATTAGTGACGCTGGGTGTTTTGCCATTTTAAAACAAAAAAGAAAGCTGGATTTAAACAAGATTATGTCCTCTTCATTGATCTATGAAGCTAATTCATCTAGGCATGTTTAAATTATAACATGACAGAAGACAGACATGCTGCAGTTATGGTTCATGATAATCAGTGCTTTCAGGTACTTTCACTGTCAATGTGATAAAAAGGTTTCATTATTTAAAGCTCTAATTAAACCATCCATATTTCCAGGAATGCAACAGTGAGCACAGTGGCATCTGCATATTGTTATTCTCTCAGCATAATCCTCGCAAGACTGTAGCATCTATGTGCGCTGCTAAGTGGTCCCCTTTCTTTTCTTTTCTTTTGCTTATCCTTAGACATCAAAGGAAGGTATCTGTTTCGGCCCTGACACTTGTCAGCAATGAGGGAGTTTGGGAATAATGGACCACAGGTGTATATTTCTCAAACTTTATTGACCGATATTGTCCTCTTGGACGTATAGATTGTCTGGAAGAGATACTATTCTTAAATGAATAATACCATTTAACCATGCTGGCTGTAAGGCAGTAAACAGAGGCTGCTTTAGTACTGAAATCAGTCATTGTTTGTTTTAATCTTCACAAAGTGGAGAAGGAGAGAGAACTCCATTGTTTCTTGAGACCTTCGGAAGCCAACAACAACAACAACTCTTCCACTGTGTATGCTGTAGACCAGCCTGTTGTACCATATTCCACTTGTCTTATTTTTTATTTTTATTTTTATTTTTATTTTTTATTTATTATTATTATTATTATTATTATTATTATTATTATTATTATTACAGACTTGATCTGTAACTAGAGCACTGCTTCTGCGCATGCGCACAGCACGATAGAGCCCTTCTGCACATGTGTGAAGCATGCAAAACGCTTTTGTGCACACACACACACGACGAAATCCGGAAGTATACATTTCCGGGTTTGGTGTGTCCACAAACCTAAAAGACTCAACATGAACCTAACGCAACACGAGGTATGACTGTATTCCCATATTCAGGTGAGCCCATTTTTTCTCAAAACCCCTGAGCACCAATACTAATCAGACCACTAAAACCTTTATGAAATGTCATTATATTGCCTTTTAACCCAATACATCTGTACAAATTGGAATAATGGTAATAACCAAACATCCAATCTTAATTTCTTCGTTGTAATTTTATATCCTTAGTACACTCCATTTATTTAGGAAAGTAACATGAAAATGACTTTTTAAAAAGAAAAGAAAGGGTTTGAGATAAGTAATTAAGCTAATTTCACATTACAATGAAATCACGCTGACAATTTTGCCGTTCTCTTAATTTAACTTAAATGATGGCAGGAATATCAAATTCAGGTTAGCAAAGTTGGTATGTGATAGCTGGGTCTTCAGTTGCTATATACATGATGCTTGAAGGGCTGGTGGAGTCTTATCCTATTTGATGCCATTATAGCTTCACTTTGATAACTGACTGCCCTAGAGAATTGCCTTTTGGCTGATAAATTCTCAGCTGCAGTTTTTGGTATGACAGATGTAGCGTGAATGTAATTTCCCACCCTGAGTGCATTCTGTCTTCACACCCTTCAGATACTTTTAGTCATCCTTGAGAAGCATGCAGGAGGGGCCCCATAATGTGTTAGTCCATTCTAGATGTGCTCTCTCTGTAATGTCAGAAGGAGGTTTCTGGCTTTTCTGCAAATGGATAAATAGTGTAAAACAACTTATGGAATATCAATGTTCAAAACATACTGGCTTATCATAATGAGATTCCTCTGTGTAATCACTTTTGAAACACAAGCCACTTGTTTTAATGTAGTTTGACAGGAGATCTGAAGACAGTGCACATCTTTTAAGGAAAAATCAAAAGTAGGGATAGGTTGTCCTTTTTCACTCTTTTTGTAACAGTTTGATAGAAGGCTTTTGGAAATATTCCACTCTGCTGGCTTCTGCTAATCTGATGGGGATTTCTTTTAAAGTCCATTTTACACACACACACACACACACACACACACACACACACGTATGTATTTACATGTTCCAACATGTGATTTCAGTTATGTCTCTCTTTCCATCAGCATTTGTTATAATTCTTTTAAGCGGATAACAGAATGATCCCGTGCCAATGATGTGGTGAATGAACATTTATTTTACAGAAAGCTGTAATTAACAAAATTTGTTGTCGAAAATGGCAATTTCACACACACAGGGGGAAGTATGTGTCCAGAGTGTGATTCTGTGCAGCCATCCATTGTGGGTGTTTTTGTTTGTTTTTTTGGCTGCAGAGTATATTGCACCTGAACCAGGAGCCTGAGCTCAGTAGAATGTATCATATACACTCCCTGAAAATTGAATGTACATAATTTTGGAGTAGAAATAGGAATGTTTTCTTGGCAGCCGCATTTCAGAAGCACATATGAAAGTTGTATCCATGTGGTACTGTTCTTCTGACAGCGTGAATGCATGTTCTGCCAAAGAAGAGGGTTTATTATTAGTAGTATTAGTAGTTGTATTATTATTTGGACAATGCAAATGGCACAATGATTATTTTCCTTGATAGATAGATTTCATTTTCAGGCAGAATGAGAAAACCAACCAAGGAACAAAGAGCAAAGGAAAAGCAAAAGGCTGAGATCCCCCTCATTAAAGCAATGGGCAAACTCCTGCAATGGCCAGTATTTAGCATCTTCTGTGTTCTTGGTCTATGCTGAGGTTCATGAGAGTTTCCAAGATACTATGTGACTAGACATCAGTGCTCCTTTCACAGGTGACTGACCTTGAAACCCTGCCAGGAGCTTCTTGTGACTAAGTGATAGATAAGAAATTAGCCACCTTATCAGCAGGTGTAAGAAATGTGACTGGCTAATAATTAAAGGATCCCAGAAACCCAAAATAAGGTGCAGAAACAAAAAGAACCATTGTGGTGCACCACCAACTCCTTGCAGTACCGAGGTCCTCCACATTTCCATTACAATTCATCCTAAACAAATAAACCAATGAAAGGCAGACTAGATAGTTCTACAACTAATGTTGGTTTAAGCTCAGTTTGGAGGTACGTGTGTGTGTGTGTTTCTGTTTCAGTGCTTTTCAACAAAATAGGCAGCAGTGTATAACAGACTAACCAAACCAAATACTGTATGACTTCTATGTATGGCAAATTTTTACACAATTGTTATATATGAAAAATGAAAAAACACCAACACCACATTGTAAACAAATATGGCAATATAGAATATGCTGGTCCATGTAGCTGGCAGGGACATACAACAGCATTGCTTGGATTCAATGCAAGCATGTCCTGTGGAAAAGAAAGCAGCATTTTAAGGGCTTTTTCTGTAGTACTTTATTCTTTAATTGGAAATGGGGGGTGCATTTTGAATGTTCTGTAAACTATGCTTATGGAGCTAGTCATGTCTTGTTAAGAAAGACTGGAATTCTGATCCATAAATTTGCACTAGCATATGTTTTTGCTACTCCAGTGTACCATCTCTGTAGCATAATGATAATTTTATGGCTTCTTTGTGGCCACATATAATCAGGAAGATTTTGTCGTAAGCAGCTGTTTATTGGCAGAGCAATGTTGGTATCTTCATTCATCTTTCAGTCAGAAATACCGTCACTTGTATGTATACTTGCTTTTCTAAGTCGGAACTGCTAATTACATGATCTGAACCTTGGAACTTCAGTCAAATGCATATACTTTGTTTTCAGGGGCACTAAACAATTATATACTAAAAAAAATGACCCTTCTTTTTTCAAATAGACAGTTAAGGTCATGATCCCTGTTGAAAGCAACAGACATTTTAGAGAGTAATGGACAGAATGGCCACCCACTTAAGCATAAGCACTTGGATTTAAGCTGTACTGGCCCCCTGAAATGAATGGGATGCTGTTTAAAACTTAGGTGTTCCTTCATACATGGCTTGCATATTTGGTTGCAAATGTCTTCAGAATGTTGGGCTACACATGGGAGCATAGAATTGGCACTTAATTTGTGGCTATCTCTGCCATATCCAAGAAGTCGCTGCAAATATCTTTGACAACTCATAGATGCTTATACCACAATTGAAAGGAATTAGATTTCTAAGTCCCAAGTTCAAGACTTTAAATATGGAAATCATTCTATTCTCTTATTGGATGCATATACAAACTGCTTCAGATGCTTAGGTTTGTCTATGCCAAATCAACTAGATTTCCAGGAAACAACTTCACAGTATTGAACAGGTTTTCCTATGTACAAACATCTTTGTAAAGTGGTTATTTCCTACAGAATACCATCTGTTGGCAAAGACGATACTTTAACTATCACACAGGCTTAACAGGTACATAATTACCTTGTCTGTGGCTCCTGGTATATAATCACTCTGTCTCTCTCTGTGGTGTTAAGAGATATAATTAAATAGCCAGAAGGTACCATTTAAGTAAAGTGTCCATGCATAATACTGGGGATGTATAACTTCCAAATTGATTCCTTATTATAAACAGATAAAGTGAAGATCCACACTCATAAGCACACTGCCAAAGATTGTGTTCTGACTGTAGAATAGGATAAGGAATAGCCAAATATTTGTATGTGCCTAAATATATCATCATGACATAAACTGAAGTGCCATTTATAAAAGCAGCTCCTTCATGGATGCTAATAAATTGCCTTCATGTAGTTTTAAAGAAGAGACTTTCCATTTATGGTTTAAACTAGCAGAGAATGTTTATCCTTCCCGTGTTTAATAATTGGCTAGCCTTCACTCTTCCCCAGCTTCATTGCTTTCCTTCCCTCCTTTTCTTTTTAAAAATGTTTCTCTATAGTTCCTGGGAGGAAACTTAACGCTAAATGAATAAATGGGGGCAGCAGAGTTTAAATAAAAATAGTGGAAGATGTAAGGATACTGGGAGACAAAAGAGGCAGGCAACAGAATAGCCATGCTTCACTCATTCAGTTTCTGGATAACATAGGAAGCATTCCCTACACAAACTTATGACATTCTGCACTTGTCATAGTTACAGTGGAAAACAGTGGGCAGAGAGTGTAAGTACCATTTCACATGTTACTATTCTGACTTGGAGGCCACATCAAGCTGACTGTCACATCTTTGGCCACCTCTAAAATCTCATTTACATTTACTGCAATCAGCATGGTTACTTCCGTCATTGAAGGGCAGGAAGGACCATTGAAGGACGTGGTATGCTGAATATACAGTAGTACCGCGGGTTAAGAACCTAATTCGTTCCGGAGGTCCATTCTTAACTTGAAACTGTTCTTAACCTGAAGCACCACTTTAGCTAATGGGGCCTCCTGCTGCCGCTGTGCCACCAGAGCATGATTTCCGTTCTCATCCTGTAGCAAAGGTCTTAACCCGAGGTACTATTTCTGGATTAGTGGAGTCTGTAACCTGAAGCGTATGTAACCTGAAGTGTATGTAACCCAAGGTACCACTGTAATTATGTTAAAGTAATCATGCAGGTCTATGTGCTAGGAAGGGATGGATCAGTATAGCTTTGGTCTACATGACTTTTGCTTATGTTCACTCATAAGTCTATATGTTATTCATAAGTTCATCTGTCTGTCTGTCTATCTCTCTCTCTCTCCCTCTCTCTGTGTGTAAATATGCATTGAAGTACACGCGGTGGCGCTGTGGGTTAAACCACAGAGTCTAGGACTTGCCTATCAGAATGTTGGCGGTTCAAATCTCCACGACGGGGTGAGCTCCCATTGCTCGGTGCCTGCTCCTGCCAACCTAGCAGTTCGAAAGCACGTCAAAGTGCAAGTAGATAAATAGGTACCGCTCCGGCAGGAAAGTAAACGGCGTTTCCGTGCACTGCTCTGGTTCGCCAGAAGCAGCTTAGTCATGCTGGCCACATGACCCGGAAGCTGTACCCCGGCTCCCTCAGCCATTAAAGCGAGATGAGCTTTAAATGAAGGATTTAATGGTAGTGAAACTGGCACTCCTGCCATCAGACATGTTGAGGGCAAGTCAGTACATAAGACTATATGAGTTGAGAGTAAGTGGTATGGAAGGCACTTGACTCTAGAAAGTTGGGCTTGGGTGGAGGCTTCTATGATGTTTCTGGCTCAGCTCCGGTAGCCTCCAGACCATAAGCATCAGAATTTGCAGACCCATGACCACCAGTTTCATGCTCAGCCTCAGAAGCCTAACCTCGTTTCCCAGCCAGGGATATAGGAGCATCTTCTTCTGACCTGGAGCTCAAGGACAGGACAGTGATTGTTGTTTTCTGGAAAAAAAGAACTCTCAACATGTTCAGAGGTATTCCGCCAAGGTATTCTGGTAAAATAAGCTACCAGTCATTTCTATGAATATATTCTGCTGACCCTTTTTTCAAGATCAGAGCAGAAATATAAAACACGTTGACTGATCCCTGGGGAGCATAAGAGCTAGGGTATAGATGACTTAGAATCAACTTAATCCTGTTTCAAATAGTAGAGGAGACACTGAAAGTTTCATTAACCATCATTTTCCATTATATCTAAACTGAACCAAAACTAAAAGAAACTAATTTCATAAACAACTGTGGAAGGTGGCTTGTTTGAGTAAACTTGATTTAAGTCTAACCTCAGTTGGTTCAGGTTGATATGCCACACTAAGCAGTGGTTAGGCAAAAATACTGTCAAATTCCTGTGCCAGAGGCAGAGGAAGTAGAGAAATCATGCAAACCTGAGGCCTGCAAAGGCTCATTCTCATAATGCTAAATCATGGTTTAGTGCAGGATTGGGGAAGATTTATTAGCTTGAGGCCCATATTCCCTTCTAGACAATCTTCTGGGGACTGCATACCAGTCAAACATGAACAATGAAAATATGTTTTAACTTTGTATAGTAGGCTAGTTTCTAAACACACTCACACTTCCCTCTCTATCATCCACACAGGCAAGCATGACTATTATCAGAGTTAAAGGACACGTTCCAGTCAGGCAAAATCACTCAAGGATGATATGAAACAAAACTGGTGAGGGCTAAGGAAAAAGATGGTATGGCAGGGAGGGGGACTGGAAAGACTCCCAAGGCCAGATAGAGAAGCTTGGGGGGGATGCATTTTGAGTGTTATGTCCAACAAGGCTATTGAGCATGGTCACTTGCTTTGTATGTTTAAAACACACTCAGTAGACTTAGAGACACTAGTGATAACTGGAAAAAATGTATAAAGTAGTCAACACTGATCTGAGCCAACTTGGTTTTATTTCACTTGTAGATGTTATTTTGTTCATAGGATTTTTGCAGAGTGCCCCTCCCCCCATTTCAGTGGTTCCTGCAAATCAAGATTTAAATCTTTGCAGTGTTTCACCCTGCAGTGCAGATTTTACTTCCAAAGTCATAACATGTTTTGCTATTTCTGCTGAATCTCAGAATTAAAATTGGAGGTGGGGAAGAGCAGAAAATGTGGAATATTTTGCATAAAAGAAGGCAAAACACAAGCAGCGGCTGAGTAACAGAAATATGAGTTCACCCGGTAGTGTGAGGATTTACATAAATAATACCTGTAGAGATTATAGCAAGGTTTAAAATTTATTGGTAATATCCCTAAGCACATGTCTCTGGAAATGAAAACATTTAACAAATTCAGAGAAATGAGCTCCATTTTCCACTGGGGCAGAATTTATTATTTGAATTATTCAGGGGAGGTTTATATATAGCCACAAAGATATGTGATATGCTAACTAATTTCTAATTATATTAGTCAGAAGCGCTCTACTGGGAACACTCTGTTTTCTTCAGTCAGGCTAAAGCAATTCACATATTACGGGTTCTAAAAATATATTTATTATATTACCAGGGTCCATAATGTAGGAGTCTAAAAAGAAAATTAATTTTCTTGGATCACATCTATTGAATATTTAACTTTATATCTGAGGAATTCATTTATCTACGGACCAAATAACAATCTGTGGAGGAAACAAAAAAAAATAAAGATGGTAATCATAGCATTGGTCTCTCTCTGTAGGAAATGACCAGGCAGCTTAACAAACATTTGATTGTCTATGGCGCCTGACAATACAGAGAATAGCTTTGAGAGAGACCATGCTGTGTATGAGGATAATAAAATTTAATCTTACCCTTCTTTCTTGGCTGTTAGCTTCCAGTCATTAAACCATGAGTGTGCTGTTAGCAAAAAGCAAAAGAAGAAGAAGAGAAATAGGTGCACTTCTTAGAAGAGTATTTCTATTCCTTTGCAGCAGCATCTTTATGATAGCATTTTTAAAACTATTATTGTTATTTGCTATTCACAATAAGATTTCTGCACACATGAGTCTTACAGAAAGTCATTTTCTGTAGTAAAAATGAATTCTAGTGTGTCAAACTCCCATCACTGGTTCTGTTTATTCATTTCCTTTTCAATAGCTGAAGATATGGTGCTAAGCACACATGGAAATAATTCCCACTGAAAGAAATTACACTGGTTGTTTTTTTAGTGAACATGGTAAGAATCTAGTGCTTAGGCTGCAATCCTAAACACTGGGGAATGCATTTGATTGAATTCATCAGGTTTTCTTCTGAGTAATGCATAGGATTAGGTGGTTAATCCTGCTTGGGTAGAAGGATAAGAGAGAGAAAGAGAGAGAAGCCAATTCTCATAGAAACCACTTTTTACGGGAGGAGCCAGAGCTACAACAAACAACCTGATTGCAAATTCCCAGTTGAGACAAGTTTGTTCAGAGATGCTGGTGCTTTTCAGAAGTGGGAAGGACTATTTCTTTTTTAATGGACTACTGCCTAATTGGCAGGCAAGCCTTGAGATCTTGTGTTATATGGAAGGAATATGATAGGCATTCTTTCTCTCCACACTTGACATTATTAAAAAGCCTATTTTCTTCGAGGAGGTTTACTGTACCTCCGAATGATTTAATAGAAAGGTTGGAACAACAGGGCAGTGTGTAATATGTATATCCTGGGTACGGATGCAGGAAGGGAGAGATTTGATTTAATTTGCATTTAGAGGTGGACCTACCTAATATACACTTCACACTTTCCTAAATGGGGAAGGAATCCGTAATGGCATGCTTGAAGGGCTAGAAATAAAATTGATATTATTTTTTTAAAAGCAAGCCTGTGTGATGTAAATCTCTGGTGTAATAGAGCTCACACTGCAAAAAAATCAGGCCTGATATCAAATGGTGAGGCCTAAGTAGGGTTACCATATTTCAAAAAGTAAAAACCAGTATACCCGGAAAGTTGTTGAGTTGTTTTTAGGAAACCCCCATAAATTGTTGAGCTTCGATTGATTTGCCTAAGATCCAGGACAAAGTGCCCCCTTTCGTAAATCCCCCTGGACGTCAATTCCACCTTTGAAACACCAGTAATGTCTGGGAAAATCCGGACATATGGTCACCCTAGTCCTAAGCATTTTGCAGGACCCACCATTGCTGACACACCTCAATTTTTAAATATATATATATTTAAAAAGTTGCACCAAATACACACACACCTTGGTACTTTCCCCAGACCCCATCTCACTCCCCTGACCATACTCTTCTCTTTGCTCCATACCCCTGCAGGTGCTTTTGCCTGTCTATTAAACTAAAACAATGCCTTCTGACTGCTTGGCTGGAGAGAGATGTGTGTCAATGGGTAAAGAAACCTCTGGCTTTTGTGTGGCTGGAATACCACCTGCTGAGAGTTACATCCATTGATGCATTCCTGTTTATCCCTGTCCCCACCCACCAGTAGAATGCAGCCCCTGGTAGGCTCTCTGCCTCAATTTGAAAAAAGTTCCCTGCCTGTGCGGTAAACCTTCAAAATATATTTTATATTAAACCTTAGTGACTTAAAAAACAATAATCAAATGGTCTGTACATTTTGTTGAATAAGATAATTTTTAGACTGGTACTTGAGTCTGAACAACCTGTCATTCTGATGAGGGCCATCAGGTGCCTGCCTTGCTGTGTCCTGCTTTCTTGGCTCCCCATGAGCACCTGCGGCTCCTGGAGAAGTGGTGAGGATCTGGCCTCCTGGTCGCAGCATCACTGTGACATACCAGGATGAGTAGGGCAGGCTGGTGGGGCTAATCTAATATTCCCGCCATCTTACCTATGGTGCTCCAAGCTTACTAGTGCCAGTAGGCAATGTCAACATTGGGAGGTGAGCTTCTTGGGACTATGCCACCCTACTAACCACTCCTGCTTATGAGACTTATCAGGCTCTCACCCATAACAGGTCACTCATTGCATGGGAATGCAGCCTCAGGCCTATTCTATGCGTTATAAAGGTGCATCCTCTGTATATCAATTACATTTCTATTTTATTTTTGCTTGAGAATTGACCATTGCCACTCAGTTTGAACAAGCTTAAAAAAAAAACCCCAAAACAAAGAAACCTGAATGGTGGTATCTGCAGAATTTTTAATTGCTGTGGGTCAGCTATAAAAAAATGCATATCAAAATAAAAACATTAAATTGCTGCTGACAATAAGCCTGTTTTGCATATGGCTATTACTTTTTAGTAGGCTATGCATTTTACATAAGTATTACATTGCAGGTGCAAAGGCCATTTCAGTGCCTTTTGCAAATTCTTGGCTGAATAATGCATGGCTCAATGACCTACTTAAATATGTATTAACTTAGTATATCATCAAAAAGAAAATATTTGGGCAATCAATATTACTTAAATAATGAATCTTTATTATTATTATTATAAACCTTATAGTGATGATGTGAGCAGGAAAAAAAAATCCCAAGGGGTATTTGCTGAGACAGCTTAAGAAGAGCAAATTAAATGACAACTTGTTTTAAAGATTATCTCTCTGTATGGAATACAGTGCAATTATGAATTTGCTCACCTGAATCTGAATATAGAAAGAAATACCTAGTCCGGTTCCTATTTTAGGCTTAAATTTAGCTTCCAATGTGAACTTTTACATATCTTGAAGATTATTAACATAGTATAAGCTACAGTTGATCTGAACTTAGTTTTGTTTTCATTATTTACAAAACGTCCTTCTGCTTTCTGTTAGCTTACTAATGCCCTATCAAAATTTCATCTCCCCACCTCGCCGGGTCCTCAGTACTAGAATAGAGTATTTTGAAAGCTTCCTAGCTTTTGTGAAGCTGAAGAAGCAAGTTCAGGAATTCCACAGCTTCCTTGCTCTGTAGGCTCAGGCACCTGAGATGCAGTCCTGAACTTGCCTGTCCAGGGTCATAGAAGCTCTCTAGCCCAAGTAAGGTTAGGGCAAAACTCTATGTTACATTTATTTTATGGTGTGTACATGGGGTGGCACACCCCTTTTTACCACTTGAGGCAAAAAAGGAAGTGCTGCCCTCCTGTTGCTACTGTTTCTGCTGCTCCCATTACCACCATACCTGTCTGAATTGCCTGCTCCCCAAGAACCTGCTCGATTTCAGGCGAGAAGTTACCCAAAATGGACTCAATCTTGTCCCAAATCAGCACTGATGGCAGTGGTGGCAGGGCAGCTATGAGGGTGCTGCCCGGGGGTTTCCGCAGTGGTTTCACCCTGTCTAATGACTGGGCCGGCTCTGGTGTGTACCTCTCTCTCTCTCTCTCTCTCTCTCTCTCTCTCTCTCTCTCTCTCGGTTAAATAAATTATAGGCAAGGGGGGGGTACATGTCCTATTGTAAATGTGTTGTGTGGTTAGCAGAGGCTTGCCTGTTCCCTTCCTAGCCTTGATTGGAATAATATCAATCCTTCTACATGGCTGGGACTATTAAGGTGGAAATTCCCATTGATGTCAGTCAGAATAGCTCCTAGTCACTGTCTGTGGATTCTTAACAGGACATAATTCAAATATGTATTGGAGTGTGGGAAGCAAAGAAACAAAAGTAAAGCATGTTTCTTTACAAACCATCCCTTCTCCCATGAAAGGCTAAGAAGGAAACAGATTGAGAGAGCAATGATAGCACACGTATCTTTCAGGGAAGGATCAGGTAAGGCAGCACATGCAACTTTGATAATAGTCCTAAATTACATGTATTGAAATAAAATAAATAAAACTGCTAACTCAGCTCAGTTTTCAGAAGAAGCTCGGGAACTCAGATCTTTCCAAAAACTGCCCTGTCACCCCTTTCCTGCCATATTGAGTAGTAGTTTGCTAGTTCTTTTGTTGTGCTCTCTGGAGTTGCAAACATAATGCTTATAAATTCATATGGATGGGGGGAGGGTTAATTTGGATAATAAAAATGTAGTAAAGCCTTGTAGTGTACAGGTCCTCTTTGTGCTGAAACTTTAATGCCCACATTCAGAGTACTTTCCCCCTTTTCCAGATATTGCCTGTTCAACAAATAGACATTAAATGAACACATTCTTCTGGATACCATGAATTACATGAAGCAAGGGGAAATAGTCATTTCTGCTATTGGTGGGGTTTTCCCCCTGACATCCCATTCTGCCAAATCCTTTAAAAAGAATTGTATTGCAAATGCCGTTCCCATTGAAATTTTGGTTTCATAAGCTTTGTCCATATTCCTGCTGCTGCTGAAGCTGTCGACTGAAAATGCTCCAGAACAGCACTAGTTTCCATTGAAGTTGCCCTCAGCAGGTAGTCCTGCCTCTTGAACTATTTTATTTAAGATATCTCTCTTGTTGTATTTATTTCTCTTCATACAAGTTTTTAAAGATAAAGCCAGTGCCTCTGGAGATCAGTCAGAACTCTTTGGTGAACTTTGTTAGTCTTTTACTGCTTTAGATTTCAAGTGCTAAAGCAGAATCAGGAATAGTCACCCATTGGGAAGTCTTTTCATTTGTTTTGTTTTTTCAGTATTTAAATGTTTACATCTGGGTCTTGTTTTCTCTTTTTGTGTGTTCTCATTTTGCCAACCAATAATCATCAGACCATTTAGACACTAATGCTGTGATTGAGTGCCGTACAGCAAGAAGCCATGCTATGCAGAAGAGAGCACTGATTTGCCACCAAATCCTTTAGCATACGAAGCAGCTATTTTAGGCAATACTGTAAGCACTTCCAGACAACCTGTGTAATGAAAATCCAGCCTGACTTCTTTTCTAGAGAGATTAGAACACACGGGCTCTTTAATGAGCATTCATCCTAATTTGTTTGTGGCGTGATTAGATGGTGCTGCATCAAGCAGGTGTTATCCCAGACTTTTCACTGCATTTTCCTATCATTTTCCTTACCACAAAAAAATGCAGTCTTTGGGGGAAGTGAAATTGGTTTGCAAGAGTTCCAGATTCCAGCCTTAATAGTACAACCTGAATTTGCCACTGTGTGATTGAATCCCACCTGAAAATAATGACAGTCTGGAAGCACCTTATGGCTGTGGACCTTGCCTCTCACCTGACACCTTGTTTTGTACTCTGATTACTTGGACCCTAATCTTGGACTGCCCCTGGATACTGCTTCTGCCCATGTTGCTGCTGCTGCTGGCAGGTACTCTGATCACCCAGGAGCTTAGTGAGAATAGCAAATTGCCCTATTTAAGTTCGCATGCACAGAAGGGAAACAACACTTGTACCCTTTTTTGTTTCATAAGCTGAATATTTATTTATGATTATTATGAGCATTTGCAAAGTAAACCCAGTCTGAGGTGTAACCCTGTGCATACTGGAAGTTAACCCTGTTGAATACAATGGGACTGACTTCCAAGAAGACCTGCATGGAATTGTGTGAGCCAGGAATAAATCAATGAACTATAGTGGTACCTCGGGTTACATATGCTTCAGGTTACATACGCTTCAGGTTACAGACTCCGCTAACCCAGAAATATTACCTCGGCTTAAGAACTTTGCTTCAGGATGAGAACAGAAATTGTGCAGCAGCGGTGCAGCAGCAGCAGGAGGCCCCATTAGCTAAAGTGGTGCTTCAGGTTAAGAACAGTTTCAGGTTGAGAACAGACCACCAGAACGAATTAAGTTCTTAACCTGAGGTACCACTGTATTGGGAACATGCATTAAAAGAATATAAAAGAATAATCACACTTGGATTTCCTGTGCTATGCAAACAGGAAAGGTGGCACAAAGAAGATTCATCCACTACTTGAGTAATGCAATTTGTGATGCCATATCTATCTATCTAAGAGTCACTTTTGTTCTAGTGAGATTGCAAGACAGCTCTAATCTTGATTCTTGTTAGACCCAGTTTAAAATACAATTTCAAAATTTAAATGAATCTTCTTTTTCCAGTCAAACATGGCTCTCTTTAATGCTGGGTTAAGCCCTTGGAGATGGCACAGGCAGAAGAATTGTCCTTCTGCTAGCCAGATAAGAAATTGAAGGTCAAGATGTAAGACAGGAGTGAAAATTATGGAACAGGTGGCACCACATTCAGGGTTCCCCATGCCTGCTCCCACGTAACCTGTGTGATCGACATTGTAAATTGGCTTTCCAGAAATGCACAACGTGGCCACATGATCCAGGTGCCAACCTACATACCTGCTTTGCCAGTATCTGACTGAAATCAGGAGTGTTATATCATACCATCCCCTTCTTTTCCTGCTTTAAGAATCAGCAAAGACCTCTGGACCTCTCCTTCACTTTCTACCTGACTCAAAGTGTGAAAGTGACAGGCACACATTCTAGGCTTCACATCTATCTATATCTATCTATCTATCATCTATATCTATCTATCTATCATCTATCATCTATCTATCTATCTATCTATCTATATCTATATCTATCTATCTATCTATCTATCTATCTATCTATCATCTATCTATCTATCATCTATCTATCTATCTATCTATCTACTCACACAATTTCTGTTGCATAAACCCTTCTCATCACTATTAGGATACTTGATACCAGCCCTGTCTGGGCATAAGAAATTCCTGCTACCACTAACAGGGCCTGGGAAAACATGCCCTCTGTTTCAATTAGAAACTCTTCTAAATCAGCCCAGCAAAAGGCATGAAAGTATATTGCAGACTGAGGAGGAATATAAATATTTATAAATACAGATGCAGTGCCAACTTTTCACTTCTAGAGCCAGAGGTTCCAGAGTTTTAATATTTGCAACTGGACCTTTGTATGAAAACTAAAGTGATTATCCAACCACAAGGAATTGGAAAGAAATTCAATTCAGTTCATATTAAAAGGTGAACCTACCTATTTTGCACTTTCCAAAACAATATGTGAACTGAAACATAGCCCGCCTTCAAAATTTGCAAATATCTTCATTTTGTGACACAGTTCTAAGTAATGTATACAAAAATGCATATATTAGGGTATATTTTAGTGAAAAGCATATTCAAAATTGCATTGTATTAGGCAAAATCCCTTTTCAAAAATTTGTGTATTGGACAAATTTGCAGTAAAATGCTGGTAAATATTCATTGGTCTTTTTAAAAAAATCATGAACTGAATGAGAACTGGTGTCTATGACATAGTCAAAGAATAATTTGCCAAACTGTTACTGGTTGATTCTAAATGGCCTTTGTCCAAATGCTTTTATATTTTCCATTAATTTCCCACTCAGCGCATGGTGCCTACTCAATATAGCTTCTTTTTATCTTTGGGAGTTCTTTGACTTAATACAACTGTGATTCATACTTTCCATATATTTACTAGACTATATTCTACCTAAAGGAAATGTGGAGAAATCCCCTTGAGATTGGAAAAATGAGAAACTGAAAATTGGGATATCTACCCAAACCAAAAGTAGAAACAGCAAGAGTGGTACATTTCCAGTACTTAGCCTAGGATGAGAACAGACTGCATCACAGGAGAATTGAACCTCTCAGCAGTTAGTGTTTGGGACAGTATTGCTATTGCCATCTCCTAAGTAGAGGAGTACTGGACCAAAGCAAAGCAATCTGCCTATTCCTTTTACTAGTCACCACCAGCTGTCACTATATACAATCTTGCTCAAAGAGACTGTGTGATCAAACACAAACCCTTGTTACACAAGCTAAATTCAAGTGGTTGGTTTGATGTGTGGGAAGAACAGGCGACTGTGTTCTTTATTGCAAGGAAAACCATGAAAATAAAAAAGAATGTGCCATCTTTCAATTCATATTCCTTTAATTGAAGTGGCTTGAGTTTACTGGATCTTTTTTTATTTCTTCTCCCTGACTAAAAAAGCCTACAGTCTTTATCACTGAAGTTAGATGGCTGTCACAGAAACCAGAAGCATGCTCAAATGTTTATAGGAGCTAAGTGGGGAAATAACTACTCCAGAACACTAATTTTAGCAGTGACCATTGCAGTATAAGTCATTGGGACTCACTTTCCCCTAAACATGCGTGCTTGTTTTGTTTTTTAATTTATTGGACTCTGATAGAAGCTTTTACTTTCAGATAGCAGTTCAGATATCTAACTTGCAAAATTATAGCAAAAATCTGCAACAAAATGTTGTGAAGGAAGTAAGATAAAATGACTTCTAAGATATTACAGAGAAGTCTAGCTATTGTGTTTCAGGTATTGTTGCATATTCTACACTTCCACAAATGGTGTAAAGTCCAGGAGCAATGCCATATAATTCATTTGTATTTGGATTAGCATTTTACAGTGTTTGTAGTATCTGTTTTAATTACAAATATAAACACAAAATACAATTTTGTATGCGAGGCTACAAAATTTCTCATTATGCATCTTTTAATGAGTATATTTGTATCCTACTCCCCCCCCCTTCCATAATGGGGCTCAAAGCAGTGTGCATGGGGTTTTCAGACAGATACTAACTAGATGTAGACTTGCTTAGCTACAGCAATGTGGCTGTGTCATCTGCCTTCAGAACATGCCTTGACACACAGAAACTGTGTGGACCCCTGCAGCTAATCTTGCAACTTCTGCCTATTTTTGAAATCAAACTACAGTACTGATTCTAGCTGTCTTTCTGTCCTTCCCTCAAACTCTCTCATGGGTGTCCCATTTTCAAGGCTGGAGAGAGATGTCAGATGTTATAGGACATCAAGCTGCTTGTGTAGCTCCCTTGATTGTTCAACAGGTTTGTCAGGCAAAACTCTTCTGGTCCTCAAAAAAAGATATAGGTACCCTACAGATCTTATTGAAAAAGAAGATAAACCGACAAGTTAACAAACAAACCAACAAAAATATACATATTAGGTGATACATGGGTATACATAGTTAGCTGTTTATATATTTACAATTTACTTAGAATAAACAATCCATGTACCAATATCCAATAAATTTTATTTTCCCCTAGACAAAACTATTGCTGAAATGACTTCTAGGCCATTTCCGTTAAGAGAGGCAGGAGGATATTTACAGTACTACCCAAAGCCATTGTCCCAGTCTCAAATGCATGGTTTGGTTTTTTTTTTTACATAACTATAGACTTCTATTTACTATTTTCAGAGTGGTTTGCCACTGCTATCAAACTGAATTTCCTTGTCATAATGGTTTCACTTTTCTCCAAGTCCTTGCACTTAACACATTCTCTAAGATGAATGGGTTTCTCTAGCACGTGTATGACAAGATCAAAGAGAATTTACATGTCACCATGACTGTATCCCAGAAAGCAGCTGTCTAGTTCGATAAAGCCAGAAAGCTCTGGCAATGTTTTGCTACAAGAACAGGTAAATACTGGTTCTAAAACAACACCACACAGATTTTCCTACACGGGTTAATTACTTTCTTTGGAATCCTCCTCTAAACATTAGCTCAGCCTTCACAAAGATAACAAAAATCTTGCTATGACCCACGTGATGCCACCTTTTAAAAGCTACATTTCCCAATAAATAGTTTGCCCTTGTCAATTCTTCCCAGTTTCTTTGTTCCCCAATCAGTGGGAGATTCAATATGGCACTAAGTTAAAGTTCTTTAGCTGTGCTAGCAGAATGGCTTGTGTAAGTTATTGTGGTTGTTTAAGCAACAGATTGTTTAGCCCCAATACTTCCTGTTGCGCAACCTGCTGCACAGCCAATAGGCTTCTGCTAGCACAACTGTTGCACTGGATTTCGTATTGTGCAGCCATTATGAAACTATTAATTCATTGAATAAATGATGCTTTGGGTTGTTTGCTGTGAAGCCTAGTGGGTGATATTTAAATGGACACTTTTTCAAGATGAAATGGAGACGTGGAAACCTAATGTAAAAATCAGCATATGAACTGTAGGCACTTGAGTGTTTAGGCCCCCTGTACTCATCCTCTGGAGACATTTAATATTCACCAGCAGCATTTACACTTACATGCTGTTTTTGGAAAGAGCTTTCTAATAGAAAAGGTTGGCCAGGAAGAAAATAAAAGAATGAAGAAATTGTATTTTTGCCTTTTTTCTGAAATAAAGTCTAAAAGCTCATGTATTTTTTTCCTAAAATATTCCTATATTCATGAGGAATGAGGCATTTAATCCACTCTAGGAGTGACAGAATGCCTTTGTGTTCTCACCTTCAGCTCACCTCCATGCAAAACTCATCAATCTCACACACAATGACTCATTTCACAAACAGAATAGTTACAGTTCTCATATGACTTCTGGGGCAGGTGAACAACATACATATTTTTAAGCTTAAAAATTCAATTTAAATTCTGGAGTCTAAGGAATTTCTGAAATGATAAGTCTGTATCACCTGTGCTGAGTTTCTTTTCAAAGGCCATTTCTATTCTTTGAATGTAAAACTGTCTGGAGAAGATACTGATGAAGCTGTCTTTTCAAATCTTGAGCATCATTTACCTCAGAAGTGGTAGTTTGTCTGGGGCATGGAGATGACAGGCAGCTTGTGTAGGATATTCTAATGGAATTCTCTCTCTCTCTTTGTCTGTTTGATCCATTCAACTGCTTGTCATCTGCATAAAAGGAATAGTGCCAAATCTTGTTCACAAAGCTCTTTTGAAAAGGATTATTTGTAGTTTATAAAGCCTGATTCAATATGTTTTGCAATATGTTTTGCTCCTGCCCAATCATGATTATTTACATCTAATATTGGTCTTGCAACCGTGTCTTTGGCTGAAAAATTCCAATTAGTTTCAGACTTCCCCCATCCCTATGCTCCTGGCCACTTTTTTGGACCCCACCCACAAAAAACAACAACAACAATAATAATAATAATAATAATAATTTATTATTTATACCCCGCCCATCTGGCTGGGCCTCCCCAGCCACTCTGGGCGGCTTCCATAAAAACCAAAAATACAATAAAATATCACACGTTAAAAACTTCCCTGAACAGGGCTGCCTTAAGATGTCTTCTGAATGTCAGGTAGTTGTTTATCGCTTTGACATCTGCTGGAAGGGCGTTCCACAGGGCGGGCGCCACTACCGAGAAGGCCCTCTGCCTGGTTCCCTGTAGCTTTGCTTCTCGCAAGGAGGGAACCGCCAGAAGGCCCTCGGCGCTGGACCTCAGCGTCCGGGCAGAATGATGGGGGTGGAGACGCTCCTTCAGGTATACTGGACCGAGGCCGTTTAGGGCTTTAAAGGTCAGCACCAACACTTTGAATTGTGCTCGGAAACAATCCAGTAGTGTTTTCCTTTGAAGCCAATGTCACAGAATACCTCCTCTTCTAAGAATGTGTGGGGTATTTTCCTTCAGCCTCACTTTCTTAGTGGCTATCAGCTTACTGCCTATGCCCTTCTTTCCTTCGACTCCTTGGGTTCCTGCTTCTCCTGAAACTAGGGGATCACCAATACACACACAACTGTCCTATGTCCAAGAAACAAGCAAAAGCTTATGCTAAAGATAAAATGGTGCCATATTTGCTTGGACTTCTCCACATCACGCATTTAAAAGCACAGGACATCTCCCAAACAATCCTGGGAACTGTAGTTTAAGTTAAGTTTAAGAATCCTGGGAAGTGTAGTTCCCAGTTAAGTGTGCTGGGAATTGAAGCTATGTGAAGGATAAACTTTGGTTCCCAGGATTCGGGGGGGGGGGGGGGTCATGTGCTTCAAATGTATGGTGCAGATTTTACCTAACTTCAATAATCTGTTGAATCTTCGGTTATGTGAGGCAAATTCCCACCCCACACTTCCAATTAAGGAAGCAGGCTTGCAGGTCATATGGCAAGAATCTCACACAGGCCTGAGACCCAATACATTTCTTGTTAGAAATTTATGTATTCATGTTACATTTATATACCACCTTTATCTCCCGAGGATCTCAAGGTTCTCCTCCTCCCCGTTTCATTTCATCCTCACAACATCCCTGTGAGGTAGGTTAGGCTAAGAGATGGTGACTGGCCCAAGGTCACCCAGTGAGCTTCATGGTTGAGTGGAAATTTGAACCCTGCTTTCCCAAGTCCCAGTCCAACACTCTGAAGATTATGCCAAACTGGCTTTTCCACCACTTTCCCCTCACAAGGTGAAACTAGAGAACCCAGTCTTTCTCAACATGAAGTAGAGATGCACATAACCTTCACTGGATCTTCCTTCATCTTCTAGTGAAAGTACAATGAAAATTTCTGTAGGATTCGTGCAAAACATACAACACTTTGGTTGGCTAAGGCAGGGGAGGGGTCTTAGTGAGATAGTTGGGTGGCTTTTCCATGCCCCTCCCTCTTGTTTTACAATGTTAAACAAAAGCAATCTATTGCATGTATTGTGGTGTAGTGGTTAAGAGTGGTAGTCTTGTAATCTGGTGAACCAGGTTCGCGTCCCCGCTCCTCCACATGCAGCTGCTGGGTGACCTTGGGCTAGTCACACTTCTTTGAAGTCTCTCAGCCTCACTCACCTCACAGAGTTATTGGTGCGAGGGAGGAAGGGAAAGGAGAATGTTAGCCGCTTTGAGACTCCTTAGGGTAGTGATAAAGCACGATATCAAATCCAAACTCCTCCTCCTCCTCCTCCTCCTCCTCCTCCTCCTCCTCCTCCTCCTCCTCTTCTTCTTCTTCTCCTTTTTCTTCTTCTTCCAAAACACAATGCACAGGGAGAAATGATATCTGACCCCACAGGCCTATTGGAGTTACTTTCCCAGAACCATTCTTAAGAGGTTTTTAAAGCAATCTGCCTTTGGCTGCTGAGTGCACTGGATTGCCTTTAGTTAACTTTCAAAAAGAAAGAAAAGAGACAAAAGATAGAATTCCTGGCCACCCCATCAAATAGTAAACATCCTCCCATCCCAAACTCTTTTGTCTCTCATCTGGGGAAATTCAGCAGGGTTGCATGTTCAAGTAAACACTAACAAAAACCCATCCCTGGTTCCACTCTACTTAATCCCTTGCTAGCACCTCCTCACAGAAATGCTTTCTGTCTAACCCAATCTTCCTCCATTGCCACCACCCAAAAGGCAAGTTCCCTGTTATCCCAGCAATCTCTGGTGTGAGAGCTCAGCCAGGAATCTCTTCTCAATACCAGCAATGAACCTATGCTTTGCATCCACAAATTTGCTGCTGACTCCGTCTTTCACCCACCCACTTTCTTCTTGACAGTTCTCAGTCTTATTCCAGTCACTGACACATGCAACTGTTGCTGCTGCTTCAAGTACATTACAGTATAAGACGTTCTCTGGTGGCAGGCTCTGAAGCAGATTTACAGAGCATGTGACCTCTTGTGTAGTAGAGCAGAATGTTTGATCTGGGTGCTGTGGCTGAGAGGATAATGCTAAAGCCCTCCAGCTAAGGATCAAAGGAAAATTTTCCTAGCTGCTTGTGTTATTCGCTCTCTTGCAGTTAAATAAAAATGCAGAGCCTAAGCTAAACTGCATGTTTACCAACTTTTCACAACGGTGACATCTCAAAATTCTGCAGAGACAGGCTTAGCAATTGGAATTCTACGCCAATGCTGAAGATTTATGTTTGAGCAGTGTGGATGTGTTGTACTGCAAAGTCTAGAGGGGATTCAAAGCAAATGGGTTGCTTGGGGTACACCCTGCTGCATAATAAATACTGTAAATGCACTGAGTTAAGACAATGAGTTTATGTCATTAGGTGTGATGCTTATTTTAGTAAGCAGGCGAGCCCGTTATCATGGCTTCTCATTAAGAACAAAGCCACTTTAGATTTTCCTCACCTTCCACGCTGTTTGCATGAGCATGCAGAAATGTGCCAAATGCATTAAAGGAGACAAAATAGAATATAACAGCTCTCCCCCCAGTGTCACAAGACACTGCTATTTTCTGAAATGGACTCATTCATGATCATGGCCCCAAGGGGTAAAGTCACATGGTGGTGCCTATAAAGCAGCTATTAGTATTCAGGCAAGTCAGAGGTCTGTGCTTGCTATTGATATTACTCTGTTGTAAATGGAGTGTTATACTCTCTTCCATTACCATCTTGATCGTAAATAGTGGCTCAAAGTACAAAAAGTATTACTGGTTGCAATGTCAGTGAGCTGTTGGGAACAAATAGCTTGAAAGGACAGCAAGGAGAATATTAGAAGCCGGGCCTTTGCTGATGGGCAGGACCTACGCAGCTCTGCCCACAAATTCTTCAGATAGAAACATCTTTGGGGGGGCAGATGCTGCATTGACACCATTACTCATTACTGTCCTTGCAGTAAAGCTTTGGAGATATACTACTATAGGAGCAAGACATGTTTGGCTTTGTGATGACTGTAATAAGTGGAGCTTGATGTATGACAGGTGGCTCTCCAGATGTTGCAGAACTAAAATCCCCATCAGCCCCAGTAAACATGGCCAGTGGTCAGGGATGGAGGGCAATGTGTGGAGGGCCAGAGTATCCCCACACCTGATGTATGATTATGCCTGGTTTAAGGATCTCCAGAGTTTTGAGGGTATAGGTTTTGCAGTAAGGATGTCCTCGATTGTCTTGCAGTAATTTAAATTGTCATGTATTTGCTTTCATGCACAAGAAAGAGAAGAGCAAGGATGTCTTCAAACACTTTTCGATCACACAGCTGGCAAGTAAAAGAATATGTGATGTTTCTTTGCCACAGAGCACCTAAAATAATTACTTATTCAGCGTAGATTCCCTCTCATTTTCCATGGCTCTGTGTGTCATTGATAATAGTCTTTGCACTTCAGTTCATGTGGTATGGAAATTTGGTATAGGCTGGGGGTTCTCTTATCTAGTGGATCTTTAGCACAGAATTCTAGACTTGCTGATTTTGCAGCTTCCTTTTCATTTGAAGAGCAATTTTGCACTGATATTGTTCTATAATTTTCAATGCGTTTTGCCATGATTTAAATGCAGGAGTTCAAGGGAGACAAATCAGCCCCACTGTGCCAGTTATTTTATACAGTAGCCAGCAACTGGCATTGTATAGAAACTGTTTTATCAAAAAAGTAAAAATACTGCAATTTATTTTCTCTGTATTTTTAACCTTAATTATACACTGCAGTACTTCAAAGAATTAAATACTGCAGGTGCATAGTGGGGAGAAAAAACAGAGAAGTAAAGGTAAAGGCAATTGTGAAAAGATATGTTGCCGGATAAGATCTGAAAAACAGATGGGAAGTCAACAAAGCAGAGAGAGAAGGGATGCTGTTATGCTCAGCAGGAGCTGAATAGGAGGTGTTTTTCATTTCAACAGTTAAAGAAGATAGTAGAAAGAGACTGGAGCTAGATAATCAAAGAGAGAATCTGATAAATAACGGAAAAAGCAAGGGCAGAACAGCATTAACTCATTAGATTGCCAGAATTCTTTTAGCAAAACTATAGTCTCAAAGGATATATTTTCAGATGGTATGCTCTACAGTCTAGTAGCTTCTTCACATTAGTTCCATAGATTATTATGGGCTAATTTTAGCAAATGCCTGTCGTGCAGCCCCCAACCGGCACTGCAACTTATAGTGGTAAATTTTAGAAGGTAGAACAAGATACCCAAAGGATTTGTGTAAGAAGAAACAGGTATTTAAAATTAATGAATATCTTATGTAAACTCTCTTATTCTTCACAGCTTCTCTTTAATTCCAAACCCAAAACACAGTAATGCAGAACAAGAAGATAAGGAACAATCAGTGACATGCTAGAACTCCCTGTCATGTCCTCACTCCCTTGTTCTCTTAGAATGGCAGTGCTGCCCCACCTGAGAGGTGCTGGAATTCAGTTCCAGCGAATTCTGGCTGGAAAAAATCCCTGGGAACAATAATAATTGTACTGTTGGTCTTCTTCTGGGCTTTTAAGGATTTTATAAATGTATTCAAAATAATTAGGCTGTGATTTTTAGCAGTTCCATTATAATATTCTCCCCCTTTTAAAGCTCCTCCTCCTACTCGTTCTTCCTTGTTCTTCGTTTTAAATAAAAATCTAGGAACAGGGTAGGGTAGGTAAATGAAGGAGAGCTATGTATGAATAGGAAAAACAACAAAGCATTCCAACTACAAATTTACAAGAGTCAAAAATGACATCAGTGGATCTGTTGTGTTATGTTTTCTATGCATTATGTATAAGGTCTGCACCATGCATTTAAAGCAGTATCATACCACTATAAACAATCTTGATTTCCCCCCAAAAATTATGGGAACTGTAGTTTGTTACAGGTGATATAAGTTGTTAGGAGGTTGATTATTAAACAACTCTGGGAACTGGGAGGCGAATAGGGGCCTTGGAACAACTCTCACCACCTGTATAAAACTGCAGCTCCAATAATTCTTTGGGAGAAGTCATGACTGTTTATAAAGTGGTATGATGCTGTATTAAACATATAGGTGAGGCCTAAGTGTGTGTGCAAATAATTTTATTTGTGTGCCACCTTTCCACAGTTCAAACCTTGCTCAAGATGGCCTACAACATGTAAAAATACATAACTACAACATAACAAACGTAGTCATAAACAATAAATTAAGCATAAAAAATACAAACTGAACATTTTCAAGATAAATTACACCAAAGCCTCGCACAAAGATACAAAAAACCAACAGCAGCAGCACCCCAACTCAGCCTCAGCTTTTGCAGCTGGAGTCAGTCAGGGCTCCACCCTCCCTGGTCAGGTGGAAAAGGCCTTCAAGGCAGAGGAACAGGTCTTCCAGGACTCACAGCCAGGAGAGTCTCTGGCCTTTTCAGCCTCAGCTTCTGCAGCTGGAGTCAATAATAAGAAAGGCAGTATGTCTGGGCTATCTGTTCTAGTGTTTGAATGAAGAGGTGGGTATGGGCAAAGCCTGTATCCTTTCCTATGCATGCCTGTTCTACACAGTGGAAGAATGCTTAAAAGTTTTTGCAGCTGTTCTCCTAGCTGTTTATTAAGCCCAATTGCTGCATTCTATTTCTAAAAGGTAACGAAATTGGCATTTGATTATTGAGAGGGTATAATTACTATAAGAGTAAAATTTTAAGCGTGTGGGGGTGGTATTGACTTTTGAAATGCTTTTGCATTTTATTTTATTTTATTTTTAATGACAGAATATTTTTCCATTTGCTTGGACAAGTTTGATGTGGGAAATAACTTTGAAGTAAATCACAGTTGTGTATTAAAATGCATGTGTATGCACTGCCACAAGATCACTGATACTTTGCTTCAAAGGTCAAAAATGTTATCATCCTTTTGATGGCGTTGCAAGACTCTGCGCATTAAAAACAGGTAGTAAGTATATTTTCTCTCCTTTCCTTCTCTTTAGATTTGCGATAAAGAATGGCACTACTATGTCGTAAATGTTGAATTCCCAGTAGTTACTTTGTATATGGATGGTACAACGTACGAACCTTACCTTGTAACGAATGACTGGCCTATTCATCCATCGCACATAGCAATGCAACTTACTGTTGGCGCTTGTTGGCAAGGTAAGTAGAAGACTGAAATGTGTAGATTAAGATTTGAGGACATCTACTGTACAGTAAAACCTCAGTAATATTAACCAAAAGCAAGGTCCTATCATGTGTGTATGTGTGTGGACTATGCTTCAGAGCAACAACACTGAGCATAGTCTTTATGTGGTCTCAGAAATGCCAATGATTTTATTTATTTATTTTTTTAAAAAAGAAACAGTTTCTGGAGATAAAGATATAGAGTTAGGACTCACCTATACAGCTGCAAATAAAATATTTTAAATGTGTTGTAAAGTGCAATATACAAATATGGCACCAGATGGTGAAGGTGAGCGATACCAAATTCAATGTATTTTTCAAAACTTCAAAGCATTTTCACAGCGTTTTTTTTTTAATGTATGTAGATTCCACCCTAGAGATCTAAAGAGAGGGCTGCACAGGAATACAATCATACCTCATGTTACGTCCGCTTCATGTAACGTTCTTTCATGTTATGTCCCGCGGTGACCCGGAAGTACCGGAAAGGGTTACTTCCGGGTTTCACCACTCACACATGAGCAGAAGCGCAAAATGACATCACACGCATGCGCAGAAGCGGCGAATCGCAACCCGCTCGTGCGCAGATGCGCTGCTGTGGGTTGCACTCTTTTCATGTTGCAAACGGGCCTCCGGAACAGATCCTGTTCGCAACCAGAGGTACCACTGTAGTAAAGTGTCATAGGGTTGCTCCAAATCCAGCTCCTTACTGCCTGACCAATAAAGCTCCTGGCCAAAAGTTTGGGGCTTTGTTTGTTCTTTTGGTTGATTTCAATGTTTTATTCTGAATGGCTTCATTTATGTGTGTCACTTAGATATGCAAACGATTAAGCAGCATATAAATGTATTGAGTAAGCTAACTTTTTAAAAAGGAGCCCTATTCTCTGGTAGTGTCATCTAGTTTTCTGCCCTTTTGGGTGCCACTAAAGCAGCTGGTCTGAAGGAGCAACTAGAGGTCTAGGGTATCCAGAGCCCAGCTGACTCAGTGGTATGTCAGGTGACCTGGGGAACCAGTAACGTGGCATATTGATTATAAACCTTCAAAACACCCACCTGCTCTTTGGTCAGAACAACATCTGCTCCCTACCTTGCCTGACTCCCTAGGTTCCTTATAAGACTTACTAGGCTCTCACCTGTAGTCTGCTTTCACAGTTTTGGTTACAACTATCCCTTTGAGTACCACCACCTGGAATCATTGTATTTTCCTTCCCACTAACCTGATGCCACTGCAACCGTATGAACTGGCTGTCCATCAAAGCTGCCAAGAAAACAGACTTCTCCTTTTCCTTTCTCTGGCATTATTTCCATAATTTGCTGCTTAATCGCAATGCAAGTACTTTAATTTCCCTCCTTGCAAAAAGATTGAGCAATGTGCTGTGTTCATGCAGTAATCTGGCCCAAAATGGATTTATAGTAGGGGGGATTTTGCAAACAGTGTGACAAAAATATTGGACATAACTTGAGCAAGAAAAGAGACGTACTGTTTGTTGTTTTGATGTGGAAAAAGCTTTTGACTGCCTGGAAGCAGGTTGCCTCAAGGTTGTCTTTTTAACTTACTGCAAAAGAAGAATTTGGGAATGGACTGCCTTTGGGAAGTCAGAGCTCGATGCTCTTAGTTAAGGTTAATAACTTCCAGTGTGGAAAATTTCAGATCAATTGTTGGAGCAGGTAGGGATGCCCACTTTCCCTTTGTGCTGTCAATTGAGCTTTTAGCTGTGAGTATGACATTCCAAGGCAATGCAAAGGCCAAGGGAATCCAAATTGCGGGTAACTGTCATAAAATTAGCTTATTTGCTGATGGCATAGTTCTTTGACAAAACTGGAAACACCACCAGCAGCACTATAGGAACTAGTTATGTGTCTGTTGTAGAAACTCCTTATGTTCTGCTAACTTCACAAAATCTTAAATGTTTCTGGTCAGTATCCCTGATCAGTGTCCGACTCTGGGGTTGCGGCACTCATCTCGCTTTACTGGCCGAGGGAGCCGGTGTACAGCTTCCAGGTCATGTGGCCAGCATGACTAAGCTACTTCTGGCAAACTAGAGCAGCGCACGGAAATGCTGTTTACCTTCCCACTGGGGCAGTACCTATTTATCTACTTGCACTTTGACATGCTTTCGAACTGCTAGGTGGGCAGGAGCAGGGACCGAGCAATGGGAGCTCACCCCATCGCAGGGATTCGAACCGTCGACCTTCTGATCGGCAAGCCCTAGGGTCTGTGGTTTAGACCACAGCGCCACCCGCGTCCCATTTAAGGTCTCATTTAAAGGTCTTATTTAAAGAAAACCCAGTTGAAAGATGAAGAACAGTAAGCAGGGAGAGTCAGAGACTTGAGGTTGCACATCAACAGTTAGAAGCACCTAGCCAGCTGGCAAAGCTAGCACACTAGTCACTGATGTCTTTCCAACTATGGTCAGAGATAGTAGTGGCTGGTGATGCAGCATGGGTGGGGCTGCCTTGCCCTTCCACCTTCCCAGACCATGCTAGAGGAGAGGACCAATGCAGCAGGGAGCATGGTGCAGGCACTGTGATGAAGCCAGTTCTTTGCTTCTGAATCCTAATGTGCGAAGCCCACCCCGTTCACAGTAACGGGCAACAATGCACAGAAACCAGGAAAGCAATGAAGCCCCATTGTGCCCACCACACAAGCTGCTGCTGGTCAGATGTGGTTTGTTTGTTTTTTATTGTTTTACATGACAGTGATTGTTTCTAAATTTGCATAAAATATATTAATATAAATTTATTCATATAAATTACCATGTGCAATATTTATGCAAGTTTGTTTCCTCTTTTGGCGATGCCAATCCTCTTTTCTTTGGCAATGCATAATATCTCCCCCACCCCCACCCCCGCTAAAGTGGTAGTAAATTTAATCTTTTGCAGCCTTGTGGGATGGACTGGAGCCTGGCTCCTTTTGGTTCTTAGAAACTGCTTTATCAAGAGGTTGGTTTAAAAAGCTGGGGAATTAATTCTGAGGTGAGTTCTTTGAAGATGGAGAAGAGTCTGAGCAGACTGCAGAGAGGGAGAAAAAACTATCAAGAGAAGGCAGAGGAGGAAAAGGAATCTGCAGCCTTCAGTGGAGGCCAATCCATTAGCTCCCTTAGGCAGGCCCCACCTTCTTGTCTTCTGGCATCCAGTCCAGGAGATGACTCTGTGTGGCAGCTTCCTCCTTCTCCATCTCAGTGTTGTTCTTGTAGCACTTAGCAGGAAGGAGGATGCAAACAAAGCTAGAATTAGAATACAGTCATACCTCAGGTTGAAGTAGCTTCAGAATGAATATTTTCGGGTTGCGCTCTGCGGCGACCCGGAAGTGACAGAGCGCGTTACTTCCGGGTTTTGCCGCTCGCGCATGCGCAGATGCTCAAAATGACTTCACAAGCATGTGTGGAAGAGCCAAATCGCAACTTGCGTGGACGCAGGTTGTGTTCACTTCTGGATGCGAACAGGGCTCCGGAACGGATCCCGTTCCCATCCAGAGGTACCACTGTACCACAAATCTCAGAATTCCCTCCACAACAAGAAGTTGCTAGCAAGGAAAGCTGAATTACACAAGATTAGCTACAAATGGATCAAGGATGCTTGGAAATACCCAGTGCTTTTTTTCTTTAAAAAAATGTTTAGGGGTACTCTCATTTTCCTACTCATATTGAAATACTGCCCCTCAATGAGGCCAAACTTAGATTCACAAAATGTTTAGGGGTATGCATATCCCTGCGTCCCCCCAGAACAAAAATCACTGGAAATACCTATGGGTTGCATATTCCAATAACCAACTATCCAGGATTCTAAATCATAGAATTGTAGAGTTGGAAGGGACCCTGAGGGATCATTTAGTCTAACCCTGTGCAATGCAGGAACATGCAGCTGTCCCATACAGGGCTCAAATCTGCAATTTTGGTGTTATCAGCACCCACTCTAACCAACTGAGTAATAAGTTTAAAGGACAGCCAGGATTTTAAGAAAAAAACTTGCAGGTGCAAGGTACACGGAATGCATCATTGATGACATTGGAGGAGCTGTGACGATGGTGATATTTCTGCAGCTGTTATATTATTTTCAGACCATCCCCATCTGCGTTCCACCAAAAAACTACAGCACTGGCAGAAAGCACTAGATGATTTTGTACAGAAGGGGTTTTAAAGAGTCCCTTCTGTGGCTATAAAATGCTTACCTAGCAAGGTGAGACCCAGGGTAATGGATTTACACTCATATCATAACACAGCCCATTTAAGGCCTGTTATGCATTACGTAAACTCTGTCAAGCAAAATAAATGGTTAGAATAAAAGATAGAACATTCCCATTCAGAACTGCAACTCCTAGGCAGGGATGAGGGCAAACTTAATTCAGTTTCCATTTAAAGGAAAGTCTATCTAGCTAATTCACGCTTCTTGAAATAATACATAAACCGAAACACAGCCATCATTGAAGATGATTTTGCAATGTAGTTCTCCAGCCAAGTAATGGGTATACAAAAATACATTTATTAGGATAAAGTATGGATAAAAAAGCATAGCTTACTGAAAGCAATGCATTATATTAGACAAAATTCCTTTGCAAAAATTTGCATTTTAGGAGAAATTTGTACTAAAATGCTAGTGAATTTTCATTAAAACTTTTTTTTAAAAAAAATAACAACTCACTAGCTGATGTGGAATTATGGAGAATTGAACTTAAGATTCAAAAAAGGAAAAATTGAGAGCGACCAAACTTGATAGATTCACCTAACTCTAATCCTAGGCATATAACTTCATGTCTTTATAAGAAGTTAGGATTTTACAGGTGGAGTAGTAATTCATGATTATATGGCTATCTCTGTTATAACTGTGGCTGAAATTGTGTTCATCTGAGCATTGCTTATACTATATATAGTTGTTCTATGAATCTGTGATTTTAATAAACCTTAATGGTTCATCTCCCAAAGAACCTTAATTATGAAGAATCTTGGATCACAAAATGGGGATTAAGATTTGGCTCTCTGTTCCTCTGTACTGAACCTGCAGTTTCCAATTTAAAAGGCATTAGAGAAATGTTTTTTAATGTAATATCTCATTGGCACCAAATCCCACACCTAGTGTTTCTCATGAGCAATCAGCATTCTAATTATTGCTTAAGTGCCACAAGGCAAGATCTCTCTCTCTCTCTCTCTCTCTCTCTCTCTCTCTCTCTCTCTCTCTCTCTTTCACTCTTTCTCTCTTTCTCTTCACTACTGGTGATGAGATTCTGGAATGGAATTATAAGACATATTCCAAATGTTACAGGATCTCCCTCACCATTTGAGACTAGGGCACTTTTGCTGGGAATTCTGGATGGAGAGGGAATCTCCACAATTAGCTATGTTCATATCTTTGTCTTCTTGGTAGCAAGTAGAATTCAAATTGTGCTTAAATGGAAAGATAAGAATATCCATCTCCACATTTTGGTTGTTTTTACACAGAATGGGAAGCACTTATCTTAGACAAGATATCTAATTAGTAAAAAGTAATATCCATTTATAAATCCAAAGAGTGGAATTCTATGTCACACTATTACAAACATTCCATTTACATAAGCATTTCAGTTTCCCAAATGGAACATCACCATCCCCTCTGCTCTGTTCTGGGGGTGCTCCTGACCCCCCTGAACCAATTTGGTGTGTATAGAGGGGTGCACAGGGGGAGTTGGGGCCGAAAAGGCCCATTCCATAAACAGAAGACCTAACTGAGTTTGTTTGGTAAATTCTGTTGTAGGACATTTATTTATTTACTTATTTTCAAATATGAATTCTTTTACTTATCAGAAAAGTGCAAATACAAATGCCCATACAAGTTTTTGTCAGTCCTCGGCAAAAGCTGGTAGGAAGAAGTCTGCATGCCATTCTAACTAACTCAACCCCAGGCACCAACACAGATGGGGTAGGATTGTGTTGTTATTACTTGTATCAGTTTTCTTCATTATGAGACACTGTATCGCACTATATCTTTGTTATATAAATGAAATCCACTAAATGCAAGGGGAGAGACTGTATTGTCTGTGTTCTGCTGCAGGAAAAAAAACCGACTTTCCTTTTTTTGCAACTATTGCTCATGGCTAACAGATATACAGTCTTGTTTCATTGATTTGACCATAAACAAAACAAAACAAAACAAAACAGCACTGCTGGCAGAATTCTATTCCCTAGTAAACAGAAAGACAACAAGTTTTGGGATAGATCTTCGAATGAATCCTCACCACTGATGCCTTGAGATCCTACATGACTAAGACCACATATGGCATCTCTTTGAACCACAAAGAAGAGCAAAGTTTCATGACAGGAAATTTTGGTTGTACATAAAGTAGTATTGGTAAAATGTAAGGAAAGTCTAATAAAGTCAGCAGTCACATTCACACGATGCTTATGTAGTAAATCTGGATCAAAGCAGTATATAGATGTCATATTATTGCATTTCCAAACCTGACCTCCAAACTAAATGCCAACATTTCAAAGGACATTAATCTGTGATCACTATAGTACTGTTTTAGAGTTATTATTTTCCATTCTGTTGTATTTCCAGAACAGTGTTCAAGTTCAAAGCTTAATCCTTTGCTTTAAAAGCAGGTCATCCTTTTTCACCCATACTTATTTGCTCTTTCTCTCTTGTATGACCTTTTGTGCATTTATTGATTTTCATGGTTTCTATAAATAAATAAATAAAGCAGGCTGGACCCCTTGCAATTAGGATAACCAGCAGAAGGACAGACAGTCCTGTCAGCATCGCCCTTGAGCCAGTGCCACCAACTGCACTCATCCACTTCAGCCCCGACTGGGCTAGGTGAGCTGGGTAGCACTTCCAGAGACCACCTTCTGCACTGGAACAGGTCAAAGTGCTGTGGACTCACAGCTTAGAGTTGTGAGCACCGGATTCACTTCCACAAGAAGACAGTCGTCGCACAGCAGAGCATAGCAGAGCATAAATGACTCGGAGAGCAGCTCTGTAGAATATCTTCTTTATTCTATCTACAGCTATACTACACAACTATATACAGAGCTAAATGAGGTCTGAACTGCACTGAGTGTCTGCAGCTGCTCTTAGCAGCAACCTTATCTATACACACGATCTCTCTCTAACACTCAGTCTTTCTCTCTCTGACACTTTGATGTGAGGCTGGAGTGGAATAAGTAGAGAGCAGAAACCGCCCCCCCCCTCTGGAGAATCAGCAGAGAACATCAGCAGATTCTTGGATATGGGAGGGGTGAAATCTCCTCAAGTCCAACAGGTTAAAAACCTTCCAGATTTTCTAGGATTTATTAGGTTGCAGTTTTGTGAGAATCGGGATCAAAATCCATTCATGCCCAAAATAGTAATACTAGCAGTAGGAGAAAATGTAGGAAAGAAAGAAGAAAAAATCGGGATGAATTCTATTTAAAAATAAAAACAAAGGTCAAAGGTAATGTTTAATGTATTACTGCTAACTGTGAATAAAAGTCTTTTTCCAAGATAAAGACATTTCATTTCTTGTCTGGAAAACAGGATTTGTTTCATGCTGGCTGCCTTCTTAACATGCCTTAGATCGCAGGAGAAGCAGGGCACTCTTACGACTGATACATTTTAATTCTGTTTACCATAGGTGAACTCACTAAAATAATGCTACTTATAAGTCTGTCTGTGTCTACCATCATGAAATGAAAGGTGTCTAACACCTTTCATGAAAATATCATAAGCAAGATTGAGGGAACGTATTTGTTCATAAGGTATTGCTTCTTAACAGTCTTTCGGTATAACTTTTTAATTTGATAACATTCTTTATATTATAAAATATACTGAAATGCTGGCAGCTGTTATAAGAACCAATCCTTATGGAACTTAATGTGTCATGTGCTTCCCAATTGAAATACAGGACTGCCGATACTCCATTTGGAATCAACTGCGTACACAAAATGCAGTCTTCCTAAAGTTGTTCTCTTCCCACCCCCACACCCATTGTTAAAAATGTAAGATAAGCCACACAGAGTGACCCACACTTATATCAAACTCTAGATTTGATGCACTAGTTAAATCCATACTTTGTGAGGCTACCTTAGAAGACTGGAAGTCTCAATCAGTGGCAAATGTGACTGCCTGGATGCTTGCACTGTCCAGAAGGCTAGAACAGGTGACATCAATTTTGCACCAGATGAATTGATTACCGTTGCATATCTGGACTCAGTTTAGAGTGATCATGTTAACCTTTAAAGCCCTTAACCATTTGGGTCATTATTTGCATGATTTTTTTTAATGTTATGTAGGTTATTGATACATTTGTTGTTTTAAATTGAGTTTTATTTTACTTCACCCTAAGATTGTTGTAATGATGGATGGCTGAGCTATAAATATTTTAGTTATAAGCAGCTGCTTATAATATACTTTTCTATGTTGGTCCCAGGCACCAGCCAAACATGGTGAGTGCCACTCTGTTTGCTGTGGCTATTCCAAGAAATGGCAGAATTAGCCTGACAAGGATTTGATACCAAACTGTACATGGGGCAGGAGGTGGGGTTTTTTTTGCTGATGCACAGTGACAGAAAATATTGTAGTAAGAGAGTTGTGTTGCATCCTGTGCACTGTGGCTTTCAAAAATACATTGCCCACAAGTATTTATTTTTAATTAGTAGAAGCTTCGTCAGGATCCGCTAATGTATAGCTGCTTTCATCAAGCTGCTTTTTTAGAACACAGTTCCCGACCTCCCTACTCATGAGGTTGTAACCTCCATACAGATTTTATTTGAGTCTTATTTACAATGTGCTCCTGAAATAGAGCAGCTTATAGACCTTCTGTGGTAGTAATGTATGGTAATGCTTGTCTTGACCAGGTGAGTAGAAAAAATAAGGAATTACTGTATATGCCTTGTTTTCAGTTTATGAAAGGCAGACTTCTTGAATACACAAATTGACAGTGATAAAACTTTGTCGGATCGTGTAACATCTCAAAAGGTCTCATAGAGCATTTGCATCAGTACCTGGTGTCTCAGTATTGGTAGTGATAACCAACAGAATATAGTATGTTCCTCTTCTTTAATGTTTGCAGTTCTTTTCTGAGCTTTCAGACAGTAAAATCAGATTAAGTTTGATTATCACATTGTTATATTTAATAATAGCACTCCTTGGCAGCAGTCTTTTAGTTTTATAAGAGGCCATTGTGTTCTGATAACAGTTCATCTGCCAATGTGGCAAAGAACCTCTCTTACTAAATGATGACTTCAATAATGCCAAGGTTTAGATGCTCCCTTTGGCTCTTTAGTTACCAACAATCATTTTGTGGCAAAGACAGGCAGAGAAGTAAGCAGGTTATATGAACTCTTTTCCCACAGACTTCATCAGAGTATCTTTGAAAAAAGATAAAGTCTCAATTTCATAGTGTTCCCCTCAGGAACCAATCCTTTCTATATGTATAACTCTTTACCTCCTGTCACTATAGCCGTGACATGAGTTAATTACTGTCAAAAGGTTGCACTTCCATTTTCCATAGCTGAAAAGTCATTACTTCCAATACTGCAAAGCCATTTTGTTTTCCTAAGAGTTGTGGTGAGGGATGAAGTAATTAACTTGTGTCATTTCCACAATGGAGTCAACACTGAGTAGCTCTTTCAGACAATGCCTCCTAACAAATTAAGTCACATTACCATATAAACAATGGAAGTAATTTTGCTGTTTTCTTCCCCTTCCTCTTTGTGTCCTGACAAACCATAATCCCATGTTTAAAACAACAACAAAACAGATTAGTGAATCATCCTCCTTTGCTTTTTCTGCCTAAAAGGCATGGTTGGTCATATAATCAAATTAATTAAAACACAACTTTATTTAGCGTAATAGGACCAATAGTGTTTTGTAGTAAGTGTTGATGCTTCTAAGGACTGCTAACTATATTTTCTGTTGCTCATTTCTGTCCTAAAATTATCACGTGACTACATGATACAGAACAATTTTAGTTCATACATATTTCAGACCATAACTCTATCTATTATAATCATAGTGTGTGCTTCTTTGTTTTTCCACTTCATATACACTGCAAAAAAGTACATGATGTGATAAACACTGTACACAATGTGGAAAAAAATGTGTATATGGTCCTCAGATATTACCAACTTAGTGGGTAGGCTTCAGAAGACTAATATATTTTGCTCATACACAAAGAACACATGGGATTTGGGTATAGAAACTGACACTGCAAGTCAGTGTCATCACCCATCTATTCAAGAAGGCCACACCAGGCTTCAGAAAGCATATCCTATTTGAATTTATAATTCCATGCTCTAATCACATACTTAATAGTTGTATGTGTTACGTTGTCCTGAAAGTCATTATTTATTTATTTGACAATTGGCAACTTCATATTCAGAATTGCTCGGGATTTATAGGAATCCCCCCAAAAAAGTGCAGTTTCAAAGGTTCAGTCTACCATCTTGATTAAAAATGGTGTCCAACTGGATCCGAACACAAATGGCAACCTGCTCTTCGATCTCAGGAACAATTATGCAAAATGTGGTTATGTTATCTTAAGAAGCGTCCAAATACATAGAAAACAGATATACGGACAAACAGCTTCCCAAAATATAGATGTAGTAGATTTCAGTTGTATCACACATTGCCACATAAATGTACCCCGTGGCTTCCAACACAACATCAAAACATATAAATCAACACATCATTGCATAATAGTCTAGATGCCACTTCATTTCAAAACATAATACGTCAATTCATATAATTCATCATGTAAAAGTCTCCCCCCCCCTTTGTTGGCCACTCATTACACTGAGGTAAGGGATGGGCACAGAAGGAGGGCCTCCATTTGAAATCTTAATGTGTGAAAAGGATGGTACAGGTGCAGGCCATTCAACAAATTATTTTTCATGAAGTTGCAAATAGAACCTGAGAATATGCATCTCATGTGAGATGGGTATTTTGTGTCAGAATGCAAGATATACTGTCCTTTCTTTGCTTATTTCAATACAGATTAGTCTTTCTTGTTCATTTAAGTTCTCCTAATTGAGGTATGGGTGTGCAGTTTATGCTCTGTTGTTCGCCAAGTAGAATTCATGTGCAGTACTAATTCCTTGGCATAGGGTGTGATTTTATTGTTTAAGAGACCCTTTGGAAATTGAAACTGGTGACATTTTTTGATACCTGAAACAGATTAAAATTCCGTTAGGAAAGATAACTAAAGTTTTATTTAACAATGTTTTTCTTTCCTTTCCAAAGCTGATATGGTACCATGAACCTAAGTGTTTATGGGTTTTCCATCATTGGTAATAAAAGGACAAAGTCATAAAGTATGAATGAAGCCTTTTGGCAGACGTAGACTGTCCTCTCATTTGTTCAAATTGTTAATTTTTTTCCTAGGAAGTTAAAATAAATAAGCCCATCTGTGTGTCATTTCAATGTTGACAACACTGTCACTCCCTTTTTATTGTTGTTGTAGCTGTCCTTGCAAGTAACTAAATGGTTGTGAAGTTTGGCTACATTTGGTTGGGCTCAGGTGGTGCATCAACACTATGGTTCATCATTAATTTTTATGATGCAGGTGGGTTTGTCTTCTCTGCTGGATCTATAAATAAGTTTCAATTGGACTGTCTCTTTTATTTATACTAGTTGTCTGGCTGAAGCTGCTCAGGTGGACCTAGAAGGTGCTGCCAATGGCAGACGTGACCAGTGTCTGTACTATAACCCCTTGAGAAGGATAACTGTTCAGCTGGATGCTTATTTTTAAACCATAACGCTTCTGATGCATTTGTCAGTGCTGTGTACTTCTCTCTATTTGTGTCCCAAGGAGGGTGTTGGTTAGCTTTTGCAAGTGACACTTTAGGGGCTTGCATTTCTCTAACAATTTTAAAATACAGTTAATGCATCTTGTAAAATGGGAAATATTAAAATATCCGTTGGCCGTGTCTCTTTTGCTATTAGTATACACAAGTCTCTCTCTCTGTGTGTGTGGGTGGTTTGTTGTCAGTTATAGTCATTCTGACTCTCCCTCCTGGAAATGTGGCTTCTTCCTTAAAAGCAATACAGAAATATACATCATATGGGTTAGTATCATAATGTGGTGCAGATGCAGAAAATATAAAACCAAGTAAAAATGTTCTGTGAAATGTTTGCTGGTGGTAATTGCAGGCTTGATGCATATTATAAGGTACCGAGTTTCAGGAATCAGTAAGAGAATCAACCTCAGTATGCAATTATGATATTGATGAAATAAAACCAAAGCAGCCTATACCCCAATAAATCAATGTGCATGAAATCAATGTGCAAAATCCAATTGCTTCTGATTCACCCATACCTCACCCACTGGCATGACTGAAATCAGATGTTAATCTTGAATGGGTTTATTTCCTTAATTTACTCCATAATGAGTCTGTTTTTCTTTCCTCTATCAGCCACTCATTTCTATTTAGTTTTATATATCACAGGCAGTCATTACTAAGCAGCATAATGTCAGTTTATATAGAAGGTAAGCAAATTTGGTAGGAAGGCCATTTTGTTAATTTAACAGTAACTAATTGCATATTGCTTTATAAGAGATTTACTATTCCCAGGACCAGCAAGCAGCATAGATGGCCTTTTCATTTGTTTGGTGCTTTGTTTTTAAACAGCATGTTATTTTCAGGTTTCCTTCTTCATCTACAGAATCACAAATATCTTCTAAAATATAATAGAGTTTGATGCTTAGCTTTATGCTGCTTCTAAATTAAAATCGTAGAAGCAGCTTTTACATCACTTGCTGCAGGGCTGATGTTTTGTGGGCCATGTCTCCGACTAGAACGCATTTTCACATCAGACTCCCATATGAAAGCAGGAGTATTTAGACATTCTAATCCCTCACATGAGGGAAATGAGTGTGCTAGCTCTACCTCCCTCTGTCATTATACCTGACACCTTCCACAAGTTGGAGGAATAACTTCTGAGGTGGGGAGCCTTTTCTTCCAGGGAAATTGCATGGGGAGTAGAGCAGGATTGTCACTGCACACATTTACCTTCAGGTTGTGACAGATGATAGGGACAGGGATGGAGGGGGCAGAGCTAGTGCACATGCCCCCACTTTCCCTCATGCAATCTAATTGCATGGGAATTAGAATGTGCAAATAGGTCTGGAGCATTATAACCATAAATAGTAACAATGTATGAGCCATTTTCTATTTGGAATTCTGTTTGGGATTACAACAGCAGCTGGATTGTCAATTGTCTCAGACATTTAAAGATTGTGTTGGAAATATTGATAGCCATAAATAAAAATGTATCTATGAATTATTATCAGCTATGTGCTTCTTTTTTTTAATAGGAGGTGAAGTCTCTAAACCCAGATTTGCTCAGTTTTTCCATGGCAGCCTTGCCAGCCTAACCATCCGACCAGGCAAAATTGAGAGTCAGAAAGTGATTTCCTGTTTGCAAGCCTGCAAGGAAGGTTTGGATATTAACTCCCTGGAGAGTCTTGGCCAAGGACTAAAGGTGAGGGATGAACTGACATCATTTTTGATAACATTTAAAGCTGATTTATGAAGTGAAGAGCACAAGGTAGAGTACAAATGTATTCCCGGAAGCCATCTAATATGCCATGAAGTCATGCAAGGAAGCAGCTGAGCAGAAGAGGAGCTATGTGGCGCTGAATGCTTCCATTTTTGCCTTTATAAACCTATAGGTACCAAGTGCCATGGGTGTTTCATAACCCTTCGGCTTTTCAGCATTCAGTTCTGCTCATGGTATGTTTGAGACATTCTATAGAAACATGCACGTTCTCCAGGAGATACAGCACACATATCATCAGGCTTGTGCTACAGTTACTGTAGCACCTTGAAGATGACTACCATTAGAGCAGGGATGGGTAACTGGATGGAGGAGGCAAATGGGATCAACAATTCAACTACCACAACCCCATGGGCCACTTGGACAGGTGCGCAGCCTCGCCCACCTGCCAGTCACCTGACATTACCACCAAATGTGATTTCTCCCCCTCTTGATTTTACTATTTTATCATTTGTAAATGACTTTGATGAGTCTTTTAATGACCGTGCAGTGTGCACATTTTATGAAATAAATAATAAAATAAAATATAAACTTTCCCTTCATCATCAACACTTTTTTGTATGCCCCTTTTCCACACAAAAATTACTCTCAGTGTAGCTTACAAAGATACATCACAAAATCCACAATTGCAAGTATAATTTCATAGTATCAGCAATAATAAACAAAGCTACATTGTGTTGCATACAACGGCATACAACGCCCCCCCCCCAAAAAAAATCCAGTATTATAAGTGTAGCAACATTACACCTCCTAGCAGTGGCAAAAATAACAAGGGAGTTTGAACTGTTTGTCCTTGGTCCTAGATTGGGTGTGGGAAACAATAGACCCTCCAGATGTTGCTGAACTACAACTCCCATCAGTCCCAGTAAGTATTGCCAATGGCCAGGGATTTTTGGGTACAGTGGTACCTCGGGGTGCGAACGGGATCCGTTCCAGAGCCCCGTTTGCATCCCGAACGGAACGCAAGATGCGACAGCGCGTCTGCGCGTGCGCAGGTCGTGTTTCGCTGCTTCCGCGCATGCGTGTGATGTCATTTTGAGCATCTGTGCATGCGCGAGTGGCGAAACCTGGAAGTAACGCACTCTGTTACTTCCGGGTTGCTGCGGAGCGCAACTCGAACACGTTCAACCCGAAGCACATTCAACTTGAGGTATGACTGTATTGTAATCCAGCAACAAATGGAGGGTCAAAGGTTCTCCACACCTGTCCTAGATGTCCTACCCACTGTTGCTATGTCTGCTACAAATTAGGCAATGATCAAGTTAATCTGATCAAGCATCTAGTCCTCAGCTTTCACGAAGAATCCACTGCCCTGTTAGCATCGCCATTCAGGCAGTAACTCCTCACATGGTGTTACTCACAGTTTCTCTCCTGCAGCAGCTTCTTCTTACACAACTACAAATTCAGGGGGTGGTATAGCTGAAAACACCTCTGTGCCTCTCCATCTTGCATTGAAACTGCAAACAAAAGATAATTCTTTGGATCCCTGGCTTGAATTCAAGCTGTCCCTGCAATGGAAGATTATTTACTCCTTGAGCTTGAATTCAAGACCAGGATGCAAAAGAAGAATAAGGAACACTTTATAATTTAGTTTACGTGTTGCATTTATGTTCCTCCTTTTCTACAAGGTGGGGTACATGGTTCACCCCCTTCTCATTTAATCCCCATGACAACCCTGTGAGTTAGGTTAGGATGAGAGGCAATGACTGGCTCAAGGCTACTGGCTTCTGGGCATTGGGAACCCCAGAACAAGGGACTTTGTCAGCCCTGTGCTCAGTGCTTTGGGGGAGTGCCCAACACCACTTGGGCACTTGGAAACCCCTGTACAAAACAGCAGAAAGCAGGCTGGGTGGTTGATGTGAGGGAGAGCAAAGTTTTCTTTTTGCAAGCTTAAAATCTAAATATCAGTCGTAGGTTAACAAATGGAAATATTTTCAGCAGTTGCTTTTCCGTTGTAATGATGCAAACACATGATTTCCCAGGGTTTTCTTCATCTTCAAAGAAACAGTAGCAGCTAAATTCACATTTATCAAACATAAATTAAAAATATTTTGTATAAAATCTTGGCTGTGAGCAAATATGTATAAAGAAATACGTTGTTTATTAAAAATGTATGTTGCCCTCCATCAGCTCTTGCTTATCTGGTGATCAATAGGAAACGCAGTTTTGTACACTGCTGTTTGCAGCTGACAATTCTTTGAAGCCTGCTTGAGGAGTGCCAGCATTTCTTGTCTTCTGTTTTGCCTCCCAACGGCTGATCTCGTATGGACAAGCGGCTGTCTCTGTGAAGCAGCTGCGGGTGGGAGAAATAAATGCAAGAGTTTGATTTTTCAGCTTCAAAACATTCTCTGTCTCCAATCTACAAGCTGGCATGGCTCAAGATCCTCCTTTTAGTTTTACCTTTTCAGCTATTTTGAGAGTCAGTGTGACAGCAGGAGAGGAAAATGAGAGGAGCTGTCAGAAATAGGGTCTCGTGCAGCGTTTCCTAGTTGGCCTGACAGTGACATGTCCTGATGAAAGAACTGCAGTTGGCCCTAGAGTTGAACAGGACAGTAATAAAGACAGATTGTGCCTGTCTTTCAATAAAAATAAAAATAAATCTGTATACAAATCATACCTGTACATAGAAGCAAATTGTGTGCATGCATGCCAAGTAGCTTTTTCATAAAAATATAAAACACAAATCTGCAACAAAGAGATAGGAAGCATTGTCTGAAACGTTACCTAATTTGGGAAACAAGAACAGGATGAATGTGCAGGTGAGCTTGGTAATTAGATGTTCACTAGTCATCTGTTGTTATACTTGCCATTTCATATACATGGATTGTGCCATTTTGTCTAGGCCCATGGTTCCCAACGTGGGGCACATGCCCCACAAGGGCGTGATTTGATTTTTAAGGGGGGCAATTCGAGAATGAGTTATTAACAGTGAATGGTCTATTAGGCTTCCTCCACATAAATAGGAGTTCATTTTTTGAATAATAAGAATTACATGTCACGGGGGGAGGGGGAGTGGGTCAGGATTTTAGAGATGCTTAGGTGGGGAATGGCCAAAAAAAGGTTGGGAACCACTGGTCTAGGCTAATAAAGTAAACAAAGGTACCGTAAATAAGGATACAAATGTTGAGATACTAACAAACTTGAGCAAGCGAGCACAGTTTCTTTCATCTACAGCGAATTTAGCAATGTCTAGTGACGTATAGGTGAAGTAAAATATAATCTCATATTTATTTCATTTATTGAATAAAGTTTATATTCTGCATGATTGTTTAAAGCGGTTTACAAAAAAGGAGAAAATCAAGAGAAATTTTCCGCCATACTTTAAAACATACAAATGCTAAATTACTAAAACAGAGTAAAATTGCCTCAACTTTCTAAACATAATTAACAGATCATACAACCTGCTGCAGGCGATGACATTCCCTTCCAGCGTTTACATGTTGGATAATTTAAAAATATGGCACATCTTCCTGTAGTCAGAAGTTGTATTTATTAGTCTCTACTAATTCATATACGCACACCATATTCTGCTTCATGTATGGACCACTAGGCCAATAGCATTTTGTGATTTGGATTTACTAGACACTCATTGCTATAGTGGAATAAGAAAGCATCTGCCCATTTAGAATAAAGATTTGGAAGGAATTGACAAAGTAGAATATTTTTGTTGAACTTGCAGAGAAAAAATGACCCCCATATTTCATTGTAATAAGCTGCAGTTATGGCAAAAGCACGATGGTTAAATATGAAGAGTAGAGGAAATTGTCTTGATTCAAAGTGCTTCCACTGACTTCTAATTTATTTTACTGTTAATTATAGCTGCAATAATTACTAAAAGGTATGGTAGATGAGTGCCTGGTGGGTGCTTGCTCATAAATGGCTTTTACATATAGAACAAACATTAGCTAATAAAATTACAGGGTTGTAGGTTTGTTTTTTTAAAAAATTGATGGGAATATAACTGGTCTCTGTGAAACAGTTTTTAGAAGCTTGTTATTCAAAATGTTCTAATGACTCATCCTATATTACTTCCCTAAATACTAATTATATTCTTTGCCCCCCACCCACCAGTATCACTTCAATCCTTCCCAGTCAGTACTTGTAATAGAAGGAGATGACATTGTGAATATAAATCAAGCTCTCCAAAAGGTCTCCTATATCAACTCAAGACAGTTTCCAACTTCAGGCATTCGCCGTCTTAAAGTCTCATCCAAAGTCCAGTAAGTTATACTCACTGAGCTTGATTCAACCATTGCTTATACTTCATTAAACTTCATATCAAGAACCTTACAGGTTTGGATGTGGAATAATGGCATGAAAACAAAATCTATCAATATAATTGGTCTTTTAATGAATTGGCGAATAGCTTAAGAATTACATTTACTTTTACAGTGAAATAATTTCAGCTATACAGTAATTTCCTAATTCCTGCATGCCCATTGACTTCAGATAGAGTTCTGGATGTGTGTGAAATGGCCTCCTGATGCATTCAGTGTAAAATGGATGATTAGGTTCGTGATGCACATTTAACAAGATAGCTATATCAAACCCATTAAGTATCAATTTGAGTACCTAATGTAAAATGCCTAACAATTAGAAGCCATCTAATCAGATTTAACAATTGACTGTTGGTTATATGTTATTTAAGGGGTTTAAATGGTATGTGTGCATTGACCTTACTAAAGATCATGCCTACCAATGATATGCTCAGCTACCCTTTAAATAATTTGAGTAATTGTGCTCCTAATGTTCACAGGGAGCTGAGTAGGTTCATAGCTGCCCTATGGGTAGACAGGGGGGAAAGGCAAATGTGCTAACATTCCAAAAAAGAAGAAGAAGGAATTGGCTGAAATGTTTTTTCATCAGACTGTGTGCTTCTTGCAAAGGAAGAATGTACACTAAAACCTCTTCCATGAAGTTAATGAATAATATATTTTTCAGATGTTTTGGTGAAGATGTCTGCATTAGTATCCCAGATATAGATGCCTATGTAATGGTGTTTCAGGCCAAGGAGCCCAAGATTACAATAAGTGGGATGGATCATTTTGCAAGACCGGCTGCACAATTTGAACAAGAAAGAGGCGTGATTCTTTTACCGGATATCAGAATTGTCAGCACAGTCACTAAAATGGAACACCCTCCTGACTTGAAGGAAACTGAAGATAGAGGTTTGTGGGTTTTAAGAGTTTATGGTTTCTGTGACAGTAGAGACTGAGCACCAGGTAGCACTGAGAAGGACATATTACTGAGACAAAACCTATTGCATGCTTAATATTAAAAAATAATAGACCCAGCTAGGTTTCCTCCAAACGTTCTGTAACCTTCTATAATCCATGAAGCTTCTTAGGTACACTGAAAGGCAATATGTTTTCACCCTTTTTAGGCTCACAACAATAATTACAATTTAGGAGGGAAATGCTGCAGAGTAGATGTGGCTAGAAGTAGTACTCTGAATGCCTCATCTCTGTTGTTCGTGCTTCACCTCACCATTATGCTTCATTTTGTATTTTGTATTTATGTATTTTGGTGAGGGGCAGTAGCCTCTTTCCCATGACAGGAACAGAATGCAAAGAAAATGCTGCCTCATGTCTGGGTGGCGGTGGCAGTGCAGCTGCTGTACTCAAGACATTTGTGCCTGTCTCAGTGCCTCCCTCCTTGGACAACAATGACCTGTCTATCCAACCAGGCTTATAATTATTATTATTATTATTATTATTATTATTATTATTATTATTAATTTATACCCCGCCCTCCCCAGCCAAGGCCGGGCTCAGAGCGGCTTACAATCAATAATAAAAACAAGATGAATGATTACAACTTAAAAACAAAAATAAAATACAACATTAAAATAATGGAACATTAAAATATTAAAATGTAGCCTCATCGCAGGAGGAGAAGGAAAAGAAAAAAGAAAGAGAGGGAGGGAGGGAATCAAATTGGCTCCAAGCCAAAGGCCAGGCGGAACAACTCTGTCTTACAGGCCCTGCGGAAAGAAATCAGATCCTGCAGGACCCTGGTCTCATGAGGCAGAGCGTTCCACCAGGCCGGAGCCAGAGTTGAAAAGGTCCTGGCTCTGGTTGAAGCCAATCTAACTTCCTTAGGGCCTGGGACCACAAGGGTGTTGCTATTTATGGACCTTGAGGCTCTCCGTGGGGCATACCAGGAGAGGCGGTCCCTTAGGTACGAGGGTCCTAGGCCATGAAAGGCTTTAAAGGTCAAAAGCAGCACCTTAAATCTGACCCTGTACTCCACCGGGAGCCAGTGCAGCTTGAAAAGCACTGGGTGAATATGCTCCCATGGCAGAGACCCCGTGAGGAGCCTCGCTGCAGCATTCTGCACCCGCTGGAGTTTCTGGATTAGCTTCAAGGGCAGCCCCGCGTAGAGCGAATTACAGTAGTCAAGCCTGGAGATGACCGTCGCATGGGTCACTGTGGCCAGGTCAGGGCGGGAAAGGTAAGGGACCAACTTAGACAGTGCAGGATTAGCTGGTTTCCTCTTAAGAGTCAAGTAAGATTTTTTAGATATCTGTCAGAATTGGCCAGATGAATGGTCCCTTTTATTGCCTGCACTGTTGTATGGGTTGCCAGTGTAGTTCCCACTGAGTCCACACATTATTTTCCATGGTGCTCACAGGATCCTGTCCTCGCACCCAACATTAGGTTGAAAGAAACTTTTATCCAATAGAATTTTTTACAAGCTTAAATGTAGCATGGGTGATTTTTTTGGAGAGGGGATTATAACGGAGGGGATTATAACAGAGTTCATGGAATCAGAGAACTGTAGAGTTGGAAGGGATCCCAAGGGATATCTAGCCCAACCCTCTGAAATGCATGAATCACAGCTAAGGAATCCCTGACAGACCAATAGATAGACACCCAAACTCTGTTCAGTAACCTCCAATGAAGGAGAGCGTGCCACCTTCTGAGGTCATCTGTTCCGCTGCCAAACAGCTGTTACTGTCAGGACGTTCTTCCTAATGTTTGGTCAGAAGCTCCTTCCTTGTCATTTGAATCCATTGGTTCAGGTCCTGCCCTTTGGAGCAGCAGAAAACAAGCTTACTCTATATTCCATGCGCCTGCCCTTCAGATATTTGACGTGTAGTTGTATGGCCAATATAGTTTCTGTGGCTTGCAAATGTGCCCATAGGCTCCCAAAGATTAGTGGTTGTTGTTTCTTGTTTCTTTCTTTTTTTGGCCTTTATTGGCGTAAGTTTAAACAATAAAATCACACAAAGCCATCCAAATACATTGATAATCCAAACACATACAATATATAAAAGACTAGATAACAGCCATTGAATAAATCAGACAACTTTAGATTTAGCTTTAAAGATCTCGGCTAAATACCCTGAAACAATCTTGATAGTTTTGGGAGTACCACCCCTCAACAAATGTTGGATTACAAACTCTTTGTAAATCAATATTTTAAACTGTAGGGGAGTCCCTAGGAGATCTCTGTGAAGGGTGTCGAAAGGAGGGCAATCCAAAATTATGTGATGTATTGTGTCTGGTGGGTTCTTATTGTTAAGCTGGTTGTTTTTAACACAGTAGGTCTCAATTGGCAGGCACAATACATGTGGAAAGAGGTAAAGAGAGGCTGGAAAGTTATAGTCAGCATCCTGATCAGACAGCTGAAAGGAGGCTTACCTGACCCAACCTCTCACAGGAAACATGGGGAAGATGCCATAATCCTTAGGTTTATTACTAAGGTTGATTAGCTCAGTACTCTCAGTCTAAAGAGTGTTCTCTGCGTATGCAAAAGGTGTGGGTGGTGAAGAGCACCAACCAGTTTAAGACTGTTTTAACTGATACTTGGAACTATGCAGGTCAGGTTCTGAAGGCTGCCCATCAGAAGCTAGTCATGGGAATGGATGTTCCTGACTTTCACCTTAGTAAAGGGTATAATTTGTACTGAAAGGGGGTAAAGTGGTTTTCATTGATCACACACAGGTCAGACTTCCCATCATCCTTATCTGGTGCCCATTACTTCATTCCAGTGATATGGACGGGATGTTGGCAAGGAGTTACACAAACTCAGGCTACAATCCTCTACACACTTAGGAGTTCCAGTGAGTCCATTGGAGCACACAGTGCTTCTCTTGGCTCAGTAGAAGAGCCAAATCTTGCAGTGGACTGATAACCACAGTAGCTCTGCGGCAAACAAATCATCATCATCATCATTATTATTATTACTATTACTGTTATTATTATTAGAGCTGAGGGACATGTACACTAAAGATAATTAAGAATAGTTAAAAACAGAAAAAAGCAGATATATTTAAATAATGACAAAATAGCTTCTATTTCCTCCCATTCTCATTCCACTTCACCCCAAAAAAAGCTTTTGTTCTTGTTTATGCAAGGTAGTGAATGAGAAGCCCATAATCACACAAAATCATACAGATCAAACTGTGTATACAATTGTTTCATTTTACATCTGATATTACAATAAAATCAAAGTCTCGGAATTCTTAGTTGCCCCAGTATAATTAAATGAGAGTCCAAATGAAAAGTAATGCTGTATATTTTTAAACAATTTTATATGAAAGAGATGTAGATGGAGCAGGAAATTACACTTTAAAGATATGTTCAGTGGTTGATGTTAATCCAGCACTGCTGTAAAACTAGAAAGTTCAATAAGAGAAAAAACAAAGCTAAGTGGGGAAATAATGAAACATGTTCATTTTCTTTCTCTCAAAACCACTTATCAGTTTCCCCCTTTCTCTGTCATTGTTAGAGCTAATTTTGTCTTTCATTTTTGATTTTTCAGGCATCATCTTTCACTGCTTCCTTCCTTTATCCAGGCATTTGCTAAATTTTGATGCTGCTTTTATCCATACAGACACATGTGCATGTACATGAACACACCAGTTTCCCTGTATCAGTAGCATCCCTGATCCCTGCCTTGGTCATGCCCCATGACAGGACAGTAAAACAGATGACAGTGCAACTGAGCTAAACTGGGTCAGAAGACAAATATTTTTCATGGGCGGTTATGGCATTGTCAGTCCCTGAGCCATGTAGGAAATACTTAGATTACATCTAGAATTATGTATTATGGAGCTTGAGAGGGGCTGAAATGTTTCACAATGAGGAATTAGTTTCCTGAAACATTGGTACCACAATGCATCTAATTGTTAGTTGGCCACAAACTATTTTGAATGGAATTGGAAGCATTTGCTAGCAAATGTTGACAATCTAATTTTGAAAAGCATTCAAGTCCATTGTAGTTATAAGCTTATGCTCTTTTTAATTATAGCTGGAAAAAGTGGGTAAAGCAAATTGCTGTAAACCTTGTTGCTACCAACATTAATCATTGGCTCACAACATTGAATCATATATTTTATCAGCGTCCTATTTAAGTTGGAACTATTTTTTTCTATATGTTATGTTTTCTTTGGTAGCTAAAGCAATATTAAAGTACCTGTCTTTGCACCTGTGAATATATATATAATGCACTTGAGGGAATCAGTGCAAATGTCACTCACCCTCAGCATAAAAGAATAAACGGACTATATTTTAGTGCAAACAAAGAAACTAGGATATAGTGCTATGTTAGGAATAGGCTTCCTAACATATCGGGATAATTTTGTTTATGCTGGAACCCTGCAATCCAATTTAGACATTACTTTTCCACAATCAGATTTCTGAGAAACTCTTTCTCATGTTGCATTTATATGCAATTCACTTACATTACAAGAAAATTGCACGCAGGAACTTTACAGGAGTACCAGGGATATACAGACTGGCTTGCAGACCCTGACTTCAGTTCTGATTATCACAGACCATACAGTGTTTTTAAATGTTATGCCAACAATGCGAGAACCACCATGGTGGAAAGGTTTTCAGCAATCACATGTGGGGCCGAAGCCTTTCATAACTGGAGAAAGACTTTTCTACAAGAGACATTCCTTTTATATTTTTCCAAATGTATCCCATGAGAGAAACAGTTTAAGTCAATTTTCCAGCCACTTGATGCCAAGTGGACCAGAGAATTAAATATGAAATTTGCATACCCTTCCTTCTGTGACAAGATAGTTGTTATTCTCCGTAGTGAAATAGAGCAAGTTTATATCTCAAGTTTTACAAGCGTTGCCCATTAAGAATCATCAAGTTGCATAGATGGGTGGTACTGGATCTTATCTCCTTCTTTAAGTAATAAAGTGACTGAGACAAATGTACTGGCAGAGAAGAAGTCTTGCTCCAGTTCACAACTCCTTGGCTACGTGGTTTCCGTACTTCATACTGTGTAGGCCTTGTTGGTGTCAGTACACATTGACAACAGAACAGCAAAACTATCCATATGTAAATTTGTTTCCAAGATTAAATTTTAATTCTGTGCTTTTCGAATAATGTCCAGGACCTATACTGTGCTTTAATACACCTTCCAAACGGTGTACAAACTGAGATATGAAAGCTAGCAGCTAAATGGCACCTTAAGCCTGCAGGTTATGGGCGCAACAACAGAATGTCTAGGCGCGCTTATTTTTATAACTAGAATGCAAAGCTGAAAATGAATGGATTGCAGCTAAAATATTATGTTCATTTTTCACATGGTCCTGTTCTTCCCCTGCCCATCCCCCTAATATTCTTAAGAGGGTTTCTTCTCCAGTCTTCAGCTGGAAGTGGGGAGGCAAAAAAGGTTTTTGTTTTTGTTTTAATCTGAAATCTTAGGTGCACTATTGCGCCCAGAGCTCAGAAACTGCTTGCGCTAATGAAATTCCCTGTCACAAAATGCGACTAGAAGAATGGGAATTTCAAACACTGCTTCCAATTGTCCTAGCGCAAGGGTTACCAATGTGGCACCTGGGGGGGGCAGTGTGTCCACAATGCCTCCTACGTCACCTACAAAAATCTATGTAAATGTTTCCTAAAAAATCCAAAATGCGCAAGAGACTGTTTGTACTTCCTCCTCAGTCTGCATTTGTACTGGCTAAGTCTTTCCTACATTGAAACCCCTCCCCTCAATGGCCACATTTCACTGGATACCAGGATTGGGTGTCTACCCTCCCATTCCGTTCTGAATAGGGGAAGGCTGCAAAAAGCCACTTTCTCCAAGTGAGTGCACCAGTGGCTGATGTAGGTGTATTTCCCCTATTAATGGGGCAGCTCATGTTGCAGCGCATTGTATAGTATCACCATAAGCTGCTTTTTAACTTTGATCTTTTGTGTGTGTCTCCTGTTTGATCCTCAGTCCATAAACCAGTTACCCTAGAAGAAATGCACCATAACTTGGATTTTTGTGACATTTTGGTAATTGGAGCAGAACTGGACCCCACACATGAGTGTTTAGAACTGGATCGGACAGAACTTCAAGGAAAACACTTGGATGCTACAAACTCCACAGCAGGGTATTCAATATATGGTATGTTTAATTTCTTGATCTTTCCTCCCCTTTTTGACTTATTTTCTAAGTTTAAAATTAAATGTTCTTTTTTTGCGATTTGGAAGTTACAGCCTTTTGTTTAAGGAGAGAGTAGAATTCATTAGCATGGCGAAACTTAGAAACAGTTGCTTCAAATCCATCATGTGAATAATTGTTCTCTGAAGGATGTGGGGTCCTGCTATGGGGAAGAAGACCCTGCCTCCATTTGGATGCAGATGACCTGGTTATTGCTGACTTCCAACAAGTAAATGCTTTAGGTTTTCTGTACTAGATCAGCTCTTGCTTTTTAAACCAAAGAAATAATAAAATACCTCAGATTTCTAAATACTGTTAATGTAGCACTTAGCAGAAAAAGAAGTGGTGTTTATAATTTGAATGATAGTCCCTAAATATATGTCTGTTTTCTTCAAAATAATATTATGAATGGAAAATGTAATATCCCTATAAAAAGATGCAGACCTAAAGAGGATTGTTATTAGCCACCAATAGTATTTATTATTTTTGCCAGAGTTGTGCCTGGCTTTTGTTCTGTCCATGTTGAGGAATATATATCCTATCCTGTACTACAAGATGGTGGGATGTGGGCTGATATGCCACTTCAGATTTTGGGGGCAAACACATATGGTTTCCAAGAGGAAAGGGAGCCCACCTGAAAGCTCGACCCCACCTCCTACAGGCACTGGTCTCTGGCTCTGTGTTAAGAAGGAAGGTCTGAAGGGGGATCTCAAGATAAGGGGATTTTCAAAGTAAGGCAGGTATCCCAGTCATGGGAAGGATTCTCTTTATATTCCTTAGAATCTCCTTCAGACCTTCCCTCTCAATGTGGGGACAACTGTGTGTGCATCTCTCCTCATTTTTAGCCCATGTTTGAATAGGGCTAACATGGGAAAAACAAACTTCGATTTTCAGTGCGTATTGTGAAACTAGCCTTATTGATTTAATACTAGTGATAACATGTCTGTTTGTTCCCATTATGATTTCTAGGCATATAACTTTTGTTTCATGCATTGATCAGATGCATGTGTTTTTAATGCCATATTTTAACATTCAAATTATTAAGCTATTCATTTGCCAAAACAACAACATCCCTATTTTTATTTCATGGCTATAGTCTGTGCAGTGTATGTTTTCATTTACTTACTGATGATGTCTTATGGCTTCAGGTGTGGACACAATGAGAAACTACGCACAAGTCTTGCGACAGTTACGCTATCGTAATTGGCACACATCTTCCATCTTTGACAGGAAGTTTAGAATCAAGTGTTCAGAACTTAATGGACGTTACACCAGCAATGAATTTAATTTAGAGGTAAGTCTTGTATAAAACGTATGTTGACCACTGATTCCATGTTAAAAAATGAGTTTTATTTTTGCCTAACTATTCAGCACAGTAAATGTTTAAAATCCTGCATTCAAGCAGTGTGAAATTTATTCGTTTCTATAATGTGCCCCCTGTACTTTCAGTGCATTTCCATGGATCACTTCAGATGTAACACTACCCAACAGGCTGGGACGATACTCCATCTCCTCCCCCAGCTTTCACAAACCCACACACTGAAAATCTGTAATTAACATAGCTATGATTCAGCATTACCAGAGTTCATGTGTATCATAGTTAGATTTTAAACCAGAGATTAAAACTGGTCTTTTTTGCCTGTTGTGTTCATATAACGTTTACCTCAGAAAATATTGCTTCTTGATAAGCATTCTCCAGTATTTACTGGAATATATGAATAAGCAATGAACATAGCCATTTGTGGTCAGCTTGCATGCCAATTTAACCATTGACTTGTCTGGTTCCAATGTGTAGACTAGGCAGTAAATGATAGCAGTTGAAATGGTAGAATTATAATCAGATCAGAGGCACAGAGAGCCCACTATCTGTGAAGCAGTTCTGTACATCATGTTTTCCACCAACACCCAACAACTGCATCAATCCTGTTATGTAATGCATTTTCCCAGTATCCTATTGAATAGAAAAGCAGGGATCATGGCAATAGCTTACTTCAGAGAGCTAATGGAGGTGTGTTATTTACCGTATTTTTTGCTCTATAACACGCACCCGACCATAACACGCATGTAGTTTTTAGAGGAGGAAAATCCGTAGGCATGCCACCCGTAGGCATTCCCTCCATAACACGCACAAACATTTCCCCTTACTTTTTAGGAGGAAAAAAGTGAGTGTTATGGTGCAAAAAATATGGTATTTATTTACTTATTCCTCAGATATTACTTGATAAATATACTTTCAGATATTTAGCAACTGTGAGAGTGAATTTCATTATGAGTAGTTTCAAAGGTAACACATCCGATTGACATGGATTGGCAAGAAATTCCAAATGTAAGTCCAGGAGAGGAAAGAATTGATATCTTCCAAGTATATTAATAGGACAGAAATGGGGACTTAAAAGCATTTATGATGCCTGTGATGATTCTTTCCTGCATGGAACCCACTCTGCACTCTCTTTTAGTTACTAGACACGATGTATGTGAGGGTCCCACCTAAGGAGGCGAATAGTTGGAAGGCTTAGCCTTAGACACTTCTGCACATGCATGGCACATGTGAAGTATCTGGAAATGTTATTTTATGACATATTGTGTTATCCAGTTGGGCAGAATTCCTAGTGCCAGGGTGCCATTCTGTTTATAATTAGCTCTCCTTCATCCATCTCTCTCCTAGATTCAAAGGCTCTTGACTATTTGTCTTGTGCATACTAAACTGCTGTTCTGCACACCTCTCTGGCTCTCAACTTCACACACACCATGTAGATAGCATTTCACTCTAAGAGCAACAGCTGCTGACTGTGGCAGCTCTTGTCAGAGACATTATGCAGTGTGTAAGTGAAACTGGGCAAAGATGAGAGCAGGCAGATGGAAGGGACAGAAAACAACTCGAAGATAGAACTAAAATTACATTCCCATCATGATCTTCTTTCATCCTTTTTGTGGGGTGAAACAGCATTTCAATAAGTCTCACTAAGGACTCACAGCATCCTCTCCTTTGTAGAGAAAAGGGATTTTCCATCACTGTGTTAGGAGTTTCTACTTGTAGACTTCGTATCTCCTTTCACTAAGTGACTGTCAATTGCGCATTACACCCTGTTTTGATATAACAGCCCTGCCATTTCACGGTGGCCCATGACCACTTCTCCATCACCCTTCTATCGCAGTCTTTTATCTATCTTAGCCAGCTAAACAACTTCCTAGAGTGCCCTCCTTTGCTAGAAACTCAGATTTTGTGAACTCATATTTTGAGTACCTGTACTTATGTAACCAAAACAGCAGATCAACACAAGAGGTAGTTGAAGGCAAGCTTGGGGGAAACCTGAGGGTTGCGGAAGTTCAGTAGATATTTCGGGGGCTAGCGGAGAGGAGTCTAAAAGCAGCTTACTGAATACCAAGGATGCTGAACAAGCATAAAATGCTTACTGACTGACATTGGGAGCAGCAGGGAAAGAAATTGATTATGACTATATACTGCTTAATGCCAAAATAGGCTTCTAAGCAGTTTACAAAGTATAAAAAAATATTTTTAAAAACATTAAAACATAAATATCCACAATTAAAATAAACAGTTAAATGGTACCATTAAAACAAATAGGAAAGGAAAGCTGAATTAATAATAAATAATCACACACAAAGTGAAGGAAGAGCTACTTGGCTTTCTCCATCTATTGTTGATCCTTCACCTTTCCTCTTAGGGAATGGTTATCCCTGCTCCTTACCCTGCTGATGAATATAATAACAGAGAAAAGGGAGGGGGATAAACAATGAATGGAGAAGGGCAGTCAGTAGCTTTTCCATAGGTGCTCCAGCTTTCTCTTACCATTGGCGGAGAAACTTTCAGAACGGCTCGCATTGTGGGTTCTGCTCCCATAGAGTGGCTATAATGTTAAGTGTGCCCAAAGTGATTTATAGCATTTCACTGTTAAATCCTGAGAATGTTGAATGTTGTCATTGAAACTGACAATGTAGGGAAATATTCTACATTATTTGAGTCCACAAATGTCTAAAATACTGACCAGCTTATGATTTCTCTTGTTGGTCATAAAAAAACAACAGGAAATAGAATGCTATTATCAAATATTGCTCTGTGTGGAAGATTGTAAATAAGCCTCCTGCACCCACTGGATAGCAGAGCCTTTTTATAAAACTCTTGTTGTAAATTTATGCCAGTGTAAGATTGTGCTGGACTGTAAAACTTTCAGGGTGACAGGATGCTGAATAGCACCTGGACCACTTCATGCCATTGCTCCACTTCAGATAGACAAGGATATTGACACGACATTGTAACACTGCCTTATTTACTGTTTTGAAATGTTTATGCCACCAAACCCTTCAGTCTGGACTCATTCTTCTTATGGCTATAGCAAATGTTCCCCAAAATTCCCGCCACACCGAAAGTACTGAGGTCATAGTGCCAACAATCTGTTTTTTCACAACCTTTCCCTCTAAATGAGCATTTTCTTCTCCTAATGCATCTTTTTGGGCAATTTTGAGGCAGATTCTTCACATCAAGCCTTGAATTAACTGCCTTCTCTCAGAGGAAGGGAACGGCTCAAACATCTGTTCAATGATTAACTTTTCTACCAGAGTTTTAGACAGAGAGAGGCAGGTGATTGAACTGCCCACTTACTCATCTGCAACATCAATCCTCTTTTTCCTCTTCTAGGTTAATATTCTACATAGCTCCAACTCCAATACCATGGAATATGTAAATCATATGGTAATACAGCCGCAGTTTCTCCAATCTATTCATCACCCAGAGGAAAGCATAAACAGTATTCATGGCTCAGGTATTAAATGTATTAAGAACATATGAATTGCCTTTTTGGATCAGACCAAAATCTATCTAGTCAAGCATTGGGTTCCTGGTAGCAGCCAAATGTCATTTGGCTCTTATGAGTGGATGCGAAGGTGATAGCCTTTCTTTGTTTGTTGTCCTCAGCTTCTAATTCAAAGGTCAACTTCTTTCATACAGTCTACACATGCAGCTATCATAAGCAACAGGCACTAGTGGAACCATTTTCCTTTTTTCTATATTAAAAAATGTTTATTTTTTGGGGGGGAGATCATATTAGTAAGTATGCTGGGAGGTTCCATATGCAAGTTCCATGCACAAAAGGCAGTTCAGATATGTAACCTCCATTACAGATGAAACTATTATTTTTCACCAATTCGGCGTCATGAAACTACACAAAGGGAAGTGTGACTGTGGCGTTGACCATTGTTTTTGCTTGTTGCCATGGCCAGCAATAAGGGGGAGGGTCACAGTAAGCATTTTAAAATGACAGTATTCTATAATGAGTATTTAGTTATATGTGCACATATTTTCATGAGATAGAAATACAATAATATCTGTATAGAGATGCTATAGGACAACTATGTTTAATTTTCCCATTTTTGTTTCATTTCAGTACTTCCAAGTGTGGCTACTATTGTCATAGTCGTCTGTGTCAGTATCTTAGTCTTCATAGTAGCTTTGGGAGTACATAGAATTCGAGCAGCTTACAAGCACAGCTCAAAGGAGAGTGAAAGCAGTAAGGAAAGTGAAATGGACTGGGATGATTCAGCTCTGACCATCACTGTCAATCCTATGGAGGTAAGTAGCAATGCCATGATGCCAGATGTTGGGAACCTTTGGGCCTCCAGATGTTGCTAAACCACAACTCTCATCAGGCCCAGCAAGTGTGGTCAGTTGTCAGGAATGATAGGAGCTGTAGTTCAACAATATCTGGAAGGCCAAAGGTTCCACACAACTAGTCTATACCATCTATTTATGATGACCCATACACAAATGGTATGACAGAGGTGCCTACACATGTACATGTATGGGCACACCACACAGTCTGAAACTGCACAATCACAGTTTCAGATAGCATAGATTGTGCAGCTGTACACACCTAGGCACTCATTTTAGACTTCCTGCCATACAAGTATAGAGGTCAAGGGACCAAAGTAGTGGATATGTCAATGTTCTGCTCAGCATCAGTGGTGAGGAACTTTTGAAAAAGGCTTGTGAGTTCTTTGAAAACCCTAAAATCAAGACAACAAAATGATCTGGACTCCTTGGCAGGTTTTGAATAAACATCCACAAATTTATTAGCTGAACACATGATAGATAAGACAAGGATATGTACAATTTTATAACATGCAGAGAACAATATGTGCAAAGAAATTAGAGAGGGGAGCTGAGAGAGGGGAGCTGAGGGAAGTCCTTGATGGGGGAAAATAATGTAATTGATTATTTGGATTGATAATTTGCTGCATTGAAAATGAAAAAATCATGGAATTATATATGACGAAGGGTTCTCTCCAGTCTGCTACTCAGCTTTAGGATTAATCCTCTCCAGTTGCAGAGGAGGTGCCTAAGAACTGCTTCCAATATTACAGGCATAGGCAAACTCGGCCCTCCAGATGTTTTGGGACTACAACTCCCATCATCGCTAGCTAACAGGACCAGTGGTCAGGGATGATGGGAACTGGAGTCTCAAAACAGCTGAAGGACCGAGTTTGCCTATGCCTGCAATATTATTTTCAGCAGTATAGCTGCCTCAGTGTGCCCCTTCCAGTTTTAGTTGTATGAAAGATGCAGCAATTCAGCTTAATAATACTGGAGTCACATCGTCATATGGGATGAACCCATTCTGCAGCTCCATTCTAACACCAGCAAAATGTTAGAACTGGAGCCACAGCATGGGCTTCTTCCACATGATCCTGGCAATCTAATAGTAGTGATCATGGGAGGGAATAAACCATGGCAGCTGTTACACTACTGAAGATCAATAAACTGAAGAGGACAATGGTTTGGTCTAAAATTGTCTTGACTTTTTGTCAATATGCAGCTCTTTTTTCATTTACATTACTGAAAGGAACCTTGTTTGATCATCCTGGAGGAGCATATAACACTCACAGAACTCATTTTTTTCAGACTTCAATCAAGACCTATTATATTGGGGGTGGGAAGGACATTAATTATTTGGAACTCTCTGTCAGTCAGCTACTGGTGGATATTATTCAGTAGAATTGCTTTCTATAAATAATTATTTTAAGCTGAGTTTGCTATTTTAGAGAAGACTTCAGGTCATATGTGATTGACTGACACCTCAATTACCTTTGTTTTCTAGCTCTATCCTTTAGCTTGCCCCCTCTTGCAATGAACATCAGTTTCACTTATTACATGATAGATAAGTCTCCCGTCCAGTCCAGCACAGCCCCGTTAGGGTAATAGCAGCTGTCAGATTATGGTTGTGTAAAATCCCAGCTTCTTAGTACTTCATCTCACTTTTAAAATCAGGAAACTTCTTCCCCCCATTACATTTTTAGCCTTTAGTAGTACAACTAATCTCTTAATAGCAGCTCTTCCCTGTGTTCCTGCACAATACAGAAATATGAAGAACCTCGTCATATACAAGAAGAAAGCGAAGAAGAGGAAGAGGAAGATACAACCAGTGCTGAATCAGATGAAAGTGAAGAGGAAGAAGAGGAGGAGGAAGAAGAGGAAGAAGAAGAAGCAGCTATTGGAAATAAAGGAGACAAACAAATTGCAACCAGGCAAGATCAGCTGGAGTGGGATGATTCAACACTACCCTACTAGAAACCCTTAGTTTTATTGCTCCTTTTGTATACACCAATACTGTGTATTTCTGAGTCAATCCTACTGCGTCAACCCCATCTTGGATCTATGAGTTAATTGGCAGGATTTAACTCTATTGACTTCAGATGATAGAACTGCATTGCCTGAATTTGATGTAGTTGTATCAAACTGCTCCAGATAGTTATTCCTTTCCTAGTGTATGGGTAATGGCACCTGGTAAAAAGCACAGGGTACAACCGTTTATGTCTCACCTGTGATAACACCAACCTGACGCCATATGTTCCTTACCACTTCTCCCTTTCCAGGAAACTCCAATATCTTCTAATAAGATAAATAAGAATATGCAAAAGTCCTGTTTGCCAGACCATAAAGGATACAGTTCAGCTTTTCTTTTTCTATTTAAGTGAATTCAAGTCCAAGTAGACATATACCCCCTTTCTGGGTTTGGTTCGACTTTGGTTAAGAATCCTATGTTCAGAAGGAAAAATGTAGGTGCTACTGATTAGGGCAACATTAATTTGCTCTCATTTCCACTGTTCTGTTTTAATTAATTGCCTTCTGCAAGAGGGATTCAGAGTACTTTAAATTGGGTGTGTGGGTGTGAGTGTGACATACACCCAAACACACACAGGAATGGATAATCAATTTCACTGCTAATGTTCAAACTCGGTAAGGGGAAAATCCTTATCCAACCCACCTACTCATACTCAACTGTAAAATCCTATAAGCTGATACCTTTGCATGTGATGACTTTTCCCTCTATCACGCAGATGAACCAAAATCATGCAAAATATAGGTTTGACTGGAGTGTTACTTGGGTTAAGACCTTTGCTTCTGATTTACACAGAAAATCTATTCTCTGCACTGTAAATCATTACTTTGTTGACATACCTTATGGCAGCATTATACAATAGCTGGGCTTGGCTGAGATTTAGTCAAGTGCCCTGTGTATGGATCTAAACATATGTAGCCTAGGGGAATTTTCCCTAGCACATATTAGAAAGAAAGCCCCTGATTTTATTTCTGCAGTTAGAACTGGTATGTTCTGTTTCCTACCAAAATATATTGGGCACCAAACAAACAAGGCTACAGCTGAAAGGTCTCTCATCTGAACCCCAGACTGGTTTCATTTTTGTTGTTGAAGGAAAGGCATGTTTGGAAAGTGCAAGATAATGAAACACAGAACTTTAAAGCAAAAACAACTAGTAGAGTTTTGGAGGAAATGCGGTTTATAGTATAGGGTAGTTTTGGTTCCCTCATTCTAAATGTTGAATTGGCATGTCTGTGTGGTTTGTTGTATAATTCCCCCCTTAATTTTCTCTGTCTTTGCAGCTACATGATTGTGGAACACTGCATTACTTGATGCTGTCCATATTTTAGACATATAGAAGCCAATGCATTTTGATGCAGAAGCAAAGAACGTTGTTTTTTAGTTTCCAATTTCTAATTTTATATTTCCCCCCAAAAGGTTTTTGTGTTTGGTTTTGATTTTTTTATCTCAACCTGAGTTTCGGAGGAATGCCATCTCATCACCCTGTGACAAGAAAGCATCAACGTGTTAACAGAGGTTAGAGCAGTCTGTGGGGTTTGGTGGAGAAAAGCTTCTGCTGCTATTTTATTTTCTCCAGGAATAAGTTCTGAGCAAAGGGAGTGCAGGAAGCTGCCTCTGATTAGGTCAGACTATTTGTACATCTGTCTTCGAGTATGTCTAATCTGATTGGCAATGGCTCTCTGGGGTTTCAGGCAGAAACCGTCACTTGCTAGCAAATCCTTTTTAACTGGAGGTGCCTGGGATTGAAGCTGGGACATTGTGCACGCAAAGCAGGTGCTTAACCACTGAGGAAGGAAGTTCTTTCCTGCTACCTAGCTGCCAGAGTTTAAGACCATAGACATTCTAAGGTTCATGGATAGGAGCATTTGAAGCTAGGATGGGCTAAAGAGAATCTGTCTGGGCAGCTGCATTGTCTCATTTGAGCACTATGAGATTAAATATTATCCAGGCATGAGCCCATAGGTCTTTCATACCTATGGCTGAGGTCTGAAACATTTTAAAGCAGAAGCAGGGAAATGAGAGAGAAAGGTAGTGTGGGTATAGGGTTTGCCTTCTTAGTTAACCCATGGACAAGTCCTCAATTAAATAATTTCTGTATTAGAATGTATCCATATTTCTTTGGCTAAGTAAGCTGGGGGACACACACACACCATAATTTAAATTTGTTTTGTTTTAGCAGCCTACATGAAATGTTCTGACAATAAATTAACACTTCCCAAATATAAACTGAATTTTTAAATTTAATTTACACCAATTTCTCTACTAAAAAAAAATCCTTCTGATTACCAAAGCAGCATAAGAATTGCCATACAATTAACTTTGAGAACTGCAGCAAATTTTATCATCCCCATGTGGATTCATAGAGGACCAGAGAGGGCAATGACACGCTTGTGTGTCAAAATTCTGATGATACTCAGAAGTGCTCAACCATTCAGATGCACCCGAAGGAAGCAATCCTGTACACAAGATGCTGGTGTTAAGCAAGCCTGTGTAAGTCAAGATGGTGTAAAGTTACACCCAGTCCAAACTCTGTTGAGCAGTGGAGCTACTTCTGAACGATGAGGCTTAGGCTTGGCAGAGGGGAAGCAAGCCTTTAAAAGTGTTCTTTGCCAGGTAACATGACTGAGCTGAATGGACGTAGGATCCAGCCTAAGTCCTCCCACTCTGGTCCCACCCCCAGAACACCTGTTTTCTTATGCTGGTTTAAGGTTTGCCAGGCTAGCTGGAATGGGGGAGATACACCAGTATATATCTGGCGGAGCTGAGGTTGGGGATTTAAGCTGGCATAGCCTGACTAGCTCAGCTGGAGATCCACTTACCTTACCCGTCCATCCCAGTAGATCTTGCGATAGAATTGCTCTCTTAATCCGTAGTTGACTGGAAAAGGAAGAGAAAATTCAGCTTCACAAATAGGCCATTCATTGTTATTTTTTACATTCAGAAGTTTGTAATCAATTAGACTCTGTGGGCTAACAAGTGTTGAGTTGAATTGTTAAATCTGTTAACATTGGTTGCACTTCTTACATTAAAAGGGGAAAGAAAGAATGATCTATTTCTCAAGAGGACCACATGGGAGAATGTTTTAATGAATATGTTGAACAAAATGCTAAGGTACCTGATGAAAGTCTAACATGCAAGACTTGTATTAAAGCTGCACAGACAAGTCCATTGTAATCTACTTGCACTGGGCATTCAAACAAATACCAATAATCTGTAATTAGTTATTAAAAATAAATCTGTTCAGATTATGCTGGTTCATTATGAAAGGCAAAGTTGCTTTATTTTTAAAATTGTAAATATTTCCAGATTCTGATGTCAAAGCCAATACTCCCTCTACAATAGCTTTACACAATTGTTCTGTACTCTGCATATGAGTGCTATTTTGCTCATATTCTGCTTATGGACAACTGAGAGAACAGAATGCAGGGCTAGATAGGCCTTTGGCCTGATCCAGCAGCCGGATCCTGCTAGGTTCTTACGTTTAAATACATTCTACACTATCATCCACAAACTTTGCATGGTACATCCATGTAAATTAGGGTGGAGAATGTTTGGCCGTCCAGATGTTGCTGGACTGCAAACCCCTGATCATTGACTATTCTGGATGAGGATGCTGGAAGCTGGAGCCTAACAACATCTCAGTTCCTTAACCCTGAGTTAAATGCTCTACCAGTTCTGCTTCATATAGTGAGAAACTTATTTTCATCTAGAATTCTACAGTAATGGTGAAAACAGGAAGAATTGTGCTAAATTTTCCCTCCCCTGGTTCTCAGCAGTATTTCTGACAGTCATTGATTTATATTTTCTTTTGTTCATTTCTGTTTCCTTGTTTACAAGGTGATATCTTGATTCTTAGGTTAAAACTATCAATTATTTAGGGATCAAAAACAAAGAAAGGATTTCAGGCATCCGCACCTTCTCAGAAACAGGCAGCCTTTCTATTAAATGAAACACTTCAGTTGACCAGAGCTACTCCAGTTCTTTCTGCGATACCTATCTTAATCTGTACTGAGATTGCCTGTGCTCCATAGGAGTATCTGTGGTCTTTCAGAGTGAGATATACATTTACACTTTTGTGTGCTATAAGACCAATATAGTTTGCTGCATCAAAGTCTCAAGTCTTGGGATACTTTGGGTATACGGTTGCTGTGTCTACAGAGCTGATTTTCTTCCCTGTACTTGAGAGGGTGATGCTTGGCTTGATCATGTTTATATGTGTGGAGTGGTTTATAATCCTTGGGTGCATTAGCAGAAATGTTCCATTTGTAAATGCACAGATATGTAGTAGAAGGTACTGAACACACCAAATGAGTGTCATTGTCCATCTTAGATCTGTTAGAAGACAGGCCAACCAATAAATGCAAGCAACATGATGTGGAGGAAGAATAACAAACTCAAGTTTGTCTTTTCAGGTACAAAACTTGCAGCATTTAGGAACAAGAGGGTGATCAGAAGGCTGAAAGAAAAAGAGGGCTTGCAGCAGGAGGGCTAATGGCAAATGTAGGCAAGGTATTTGGAGCAAATCTGTGTGGAAAATAAATTTATCTGGGAAGCCACTAAGCCAAGTGCAGACTTTGAGGGTTATGGCTTTTGCCAACATTTTGTTCCAATTAAGGAGCAGCATTAATAAACGCAGGCACATAGCTTCATGTTTGCTGATATCTAGATGCTCAGCAACTAAGGTCCAAGGCCTTCAGGGACAGTGGTTTCCAAGGAACCCCAGTTGTGTTAGGATACAATGGGAATTTTGTGGCGCCTACATAATTAAAGGCACTTGAGATATCATTGGTATGAACATGGATCCTAAGATCTGTGTTACAAGGCAAGTCTATGAATTTGAGTGGTCAGATAATAGGTCATGAGTACAAAAAGGGCAAGGTAAGAAAAGGAAAGGGGGAAAAATCATTATAACTAATTTAGGCACAGATACACAGTATGTATCATATGATTCAGCAACTAAAATCACTTGTCCCATGAAGTGAATTTAATTCCTCTTCTTACAGCCTGTTTGAAGTGCCTCATGTGCTGCTTAGCAAAGCTGGCCTGATGGGAGGCTGGCCATACCTAGGCTTAGTGAGACCATGCAAAAAGGACAAGGACTCAGGGCTCCAACTTGTGATTTGTGAGAAAAGCATATAGCCATGAGTCATGGTTGGATGACACATAAGCCAAGTGTTGGCTTAGCTCCATGCAGCACAACAGTAGGAAAGGCAAGAGAGGAGCAAAGCAGCTGAAAGTTTCCCTCTGGAGCCTGAGAATGCTTATTAAGCCAAGTTTTGCAAACCAGACCGCAGGTTCTGTAATCACCAAGCGATTAGAAAATGGGCACATTTTATGAAGGCCATGTTCTGATAATCCTATCTTGATTTATAAAGCTGAGGTATGAATGAGCCTTCTGCCTGCATAGCATATGCAGGTCCTTTGCTCTTCCCTTCATGGATAAGCAACCAAACCAGGAAGATTCTAATTATAGTTTCCAATTTTGTCTTAATTTACACCCATTCAATCAGCATGATCTGTCAAACAAGGACATTTGTTATTAACCGTAGAGTCTCATATCATTCAAACTGGGAAACTATGGTTATCTGCTTTGGAAAAAGCCCAGGTAATTAAAACAATGGTTTGAAGTTGATTCAATATCCTGACTTGCTTCATGGCTGGTAACTGAAGTTCCCAATTTTTAATAATACGGGGAACTATGGTTAATCATATGGTTCGACTGCTCATGCCATGAAGGGTCTGAGTAGCTGGACAAAACTCTTGTTCCTATCTTGATTTATTAAACTGAGATATTATCATCCAATGCACACCCTCCAGGTAGCGGCTGATTATATTAATTATAAATGTGTGAGAGTTGTGCCTGTTTATTGAAAATAACAATGTAATGCTCATAACGCAATTTAATTTTCATGTAGCCAATTTTCAGCAGCCTTGTTTGAGGGAAAGGAACCGCGGGTAGTAAATCTTGATGCCTGCCATATGATTAACATCCCAATTTTTGTGATTAATGTTTGCTCTGCCATTGTGAGTTGCTTTCTCTTCCCCTCCAGTGTTCTGTGTGCTGTTTTTCTGCTTCCTTGCTCAGGTACTTCTGTACCAGCAACAGATGGCAAATATCCCTTGGACAGGAATAAAGGTGTCGCAGCCATTTGAAATGTGACACATGAAATGTAACTAGGTATTTTTCCCCCCTGTCAGTAACACAGCAGAAGAAAACCTGCTTGTTTTATGAGCCTGAGGAAACTGGCAGCCAGAACCTCAGAGTAATCAGTCTTTTTAAAGTTATCACAGCAACAATAGTGAAATTTCAATGTTGGACTAATACATTGTTGGATTAATATAAATACTGGACGATCCCCTTTGGGCAAATTATGGCATATATTTTAAAATTATGCCTCTTGGCTTGTTTGCTTTGTCTTTGCCAGAGTATTATGATGATTATTATTGTTATCTTAGTGAATAGGAGAAGCAGGGCCTTTTCCAGCCAGAACTCAGTTCCACCACCTCTCAGATGGGTGCCATTGCCATTATAAGAGAACAAAGGAGGCGTTTGTGGTGAGTTCCGGCACCTCTTTTTCTAGAAAAAAAGCACTCAGGAGAAGAATCATGGATGTTAATCAGTGTAATCCTATATGCAGGTTTACTCAGAAGTATGCCCCAATGAGTTCAATGGGGCTTAATTCCAGGTGAGGGGTATAGGATGGCAGCTGAAAATTAATTAATTGGTATCTTCTTACAGTCTTCCTGTGCTGCAGTCTACTTAAATGTTGGCTCTGACTGACCACATGCAAGTGTTGAATTAAAGAACTTCCAGTGTCTTTTGCCTTCAATGGTTGTTAGGCAGGAGAAGAAAGAACTTGATGGTGCTCCAAGGCTAGGTTAATAAGTTACTGGAGTTGTGTGGTTACCATGTTCCTAAAGAATGCAGTTGTTATATTATTTAGTACTTTTTTGTATTGCGCCTTTCCTCCAAGAAGATCTAGAGAGGATATTAGAAAATGAGCTGAAGGAAAACAATGGCAAACATGAGTTGCCTCTCTCTGTGTGTATTTGTAAGGTTCATAATTTTGAGTACATGATTTGGACACTTATCCCCAAGACTTTGGGTGAAATGCTAGTGTCATTGAAATCTAGGCGCAGATCCAGTGGCCCTTGAAAAGCTGCCTTTTCCATCATAGAATACTGCATTCAGGGGGGGGGGGCAGGTAAGCCCCACCCCACATAATCAATCACATGATGCAGTGTACGCACACCATTGGAATGGCAATGCACATCAACTTTGAAGGGGGCAGCCCCTCAAATATTTAATGGGGAGGGGAGCGAAGCGAAGGGACACACATTCATATAACTCAGATTGAAGCACTGCTGTCGGAAACAGTAACCACGACTTAGTTCTTCATATTCACCTAACCACAGAAGTTCAATTTAAAGATAGCTACAGGAAAATTAATAGTGTGATTTTGTGAATGTGTTTCAGAAGATCTGAGATATGTTGTCTTCTGAAAAGAATCCCTAAGGAAATGAACATTTTTCGAGCGTATTTGTGCACCAGCTTTCCTTAAACACAAATCACAGAGTTACTTTATGTAGTTAAAGAATTTTTTCAAGGAGTATGTCAGGAAGCAGATGAATGCATAGGAAATTATCTATCTATTTTGCTATGAATCAGAGATTCACTGTGCCTCCTTTCTGTGCAAACTGCATCCAAATCCTTCTAAAGTTAGAGAAATATACACATATGGATAATCAGATCTAAACCCAATACTGTTCTTTTGTCCACTTTAATTGGATTTTCTGCAAAGGATATTTAACAAGATGAAATGCATTTCAGAATTACTAAAGAAAATAAAGAAGAACCAGGAGATATTGAATGCTCTTATTGATCTTGCCAAAAAGGAAAGCATCAGATGTTGCTGTTTCATTTTTATGTTTATCGTTTTCCCTATTTTGTATTAAGGAGTTCTGGGAAACCTTATTAAATGTTAAGTGCTGTTTGGTACTGCCTGGCCACCCAAGGGAAAGAATTTTTCTCACAATTCCCTTGAGCAGAGTGAAAAGGCACGTAGTTCTGATTTTGTAATATGTCATGTCAGGTATTAGGTAAAGGTAAAGGTACCCCCAGACCGTTAGGTCCAGTCGCAGACGACTCTGGGGTTGTGCGGTTATCTTGCTTTTTAGGCCGAGGGAGCCGGCGTTTGTCCGCAGCTTCCGGGTCATGTGACCAGCATGACTAAGCCGCTTCTGGTGAACCAGAGCAGCACACAGAAACACTGGAGCGGTACCTATTTATCTACTTGCACTTTGATGTGCTTTCGAACTGCTAGGTTGGCAGGAGCTTGGACCGAGCAACAGGAGCTCACCCCGTCGCGGGGATTCAAACCGCCGACCTTCCGATCGGCAAGCCCTAGGCTCTGTGGTTTAGATCACAGTGTCTCCCGCATCCCCTATGTCAGTTATTACTTGGCTCTTAATGTCTCTTCATGCAGGAAAGTCACAGTTCTTAATGAGTATGCATTTTGCAGTTTGAAATTGTTCTGTTTTTAAAAATGCCACTTATTCCTAAATATTCCAAAAGCAAGGATTTTATATTCTTCGTCTCCAACTGTATGCTTTGGCAACACTAGGTGTAGTAAAATGCTTCTTCTTTACAAGTGCTGTGCCAAAAAGTTGCTTCAACCCATTTTTAAAAAACATTTCCCACCAGTTGATGAAAGAAGATGTTGCATTCAAAAGCACATTAAACAATTCTTTGAAATTCTTATAGGTAAAAGGTTTTGTGCTTACCTTACTTTTAAGGTGGCTAAGGAGTGTTTGCAAGTGTCGTTTCTTTCATTCTACCAATCACCTTTCTGGTGGTCTACAGTGTACAGCCTTCCTGGGTGATTACCTTTACTGAACTCCTCACGACATTCTCAGCTGGGCTTTTCTGTAAGCACAAGAAGACAGAGTGACTGCTTACTGTGCAGCAGCCAGCGGTTGTTGTTTTTCAAGTGAAGACTTTTAATTTTAAAATAAATCAGTTTGTTTCTCAGTTTGTTTTTAAGCAATAGGAAAGGCAAATGCAAATTGGCAAGCACACAATCCCAGGTATGCAAGGAGTGGCAAACTGTCCAGGTTTTCCAGACTTCAATCAGGAAGTCTAGGCAGCTGTGGAGGCTGCAGAGTGCTGGGAAAATGTTTAATGGAATGAAACCTCACATCTGTAAAGTAAGCTTAATCCCAAGTATTGTGAAGAAAAGCCATAGTGTTTTGGGAATGAGTGTATAAAAACAAGAAATTACATTCCTAGACCAAGAAAATGTGGCCGTCTGTTATATAGGATACTTAAGCATGATGGGTGAGGGCATTAAATCCATAGAAATAACAGCTGCCACCCTCTCCTCACTCCTCAAGTCTTGACTGGTGCTATGAAACCTGGATAATAGATTTAAGAAACAGAGACTCATTCCTTCTCCACCCAATCAGATTTCATCAATGCATGCTAGTTCAACTGGGTTTTGGACAAAGATGCCAGCTGTATAATAATTTTTCTCCTGAGGCATAAATTTGATGTCTGACAAGTGAGACTTGCAAAATAATGTTACAGTGCAGAGTGCTCCCTATTCAGGATCCCAGATACTTCACTCAAAACTCCCTCTTCTTGTTTTACGTTTTCTCCCCTCAACTATAGGGCAGCATTTGATGCCCACTAAACAGTTCTAGGGATGTGGGAGAAATTCAGTACAATATGAATTAAAGGCAAACTTACCTAATTCATTCTTCCCCAAACAATATTCAAACAAAAACACTGTCATCTTTTGAAAGTAACACTTATTTGAATTTTGCTGTACAATCATCTAGCCAAGTAATTTGCACAAAAATGCATACACTGGGGTAAAGGGTGCAAAAAAAAAATGCATGTTGGTGAAAATAACATACAAATATCCATTATATTTTTTAAATAACATGCAAAGATGCTTTGCAAAAATGTAGTTACTAGGCAAAAATAAGTACAAAAATGGGTACATTAGGAGAAAATTGCAGTAGTAAAAAGAAATGCAGTAGTAAAAAGAAATGCAAATTGTTATGGCAGTGTGGAAAACTGAAAGAAAGACTGGAAAAATGAGAAAGCGAAAGTGGCACGTACACCCATCCCTACCCAATCCTCACTGGACTCTTTTGAGGTATTCCCCCCCCCCAAAAATAAATACTTTTCGCCCTAATGGTTTTGTTTTTCGGACAGCTTTGGGGTTCTCTCAAGCCCGCTCATACCTTCATTGGATGATGTCCTTTGGTCTACAAAAGGGCACCAGAAAGCCAAGATTATTTATTTAAAGTATTTTGAAGCCACTCTTTAGAACTGCATCCCATCAAAGCAATGCATAAAGAAGTAAAATATGAGATAGAAAAATAGCCGCAGCAGAACAGATGTCCAGATTAATATAAGAAGCTTTGAACTGCCACAGCCAATTGTGGGAGCAAATTAAGCCATAGTCTTAAAGTGCTCTTGTAACCCTGCTTGTGGTGTAACACAATAATGTGTGGTGATCAGATTCTTAGGCTCATTATACAAACATTTTAAGTAACCTTGGCAGAGACTTCCCCTTATAATTATTTCAAGTGGTAAGTGACAGCTTTTATTAGTATTTTAGTTTATTTGAAATATTGGCATGCTGTCTAGACTCCAAGGTGGCTTACAATCATAACCAAGTGAAAAACTTCATAGTATTCTTCAACAATGACATTGAAGAGAAACATAGACACTTGAAAACAATAATGGAAGTATTAGTTCCCTCCCAGCTCAGCTATTAAAACTGTAGACAAATTAAACAGTTTTAATGTTACAGCATGCAAGTACGTTCCATAAACACCACTAAAGAGCAGGTCTTCCCAATACACTTCACCTACTTATATTTTGAAATGGAAGCACCCAAAGTAGATCCCCTGAAGATCATATATATCAGAGGCGAGAAGGTGCCAGCACTCTGAATAGTGCCCAGAAATATACGAGAAGCCAGGCAGTATCTTTTAATAATAGAAACAGAGTGACAATTTTAAACTGATCTGACATTTCTGAACAATGTTAAAAGGCAGGCTCATGCGTTACTTTAATCTACAGTAAACACTGTTATTTTGGTAGTAACCTTTTGATTTTTGAAGAATCAGCAAGACCCAAGATTAATTGGGCAATGGTGTAAAGAGAAAGTAAGTTTATTGAAAGTTGAGTGGTGTGAAAGCAGGTAGAATAGAAGAGTGTCTGAACAATCAGAGTAACAAAGGTCAGGTTGGAATGTGTGCAGAGGAGGGTGACCAAGATGATAAAAGGGTCTGGAAATCAAGCCTTATGAGGAACAGTTGAGGGGTCTAGAGACATTTAGCCAGGTAAAGAGGAGACTGGGGGGAGATGATAGCCATCTTCCAGTATGTAAAGGGCTGTCCCATGGAAGATGGAACAAGTTTGTTTTCTACTGCTTTAGAGGTCCAAACTAATGATTTCAAGTTGCAAGGAAGGAGATTTCAACTATACATCAAGAAGAACTTTTTGAAAGTAAGAACTGTTCGAGAATAGAACAGACTCCCATGAGTCAACTTTTCAGCAGAAGTTGGATAGTTCTCTGCCATGAATGCTTTAGTTGAGATTCCTGCATTGCAGGGGGTTGGGCTAGATCAGCCTTTCTCGACCTGTGGGTCCCCAGAGGTTGTTGAACTACAACTCCCATCACCCGTAGCTAGGGATGATGGGAATTGTAGTCCAACAACATCTGGGGACCCACAGGTTGAGAACCACTGGACTAGATGACCCTAAGGGTCCCTTCCAACTGCACAGTTCTATGGTTATGCAAGTTATTGACTTGATAATAAACTGCAGTGGGAAGTTTTAAATTGATGAGGGTGATGCAGATTAGAATAGACTAATATTATTTCAGAAAATTTATCATCATCATCATCATCACCACCACCATCATCATCATTTGTATCCCTGCTGATCATCTTAAAAGGCACCCCGGAGCAGCTTACAGGCACTCCATTAAAACAAGCCCCTACCCACAGACGTACCAGCTAAAAACACTCAACATACAAGGGGAAAGGGACAGGGAGGGAAGAGGAAAATGAAGAAAAGATATTTCCATGTTGATTCTTGTCTGTTCTCTGAAATGGTCTATGTGTACTACTTCAAATGGACAAATGTTCAATAGATGTTAATATGGACAATATGAGAAGAAATAGAGGGATATTTCAGCTTCATTCCTTTGGTATAAAATTTCACAGGACTTTTATGAAATCTTCCCAAAGGTTTTAGCATCTGAACCACATGGCTCTTTAATAGGGTCAATTAATCTAGGTTTGCAAGCATTCATTAATTCAAAGTGGAATCAGCTTGAGAAGTGGGAGTATGTTTTTTGCAGGCTGCCTCAAAACGCTTTTGATTCTACTTGACTAGGAATTAGACCATGTTTCTATCTGATCATTTAATTTTGTATCTTGTTTTTTAAATGGTATTGATCTAAATCAAAAGCTTTCTTTCTCATTTGTTATTTATTTATTTATTTATTTATTTATAACATTTGTTGACCACTCAGTCAACAAAGTCATTTGAGCTGTTCGCACCCAGTTCAAATAATACCCTGTTAAACCAATATTTAAAAATTGATTAAAAATATTAGAAACATTGACGATCAGTCAGTTCAATTTCCTGCCTAAAACCACCACAAGCAGAATAACATTTTTTTAAAAAAGCAGAAGTAATCTATTCCAAAGGTAAAATATATATAGTTCTAAAACTATGCAGCTAGTTTAGCTATGGAGACATATTGATATGTTCTGTTTTACAGAATAACAGCTAGTCAGACAAAGTCATGTCTAACTATGGCATCCATACCCAATTCAATTCATCCATAACAGTTCTTCATTTTGTTAGAGCTACACAGGAGTAATTGGATTGTGGGCTGTAGGCCATGTTTGTTCTTTCGACAATAAAGTAATACCACAAACTCAAGCTGGTTTTGTATTCAGAATCAGCTACTAAGTGGTAAGAGTAATGGTGAAAGAGTTAGTCATCCTACAGTAATGGTAGATTCACAAATGCTGACATCTTCCACATGCATCCTTATGCACAAAATGTATATTCCATCTATCTGTTCTATCACTTTTTTTTAGTGATAAACATAGTAGTATAACTTGTAAGACTTGCTTCTACTGTTCTCAGGATTAAGCTTACACTGCCTCAAATGGAACAATATTCAACATGATAAACTAGTATAGTACATCATAAATATGCTTTTAACACTCTGTTTAACTTTCAATAGACTACTTGCATACTGGTTGTCCTAATATCTGCATCTCTGTGTGTTGTTAAACAGTAACAGTTCTTCATTATCATTTAGGCTGCAATCCTATACCTACTTACCTTGGAGTAAGCATAGTCTCATATTGTTAAAACTTTTCACATGAATATATATATATATATATATATATATATATATATATATATATATTCTTGTTGCTATTGCGTCTGCAAATATCTAAATTGTCTTCAATCCATGCATTCCTGTCCCATCATTATTTCAGCCTCTAGTAAATTATTTTCTTTACCAAGCATGTACATCACTTCTTAGGTATGGCAGCGCATCGTTTTGTATTGGAGATGATGTCATGTAGTGTCATAGAAAGCTTAGGAGACACAGTGAACAAGATGCTCATTGTCTTTCTCAAACAAAAGCAGTGCTACCTAGTGATTAACCTCTGCAGCAGTATAAACACCGCTTTCCAGAAAGCTAAAAAAAAAAGTACAAAGAGCAAGGACACACACACACAAACATACACATATTCAACATGCAGTTGAGCCCTAAATAGCCTATCATTTACAGCCAATACAGGAAGAGATACCCTATGCTGGGGTTATACATTGACTGGCCCATTCTGCTTACACTGGGTCCAGCAACTGATATGATAGGAAAACATGGGGTGACCTCTTTGCTCCTGATCTATCCAGGATTTTTCTAGCTTCTGTGTGTGTTAAGTGACAAACCAGTAAGTGGTGCAACTACTCCCAAGAAGTGCTTTTTTTTCTAGGGAAAAAATGCCGGAACTCACCGCCTCAGTTGTCAGCCCAGATGCCGATGTTGATGCCATCTTGAAACCAAAATCACGTGACAAGATAGGGAGGTTCAGATTATTTCCCCCTCTCTGCGTCTTCACTCATTAACAGGGAGAAAGATGCACATGTACACTCCCAGCCAGGCTGCAGCTTGAAATCCTCATTTCTTTGTGGGGGACTCACCACACAAGGCCTTGCCATGCAGCGCAGATCCTCCATGTTGCATCCGGCCATGGCAGCAGCCACCTTCTTCTTCTGGCTTCAGAGAGGTAAGCCTTGACCGTTGGAGCCAGCTGGAGTGTCCCTGCCCCAACCTGCTGCTGCTGCTGCTGCTGCTACAGCAGCTACTTGGAGCATGTGGTTGTTGTAAACAAACAGCACTATCATTGTCAGGAAGCGGCCCGCAATGGCACCCACCTGAGAGATGCTGGAACTCTGTGTTCTGGCAGAGATGAAGTCCCGCTCCCAAGACAGTATGCTTCTGTAATGTTCCTAATAGTCCTAGCACCTTCTGCCAAACAGAAGTAATGTAAGATGGCTAGTTTGGACACCAGGTTTGGACACCTGGATACCCTTCTGTAGTTCTGTGCCTAGCTTTGCCATGACACTAGGGAGAAGGCAGCAGAGACATGTTACCATGGCTGCTTGGATGAGGACTTTGACGCCTCTGCATATTAAGGTCTTGAGTCCATTTCCTTACAGAATTACTTTGTATTCTGGCCTCCATGCTTTACGCCTAAGCTGATTAATGTTCATTGTTCGCAGTAGAAAATGTTGTGATCTGAAAACTGCCTAAGCAGCGGTTGCACATAAACAGGATTGAAATTAATGAAGTCAAGGTCACAGTGTATTGTTATTGTGAGCAGACAACAACAATGCAAAATAGATGGGGTTCCTGTTGAAAAAGTAAAGAAAGCCACAATTTATTACTAAGAACACAATACAAAGGAGGAAAGGGGAAAGTGTAAAACTGAAGGAAAGAAAGGGTATGAGGATAGGACAAAAAAGGCAAGTACTTGTATATTTCTATTGTAAAGCACTGTATCCAACTCCTAAAAACAGCCCATAGTAGCAAACAATTGGATTGTGGATTCCAGCTGACAACTCAATACACAACTGGGATAAGCAGAATACTTTCGTTATCACAGTTTTAAGATTCCTTTATCTCAGCAGGCATTTTCCCCCTCAACAAATGGGTGTGTAAATAGTGCATAAAAATGGGATGTTTGATAAGAATGGCGTGTCTAAAAATGCTGTCTAGAAAGCAAGTGAAGAAATATTAAAGTGTGTAGGATAAGGGATGCTAGGTCGTGGTCCTTGAATCATTTTAGCGGAAGTTGCCATGCAGGTTTGCATGGAGCCGTCTGCTACAACACTGAGAGGAACCTCTATTTTAGCAGGTGATTTAAGGCAATCAGTAAGGGTGTTGCATGGAATCCTGCTGAACTGAGCAGGATTTAATTTCCACTGGTGAGCAGCTGTAAAACCCTGCTCAGTTTGGCTGCTACCCCGGTTCCCTCCTGAGGAAAGGGGTTTAATCCTGCCTTCACATCCTTCACAGGATGCCACATTTTCCCATTTGGGGAAAACAGCCTTGTATACTGATTTAGATGCCACATACACACTTGGGGGGATAGTCGAAGATTGGCCCATGTGCCAGAGGTTCCCCACTCCAAGTCTAGAAGGCCCATGACATAGCTACCATATTAAAGCTAAGTTTGATCAATACCTGGATGAGAGGCTGCCCCATGCATGCTTTCTTGAGCTTCATGGGAGATACTAGCTAACTAAATAACCAAACTGAGCACCACGATTTCCTTTGCTGTTTTTTGTGAACAGAAAAGTGTGGGTTGGTTCTAGAGAAAGGCTAGCAGAATAAATTCTGGAGGTGCCATACAGAGCGAGCAGAAGACATAGTGTGATTCTGCAATCGAGCATTTTGAGACCCTGTGGCACATGTAGTGCAGGAAACTTTTCTAGTTCCTTCCACAAAAGGAAGCACACCCCTGGATATCACTTTTCTCATACAAGGATCTTGTATGTGCCAGAAAAGGCCCTTCTTAATGTGAAAAAAGCCTTCCCCTTCTGGAAGGGCCCCTCTGATTCCAACCCATTATGATTTAGTGCATTGACCAATCAGCAGCCAAGATTTTCCACAAGTCTCCACATTGAAATGCAAGGATGTGGGAAGTGGTCAGAACAGTTTCATTTCACTGTATTTCATACTAACTAGACAGTAAAAGTGCTAGTTTGCCAGGTTGGAGAATGCAGCATGTAGTAGTTTTTCGCATAAAAGTTTTAATTTGTAAGATTTGCTTCCACAGTGGCCCATTACTTCATGTTGATTAGCAATAATTCTAGCCTTTGGCATTCTTTTTTCAGTTTCTGAAGGTTTGATACCCTTTGCCAATTTAATTACTGAACAGCCCTGGTCACCGTTAGAGACAAAACAAATGTGATACAAAGGAATCTTGCATCTATCGTTGGTTTGAGCCCATTTATGTGTCTGAAAACCATTCTCTTCTGCATTAATTTGTTCATTACACTTAAATATATTGTTGTACATGAGAGGCAATCAAACAACATCTGGAAGCATCTTGTTGCAAGTGCTAAACGAAATTTTAAAAGGGTAGATCTATATGCAGGAAAAGGAGTTCAATGAGTATATGCAATTCAGATGGGGAATATGAATGCTTTTTTTTTGAAGATGACTATAGTATAGATCAGCAGCTTATTATTTTTTAAGAAAATTCTTTAACAAAATGTACAGTTAGAAATGATCACATAATAAATTACAATTGAAAAATTAAATTTGTTATGTAGATAATTATGTTTCTTTATGCCCTTGCCATTCCTACCCGCAACTTTGTGATGTAAATCTTTGTCACTTTGAACAATAAATTCTGAATTTCAGATTGTAAAAGATTCTGGTTTTTACCACATGATTTCTCAAATGCTTATGGAAAACCAACCTGTGTTTTAAAAACTTGGCCTGTATATGTATATTTTAAAAAAAGAAAATCATATTTTTTTTGTGATCACTCTGGCACTTTCTGTGAATTGGCCAATAAATATGATTTTAGGATTTCACATAAATGGTTATGTTCGGTTTTCTTTGTCTTCCCTGTATGGGATTGCCATTCACATTGCATGAAGGGAAATCCATTTCCTTTCATAAGTACCGTATTTTTCACTGTATAACATGCCCCCGTGTATAACACGACCCCTATTTTTTAGGACTCCAAATTAAGAAAATGGGGGGAGATTGCCCAGAGTTGTTAAGCTTTTTATGGAACTGTGGAATTGCCCAGAGTTGTTGAGCTTTCTTTGGTGGGGAATGCCGACAACCACTCACCCGCCTGACCGCCTGCAGCTGACAAGCGCACGCCTCACAGAAGACACCAATCGTCCACCCAATCGCATCCAGAAGCCACAAATTGCCCGCGCAATTGCCACAACAACAGCCAATCCCAACCAGCCCTTGCCACATACACCAATCACCCGCCCAATCACCGCTGTATATCTCTGACTCATGGCTGCCAACAATCGCCCTGCACTACCCATGTATAAGACGACCCCCAATTTTTTGCATTACTTTCTTAATAAAAATCCCTCGTCTTATACACAGAAAAATATGGTAAGTTGAATCAGACCAAAGGAAAATGGTCCTCATTATTTAAAAACATAGTCATATGTGGGTGGGGGAGGAAAGAGAACTGATTTAGGTGTGCGTGTATACATCAGTGAGAAATGAAATGTATGATACTGAGTGAGAGGCAATAGTTACTGCAAGCTTGGTATGGGGATTGCTTTGTATGCATGAAATGGCTAGGGAGAGAGATCAAATAAAAAACTCCTTCCCCTTTCTGCCCCCCCCCCCAAAACACACCTTGTTTTATTGAATATTTCAAGATGTAAGTGGTACATTTGACTGAAGGAACAAATGCTTTAACAGATGGAAGGCAACTTCACTTTCAACATAGACAAGTTCACCAACCAGTGAGGAAGTAGCAGTGTATATGATTTAGTAAAAGTGAAATATGTCAGGAAGTAACAAAAAAGCTCTTGAAGGTGTTAGGAACACGTAATATGAATGAACTCTAGTAATTTGCTGTACCCTCTTTGCTGCCATCTAGTCTTTATTTGAACTGGGACTCGGTCCCAGAAAACATGAAGTCATAATAAAGAAGATGATAGTGCTTTGATCATGCACACACGCACAATGGAATTCAACATCATGCTTTTCTACACATTCCATCTGTGTAAGTATATCAGCTTACAGAATGGAACAATACCCCCACTACTCCTTCCTCATGATGTTCAGGAGGTTCTCAAGACTCCCCAAATTAGGGAAGCATGGGGACAAGAGACAGAAGACTTGGGAAAGCCCCATTGTGCAAGTGGACATCCTTGTACAGACCTTCCACTGACAGGGCGACTATGGACTCAGCTAGACTGGTAAAGAAAAAGTGAGTTATATGTGTTGTCTGTGTGATAAAACATTGTGCCATCAGATGGCGACGTGGAGTCCTGTTTTTCTCTATCTGTTTTTCCCTGTTTAAATTTACAATGCTTTAAACTGAAATGTTTCTTTGATGTGTCTAGATCCAGCCTATCACCCATGTATTTCCATAATCCTAGCCAAGTTAGTTGCAGTAGTACAATTGTAACAACACCAGGCCTTCTAACATATGATCTACTTCCTTCTCCAAATCTCACATAACCGTGAAGACAAGTCATGTATCATCTGGAACAAATGATCTATTATCTGCTTTAATATGATATTTGCATTCATTAAAAAGCATGCTGTAGCTAAAAGTCTATTTAAAAATCCATGTTTACACATAGACAGAAGAAAAATATATAGAAAAATGACTTCTACCTGTTAGCCCAGAATGGTATTGGGGGAAAAGTTTTAATTTTCCTTAGTAGAAACTTCTGAATTGTTGCAACAGATTCAATAAATCCCATAACTGTCATTAAGCAAAGTTAATACCTGCAATGACAAGGGCATTACTGTCATGTTTTAGAATATTTATGAAACTAACAGTCTGTAAATGCTTCAAGAGATTGTGTTAATACCTTACCAAGCTGCCTTACTAAGTAGATAATCATCTGCTCCTAATTCTGGTTATATTCCGCAAATGTTGGTGATGGCTTGAGAAAACTGAAAGAACAAATTAAATGGGTTGCATTGGGCTCTTCAGCTGGAAATTGTATCAGGTTTCACTATTACATAACTAGTTCATATTAGAAAAAGAGCAAAGAAAGGCAAACCTTAGCAGCAGCACAACAATACTGAATGCTATTAAAGTAGTTTCAGTGCCAGTCAATGCTGCAAAATTTGTGAGTAGCACAGCCTGGAATTCTTGGAATGGAAGACTCTTTCAAGATCAACAAAACTGGCATTTTGGTGTGTAATTTCTAGTGAAAACAGAGGGCAAAATACTAACTTACAATATGGGCTGTTACCTTTCCTTGACCAATTTGATCTCTACATATAATGTTACAAATAGATCAGATAACAAATAGGCTGGTCATGTATCCTATGTTACAGAGGACTTGCAGCTGTCCTCTATTTGAAGGAGTCCAGTTTAAACATAAAAACCGTAAGAAGGGAGAACAGTGGCCTTAAAGTTGCCCATCAACTGTGAGCACCTTGACAAGCAGACTGAGCAAGGATGCAAGTTGCTTGATCAGTCCTGCCCCTTATGGTCAGACGTATTTCTATTTCAATTCCAGTAATTACTTTCAATTTTGCTTCTATAAACAGAAATTAACATTGGCAAGCTTTATGCAAATCTGTGTCCTCTTTTGCAGTGATGCAGCGCATCTTTTTTGGCAATGTGTAAGCAGACCACTCTAATAACAACCTTTCTACCTGCTGTGCTCAAGACCAAGGGCAGGGGGTGTGAGCTTTGTTGAGGAAGACAGTCTCCTTTTGCTTTTGTACTAGCAGCAGTGTCCTCGAGTGGGTCAGAGGAAATATTTTATTTTATTCACTGTCCTACTTCTTCTTTTTTACCTTGTTAACTAACAGCATTTTTTACCAACATTTAGGAGTGACCCCTCTCTATTCTAAAGGGAACTTCTTGTACAAATACCTGGTTCAATTCAGGTTGTGATACACGAGCAAAGGCACACTGAAATCCCTCAAGTGCGTCACAAACTGGAGATTTGTCACTCATAGTTCATAGAACTACTGTTTCACTTGATACGTTGAATCCAAATTCCTATCAACTCCTTCAGATTTAATAGCTGCTATTAATATAGCTTATGCTTCATTAAGCATGGATTTGAAGTGAACCATGCTCCGATGACCTGGTTCAATAAAATGCTGAAGGACATCAAGAAGAACAACTATTTTTATTGCAAGAGGTGTTAGTAGAACAGGCTGGGATGAATTACATCCTCAAAGTCCAGGGAAACCATTTTTGGAAATATAATTTTTATATATAGATTCTCATATGCACATTGCTCTGGGAATATTTAATACAACACTTGGCAAAGTCTTATTTTTGCTTGTGGATCTTATCAGAAACATTTTGTTTTAGCTAGTCACTATTCATTATTCACAAGTGGGGGCATGCAACAAAATACTGTAGTGATATATGCTTCCGTTCAGTATTTTAGCCAGTCAGCTATGCATTTCCATGACCTCCATTTCATTCCTCCTCCCCACCACAGCCAGTTTTTCTGTTTTTTCCCCTACCCAACAGATGCTCAGCATTTTTTATTTGTTATTTGTTATATAACTGTTTTAATTCAGCACTTGAATTCACTACATATATGGTGATGACGATTCTGGCTTCATATGGATATCAGTATTCTGCTTAGTGATACTTAAACATCAAATTCAGAATTGCTACCTGCTGCAACTTTTGTCCGAATAGTAAAACAAAATCCCTACCATATCATGAAGCAGCCATCCTTTTCAGGACCATGTGTTCTAATAGGATTGCCATATGTCCGCTTTTCCCAAGACACTTTCTTTTTTTCATGGGTATTGAAATATACTCAGAGTCGCAAAGTGATTTCATGCTCTTTATTCAGCTCATAGTGGTGAGGAGGAATGAATGAAAGTCCCCTCAAAGTATCTGCTTTATATATATTATTTACACAATGGGCTGCACATGATGGGCTAATTCCGGAATTCTACTGTAAGCCAATCAGGTTGTGGATTCACTTCTATCTGGAGCATGATTGGGTGGTTCCTGCCAAGCAATCATACTGCTGCATTGTTCTAGGACCAATCAGACTGCTGCATTCTGAATCCTATTGTTCTAGGACCAATCAGACTGCTGCATTTTGGATCCTATTGTTCTAGGACCAATCAGACTGCTGCAGTTTGGATCCTATTCAACTCAGTACATAACAGGTATATAAAATGAGAGTAGTCGTAGTGATCCGGTAAAAGTAGAAGTTGGCAAATGTGTCCTCTTTTTTGCTCTTCAAAATATGGCAACTCTACTACAGGTATATTAGGAAAAGAAGTTAAACTGCATTCCCGTCAATTTTAATCTGATGATTTCAATGGGACAGACATTCAAACAACTAAGAGAGAAATCCTAACTTCAACCCCAGAGTGGCAGGGACTGCACTGCATCCACAGCCCTGCCATGGGGAACAAGCCTGAAGCCATTACATTACGACAGTATGACCAACTCAGTCCAGTCCTTTCCCTGAAAAGTTCTCTAGGGCTTGCCAGTGCCTGCCACTGGCAAGGATCCTTCCAGTAGCAATTCTGCTCAACAGGGCATTTGGCAGGTGGAAGCAGGAACTCCATGCCATTGGCCTCCCTCCACTGGCACTGGGCAGGAGGCCATCAGACTTGATAAAGACTGGGTGGAGGCAGACCTTTGCCCAACACAGAACCCTAGCCCAACACAAAGGGGGCTTGGATTGCTCTGATCAAGAACTTTAGAAATGTACTATACCCCTGAAGAACACAGAAGTAGAATTTGCATGGCCTAAACACTGATGAATCAGAATGGCATTTTACTTGAATTTATTATGGACCTTGTGTAACTTCAGGTGTACACCACGTAAATATATTCAAACAACTGATTATTCATGCATACTGGATATCACATAGGCCATTTGTGTGAATGAGGCTGTTCTCTATATTTTTTTAATGAGTTTTTTGAAATCTTGACTGTAATCTACAAGTTTAAAGTGTTTTCTTTGCACATCTGTTGGCATTCCATCCAATTTACAAGAAGGCTCCCCAAAAGATTTATATGAAACCTTCAGGGTTTAAAAAGAATTAGAGAGTAACCCATGTTCACATTCACTGCATTGATGGATTGGAAGTAGGAATGATTTATTGTGGTTCTTAAAAACAAATCTTGATGATTAGGTTAGAGCACACAAATTCTGAAATCAGATCAAAACAGGAAGGTAAGATTGAAAACCCTACTTTGAGACCAAAGGGTATACTTGTCAGAGGCCCGTTAATCAATTCTGCCAGAGAGAAGCCCATACATCAAGGTGGTAAGTTGTCTTGGGGGCTTGTGGTACTGTATATACAATATACCCTGAAGCAAATTGGGGTTAAGGAAGGCATACTTTGGGTAAAGTACACAGATTGTGTATTTCAGATTAGCCCCAATGAATCAATCTAGATTAATCACTTTGGAATTACCACTCTGTGCAGCACTCCTAACCACATTCAATTGAAAGTAAGGACTGGTGCATAATACAGTATACATTGGACATTGTGCATGCAATCAATCTTTTAGAATCAATTTCTGAGCATAGTTTTGCACCTATAAGATCAACTCCTGGTGGACAGTTTCAGACATGGGGAGCCACCACAGAAAAGGCATTGTTGCTTGGGGGCCAGTTATGCATTGCCAAGAAAGAAGACCACCAGGGAAAAAAGGCAAAACAGAAACCAGTCTCTATTATATTTGCATGTGTTAATTTATTTGTATAGATAGAAGTTTAGAAATAATTGCTGTAATTAGAATAGAAATACATCTCATCATAGTGGGGACAACAAATCAGATGTCTTATGTGCCTGCTCAGTTTGTTTACCATGTACTGCTAACTGTTGACTGGCAATTTCAAGGCTCCTGGTCAAACTTTTTATGGTACCTTATCTTTAAACCAGGCGTGGACCTGACAGCTTTCAAACAGAACACACCTTCAAACAGTCCTCTTATAGCCCTTCAAAACAGAGGAATATCCTCTGTAAATAAGCCACATGGACACCCTTCACTTAAATCTTGCCATCTTATGAGTACCTGTAGGATAGCAAGAACGGCATCTCTGGAAGTTCTAAATTCCTGGACAATAGTATACAGAGGAAGGCAATCTTTCAGGTAAGCTAGTCTCAAGCCATTCATGCCAACTACATCTCAAATGGTCTCTCCAGTTGACCTTAGTGGATGGGCAGGAATGTATAGGTCCTTTACTTAATTCTAATTCAAGTCTTTTAAAGCTTTAAATATAATAACTAGCATTTTGAATTGAGACTGGAAATGGATCAGTAGCCAGCAGAGTGACTATAAAAGAGCAGTCAAGTGCTTCAAATCAGCAGCTCCTGCCAAGACTTTAGCAGCTGAATTTTTCCTCTTACAAGTTTGAAGTTTCCAAACACTTCTTAATTTCACCAGGTCCTCTACATTTATTTATGTTAGTTATTTATCCCCCACACTTCAAAGAAACTTTCCCAGAGGCAGCTCTTAAAAGTTCTTACTGTGAAAGTTGATGCATCTTGTAATGAAAGTATGAAAACAATGAGAGGTAATCCAGTTTTATAGTACTGAATTAAAATCATGTTTCCATAGAGAACCTTTTTTTGCTTCAGTACTTTAAAAAATTATCTTCTCTCTGTCCTCTTTGCTGCTTTATTGTTTAAATGCCAACAGCACATAATACGGAGCGAAGCCTACTTACCTGGGGAGCTTCTGACACTTCTTTCATCCATGTCTAACACCTTCACATGTCAGCAGGGAGAGAGATTTATGGTCTGTTTTAGTGTAATACTTAACTCAAATCACTCATATTTTATTGCGCCTGTAAAAGAACTGTTGATCCTTAATGGCCCAAATACCAATATCTTCTGATGTGCATCTTTTCAGGTACCACAGCTCTTCATCTCATTGCATTAATACCCTTTATCCTATCCATTAATATGCTGCCTCTCATTTCCTGGAGTTTAATACCACCTTGTATTATAATGTAGCCTTTCCTAGTGCACAGTAAATCCTTGCTCTTCAGATGAAGCCTGTCTCTCAGTTATTATATTTTTCATAATAGGGTCTGTTCACTCATTCCCATGACTCATCCAGAGTGTTACACAAATGTCATCTTATTTCTCCCGGTCAAACTTCCCCTCCTCCCCCTTTGGAATGTGGTAAGATGGCAGGATTTCTCATTCTGTCCATTATGCACCAGCATGCCCTGTCATATTACCTTTCAAGTGAGGTGAGATTCTGGCTCATGAATATTCATTTTACAGTACTGAAATACTCTTAATTGTGTGTTGCAATACAAGAACAGTACAGTTTTGTTTGTTTATTATGTAAAGTAGGGGTGGAGAACCTCTACCCCACGAGCTGAATGAAACCTACTGAACCTCTTAATGCAGCTTACTTGACGCTCCCCAATCTGCATTCCCCATGAACTCTGCACTACCCTCTCCTCAAGTGTCTTGGGATTGGGATGTTGGAATTGGGTATAGCTGGCAAAGGAGAGCACACTTTCCCTGCTTCACTTGCCTGATCTGATTCCATATTGGCAGCAGAAAGAGTAAAGACACTTCTTCTGCCAAGACAGAAGTTGATCAGGCTGGCAAAGAAAGTATGAAGTCCTCTGCTTTGCCAGCCTGATTGGCTTCTGCACTGGTTGTAGAGGTAGTGCCTTTACTTTCCCCATGGTTGGTATGGAAGGAGAGTGAGGTGGTGAAGCAGGCATAGAGAACTCTGCTTCATCAGCTTGCCAAGGAATAAGAAATCACTCTCTTCCTCCATGGCCAACTCACTTATTCAGTGCACTGTAGAGAAGCCAAGTGAGTTAGCCTACCAGTATGACATCCCCAAACACTTCCCTCCAAAGGAATTCAGGGTTCAGGGAGAGAATGGTCCCCCATTCCTAATTTAAAGTATTTAAAATCCTGTTTTTCAGCCCAAGAGAACTCTTAGGGGCATGCCCAAACTCTTGAAATAAGCAAACAAAATTGTCACCTGAGAACTTCCGCAAACTTTTTCCGGATAACTCTTTAATAAGGGCTACAGCTGTATCTATGTGAACTTTGTTTCATTTAATATTCTGGAAAAAAGTTCAAGCAAGAAATGCAAAATAAATAGTTGGTGGAACCCTCACCTAATTCTCTGCAATCCAAGCACTGCTCATTGTGGTATTTTCCATTCTCTTTCACAATCATGTCATTATCACTGATCAGCTGGTGACCCAAATTTCCCTGGTTCTTCTGCTGACGATTGACTCCAGTTTTCTTGCTGCAGTTATTTTGGGCTCTCCTACAGGCAACCCAATAGATCAGAAGAGACTAAGAATATTAAAGATAAGCAATAAGAAAAAAATGGATGAAGCATATTTTCACACTTTATTAACTTTACAACAGAAAAGTTAAGCAGAAGAACAGACAGCAGCTTCAAGAAACACTAGCCAATATCCAATGCAAAATTGGTTCTTTATTTAGTGAAGCTAAACTAGTGGCCAACATTGTGGAAACCTTTAGGGAAAGTTGTATTTCTAAGGTTTGATGGCTCAAAACCAGTCTTTTAAAAAAAATAATACCAGAAAATTATATATCATTAGAAAGATAAATTAATGTAGAATATAATGCAACAAACTGTGAATTACCTTTATTCTATCAAATGTTATAGCCAAATAACCAGAAAAAGAAAGCACTTGTTACTGCCTCATGCAACAAGAAATGGATTTCCATTACTTAAAACAGACCAATGACAGAGTGGAAAGAATTGAGTGGTCACCTATAAAGCAACCATGACTTGAATCCGATAGAAAATCTGTGGAGCCGATTACAGAAACCTGATAGTCAGAAGCAACCAAGGAATAAAGCACAATTGATAGAAGCAATCATTCAATATTGGTTTTACATTATGACACCTGATGAACTAATATCCTTGGTTCACTCCATGGGATGACATTGTAGGGCTATATACCAACAGAAATATCGAGAAGTTTTGAAATACCCTTCATCGTGGTTTTGTGTTTGTAACGTCTTTTATTTGGTTATAACTCTTGATAAAATAAAGATAAATTAAACATAGTACGCTGCATTATATTCAGCATTAAATTATCTTTCTAATAATTTATTGTACTACTCTAAACAAGACGGATGTTATGCACCATCCCACCTCAGAAACACAAATTTTCCAAAAGGTTTCCACAATTTTGGCCACTAGTGTATCTTTCTTTCTTTCTTTCATTTTTATTGGAATTTTATTTACAACATAACACAACCCCCCCAAAACCCCAATACACAAATCCACCCGCATTAAACGTGAACATAACATACAGTGAGCATAACATACAACAATACAAACAACCAAATAAAAGACTTCCTTTATCCTGTATCTGGCCTCCTTATTTACTTCTTATAAACTGTTTCCTTTATGAATAATTACAGTGGTACCTCGTGTTAAGAACTTAATTCGTTCTGAATGTCCGTTCTTAACCTGAAACTATTCTTACCCTGAGGTACCACTTTAGCTAACGGGGCCTCCTGCTGCACCACCAGAGCATGATTTCTGAAGCAAAGTTCTTAACCCGAGGTACTATTTCTGGGTTAGTGGAGTCTGTAACCTGAAGCATCTGTAACCTGAAGCGTCTGTAACCCGAGGTACCACTGTATTAAGATTTTTCTAATTATAACTTAAATATCCACAAAGTCTCCTGCACACATTAATCGAAACAAATCCACGTGTGTATTTTAGGGCACTGGCCACTAGTATATTCAGTCAATACTATTCTCTCCCCCCGCCCCAGCAAACGGTGAACAAAACACCTTGAAATGTTGGCATGATATTTTAAAATTCTCAGTGTAAAGAAACTGGGCAGGCATGCCATAAAGATCATTAATTATTGTCAGCCCCAAGCAGAAGCAGCTCACTGGGAGGGGAAGAGCTAATAATCGTGCTTGCTTCCCAGCAGCTGACTCCTTGTGGCCTACCAGGAGGGAGAGGTGTGAGGTGGAAGGGAGATGCCCCACACCAGGCATAGGCAAACTTGGGACTACAACTCCCATCATCCCTAGCTAACAGGATCAGTGGTCAGGGATGATGGGAATTGTAGTCTCAAAACATCTGGAGGGCCGAGTTTGCCTATGCCTGCCGCACACCAACTTCCCTACTTGCTTACCATGAACATGTGAAACAACTGTAGGCGGGTCACTATTTTGGAGCTAATGACCTACTTTTAAATACCTGTTCAGGTACTGTACATGGTCAGAATACCTGACTGGGAATGTAACAGCGATGTCATATGTCAGCATTTCATTACAAACAACTGTAAAGATTACAAGGTTGGCATATCTGGCATCTTCTGTGATGTTTCATATCCTTCTAAACCCATGATAAGTCTGAACTCCAGCAGCATGTTTGAAAAGGACACTAGCCTTTTCATTAGATCAGAACAACATCTTAAAACTTTATCAGAGAGACAACGAGGAAATTATATTCTCTAGTTATTTGAATGTTCACACATGCACATGTGTATGGACTGATTAGTATCCTGTCCTGAAAGATAGAATCAGGACAATGTAACTGTTACAAGCGCTTGAAAGAAAAGAAAAGAAAACTCTATTTCATAGCAGCCCTGGATAGGAATAGACCAGAAGGAAGAAACACAAATTATCCAAATCACACCACACAATATTGCAGGCAAACAGCAACTGTAAACACATTGACCACAATGCTAATCACTCCAGCATGTTCAGGGAAAATGAGCAAAAAGAAAAACAGCCACCAAAAATAACAAACAGGCAAATTGGCATCAAGTTCCCAATTAACCGAGTTGCAAACAATAAAATGAAATGAAAACTCCACCAGCTTCAAAAACATACTGTTTCTAAGGGGTATCTTTCTGAGTGGTAACTTATTACAACACCTTGAATTTCTAGTTCTCAAAGAACACAAAATATATGGACAGGCAGGTACCTCATTCCGTTTACTAAATTTTGAATGAATAGCATTTAAAACTGCCCTCCACCCCCCAAGATAAATGTGCCAACAAACCTTTCTGGGTCTTAGATATTCAGTGAGAGTACTGGCCAGCTATTTGGAGGAAGAGGGAACAAAGAACTATGTCTAACCCTCTCTTCCAGCTCCTAAACTGCTGTTGCCAATTTTCTAATTCAGGCTATGTGTTCACAGCTGCAGCAGATGAATAAGGGGAGCTCTTCATTCAGATAGGGAACATCTGCAAAAAAAATCAGAAACACTGTATAACAAAGAATACAAAATGGAACTGCACACTTCTGTAATAACCTTACTACAGGTTGTATCCAACTTTAGTGATATTTACAGTAGACTTAATGAAATTCATGGATGTAAGTCATCTCCATTAATTTCAGTGGGTCTACCCTGAGTATCACTAATGCTGGATATAATCCTATTCTTGATGCTGATATGCACTTAAAGTTCCTAGACATTGTAGAAAGGTTAAAAAAAAAAACAAGACAGTACTTACACATAAGTGTCCAAGCTAAGAAACACAATACAAAACAAAAAATTGATGAGGTGGGCACAAGAAAACAAGGAAAATTATGCATTGGTTCTTAAAGGTATATGCTTGTTTGCTGATGATCAGCTTCCAGAGCAAGAAGACAAGGAGCCAAGCAATAGGTGGTCTCTCAGCCAAGCTGATAGAGTGGGCCCCACTCGCTACCATCTCTTCCCTAAGCTTTAGCCAGATGCAATGAATGCCGTTAGCTATAGCTTGGGGGGAAAGAGGAGCCAAAAGTCAGGTGGTTTCAGGCAAGCTGATGGAGTCTGCTATCCCATCTCTCCTTCAACTGCAGCTAGGTGAACCAGCTTCTAATAAGTAATAAGAACTCAGTGTATAGTCGGGTTCATGTGGAGATAGGTAAAGAATACTCAGCCAGTTGACCACTCAAATTCTGTTGCCTAGAAAGCCCCAGACACATCAAGGCTTCATTGTATACGGATATAAACACTTTCAAGCATAAACTGGGTTGTAAAACAGGTATACAAACAAGAATACCCCCTGCCCCATACACACACAAAAGGTCTGTGCTCATAGTATAACAATATGTTGTTTCTTGCTTGTCATATTTCAAAAAGTAAAAATAAAATAAAAATCTTGAGCTTTTTTTAGGAAAACCCAAAAGTTGTTGAGGTTTCTTTCTTTATTTCTTTCTTTCTTTTACAAAAAAACAACAAAAACCACGATTTTTGGATTGACTTGCCTAAGATCCAGGACAAAGTGTCGCCTTTCAGAAATTACCACCGGGTGTCATTTCCACCTTTGAAATCCTGGTAATGTCCAGGAAAATCCGGACATATGGCAGGCCTACGACTGCTGCTTTTGCGCATAATGCTAAGTGATGCCATTGCTAAGTGTGAACATACAGCATGCTGAGAAGGCACTTGCGACTGCTTTGCTCATCCCCAGTCCTCTTAGTTTGGGATGACACAGATGAGTGTGTCAGCGAAACCCAAGACCATTTTTGAGCTTCCATTTCCTTAACCATGAGCCAGGGGTGTATATTTAGGGTTCTGGTATGTTTCTTAGGGTTAATTAATTTTCTTTTTTTTATATAAGATATTTATTAGAATTTTCCATTTTATACAAACAAAGAAAAAATTAAAAAGAAAAAATAATAAAAACACATAAAGTTCATAACTTATTTTTCAATAACATATTTCCCTGACCTCCTCATGCCTCCCCTTCTTGTATTCCAGTTTAAATTGTTTATCCAGCAAATCCTTATCTCATAGCATTACAGTTAAAAAACCCCTTATTTTCTATCCATCTTCTTAAATTATTGTAGCTTAATTTTTTACTTATATACAAAGAAAAAAGAACCATTTTTTTTCATATTCTTTTGTACCATTACAGCTAGAAACCACTTAATTTCAATCCAACATCACTCAACATTCATTAATATTGCAGTGTTTTTGTAAGTAGTCCTTGAATTTCTTCCATTCTTCTTCTGCCGACTCTTCTCCCTGGTCACGGATTCTGCCAGTCATTTCTGCCAATCCAAAATGTCTGTGTTCTCAAAAAGTAGCCAATCTTTCAACCAGCAGAACGCTGCTGATTCATACTAAAGTTTAAAGTCTGGCAGGGCAAATCCACCCCTTTCTTTTGCATCAGTTAATATCTTAAATTTTATTCTTGGCTTCTTGCCCTGCCAGACAAATTTAGAAATGTCTTTCTGCCACTTCTTGAAACAGTCCATCTTGTCCACAATTTGCAATGTTTGAAACAAAAACAACATTCTAGGCAATACATTCATCTTTATAGCTGCAATTCGACCCAACAAGGAAAGCTTCAAATTTGTCCAAATTTCTAAATCTTTTTTCACTTCCGCCCAACATTTTTCATAGTTATCTTTAAACAAATTCCCATTTTTTGCTGTCATATTAATCCCCAGGTATTTCACTTTCTTCACAACAGTTAGGCCTGTTTCATTCTGAAACTTCCCTCTTTCAATCGGTGTTAAGTTTTTCTCTAAAACCTTAGTTTTTGACTTATTCAATTTAAATCCTGCCACTTGGCCAAATTCTTGAATTAGTTCTAAAACTCTTTTGGTACTAGATTCTGGCTCCTGTAACGTCAAAACTAGACCATCTGCAAATGCTCTCAGTTTATACTGTTTAGCTCCAACCTGTATACCTTTAACCAACCGGTCCCTTCTAATCATGTTCAGCAGGACCTCCAGGACCGAAATAAAGAGCAATGGGGAAATTGGGCATCCCTGTCGTGTCCCTTTCTCTATCTTAAATTGTTCTGTAACCACATTATTTACAATTAATTTAGCCTTTTGTTCAGAATATATTGCACCTATACCATTCTCAAAACCTTGGCCTACCCCCATACCCTGTAAGTTCTTTTTCATAAAACTCCAAGAAATATTGTCAAAAGCTTTCTCCGCGTCCACAAATATCAGAACTGCTTTAGTGTTTATATTCACTTCTAGTTTTTCCAAGATATCAATTACGTTCCTCAAATTATCAGACAAATGTCTTCCCGGGAGAAAGCCCGCTTGGTCCTTATGAATCTCTTCCATCAATACTTTTTTCAATCTCTTGGCCAAAATGTCAGCAAAAATTTTGTAATCCACATTTAGCAAGGATATCGGACAGTAGTTCTTAAGTTGAGTCTTTTCAGTTTCCATTTTCGGTATTAGTGTAATATAAGCCTCTTTCCACGATTCTGGTGCCCTTTTTCCTTCCAAAATCTCATTGCAGACTTCCTTCAAAGGTTGTAGTAGCCACTCTTTCAAGGATCTATAGGGGTTAATTAATTTTCAAATATCAAATGGCAAGACAAGAGCCAGGAGTGCCACACACAGCCTGGGAACCTGAAACGATCGACATTAAAGCAGCCAAAGTGAAAAGATTTTTTTTCTTCATGGCAATGATATAGGTTTTGGTAGCAGAGAAAATTTAGAATAAAAACTTAACTAAAGGTATTTCTAACAGAGAATATGGATTTTTTAAAAATCAAACCCATGGGCATTCATACTCTAAAATGCATATTACATAAAACAATTTAAACTAGAGGAGGAAAGTCTGCCTATAAAGTGATATTCTTGACAAAACTGTAGAAAAGCTGCCTCAGTTCTGTAAAGCCAACTGATATCACCTCAAATAAATTATCTAAATGATTTCCATAATAGAAATCATTTTGAAGATATTTTTGCTGACATTCTCATCCTTTGTTCCATCAAAATATTCATCCTTGTTGAAAAGTGGGTTGTGTTTCTGCTCCTAATGTATAGTATATATTTTCTTTTTGACATTTTAAAACTCAAAAGCCAAATGATCACAGCAAGCTTGAAAGGACATTGAGTACTCCTCTATGTGATAGGATATTTGAGCCGGAAGTAAAGAGGGATGGTATGACAATCCAGAAATTTAGAAGAGAAAGTGGAATAGAAGAGACACATATCTGCAGGATATGCATTCACAGACCCTGTGTATATGTGCCGATAGGGAGCTCTGTTTGCAAACACTGAAAAACAACAACATAGATTACTCCATTTTAGTGCTAATCATTGTGTGTACATTTCCTCCTCCTTCTGAGTCTCGACAATCTATTTTTCTGTTGCACTTTTCCCACCTTGTTGCAATTGATGAGCATTAATTCCCATGTAATTTAGCTGAGGAGTTTGGAGCAAATTGGATTTGCTTTCTTTCATTTCCTGACATCGTTTGTTATGTCAACTGTCTTAGAGGAGATTTCAGCTTAACTCTGGGGCAGTGACTGAAAAACTGGGTTTCGACATAAGATACCAACTCATTCAATGAATAGCTTACTTTGCAGAATCTTAGGCCAAACTGAAAATTGTCTGGGGTGGACTCCTACCCTTTCTTTTGCTTTCGTTCTATGCTTTTCATTTAGTGATATAGTGGCCTTCTGAGAAACTTCATCATGGACACAAAAATTAAGGAAAAATAATCACATTGCTGTGGAATGGAAACTTCACCTTGAAGCCTTTAAAATGTTGCTCCCCACAAAAAGGTGACCCCCTGCCTTTTGCCAGATGTCATGGAAAGTTCCAATGTATCTAAAGGCACCCAAATTATCTATTAATGGAAAGCACATTAGAATTAGTTTACAGAATGAATAAAGGATAAATATTTATTCCTGTCTCAAGAACCAAGCTGTACTGTAGAAAGCCAAGGGAAAGAAAGCTGCATCAGCGGAAGTCTAGCGTCCAGATCAAGGGAAGTAATAGTACCACTCTGTTCTGCCTTAGTAATACCACACTTGGAATACTGTGTCCAGTTCTGGGCACCACAATTTAAAAAGGATGTTGATAAGCTGGAATGTGTGCAGACGAGGGGAACCAAGATGATCAAGGGTCTGGAAACTAAGCCTTATGAGGAGTGCTTCAAGGAGCTGGGTATGTTTAGCCTGGAAAAGACATAAATCTGATATAAGGAATCACGAGACAGAGAAACCAGGAGGAGAACACTTCAATCTCCCAGGACATTCTATACAAGATCTCAAAGTAGCTGTCTTATTACAAAAGAATTTCAGAAAGAGACTGGAAAGAGAAGTTGCTGAATTGCAACTTATTACCAAACTTAAAACCATGGAGAGACCTTGTCTGAATAGAGACATTGGATTCTTATTTCGTTATACATGATAAAGCTATTTTTAGCCATCTCACCCCTTGCTTTTTCCTGTAAGACCAATTGCAGTATTTAACAGTCGTCAACAAGTTTACCACACCTATCAGCCAATTACCCATTCCCACCACCGTACTGAGTAATACCCCACCCTCTCACTATATATAAGGGTCTGGTGACTTCTGTTTCAGTGTATCTGAAGAAGTGTGCATGCACACAAAAGCTCATACCAATAACAAACTTAGTTGGTCTCTAATGTGCTACTGGAAGGAATTTTTTTATTCTGGAAAAGGGGAGACTGAGAGGAGATATGATAGCTATCTTCAAATATCTTAAGGGCTGTCACATGGAGGAGGGAGCATGCTCGTTTTCTCCTGCTCTGGAGGGTGAGTCTCGAATAGAGAAGATTCCAACTAAACATTCAGAAAAAACTTTCTGACAGTAAGAGCTGTTCAGCAGTAGAAGAGACTCCCACGAGAAGTGGTGGACTCTCCTTCTTTGGAGGTTTTTAAGCAGAGGTTGGATGGCCATCACAGGGGGTTGGCTTAGATGATGCTTTGGGTCCCTTCCAATTCTAAGATTTTATGATTTTATGATTCTATGAATTAAAAGAAACTAGCATTTTTTTAAAAAAAAGTCAAACACAGAACTTCTTGTGAATTTATGGGATGTTGATAGCATCTGGGCTTCAGGGATGGGGAAAACGTGTACTTTCTCTACTCCAGAAATTCACCCCCCCCTTCCCTTGAGAGAATTGAACAGCACCAAGCTTCCAGACTGTCTGGAGACAGGAACACACATCAGCTTGCATTTTGCGGCAGATCCCATTTGGTCCCTTCATTAGAGAACTTTGGTGGTTTGGATCATTTCAGATTCAAGTGAAACAGGGTCAGCCAAAAACCAGTTAGTGGTTTTCTACATATGTGGTATGCATGCAGTGATATATAAATGTACAAAAAAAAAGCACACCAGGGTCATATGCACTTTCAGGTCTTATGGAATCTCTTGATGATTGTTGATCCTAGAGATCTAAGAAAATTTAGATTAACTCACCCCATTGTCATTCACACTCAACACCAAGAACAGAAACTGCTCGTTTTTTCAAGTGGGCAGGATAAAATCTTGTTGGCCAACCACAGATACACTTGAATCCTAGATTTCTCAACTGTTTTCTGTGGGCAGCTTTCTGTGTAAGGTTACTTCTGAGAGAGTCTTCAATCAGGGCCCCCAGGATCCAGTGTTCAGCACCTTACCTGAGTGCCACCAGCACTCTGCATCTTTGACTAGCTTGTTTGTCTTAGAGCCATCTCAAATTTGGCAAGTGGGCAGGAGAGGCAGTGCTTTTTCTTTGGCAGTGCCACAAATCTAGAATGCTCTCCCTTTCACAATTTTGTATATTTCCTCTTTGTGTGTCTTTCTCCAGAAACTGAATACACTATTATTTCACTTGCCTTTTTATATGTAATACCTCACTTTATTGCTGCCAGCTTTCACATGTAAACATCTGTGAGGTATGTTTGGTTGAGAGACTGCACCTGGCACCTGGCTGCTGTTAGATCTTTATTTTTGGCTTTGTTTTTAAGTTTTGGTTGGAATATATGTTGGTTCTTATTGCTTCTTAACACCATACTGATCCAGAAAACCATATAACATAACCATAATACCTATAGTATTAAATTATTATTATGCTTAGGTTTAGTATTGCATTATTATTATTATTATTATTTGGCATACATTATTTTTTAGAATGAGGCAAATTTAATTGAAGTATCATAATGCCAGTGAAGGTCCACTTATAACATGCAGCATGCCACTTCAAAACTGCTGCCTCTTCCTTCATTTAGAGGCCTGCCTTTCCAAAGAGATGACTCATTACAGCCAATTACCGTCTGCTTTTCACTTCCTGTTTCCCCACCCCCACCCAGGTATTACAAGCTTCCAGGCCACTTTCTGGCTGTGTACAAAAGAGATTCACCCAGAGTTTTCTTCCACTGTCAGGCGAGGCTTCAATTCTAAACCTGTTTCTGGAGGACATATTTCAGGATTGTCTTTTAAGCCCCTCTTCACAAACTGATTGACAAATGGCAGCCCAATACCTTAGGAATTCAGAACTGACACACACATACTGAAATGACATGGAGTAATTGGCTGGCTAGAATAGCTCAGCTTGCAGGCAAATTTTAAAATCACGACTGCCTCTGGGGAATGCTTCTTATCATATGTCATGTTGATGTCATCAAGCAGGTTCCAGGAGTTTCTAAGTATTATAAATGAATGGTTCTCCCTTGAATAATATCACACAAATGGTATGTATTTATATCACTAAGTCTATCTCCACAGTTCAAAAGACAAAGGTTCTGATTCATCATTGCATTTGATACCATCAAGGTATTCCTGATCAAACTGATTGCATGGCAGGTTACTTTTTTACTTCATTGTGTGTTTACTTCTCTCTAGAGCTTAGGAGTTGACTCATTTGCTTGAGTCATCAGGAGAGATTTATTCTGCAAGGTCCTTTCCATTCCTGCTGTGCACCTGTCACTGGGATTACAGGCAGTAAACATTTTCTCCTGCTGGAAATTGCCTTTTTTGGGGGGAGGGGGTATGAAACTGTTCATAATCTCAAGCTGAGCTTGAAATAGGAGCTGAAACCCCGTATAAGTAGCCATCTCCTCCACCTGTCAGAGAAGCCTCTTCATTTAAATGGGCCCAGCATGAATTAGCATTTAATGGCTCTGGCAGAATTGGAAAGATTCATTCCACTAGGGCTTCTGAGTTGGAGTCCTCAGACCAGAGATGGACCAGCAGAATGGGTTCCTCTTGGTTGGCCATCTGTCAGAGATGTTTTAGATGTGATTCCTGCATTGCAGGGGGTTAGATGAGATGACTCTAGAGTTCTTTGACTGTGTGATTCTCTTGCACAACTGGTTCTTTCCTCTCCTAGTCTGAAACCTTAGGTTCATCTCTAAAAGACATAGACTCAGCCAACATGCATTTTCTACATATCCAAAAACCAGATGTCATCAAATTTAAATAGGGATGGGGAAGTAATGTGATTCACGATGGGGAAGTGCCGTATTTTTCTGTCTATAAGACGCCCCCAATTTTGGGGGACTCAGATTTAAGAAAATGGGGAGAGGAGAGATGTATCCATGTATAAGATGCCCCCTAATTTTTGACATTATTTTTAAGGAAGAAGAAGAAGAGAAGTTTGGATTTGATATCCTGCTTTATCACTACCCGAAGGAGTCTCAAAGCGGCTAACATTCTCCTTCCCTTCCTCCCCCACAACAAACACTCTGTGAAGTGAGTGGGGCTGAGAGACTTCAAAGAAGCGTGACTAGCCCAAGGTCACCCAGCAGCTGCATGTGGAGGAGCAGAGACGCAAACCCTGTTCACCAGATTACGACTCTACCACTCTTAACCACTACACCACACTGGCGTATACACAGAAAAATATGGTAATTTGATTCAGTTCACGTTGTAATAGGACCTTATGTAATTCATCCCTCTCAAAACAACATTTGAACTGAAACAGTAATTCTTCAAAATTTGCAGTTCTCTAAATTTTACAAATTTTGCAGTTCTCTAATAAAAAAGACATGTAAAAAAAGGAGAGTATAAAAATGCTGCATAAAAATGCATATATTGTCAAAAATAACAGGCAAAAATGTATAATATGTGGGGCAAATTGCTTTGCAAAAATGTGTATACTGTGGTACCTCTAGTTACAAACTTAATTTGTTCCGGAGGTCTGTTCTTAACCTGAAACTGTTCTTAACTAGAGGCATGATTTCACTAATGGGGCCTCTGGCTGCCGCTGCGCCACTGGCACACAATTTCTGTTCTCATTCTGGGGCAAAGTTCTCAACTCGAGGTAACTCTTCCAGGTTAGCAGAGTTTGTAACCTGAAGCGTTTGTAACCTGAGGTGTTTGTAACTTGAGGTACCACTGTATTAGGGAAAGGTGTATTTAAATGCTGGGAATGTTTTGTGATAGCTTATTTTTACAAAAAAATAGTGCAAATTTATGTGGAAATGGGGCAAACTGAAGATAAGATCATAAAAATGAGAAATTAAGAGAAACCAACATTGATGGATTTGTCAATTCCTAAATTAAAATAGGATGTCCATCCAAACATACACACACTATGCTCCACAAATAATGTGTGTCTACATACAACTAGAGCTGAATCTTAATAGGATTCTTGCCATGGAAGCACTGAGGCACAATGAATTTCCTTTTCCTGTCCCCATCTAGAGTAATGACAATGGAAATAATTTGTTTGCCTCAGCAACATTGGCTACATGGAATCATTACATTGTCATATTCATGACACGATCCCTAACTAGCTGAGATCATATGGCAAAGAACACATTTCAAATGTAAAATTTACACTAAGGAGGACCAGATTGGAGCAGTGTGGTGGGGGAGAGGCTTAAAACAAGTGTGAAAGTTTCACCCACAAAAAGTGGAAAGTAATATATTATTAAGAGCTTGCTTGTATGCGGAAGGGAAGATTAGTGATAGATTTTTCCATCCTTTAGGTAGGCGGTTTATTTTGAAGGCCTTTGGTTCCCTTCTACTGTATAATTGTCATAGGAACATAGTCAAGTGGAGGGTAGGACCTTCACAAGGAACCTGAGTATATCGGTAACTGTAACACATGTTGTTGTTGTTTAGTCGTTTAGTTGTGTCCAACTCTTCATTACCCCATGGACCAGAGCATGCCAGGCACTTCTGTCTTCCACTGCCTCTCGCAGTTTGGTCAAATTTATGTTAGTAGCTTCGAGAACACTGTCCAACCATCTCATCCTCTGTCATCCCCTTCTCCTTGTGCCCTCAATATTTCTCAACATCAGGGTCTTTTCCAGGAAGTCTTCTCTTCTCATGAGGTGGCCAAAGTATTGGAGCCTCAGCTTCAGGATCTGTCCTTCCATTGAGCACTCAGGGCTGATTTCCTTCAGAATGGATAGGTTTGATCTTCTTGCAGTCCGTGGGACTCTCAAGAGTCTCCTCCAGCACCATAATTCAAAAGCATCAATTCTTTGGCGGTCAGCCTTCTTTATGGTCCAGCTCTCACTTCTATACATCCCTACTGGGAAAACCATACCCTTAACTATATGGACCTTTGTTGGCAAGGTGATGTCTCTGATTTTTAAGATGCTGTCTGGGTTTGTCATTACTTTTCTGGTGCATGATTATCTTGTCTTGCTGGAAGATGATGGACTGGTCCTTGTTTTTTTTTTATGGCATGGATTACAATGGGCTAAAACTGTTATCTTCCAGAATGAAAGATTCCACTAGGCTTTTTGGGTGATGGGAAACACTGGCAGTCCTGTAATTCATCAGAGAGTAACTGAAGGGGAAGATCAGGAAAACCTTGCTACAAGTCATTAATGGTCCTACAGCTGGATTCTAACTGTAATCATTTGCACTGGCATATTTTCATTGAACACTGACAGAATTTCATGTAATTCTTACACTACATCACATTTTTGTAACATTGCTTTGCAGTTAATACCCTTTATATTAAATTCCTGTTGGGTGTCATAGCATGGCTGGCATTCCAACAATTCATCTAGGACTTTAGTTTTTATACTAAAAATGGTGTGTCTGTGACCATTCTCTATTTAGTAGGAATATGATGTGTTTCCCCCCTCTTTAAAATCAAATCTAAGTGATTGTCTCGACTGTAACAAACATTTTCAGCTTAGATTTCTTTCTTCTTTCTAGGGATCTTGAACTAACGTTTAATTTAAATTTTATCAAAAGACATTGACACAATAATTTGTCTTACTGAATAGTTACAGAACGCTTCTCCAGAGAGATGAATGCCAAACTGTAGGAACCTGTGGAATACTTGTAGCATTGTGACCAGGGCTCTGAAAGGCACTTATCTTCCTGCACATTTAAGAGCTCAAAATAAAGGAACATGTCTCTTGTGTCACTGGCAATATCCATTTAGTAGTCCCAGTGTGCTCATTTTCTTCTAGGTTAGAATGTCTCCCTCCCCCAAATATGTATAGTATGCATTATCTTGATATTTTCTGTCAAAATAAACTCAATTTTTTGATTAATTTATTGGGTGATTAAGCTTTTTTTCTAATTAATATGTATGCCAGATAGGCTATCATCCATATATATTCCAGTTGAATTCCCCCCCAACCAAGGTGTTTGATTTTTTGAAGTTGTCATGCATTGAAAATCAAGAGGAATTAGTTCTTCTGAAAGTGACTACACAGTTTATTATATATTAGACAAGCTGTGAAAATCCAGATTATACAGTGATTTGGGCTGCAGACTTACTCTGCATTGCATGCCTTTATACAAATTAGCTCTACATGATCTAGTGTCTGGTTTGGTGACTGTAAAAGCAAATGCTCATTGGGGGGAAACTGCTTAAATGAGGGGTGGCTAACCATTTTTGTCCGAGAGCTGCACTCACAATTGGCCAGTCTTCTAGCTTTAGATATGATTTTCAAGCTGCGGCCAGGAGCACGATAGCACCGTTAAGATTGGTGTGCCAGCAACATCCCTTTCGAGAAATTCCCGGTCCGTCTGTGATGTTCCATGCGGCCGGCTTTGAACACATTTCATAAGGCTTTGCTAATTTCTCTCTTATTTTCCCCACAACCCAGATGAATATAAGGGGCTACTATGGGCAGTGCTTTTTATGCCCTCACTTTTTTCCAGCAGACAATTGCTGTTTTCCATATTTGACTCTGAAATTGTCAGCTATGTCACCTTCCTTTGGGTCAAGGATAAACTCTTGAAAGATCTTCTCTTGGAGAGCACATACTAAAATTAACATCCCTGCTAATAGTGGGCAAGGCAGCAGGAACAAAATCCATTAAGACCAAGTTGTATGTGCTTAATTGCTTTCATCGAGAATGCATAATGTCATCATATTGAAAGTATTCTCTTAATCCGATGTTTAGGTTTTTAGAGGTGAATCCAGCATTCTGGGGACCATTGATCTGTTTTTGAAGCTCTCTCTGAAATACATTGCTTCGAGCTTTATGCCGTCTCTCCAATCTTTCCTTTTTTTATTGATGTTATCAACTAAAGTATAATAAGCTCTCTCAGGATTCTGTCATTGGAGGCTAATGAGAGCATGACAGTTGTAGAGGTCATTTTGTTAATGGTACAGTAATGTGGTTGACTGAAGTCCAATTCACATGTTCCTGAGTCAGCATAGTAGTTACCAGGGGGTGGAGGAATGCTTCACTGTCATTTGGGCTCATGTTGCCTTGGTAACATATGAAACTCGGATCATTTGGGAATGTGCTGATCATGTTCTTACAGTGGAAATGGCAGGAAAAGATGGACAAAATTCAATATGAACTGGCTGAGCCCTGTGTACCTCCATGGGGACAAGCAGAGAAAACGTTGTGCTATTGTAGCAGTGTATGACTGATCACACTGCTTTTGCTTTAAACTGGTATTTTTGAGTCTCTTGCTCAAAGATGGCAAAGTTGTGGAGAGGAAGCAGTAATACTGAACACAAACACAAAGCCTGCAACTCTACACAAATGGTGTGCTCATATAGTGTTCTAATAATGGAAATGAATTTGAGAAGACAAAAATATATAGCTTTCACCAAGATGCAGCTGTACCTTTTCTGACTTTCTGTGGGATCAGAGTGCTAGGTACTTAAACAGCAGTTAAAAATCAGCATATTTTTTAAAAACAACAAACAACTATTTGTTACTTACCATATTTAAAACATTTACTACCATATAAATCTGAAGCACATCTGACTGATAATTGTTTTTCATTTATCATCATCAATCATTCACCACCAAATCACCTTTTAAGCATCATGGGATGAAAAAGGAAAGTAGTTAGCTACAGCATTTTCAGCAATCACGATGATATTCATTTTAGTTTTCAGACATAAGGGTTTCATTCAGAAGGCAGTTATTAACCATTGACATATTAGCTGGATAATTATTCATAATCAGTGAACACAGTGAGTCAATAAATGACTATCCAGATATTTCTTGCTATTTGTTGTGTTTGCCTTGCTATTTAGGAACCCAGGGAATCTTCTACTTAGTGAAAACATTCTCTATACACAAATATTTTCAGCCAGTCTGCATATAAACAACAGAAATAGTAATGCAAGGATAAATATTCTGCATTGGATCCATATTTCATTCTGGGCTGGATAAAGATATCAGGGCATTAAGCACTGTGAGGGAATTTACTAGAACACAATATCACCAAAAAATAAAGAATTGCAGAGATTGCCTGGTGGGCATCAGAAATAAGCTGAATGTACAACCAACCACACAGGTCTCTGAATTCCCTGAAGAGGCTTTGGAATTTGGCTTGATATCCTGGGTTGAGACAGTAGCAACAAAATTTGCTTTAAGTAGGAGTAACAGTGGAAGTGTTGCATCCTAAGTGAGGGTAGGTCCCTCTTTGCTAGCACTGGAAAGGTTTTACACCATAGAAAACTCCTCCAAGGGGAATTGAGGATTTCTAGGGAGAAAGAGGGCAGAATAACAAGCATTGCCTTGCTTGCCCAGAATGAAATGCTACCTGAACTCCCTGGCATCAAATAATAGTCCATGCTTGGGGTTGAGACTACCAAGGAACCCAAGGTATGCTTGGCTGAGTTCACAGAATAATATATGAATATAAATAAATGCTGATAAATGAAGTGAGCACCATATGAATGCACAGTGTCACAGACATATTGCACAGTCTAAGGGGCTTGCTGAATGCCATAAAGGTAAAGGGACCCCTGACCATTAGGTCCAGTCGTGACCGACTCTAGGGTTGTGGCGCTCATCTCACTTTATCGGCCGAGGGAGCCGGCGTTTGTCCGCTGACAGCTTGGCCAGCATGACCAAGCTGCTTCTGGTGAACCAGAGCAGCACACGGAAACGCCGTTTACCTTCCCGCCGGAGCGGTACCTATTTATCTACTTGCACTTTGATGTGCTTTCGAACTGCTAGGTTGGCAGGAGCAGGGACCGAGCAATGGGAGCTCACCCCGTCACGGGGATTCGAACCTCTGACCTTCTGATCGGCAAGTCCTAGGCTCTGTGGTTTAACCCACAGTGCCACCCGCGTCCCTTATGCCATAGGAGGTGGCTAATCTGTGGCCTTCCAGATCATGTTAAACTCCAACTCCCAACATTCCTGACCATTGGCTGTGCTGAGGCTGACGGGATTTGGAATCCAACAACATCTGGAGGAATACAAGTTAGTCACCTCTATAGTAGAGTCTTTCTCAGAGGCACAGAGATGTTTATGAAACTTGTACTTCCTTAGGAACTCAAGATATAGGAAAGACCAGGGACCTCATGTGACTGTATTAAGACTATATACCTGTATAAAGATGACATTAAAAGAATCTAGAGCCCAGAGCAATTCCATTTAGAACTGGCTCCAAATTCAAAGCCATACCTGTTTGCTTCTGTGGAATGAATCCACATTTTTGTTTATTTGTTTTATTTAGAATATATTGTGGTTGGTTCAGGTTTCTAGCCCCTAAGTTTGTAGGATGTAGAATTAGTGAGAGCACCTTAAATGCTCTAGCTTTGGAAGATTTTTCTTCAGGCTTCCTGTGTTGTGACTGGTTGCTGATTTATTTATGGCATTATATTGCACTATCTTGTGTATTTTGTGGTTTTATTATGCAAAAACAAAAAACAAAAAAAATTGCAGCAGGAACAACATCAATGTAATATCCTGCAGTTTGGGTATAACAATGAGTAAAAAAAGAAGGTGATGTTAGCACAGGGCATGCCTAAATGAGGAATCTGAATTAATTTAATTGACTCTGCATGCTATCCTCATAGTCCTAACTCTGGAAACTGTAATCCTGTGAAGGGCATATGAGGTCTGTAACAAAGCACCCCTAGAAGGCATTAAATGCTGCTTCCTCCAGAATTGAGCAAATGCTAACCAAGAACCTTATCTAACAGAATTTGCTTAGCAAAGCTGTGCTGCTAGCAAGTAACACTCTGAAGTCATATGTTATTTCTCTGAAGAATGGAAAACGTGTATGCTTTTAGAAAAAAAAGCATTAGATAACTATCAGCAAGAGAGAATTATTTTAAAGAAGTTGACAAGGCAAGTCAGTTCAGATAATGATCTTGGTGGGTAATGATCCTTTCTAGAGACTCCCCATTGTTACTTTCCTGGGTGATCAAGAACAGTGTGACCAACATTTGAAAACACAGAGAAGACAAATGAGAGAAAGAAATCCAGATTGCATAAACTTAAGGGAAGCAAACAAAATATAAACTTTTGAAAGCCTGTATTTCAGATGGCATTTCCCCCCAGTTCTGCTATACCTTTTATGAAAGAAAGCACAGCAAAGTGTCACATATAACAGGGCTGGGGTAACCCTCTACTTGTCATTCCTAGGCATATGCTCTCCCACAGGCCACACCCTCTCTCCCCAGATCACACCTCTCACCAACCCCACTTCATGCCCTCAAGTACTCTTAGCCGGCTAAACTGTGAGCCCTTGAACTGTATAGTGCCTCTTCTTGCCTACATGGAAGATGGGTGTACTGCACAAATCCATCACTCAACCTACATTTGCATCTGGCCCTATCCACGTTTTTCTCTCTCCCTTCACATTGGCATGCAACTCTTGGAAGGTTACCCATGAAGGAATGTTGCTCTATGCTGAAAAGAGTTCCCCATGCCTGGTTTATAATGTGGAAGATCCCTAACCTCTCACATTGTCTCCTTGTTCTCATTCAGGCTATGTTCTGTCTGAATTTCTGCCCTTTTTAGGAGAGGCAAGCATTTACCATGACTATTTGCTACAATTGCCCTTGACTTCATCCAAACACTAGGAGTTTCTTTGAATTTGTGAAGTTTTTCAATGTAACAGAAAAGTATCTGACAATCGGTGACTGCTTCTTCACATATCAATACAATAATGGGAATCTTCACTGTGGATCTACGGGAAACAATTTGTTGTGAGCAATACAGTACTTAAAAGTTGGGTACAGTGTTATCCCCCCTGTGGGAACAGCCAAGACTGAGCTTAAAAGGAGTGGGGTAGAGTTATTCATAAGGCAGGATGGCATAGTGTTGGTTTATTTTGTGGTCAGTGAACTGAACCAGGACACATTAGAAACCACAGGTTACATGTTTTCCACAGGAAGGAATACATCCAGATCTTAAAGATGAGCCTACTGTATGAAATAGAACAGCAGGGATCATTCAGTGTGTGACTTAAGGGGTTAATTTTGTCATTGGCTTAGCTCAGGGCAGGCTCTGGTTATTCCAGTCAATTGGGTGTTAGCTGTCAAGGAGCAAAACAGTTCAGATTTGACAGTTCTGAAGAAGACTCCTGTGTAGGAGTTTTCCTAAGGTTGACCTAAGAAAGATAAAGCTCCCTATTTATCCTCATATTATGTACTATTTTTCTTCAGTAAAGTATTATCAGTTTCTTTTCTCTCTGGACTTCCATCTACTTTATTCCAATCACTCTAACACCTACAATCATTTTCCTGTGACTATCCAGCACTCCCTGTTACCAGTTCTCTTCAGAACTGTATTGGGAAGGAACCTCCTCTGCAATTCAAGGAACAAGGAAGATGTCTCCTCCCTGGGCCTTGCCTTTTCAAGGTTTCCTGAGTTTGTCTCAAAAATAGCAAGAAACCTGTAGCAATTCTGAGATGACCTGGGGGAAGCTAGCTTATCGCTAGCCCTTAGCAGTGTTGTGGTCCTATGATGGGAGATTCAGGCAACACTGCTCATGAGGAAAGTTGGTAGACAAGATATGAACATTCAGTGTTCAATATCCAATGTTAGAGTCAAAGGCTGACTGAATCTCATTTTAAGTCAAAATATTCAGTTCACATTGTATAGGTATGTGAAAGATGGAAGTGAAGACAGCTGAAAGCGTGTGATTAAGTATGACTAAATGAAATGATTATTTTTTAACCATCCTCGTTACTTGATCCTTGGGCAGTTGACTGAATGTGGGCTTGAAACTGGGCTGGTACCATTACCATGTTAAAGATTATAATTTTGATAGAGTATGCATGTTTCTGATGTGGCAAAATATTAGTATTCCAGAGTCTGTTAGATGCTGAGATACCAGCCCACATAATAAATAAGCTGGTCTTGTCAGAATCCTAATCAAGATCCTAAATGAAACATTAGGACCAAGTCAAAGCCTGCAGCATACTCCTTGAGAGCTGAATTTAGTAAAAATAAAAATTGCTTCCCATCAGTTATGTCAGCCAGATAGAAAAAGTGCACTGGGGTCTTTATATTTCAGCAATGAAAATAACCCAACTGAGAGTACACCGCTGTTCAGTAATAGAAGAATATGCTGATTTAGTGATCCCCCTTGACTAATACTGAAGCTCGGTTTTTCCCCTTAAAGCTAAAACTAGCACTCAAAACTATAAAGTTACAACTCCTCTCCTATCCTCCCTGGAGCAAAGCAAACTGAAAATAATATACTGCATACTCCTAACTATGACTATTCAGAAGTAAGTTCTATTGAATTCCATGGGGTCTCTTCCAAGAAAGCAGGTTAGGAGTGTAGCACTGAGCAGCAATCCTGCACCTACTTTAAGCCTCATTAAACTCAATTGGACATTTCTGAGTAGACATGGATAGGATTGCATTGTTAATGCATGACATCATCCTGAAGGTATAGTTTTTGCAAACTACCAAGCAGCAAAAACAAAAATAATATTCTGAAAGCATTTTAAATTTGGAGAAATTATTAGATAGTCTACTCCAATCCTAACTATAATTTTATCTTTGGCATGAAATGGCGCCTAAATTAATTTTGAACAGCAACCAAATCAAACTGAGGAAGCTACCCGTTCCATCCATGAACCTGCTTGTTTCCAGAAACACATTTTGCAAAAATAACCTAGTGCTACACTTTATGAGATATATTTTTCATTTGTTGAACAGATTTTCACCTTTCAGCAGTCATAGCAAAACAGTCTTGCTCTGAGATTCCCTCCTCCCAGCCAATTTGCTCTGTGCCCTACATGTTTTTCCTGCTGAAGAAAACATCATAAAAAAGATGGGTCAAACAATCAATATACTTACCCAAAATAATAATGAGCCAGTCACAGAAGCAGGAGATTTCTTTGCAAAAATTCCAGACCACCTATTTACAGAAATGAAAACTCTATTTAGCTGTGCTATCTTTAAGCTTAAATAATGTATTTCCTAGCAACAAAGCAACAATAGCAGCGAGGATACAAAAAGGAAAAAAATGTATTCCATCTGCACTGATTTGATAATTATGTCTGGGAAATTGTTAAAATGTGTACATGTCAAGTGCGTGTGTATCTATATCTCTCTCTTAGCATCTACAGCCTCCCAAATAAATTGTAGGCCGGTAGTGTTAACTGGCTTCATATAATTCTGGGCAAAATTTATTCTGTCAAGAATCACATTCCCCCAGGAGTAATCTGTCAGAGGCCACAGAGCAGCATTAGTGGGGACCAGTGGAGGCTAAAGTAAAAAATGGATGGGGTCATCACAGTCAAAGGTGGGTGAGCGAGGCAACTCCTTTCTATTGCATTCTGTTGCCCCCTTTCCCGCCTCTTTGCCACCTGCATGAAATTAGGGCAAAGGCTGCATAAAATTGGGTAAGAGCCACATGCTGGCCCAGATCTACAACCTGGGTAAGTTGACAAAGGTGTGATGGTCTCTCAGGTACACCAGTAAAGACAGATATAAGATTTCACCAGTATAATGTAGTTTTGCTTATTTTATAATCAGAGGGTAGTTTTGGTGTTTCCTTTATCATAACCCTGTCTGTGCTTGCTGCCTCACACATCTCTCATCAGCAGTCTGCCTCTTGTTGAGGCGCCACCCTTCTACATAAACCTCCCAGAGGTTTTACCTCCAAAACATAAGCACAAAGCATTCATAGCAACAACAAAAGGCAAATGGAAGGAAACTACTGTGGTACCTCAGGTTAAGTACTTAATTCATTCCGGAGGTCCGTTCTTAACCTGAAACTGTTCTTAATCTGAAGCACCACTTTAGCTAATGGGGCCTCCTGCTGCTGCCGTGCCACCAGAGCCCGGTTTCTGTTCTCATCCTGAAGCAAAGTTCTTAACCTGAAGCACTATTTTTGGGTTAGCAGAGTCTGTAACCTGAAGCGTATGTAACCCAAGGTACCACTGTATCTTCTTCAGTTTAGATATGGAAAACAAAGACATTATTGGGGGAGTGGGAGCAAGATGGCGCCAAGGTAAGATGCGCTTACCGGTGCTCTTCGGATTTCTTTTAATCCTTTATATTTTATCTTAACTGACCCAGTCAGTCTTTGAAGCTTTTAAAAGACATTATTGGATTTCAAAGGCAGCTGGAACTAGTGTTCAAACTGAAATCTGAATACGTTTGGTGAGTTAGAGGGGCATGGATCTGAAATTTTGAATGAGAGGAAACCTTTTTGGTTTGCCTTGCACTTCCACCGATAATTCTTGGATGAAATTCCTGAGCTTAGGAAGCTGCCTCAGATGGATATAGGCCACCGGTCCAACCGGCTTAACATTATCTACACCGATTTGCAGCAGTTCTCCAGGATTTCTGACAAGGAGCCTTTCCCAGAGTTCCTTGGCAATGTCAAGAGCCTGAACCTGGAACCTTCTGCAAGCACAGCATGTGTTCTGTCACTCAGCTGCAACATTTCCCATAGCTCAGTGTCAGAATGTCATCATTCAACCTGAAATTTTATTCTAGGAAATATCTACTGACAATTCTTTTTCTCATTTATCTGAAATAAGCTACCAATTTTGAATCCTCCACAACACTTACATAGAGGACACCCAGAATATGGAGTGAGTCTATACCGCTGACCCCTCCCTAATGTCCACATGACTGAGCTAGCCCCACCTCAATGACCACACATTGTGTAAGAACAGCTGCCCACGAGTAGGAGCTCTCCTTGAGATAGCTATGTTCAATCCACTCTTGGCTCAATACAGAGATGCCAAAGGGAGGTGCTCACCAAGCCATATGATATTGGGGGGAGACTAAGCATATGACACATCCCACTCCTTGGTGTGTGTTTGTGTGTGTGTGTGTGTGTGTCTGCCTTCCACGCAAGTAATGTGTGAAGACAATGTGTTTCTTTCATACCACAGATTTCTGTAAAATCCAACAAGTTCACACATTTAAAAGTAGCTTCAGTAAAGCTGCCTGATGTTTTCTTCCCTTGCATTGTTCTCTTCCCTGTCTCTATCTTCCATAATCTCTTGGATAAATTGGATGAATGCTTGTCGCATACAAAATGGTCACATGCATTAGCTTCTCCCTGAAATCCTGCCCTTCCAGGTGATTTGTCTTGGGGAAAGGTGGACAGGCAGAGTGATGATAACAAAATGTATGCGGCTAATGACAATATGTGATTGTGTTTATCTACACACTCATATTAGGGGGAGTCTGTTTTCTTAGGTTTTTCTTGGGCTGCATGGCAATGGAATTCACAATATGTATTTAGAACAAAATTTCTTCACTTGTTTACCTGAACTGATCATCTCCATAGTCCATATTTATTAAGGCTCAGACAATTCCAGTGTTTGTTTCTAGAGATCAGTTTTATGTCATATATTCTCATGAACAATGTCAATAATATTTAAGGGCCAGGGTCCAAATATATATTTAGTTTCAGAGGTGGTTTTCCCTGGGACAGAGAGACACATTCAAACTTTCCTCGGGAATGCAGGACTCATTCAGTTCAATAGATCCAGTTCATTAGATCAACAGTTAATACATTTTGAGAATGGATGTTAAAAATCTGTACAAGAAAATGTGCACTGTAATGTAATCTTAGCTAATAGAATAACCAGATTTCCTAGGCATCATAAGACTTGGGTGTTCATAAGCTCAGTGAATGAAAATTGTATTTAACCAACATTGCATTTTTTTATTTATATACAGTCTGTGACAAGTATATTGTAAACATAATTTAATGGTCTTTATTTATTAGGTGAACCTTAGTATAATTCAACAGAGAAGTTACTTTTTGTTACAATACTTTGGTTTTTTTATCTCTCTCATGCTATTATCAGTGAGAAATTGCTTAGATAAAAATTGGAAAGAGTTTCTAAAACACGGGAGAATATGACACTGCTTTAAAAAAGAAATCTAGCACTCTTGAGTTATATTTTTAATTAAGACATGACAAAGCCAACTAGCAGAAAGAATGTTCACTTTACTTATAAAGAAAGTACATGTCATTGCAGTATGATACAAAGATATATTTAACTGAAAATACAGTAGAACTTATTCATTCTGATGGCTTATAATCAGTATGTTCAGAAGAATTTGATGGTAAAACCTTCCTTAGTATCGGGTGCTACCAATGGTGCACAGTTGCTGCTGCCACATATTAAATTCCCCGTCATGTTAGCAGTGTTAGAAAGAGGTATATTTAGTTTTATTCTATTTATATGGATGCTTACATTCCATAAAGGCCTATTATTGTTATATTGGCATTGACATTCTTCTTCTTATGCACAGCTCAGGGTGACCTACAACCATTTGAAATCACAACTGCATGATTTCCACAACACTAGCATAAACCTTGGCTACAGCTCATGATTAGTCAGGACAGAGCTTAACCATGAACCCAAATTTGGATGACACACTAAAGCAAACCTTTGCTTAGCCTCAGCATGGAGTAAAAATCTGAGGATTCTTCTCCAGGAGCCCCTAACATCTGCACAGTGTCAAGCCACAGTTTAGCTTGTACAAAGCAGGCCAATGGCATAAAGTAACAGCATGGTCAGTGCCTTGATGGGTGACTGCCTTGAAACCACATGTATAGCACCTTGGACTCCATGACAGAAGAAAGGTGGGGTTTAAATGCATGAAAATTGGAAAAAGAAAATTAGATGCATCAGTGCACAGGTTCCACTGAGGTATAGAAATAAAATGAATTATTATTATTATTATTATTATTATTATTATTATTATTATTCTCAGAAAACAGAAAAACCTTTTTTGTAATGCTGTGGGGAGTTAGTTTAAAATAAGGGACACCATGGCATCTGCTCTTTGAGGTTTCATGGTAACATTTTGGTCTGATATAAGACACATTTCATGTCTATGGATATGTTATTCTGTAAAATAAGTGATACTTCCTTAATGTAAAAGATTCTCTGAGTACGAAAGGGCTGTTATATACTTAATTATTAGCACCCTCCAACATTTGCAGTAGAAGCAGGGATGAAGTGGGCTGGAGGCACTATATGCCTCATTTCAGATAAAATAGAATTATTGGTGTTACTAAATTATAAAATGCATGAACAAAACAGCTATAAATCTCCAGCTAGCCGATATCTGAAGATTTCAGGGTCATCCACAAGAGGTCATAATTCATGTCCATACTTCCGGTATCATTGACAGTAGATGGATGAGTCTAAGCTTTTGTTACTATTAAATAAGACTTATACAGGAAATAGACTCATTTATAATGTTCTAGAGTTGCAAAAGGGGACGGGGGGTGAGTTTCTACAGCTTGTATTTCAGTGGTGATAAATTGTGAGCTGGTCCATAAAAGGTCAATAGGATATCTAGGCTAACTAATGGAGGGTAGGAATATCAATAACTATAATTGTGGGTGATGGAATACAGAATGTCAAAACGAGCCTGTGAACAACATTTCATAGGATACTTCCATGCACTGTGTTCTTGAACATAATAACATCTATTATCTACATCTGTTGCATATATAGTGATCACCACCAGCCTCATCCATCAAAGCTATTCATATTGTCTTAGCACAATTTTATATGCAGTAAGATCTGGACTGGACACAAAGCAGATCAGTCTGAAGTGCCACTGTTTTGTGCCTACATGTGTTGAATATTTACTTGTACCGCTTAGTGCAAACATGCATTTATAATTATTTACTTTTGGAGGTGGAGATGGATCCTCAATGTTGTCTTTAAGTGACTGGATATTTTGAGAACTAGGTTGCAGTCACTAATGAGAAGGCGCTACTGAATATGTGCACATTTATTTATATTAAAATGTAAATATCCCACCTTTCTAGGCAAAATTCTTGCTCATGGCAGATTACAATATCTTAAAATAAACTAATGCAACAAAACAGTGTTGAGTATAATAAATCAAGAGATCAATCTAAATAAAATTCAAATAGCAAAAGCAGCAGCAGAAATTAATACTGCAATCCCAATCATGTCTGCTCAGAAGCAGTGGCGTAGCGTGGGGGGTGCAGGGGGGGGGCGGCCGCACCGGGCGCAACATCTGGGGTTAGGGCAAATCCATGGGTTAGGGGGCGCAAATCCACGGGTTAGGGGGCGCAAATTACTTGCCTTGCCCCGGGTGCTGACAACCCACGCTACGCCACTGCTCAGAAGCACATCCTATGAAATTCAATAGGTCTTACTCCAGAGTTTTTCATATCTGTCTCCCAAAAGTCTTCACAATGTTTTGTCTTCACAGTTGTTCTATCAATTTCTTATGCTTCAAAATTATGAGTGTAGGATATAAGCCTGGTTTGGGTGGAGGGTTGGCAGTACTTGTGAAATACATTGTTCCCTGAAGCTTTAGCTGTCTTTTATCTCATGCAGTAGACTGTCACATGTTTACCTACCTTATCCATTTACTTATTAAAATGAAGGGCTTGGACATTTACTCTCGTATTAGTTATTAAGTTGTGTCCTTTTCCCTCTGCATATCATCCTTTCCTTTCAGTCCCCCACCTCACCTTACCTCACTTTACAACATTTCCGTAGCCTATGTTTCCCCCTCGCCTTCACCTTAGAGATGACTGCATTCTAGGAGTGAGTGATGGGTTCTCTTTGAGGTGTTTGCAAAGAGGTCAGGAGTGGAAAGCAATATGAAAATTTAAGTCCTTATCAACATAGTATTGTTCTAAATTATGTTGTTCTTCCCCTTAATATATTCCATTTTCTTTTGCATTTGTCTCCCCTTCTCAGAGTGCTACATCTTTCTGTCTCTGTGTCGTTCTCCATTCAATCAATCATCCTCTTCACAGTGCTCTATCACATCTTATTATTCTACCTGGATAGTGCTTTGCCTTTCTCCTATATGGAATCTTTGACACATAGATTCACACATATACAGTAATAATCCATCGCCAATTCAAAGTGACTTTGAACGTTGACGAAAACACCAAAGCCTTGTAACTTGAAGCATCTATCTGCATTCTGAGGAAGCTAAAGTAATTTCCTGAGGACTAATGGAATTTCTATGAGTTGAAGAGGGCTTAGGCTTCATCCTAAGGTGGGGAAGGAAAAGAGATGTAAGTGGGAGTCTGTTAGACTTTAAGGGAGAGAGGGAGAAAGACTAGGGATAAGTGAAACAGCTCACAGCTTTTTGAGTGTGTCTATTGAACACTAAAAGAACTTTCCTCAAGAGGCTTGTTGAATGTTTGATTCAAATACTTGAAATAACCTGGCAGCACCTGCCATCACTGCCGCTGTCTCCAAGCTTATTTCAAAGAAGGATTATGTAGAAGAAGCTCACTCGGCAGCAATGGGTGCCCCTGTATACCTGCAGGACCATCTTTTCTCACCAAGGAGTGGAACTGCAAACTCTAGAATATGCAACAGGAAATTAACACTGACATCTTCTCAAACAACAACAACAACAGTGGGTGTTGGTTTCCCACTGAGGATCCTGGGGCTTGTAGTTCCTCTGCCAGTTCTTGGAATGAAAATGCACTATGGCAGGTGAGTGCCTCTACCTTCCCACTCCCCAAAATAAAGTGGGCAGGTTGACTTTGGGAAAGAGAGAGGAGAAATGAAAGTAATAGGGATGGGAGAGAAATTGGGTTCAGTTAGCATTTGTAATTCACACTTCCTGAAACAATATGTGAATTGAAGTGCAAATTATCCTTTGACTTTCATAAGTGTGATACAGTGGATTATTCTCCAACCAAATAATGTGAACAAAAAGATGTGTGTTGGGGAAAATGTACATAGTAATCCATATATTAGTGAAAATAACATATAATGCTTTATATTAGGGGACTTTGCTTGCAAAAATGTGTTGCGCGTCGAGGTCCCCATGACACCCCCCCCCCAAATAAAAACACAATTGACACTTAATTTTTGTTTAAGGTTTTTGGCATAATTTTGGCCACAACTTTATTCAAATTACAGCAATGTGAGTGGTTGCTTAGGCATTGGTAGCACTAACTAACCCCACACAGGGACAGCTCTGACATTCGCACCCCCCGCGAAGCCAGCAAGGGTAAGTCACCTGGGGAGAGAGACGGGACTGGGAACCATGCCTCACCTCTCCCCAGAATGCTCCCAGGGGCTTGCGTGGCCCTAGCCCCTTGCCAGGGGGTTTCAGACAAAAGCATGGGGAGCCCCTGGGTTCCTTTAACGGAAAACCCTTGAAGCAGCAGCAGGCACAGCCAAATCCATACCCCTCCACCAGCAGCAGCATTTTGGAGGGGCAGGCACAGCCGAATCCATACCCCTCCAGCAGCAGCAGCATTTTGGAGGGGCAGGCACAGCCGAATCCATACCCCTCCACCAACCAATTCCAAGACCAATGCCTAACCGCAAACCTTACAAGTTGTGACAATTTGCTACGCAGTATGCAAAAACCAAGTGGCACACACTAATCAGCCAAATGGACAAAATTCCTACCAGGCCCCTGCCCCAAAGCAGACGACCCCATGACAGGCATAGCAAGGTCAAGCAAACAGCCTCAAATTAGGGAAGGGAGGGCGGGTGATCCGAAGTAAGCAGCGAAAAGAGGAAGTTCCTCGCTGCGAGGATTGTATTTAACAAATAGGGCTGTCAATCAACAAATGGCAACATCTAGATTTCCCCAGTAACAGCCCACCCCTGCTTAAAGGATGGCCAAACCATTTGCCTAGTAACAGTGAGGTGTCTTGTCAGCTGCGCCCGCAACCTGTGCTCTCCATGAGGGAGAACACACTATATAAAAATGAGTGTATTCGGAAATATTTGCACTAAAATTATTAAAAATTCAAGCCATAACTACAACTTCCTTTACACCCATGGCTCGAACACTTCCATGCCTGATGTTATATGTGACAAACCTAGGAACATGTCAGTAAAGTCTCTACAGGTTATGTCTCCTAGTGCGCAAGACTCCATAGCAAATCCACATAGCTTTGTGGGGTCTAAGCTCATGATGTGCCAAGAATCATGGATTTACTGTTATCATCCTAGGAGTAATCAGAAGTCCTAAAATGCTCCTATCATCCTCGGAGTGATCAGATGCATTAAGCAACATTATCACATTTGTAACTCAAACAAGCATTTTTTAATGGAGACATGCTTGCCTGTCATATAAATGAAGTCTGCTATTTTTAAATCATAACACTACACTACATCACTGAGAGCTATTGGTGTTTATGTTATTAATTGCTAAACACATCTGTGCCTTAACAGTGTGATGCCACTGTTGTTGCTTGCCTATTTTAGTTATTCATTTAAGAAGACAGAAAGACACCTGTCTCGTTTTATTGCTATTAGATTTGCTTGCAATACAAATAGTTCACAAACTGAGGTGATGCAAGCACTCAGAGTAATTTGTATGTGGAATGCTCAGGTTTGTGCAATGTTTATTTTTCTTCTTATAAACTGCATTCAGTTCCTTACTGAAAACAGCCTAGAAAATTATATATGTACAAACAAACACATATACTTTATCCCTTCACTTAACAATTTGTATACATTATTTACATATTTCCAATACATATTGTCAGGCAGTCAGATATTTTTAATTAAAAAGTTGTTTTCATTTAAAACAAGTATTGGCTAATTATGATTACACACTGAAGTAATATTGGCAACCTGCTTATAGCATGGGTCTCTGTGTTGCATTTTATAAACACATTTTTGGTCCAACTGCTTTTGAAGTATTTAAAGAGGCATGAATGAATATTAGAGCATTGCATCCGCTATGCTTGAGTGTCAGACCACTGCATCTACCATACTTTTTTTGCCTCTTATAACGAGACCCAGCACCAGATTTTGGGGGTTGAGATCTGCTTGAAGATATGACACAGCATACAGCCAAGTTCACACACTCAGCAGAATCAAATGGGTAAGCTTTTCCTGGACTGTAGCATTTCAGATGACCAAGGAAAAAGAAAGAGTTCCATGCTTGAATATTCCCAACAGACAAAACATTTTACACATGGAAAGCTTTAGTGCCCTCCTCAAAGCGTCCCTTTTCTTGTGCAAGGTATTCTATATCCTAAAATAATGCAACCCCTCCCTTTCCCATTCATACCACCACCAGATGCAGCGTAAAGTTGTATGTTCACACAGTCACTGAATTATTCTGGCTGCACAAAACTGTCTATCCCTTGTCTGAATTGAGGTACAGATCAGCATATATGTGTGTGTGTTCTATGACTCTTTCACATGCATTCAATCATAAGTCAGAACAACACTGTGCTTACTATTTTCAAACTATCCAGTCAGAATTCTGTAAAGTCTCTATTCATGGTGACACCTTGATCCAGAAACTAGATTCATTTTGAATCAGGTTCAGAGACTCCAGATGTCCAGAATAATTCTGTTGTGAAGGGTGGGTACAACTGAAATCCATCACACAATATATTTGTCTATCTCTTTAAGCGTGTTCTCCCTCATGGAGAGCACGTGTTGCGGTGCGGGCTGATGAGACACCTCACTGTTGCTGGGCAAAAGGTTTGGCCATCTTTTAAGCAGGGGCGGGCTGTTACTGGGGAAATTTATATGTTGCCATTTATTGATTGGCAGCCCTATTTGTTAAATACATTGCACGCAGCGGCAAACTTCCTCTTTTCGCTGCATGCTTCGGATCACCTGCCCTCCCTTCCCTAATGCTAGGCTATTTGCTTGACCTTGCTATGCCTGTCATGGGGTCGTCTGCTTTGGGGCAGGGGCCCGGTAGGAATTTTGTCCATTTGGCTGATTGGCTGGTGCCATTTGGTTTTTGCCTACTGTGTAGCAAATCATCAAAACTTGTAAGGTTGCGGTTAGGCATTGGTTTGGAAATTGGTTGGTGGAGGGGTATGGATTCGGCTGTGCCTGCCCCTCCAAAATGCTGCTGCTGCTTCAAGGGTTTTCCGTTAAAGGAACCCAGGGGCTCCCCATGCTTTTGTCCGAAACCCCCTGGCAAGGGGCTAGGGCCACGCAAGCCCCTGGGAGCATTCTGGGGAGAGGTGAGGCATTGTTCCCAGTCCCGTCTCTCTCCCCAGGTGACTTACCCTTGCTGACTTCGCGGGGGGTGTGAATGTCAGAGCTGTCCCCATGCGGGGTTAGTTAGTGCTACCAATGCCTAAGCAACCACTCACATTGCTGTAATTTGAATAAAGTTGTGGCCAAAATTATGCCAAAAACCTTAAACAAAATTAAGTGTTATTGTGTTTTTATTTGGGGTGTCTTGGGGACCTCGACAAGCAAGTATTGGCTCCAAAGAAGGCAACAAGCAGGTTTGTGGAAGATGGGTCCTGTTATAGGTAGATACTACTGCATGGAAAAGGCAGTCCAGTTTTGGCTGGGAAGTCCATGTCCCTCAGTGCTTGGACAGACTCCAGTGAGAACTGCTGAGAGTCCCCCTATGACTGAGAGTTCCCCTATAGTTTGTTATGACTACCATCTCCCGTGTCATGGTTTGGCTCACCTAAATTCCAGTGAAAAAACATAGGACTGTGTATAAGTTCTACTTGGGGTACACTCACTGAAACGGACTTAAGTTTGTAGTAGCAGTAGCAGTTTTTTTTTCACCCTAAATTCCCAGGGTGAGTTACTAAAAACAATGTATCACAAGTTAAAATCACAGTAATAAGGTGAGTCCCAAAAATATACATCTGAAGTTTTCAAAAACCAGGGTTAAGTGATGCATCTTCAGCATTCATCAAGAGCTGTATAATGAAGATGCAGCTTTGCAGGAAGAGAGTTCCATAATTTACCCATGTTCATGCATTTCCATGGGTCTACTCTGAGTAAACTTAGACATAACCCAAAATTTTTGGTGTCAAAATAAGTAATCTGAAGAATGTTTTGATGTTAGAGGGTACCGCTACTGAGAGCCCAATTGCCTCTATTGTGTGATTGACAGTAATGCCAACCCTACTACAAATGTCATGAAAGTGCAATGTAGTTTCAGGAATCTGATTAATTTAGAGAAAATTAGATTAGATTTAATATTCATACCACACTTTCTTAGGCAGCAATTCCAGCCCCACTTACATGAGAGTAAGCCTCATTGAACTCATTAGGGCTTGTTTCTGAGAACACATGGCTAAGATTGCACTGTTAATATGTTAAAATTGTATGTGTCAAATACATTGCTAATTGGTATAAACGTTTTCACAGTAAATCCTTTTAAATAACCATGAGCAATCCTTTGCTCTGCTCACCTTAATAAACCCAAAACAAATAATTAGAAGCACAATTTACTTTTTTGTACCAAGAAAGCCTAATCACATGACTATGCAAACCATAATATCCCCAGTATTTGTTGCTGTTTTGCTAAGGGCTAATATAATGTTGTGTTCCTATCACTTCTCCTTTTAATTTTCTATCCCTTTGCAAAACGATTTTGTAATATTATTAAGGTAATTACATTAAGGTATGTAATACAGTTCCAGAGCAGTAAAAACATTTTTTTTCCATTTATTGAGCTAGTGGATAGTGAAAATATTTATATGCATAACATTATAGCCCATTGTAAATCTTTTGCATAATAAAACCTTTCCACGAGCTAAAAATATAAGCAGAAGTGAGAGAAGAGAAAAGTCAAGTATTTTTAGTCAAGTTTCTCCCGTTTTCTGGAGTCATTAGTTTTTAGCCCTTAACAGGTCAACATTTCAAAATGTGCAATGTTAGTTAATCTGAGAAATAGCTAAGAAAATATATATGTATATTTTAAAAATGGATTTAATAAACATTGGAAAGATGATCATATCTAAAATGCAGGGGCACTAAAATGAAGGATGCATATCAAGGAAAGTAACCTTTGTCTAGGTTACAGTATGAATGCAGTACTGATGCTTCCTTGATGGATTAGAAAGAGGACAGCTGATTAGATAACAGATTAGAAAGAGAGAGATTATTGGCTGTGTCAACATTACTGTGCAACTGGGACTAAATAGGTTTGTTGGAAGCATGTAACTTTCGTTTTTCTAGGAGGTCAATTCCAAAGAGTTCAAATGTGACTTATGATTTATTTATTTTTTCCTTACTAAACTAAGAGAACATTCCCAAAGTGATATTATCCCTGGGAGTATGGGGTGCATTGCTGTGGCAGCTGTTGAATCCAATAGGGTTCGGTTGATATTGTTACAGGTTGGGGGGCAGATTCCTCTAAATTCCTGGATGCCAGACCCTCCCCATAAAACCTGGGTTTAGTAAAAGTTAGAATTTATCCAGGCTTGATTAAACTTTGCCAGACACTGAAAGCCCTGGATTCAGTTATGCTAAGGAGCCAAGCAGAGCTAACTGGATGGGCTATTATCAGGGGACAAAGGCCAATAATGGTTTCTCCATCAAGGAAACCATCAGAGAACAAGAATGCCAGGCAAGGGGGAGTGGGGCTAGTGGGTAGAGGCAGGGTGCTGGGTGCTATAGGGCAGAGGCGGAGGTCAGGTTTAGGGTTTCAACTTTGAATGACGCAGGTTGGTGGGAGGCCCTTGGAGAGAGAAAGAGAAAGAGAAGGGACAGAACTCCATGTAAGTGGGAATAATAATAATAATAATAATAATAATAATAATAATAATAATATTTAATACCCCGCCCATCTGGCTGGGTTTCCCCAGGCTGGAACTAAGAGACACAGAAGATGTCTTTTTGTTGTCCATTGCATCCAATGCTGCCCTTTAGGAGGAAGCCGGACACTCATGGGATGTGAATGCTCTGCAATCACTCCATCTAGGTGCAGGTTCTGTAGATATGTTTAAATAAAACATATATCATAAGGACACCACAGTCTCTGTTGTGCCTTATTGTCCCAAAAAGGAACACCAACCCCAGCAAGCACATCTGCAACCACTCAGGGAGATTGGGATGGCATGTAACAATAGTTTGCCCCAGCTTTCTTCAGGAATTTGACAGGTTAGTGGTGTGAAAAGATACCAGGCAAGATAAATTCTGTGAAATATTCTTTCAGAAAGAGTTTGGTTAAATAAGGTGATGAGTCCCCCTCCCCAACTGATTTTTTCTTCTTCAAAATTCTCATGCAGCCACTCAAAGCGAGATTAAGATGCAATAGAGCCTGCCAACCCTGCAATGTTTCTGATGGAGTGTGGTGTGTGTGACTAGAATGTCCATGTGAACATTTCCCATCATTCCTTCTTAACTTTTTACTTCTTTGGAAGCACATTTCAGTAGACTTAGGGTGCTTCCAGAAACTGTTGATGCTTTGCAGGTAGGGTGCTGTCTCATACCAGCAAATTCAGATTGTTCGGTTAAATGTGGATTTAGTGCTTTTGCTCAACAAGCCTGCTTTCCGCCCCCTTTAAAAATAGAACATTTTGCGGCAAGGAAATCCCACTAGAAAATGTGGGATAATGATTGCTTGACATAATGTTGAATAATTTTCCTTCAAAGAAACCAGAATGAATGCTTACATAACCTTCCAGAAAACTTTGTACAAACAAATCAGGATGAATGCTCAATAAACAGGTAGCAAGCTTGGACATAAACTGAACCATTTTCTCCTGAAGGAAACTATTTTTATCATTTCCAAGTTTTATTCCTGCCCATGACAATTTCATAATCCTCTAGTCTAGAAAACCTACCAGTGGAAGCTTGGACCCATTCTGAAACAAGAAAAATGAATCTGCCTTTTAAAATGAAAAAGGCTGCACAGATGAAGGATGCAAAGTCCCTATTCAATTGTGAGCAGTTTATTCATCTGCTAATGAAGTCTTCAATGATAATCTCAGAAGCAAGCATGCAAGCAATATGAGAGGCGTCTGATTCATATTCAGGACGTTGCATGCTTTTCCATGTGGAAGGCTTTGCAAGATTAATGCTCCACACTGATCTGTTTACTTGTTTGATCATATTCACAGTTGAATGCAGCCATGCAGATGTGAAGACTAACAGATGAAATGTTTGTAAGGAAACATTACTGTCTATGCTGCACTAATTGTTCACATATGAAGCAAAGTGGAAAATGGAAACATTACATCCGCAGCAAGCAAAAGAAAATTCAACATTTGAGGTTATGAGAAATTGTAAGTTATGTGTGATACCTGCTCTTGCAGGTATGGGTTCTTGCAGATTTATTGCTCAGTTCCCTGGACTTTGTCACCCCCACACTGCAGCCAACCAAGCAGCAACTCCTTCCACAAAGAAGTTAACTAAGGCCTAGAGAGGTGACCAACAACTTCACACCAACCAATTGTGAACAGTAGTGGCACTGAGGTAGTTGATGAACAGAAACTGCAGGGGCTGTGAAGCAACTGAAGAGAGAGGGAATTCCCACCCTAACTTCAAATGCTACAAAGTAAGGGTGGGACCTTTTCAGCACTGTGCAAGCATATGGTTACTGGATGGATAGATGCACCAGGCATGACTTTTCTGAAATCAACAGGGGCAACAGTCCAGACAGGAAATATACATGTGGTGGAGAATTCTACACATTACAGCTCTTACAGAGCAGCTGCTACAAGGAGGCCAACACCTCTCACACCTCTCTGCCTTAGTTAAGTTGGTATAAAGTATGATTAACGCTACAATAATTAGAGGTATGCCATGCTGGCAAACAGTCATTTTGATTCCGTAAAGGAAAGCCAAACTTCATCTGCCTTTCTGAACTATTTGTTTGTTGCAAAGTGTGTGCAATACCAGCCATACAGATATAATTGTAAGGCCACGAAGATGTGTTGAAATAAGTTGTTCCGTGAATTATGTTAGCAATCAAAATCTAAGAAAATAAATAAAAAAGATAAATAATAAGATAAATAATTCAATAAAAGTCCCAGTAAGTAGAGTGGCAACCTCAGGGTTCACAGGTGGACCTTGAAAACCAAAAAGTATTTATTACATTTATCTCTCATATTTACTCTAAGGACCTCAAGTTGACATACATGCTTTTTCTTCCTCTCTCCATTTTATCCTAACAAGAACCTAGGCTGAGAGCTCAAGGTCACCCAGTGAGTTTCGTGGATGCATAGGATTTGAACCCTAGTCTTCTGGGTCCTGGGCCCACTATCCACTGCACCACTGACCCACTTGTAACCTTATCCTAGATAAACAGTCTTATGCATTAAGCTGTTATCACTAATATAACTGTACAGATGTTTATTGTTTAAATGAATGCATATATCAAGTCCCCCCCCCCCGAACTAAAAGGTATTGTGTGTGTGTTTCAGAATGATGGCCACTTTCTTTCATGTTGCAGCACTACGAGTTGTTAAGTGTTATTGGCAATAATGTCCTCCTTCCCAGGCTCTTAGTTGAATATTGAGGGTGATTTTGGATAGCATGAGATAGATGGGGTAGTTATGAGGACGTGATCTGTGTAAATAACAGAAATCTCTACCCTCTGGTGAATGAGTAGCAGCTGTTCCAGCCTGCCAGGTAAAACTAATTAAAATATTTTACAAGAAGTGAACTTTTGCATATAATTAATAGTGTTTACAAAAATAAAGATAAATCAATGAATTCCTGATGGTGTTAAGGGGGAAAGAAACAACAAAAAAGTGACTTCAGATTTGTATTTACAGAATATTAAGAGTCATTCATAAGCCATTCATCTGAATATTGGTTCCCTCTGTCTCATTCAGATCCACAATACTCATGAGAGGGGCCTGGTGCAGGAAAAATTCTGGCAATTTCCTAAAGTATGTGGTGTGTCTGGTACTTGGTAGTTTAGGTATCAAGACAAGATCTGCCTGGCTGAATTTCTATAGATGGCATATCACATAGTTATTGATCACATGGCTAATGAAGTCATCCAAATATGCCAAAAGAGATGAAATGTTGACTGAGCCAAGACTCTGCTATGTCCAGCCTACAAAAGTGTTTCCCACTGAAGGTGAAAGAAAGCGCTCACCTGAAGGAACTTAGCACATTTTATACACAAAGCATGGAATGATCTCTCTCAAAGAAAAATCCTCTAAGCTATGTCTCAGTGGAAGGTCAGTGTCACAAGGCCTTAATGGACTCCATTTATCTCCCAAGGTAAAGGGCACCTGTAATGGTTATAAGGGGTTGCTCGTGTGTAAGTTGCCGCCACTCCTGGCTAGGTTGCCTGGTTAAACCTTTTCCTGGCTGGACAGCCCTTCACTTCGTGGCTGTACAGTCGCTAGCAGAATCCGTCAGTGGGCGTTTCTTGAACTTCTTCCAGCAAAGAAGTTCTTTGACGCCAAGTCTACACCTACTTTCCCTGCGCGGAAGTCTTCTGCGCAGGGTGGGTGTGGGTAGCGGAGGACCTGTGCTCTCCCCGCTGGTCTCCGGCGAAGAGTCCTGGAGCCCCCTCTCCGATTCCTCCATCCGCCCTCCTTTATCCCTGGTGTTACGCTGATTTCCTTCCCCAGCCGATGATTCCCCTCTCTCCCTGCTGGGCCCTTCTCCGGCATCGCTTGGGAGCCTTGCCTCCACTACTGGCTCCGATGTCAGTTCCCTGACAGCACCCATTTGGGAATGATATGTCATTAAGTCATGTGGCAGAACTTCTAGTCATGTGGGGTTATCTTTGAGCCTCAGTTTAACAGCTGTCTTGGAGAAGTTCAACAAGGGGGGAAAGGCATGTATATTAGTAAAACACATTTAATTATAGGCACCAACTCCACATTCACACCTGGGGGATGGGGAAGTAGTACACCGTCCTAAATGCCCACCTACGTGCAGAGGAAGGAAATATCTGTGAAATGGCAAGTCATTCCTGCAGTGGGAGATAGCAGTCTTGTTGGACAGACTAGCACTGGCCTTTACAAAGCTGCTCTTCTATAGGAAGAATGACAGAACCATGCATGCAAACTAAGTCTTAACTGCGGTGTACACATTTTGGAAGCTTTTGGTACAGCACTCCTGGGATCACACAATTTCAAAATGTAGGTAGGAAATAATGAAAATGCTCCTTCAATCTGCTTGACAAACTAGCTTTCTACAGGCAGAAAGGTTTTGGCATTTGTTCCCCTTCCCCCATGGAACAACACTCAGACATGTAGTCTGCCATTTGCTTTCTGAAATGGTTCAGTCCCGCAAGCACTGTAGCACATGTCTTTTTTGCTTAACAGGTTGATTGGAGATTACTTCTAATCTCCATATGCAGTTTTACCAGTCCTGCGCCTCCAGAGTGCACAAATGCAAGACATCTTCACCACAAATGACAAGTGAAGATGTTACTTCATCTGAATTTTGAGAGGTTTCGCCAAAGGATTGAACAGCAGATTTCCCCCCTGTTGCAGATCAGTCTCTTACACACCTTCAGCTAGAAATGCAAGTTTTCTTATGGGCAAAATAATGTAATGAGAAGAAACTGCTAACCTATCCCTGGACCCTTGCTTAACAAGCCAGAGGTTAGCTTTATTATTCAGGGTGGTCCATTCTTGAAAGTGATTAAGGAATTTTATAACACCCTGCCAAAGCATTCAAGCACTGCTGTAGCAGTGAATTAGCAGGCTTGGTCAAAACACCCAATAAATATTTCAGACAATTGTATATATCCTCATTTCTTTATCCAAGAGTTGGCTGTTGTGTTCTGGAGTGATTTCCAGCCCTGTTCCTTGTCTACAGCATATATTTAAAATCCAGTCTGCTGGAAAGTAAGCTGCTATCAATATTCAAGAAAGGGGTTAGCAAGCAGGTTATAGAATGGAAAACAACTATTCATAAATAAGCTCTCAGAAAACACAGAGAAATTTGATAGGCGGTTGATAGCAAACAGAAGAAACAGTTCTTCCTTGACAATTGAGCAGGGGAGTACAATAGCAGATAGGCATTAAACTGACTCCCTTGGCAATCTGGGATGCAACTCCTGTTTGTGAACATGGCCACTATAACAATATGTTTTGGGGTTTTATCCTATCGTCTCATTGTCACAGAGGAATACTAGTAAACTTTGAGCTATGCAGATCAGTGTTCAGCTTGCAATGATTATTGTTACAAGTGGGAATTCACAAAAAAACTTTCAGATTCCCCCCTCCCCCGTTAATCTATATAGCCTGTTCATTTCGAGAGCTGCTGCACTGACAGTTTTACTCATGCATGAAACAACAACATTTTATTTATATCTAGCTCATCTATTCAGAATACAACATAATCATAAAACCATTTAAGATGGAGAAACCCTGTTTTCCTGAGGTACAATGTTACTGTTAGAGTGTTGTCGTGATTCAAACACCGATGGGTATGTAAATTGTTGCCTGCGTGAAAGAAAAACCTTGTATTTTACCCCTGGCTGGAGCCAGAGAGATGCTACTAGAGGTGTGCATCTGCTCTGTATGAACCATGAATCATGAGCAGAAGCAGGAAAGAACTATGGTGGATCTCAGCAAAGTAAAGAGGAGCTCCCAAGAGGTATGGCAGCACAGCAAAAGGGATCACATACAGTGCTTTGTTGCACTTCATAATTCAATTTACCTATATATATTTAAAAAGCCTTCATAAGATGCATATATCAATCAATCAATCAATCAATCAATCAATCAGTTTATTACAGTCAAACACCAGCAGTTAAGGTGCATATAATATCCTGCCATGTCTTGTTCTCTAATCATGAGGGAAAGATCAGGCTGGGGTGGGATAAAGGTTGGGCTTTCCATACAGGAAATTTACAACGCATAAAGGAAATGTGTGCTGAGCAGGAGGTAAAAGGATGTCCTGCTTTCAATCAGAGGGGAAGGTTTACTGTGGTTCTCCAATCACAGCTGTTTTGGGGAAGGATAAATAAATATGGAAAAAACCCAACGAAGGAAAGTGATTCCCTTTTACTGCTTCCCACCACAACAGCCGTGGAGCAGGGGCAAAGGAGAGAAAGCTTCCCCCCCTCCTCTCCACTGCCCCTTCATAATGGTGGATTGGGCCACATTCAGGTTTGTAATCAGCAAAATTGTGCAACTCCAATTTACCTGAACATACTTTGTATGGCAAGTGGATTCATACCGACATTTACACATTGCTTAAATAAAGATATCATTTCTGCTTCATTAAATAGCACAAGCTTTTCCTATAGCAATTTAGGCTTGTTAGTTCCCTTCTGCTTTCTTGTAATAAAAGTTATTACTTAGGGAAGATTTTTTTAAAAGAAGGTACTGTACTTGAAAATGACAACGGCAGATATGGATTTTAAATGCACCTTAAGGGTGCTTATCTTCTAAAGTGTCTAGATAAAGTCAATTAATGTTAATGTATTGGTACAAAAGTAAATGGATTTCAATAGAAATCCCTTATGTTCCGATTCATCTGGTTTATTATTAAAATATTTGTTATTCATAGTTTCTTACAGCATGTGTGTAAAATCATTGGCAGCACTAATCTCACCGAAGTCTAAAACATCCTTCTGAGAAAGATCAATTATTTCTACTTTATAGACAGTGAAGTGAGGCTGAAAGTCTTAGGCCACACTGTGAGTCCATGGGGGAATTTGAATTCAGGTCCCAAGTGCCCAAATCTCTTTACATTCAAGACTCAACTTGCTCTGAAAGTGCCAATATAGGCATCTGAGAACATTCAGTTGCTGTTTATCTCCACTCATCGACCTTAAACCTTCTAACATCCTCATTGCAGTTGTCAGAAATGTTCACTTTGGGGAGAACTAAAGGCAACCACGAACAGTGGGTTCCATTTCATTATAGAAAGTACTCTTATTCAGGCATTTTGCATCACATGGAGGGACAGCAGGTCCAGTTGCAATTGTTCCACTTCAATGTCCCTGCCAGGCTCCTCCCTTATGCTGTTCACATGTTGGGTGAAATTCTGAAAGGGGAAAGCCTGCTGAATGTGCTTTGACTGATCTCTTGAACTAGAACCCAGAGGGTGGAATTCAGCATAGCAAGATGGAGATAGTTCCATCACTGCATGCATTTCTGCTGGCCTGATGGAACTCTCTCTCCTTCCCCCTGCCTCACTCATGATGTTCTGGGTCCCCCCCACAATCTTTCAGAGGAAATTTGAGGGAGGTGTGGGGGCACATTGGGGAGGAGAAGGGAGAAATCCCTGTTGTGCCAGTGGGAGTCATTTCATTGGCTTTTGCTAATAAAACCCAGTAGTTGACTTCACAGGAATAAATTAATTCCTAGAAAGTATTCTTAGAGACAGAGAGGGAAAAATGATATCCCACTGACCTTGGTATACAATACTTTTCTGCAGTTTTTAATGCCAATATGGTATAGTGATGAGAGAATTGGGCAAGGTTCAGGGGATGGGGAACAAGTTCAAATTCTTAGTTGAGTCTGGAGCTTGCTTTGGCTCATTCTCTTTTAATCCAACATACCTCACAGGGTTGCTGAGGAAACAAAAACTGGGAGGCAGGAACATGTCCTGTATGCTGCATTGAGCTTCTTGGATGAAAGGAGGAATACCAGTCTAATAAATAAGTAATAAAGAGATGCAAAGATGTGTCAGTCAGTCCGCTACAAGAGTGAGGTTTTATAGGACTCTTCTGAAGTGGTCTAGTTTATTTTTAGCAAGAAGATCTCCAAGGGCCCTATGATGACATGTCATATTCCTGGACATTTCTGTTTCCCACAGGGTTCAACTTGTACAGAAGGCTACTGGGCAACACTATACAGAGATATGTTTGTTGTCAAAAATATAGAAATGACAAGTAGGACCTGCAACAAGATTTTTCAATCTGGAATGCTCCTGTTCCAGGCTACTCCATTTAAACCTTCTCCCCATTTCAGTCTCCAACCCTGGCAACAGAATGTCAGCACTCTGTGGCCATGGAGCATGCTCAGTCTTACCTAGGCTGTTTTGGTCCCTCCCTCCCATACAGATGGGTTCTGCATCCCACCCACTTGTGCTTGTGTGTTTCTGCAAACAATGGTTCTGGTTCTTCTTTCTTCTGAATGGATGGTGGGGTTTTTTGGCTGCTTAAAGACTGGTACATGGAGAATTATTTTGCTATTCGTGTATGTGACGTTCAGGCGTACCCCTCATTTTCATTTAGCCCAGATCTTTCTTTGTTGGTGCTTATTTATTTATTATCATTTTATTTCTGTGCCACCCTTTAATGTAATTCTCAGGGCAATTTACAATAAAATTCAGTTAAAAGTACAATTTATATTTCAAAAGACCCTATAAAACAACAATTAATAAGGCGGTAAAACTCAAGCAGCATAAAACAGTTTTTAAAAAGGCCATAAAAGATTAAAAGTCTTTTTTCCCCTCATGAACAAGCCCAGTAAACAAAGAACAGTTATGAAGGTAGAAAGCCATCCCGTGTGGCTATCTAGTGTATTGCATAGTGTCACATGACCAATGATCTGCCTGCTGGGCAGAAGTCTTAGGTATGTGTTCAGTGCAAAGGATTTTTGGCTCTCATTGAATATTTGTTCCCTTGAGCTGAGCTGAGGAAGGCAGAGAGGATTCCAACTATGGAGGCATGATAGCAGTGTCCCAATTCCTGGATGACAAATCCTGGTCTCTCCTGGAGAATGAGGGCCCTTGGGATAGAGGACATTTCTCTGAGGAAGAGAGAAATTATCTCTTAGATGTACCCATTCACTGCAGGATGAGCTGATATCTTCTTGTACCTACAATAGGCCGCCTGAGATGGATAGTGTGGTATTTCTAGTAGTAGACAGTTATGTAATTAGAAACAAAGAATTGAGTTTGTTTCATTTGAAATAATTTTTTGATTGAGTTTTCAAGAATAACTAAATATGTAAGCAAGGGAAGTTATGTGTTCAGTAAAGTATGTTGATACAATTGTATTTCACTATTGTAGTTCCCTCATTCAGCAAACATACACAGAACTAGGTTTGGAATTAATGTGTAGACTTCATGGTGACTTGATTGTATTGATTGAACATAGTCATTGTGGCTACTAGCCACTGAGGCTAGTAGTACCCTCCATGAATTTGTCTAATCTTATTGTAAAGCCAACCACATTAAAGGTGCACAATTCCAATAACACTGTTCACCATACCTCTAAAATGATGCAATTATTTCAATCATAGAATCTTTCTAAGTCAAGTCCAACTCTCTGAGACTGTGAAAATGTATCCATATCTGTTCTGAGAGCTATAGCTCAGTCAGTAGAGCATGAGACTCTTAATCTCAGAGTTGTGGGTTTGAGCCTCATGTTGGACAAAATATTCCTGCATTGCTGGCGTTTGGGCTAGACAACCCTTGTTGTCCCTATAAATCCATGATTCTATGATTCACGGAACTTATCTGTTCATCAGTCTACATCCATGCCCATGTTGCATCAGATGCATTTCAGCAACTTAGTCAATGGAGTTGGCATCAGGTTCTTGCAGCTTAAAGGACAATGGTCCCATTTTATAAATGCAGTAGCTTGCAGAGCTAAAACCCCTGGCTCAAAATGACAGAATAGGCTCAAACCCAGAGCCTCTAATTTCCTCATCTGATTCAACATTTTTGCATTTCTAGACCATCTTGCTTTGTTCATTGGCAATTGATTGCTACTGAATACATAAGCCAGCACTAATTATGTTGACAGCTCCTTCCCAAAATATGAATACATGATCTGTGACATATGGTTGTTCATTTGGAGAGCAGTTTCCAATGATCCCTCCTTGCATTATGTATATTTTCATTCTGAACAACATATTTTCCATAACAGCAGGCAAGCCATTTAGTCATAAACAATGATAATTTGTAGTAATGAGGCATTTTCAAGGGAAGAAAACCAAGGTAGAAGTGACTTACGCAGAAGCCAGCAGAACTGGTTGATTCCAGTTTAGTCTTTCCCCAAAGGTGTGCACTGTAGTGGTAAAAGTAGTATTGTGATATGGGTGTATCATCTTTGATTGGATAGGCTAAGTATTTCTTCTGCGTCGTGACTCAAGTTGCCTTTTAGCAGATCAATAATTAGAAATTTTGCACATAAACAATGGAGGAGAGTCACATTTTTTTGCAATTTCAAAATTCCTACACTTGTAAAGTACAGTAGTTTGTAAGGTACCTCTGATTAAAGATAGGTATTTTTTACTATTCTGTAAAAGAGGTGTGCGGAAACCTTGGCCTTCCAGATGTTGCTGAAGTCCAACTTCCATCAACCCAGCAGGCATGGCCAGGGATGATGGGAGTTGTAGTTCAGCAGCATCTGGAAGGCCAAAGATCCTTTACTTGCTGTGAAATGTACACATTGTCTACTTTTATTTCTCTCAACCAAAAATTGAGTGAGAGGAGTTGGAGATCCTTACAAATGCAAAGTTTAAACTTGGTAGCAACCATCAGGTTTTGCTACTTCCTCTGCTATTGGATAGTAGTAGTGCTAGAAGATGCTGATTAGCAATATCTGGCAGTCAATCACTTTGTAAGCCCTTCTTCTCATTCCTTCCCTGATGTTGCACAGAATACATGTGTAGAACCATCTGAGCCAATGCTGCCTATCTGGTATCATCCAGTCAACACTGAGGAATATAGGACATGTTGTCAGCCTTAGGTGTTTTCTATTATCCTTTCACCAGGCATTAATCTTATTTGCCATGTCAACGAAGATCCACTGGGAGCTACAGTACTTTCAAATGTGTTAAACAGCACAGCTTGCCACAAACTCAGAATTCAATGAGACTCACTCCCAGATAAGCATCATAAGATTGCAGCCTAAGGCTTCAGTCCTTAAGACACTTTGCTGAAAATAACCCCCCTGACCTTGCACCTCCCTGCTGCAATCTTATGCATAGTCACTTGAGCGCAAGTCCCATTAAGCTTGATGGGCATACTTCCAAGAATGTGTGTGCAGGATGAACTGTGTTTCAAAGATAGCAGCCAGGATCTGAAGTACCATGCACTGTGTTCTGTACGTGCAGCAGGACTTGTTTAGCCCCATGTGTGGCTCCAAGGCTGCTTTTTAAGACTGGGACCTGGAAGAACAGTATGCCTTTTTGGTAGGACTGGGATGGTCATCAGATTGACTCAGGATTCCCCCTGCAACTGTTTCCAGCCACCATCAGGAGAAATTCAAAAACTAAATAACAAAACATCCACACCCCAATCCAATGCAATAAGAACTTCAGAAGGCTTGCCCATCCCTACCATAAGGGCAAATTTCCACATCTGTGACTCTAATTGTGTCCAGCAGTGCAGTGTTCTTCTGCACTTAGCTGCCAACAAGACACTTCTAAATTCCATTTTTAAATATGCAGAATGAATACCAAAAAAAGGCATCATGCCTCGCTTTGCAGCAGAAGTTCAGCCTTGATTCAGTGAAGAGCTGGAGTATTACAGCTATGAATATGACAGTAAATAAAATATCTAGTTGGTATAGCAACCTTAAACACTTGAAAAGAAAAATGCCTCCACCCATCTGTCCTTCTGAGGGAAAGCTCTTCACAACAGAGCTTCTATCACCAATGATTATAAGATGCAGGAGGCCTTGGTGTGCAAAAGCACAAGATCCAACAAAAGATTTTGAACTTCAGTTTTAGTGATTTCATGATTCTGATTCAGGAAAAGTAGGCACCACAGACATTCCTGAAAGAAGTGCTAAAGCAATGATAAAAAAGCATGCAAACTCAATGAACCTATGGCAATTGCAGTGACACCCTCTAGCAACAAACTATTAATTAGACTTTTGAGCTTGTCAACCTTGCTTCAGAATGCAACCAGTTCCGCAAGTCAAGCCCAGCTTTACTGAGAACTACGCAACTGACTTAAGAAGAACTTGGTGGTGGGAAGTGAATCAAAGTATAAAAAAGGAAGAAGCTATTTGACCATTTGGAAATTGGTTTCAAATTGCATGGATCCACCAAACTTACATTTTCAAAGTTACCATGTGGGGGAGGGGGTAGTGAGGGGCAAGTTCAGTCACCTTCCAGCCAGTGGAATGTGAATCCTGTGGAGTTGTTTTTATCCAAAGAGATTCCCTGTGGTTTTTGAAACCTTCTCCCCGAAAGCAATGGCAATGGCACTACTCTTGACGTAGTGCCACTGCCATTGCCTTCTGGGGTGGGGAAACAGTGGATTAGAGACAGCCATAGTCACTTTTCCCCACAGGAGAATAAGTGAGAGAAGGAGCAACCAGGAAACAGATAAGCTAGACAACTTAAGAAAGAGACAAGGGAAGCAGTGCCTTCCTGCTTAAATTTCATCAGTGTTCCACCACTGCCACTAAAAACATCCACTATTTAGGTGGCTGTTTCAGCCAGGGTGGGTACTATCTATTCCAAATGGCAGTGGCTGTCCAGGGTCAAAGGAAGAGACCTTTCACAGCACATGCAACCTAAAGCTTTTATAACTAGCGATGCCAGACATTGAAATTGGTACCTTCCGTACACAGAACACATTCTCTACCCCTAAGCTACGGTCACGATGGAGATTTCAAAGAAAAGGGGCATTAAGCTTCAACTCCACTTATTTTCAAGTATTTTGATTTGGAGTATAAAGTTCACTAAAGAGGAATGCAAAACCTGAAATACTGTTCCTGCATTAATTCAAAAATGCTAATGAAATATTGCCACTATTTATGCATGCATCCTATTTATAGGCTGTCCCACAACAAAAAGTTATCTCGGTGGCTTACAGAGTAAAACAGTAAGATTAGAAAACCATGTTACAATAAAACACAGCAAACAAAACACACCAATTAAGATCAAGGCAGATAAATTAAAAGCAGGGAACAGAGGAATGAAACAACAACAATGCAGCTAAAACAATATTAAGAACCACAGCATAATTTAGAAGGCCTGGAAAAATAAGAAGGCCTTTGCCAGGCCCAAAACTGATATAAAAGAGGATAGCATGCAATACTTTCTGGGTAGGGAACTAAATTTATCCAAGGATTGGAGCAGTACTTCGTGAAGTCTCATTATGCAGTCTTTCATCCCTGTTCTGGGCCAAATGAAGTCTTTTTTCCAAAAGGCAGTGTGCAATGCATTGCAGTACTCAAAAAGTGGCAGATTATCGGGGAATGGATCATTGAAGCTAGGCTGTCAAGGTGCCAGTAGGGTCAAAAGAACATAAGGAAAGCCCTGCTGAATCGCACCAAAGGCCTATCTTGTCTAGCATCCTTGTCCCACAATGGGCAACCAGAGGCCCACAAGAAGCCTGCAATCAGGACTGGGTGCAACAGCATTTCCCCCACTTGGGATTCCTAGCAACTAGTATTCCAGCAGTGGAGGTAGGCAAAGCCATTGTGCCTAGTAGCCACTGACAGTCTTATCCTCCATGAATTTTTCTAATCCACGTTTGGTGGCCATCACTACACTGTGCGTGTGCAAATTCTGTAGTTTAACTAAGTGTGACAAAGTACTTTCTTTGATCTCTGCTGAATCTTCTAAAATTCAGCTTCGCTGGATGACCTCAAGTTCTAAAGTCATGACAGAAGGAACAAATATTCTCACTATCCCCTGCCTGCACACCATATATAATCTTACACATTCCTATCCTCGAATGGAAGAATATTTTTTAACTGTAACTGCTTTATAAAAATTGCAACTGTTTTAGAATGTTTGCAGCCCATAAAGTACTAGAAAAAATGGTATGCCTACACTTACTCAAGTTAATTTACTGGCAAACCATGTTAGTTATGTATCAAGCCACCTGAATTTTGTTTTTGTTTTTTTCTTATCTATGTATCGGAAATCTTCCTGCTTCTTAAAAATGTGAACTACAGGATGGGGCGGAGGAGAGACATACAGACAAATTTAACCATTATTTCTTAAAAGTCAACAGGATGATTCATCAGATATATCTGAATGAAACGGCCCACTCAGCTCCTAATGAGTCTGTGGCTTCAGGGTCAAGGAGGATCAGGCGTCTGCACTGTATCTATTTTTACATTGGTTTTAAAGTGTTTTAGTTTGCTTTTGTCATTAAAACACAGACCTCTGCCTGGAAAGAGCAGCGCAAAGGGTAAGTGTGGATAAGCTCTGACACTGTAGCCAGTATACCTGTGAGGCTGTGGCTACGTGGGTTTATATTCTTTGGTATTCTTTGCTTTATCTGAAGCTCACGTATTGTTCAGGAATAGTCCATGAGATACAGAAACTGAAACCTATGCAGAGAATGTGCTCGTCAGCCCCCTACAATAAGTGAGGTGACTAAGACCAGGGGTAGTTAATGTGGTAGCCTCCGGACATTATTGGACTCTGCCTCCCATCAGAAGCAGCTACCCTGGTTGATGGTCAGGGATGATGGGCAAGAACATCTAGAGGGTTTGCAATTGGGGCTGAACTTCTTGAAAACCATGGTTCCCACCTTCTCCTCCATGCTGCCACCTGCACTTGGCTTCCTCCTCCTCCTCCTCCTCCTCCTCCTTCTCTTCCTCTACTCCAGACCCGAGTCCGGGCTGCAGGGCGGAGTGGACCACAGTGAAGCCATGGCTGGCCTCCGGACAGTGGTCACGTCATCTGGAGGGTACTATGTTGGCTACTGCTGGGCTAGACAACAGGCATAAGAAGTCCACAAGAAAGAAGTTCTGGCTGTGGGTGTAAAACCCAGCAGGATTATCCAGCAGCCTTGGAAACCCTTTGAAAAGCTGCTGTTCTGCCTGCAGCTGATGTGCATACATTTTCTCTGGCAGCCAGGATGATTTCATCTGTCCGTATCAGTTAAAGAGAAGCAGAAATCCCGAGTCAGGTTCCATCGAAACCAATCATAGTGGGCCAGAGGAGATTGTAGAAGTACCTGCATAGAAGTGAGGTGGCACTGAAGTGTTTGCCATGAGGCAAGGCAGGGGAGATTTTGTAGGTTTGTAGCATTATTAGCTTGCTGACTCACTGCTGCACTGCCAATACATCTTTTTTAGTCTAGGTAGACTACACTTCTGACTGAGTGTAGAAGGAACATGCCCTCCCTTCAAGGTCATGTCGCCATCTTCATTTCTGCAAGCTTATTTTTCCCTGCTGTATCCCATCATATATTGTTCTCAATGTCTATAACTTTGGGAGAAAGAAGAGGAGCATATTTGCATTATAAAAGGTATTGATTAAAGTACTGCTGGCTGTGAGTGCAACAGCGCTCTCCAAATATCAATATCAAGTGATGGTCTCCTCATGACGCCATAGATCACTGAGAGTTCAGAACCAGAAGATTCAAATAAAGATTCCTGAGTGCTCGCCAGAACAGTTAAGAGCATCTCCCACCGGGTTCCCCACAAGATTCTAGAACAGCAACAATGATGAAGTGCAGCAACAAGACATAGGCAGCAAGAAGAAGAGCAAAACAGACTAACCAGTTCAGAGGTGGGGGACTGCAGCCTTGGCACTGAATGATGCCCTCCATGCTGCCCTATTTAGCCCTCAGGGCTCCCCCTGAATCGCAGCCCTCTCCTCTGGCCACAACCTTCAGTGACTCTGTTCCCTGTGCTCTTCAAGTGATTTTATGCGGTAGAATGTAACATTGGAAGGTGATTATGTCTCTTGTTTTGCTGGATTGAAGATGGATATCTACATAGCTGGAATGTAGTCTACTGCACAGAGGTAAGAATCACATCCGTTGCCTCACTCAGTCACATCCATTTTGCCTCTGGTCTCAACCACCACGGACAAGTGACTCCCAGAAGGAATACAGCCTTCAGAATGAAATAGTTCACTTCTCCCTGTGGTCTTCTGGGTGGCAAATAGCACAAAACATTAATGTATATGAAACTTTCTACTGTGCCAAAAAGTCCAGCTGACGCTTTCCAAGGGACATTTAGGGGAAGAACAAATAGAGAAACTTGGTGCAATGTTGTGAGCAGGGATACTTGTGCTTCAGGGTACAAGCGGCAGAGTCTTGTCTCACCTCTTTGTTGTTCTTATTGAAGGAGGAATTTTGTCCCCAGTGGTGGTGGTGACGCCCCCAGGATGGTCTAGCAAACATTTTCCCCAAATACATCTCTGGAAGAAGGCAACACTGGTATTGCTGCATCCTTTGCCTCACTCCCGTTTTGCCACCCTGGGTTCCTTGGGGAGGAAGAGTGGGATATAAATGCAAATGTTGTTGCACATTTACATCATGGTTGTTATATTTTAATGAGGTTGCAACGTTCTGTATTTTTAGTTATATTGTGTTCCAACAATGTTGTGCAGTTGGATTATATTTCTGTAAACCACTTATAAGCCATCTGGGCATTGAGAGATATAAATAATAACAAGCCATTCATCCCCACAAAACAATTCCCCTTGCCATGGTGATTCATAAATGATTTAATTAGGAGTGAGCAATGAGGTAGCCCAGTGTGTTGATGATACCAAAGGGACTGTGAAGAACTCCAAAAGGAACTACCTAGAATGAGTGAATTTCTCCCATGAAAATACATTGTCAGGACTTCTCAGTGCTCTGTGTTGCATTCCAGATTTTTTCCGTATGGTTTGACCATATGCCTCATATGAGTACAAGAATTTGAAGCATTAGTTGTCCTAGTCATTGTGACATATTTTATGATGCAACTGACAAGCCACTTTCATATGTGAAGAAACACCCATCCTCATTGGTAAAAGCCATTGTGATGTCATCATTAAGCAAGCACAGCTTTCTAGGACCAAAAGGGCCTGGAGAAAACCAGTATATCTTCCTGAAAAGTCATGCCTCGCGCAACATGTCACTGTTGCTTGACATGTCCATGTTGCCCAGGTTGTCCGTGCTGCTATGAATTAGTTAGGTTTCGGCGTTACTTGTTCAGCAGATCCATATTCGCATGCTGCTTGTGTTGGCGTTTTCTATTCAGCGATGAACGGAACTGTGACTGCTTCTACTGTCCACACAGCGAAGATGAAACCTGTCAGTGCTGCCACTGCACCTGCTCACAGAACCCAAATTGCCGCTGCTGCTGCTGCTCCTGTGCTAATAATCCACACTGCAAGTACTTGTGCTGCACAGATGAGAATGATGACTGCCAGTGCTATGAAAGCACGTGCTGCAACTACCTCAACTATATACCTTACAAGCATCGGTACAGACTTAGAAGGTAAGAGTTTGACAGAACTATGGTTTGTTTTAGAAGCCAGTAATCATTAACCCATTTAGGAGCTTAGAGTCCTTTGAAAAACTACTGTGGAAAAACCCCAATAGCAATACACATTTAGCCTCTTTCCATTTTAAACCTTCATTAATACACATACATTTCCATTTCTGCATCAATTAAATCAATTATACTTAAAACTGGGGACTGACCAAGGGGCTTTCTACATGCCCTTAATCAGTGGGGTATTAGGCAACACAGATATGGCATCCTATCCTGTGGTTAGTTGGGTGCTGTCAGTGGCAAGAGGGCCTTCTCAGTAGTGGCACCAGCTTTGTGGAACTCCCATTAGATGTCAAGGAAATAAACAACTATCTGACTTTTAGAAGACATCTGAAGGCAGCCCTGTTTATGGAAATTTTAATGTTTGAAGTTTTATTCTGTTTTTAATGTTCTGGGAGCTGCCCAGAGTGGCTGGGGAAACCCAGACACATGGGTGGGGTATTAATTAAATAATAATAATAATAATAATAATAATAATAATAATAATAATAATAATAGATCTACATCCTAGCTTTAAGACCCTATTCATTGGACTAGACACAGGGAATCTATGCAACTGAAGCTGCCATCTCATACAACACGTACCAACTGATGACCAATACTACCTATATAGAATGATATAGGGTCCTTGAATGTTACCTAGTCCAATCTTCTGCTCAGTGCAGGATAGTCACAGGTGAAACATTCCTCACTTCTCCTGTGCATCTCTCAAGCAGGGTTTTTATTAGTTTTGTTACCCTGAAGCAAAAATACTGTGCAGCGGGTTATTTACCCATAGCACAGAATGAGCAAAAGAGCTGAGAAAGAGAAAGAGTGCCTTACTTTAAGGGTTTTTTTGAGTTTGTGGCACAGGAAAGATTCACACCACATATCTCTCCAAACTTCATATGAGTCTCATCCCATGCAAGTCTCCTTGTCTTTTCACTTGCAGACCTAGTAGCAGCAGGACCAGTGGGAAAGCCTTACTGTGAGGCCTCCATGTAAGGCCTTCATCCCTACCATCTAGGACATTAAACAACATCTCGGGAATCCTGGGAAAGCTGTATTTCCCAAGGTCAGTAGCACCTTCAGAATTGCCATTGCAGGATTTCTGGTGATACTGAGATTGCTAACAAGATCACCATTCTGCACCTGCCACCCCAAACCACAAAGTAGGGAACAGGAGACAGGGAGGAAAAAGGAACAAAGGAATTCTGGATTGTGTTAAATCTAATCCACAGATGCATTTTAGGAGTAAAAAATATAAAGGTCCCTGACAGTTAAGTCCAGTTGCAGACGACTCTGGGGTTGCGTCGCTCATCTCGCTTTACAGGCTGAGGGAGCCGACGTTTGTCTGCAGATAGTTTTTCTGGGTCATGTGGCCAGCATGACTAAGCCGCTTATGGTGCAATGGAACACCGCAGCCAAGCATTACTCATAACATAAGGTCATATTACAAGTTGGGTAATTATGAATGTTATTGGCTTCACTCTCTACAACTGAAAGTTTTCTTGGTTGTTGTTTTTTATGCTCAGACGCAAGTTGATAAGCAACTCATCTGTCATTTCGCTGGATAAGGAATCATCGGGACATGCTTTTCTTGACCAGCTTATTTGCCCTTTGTGCCAAGAGCTGTTTCTCCGACCTTTTATGCTGCCATGTAATCACTGCATTTGCGATAAGTGCATAATGAAGAGCCAACTTCAGGCTGAGATCACAGAGAACTTCTTCATCATCACATGCCCCATTTGCAACAAAGCCCACTGCCTTCCATTTGCTAAGAAAATCCAGCTGCGGATGAATTACCTAAGAGCCAGATTGGCCAGGAAATATATGCGTCGATATGGTTTTCTGCGGTGGAGATTTGACAGAAGCCGGCTACCGATTTATTGCCAACTTTGTGATGAGCGCCGGAAGGCCACCAAGAGATGTGTGACATGTCAGTTGAATTACTGTAATCTTTGCCTGAGGAACTTTCACCAGGATATCTCGTACCAAAATCATGTCTATGCCAAAATCAGTGACGAAGTTTGGGAAGAAAGAAACTGTTTGATCCATGGTGATTCAATGATCTCAAAATACTGTCTTGATGACCATGAACTGCTTTGTGAATACTGCGCTGATGCCCACCACACGGATCATGACACAGTTCCTTTGCCACTAGCATGTTCAAAACTGTCTGCTGCATTATTCGGTTCTATTGCAAAGTTTAAAAAAGGTCCCTGTTTGTATTTAACTACTTTCCTTCTGCTTGATTTGTTATTGTAATATAGGCTTTGATGAGTCTCAAAGTGCAATTATAAACACACCGGTGCAATGGCACCCACAATGTGTAAATCTTAGGTTTGTATGTACATTTTATCTGAAAACCACTGAAAGAGTAGTGAAATAGACATAATGTAGGGACATCTATGGATGCATGCATGCTATACCTTTAAAAGACATTTGCCTCCTTCAAAGGTTTCTGGGTACTGTATTTTAGCTCATACTGGTTTACATGTCCCAGCAACACCTTAGCAAACCACAGTGACCAGAATTCTTTGGCAGGGGGGTGCACTTTGAATGTACTTTAATGGTATCGCATGTAGACGGGTCATCAAGGCCTTTCTGAAATTGTAAATGTAGCTGCAGGGGTCAGATTGGGGCAATGCTGCAAGTGTGCTAACCCTCCCCGTGATTTCTGCATTATGTAATCACTCCTGAGCTGCTGTTTGTTCTTTGAGGGTAAGCACACAAGCATGGTCACATCCATCCCGTGCATTTATAGCACATTTCTGCCAGTTTAACAGTCATCATTTAACTTTCCCACAAAGGATCCTGGGGACTGTAGTCCACTCCTCACAGAGCTACAATTCCCAACACCCTTAACAAACTACAGCTTCCAGGGTTCTTTAAATATATGGTGTGAATATGACCAATGTATGTGTTGACTCAACAGAGTCAACAGACTCAACATGCTGTTTCAACAGAGAGAGTTTATATATGGGGAAAACAGCAAAGGGGAGTATTAAGAGTACCTACAGCTCTGCTCCCCCCCCCCCCAACCCCTGGTGGATCTCTTCACATTTAAAAACACTGTGGGAAATCTGTTCATTGTTTTCCAATTTTTTTATTTACTTTGAGGAATTGTTCCTATAATGCTGTACATTCAAATCCAGTTTACATTGGGTTAATGTGACTCCAACTTATTGTCTAGAATTGAACTATAATGAAGCTTCTGTTTCCAATACAGATCGCGCCAAATGTAGTCAACTTATATTAAACCCTATCTCACTTTTAACTTTTACCATATTTTGTGAATGAGTAGATGAACAGTGATATCATGATTGTTTTTGTGATACAATTATTGTTTTTGTGTGTTTCAGTACGATTTATAATTGATAATGATCTAATGGAAGTCCTTGTATTAAAAAACAATTTTAAGTCCTATAAAGAAACAAAAAGGAGGGAGATCAGGAACGGTTTCATGAGGTTACAGAGCATCCTTCAACAACGGGAGAAAGAGCTGATGGAGGCAGTAGAAAACCTTGAGATTCAAAAACAGAAGGCACTTTACGAGTTTGCCGAATACACAAGCAAGAGAATTGATCAGATGGACAGCCTTATGCAGTATTCTAAGGAAGCTCTAAAGGAACAAAGCCAGCTTGCATTCCTGCAGTCTGCATATGGGCTAGTAGTTGAAATAGAAGATGCAATTGCTAATATTTATCAGCCTAGCCCACTTCTCAGGGAAGACCCTATTAAGCACCTTAAAGTCAACTTTGAGGAACTTGCACAAAAGTTACAAACCATTTTCCCAGCACTTTCAAAGAAAGTGTATGATAAAACAGGCAAATGTCCTTATCCTTGCAGTTCTGACATAATGATTCCAAGGGATGTTTCCAGTGCGCATGTCCCAAATCCGTTAGGAATGGATCGTAGTCAGTCTTTAGCATCATTTACCTCATTAGATCAAGACATAATGAACGACATGTATCTAAGACCCAAATCCTTACCTCCTAACTTGAAAGATAATGGGATGTATGCAATTTGGGACGCAGCATCAGATACTTCAAGAAGCGATAGGAGATTTCAAAACCAAGGTATCTACTACAATCCAGAATTACATGGAGAAGCCCAATCTACCACTGTTCCTGGCATTGTTATTGTCTACCAAACACTTGTATTTCCAACTCTTGCTAAGGTAAGTTTTTTTACATCATGTTTCTTACACATTGTACGTGCACTGAGAGTATTTGTAGGCCGAGGGCTCATCCCCACTTCCATTTGTGCCATTATTTTTAGGCACAGGCCTGTGATTTCAAGGCACGGGTTTGAGTGGTTTGTTGTTGCCACCCTGCCAGTTTCCCTGGGGGAAAAATCAGAACAAACATCACTGAGGACTGACATTTGTTCTGATTCAGTCGAAAACAGTGGTTTTTTTCAGGCAAAATGGCAGGAAGGTGGGGGGATGACCCAAAATACCTGTTCCTACAAATCACCTGTGCCCTGACACCCCTTTCTGAGAAAGTCCTCAGTATGGAAAATATGTACAGATGTTTTGTTCAGGTATTTGCTTGAAAATGTGATTGCTGCATCTGGGAACAGGAGGCTCCCCAGCCAGTGCATGTTGCCCAATGCAGTGGTCCCCAACATTTCCTGTGTTGAGAAAGTACAGTGGTACCTCGGGTTACAGACGCTTCAGGTTACAGATGCTTCAGGTTACAGACTCCGCTAACTGAGAAACAGTACCTCGGGTTAAGAACTTTGCTTCAGGATGAAAACAGAAATCTCATGGTGGCAGCGGGAGGCCTCATTAGCTAAAGTGCTACTTCAGGTTAAGAACAGTTTCAGATTAAGAATGGACCTCCAGAACGAATTAAGTTCTTAACTTGAGGTACCACTGTACTTGTTTAATTGGGGGATTATCTTTGTCAGACCTGCTTTCCTCTCCCTGTGATTTCCTCCCTTGTGCTTCTCAGCTGAATGGAGAACAGCAGAGGGTGGGGAAAAGGAAGTTTTTACCCTTGGAGCTCCATCCTGTTGCTTTGCTGGGAGGGAATGTTGTGAGCCCCGTAAGATTAGGCTGTGGACCAGAAGCAGCTTGGTGGCTGCAGATTACAGACTTCTGAACTAGAGGTAGAGGGATCATGTTTCTTGGACACCTGAAGGCAGCCCTTTTTAGGGAAGTTTTTAATGTTTAAGGCTGTGTTGTGTTTTTAATATTCGGTTGGGAGCCGCCCAGAGTTGCTGGGGAAACACAGCCAGATGGGCAGGGTATGGGTAATAAATTATTGTTATTGTTATTGTTATTGTTATTGTTATTGTTATTGTTATTGTTATTGTTAATTGGGGACTATGTATACTAACCAGAGAATGTGCTTATTTGCCTGGAGAATGTACAAAATGCAGTTCAGATACACACATCCCCCAAAGTCAGTTGGATATTATGCACAATGTCATTCTTTTTATTTATTAGCTGCTTGTCTCCTGACGGTCTCCAAACATACTCAAATAATAAAAGCAATAACCAGACACATTAATTAACAAATAAACAAAAATAAACAAAACCCCAACCTCTACCTAGTCCAAAAATCAGTCACATGAAACCAACAATTTTTCTCTCTTTAACCTCTCCACCCTGCTCATCAACTGGACAATGTACAAAGTTCTGTCAAGATAGGCACCCCCCCCAAAGCCTGTTAGGAATTGTGCATAATGGCCAGAGAAGGTACAAAAAATGCAGTCAATATAAAGACATTATCCCGGGCCTATAGGGGATTATGCATATTGACTGGAAAATGTGCACATTTCCCTCTTCATTGATGAATTATGTGCACATTTTACAGGCACAGAAGAAGGCGAAAGCTATTTTTAGAAATCTCATGAGAGAAACATATGTACTTGATGGTGGTGAGCTGATGAGTGTATTTGTGGAGACCACCTCCCATTTTGCCACCTCATCTGAAGGTGGCAAAATTGGAATGTTGGAAATGGGGGGCGGGTTTGAAAGGTCTTAGTTAATGTGGAGTGTCCCTGTGCCCTCCTTGTAAGGTTATTAGATTTAAAGGTTACAAATAGCAAGCATTGATATGTTGTTACGTGATCCAAAATACTGGTATGGTAGGAGAAGTTCATTACATATATCATTGACGTATTTTAATGGAAAATTTATTTTTTTTGCTAAAAAATTTAAACTCTGTGAAACTAATGGTATTAGCTTATTAAATGCAACATGAAAATATGTTCAGTGTTATCTTCTTGTGTGTAGATTTACTGGACATGTCCTACAGAAGAAGTTGATAGCTTTGAGGTTGCTTATTATGAAGTAGTTGATGAAGAGGCAGCTGAGAATTTAATTCAGCCACAACTTGTAGGAGTGCTAACTGGGATCGCCCAACAGAATCTGGAAATACATAATCTGACACCTAATACAGAATATCTCTTCAAAGTCCGGGCTGTCAACGAGCATGGTCCAGGCCCATGGAGTGAAATTTGTAAGGTACAATCTATCTACTCCTTCCTGCTTGTACTTTTCCACTGACGTCATACCATGCATACAAAGGCAATAATAAAATATTAGATAGGATATGTTTCTCAGTAAGTTATTTTGCTAGTTGAATTAGCCAGTCCTAGATACTGCCCCAGCCCCATCAGTCTCAAACCATGCTTTGTCAACAGTTATTAGTGAATTGTTTGTAACAATCAGATCCTGTGCTTTATTGTAGATAATGATAGCTAGCTGACTCTTGTGTGAGGACCATGTAGGAGAAAAGGAAAATAAGGTGTTCTTTAAACGGTTGGTTGTGGTCCAAGAAAAATCAGCCACCAAACACTTTTGATAACCATTTTTGTGTTCCTATCTAAGTTGCATCTAAGACAATCCTATTGCTCCCCCTATGACAAGAGAGGTATAGATGAGGTTGCAGCCATCTCCTTCCCCCACTTGCAGTTCCTACAAACCATACCCCACAACTGACCCTGATTAAATTGGGACATCCTGGTTTTGGATGCCATGCTCTGAAAAACAGACCCCCAAAATGCACGTTTTGGGGCTCAGTGATCTCGCACGAGTCACATGACTCACACAGAAGCAGGGCAGGGTCAGGAAGACAAGTGTCCCAGTTTTTGGGGTCAATATGTTGGAGAGTTTGACTGACACCGACATGCACACATCATGGTGACTTCTGGAAGCACCATAAATACTACCATATTATTGTGGCATAAATTTTCATGGAACAGAGTGCCCTCCCTTTTATTGGTCTAGGAAAGCTCAAGCCGCACACAAAGTTAAGTCTTTAGGGTGCAGCAAGACTGTCAGCACATCTGCTTAGTCAAAAGTCGCTTCCTTCGAGTTCAACAGGGCTTCAGTATGCATGAATAGGATTGCAACTTTCAGCACAATGAATCCACTGGGTGTGGTTTCAGAACTGACATCTCAAATCAATCTGAACGTATGTGCTGTTTTTTGTTTGTTTCTTTATGGTAGAAATTGCTTGTGTATAGCAGGGGTCAGCAAACTTTTTCACGAGGGGGCTGGTCCACTGTCCCTCAGACCTTGTGGGGGGCCGGGCTATTTTTTTTGGGGGGGATGAATGAATTCTCATGCCCCACAAATAACCCAGAGATGCATTTTAAATAAAAGGACACATTCTACTCATGTAAAAACATGCTGATTCCCAGACCATCCGCGGGCTGGATTCAGAAGGCGATTGGGCCGGATCTGGCCTCTGAGCCTGAGTTTGCCTACCCATGGTGTATAGAATAGGGGTCCTGAGAGACAATTCAATGTGTCTCTTAACATGAGAGCTTCCATAATGGATACATTTTGTGCAGTATGTCCCCCACTCTTAACAATTTGAGATGCTCTGTGGTCACAGTAGCAGGGGTGCATGTGGACTTGTGTTCCACTCCATGATTTATGGGCGGTTGACCACAGAGTGTTATCTAAAGTGCAATACAAGCAAAATTGGAGGTAGTCCTTTAGGCTAAATATCTAAGAAACTTTGAGAAAAGTTAAAATATGTTTTAACAAAAATTCCTCAGGGAAGTGGTGCATATCTTTGTCAGTCACTAACTGGAATATGTGCATCTTCAGTGGGGACTGAGAAGCACTGTCCATTTCTATAGCAAGTTTAACCATAGGGCAAAAAAATCAATATCTCCAAGCTCCTGCTGAATTCTTGTCTAGTACTGCACATCTTGCAGGCACAGGAGAATGCCTAGAAGACAGTATTCTAACTTATTTGTCTTCCTCACCCACTCTCATTCCAGCAGTAGGGTAGGCTTAGGAATGGAGATATGAAGGAGGCTGCAAAGTAAAAGGAAATATTATCTGCAACCTCTTAGCAAGTACAGCATGAATTTCCTTTAGGGAATAACAACTAAAGTAGCACTTGTAAATGCAGGATTAGGGATAAAGACTAGTCCTCCCTGCATCTGTGGAGCAAACATACATGTCCAGTAATGTGTGGGCTTAAAAAAAGAAAAGAAAAATAAGCCAGTCAATTATATCCTGATGGATGTTAGTAGGAAGGCATAGTCTACAGAATTTCTCAGCTGCAGACAAGGGAAGAGGAACTTGAAATACCATTCCTCAAATGAAATAGCAATGAGCAATGTTGCATCAAAACAGAAGCTATTTCATTTGAAATAAATTGAAGTATACTGTGTTTTTTTTAAATAGCAGATTGTGAAGAGGGAGTTATTTTAGCCATTTTGTAAATTCCTAGATTTCAAAACAGAAGTCTGAAATAAAGTGTGTGTTTTGTTTAGCAGAAACAATATTTTTCTGGTTCTTATTCATCCTTTTTCAAACGTCAAAACATATTGAATAGATTCCTTATTTTTATTGCCCAGCTGTTATTGCAGCTAGAACATTCACCACATTATTTGATTTAAAAACCCTGAAGCTGCAATCTTACCCCCCCCCCCGGCAAAGCATGATGTCAGTTTCCTCCTCCTCTTTGTTGCTAGTTTTTTTTTTTAATCCCATTCTGTACAGAGTAATTTATTGATTTTATATATCTCTATGTTCACCAGTGGACCTAGATTCTGAGCTTTCACTTATAAAAAAAGAACAGTTCCTAGACCTCTTTAGAATGAACATTGTTGAGCAAAATATGCAAGCAAAATTCAAAACAAGTGTTTTGTGAGGTATGAGCCTGCTTCCACCTTTCAGTGGTTTGCACAACTGAATGAAGTCACAACTGTGATTGATAAGTCCTTCAGATAAGTTTAGAGTTGCACCCCTCCCCCAAGGCTTCAAAATTACTCAGGAAATCCCTTGTCCTGCTTGGTTCATCTTCAAGATATATACTGAGTCATTTTGAAGTTCCCTCCCCTTCTTCACCTTCCCTGATAGAGGGGTGACTGTTACCCAGAGAAAATAATTGAGAAATTCAGCATGTTAGTATCTCTGTGATTGGATAGTATGGGAAATATTAAAATTGTGAAGTGCATTCCAGCATTGTTATCCACTCTCTTGCATTGTTAAGTTCTTCTTTCCTTTCCATTATTTTTTTTTTTTTGGAAAATTCACTTGGGCAGGGCAGGCTAAGTTGACTACATTAGTAGATGGTGCAGTTGGGCTGCACTGCTCGCTTGACCTACCTCTGGCTGAGTTGCTCCTGCAGACTGGGAGGTGCAAGGTCAGCATGGTGCAAAAGCACTAGTGGAGGCAATCTAGCACTCCTGCCAGTGTTTTTGTACCACACTGACCATGCTACTATCTCACTCATTACCCTCTTGATCCTGGTATACAGCAGCAATTCAATTGGATGGATGTTAAGTGAGCACTGAAGCCTCACTGTGCCCTCTGTGACTGGTTGATCATAGTAGCAATGCAGTGGGAGAGGAAATTCCTTACTTTCCCAGCTTCAGAGGAAAACAGAAGACTTTGATGCAGCGCAAATCCTTTTTGCTTGGCCTGTACAGATAAAGGTTGCTGCAATTATTATGAAGTGTAAATAATAAATAACCACAACAAAGGCTCTTAGAATATTCTGCCTGCTTTTTAACAATTCAATCCTGACTTTATCAAAGCAGGGGTATCTGAACTTTGGTTGCTACAAATCTTCAATCTCTTTTGACTGCTCCAGCCATCTGAAGCAAAAATGTCTGGTCTTGTCCTGAATATAGACACGTCACCCTAAGATCAACTGATGAAGTACCTACCATCACATAAGTGGTTTACAACTCAAGAAACACGATTTCTTTGCATGGGTTAGGGTTAACACTGGGTGATATTCGCAGTATTGTGTCTTTTAATAGCTGTGTGTGGCAGGCAGAGATTCTGCATGTTAAGCATTTTTAAGCCTTTTCAAATATGAATACATTTATGGGGGAAAGCTTCATCTATTGACATTCTGGCTTTTCCCGCCCACATTTCAGCATTAGTTCTGCACACACTTGAATCTGTATATGAGGAGCAACATTTGTCTTCCCTATTCATATCTGTAGCCATTCTCTTTCGCATTTGTCCCCACCTTCTGATTTGTCAATTCTGTAATACCGATTAACAGTTGCAGGAATGAAGGATGCAATGCCATATCTGGATGGGAAAATATCATGAAAAAAACTGTAATACTGATTAAATACTGACAGGGCAGGCACACAGATACCTGTACACAAAAGGCGGCAAATGTAAATTTTCAGCACACCATTTTTATTGTGTTTTCCTTCTGCAGTTCTTTTTTTGGTTTTGTGTAAATACAATGGGTCAAAAGATAAATCTGTATATCTGTATGGCTATGCTCCATTCAAAAGCATACCAAAAATAGTTACGAGAATCAAGGAGGAAATGAATTCAATGGGCTGTTGAATTGTTTGAAGGCATTCATGGTTGAGAGAAAGGACTACCAGGGAGGATTCCTGACTCTAAAGAAATGTGCAGTTCTACCTGTCCTTGAGTACGAAATAGCAACCTAGGCAGTAGCCAGATTGCTGTCAGGAAGAATGCATCTACGTGACTTGGTGGATGACAATTGGTATTGTTATTAACACAGTTCCATCAATAAATGGTCTCATTGTCTCCTTGGTTTTCACAGTACATTGTTGTTGCCTGGAATGTGTGACTGGTGGTAGTAGTCAATGATGGACTGAGATATTGGAATGATTGGGCTGGTGGTGCATTTGTGTATATTGGTGGACATGTGTGGGATGCAGGAGTAGAACGGGGTGGGTGATATTGAATGGGTAATAAATATGTTATGATTAGTAAGGCATAAATTGAGCATGAGGTGTAATATTTTGTGAGTCAGGATGCTTTTGACAAGAGGGAGGCTGGAGAGGGAAGGAATTCTTGACTCTAAAGATGTTTCAAAATGTGCTGCTGCTGCTTTTGTATCTTGAGATATTTTATTGAATTGCATTGTAGTGTTCTTTAATATTGTATTGCATTATATTTTAGTTCCTCAGTTTCATTGTTTGGTATATAATATTGATATGCTGTATCTTCTAAATTGCTTAGAGATCATTTGAGTATTAAGTGATATATAAATACATAAAACAAATATTTAAACATGCCAATATATGATTTCCTACCATGTCTAAGACCTTTATCATATGCAGTTACTATTCTTATTAATAAAACTCAGCATGGATTGCATATTGTGTGTTCCACTAGGTGGTGACTCCAGAAATTCGTGCGAAAGTCAAAGGCAAATGGGGATTGCTACGAAATGTTCAATCTGCTTTCCATAAACAGTCCTGACCTGCAAGCCAACCAACCAAATTTTTAAAGAGATGACTCAGAAGTAAGCCACTGGATAGAAAGCAATTATATTTTCTCAGATGCCTTTCCTTTTCTTCTAAAGTGAAGCTAACTTGCAAGCTGAAATCTGAGAGTAAACCCTTCAGAATAAAGATCTCCTAGCAAATTAAAGTCTCAGCCCTTTGTTTTATTTTTTTCTACATTCCGCTGAAACTGGAGGAAAACATTGCACTGTACATGAAATATATAATGAAAAATCCCTGAAGCCAACTCTGTGGTGTAGCAACCCTTCAAAGGAATGTAGCAAACATTTTCATTGTTGAGAAAGTACTTTCTCAGGGGCCACTCCTCGTGCTATATAAAGCTGGGCATATGGCTTGCAATGTGTCATTTGGAAATGGGTATATAGCATAAAAATCACCTTCCAGATAGACATCTGAGTGATGTTTGTTATGCCTTTAGCTCTGGAGTTTACAAGAAACTCATTTATTGCGCTGGTTTTAGTCTCATGCTTTGGCTATTAGTGGAGAGTTCCAGGGTCTGTTGCCACCAACACTTAGCAGAGTCTAGTTCCAGTGTCCATTGCCACCAACACTAAGTTTTGTCCCAACTTCTTTATTTTTTGTCATCTAGAGCAATGGAGAATAAGAGCTTTGTGGCTAGAAGCAGAACAAGGCAATTTGATCCCACACAAAATAGTTCAGTCTAAGAAAGCTTTTAACAATCACTCTAATAGTGAGTTCTAATACAGTGGTACCTCAGGTTACATACGCTTCAGGTTACAGACTCCGCTAACCCAGAAATAGTGCTTCAGGTTAAGAACTGTGCTTCAGAATGAGAACAGAAATTGTGCTCCGGCAGTGCAGGAGGAGGAGGAGGCCCCATTAGCTAAAGTGGTGCTTCAGGTTAAGAACAGTTTCAGGTTAAGTACGGACCTCTGAAACGAATTAAGTACTTAACCTGAGGTACCACTGTAGTGAGTTCTGATAGAGATGGAGTCATGATGGGGTCACTGAGAAAGAAGAGAGGCATTGGCATGCACAGGGAAACCAGATTAGAAGCACAAAAAGCAAGGGGGACCCTAGGGCACATTCCCATCCACCCTCCAAAAAGAACAGCACAAAACTGAGCATGCTCAGTACCCAAGAAATGTTGAGTACTGTATTAGAAAAGGAAAGTGGAAAGCCTTGCTTTGAGCTCCTTGTATTATCCCAGAGAAGGACACAGCCGACTAGAAGGAATCTGAAAGAGGAGCACTCTCCTTCAGAGTTGTGAATAGGTTGTGATGTTGCTAGTCCTGTTGTACTTCTCCGGTTGTCATGTTAGCATTAATATTGAGCAACCACCATGTTACCATCCAAATATTACAATGCCACCGTGAAATATATTTGGGAGATCCATAGGAACTTCTCAGCAATTTTATGGGGATCTTTTGCAGGCTGCCACTCTGTGTGTGCCTGAGGAGAAAGTATCTCAAAATCAAGCTCAGTTGATTAGAGTGTGATGCTGATAACGCCAAGGTCGCAGGTTCGATTCCCATATGGGCCACCTGCATATTTCAGCATTGCAGGGGGTTGGAGAGGTGTCCCTCAGAGTTCCCTCCAGCTTTGCAATTATATGATACTAAGCTCAGCAAGACCTTTTTGCCTAGGATAGTCTCAATTATTTGGGTTCATTACTGATCCAATCTGACAGTGCTGCCTGTACCCACCCATAATTTTACTGGCCCAATCAGAAAGTTGTCTTTCTGGCCATTTGCCAGAATCTGAGACCATGAAGCTAGGAAAGAAGTCCTGCAGAAAGTTTGCATCACTTATTCTTTCCTGCGTGTGACAGTTTTTTTCACGATATTTTCCGATCTATATATGGTGTTGTATCCTTCATTCCTGCAACTGTTGAAACAGTTCCTCACTTGAAACTTTATATATTACCAAATATACCAACGCGAATAGAAATCACAAGACTGTAGTTGTTAAATAAGAGATGGAATGTAATGGAAATTATTAAAATTTTGAAACTCAGAAAAATGTAGAAGAATGAAGCCATCAAATCTAGCACATGAGGAGGCCACTTTAATTAAATTTTATAATTTGATATTTGAATAATTGGCATTAATAATGGTATTAATTGGATAAAATTGGTATTATTATAATGAGGCTGCTATTGGAAAGATATTGGAAAATCAATAAAACATTTTTAAAAAAGAGAAGAGGATCATAAAAGTAGCTGGTTAAATTTTCCAGGGTGCATTTTGTAAGATTGCACTGTGTAAGTAATTAACAGCCCAGAGCAAAACCCAAACTCCTTGTCCTCAGTTAAATGGCTACCTGAGCCATCACTCAGATCACTGCTGCCATAAGCAAGTAGACACCAAATTCCTCAACCTGGCAGGGCAGTCTTCACAAAGGGGAGGCACTCCCTGCAATGTTTAATGAAGAAACTCTGTACAGGTTCAGAAGTCTTGTGCCATAGGTAGCAGTAGAATATAAAAGGTAAAGGACCCCGGATGGCTTAGTCCAGTCAAAGGCGATTATGGGGTGCGGCACTCATTTCAGACCAAGGGAGCCGGCGTTTGTCCACAGACAGCTCTCCAGGTCATGTGGCCAGCATGACTAAACCACTTCTGGCCCAACGGAACACTGTGACGAGTGTCAGAGTGCACGGAAACACCATTTACCTTCCCGCCACAGCGGTACCTATTTATCTACGGGCACTGTTGTGCTTTCGAACTGCTAGGTTGGGAGGAGCTGGGACAGAGCAATGGGAGCTCACCCCATCATGGGGATTCGAACCACCAACCTTCCAATAGGCAAGCCCAAGAGGCTTAGTGGTTTAGACCTCAGCACCACCCTTACAGGTAGCAGTACAGTGGTACCTTGAGTTACAAACGCCTCAGGTTACAAACTCCTCTAACCTGGAAGAGTTACCTCGAGTTGAGAACTCTGCCCCAGGATGAGAATGGAAATCATGTGCCAGCGGTGCAGCGACAGCAAGAGGCCCCATTAGCGAAAGCACGCTTCTAGTTAAGAACAGTTTCAGGTTAAGAATGGACCTCCGGAACAAATTAAGTTTGTAACTAGAGGTACTACTGTATTGACATAAATAAGGTTACAAGTGGGCATTTTCCTTTCTGCCTAACTCCATTCTCAGCTACAACAGCATGGTATTCTGCCAAGCGTATACATATTTTTCCTTTCCCTTTTCCCAGTTTGTTTTAACTGCTTCTGCTCAGACTAATCTTCATTTTTTAAAATCGAATTTAGAACACTTGTTGAAAGGTCAGCTGTAAATCTTAAACAAACAAAACATTCATGGTTGTTATGTCCTGATTTTGCTTAGTGATCTGAGTTATTTGCTGAACCATCTCATGTTCTGCATTTAATATTTGAGTTTAGCTTGCTCTCTGTAGCCCAGACATGATATGAATATTTCCATTTAGTTGTATTTATAAATTCTGACCTATTACCCCCACCCTGCACACGTATATTTTGTGGCACACTCAAAGGACAAAGTTGCCTACTCAACAGCCTAGGAAATTTAATATTGCACTGACTTATCAACCTTCCTTTTCCTAAATGTGAAAATGGATTTCCCCACCTCCTTTTGAGACTTCATTCTCAAAATCATTCCGATTCATTCAGTGGGAACTCCCTGACTGCTCTCCCAAACAGATATAGTTAGCACCATCATTACCAACTTTTAGGCACCAAGCAGAAATTTTCCTGTTCTCTCAATCATTTTAGATCTTAACTGGGCCATATGGCCTAACTATACCCAAGTCTGTATTGGTGTTCATCATTAGTTGGGTGGAATAGGATTCATCCTTTTTATGTTACGGCAATGTAAGAACTTTTAGTTAATTAATGTTCTGTTATTATTTTTTAAAATATATTTTAAATTTTGTACCGTGCATGCTTTTGTCATTGTGGCTTACTTTGAGACATTTTGCAGCAAGTGAATGATAAATGTTAATCGTAACAATGACTGTATGGACACAGCTCCATTTCTGGGCCATTTGTGAAATCAACCTCTGCATAGGTTTAAGGCAGTTTAAAGATTCATTTTGGTATATATTTTGAGCCAAGAACTACACTGCAACATTCAGGAAAGTGTGAAATATGATGGATATCTATGCTTCTATTTGCCCAGAAGGTGTGGGTCAAATCTGTTCATTCTTTAATCTGCAAAAGGACTAATTCCTCAAGCATCCCTAAACAGATGTCAACTGACATGCTAATGGTGATGATCAAAAGCAGCCCTCATCACTTTCCTGCCCATCTAGCCAATTGGCTTTCCCGGAGAGCTCCCAACAAATGAGGACAGCCTCTACATTTTTCTATTGACGGCTCTGGAATCTGAGCTGCCCAACTCACCTGGCACTGCAGCCTTGGTATTCTGAAGAAAACACATCTTTTCATATTAGCCTGTCTTTGCTTCATCTCTCCCATCTGCACCCATCTTGCATTTTTTAAAATAAATAAATAAAGTGAAATAGGAAAATGTGTTAAATTCCTTAGACATAGCTCAGCAACTGTCTTCTGCGAGCACAGCTAAATCCCATGGTGATTGGTTGTCTGCGGCCCAATTTATTGTGCTCCTTTCCTCAATAAGCAGTCAAGGCAAAGCATGGCACAATTTTTCTTATCTATTGCTAGCTGCTCAATTTCAGTGGGGGTGGTTGCGCTACCTCATAGCCAGTGCATCTGGTGGTGGTGTTTTTTGTTTTTTTACTGCTGCATGCCCCAAAATTGAAATTTTGAGCTGTTTATAAATAAATAAAACCCACAGCAAGATATTTGCATAATTACTTTTCAAGGTAATGAGTGAGACAAGAGGCCAAAACATAGACGTTGAATATCTTCCAAGCAGTCTGTGCTGCTAAATAAACACACCGCTCATGTAAGTGCTGAGCTGTAGGGCAGTCTGAGCAGCACATAATTTATTTAGGGGACAATGAGCAATCTATTTGAGTTAGATGCCACACCAAAGGGAACACATGAAAGACATATAGGTAATTGAATATTAGATGAAGCATTATTGCAATTCAGAAATGTTTGTCTCCTGGAACCTCTATAACCAGCCACATCATTAAAAGAGGTCTCACATATAAGGTGTTTAACTGTTTATCATATCAGACGCATTCCAAAGCTGGGAGTTTATTGGTCTGAACAGCAGACCTGAATGAGGCAATCCCAGCTGAATGGAAGTAATCAAGCACTTTGTGATATGCTCAGAGGATTATTCACCCAAGTCTTCTTTACTGACAATAACTTTGATTCATTTGGCCTGAATTGACAATTTAGCATTTTTTTCTCATGAGTGGTTATGCGCTGATCTCTATTTCAAAAGCAAAGAAAAAGAGGTGCGCTCCATCAGAAGGCAGATGCACTTTGAACTCATGAAAAGAGAAAATGCAAAAAGCGGTCTCTTACAAGACTTGTTTGTCATAGATTCAGGTCGCTCATGCTTTTATAGTGTTGGAGAAAGCCTTCAATTCAAAATGCATTTACTATAAAATAAGTCCCATTGGGCCGGGGAGACCAGAGCACAACATACTTCGGATCAGGCTGAAATCCTGCCAATTTCTGTACCCAAGATGTACTGATATGTGCATATTGATACATGTACAGTCGTACCTTGAAAGTCAAACAGAATCCATTCCGGAAGTCCGTTCGACTTCTGAAACATTCGACTTCCAAAGCACAGCTTCTGATTGGCTGCAGGAAGCTCCTGCAGCCAATTGGAAGCTGCGGAAGCCCCATCGAACGTTCAGCTTCCAAATGAACGTTCGAAAACCGGAACACTCACTTCCGGTTTTCGATCATTCAGGAGCCGAGGTGCGACTGTATATGAGCTTTAGGTCAAGAATAAGCACTCTGTCTTAAAAATATGAAACTAGTTGGTTTAATAAATATACTGCATTAATATGGATTATTGAGGAAAGAAAAGCTATTCTAGTTTCCCCACAAAAGCCCCTAGATTTAATTAATCCTACAGGCACTTCTATGTCTACAAATTCAATCTATTTCTGCTGAAGGTATTCAAACAGATCAGATTTTTAATTTAATTTAATTTAATTCTATTCTATTTTTTTTTTTTTTTTAAAACACACATATTGATACCAATACAAGCCCACTGAAGCCCGTGCAAACCTCTAGTATATGGTTTTAGGGCTGAAATGCTTGGGTGTTTGTTTTATTGCGAACCAGGGGTGATAAGCAGAAGACTATTCCTTGAGTGCCTCGTACTCATATAAATGCAAGCACACATCCAGGAGATTACTACAAGCACAAATCCCCTAAAATTTATAGACTCCATGTTAGTTAGCATTGTGGAAGGAAAATAAGTGAACTCTATTAAAATGATTGATGAGTTTGCTAGGAGACACTGAGACGATCAGGATTTTTCTCTGTAATGATGTTTTTAAAATGTGCTTATGTAAAACATTTAAGACAATGTTTTAAATATATTTTTTATTTAATGTGAGAAATCAAATTACTGAAGTATTTATTTTAGGATTCTAAAAAAACGCCAACCCTTGGATTTAACGGCACTTACAAAATCACTCTTGCATTGGAAAAGAATGCTGTTTTTAATTAAGATGTCCCTCTACACTTCCACACCATCTACAGAACTATCCAAGCTCCTGATGCACCATGCTGGAAGGAGTGGGGTTGTTCTGCCGGTGAGGAGCTCCGAAAACATTCACTCAAATGGTGGCCAGATAGACACTGTATCCAGCAGGCCCCTCTGATGGCAGTCAGTGGAAATCCCAGAAGAAAGACATTTTGAGGTCAGAAAGAGAGGGGTGGGACGCTCTGTGTCCCGTGTAGTCCCTGCTGCCTGCCATCATATCATGATGGGAGCTGGCACATAGAAGGGGCATTTTTCTTGTCCTCAGCATGCCAGGGTTGCCGATGTGGTGCTGCCTATGCCACACTATCAAGCCCTGCCACTCCTGGCCAGGGATTAGGATTGCACCCTTTGGTGCTAAATGGATTGGATCTGAATGTTTCTTTCTGCCAATGCAGCCTTTCCCAACCAAATGTTGGCGGACTACAACTCTTGTAAGTCTCAACCAAGAGCTGGAGGTTACTTAGCTGGGGAATGTGGCTCTAAAAAGACTCATTCTATTGGTGGAAGAGAAATTTTATATTTAACCCATTGCACGCTGTAGCATATTAAGGTCTTTAAAACATCTTAATTTTATATATACACAATAGATTTTCACCAAACCAGTGAAGGGCAGTCCTCTGCATTCTCATTAAATGATTGATAGAATCTAAGCTAGCAAGAGCAAAAAGCTGGTGGAACATAAAAACAACCATCTCAAAAATAGGATCACTGCACTTCACAGAAAAAACTTTGAGCTACCATCTAAGCCATTCTAAATTGAATTTTTCAGAACTTTGGTCAGATTATACCCATCAACAGGTAGAATCCCCAAGCCAAGTTTTATACCATCAGAGTGTCTTATTTTTATAATGAATTGCATGACTGAAACCCATCTACCTGACCCATTCGGCTGCTCTACCAGCTATATAATGAAAGAAGGGAAAGAATCTTATTAAAGCATTTTATTTATTTATGGAAATATATATTTACAGACCATTCCTTCATATAAAATCAAGCACTGTGTAACAAATTTTACAAGCACAATAAAAGAAAAAATATACCCCAAAAAGGCAATAGAAAATAATGACGGACTCAGCTTGAAAAAGCTTACAGCTGAATAGGCTTGCTAGCATAAAAAAAGAATATTTAATTGTTGTCTGAAAATTAGTAGCAAGAATGCCTGCAGAATATCCACTGGAAGAGTATTCCACAACATGGGACCAGTGATGCTAAATGCCTGGCTTCCTTTTGAAGCCAGTTGGGCTTCTGGAACATGGGGAGTAAATAACAGTGCACCTCCAAATGATCTCAGAGATTGAGCTAGGATATAAGGTCTCAGGTGGGTCCTTGAGGTATCCCAGACTCTGGTTTGTTTGAGGCTTTGTATAGTAATACAAGAGCCTTGAAACTGACCTGGTAGTGTATGGACTGCCACTGCCTGCCCCCAACAGCAGTTGCATTCTGCTGCTGCATTCTGCACATCTACACACTGATAGATATAAGAAAGCTGTCTTCCACTTCCGACTATCCAATGAGGCAGGACTTCTAATTAGCTGCAGAATCTGGTTACTCAATGAAATTATCAGCAGATTTAGGACAGATAAAAGGCTGAAAACTCTTTCCATGGATACATGATCTTATTATTTCTCACATAACTACTGGAGCACAAACTAGCACAAGCTAGCAACTGCACACACACACACACACACACACACACACGTACGTTCTCTTTCATTCAGTGTTTCCACTTTTATCAGAAAGAAAACAATGGTGTTGAATTTTCTTTTTTTAAATGTTCCTTTTGGTGTCCCTTGATAGGGCAATAGGTGGAGGTTTGCGGACAACATGCAGCAATACTTATTTATATGCTATATTCAATGAGTTGTTTACCTGGTACAATTACCTGTAGCTTTAATGGGGTTGTGTTTTTAATGTTGAAATATTGTCCACGTGGAAATTGTGAGTGTAATTTAGAGTGACTTTGATGTGTGCTTTGTGTTCATCAATCTGCTTTGATGCCCTGTCTTTCCTGTGGACAGGAGAACTGAAATGAGCAAACTTTGTGCAGTTTTTGTTTTAAAAAACAACTTATAATAATACAGAAACCACTTATTCAAATTTAGTCCTGCATTACATGATAGCATATGGGTGTGCAACTTGCTTGTACTGGGCCTAAATAGCGAGGCAAATCAGATGGGTTCAGGGTTTTATTTCCTTGTTATGGAACCTCTGGCATCTATTTTGAAAATAGTTTCATTATTATTTTTTCTCTTCAGTGCAAAAATTATTTTCTAGGTACTTGAAATCCCCTTGATTTCTAGCCATGGGATATCCAGGGTTAAATAAAGTATCACGTAACATCCAGCCACCAAGTTTTGAGTTAGCTCTGTAAGAACACAATCTGCTGCATGTCAATTGCAGATGAGTTAAGAGTTCATATTTTATTTTTATTTTTTATTGCCTGACTATAAATCCTTCTGTGTTTATTTTTTATTTTATTTTAAATCAATAACATTTCTTTCTCATTTTCAAATGCTCCGATTGGTGAGTTTGCACATTCAGATTTACTAAGGAGCCTTGCAGTATGTAAATAATAACCTGGGAAATACAAGCAAACAGGACAATGGAATCTCTATGCCCAGGTATAAGGAAGGTGGTCAAAACCTACCTAGAAAGGGACTCTTGGGATAGCTTCCAAAAGGAGCCCTCCTACTTGAGATAGTAATGAGACTATGTGGAACATGGTGTCAGCTATGTTTGTATCAGAACATGATCCTGAGTTTACACAATCATGCCTTTCTCCCTAGTTGGGATTCCAGGCAGCATGTAAAAACATTTCAGATCTTTCAAGCAGCCTGGGCCCAAAAGCACCTATCCAGTGCTTTTTTCCTTTAAAAAAATGTTTAGGGGTACTCTCATTTTGACTCAAGAAATGTCACCATGCTATAGTTCAGATAGGGACAGTAAATAGACAGTAAATGGACAAAAGTACAAAGATTCACAAAATGTTTAGGGGTATGTGTCCCCCTGCGTCTCCCCAGAAAAAAAGCACTGAACCTATCATGTTCATTAATTTCAAAAGTCTGTTCTGAGTAGGACTAGCACTGAATACCACCCAATATAAGAAATAAAAGAAGCAGCTAAAACTCTATTTAAAATCAACATGAATATTGATTGTGATGGATGTGCCATCTCCTATCTTCAACTGCAGATCTATAGGCCAACTGAATGAATTTGCAGATCATTTTCTGGGAAAGAGTGTTCTCCTTCATGGAGAGCACGTGTTGCGGTGGGGGCTAAAAAAGACACCCACTGTTGCTGGGCGGGAAAATAGTTTGGCCACCATTATCATTGAGCTTCCTGTTGCTGGGGAGATTTAAATGTTGTCATTTCGTGATTGACAGCCATAGCCAATAAATTCCTTGTGCACAGCGTTGAGCGTTGAGCTTTTTGCTGCGTGCATTGGATCACCTGCCCTCCGTCCCTATTTTCAGGTTGTTTGCTTGACCTTGCTATGCCTGTCATGGGGTTGTCTGCTTTGGGGCAGGGGCCCGGTAGGAATTTTGTCCATTTGGCTGATTGGCTGGGCCATTTGGTTTTTGCCTACCGTGTAGCAAATCCAGTGGCGTAGCGTGGGTTGTCAGCACCCGGGGCAAGGCAAGTAGTTTGCGCCCCCTAACCCGTGGATTTTAGCACTCGAGTCTCTTCCACTAGATTAGCGCCCCCCCAGATGTTGCGCCCGGTACGGCTGGCCCCCCCTGCACCCCCCACGCTACGCCACTGAGCAAATCGTCACAACTTGTAAGGTTGCAGTTAGGCATTGGTTTAGGAATTGGTTGGTTGAGGCGTATGGATTGGCTGTGCCTGCCCCTCCAAAATGCTACTGCTGCAAGGGTTTTCTATTAAAGGAATCCAGGGGCTCGCCATGCTTTTGTCCGAACCCCTGTCAAAGGGCTAGGGCCACGCAAGAGCCCCTGGGAGCATTTGGGGAGAGGTGAGGCATGGTACCCAGTCCTGTCTCTCTCCCCAAAATGTTTTCCCTTTCTGACTTCACGGGCGTGCAAATGTCAGTCTGCCCCCATGCGGGGTCAGATAGTCGCAACCAATGCCTAAGCCACCACTCACATTGCTTGTAATTTTAATAAAGTTGTGGCCAAAATTATGCCAAAAACCTTAAACTAAAAATCATGTGTCAATTGTGTTTTATTGGGGAGTGTCTTGGGGACCTTGACACGCAACCTCTGCCTTTAATAACACACATCATTACTTCTTAAATATGTTACATATCCACTGCACCATGATTTTTGTTATTCAATAACTCCAAAATGAAAATTCACTTTCTGGTACCTACATTTGTTGCCTGTGTTCCTTCCACGCACAACTGATGGATTGTAGCATATTTGTATATAGAGGCAGGATCCACTAAACTCCAATCCTTTGCACAAAGGACTCTTGCCACTGTGGCCATATATAAAATCATTTCCCTATGTGCCTATGATTTCAGTGCAAAACTGCTCCAAAATAAATGTCTCTAGGACTGCACTTTTACCTGAAGTCTACTAAACTAGAAGAGACAGCTTAATACAAGTACAGTATGTAAGAAACATGAGCTGCGATCTTCAATTTAACTAGAAATACCCCAGGGTATATTCTTCGAACACTGCACTGTGTCTGTGTGTGTGTGCTAGACAGACTGAGGTGGAAGCAAACAGAGGAAATATTGTTCTCTGCATTTTCCTGCAATGTTTAATATGTAAACACTGCAGTATCCAAAAGCTGTAAATACAGTAGGCAATAAACAACTCTTATGACATCCAAAGAAACATTGATGAGATATTTTAAAAGTTGCCTCTTAATAACCCAAGGCGATGTTAGTTTTAGTCATAGAAATGTACAAAACACATGACTACTGGCAAGACGTAAATATATTCCATATAGCAGGGACAGCCTTTAGACCCCTTGCAAACAGTCTGGCAGGTATCATGGGTACTGCAAGGAGTAAAACCAACTATTATTAAAAATGACCAAGCTTGGTTTATAAAGATGAGACAAGCTTCAGATAACATCAGGCTGGTAGTGGATTTGATAAATTTAAACAGGAACAGTGAAGATTTAGCTATACTATCTCTAGATGCAGAAAAAGCTTTTGAAAACGTCTACAAGCAATATCTCGAAAAAGTATTGCAAAAATTAGGTTTTCCATTTGACTTTATAAAATGGATAAATGTATTATATTGCTTCCCTACATCTAGAGTTAAGTACTGAAAACAACTGTCCAAATTGGGCTACTTTGGAATATTCCTGTGAAGCACCTTTAGAAAGATGGGCAGCACTTGGGTCTAAATACATTAATACTCAAGATGCCTTTAAAACAATAACATCAGTTCGAATGATATGGCACCACATGTCCAAAAAATATAAATTTGACCTTTTCTCCCACGCCAAAATGACTTTGTGGGGAAACCCATCTTTAAAAATCAGGAAAGAAATGGTCATATGGAAGAGGTGGATGAATTTGGGTATATCAGCGTTAGAGCAGCTGATAAATGAAGAGGATAAATTTTACATCTATTCCATCTTAAGAGACAAATACAGGTTACCTACAAATGCTCAATGGCAATATATCCAGATAAAACACTTGCTAACCACCATCTATGGACCAGCAGCTTTAACAGCCTCAGAGACCCCCAAGATATTGAAGCAGTTGATTAATTCTTACATAACAACAAAAACGGCCATCAACATATATAAATCTTTGTCACTAGCAAACCAATTTGATATACAGGTACTGAGGAAGGAATGGCATAAAGAATTAAAGATCTCAGTTTCGACCACACAGTGGGAAACGGTTTTAAGTGCTATAACAAAGGTGTCTCTGGACCTTAAATTGAGGCTCATACAACAACAAAATAATGTTTAGAATATAGTGGACCCCATTATGTTTGTTTAAAAAAGGGCTATCTAAGGTATCAAACTGTTGGAGATGCTAAAGGGATAATGCTTCTCTAAAACGTATGTTTATTCATTGTCCTATATTGAAAGATTTTTGGCAGAAGGCTGGGCTGGATGAATCCCAAGCCAGAAATAAGATTGCTGGAAGAAATATCAACAACCTCAGATATGCAGATGACACAACCTTGATGGCAGAAAATGAGGAGGAATTAAAGAACCTTTTAATGAGGGTGAAAGAGGAGAGCGCAAAATATGGTCTGAAGCTCAACATCAAAAAAACTAAGATCATGGCCACTGGTCCCATCACCTCCTGGCAAATAGAAGGCGAAGAAATGGAGGCAGTGAGAGAATTTACTTTCTTGGGCTCCATGATCACTGCAGATGGTGACAGCAGTCACGAAATTAAAAGATGCCTGCTTCTTGGGAGAAAAGCAATGACAAACCTAGACAGCATCTTAAAAAGCAGAGACATCACCTTGCCAACAAAGGTCCGTATAGTTAAAGCTATGGTTTTCCCAGTAGGGATGTATGGAAGTGAGAGCTGGACCATAAAGAAGGCTGACCGCCTAAGAATTGATGCTTTTGAATTATGGTGCTGGAGGAGACTCTTGAGATGCCCATGGACTGCAAGAAGATCAAACCTATCCATTCTGAAGGAAATCAACCCTGAGTGCTCACTAGAAGGACAGATCCTGAAGCTGAGGCTCCAGTACTTTGGCCACCTCATGAGAAGAGAAGATTCCCTGGTAAAGACCCTGATGTTGGGAAAGATGGAGGGCACAAGGAGAAGGGGACGACAGAGGACGAGATGTTTGGACAGTGTTCTTGAAGCTACAAACTTGAGTTTGACCAAGCTGCGGGAGTCAGTGGAAGACAAGTGCCTGGAGTGCTCTGGTCCATGGGATCACGAAGGGTTGGACACGACTTAACGACTAAACAACAACAACAAACAAACTATCAACAGAACATTTACAGAGCAAAATATCCTTTTAAATCATATACCCAGCACATGGAACCTTACAAAAGAACAATATGAGTGAACTCTCCGTGCCCTTACCACAGCAAAAAACCAATACAGATGAACTGAAAAAATAAAAAGACAGCTCCCTTCTATAACTGGTTTGTGGGCTAATACAAACTCACAACATATGAACAACTTGCATATAAATGCAGACTTGCCATGGACAAATTCAATGATATTTGGAATCCATTCTTACAAATACTGTAACAGGTAGACTAAGATCTGGTGAAGTAGAATAACAACTTTGTAAAGTATACAGTTTTGGGGTTCTCGCCCCCCTTTACTTTCCCTTCTACACCGGTGCTGTTTCTCTTTTTCTTTCTCTCTTTTTTATTTACGTCTCACCATGCTTAGTGCACATATAATTATGTACTTTTTAACTTTCAATAAAGATATCTGGTGGGGGGAAAGGTACCACGAGTCTTAAACCAGGCACTGGGTCAGAGGTCACTGATCAGAGGTGGGAAAAAAGAATTCAATTTAAGATATACCAATTGTGCCACAGCCCAGAATCCATCTGGTCTTAGGAACCAGATGATTTATGGAGCCATTTCTATTCTACTGCTTGCTACAGAGCTCTTACATGCCCCATTTTGGTTGCTGGTGAAAAAACCACTAGGCTATCCATCTGTCCTCACTATCTCAGGTCATTGTTAGTACTTGGACCTGAGTATCTGACCCAAGCGAGGCTGCAGACTCTATTTTTTAAGAGGTTGGAATAGTTTCCTTTGTTGTTTTGAATCCTACCGTCTGCTTTAATTTTTTTCTGCATGCCAAGATGATTATATTTCTTTACTTTCCATTTCTCACAGGTTATATTTTCTTTCCTCATTCCACTTGAGATTCTATGCTTTACCTTGAAATGCATTCCTGCTTATCTGTGTATTCTCTTGCTCAATCTCTGAATTGCTCAGCTTCTTTGTTGCTTGGTATCTCTCTCTATTCCTCATCTTTCTGCTTTGTCTCTTATTTGTTCTTGGGCTTTTCTTCGCAGTTGTTTTAATAAATTTACTATTTTATCTCTTACCAGTCGACGGTGTAAGCCATGGGTTGCCAAAGCTGGGGCTCGCAGGGGCCAACCAAATGCATATGTGAAGCTCAGAAGCTGCTGTGAGTCCAACAGATCTCTCGTGTTTTTCAACACTGATATTTATAGGCACATTTCCACAGATATCGGAGGTGGTATACAGCCATCGTGATTACTGACCATTATAACCTTATGTGCTATTCTCAGTTTAGGCAAATCCTATGATCCAGTGCTCTGCCAAGCACAGCATAGAACTCGGCTGCTAGTGAGCTAAATAATTTTTTTTAATTATATTTAACAAATATGTATTATCTGTCTCCATCTCATCATCCTGTTAATTTACCAGACTAGACCGACTATTTTTAGTGTTTGCGATCTTGCTTGGTGTCCTTGCAAATATCATGAGAGCCAAGCAGAAACCTGTTTTTTCTCTCAATAATTCTCATTCCTCAGGACATGCAGTCTGCATGAAGTTTAAAATTACGACCAACGGTTTAGGTCAATTATATAAAGATTTGAAACTAAATAATTTGCTTTCACTGTTACATCAATTGGTAAGTATGCATATAGGTTCAGGAAATAGATGGATTTCAAAATGGTTGGTTTTAAATCTTGGTACTTAAAAAAAATCATGATTTTAAATGTTTTGATTTTAGGTCTATACCCCGCCCTCCCAATTTATGATGGCCATTCTTTCAGGCTCCAATTGAGGGGGAGAAGAAAATCAGTTACTGCACTGACAAGCCAACTACCTGTGATTCTTCTTCTGCCTTATCGGTCACCTCACAATGGCCATCCCATCAGCCAACCTCAATTATCCCAGCTAGTTGTTATAAGAATTGTAACTCTAAGAACTGGTTTCTGGGTTGTTGTTTCCTCCTCCTGCCCTATCCTTTTTTCTTTGGTGTTGTGTCTTTTCAGCTACAAACTGATGGCAGGGACTTTCTTTTTATTATCATAGCTGCTTTGGGAGTGGGATAAAAATGTTTTAAATAAATAAAACAAAATAAATGTGCTGTGAGCTGTGAAACGCTATACATTAGGTATCTTTACATATCACTGAGTGAACAGTCCACAAGGAATTCAGCCCGAAAACAAAAGTCTTTTCCTTTATAGCTGCTAAGAAAGTCTTTCTTCGGCAGTCAGAAAGGGAAAGAAAAAATCATATAATGAGATTTCCTGCCGTTAATAATGCTCTGTAGGGCCTAGAGAGGTGATTTGGGAAGTGCTGAAGAGACAGAACTATTTGAAAAGTCAATGTTAATCCTGCTCAAAGTTGGATATATATTTTTTTCTCTGTGGCAAATTCAAATAACCACTTGCAGCTTGCCAGAAAGCTACATCCATTTTCCTTAGCAACACTAACACCTTTGAGAACAGCAACTAAGACTTATTCCATCACCTGCTACAGGTCCTGGAATGAGACACAAAGCAAAAGTAATTCAAGAAAGCTTGTAGGAGAGTAAAAATTGTGGCATTCCCATGTAAAAAATATTAATGCACACAGTAAAACCATTTAAAGAATCTATTGTAATTTGTATTGGGCAGCACTGCTAGAATATTAATTTGGAATTCTTAACCCAGGGCTCACAAATTTCAGGTTTTGCTCAGAATTATTGTATGGGTGGGTGGAGGGAGGGATAAGACTCAAACACTTGCATCCTTTGCTTCTCCTCCGCTTATGCATTGTAATATGCTTTCGCTCAGGAAAGTGCTTCAGAGAGCAGCACAGCTGTGACGTTCTTTGGAGATTTTTGTTCCTTACTGAGTCCTAGCCTTCACACCAACCTAAAGAGATACAAGATTCCTCCATTGCTCCTGCATTTCCATATTTCTCTCACACACACACTGCTGCTGTAAGGGCTTCTAGCGGAAATTGCCGAGATACTGATTCTTCAGCGATACATCCTTGCTTAGGGTGGACAGCAGCCATAAGGGAAAAAAGCACCCCGTGCCTCGGTTTCCTGCATGCATTCTCCCCTTTTGCTTCAGGCTCACCAACCATGCTAAGAACTAGGAGTGTGCACTGACCACAATATTTGGTTCAATCTCAATTCAGCATTTTTTTTAAAAACAACAAATTTGGCTCAGACCAATTAAGCAGCTCCCTAGTTTGATACAGTGTTCTGAGTCCGCTTCATTTCATCCCCTCCCTCATTCACTTTTTGGGAAATCAAAATGCAACTGTAATAATCTTCCTGCTGACAGAAGTGGGTGAAATCTGCAGGCATAGAAGCCCCTCCAGAGTGGATAAAACATACCAAATGACTAGCAGTTAGGTCAATGGGCTTAGGTGCTGGACACCTAAAATACAATTTCCTCCCCCCAATTGTTTTGTGGGCAATTGGTCAGAATATTGTAGGCATGATAGAAGTACTTCTGTCAAATTGTGGGCAAATAGGTTTCACAGGGCTTTTGCGCTAGGCTTCCCTAAAGTTGATTTGGGGATGGAAAAAAACTAAAATGCTTTCACTTTCTGGGTAAAAATCATGCCCTCTCATTACAAACTGGACCACCTCATCCCAGTTTCACAATTGCAAAGCTGCTCATTTCTCCAAAGCACTAAGATTGCAGAGTGCTGGTACAATCATTCCCACTGATTACAAGCTAAACTTGCTAGTCATGCTGAAACTTGTCCTCCAGACTCTCTCCCTACTCCCCACCCCACAGGTTTGTGGGATTTTAGTATGCTTAGAGATATTACATTCACTTTCAGAAGTTGTTAGCATGCAGCATTATTTTGATGTCTGGACTGCAGAACTGGCATGAAGAAGCTGCCCCTGCTTCAAATTGTGCCGTCTTGCTGAGGTCGTGCTTCATCTCTGACAAGCCCCAAATACCTCTGAGGTGTCCCTCTTCTTTTCAGAATTCATCCAAATTCAGGGCCTACACCAGGCTTCCTAAAGCTCGGCCCTCCAGATGTTTTGAGACTACAATTCCCATCATCCCTAACCACTGGTCCTGCTAGCTAGGGATCATGGGAGTTGTAGGCTGAAACATCTGGAGGGCTGAGGTTAAGGAAGCCTGGCCTACACCAAACATGAACAGCTGACAGACTAGGGTTCCTCTTACTATGATATCTGGGTTCCAGGCAATGCATGGGTTTAAAGGTCAAAAGTAGCCATTTTAATTGGCCTTGGAAGCATGCTTGCAGCCATAGCAATTAACAAAATACAGGCTGAATATATTCTCCCAGTCCATAAAATAATGGACTGCTTCATTCCATGGCAGTCAAGGTTTTGAACGTGTGTTTAAGGGCAGCCCCATTTAGATGACATTAAAAAATTCAAGGCTGGCAGTTACAAAAGCAGGAGTCAAGGTGAAAAGGTCCATTCTATTCTCAAAGGGGTGGCACCTGTATAATATGTGAAAAGGTCCATTCTATTCTTAAAGGGGTGGAGCCTGTGTAATATGTTAGCACTCTTAGCAGTTGCAGCAATAAGAGACAAATCTGGAACAATTGGTTAGATAAAACACCTTTCTGCAATGCAACTATTCTCTGATTGGGCCCTGAAGCAGAGGGGCTAGGCTAAATGACCCTTCAGTTCTTTGCAGTCCCATGCTTTTATGATTTCATTTCTGTAGACTTACAAGACAGGTATACCTAACCCAGACATGAATGAATAACAATTTTATCTTCTCCATTTGTAATAAAACCACCTCCAGGCCACCCACTGCAATGTGTGCCTCAAAAACATCCCAGTAGGATAATTCAGAATGTAAACTCTGGTAAATAGCAACCATTCCTTAGCTTGAAGGCTGCCTATTTCTCTTCCAACCCAGTAGGGGATGGCTGTAAACACCACTAATTGGGGAAGGCAAAAGTGCCAGCGATTTGCAAACAGAACAGGTGACAATTTCCTTGGCAATAATTGAAGGCTAATTATTTTGAGTTTGCAAATGGTCACCAAGTGGTCTGTACTGCTCAAAAGGCAGCTACTGGAAAAGGAAAAATAGCATGAGGTGGATTGTTGTTGTTTTAGACAAAAATTCTGGTAGGAGTTATTTCCATGTGTTTTTCTGTTATTTTATGTCTCTAGGCCCTGGGTCTACCATGAAGGGCTGGTTAGGATGTAACGATAAATCATAGTTTAGTGTAACAAGAATGAGTCAGTTGTGTGCAACTTCTTGTGGTGCAGCTGCAGAAGAGAAATTTGTAAGCTTTCGTTTCCATTTCAGATCAACTGCAGTTTGTTGTGTTGTTCAGTCTTGAACAAAATGTGGTTAATGTTAACTACAGTTAATGGAAATGAACCAACTTCAAACCATAGTTTATGAAACTTAGCTTGTATTAACTAACCATAGTTAAAATTAACCATAAACCTATTAAACTTTAAAAGATAGATAAACTCCTTTCAAACCGCACTGGAGAGGAAGACTATGCAACTCCAAGGCTAAACTAATGTGTGTGAAATAAGCCACTGCAGGGAACTTGTGTTTTTGTATTAAAAAAGAAATGTTTACTGTGAGTTTAGGTAACTCTTGTTTCTGAAAGCATTTTAGCAATGTTTCTCTTTCTTGCTACAACACTTGATAGATCCCGCAGGAGGGGTTATATGCAGTGTGTGTTTTTTTCCTAAAAAATGTTTAGGGGTACTCTCATTTTGACTCAAGAAAATCACCATTTCATAGTTCAAATCGGGAAAAATAAATACAGTAAATCGACAAAAGTACAAAGATTCACAAAATGTTTAGGGGTATGCGGACCCCTGCATCCCCCCCAGAAAAAAGCGCTGGTTATATGCAACCAAAAACAGTATGCTGGTGTCAGGAGAGTAGCTCTGCCTTACCGCACCATCCACTGCTGGTGAGCAAGGCTAAATATAAAGTCACTATATAAAAGGCATTTCAACCAGACAATAATAGAGAAATAATATCTGGTTTGGATGCATTCCAGATAGAGCTTGGGTAAATTAAGATTTAGATGATTGCTTAAAATTGCTTAATACTGATCATGGTTGCTCAATATTAACAGGAAGTTCCAAAGTATCAGTCCTGACACACAAAAGCATTATCATACCACTTTAACTGTCATGTCTTCACTTAAAGGATCGTAGGAACTGTAGTTTGATAAGTATGTAGAGAGTTATTAACGACTAGTCCCTCTTCCATGGGAACTCTGGTGTCAAAGTGGCTGGGGAAACCCATCCAGATGGGCAGGGTATAAATAAAATTCATAATAATAATAATAATAATGTGTCATAGTCTCATTGCTGAGCAACAACATGCAGAATTCAGTGGAGTGGGAGGCCAGCCAACCAGAAGAGTCTCTAAGGTGTACTTACCTGGAGGCAGAGTCAGCATCCGATGTCAGGTCCAGTCAAACAATAATGGTCAGATAATCCAGGGTGCAGGCAGCGGCGGAGCATATGCCCGCACTTCCCAGGGCGGGCGCGCTCCTGAAGGGGAGGGTGGGTGGCTCAGAGGGTGCCCTCCCAGGCACAAGATAGCCGCTCGGGTTCCTGGAGCGGCGCGTGCACCCTACAGCCAGGGGCATAGTGACCCTCTCACGGGGGTGGAGCAAGTAGCCCATGGCGGACATTCAGTGCCCCGCCTGCCCATGACTCCCAAGCCTCCCCCAGCTTTCAAAACGAAGGGGGAAGGGGGGAATACCACCAGCAAAGTGGCACAGCTCCCCACCTTACCCCAACAGCTCAGGGTAGGCTTGGAAGTCGCGGGCGGGCAGGACACCAAATGTCACCCCCCTCAGTGGGGGCACCTGGGGCTGTCCGCCTCCTCTGCCCCCCTTCCTACACTCCTGGGATCAGGGAAGCCAATGGTCAAGAGTCAAGACAATCAGGAAGCAGCAAGGTAAACCCAGGAGCTACAAGCTTTGTTACCAGCACCTGACTGCTGCCGGAAGCTCTGCTGAAGAAGGCTGAAGCCAGCTGGCTCTCATCAGTGCCTTCTCCTCTGTGTCCCTGAAGGCTGATCAGATGCAGGTGGAGTCACTCTTGCCTTCTTCCCTTTCAGGCTGCTGTTCAGCAGGCAAAGCTGACTCCTGGCCCATGACATCTGGGGATTATAGCTCTGTGAGGGGAATAGGAATACAGTGGTACCTCGGGTTAAGAACTTAATTCGTTCTGGAGGTCCGTTCTCAACCTGAAACTGTTCTTAACCTAAAGTACCACTTTAGCTAATGGGGCCTCCTGCTGCTGCTGCGCCGCCAGACCCCGATTTCTGTTCTTATCCTGAGGCAAAGTTCTTAACCCGAGGTACTATTTCTGGGTTAGCGGAGTCTGTAACCTGAAGCATATGTAACCTGAAGCGTCTGTAACCCAAGGTACCATTGTATTCTAACAACTCTCAGCACTTTAAGAAATTGCAATTTCCATGATGGGGGGGGGGCCTGTAACTGTTAAAGTGGTAGAACAGTACTTTAAAAGTATGGTGCAGATGTGGCCTCAAATTCTCTTAATACCTGATGTGTGAGGCCCGTCAGAGGCTCATTAGTGCTGAGAGGAAAAGGGACAAACTGCAGCAGCTTACTGACACATTTCTTTTCTGAATTTTTCCTTCTCCTGTTCCAGGAGAAAGACCCAGCATGGAAAACAAGTGCATAGTAAAAGTAAGAAATAATTTCTGTTTTATTATTGCTTCTGCCACTGCCTCCAGGTGTTGCTGTCAAAAAGGAAGCTTCTTTCTAGTTCATGTTGAAATATAATAGGCACAGTCTGTGGAAAGTTTTCTTACATTGAAATGAATTGGAATTGAACAAAAACAGCTGCTGTTTCTTATTTGTTCATGTATGCTTTTGGTTCTTGTTTTTTTTTAATGACACTTAATTATTTTAAAGTAAACCACTTTACTTTAAAGTAAACTACAAACTTATATATCAGAGGTGGGGAATCTTCTTATCTCATTCTTCCTGGGGGATACACCTCCCACTTGCCCTGCTCTTAGGGAGAGATGAATCTGTCAGTTTTGGTTTCTCAGTTTCTCGTTTTTCCAGTCTTAAATTCAGTTCTCCACATTTCCACAAATTGCTATTTTTTTATTTAAAAAATCAGCATTTTAGTGCAGATGTAATATACAGCTTTTTACATGTAGTTTTGACTAATATATGCATTTTTGCAAGCAATTTCCCCGAATATAATGCATTTTATATACAGTGGTACCTCGGGTTACAGACGCTTAAGGTTACAGATGCTTCAGGTTACAGACTCCGCTAACCTAGAAATAGTACCTCGGGTTAAGAACTTTGCTTCAGGATGAGAACAGAAATCACGTGGCAGCAGCGGGAGGCCCCATTAGCTAAAGTGGTACCTCAGGTTAAGAACAGTTTCAGGTTAAGAACGGACCTCCAGAACGAATTAAGTTCTTAACCAGAGGTACCACTGTATTGTTTTCACCAATGTGCACATTTTCATGCATACATTCCTCTAATCTATACATGTTGATACACTGTATATACATGTATAGATTACAGGAACCTGTGCATGAAAATGCGCACATTATACACATTAGTTGGTTGGAGATCTGCATTGCAAAATTTAGAGGTGTGAGTTTCAAAGGATAGCCGTACTTCACATGTTGGCTCAGAAGCTTTGAATCTCTGGTAGTTTAACATCACAATGCAAATAAACTATCTCTCCCATACTTACCTGCTCTGCACTCACCTTGTGTGCTATACCCTGGCTAGAATGTTTCTTTCTTTCTTTCTTTCTTTCTTTCTTTCTTTCTTTCTTTCTTTCTTTCTTTCTTTCTTTCTTTCTCTCTTTCCTTCTTTCTTTCCTTCCTTCCTTCCTTCCTTCCTTCCTTCCTTCCTTCCTTCCCAGGATGCAAAAATGTATATGGCAGGGTGGTGGTGTAGAAAGCTGTGACTTCTGCATGACTGTATCACTCGCTTGCAGCCCCTGGAAGGTTTCCCATTGAGGAATGTGGCTCATGGGCTCAAAAATACTTCCTGATCCATTAGACATACTTACCTGGAAGTACATCCAAAGGATGTCGCGGGAGCTTACTTTTGGGAAAACATGCAGGATTATAGCGTCAGGGTCACAAATGGCACTGGCAACATTCATTTCAATGAGGTGGCAGAGTAGATTTTACCCTTTGGTTTCAGAATGACATTCACTTGACACTGCCATACTTGTTTTTGGCTTGATTTACAACACCAGTTGGAAGGCCCCCGGTGAGTTTTAATAACACATATTTTATTCACTCTAGGTTCTAAAAGATTAAGCCAATGAGGGGTGGCTATCCGGGAACAATTACCAAATGATGAATCACTTCGGCTTGTAGTATTTCATGAATGGGAAAGGAAGTTTTAAATTAAAATGTCATACCATGGCTGTGTGATCAGGACTCTCGTCATCGATCATCAAAAATGATTTCATTTTTGTGGGAGAAGAAAAGTGAGTTGTGCTATGTTTACAGATATTTTAGAGTTGTCTTCTACTTAAGGCTGAAAATGTATGGTTTTGTAGTAGCGCTGAAGTGAAATGGGAGGACATATCTGGTGAAAAAAATTGCCTTCCCCTCCCCGCTGCCCCAGTGAAACATTCCATTTTCAGCTTTCCCTCCTCTCTTCTATGCAAAAGAGTATGAAATTATCTGCAAGGAGGTATTCTCAGGTCCACCATTTTTGACTGATGCAACTCACCAAACCAAAAAATAGGGTTCACCTGCTCCTGTCTCTCCCCTCGCTAATTCGGAAACCTTGGCTAAACAGAAGTCAACAAAGTCCCATATGTGTGTGTGTGTGTGTGTGTGTGTGTATGTGTATTTCTAATCTACTCTACATTCAAAGGATATCCAAGTAGTCCTCAAAAACAGACTATTAAGCATATTGCAATATACAAATCATAAAACTGTCATTTACAGTGATAAATGTATGCAAAGAGAGAACACAGAATCAAAAGCATGCAAAGCACAGACCTAATCTTGTCCAAAGACTTTAGGGATGTGACTTTCTCTTTCCGATCTTACTTGCATGCAGGCTTCCTATCTGCGTCTGCCTGGCCACTGTGAGAACACAATGCTGCATTAGATGTGTCTTTGGCCTGATCTAACAGGGCTTGTCTTATGTTCGTACCACTGAGTTATGACTCTTCCTTTTCTCCTTCTCTAATGGGAACATTGCCATTGAGAAATGACATCAACATGTTGTGAAAAGTTCCTTGGGATATGGATGAAAGTTGTGTGTGTGTGTGTGTGTGTGTTGCACATAATCTTTCCCTTTCACCAGACCCTAATTCTTCTCCAAAATAGATGTCCTAATCCCAAGGTCCTCAAACCAGATTTTTCCACTTTTTCTTTCTCTGAATAAGTTGTCACACACAATATCCTCTTGCAAAGTTCCATGCTGTTAGGCTATAAATCATTTAAGCTTTCTCACCCACTCATATTTTCCTTAATTAATCATGAAAGCTGAACTTCTGTATCATAATTGTCTTGGCAATCAGTTACCCTCTAGGTGTCCTATTGGCTGATTGTTGTGTGTCTCAAAATAAGATCTTCAAAGCCCTATTTCATGACTTCCTCAGTCTTTGAAAGTATGACTGTGAGAAAACAACTTGTGCCTGAGAGCTTTAGAAAAATCTGGCCCTCTAGGGCTTTATTTGGTTTCTCCATTGATTCTAATTAACTTTGCACTGACTTGCAAATGTGATCTTGGGTAAAAAAATATATTTCTGCCAGACTTGTTTCTGTGACTTTAATAGACACGTACTGTTCATGTCTTTATTCTAATGAATATGCAAATAGGGCAAAATAGGAGGGAAACTTACTTCTCTGTTTTAGCCAAGAAGAATGAGAAAAGTGATTCATAAGGGGAAGGAAGTAATAAATCATGACAACTGATGCCATTTTAACTCTTGTGCTCTGAAGTATGCCACATGTTTACAAACTGATCCTTGCAACCAGATATATAACAAAGAAGGTTTTATAAAGGAGAAGTAGCAATCATTTCTGGTTTCTTGTGTTTCAGAAGAGTTCTCCAGTTGCTTCATTCTCTCTAGTAGTGCGCCTAAAGCAATAGATCCTGGGGCATAATTAAGGTATGTTTTCATCCTGTGTGAAGATTGTGCCCTGTAATTACTCAATATTATTATATTTCTCCTAGTGCACATTAGTGGATACCAAGCAAACATTGTAGAGTTCTGTCAGAGATTCTGTGGACTTTGGGGAGTGAATAATCCATTTTTTGCTCAGGAATGGAACATTCAGAATTCGACAGTAGGATCTGAACTCTTAAAGGCAGCAGCAGATTCCGAACTTAGGGTGAAGGGACAAGAGGCAGATGCAGAATGAAGAAATTATCATGGGTGGGTTTCAGGGCTTAGGTCATGTTTGCCTTGCTGAGGGGGTTGCCTTCATTGTACAAATTATCTCAACAGCAGTCTATATTAGGGATAGAAGGATCTGTTGGTGCTTCCAGGTTCTCATTTTTCCAACCACAAATTCAGTTTCCTATATTTCCGCAATTTGTGATTTATTTATTTTTAAATCCTCATGAACATTCTTCAGGATTTTAGTGTGAATTTCTCCCAGTAAATACATTCTTGTATGCAGTTTTGTCTAATGTAAAAATTTTTGCAAGCATTTTCTTCTAATATAATGCATTTTGGTTCCCCCCACCTAATACATTCATTTTTGTCGCATTTCCCCCTCATACTAACAGGAACACGTGAGAAAGCTAATAAGGAAGAAAGCAGTCTTTAAGACATGTAGTCCTTTGCTGTTGACTACTTTATAGCAAGAGTGTGGCACCTCGGGCCTGGGAATTGTAGTAATGCCTCCTGCTTGTCTGGAAGGAGAACGCTCTGTCTCCTTCGCCTTCTCTCTCTGTGTAGAGGCCTCTGGCTTCTGTATGACTGGAATATAGGCCAATGTGCAAAAGTAAGAGTCACATCCATTGATGCACTCACTTTTGCTTCCAGCCACTATTTTGCCTCTTGCCCTGTACAGCACCAGCAGTGCAGTTCCTGGGAGGTAGCTGTTATCACCAGCAACTTTAGTTAAGCCCAGAACAAACTGGCAGCCAGAGCAGAACCAACAAGACTAGCATGATCGACTCAAAGCAGACAGCACCCCTTAACAAACCAGCTGCAGAAACCCAAATGGTTTTCAGAAGCAGAGCCGCATAAGGCTCATTATCGTAACCTACGCTGAAAGCCAACAGGATATGAGGTGCCGTGGCAAAGTCAAACTTTCTGTCAGGAAGGGTTGTAGTTGGTGACTCAGCCAGAACTGGAAAAAGTCATCACAAGGCTGCCTACCTACCACTAATTTAAAATCCAAGAGGGGGAACTGAAGGAAGGCCAACAATTAAACCCCATACTCGGCAGGTAAATGCTCATTTTGAAAAATGACATTCAAACCCTGGTTGAGATCAGCTATCCTTTGATATATGATAGAAAAAGTTCTAAGGCCTGCAAATGTAACAATAATAAGAAATAACGCTTCCGTCATGGAGTTGTGATATGCACTGGAAAAGCCTGAATTCTATAAAAGAGGCAGTATCTAGTTTGCTTTATTCCTTAGAAAGGGTTGTAAAGAATATTTGTACATTCTTAGCTGTGTTATACTAATGGAACTAAGATATTTATGCTGGCTTCAGTTCCACCCAAATCCTATTATGCAAGCTTCTATGAACTTACACATTTTTCATTTAGCTGTGTAAGCCTTTTTAATAAACAGACCTGTACGAACCTTCAAAATGAATAAGCTTCTAAGCTTCTTATTCAGGATGTGAATATTATACTTTTCTTTCTTACTGTTAGATGACAAAAACAGCAAAATCAGTATTCAGCAGAAATTTGGATGGTGGCCACAGTATTCCAAATAAAAGGGTAACTATTCAGTGCTGTGCAAAGCAGAATGTTGACTGCAGCCATCTAAAAGGAATGCAAAACAGACCTTTAATACTGTTATCCTACAGTTTTATGTTTTTTAAAAAAAGCATTTTTAAAAAGTCAAATTAGGAACCCGCAACACCAACATAAAATCCAAACAACCAACACTCAGATTAGTTCAATTTAATTATGTTAGTGGGCCCAACCACTCATCAACCATGGCTAACCCACCACCACCACACACCTTGCCGAACCAGCCACCCCCTAGGTCTCACCAATGCCCCAGCTCCTTCACTCAGCAGACCCCACCTGCTCCCTTGCCAAAAGCCCATCACCAATGTGTGTGGTCTGTGTGCAAGGGCAAGTTGAAAAAAGGAGGAAGGGTAGTAGGGGAAAGGGCTGAAGGTAATAACAGCTGGTGGCTATCACAAAAGAACAGGGCATTAGTACATTGCCTTTACAATGTTTTAATAAAACAACAGAGCTAGAATATCAGAAAAGAATAGCCTTCCTCAGAAGTCAAAGACTGGACAGAAAGTTCAGAAGTATAACAAAGGGAAGTCACATATTCAAGAGGCAAATGGTACCCTGCGCCCCCAAAAAGAACAACATCCTGACAATGTTGGAGACCCTTGCAATTAAGATGCTAATGGAGATGTACTGTGGGAAGAGGAAGTGGCTCAGGTGGTCAATTTCTTAGCCACTAGAGGCAGAAAAATATATAAGAGGGGCAAAGCCATTCTCAGGCAAGACCTTTGCACTCCAGAAGCAATGTTAAGCTTCCATCACAATCTGGCTCTGCTTGTCCACCACTCTGTGCTACTAGACTGGTCATCTGCTTAGACACATCCATAATCAAGCCCCCTGCAGTGTGTGTGTGTGTGATTGTGCTCTTTGTTTTTCTGTATTGTATTTAATACACCTGGCATTTTGCATTTCACCCCATGTAAGACCCTTAATCATTATTTTTTTCTTGGGTATAATCAACATATGACCAACGTTGTGCCACATCCATAATTCAGAGGGTGTCAGTAATTAAAGTGATGGTGAGGCACCAAGATCACAATGCCAACAAATGAGATACTATGTTGAGGCCATGGACCATGCTGAAGTAGTGGAAGGCATCGTAATTCCCCTTAGTGCAATGGGGATTTCCCCTCTCTCTTTCCTCCATGAGCCTTCTCTCCTCCACAGAGCTGCTTTGAAGGGTCAAGGGAACCCCCAGAACAGTTGTGGGAAGAGGAGAGGGGAGATTGTTCCATAAGGCAAACATAAATGCTTGCACTGATGGAACAATTCCATACATCTCATTCTTCTGCGGCTTCAACATGACAATCCTTTCTCAAATAAAGATGGGACATGTGCTCCCAAAGTTTTCCATATACAGTGGTACCTTGGGTTAAGAACTTAATTCATTCTGGAGGTCTGTTCTTAACCTGAAACTGTTCTTAACCTGAAGCACCACTTTAGCTAATGGGGCCTCCTGCTGCTGCTGCTGCACCGCCACTGCACAATTTCTGTTCTCATCCTGAAGAAAAGTTCTTAACCCGAGATAATATTTCTGGGTTAGCGGAGTCTGTAACCTGAAGCGTATGTAACCCGAGGTACCACTGTATTCCCCTGTTTGAACAATAGGTCCAGATTTTATTGAACTTTTTCCTAGGCTTTTCAAAAGAAGCCCAATCAATATTAGTTCTCCTTTACTATTCAACAGTTGTAACTTATAACTGTTTCACATGCATTCAACAGCATTCAACAGCAATTAAGCCTAAAACAACATTCACTAAAACTGAACTGTAGTTGGTACAGTTATTTGTATAATGTTGACATAACAAGGCTACAGATATGTTCAGGTGTGATATATCTGAAATTTTACAATAAAGCTGCCGTACTGGAATTGTGAAGGACAAAGACAGTTGGATTATCTTTTGAAATATCGTTCAAAAACACCTTTCTAGCACATACTTCATTGATCCGCCCTCCCCACAATGGTCACTACAGCAAAAGCATCTTATTGATTAATTTAGATGCTGAGGTAGTTTATACTTTCGGGTAAGAAATACTTTTCTGTGCTCACTGTTAAAAGACAAAGGGGGATTTGAGATCAACTTAATGCATGGTTATTAAATCACCTCTGAGATGCATGGCATAAGTGAAGGGTTGTCTGGCTGTGTGATAGACTGACAGTGAATTGGCTGGAGAAGAGATACAAACAACCTAAACTGCGGCCCCTGGATGGATTTATAATTTGGTAATTTGTTAACTTATTGGCATGGGGATGGAAGCGCTGCTCCCATATGCTGATCTCCACATCAACAGAATAGCTCAGGTGAGGCTTGACCCCTTGAGACTGTCCAACGGCTGTGTGAAGATGCTGTCAATGATTAGTATGTTATTTTAGTCTCACAGATTGAGTTATACATAGAGGTGGAAATGATTAGCTTTGTCAGAGGCTGTCTCTGGCATAAGAAATTGGCTCTGTTGCATTGAACAAATCTGTTTTGACTTCAGCATTTCATAAACGGAGGAAGTCAGCATTGCAGAGTAACAGTTTACTAATTTTCCAGCTGATTCCATAGGAGTGCTTCTCAGGGGGAATTGTGCTGGCTATACACATGGTACAGTTTTAGATTAATTGAATTTGCTGGATTACTGTTTGCAAGCAGGGATTCAAAGTGAAATATATTTTCATTATGGCAGAGTTTGAAAGAAAAACAGTCATACACAGATCTCTCTCTCTCAGTCACACACACACATACTTCTTTGACCTTTTTTGTATTCAACACCAAGCTCTGAGGACCTTCTGGCGGTTCTCTCCCCACGAGATGTGAGGTTACAGGGAACCAGGCAGCCCTGTTTAGGGAAGTTTTTAATGTTTGATGTTTTATTCTGCTTTTAATCTGTTGGGAGCCACCCAAAGTGGCTGGGGAAACCCAGCTGGATGGGCGGGGTATAAATAAATTATTATTATTATTATTATTATTATTATTATTATTATTATTATTACTATTTACATTTAATGTTGTGCTTAGGGTCATAACTAGGGCATGAGCAAGGGAACATGACAATGAGGTTGAGAGAGCAACTTGCACCAACCATCATAAGTTGAGCTCTTTGTTTTGCTGAAACAAAAATCAACATTTAATGTCCCTTTGTCTTAAATAAGGGGGGGGGGAAAATAAGATATTAATGACTAGTCAGCACAAATGCAATCTCCCAATACCCACATGCAAAGATTCCTATATGGCTGAAGGGAGCCCCATTTCCCTCTCCCATTTGTACCCAGACTATTTTTCACTTCAATACAGGTTATCTGCAGCTTGCGCTGCACATAGAGCAAAAAGCAGCTGGGAATAAGGAAGGCAATACAAACCATCCCTTGGGGATGCAATGATTGCCTGTCTCCATGGGCACTGCAGATAAAAAGGTGGGGGAAACTGGCCTCAATTTACATTCTGGTGGGAATTTTCCATATACAGGGACTGCTAGCACTATGGGACTTTATCATTCCCATAATCATTCTGATTAAAGATTCAGAAACATACTTTTTAATGCATCTAAGACTTTATGCATTTCTATGTTTTGTCCTTTAGTGTGCAGCCTACTTGCATTGTACAGATGTCTCTGGTTTCTTTCATTTGTTTTACTGGGTTTTGCAAGACCTGATTAAGATACTGAGTTAGATCAGCTATTAGATCAGTATAATGTGAAATCTAAAAGAGACTGGATGAAATTTGCATATATGGCATCCCTTCCAGAGCAATTAAGCCTACTAAATTTTAGGCAAGTACATCCAAGTGGGCTTGTTCAGGGCACCTTTAATAGTAGTAGTAGTGGTGGTGGTAGTAGTAGTAGTAGTAGTAAACAAAGGGAAAGTTTATTTTGGATGCAGTTTGCAGGCACAGCAACCAATTCTGAGAATATGAAGCCTGACAAATTTCAAAATTATTGATGCAGTGTTCTCCGAAAAGTCACCATTTGTGGGAAGGTACAATCGGAATGATGGGACGCGGGTGGCGCTGTGGGTAAAACCTCAGTGCCTAGGTCTTGCCGATCAGAAGGTCGGCGGTTTGAATCCCCGCGGCGGGCTGGGCTCCCGTCGTTCGGTCCCAGCTCCTGCCCACCTAGCAGTTTGAAAGCACCCCTAAGTGCAAGTAGATAAATAGGTACCGCTTTATAGCGGGAAGGTAAATGGCGTTTCCGTGTGCTGCGCTGGTGCTGGCTCGCCAGAGCAGCTTCGTCACGCTGGCCACGTGACCCGGAAGTGTCTCCGGACAGCGCTGGCCCCCGGCCTCTTAAGTGAGATGGGCGCACAACCCTAGAGTCGGACACGACTGGCCCATACGGGCAGGGGTACCTTTACCTTTACCTTACAATCAGAATCCCAGAGATGGGAAAAACAACAACATGAATCTCCCAGAAAGACTGCAGTGGGGAAAAGGCACCCCCAGAAATGTTACCTCAAGGGTTTTTGGTGTGGAATGGCCTTCTGCTTCTCTCCCTCAATCCCACCAACAAAATTTGGGGGATACAGCCTCTTCTCATTGAAAGAGAGATATAGCTCCATTGACTAGCAGTAGGAGAAGGAGGGTAGAAAAATAACCAAAAAACCCCCCAGGAAAACTGGCATGGGGCAAATGTCACCCTCAGCAAGGCCATGGTTATACCAAGGGTTTTTTGGGAAGGGAGTTATGCTCCCCTCAGACTTTTGGGGTACACTTAAGATATCACTATTGACTTCTATAGCAGAAAATACAAATCCGTCTCTCAAATCACTGTGATTGGAGTGTCCTAGGAAAATAATTCCCTATGATCAAAAGCTAGATGTCAATAGAAAAGCTCCTCTCAATTCTGCAGTCCCTCTAAAGCTGCTGATGTTATCCCACTAAGCTTGGTTTCATTTCTTATGGGGGGACGGGGAGGACAACAGGCATCCACTTTTTTGGAGACATGAAGTCTCAGAGTTACTTAGTATCTGAGGGATTCCCTGATCCACCTTGAGATAGCTTGTTAATTATGCAATTGAACTCAGAAACACAAGAACTTTCCCTGAATCACCTAATTCATCTCATAATTTGGGGTACAGGCAAAGCACATCTCTAATATTTATTGGCTATGTAGTAACTTGGTGGGGGGGGGGGGCATCTTGAGACATTTCTAAGCTGTTCTCAAATTCACATAAACAGAAAATTTCAGCATTCCTGGATGTGTTGGTTGGAATTGTTTTATTTAGCCTTGTAAACAAGCTGCTCTACATGCTACAGTTTGGCAATTTTCAATACAACCCAAGGGAAAGTAATTAGGGTAAATATCGCTACTAGTTGTTCACATCACTTAATCATACTTTACACAGCTTTGAGCAAAAATGATTTGTCATAATTTCCTTGACATGCCAAATGTAATGCATAGTGGTTCTCGTTTTAAGAAGCGGGTTTTATTTTCCTTCAAGTATTAGTCTTTCTTTGAAATGTTCCTACTAAGATTGCTGAGTCTACAGATGAATCAACATTTATTGGCAGAGATTCTGTGATTCAAAACAGAAGCTGCTGTCGTTTTGAATCTGTAGAGGAATATTTCATTTTGGAACACTGAAGAGTTTCAAGTTCCATGGTAATTTTATGAATCAATTGATAGGTTGTTCCTCCTCTCTCCAGCATATTAAAATCTAAAAATGAAAAGCTTTGCAATTTCATAACTGGATTTTTATTTTGTTATTTATTAGCTTTAAATCAATATATGGAATTAATGCAAACTTGAGTCCAATTGTTGATTAGTTATGTAGCATTCTATTATGCTGTCAAGCAAATGAATAATTTATTTTATAATTGCATGGTAAGTATTTTAAATTGATTCTGTTTGCATTAAATTAAATAATTGTAACATAGCTATGGTCTTCAGAAATTGCTTTCATTCCTTGCCTTTTATCTTTTCAATGATTGGTTAGCATTCTTTAACAAAGAACTGAAATGTTTCTAAAGCATTAGCAGATTGCATTTTCAGGTGATATCTGATCTGAATACGACATCCAGTAACATCATATTGGAGCATTTGTGTGAATGGCTTCTTCAAAGTAAGTTGCTGGCACAGTAAGCAGGCAATCCAGATTTGGACACTGTAGCAGGAGGTTTTCACCCCTTTGTCACTGCTGTGGTTGAAATCTTGATTAGACCTCCAAAGCTTTCATTTGCACTTGGGACAGAGGGAGCTCCCACTGGAGCAAGTGGTTGTGTTTGGAATTTGAGAGAGTCCTGTGGAAGTATTCTCATAATTTAAAAATATACTCCTTGATCATTGATGAATGATAAGTGTATAGACACATGCATACACACCTCCCTATTGGCTGAAACAAATAGCATGCCAAATAGGCATTGTGATCCAAATTACAGGTCTCTGTGCTTCCATTTCTAGAGAACAGAATCAGCCTAGGTGTCTGAGCCATTTATCAACACATCCAAATGCACAATGGGAGAGGTAGCCATCCAAGTCAGTAACTGGTCCATGTTTGCAGCTTTTGCATAGGTCAATTCCTGCTGATAAGCAGCTGGCTCTGCAGTCTGCATTGCAACACAGCTGTGAAGTAGGACTGAACTGGAGTATTGAAAGAGCTCAGTGTGTTCACCTGCACAAGAGAGCACTCGAGCCTTATTCAAATGGGTTGCTCATGTGTAAAGGCTACATATTGGGAGAACAAGTGGGGATTAACATACTAAATTCTGCCCCTGTTAGCAGTGCTGGTGCCAGGCTATTCTGTACCCTATGCAAGGCAAGCTACTTACACACACTATCAAGATGATACCTCAGCGATTTCAAAACAACAATCCAACTCCCCATCTTGTTTTGCTCAATGGCTTAATACGTATGCCTGCCTGATACATGGCTGGTTAGAATTTTCCAATGCTGAGTCAGTGCAGGTAAATAATTATAGTTTGCATGCGCTAAAAGAAAAAATTCAGGATAAATTTTGGAAACAGTAGGGTCTTCTCTCCATGTAAAACAACTTGCTGAATGGACCACTGAATAAATCTAACGTATGAATGACGGCGGTGCCTTGGTTTACGAACTTAAACCATTCCAGAAGTCCGTTCTTAAACCAAAATGTTCTTAAACCAAGGCGTGCTTTCCCATAGCAACGGGGGACTCAATTTACAAATGGAACACACTCAACAGGAAGTGAAACATCTTCCGCTTCCAAGGCAAAGTTCACAAACCAAAACACCTACTTTGTAGCGTTCTTAATCCATGTTGTTCATAAACTAAGCTGTTCTTATACCAAGGTGCTTAAAAAGTGATAAATTTCTTCAAAATATAAAACAAAAGTAACATATAATCAGAAATTTATAAGATATAGCAAAAACTAACTGGTAGAAAACTGTGCCCCTCTGAGGTCTGCTCCCTAGACAGCTGCCTAGTTTGCCTAGTGATAGTCCTGTCCCTGCCCGTTAGTCTTCATGAGCTGGATAGTGAAGTCTGATGGACTACTTTGATTGATTGGCATCTCTACCTGCCACCTTTTTCTCCCCCTCTCCATTTAATCCTCACAATAACCCTGTGAGGTAAGCTAGGCTGAGAGACAGTGACTGGACAGGGTTTCCACCTAACATTTATGGACCCATTTCCAAGTGATATTAATTAATTAATTTACTTTAACACATGCATACACTACCATATTGTTTGATTGAAATAATATTTGAAAAAGTCCATAGTGGAAGATCTGTGCTGGTATTCATGGCTCTTTAATATAGGACTTCCTTTTTCCCCCTTCATGCTTTTTATTAGTTTTCTTACTTGATAAACACATACAATAAAGTAACCAACATAAAAAAATGACAACAAAAACAAGAAACATATATACAACCATAAATCTGTAAGTTTTTACACATGGACTTATGTCATCATATTCTTTATACCCAATTCCTTTTCTTCTCTGACAGACTTCCATCTTCCTCAAAGCGGGTCTGTTTTGTCTATTTGTTATCATAGAATCATAGAATCATAGAGTTGGAAGAGACCACAAGGGCCATCGAGTCCAACCCCCTGCCAAGCAGGAAACACCATCAGAGCACTCCTGACATATGGTTGTCAAGCCTCTGCTTAAAGACCTCCAAAGAAGGAGACTCCACCACACTCCTTGGCAGCAAATTCCACTGTCGAACAGCTCTTACTGTCAGGAAGTTCTTCCTACTGTTTAGGTGGAATCTTCTTTCTTGTAGTTTGGAACCATTGCTCCGTGTCCGCTTCTCTGGAGCAGCAGAAAACAACCTTTCTCCCTCCTCTATGTGACATCCTTTTATATATTTGAACATGGCTATCATATCACCCCTTAATCTCCTCTTCTCCAGGCTAAACATGCCCAGCTCCCTTAGCCGTTCCTCATAAGGCATTGTTTCCAGGCCTTTGACCATTTTGGTTGCCCTCCTCTGGACACGTTCCAGTTTGTCAGTTTCCTTCTTGAACTGTGGTGCCCAGAACTGGACACAGTACTCCAGGTGAGGTCTGACCAGAGCAGAATACAGTGGCACTATTACTTCCCTTGATCTAGATGCTATACTCCTATTGATGCAGCCCAGAATTGCATTGGCTTTTTTAGCTGCCGCGTCACACTGTTGGCTCATGTCAAGTTTGTGGTCAACCAAGACTCCTAGATCCTTTTCACATGTACTGCTCTCAAGCCAGGTGTCACCCATCTTGTATTTGTGCCTCTCATTTTTTTTGCCCAAGTGCAATGCTTTACATTTCTCTCTGTTAAAATTCATCTTATTTGTTTTGGCCCAGTTCTCTAATCTGTCAAGGTCGTTTTGAAGTGTGATCCTGTCCTCTGGGGTGTTAGCCACCCCTCCCAGTTTGGTGTCATCTGCAAATTTGATCAGGATGCCCTTGAGTCCATCATCCAAGTCGTTGATAAAGATATTGAATAAGACCGGGCCCAAGACAGAACCCTGTGGCACCCCACTAGTCACTCTTCTCCAGGATGAAGAGGAACCATTGATGAGCACCCTTTGGGTTCGGTCAGTCAGCCAGTTACAAATCCACTGAGTGGTAGCATAGTCAAGACTGCATTTTACCAGCTTCTTTACAAGAATATCATGGGGCACCTTGTCAAATGCCTTGCTGAAATCAAGGTAGGCTACATCCACTGCATTCCCTTCATCTACCAGGCTTGTAATTCTGTCAGAAAACAAGATGAGGTTAGTCTGACATGACTTATTTTTCAGAAATCCATGCTGACTATTGGTGATCACAGCATTCCTTTCTAGGTGCTCACAGACTGTTTGCTTAATGATCTGCTCCAGAATCTTCCCTGGTATTGATGTCAGACTGACTGGGCGGTAATTATTTGGGTCCTCTCTTTTCCCCTTTTTGAAAATAGGGACAACATTTGCCCTCCTCCAGTCTGCTGGGACTTCGCCTGTTCTCCAGGAATTCTCAAAGATGACTGCCAGTGGTTCTGAGATCACCTCTGCCAGTTCTTTTAATACTCTTGGATGCAGTTTATCTGGCCCTGGAGACTTGGATACATCTAAACTAGCCAAGTATTCTTGTACTATATCCTTAGTTATTCTGGGCTGTGTTTCCTCTGCTGAATCATTTGCTCCAAATTATTCAGGTCGGGCATTGTTTTCTTTATCGGAGAAGACTGAGGCAAAGAAGGCATTGAGGAGTTTAGCCCTTTCTGTGTCCCCTGTTTGCATTTCACCATCTTCTCTTCTGAGTGACCCCACTGTTTCTTTGTTCTTCCTTTTGCTACGAACATACCCATAAAAGCCTTTTTTGTTGCTTTTAACCTCTCTAGCAAGCCTGAGTTCATTCTGTGCTTTAGCTTTTCTGACTTTGTGTCTACACGTGCTGGCTATTTGTTTGAATTCCTCTTTGGTGGTTTCCCCCCTTTTCCATTTTTTGTACACATCCTTTTTTAATCTTAACTCAGTTAAAAGTTCTTTAGATAGCCACCCTGGCTTCTTTAGGCACCTTCCATGTTTCCGTCTCATTGGTATTGCCTGAAGTTGTGCTTTTACTATCTCCCTCTTAACAAACTCCCAGCCATCATGAACTCCCTTTCCTTTTAGTATTACTGTCCATGGGATCTCACCCAGCACTTCCCTAAGTTTTATGAAGTCGGCTTTCTTAAAGTCAAGAAATTGAGTCCTAGTATGCTTGGCTGCTCCTTTCCGCTGTATAGTAAACTTCAGAAGAGCATGATCACTCGCGCCTAATGATCCTTCCACTTCTACCCCACTAACCAGGTCATCAACATTGGTTAGGACCAGATCTAAAATGGCTGTTCCTCTTGTTGCTTCTCCCACTTTCTGGACAATGAAGTTGTCTGCAAGGCCAGTGAGGAATCTGTTTGACCTTATGCTCTTGGCTGAGTTTGACATCCAACAAATATCCAGGTAATTGAAGTCCCCCATTACTACTATCTCCCTTCCTTTTGCATGCTTGGCCATCTGTTCCAGGAAGGCATCATCTATGTCCTCCGTTTGGCTTGGGGATCTATAGTAAACTCCCACAATGAGGTCACTGTTATTCTTCTCTCCCTTAATTTTGACCCAAATGCTCTCACTTTGGCTTTGAGGTTCTAAATCTTGGATCTCTTCACAGGTATACACATCCCTGACATATAACGCCACTCCTCCTCCTTTCTTGTCTGGTCTGTTTCTCTGAAATAGATTGTATCCCTCCATTATTACATTCCAATCGTGGGACTTATCCCACCAGGTTTCAGTGATGCCTATTATGTCATATTTAGTTTGCTGTACCAAGAGCTCAAGCTCATCTGGTTTATTTCCCATGCTTTGCGCATTAGTGTACAGACATTGAAGTCCATTAATCATTCCCCCGTGTCTCTTATTTAAGGATTTTTTCCTCCCACCACTAGGTCTGCGTGCTGTTTGCTCCATTTGGTCTATGACATTTGGATGATCATCTTCATCAATTGATAGACTCCTACCTTCAGGAGCACTGTCTCCCTCCCCCACATTAGTCAGTTTAAAGCCCTCCTGATGAGGTTTCTGAGATTTTTGGCAAAAACATTCCTCCCAACCGTTGTGAGGTGCAGCCCATTGCTTGCCAGAAGTCCATCTTCAAGAAACTGCATTCCGTGATCTAAGAATCCAAACCGTTCCTGTTTACACCATTTGCGAAGCCAGCTGTTCACTTCCACTATTTTCCCCTCGAAAATAGCTTCTTTTAATAAATTAAACTGCTTCTTTTCATCATTTCTACTCTTTTCCACATACTATACTTACAATCCATATTATGGTTTGCGAAAATTAAAGCAAATCCAGGTTTTGACTTGGGGGCACTGTTTTTTTTAAGTAATCTCTATAAATTTCCCATTCTTTTTGGAACTTTTGGTTAAGCTGTGTCCTAGTTTTCGCTGTCATTTTGGCCAATTCCAGATATTCAAATAATTTATCCTGCCATTCCTCTTTTTTTGGTACTAATTCACTAATTCACTGGTACTAATTCATGCTGCAGTTGTATTCTCTTTAAAAAAGGAAAAGGAAAATAATAATAATATAGGACTTCAGCTGGTTCTAAGAAAGTTGACATAAGTAACTGCCTTATTTTTATGTTTTTATGCAACAATCCTAACAATTTCTCTCAGATTTATCTGTGCATGCATTTTATTACATACGGGTTATGTTACCCCCCCCCCCCGTAATTCAAAGTGAAGAGCTCTTTGAAATTTTAACGATGGATTCTAAAACGCAGTGAATTACCATATTTATCACAACATATAAAAAGTGTGCCATGCCATATTCATCTCAGAAAGCGTTAGCTAAATAATTACTGATATTTTAACCATTTTAAAGGTCCCCAAAAATATCACTTTAAAATTTCCTTCTTTCCCCAGGTGATCTAGTTGTTTCTCACACTACATTTTAATGTGAACTGAAACTATATTCCACAAAAACAGATGCCACTTCCTAGTTAATTCATAGACAATTACTATTCCTATTTCTACTTAATGGGACTTCTTGGCAGTTTTTGGTATGCCACATTTATCCAATTAAAGGACTGAAGGTCTTGATAAGGAAGGTGAGCAGGGGCTGCCTGGGTAATTGCTATGCATTAAAGCAAACAAACATTCAGTGTAAACACTTCGTTTTAAAACAGCAATGCATTACATCTAAATTTATTCCTGTAATGTGGTGTTTGATTTGGCTTTATCACTAATGACCTGGTTTGGGTGTTTAAGAATTCTGTTTTGATAAAAAGGAAAACAGTTCTATGAATAATTTAGGCTTGACCTCAGCTTTGCATTATACATATAAAGTAGCAACATGAAAGAAAGTAGATCAGTGTTAAAAATAATCTATTTAATGCCATATTGATGAAGTGATCTAACTTTCTAATTGATCCTGTTTTTCATTACACACTTTATATAGCTCAAGATTGATTAAGTGATAATTGCATTTGATGTAGAACTTATGAAGAGGAACAAATGGCTCATCAGATGAAAAATGATGAGATTGCAGGTTGAATCATTGACTGATTCATGCAACATTTATCTCAAGCTTCCGCACATTTAGGACTATTACTATTTCCATTAGAAAATCGCAATATTTGGGTGGTTTCAGAACCACCTTCAGCTTCAACCTCATGCAACATGGGAATATACCAATAGATTTTTAAAACTTCATGAAATTGCTCAACTATTGCTCACTAAATTAATTAAAATGGCACTGTGGCTTAGTAACAACTGAATTTAGGGATAAATCCAGAGGCTTCTTAGGAAGAGAAATGCTTCAACATATTAAAGGTTCATGGTTTGAAATCATATTATTTTATATTCTGCAAAATGGTATATGAAGCTGAGATCTGTGTTGTAAAGAGATGTTCCATGTCCATTGTGTTTTCTCTTCCCTGGATTCTAGAGGCAGAGGATTATGAGCCTTCTAGTATTGTCAGTTTGCAAAATGCATGAGTGGAATGTACTGTAATAGAGTCCCTTTCTTCTTGGACAGGAGAAGGACCAAATGGTGCGTTGGAAACAGATATATTGTAAGACTGGTGTATGCTAGTAAGCACACTATAGAAAGGATAGCTATTCCACTGTGAAGTCTCAGATTTCATTGGAAGCCGGTGGAAAGAATTCATAATAGATATACAATATTGCATGCATCCCACTGCAACATTGGCGTGCATTTTTAATAATGCTATGTTTTTTAAAAATCATATTTTTTTTAAAAAAAGAAACATTCTTTTTCAATTGATAAGAAAAGAAACTGCATTTAAAAAATCATCACAGGGAAGGTGTGAGGAGGGGAATCGGTGAAATTTGTCTGGATGGGTTTTTGCTACATTTACCTAGGGATGCTTGCTACTGTTCTTTCCTTCATTCCACAAATCATTTCACCAGTGATCTGGACTCTGTGTCTGTGCTTCCTTTAAAGTCCAGGGTGATACATCTTCCCATGGTTCCCTACCCACCCAGATCAGGAAGCATGGCTGGCTAGGGAGACTGCAGAGTCTGGATAAATGTTTAGAGGGAAAGCAGGGTGGGTGGGGACTAGGCACCACCCTTCAACTCCTCACAATGATTAGGTAAGCTCAAAACCTGACACTCACTCAAACTCTGAGGAAATTGTAAAGTACCCTGAGAATGGGAGGGGGAAGAAAGCTTTTGAAAGCTGGAGGTCAGATTTTGGCACACCACTAACTTCAAGAGACACAGACCCTGTGGCCTTGAAGTGGGACAGTGTGTTGAGTAGAGCTGGTTGTCTCCAGTTCTTTCTTCACTGAGCATAAGAATTGAAAAAGAAGAGGACGGCTAGAATTGGCAAGGTCTGCTCTAGTGGATGATTAATGCTGCAATCCTATACATGTTTACCTGGAAGCAAATGCCATGAGCACAGTGGGACTTACTTCTGCATAGGAATGCATTTGTTACTGTCCAATGCCCTTGACAGTGCTTGGAATCATAATAGCTCTATGTGTTGGGCCACTATTCAACCCACTAAATAATGACATGCTTAATGCTAGCAAATGAGTCCATGACTGTGGGTAAAAACAACATTGGCCCAAGATTTCCAAGGCTTTAATTCTTCTTCCACTGACCTGCATGGCTAGGATAACCAGATGCAAAACATGGCAGACTTGTAACTTTAAGAGTTGCATAGTTTTCAGCTCATCCACCTTGTCATCATCATCACCACCACCACCATCAATTGGCTTCCACACGTCGAAAAATGCAGTAAAACAGCTGAAGACACAACATAAAAACAATGCAAAGTAGACACTCATAGAAGAGACTTATTTACCCAGCTGAACAAAAATGGCTGCTTACCCAGTCAGAGAGTGGGCAGCCGTTGCAACCCAACGTGCCAGCCTCCTTCCCTTTAGGAACAACATCAGGATGAGGCAGCCGGTCATGGGGAATTCCCAGACTGGCTACTGGAGATTGGTGGGCTTTCCTGCCATTGTCTTATATGAATCCTGGCCAATCCGGCTGGTCCAGGTAGGAGGGGCTTGGGACCCAATAAAGAGTGGTTGCGGCTGACCCCAGGCACTGCTGAGTTACTGTGGAGTAGGATTCTGAGATTTTTGGAACGTGAAGGAGAAGCTCTCCTGAAGATCATAGTGACCTACTGGAAAGACAAGGGATAAGACAATCTCTCAAGTAACCTGGTCTTAAATTGCATTTTTACACAGCAGAAAAGCATAGTGTTCCAAAATAGCTAAAAAGCAGAATAAATTCACAGAGTTTATGAGGACTATTTTTTGGAAGATATAAACTCTTTGAACCTGGGTAGGTCAGATGACACATACAAATTTCACAAACAGTTCTAGACAGATCTTTCACCTCCCTGACCCCAAGTTGTTTGTCTTATGATGCTTAAAAATTGTGTCTGCTCAGACATATCCCAGAAGGACTTTTAAACTCAGCCAAACCTGAGATGAATATTGTTCAGAAAAGGAGTGGGGGGAGTATTTAAAATTCTTCTTATTTTTATTATTATTCCAGCACTACCTGAAATGCAGTATTTTTGAAATCATTTTAATAAAACTTACAATCTTCTAGTGCTTGCTGATTAATATAGACATGGCTCTAAAAATAGCCATTAAGCAAGATAATTCTATGAACAATCACAGTTTCACATCTCAGAAATGCCTTTTTTGGGATTAACAAAAAAGAGCCTAATGTCCCCTGTTTATGTTGTTGCATAAGGGATTTTTTTATCCTGCTCTTTAGCCAAGAAGAAGGAGGAGGAGGAGGAGGAGGCTTGCAGAGCAGTTTAAATGTCACTAAAACCACCTGGGTGAAAAAGTTCAAGCAGAGGAACTGCCAAAAATTACTGGTCTCTCCACTACACTGATGGAGCAGCCCTGCATCCCTTCTCTTCCTTTGTAAAGTTATGAAGAAAAGTGAATAGACATTTATTGTAATATTATAACATATATAAAAGTTACTCCAGGAGACAGTGAGTTACAAGTTGCACATTTTTTGTTGCTTTTGAGGTGATTATTCTTTGGTGACTAGAAATGATGTTCTCTTAAATAGTATTGTTGGGTGAACCTTTTTAATGTATGTTATGGTTTGTATGGGTGGTTGTTTAATTTTCACCTGTAAATAGCTTTGAGAGTGTTCTGATGTAAAGCGACTCATGCATTTAATAAAATGTAACAAGCAAACAAACCAACAAACAACATAGGTCAATGATATGCAGGAATATTCAGATGACTTCTGAACAATTAGACAAAATAATAATATTGCATTGACTTCATCACCCCAACCAGTATCTGCAAATAGCTGTTTTGATCTATGCAAAGTCTGGATAACTGAAATCAAAAGGCAACTGAGCTAACGTCCTAGGTCAGGGATGGTAAACCTGTGGTCCTCTAGATGGGGTTGGACCACAGCTCCCATCATCTCTGACCATAGCTCATGTTGGTTGGAGCCCAACAATGTCTGAAGTGCCACAGGGTCCTTAACCTTGGTCTACCTTATTTCTTATTTAAAGGAGCCATTGTAGTGTTGTGGTTAGAGTGTTGGACTAGGACCTAGGAGACCAGGGTTCAAATCCACACTCAGCCATGAAGCTCACTAAGTGACCTTGGACCAGTCACTCGCTCTCCGAACAACGAACGTCATAGGCTTGTTGTGGCGATAAAATTGAGGGAAGGAGAACTATGTATGCCACCTTGAGCTCATTGGAGGAAGGTGAATGCAACAAATAAACCAGGTGAATGCAATAAATCAGTCCAATCTACCGGTTGATCGTGGGGGTGCTTCAGGTCGATCAAACTCTGGACTCTACTTCCTACTGAGAGTAGAGCTTTTCCTACTGGGAGTAGATCGCAGTCTCTTGGGAGTTGGACGTGCCTGCAATAAATAAATAAACAATATATTTTTAAGATTAATCTATCACTTAAATATTATGAAAGAAATATGATGATAGATAAAACAATTTATCCTATGACATTCTTATTAAGCATTCTCAGTATGTAGGTACAGTAGTTTGCTGTAGGTACATTAAAATTATTATTAGAAGATGCTTGAAAAGCATAAGCTACCCTAGTCTGCCAGCAACCATAGCTAATTTCAAAGCCTAGTCTTTCTACTATGAGTTTCTTTGTTGCAGGTAAAATGGGTTGACAGTGCTTCTGTTAGCAGCAGCGGATGCTCCTTAGGCAATATTGAAAATCAGTAGATGAAGAAATAGCAGAATTCATAAAGTGTAACAGGAGGGAGACGAGTGTGATTTTCTGTTGGGTAAGCAGAGAATCAGGTTAGTTTAAATTCTTTGAAGGTTTCTTCCTTCAGTATTTCTGAAGTTTTATAACAAAGCAATAAAATAAAACAAAATAAAGCTTCACCTGCAAGAAAATAGATATGTGAGAACTTCAATTTATCCCATAAATCTTTGCAAAGTCCTTTTAATTCCACTATAACAAGGGTCACCAGCTTTCTGATGCCCATGGGCACATTTGCAAAAGTGAGAAACTATTGTGGGCACCATGCACACACTACAACCAAACATACACTACCACATTTTCTACTGGCTACAATACAACGCTGTGATTCGAGGACCCGATCCCCACTTGGGGAATAAAGACACGTGGACACAGTATGTAAGGTTAATGGGTAAGGAAAAGGCCACAACTTTATTGATTACAGCATGTGAGAAGGTATTGGCTTAGGCATTGGACCACGGAACATTAGACTCCACCCACTCGGAGAGGGGTGAGCCCAAAGGGGGTTTATTCACCAGATGGTGGAGCCTGTTGATGCTAATACAACTATAGGCTCTCTCCTGATGTCACCGAGGGTCGTGCCATGGCCCCCCGCCACACGGGCATCGGACAGGATCCACAACCGCCTGATTCCTTTAGCGGAATACCCAAAAAATGTGTGTGCAATGGCGGGGATGGTTGGTGCGGCCGCGTTTGAATGGCAAACCACGCCCCCGCCGAGCTTCCCTATTGGGTGCCCAACCGGGGAGGGGCGTGGCACGCCAGCCCTGGAGTTGAAGCAGGGGGTGGAGCACCCCCTGCATGACGCGGGAATCGTCTCCCGCTCAGGAGCACCACGTTGGCAATTCCTGTGTCTACAGTACCATAAATAAAGACTGAATACGATTGCAATGCATGATGAAAATGGGTTCAGGGCTAAATTAGGTCTGAAGTATTGCAAGCATGTACATTGAGGGACTCTGCAGACCACCAGAGGCCACTTCAGTAGTTAGAGTCATTTAGCGGAAAGTGTTATGTTCTTTCTGTAGCATATTTTAACTTTGACTTGGTTTGAGTTCCACATAGGAGACACAAGGCAAGCATCATTTCACATCTACATGTAGTGAGTGCGTATTTGTAAAATAAGAGCAGGACACATTGCTATCATTCATTAACATGCATATAACATCTACAGATGAAAAGTGCTACACAAATCTCATTCCTAGAAGTGGAGTATGGCTGGATCATGGCAAAATAGACTATTTCTTTATTACTATGATCTTTGCTTCAGTCGTATAATAAATGTATGTGATAGCCCAAGCATGAAATTGCTATGGGCAAGAGACATTAACAAATCAGCAAAGCAGGTGCCTAGAGGAAATAACCAAGATGAACTTGCCTATCTTGAAACATCTCTTCCATCACTGACAAAGAACACAGCGACTTCAAGTGCTTCGAGTACAGGGGGAAGGCAAAGCTAAATTGCTTTGGGGGCTACTGACCAAAGGAGCTGTTTGGCAAGGAAACTTCATTTGTAAGCACAAAGAACTACAGAAGGGTACTCAGATGGAGTGTTCAGTTTTGCTCCTTGGGTGACCATGGAAGAGACATTGTCACATTGCTGGATCATTTATTCATGTGGCATCTAGTATCATTTTTCTCAGAGACTGAACCAGAGGTAAAAATCTTGTTTGGTGTGCTTTAAATGGCTCATAATTGCATGCAAAGGTGGTGGTCACTCCCTTCACGGAAACAATTTAATTCATATTCTCTCTTCTAGCTCTAGAAACCAAATTGCCTGAGTGATTACCAGGGCATGGTTCATTCCAAATACTTTTGCTCGTTTGTGACCCAAACAATGGGGGCATAGCCAATATTCCACACACACACACACACACACACACACACACACACACACAGCTACCACAATTTGCTCCTGGTTCATATTGTTTGCTGCATAGTTCATACTATGCTGTCCTTACTATGTGGATTCAAATCCCTACTCAGCCATAAAGTTCGCCAGTCATCAGCTCTCAGCCCAGTCTACATTCCTGGGTTGCGAGAACATAAAATGTTGGAGAGGACCATGGATTGCATTCAGCATAGCACTAAGGTGAATGCTCTGTCAATGCAAGGAATTATTCATGGTCCTCTTGCTAGCCATTACCATGCTATGTATGTATGTATGTATGTATGTATGTATGTCTGTCTGTCTTTGTCCATTGATGCTTTTGAATTATGGTGCTGGAGGAGACTCTTGAGAGTCCCATGGACTGCAAGAAGATCAAACCTATCCATTCTGAAGGAAATCAGCCCTGAGTGCTCACTGGAAGGACAGATCGTGAAGCTGAGGGTCCAATACTTTGGCCACCTCATGAGAAGAGAAGACTCCCTGGAAAAGATCCTGATGTTGGGAAAGATGGAGAGCACAAGGAGAAGGGGACGACAGAGGATGAGATGGTTGGACAGTGTTCTCGAAGCTACCAGCATGAGTTTGACCAAACTGCGGGAGGCAGTGGAAGACAGGAGTGCCTGGCGTGCTCTGGTCCATGGGGTCACGAAGAGTCGGACACGACTAAACAACAACAACATGTATGTATGTATGTATTTAAAAAGAGAGTGCAGAACCATTTTCAAGTGATCTACGTTTCTGCAACCTGGATGGAACTTGTAGACCAGCATAACCTCTGCTTGAAAAAAAGGCAAATAAAGCCCCCATGAGATCAGAGTGCTTTTTGTCCTACACTACAAGATTCAAACACTTTCAAAATCCAAAATCTCTGACTAGATTATCCTTTATGAGTGGGAGAATATTATCCTGCATGAGTAGAAGAATATTAAACTCGTATAGCAGATTTTATTGAAATGGAAATCTTTGTGCATGTGAAACTCTTCTATAGATTTTAGAACAAGAGGATCAAAACACTTAATTTATGCATATTACTTCAAGAGGCAAAATATAAAATCCCACACTGGAAGGAAACTGGGTCAGTTCGACTGACTGCTTTGCTTCCTGTAATCTTTAATTTCTGATCCAGGTTTGCACTGATCTGCTGTAGAACAACACAAATCCAATCCCGCCTTCCAAATAATATGTTGATCTATGTTAGCTGGGTGCAGTCAGTGAATGCATTAGGAGCGAACACTTAAAGAATGCCTTGCAAGGGAGCGATTAAAAATTAATACTAAGCCAGAGCTCAAATGGTAAACATGTGAAGCCTATTCAATAGGAACCATAAATAATGGAAAAAAAGAAATCAATGTAAATAAAATGCTGACAAGTGCTAGGCTGTGGCTGTTCTGTGCTGTAAACCTTCTCTCTCTTCTCTAGACAATTCTGATTATGCAGGACTTTTATCCAAGCAAGCCAGTTCTCTCCACCCCTCCCTGCTGGAGAGTGATGTCTCAGTCTTTCACTATATAACTGTATAGCTAAATCCCAATTCACTGAGTGAAGATGTTTATAGATGGAGGGAGGAATCGTTTACTGCTCTTACCAGTTAGTTTGGGCATATGAGCAAATCTAGCTGCAAGGAACAGGTTAGCTCCAAGGTGGCCTATATTAACATGGGAGTGGGATGGGGAACCAGGCAAAGTTCACCAGTGAGCCTTCTGCTATATGAAAGGTTAGCAGGGGTCAGCAAACTTTTTCAGCCGGGGGCCGGTCCACTGTCCCTCAGACCTTGTGGGGGGCTGAACTATATTTTGAAGGGGGGGGGGAATGAATGAATTCCCATGCCCCACAAATAACCCAGAGATGCATTTTAAATAAAAGCACACATTCTACTCATGTAAAAACACACTGATTCCTGGACCATCTGTGGGCCGGGTTTAGAAGGCGATTGGGCCAGATCCGGCCCCTGGGCCTTAGTTTGCCTACCCATGGGTTAGAGACTGTAGGAGGTAAAGCAATGCAGTTTGTGCTGGTTTATCCACAAAAGATGCATCCTCCATAATTGCTGCAAGCAGTTTGTTGAAGAAGGAGGCAGCCTCATTACTCAGAAAACTATGTACTGGAATGGTGCTCACACTTTTTGCTTTGCAACATTCATTCTAAAAGGGCTAGAGACTTTTAAAAAATAATAATGAAATCACAGAGTCGGAGTCCCCTGCTGGTACAGCATAACCCTCTACCCCAGTCTGGGCAACCCTTATGTGCAGAGAGGACACCCTCAGATGTCCAATGCACATCCTCAGATGAAAATCGGGACATTTCTCACTCCCTGCAGCTGACCCTGCTTGACTCCCCATTTCATGTCCCCCTGCCAGCAGAGCATTTCCTATCAGAAGAAAGGGGAGTGCCAGCACCTCCACCATGCCAACAAGACACAACATACACGCCCTCCGCCATCCCGAGAAAATGCCTGAATCCTGATTTTATTTTATTATTTGGTGTCTTTACAAAAAAGAAAATGCACACAGCAATAAATTTTAGAAGGGGGCAAGACATGGACACACAAAGCATTTAAAGAAAATCAAGACTCCGCCTTTCTTATCGCCAAGGCAACCCTGCCCTCTGTTTGTACCTCAGAACTGACATTTCACATGGGGCTGGGCCTCAGTGGCCGCAGCCTCTCCTGCTCTTTGCTTGCTCCACAGAAGCCACTACGAGCTGCCCAAGGGAGGTGGCCAGCAGCAGCCATGGAGAGGCTATGGTAGGCTCCCTTGTAGTTGCCGCAGCCGCTGCTCAGCACAAGCACAAGCTCATCCTCAGCAGCAGCAGCACTGGCATGGAAAATAGGGACACTCAAGCATCAAATCAGAAGCCAGGGTGACTTTTGTAATTCCAGGACTGTCCCTGGAAAATCTGGGTACTTAGAGGGCACCTCAACATAAAGTCATGGCTGAAAAAATGGAGGGTTGCAGAACAGACTCATTAAAATCAATGGATGTGGCCAATTTAAGTCCATTCATTTCAGTGGGTCCGGTCTGTGCAAAAATTAAATTGGATACGACCCTGATTACCTCGCTCAGTGCACACCCTTGCACACAGGACTCAGAACCGGGCAGCTGTGAAAAGACCACAGCACCTCATTTGCACAAACTTGTTTTGTCCTGCATCGAAAATCCAGCAGCTTCTCAGGAAACTGATTTGAGTCCAGCTGTGGGAACAACACCTTCACAGCAGCAGCTCTTGCCATACTGTACATGCCATGTTTATACTGGTGCCAGGAGAAGGGGAGCTAGTATTTTGCAGGGGAAAGAGGCTCACGTAAGCAAGGAAGGACTGAAGTGACATCAAGGTCAGAGGAGGGAACGCTGTGTGCTGATAAAATGATCTGTCATCCTATCAATCAGGAAGGAGGGGAGGGCAGAGAATCAGAAAAAGAAAACGACAGCTCTCTGTAAGCATTTCAGTGGTGTTGCTATACATAACAAACTCTCCGGGCAGCAAACAGGGTTTTGTTTTGTGCTGTTGTTGCTCTCCATGAATTTTGAGGGCAGCAAACGTAATCTTACTGACAGAGCTTTGCTAAAGCAATACAGAACTCAGCTAGATTGGACTTTAAGGGTTTACATCAGAATCCTGGCCTTCCTGTGTTAATGCCTAACCTTTTCTGAGGCGCTTCTAGTGCTGTGTTGTAATATTTTAAATATAAAGCTTCTGAATTCAGCCATTCTCTTATGCCTTAGTTTTATCATCAGAAAATTTATTGTCCCCACCACTTGTTCTTTTTCTGGCTGGAATGAAACATGGTGCCACCAGCTTTCTGTAATGGGAGAGAATTACAGGTATTTTTTCCCAATCTTAAATTCAGTTCTTCACATTCCCAAATCAATTTGCTTTTGAAAAAAGAAAGTCCTCATACGTATTCTTCAGGCATTTTTATAAGCTGCTTTCCCCTAAGATAATGCATTTTTGTATGTTTATATGCATATTTATGCACACTTGACCATGGTAAATGAATTTTTGGTAAAATATTTCATTAAAAAAATTACAGCAGATACTGCAAGAAACCAAAACCAAAAAACAGAAGAGAATACATATTAAATATATGAGGCCATCAGTGCACAATAAACAAGCATTTTTAGATAAGGCACAGAAGAAGTTTAAATAAGTTTGACAAAGCAAAGGAATCAGTCTGATACCAGACCTAACCACTGTTGATTATGTGTTGTTGTTGTTGTTGTTGTTGTTTGGGGGAAGTGCTTTTTATTAGGGCCAGCATGTTGAATAAAAGGAAAACCAAGCAATAATAAAATGATCTGTATTTGTCCTGCCTTGGGCTATTTTGATGCAACTGGTCTTTTTTTGCCTCAGACAGCAATTGTCCAAACTCTTGTTATACCACACATCTAACAAACCACAAACCAACATGAGCCTTTGTACACACTACTTGGCTGGAGAAATTCATTGCAAAAGTTGGAAAAATGTAAATTTTAGAAGATGGTTTAGTTTCATTTCTCAGATGGTTTCAGAAAAATGAGTTAGGTAGATTCACCTTTAACTGGGGAACTGAATCATATTTATCCCTTAACCTTCTCTACAGTGTTGGGCTTTCAATTTCCTTCTATCATACCCACTGCAGGCTTGTCTTTTACATAGTACTGAAAAGCTATAATAGTAGCCATAAAACTGCACAAATTGAACTTCTCCAACCATCCTACTTCTATAGATTTATACTATGGCCTCCAACCTTATAGTTAATTTTATAGCAAGTAAGGAAATAATCCAGCTCTTATTGTTTGCGTAGTAGCTAGTTAGCGGAATAAACTCACATATGGCCTTAGTATTCTTCAATAAATATCTAAAAGCTGTCCAAATAAAATTATCTGGGACAGAAAAAAAATAAATCCAGGCTACTGCATCTTGTTACAAATTCTAGGAAGCTTTTGATTAAAATGCAAGGGTACCTAAAGAAAACTCAAAGGAGTAGCATGCCCTCAGTATTAACTGTTTATTGCTATAGATTTGTGGGGGGAGGGGGCTCCTAAACCCCCAAAATAATAAATGGTAGGATTTTGATTATTTGGGCTGTGAAGGGAGAAATACAAGCTGTAGAGGAATTCCTGGGCCTGCCTATACAAAATGATCTGGGCAAGTTACAGCCATTAAGAAACAATGGGCCATTGAGGGCCATTCACAATGCAAGAGAACTCCTTCCCCCTTGTCCTGAGGTGTGAACCGAGACTGGGGATTTGGAAGGTTGCCAGGGTGATTTCATTGTTCTACATGGGACAATGATAATAAAGATATCGTATATCGTAATTGGGTTTGAGGCGACAGGAAAAGAGTGTTTTTAGCAAGCTGTTCTGGCAGGAAGAAGGAGGAAGAAGATTGGGATCCATTTTGGGCAGGCTAGCTGAAGGCAGGCTGGGTCCTTGGACTCCATGGCTGCACCGCTTTGGGGGACAAGTCCCTCTTGAAATGACCATGCTGTAAGATCTGGCCACCCTCCATGCAGGCTGAAAGTGTAAATAGCTGAATAAACCATATTTCTTAAAGTTATCACAATTTCCACAATGTTTCAATTCTCCAAAGGAACACAAACCCTGGGTGAGTGCCTAGAACCCCATGGACTTTTGCTACTAGTCAGCAGAGAGAGGAAGAGACACCCAACTTTTGTAACATTATTTACCGGTACATTTTGCTGCTGTTGTGTTTTTTATGCTGTGTGGTGCTCTTGATCCCTCTTATTTTATTTTTTTCATTTACATATTATGCTGTTTCAATACTCTGTACGCAAACATGGTCATATTTTTACTGGAATACTATTCAATAATTTAATTAGTGATGGTGAGCACTTCTCTACCATTCTTGGATTGATTTGCAATTAGGATTAGCAAGATGAGAGTGGAATTTGGCATAGCACTAAGGAGGTCATTCCATCACTGCAAACATTTCTGCTTGCCCATCAGAATGACCCCCCCTCCCCCTGCATGGTCTTCTGGGGGTTCTCCTGACCCTCCAGAGCAGATTAGGGATGTTGAAAAGGGAGAAGGGGGGGAGCCCTGTAGTGTTAGTGCAGCGGTTCTCATACTTTTACCTCTGGGCCACACTTTCAGAATAAAATTTTGCACATGCCACACTGATTTTTTATTGCTAAGAAATACATTGGAAAACAAAAAGAAACATCTCCCAGCAGTGCTTGATTTATAATGTAGAACACAGCTACTTTATAATATGAGCATGGGACATCCAGAAAGTATAACACAATGCAGCTACATAAAAACATGAATCATTCCCAAAATATAATTATAAATGAGTATTGGCTGCAGGACCGCAGTGCAAAATTCAAAAAAGAAGTGTGAAGTTTCAGTGCTTCAGTTCATATATTGTTTCAGAAATTGCAAATTAGATTCACCTTTATTTGCAAATGGAATTAAATTTCTCCCCAAAAACTAACTTTACCTAATTTTCTTGCAAGCAAACCACAATGAATTCCCAGTAAACAAGTCATCTGGAAGTGCCCTTAGTGTTAAGCCCCACTTCAGATATTTAAACCGGACACAGGAAACTAGTTTCTAGGGTCTACAAAAGGTCTAAATGTCCTAGCATGCTATTGGAATTTACCTTTATGCTGCAACAAACCAACACAGCTATTATTCTGCATTATTATATCATAATGCCTTCTCTTGTTTTTTTCCTGTGATGGTGAATGGCATCAAAGATGATCTTACCAAAAATGTCTAGTGGTTTAGGTTGTAAAAAATAAAGAAATTTTCACTTGGTCCTAGTGATAGGCTTTGCTTCAATTAATCACGCTGCTATTCAGTTAATTATATTCTTACAGATAAATCAATGTTGTCTCAGACCTGGACAAAAGAATACAAAAGTCTTTTTACTGTACCCCTTCCTGACACTGACTGATCATGCTGCATGAACAACTGGGATTTTTAGACTGCCAGCTAATGAGCCACAGAACAAATATCTTGATACTAAAGCAAGATATACCAGTTCTTTGTGTCTCCCACATGCCTTTGTAAAACGCAGAGAAAAACTGGAACCTGCAAGAAAAGGTTACCGTGTGTGTCCCTCTCCTAGCTCCTAAGAGGAGTTTTCTCATTCAGGGCTCCAACCAGGCTTGACCTGGATGTACTATATGAATGAATCAGAATGGATGTAGAAGACCTCTGCTCCAGAGATGCACTACCAACAGTGGTGGCTGGTGTGGTGGGTCAGAGACGTGGAGTCAGTGGCGGAGCAAGCCAATTGGGTGCCTCGGGGGGCGTACATCCCCTGCACCCAGGGAAGGGGCCAGCTGCCATTGGGTGGGGCAAGCAGGGGCAGGATGCTCTCTGGGCCTCCTAGGAGTCTGCCTGCCTCCTCCCACTCAGCCGCCCTACAGCTGAGGGGGAGGTGGCGAGCAGACCATTTTGGGCAGTGCAAGGCCTGCGGGCGCCCAAGCCACCGCGTCACTCCCAGGAGAGACGTGTGGCTCGGGGGCACTGCAGGCACCACGGTGAGTGCCGCCCGGCATTTTGCCCCACACGCCACACTCCTGCTGGTGCACGCCTGCAGCAGCCCCATCCTCACTACAAGCCTGAACATTATTTTTATTTTTATTAAGAAATAAAAAATAGTCTCTCTTTTTGTGGCACTGTCTTGCTAACTTATCTCAGCAAGATGCTATGATTGCCTTGTCCTTTGAATCGTTTCCCCCTCTGTTAGCATATTAATTTCCATGCATTGCTGTGATGTGTTACTGACTGTGATAAGCATCCTTTCCTATAGCATAATATAAATATCATTTTATTCTACCACTAAATGGAACACCTGCAGCCCACTAGGATTAAAAATATCAATAGCGTTGTGAAAAAATATGATATAAAATATGCTTGTGGCAAATTTGCTAAGCTCATGCCGATTTACAATATGTTGTTTACATTGACAGGATTTGTTTCCTTTCCTTTGTAACTACTCAGTATGAAAGCATAACTATAGAAACTATTAATGGTCAAATTTCCTTCACCTACTTTAGAAATTGGTTTGTCAAAAATGAGCTTTCTTGGTGAACATTTGGAGGCAGGAAAACCCCTGAATCTGAACATTCTCTTCTGGGTCATAATGTTCCTGTAGACCATGGGTAGGCAAACTAAGGCCTGGGGGCTGGATCCGGCCCAATCACCTTCTAAATCTGGCCCGCGGACGGTCTGGGAATCAGTGTGTTTTCATGAGTAGAATGTGTCCTTTTATTTAAAATGCATCTCCGGGTTACTTGTGGGGCATAGGAATTCATCCATCCCCCCCCAATATAGTCCGGCCCCCCACATGGTCTGAGGAACAGTGGACTGGCCCCTTGCTGAAAAAGTTTGCTGACCTGCTGTAGACCTATTGCCCTGCTTTCACATGGTCAAAAGTTACCTCCATCTTTCAATGAACTTTCAACTACAGGTACTTCTTAACACTATATCTATTTTTCATCTAACTGCTAATTACAGCTCAGCTACAGCCCAGCCCAAATTCAACTCCAAATTCTTACTCATATTTGATCAGTTATGCTCAGGATTTGTGGGACTTGCTCATGGCTCTTTGGAATACTAGGAAGCCATAAAGACTCCACAACATCAGAGAGGGCACTTGGGAGCGATCATGTTGAGTGTTCTTTTTGTGTCACTTCCATATTCCATAGCAGCACCAGGGCCTCAAGAGTAGCGCAAGATTATTAGCCAGAAAATCCCTTGGAGCAAATGCAGAAATCCAACAAACAATAGATGGGGGCGGCAAAATGGTACGGCTGTAAAATCTAGGAGTAAAGTGGCGGATTTTAATACATATTTAAATAGGCCAAGAGAAACAGCCAAATGGATGTCAGGTCAAATGTTCAAATGCTAAGGAGCAGCGAGGGTCACAGTCAATTAGGGTGTGATTATGGAGGATAAGGAGTGGAGTCTCTATGTGAGAGAGAACAGATAGCTAGGCAAGACATAGGGAAGTCAACAGAAGTGGGAACAAATTTTGATGGATGATTGGGATGGACGAATGACCCTTTGTGAGAGGCAGGGAAAGGGGGAGCTCCCAGGGTGGGAGGCTGAGAGAAGAAAGGGATGCCCAGGTGTGAGCTGGGAGGGTTCACCCCTTTCTGTGTGAGACAAGGGTTGAGATCTACCTTTGAGAGAGTACTTTGCACTTCATTTTCTCTTTCCTTTTTTTCATTTAGATTGGGTTTTTTTATTGTAAAAAAGCTTCAATAAAAAAATTATGAGAGGAATAAAAAGAAGTGGTGGGGGAAATGTAAGTAACAGGGATTAAAGTGACTATAATGATAAATGGAATAGATGAGTGTCAATAGAAAAAGAGGCTGACAAAAGTGGCCAATGATTTGCCAACATAGCCCAATGCCAGAAATTATGAAAGAGACTAAAAGCTTTAAATTTAGCAAAATGAAAAGAGCAAACTGTATAGTTTGAAACTATGAAAGTGGGAGTGGGAACTGGGGAGATAAAGAAAGAGAAGGATGTAAAAAATATATAGCAATTAGAAATGGGATGAGCAAAAAACAGTAGAACTATGTAACTGGAGAGAGAAAGACAAAGAAACCAAAACAGGGACAGAGAGAAGTTTAGATGTTTGTTTTAAGGTGAAAGCTCTAGAATTCATTCATTTATGTATTTCACTTCTGGAAATGAATTACCTTCTTACGACTCAAAATGGCTTGTGTTTGCAAAGCATCTGGTCTTGTTGGATCAAATCAATAGTTCTAGTGTAAGAGAATAAACTCGAGAATGTTATTTGCTTTCCTGGTTTTTATTTGTACCTGTTCTTTCCCCTCTAACCTCCTATAGTCATCTGCAGTGATGGCATTTCTCCATGTGAACTGAACAGGCCATTAGCAGATCTTTAATCTCTTAACACAAAGGCTCATAATTATGTGTGGCTTGTAGTTTGGGGTTATTCATTTTATTTTCTAACACATACGACAAGAATTTCGAGAGCTGCACTGTGATTAGGTGGCATGGCTTGGAAATTATATTCTAAGTCACACTGATGCCATTAAAATAATGAAAGCCAAAATTCATGGAGACTGAATGATATATAAATTAGCCGCTGTGATTTGGAACAGCAACATCAATTAAGCAACAATAAAAATGAATTTACTTCAATCAGCAGGCAAGTCCTGGTTTACAAATGACAGCCCCATACCCTAATCTTGGCTTCAGAATTCAGCCTGAGGTAGTTTCAAGCTGCCAAACAGGCTGTTTGAACTTTGCCAGACCCAGAAGATTCTAGCCACTAAAAGTGCAGCCACCATAAGCAGTTGTTACAGTCAGAGATGACTTTACACCAAATGTTCAGCAACAACTGTTCAAAAGTGCAAAACACATTTATAGAAATGATGGCCCTAGGAAGCACTTCATCCGCATACTGATGAACACCCAGCCCAAACCTCCTGATGATCTCTCCCAGTGGCTGCATGTAAATGTTGAAAAGCATGGGGGAGAGGACAGAACCCTGAGGCACCCCACAAGTGAGAGCCCAGGGGTCTGAACACTCATCCCCCACCACCACTTTCTGAACACGGCCCAGGAGGAAGGAGCGGAACCACTGTATGACAGTGCCTCCAGCTCCCAGCCCCTCAAGACGGTCCAGAAGGATGTTATGGTCGATGGTATCAAACGCCGCTGAGAGATCCAGCAGAACTAGGAAACAGCTCTCACCTTTGTCCCTAGCCCGCCGGAGATCATCAACCAGTGCGACCAAGGCAGTTTCAGTCCCATGATGAGGCCTGAATCCCGACTGGAAGGGATCCAAATGGTCCGCTTCTTCCAGGCGTGCCTGTAGTTGTTCAGCAACCACTCACTCAATCACCTTGCCCAAGAATGGGAGATTTGAGACTGGGCGATAATTGGCCATCGTGGCCGCATCTAAAGATGGTTTTTTAAGAAGCGGTTTAATAACCGCCTCTTTCAGCGGGTCTGGGAAGGCTCCCTCACGGAGGGAAGCATTCACCACCCCACGAAGCCCATCGCCCAGTCCTTCCTGGCTAGCTTTTATAAGCCAGGATGGGCAAGGATCCAGGAGACAGGTGGTTGGCTTCACTCGTCCAAGCAGCCTGTCCACATCCTCGGAGGTAACAGATTGGAATTGATCCCACACAACTTGACTAGACAGGACTCTAGCACTCTCCCGCCCTGGCCCTGCTCCCACGGTGGAGTCTACTTCTTCCCGAATCTGAGCGATTTTATCTGCAAAAAAACTTTGCAAAATCATTGCAGGAGATCATGTGGCCCGTACTGGGCCCCAATGTCGCAGGTGGTTCCGCTAAATTGTGAACCACCTGAAAAAGTCTCCTGCTGCTGTTTTCTGCAGATGCAATAGAGGCTGCGAAGAAAGTCTTCTTCGCCGTCGCTATCGCCACTTGGTAGGCTCAACGTTGAGCTCTAACCTGTGTCCGGTCAGATTCGGAATGAGTTATCCGCCACCGGCGCTCTAGCCGTCTCAACGATTGTTTCATTGCCCTCAGATCCGTGGAAAACCATGCAACCGGGCTCCATGCAATCGGAGAGGGCGCTTCGAAACAAAAAACAATAAAAATTACAAAAATATAAAATCAAACAAATTCCCAGGCCCAATAAACATCCATCCCACCCCCACCCCACATACAAAAAATTCAAAAGAAATTTTTTAAAACATTTTAAAAGCACTCTGCACCCCTCCAGCAGTAACAGCAACTGTCCTAGTGAGGCCCGTCAGGCCCTGCCCTGGGCCAGGTGGTAAGTGGCAGGAAGGAGCAGGGCCCTCAGACACTCACACAGGAGAGTCCTCCTGGGCAGCAGAGCACAGCAGTCCTTATGAGGCTTCAGGCCCCGCCCTCGGCCAGATGGTGAGTGGCAGGAAGGAGCAGGGCCCTCAGACACTCACACAGGAGAGTCCTCCTGGGCAGCAGAGCACAGCAGTCCTTATGAGGCTTCAGGCCCCGCCCTGGGCCAGATGGTGAGTGGCAGGAAGGAGCAGGGCCCTCAGACACTCACACAGGAGAATCCTCCTGGGCAGCAGAGCACAGCAGTCCCTGTGAGGCTTCAAGCCCGCCCCAGGCCAGATGGTGAGTGGCAGGAAGGAGCAGGGTCCCAGACACTCACACAAGAGAGTCCTCCTGGGCAGCAGAGCGCAGCAGTCCCTGTGAGGCTTCAGGCCCCGCCCTGGGCCAGGTAGGTGGTGAGCGGCAAGAGCAGGGCCCTCAGACACTCACACAGGAGAGTCCTCCTGGGCAGCGGAGCACAGCAGTCCTTATGAGGCTTCAGGCCCCGCCCTTGGCCAGGTGGTGAGCGGCAAGAGCAGGGCCCTCAGACACTCACACAGGAGAGTCCTCCTGGGCAGTGGAGCACAGCAGTCCTTATGAGGCTTCAGGCCCCGCCCTGGGCCAGATGGTGAGTGGCAGGAAGGAGCAGGACCCTCAGACACTCACACAGGAGAGAAGAAAAGGCTATAGAGTAAACCCCAACACAAATCCGAAGTGGAGTCCCTAAGATGGTTGGATGACACTGTATGCCTTCTTCCAGCAACTCCTGCAGCCAAGCTGGTGCCAAACGTATTGCTCTGCTTTCCTTTGGACCACATCAGCAAGGTCAAGAGTGGAGTCTTGCTGTCTGGGCAGTTCAGGAACTCCATAAACACTGCCCAGGCTTGCATTCTGGGGAGGTCACCTTGGTGCTGCTAATGTAACAGTTTGACTTCTCTTGAGAGAGATGGACGCCAACAACAACAACCACAAAAACTTAGGCCGACATCAGATCACATGACTAAACTGAATAGGCTTAGGGTCCATCCTAGGCTCCTCTCCTCAGTCCCCTCACCTCCACTCCCTTGGAACTCCCTTTTTTCTGCATTAACACTGGCTTAAATCTGCTGGACTCAGCTCAGCTGCCTGGTTTAGGGGAGATATGCCAGTGTATCACCAGCTGAACTGGGGTTGGGGACTTATACCAGCTGAGCCAAGCTGAACCAGGAACCAGTAAGCCTAGCCAAAGATCCACCACATCCTAACTTGCTTGTCTTGGTGGATCTAGGCTAAGATTGTACACTAACAATTCAAATATCATCTTTGAATTGGTATGATGGAAAGCCAGCAAGGAGTGTGCTTGTTCTTGAATGCTTTAAAGACATTTTTGTATGAAACAAGCTTTTGTGAACCCCTCACAGTCTTTCAGTGTAAGACATATTCTTATAGATGGGTTGAAAAGGAAATTAGATAAATTCCTAGATATACCTGTAAGTTGCAACCTATTGCTGCAAGATAATTAACACCTCCTGTGCAAATATCTGATTTATATTCCACATCCACATAAGGCTGTCTCATTATTAGAATTGCATATGACTGGGCTGTTTCATATGACATTTCCTGGGGTATAGCAGCATGGGTTTATATAGCAACAAAAGTGGCTATTCACTTCTAGATTCAGAAACTAGCTGAATAACTGCATCATTGTCATGGATGAGGAGGGAAGCTGTGTTGTAGGGAGACAAAATTAATTCAGATGGCAACAAGATTGGTCATTTTCACTCCTACAGGAATTTTTTTCTTCTTAAAGAACATGCTTTAAGATTGTTTGAGAGGAAGCTTATTCTTTTTCTCCCAAATGAAAATGTCTTCTTTTTAAAGAAATCTTGAAATGGTATTAAAACTCTTGTCGGGGGAGCTTAGTGGGGAGGGGTTCCAGGTACAGCTCGCAGCACTACATAAACCTATAAAACTTGTTTGACTAGAAGCTATGACAGGACACAAAAAATGAACATGTGTAGGACGACCACCTAATAGCACCACAATGCTGCCTTAATCCTCCAAAACGTTATCATCTGTACACAGTTGTAACAAATAAAACCAAGCGATATAAACTGCATGATTTGGGAAGATGTAATCATGTAGCCTTTCAAATTGTTTAACTAGTGGGGTATCTGATAACATTGTTTTCTCTGTGTGTTTGTGATTAAAAAGCTGTTTTCTTCCTGTTAAGGAAATCTTATTGGGGCCCTAAAGATAGATAGACTGCCTCCTGGGTGCAGCTTACAAAAGTATGTTGATTAAAGGACAAGCTGTCCTTTTATAAGTCTCAGAGGGGTTTTTTCCCTTCACTTTTTAAAACGTCAGATTTTCTTTCCGTAGGATTTACAGACACTGTAATTCAGATGGGACTATTTAAAGACACCTATCAGGAAATGTTCCTGAATCTATAGCATCATTATGTCCTTCCTTCTTACAATGAAAATATGAGTTGTACAGTTCTCTGTCCTTTTTACTCCTAATCGCAGTAACAAAAATGGTCATAGCTAGAAGGTAAGAATCAATGGAATGAGAGCACCTTGTTCATTGAAGACATTCAACAGTCAGGATAGTGGAAAAACTGATGGATACCCCCCCCAAAAAAAAATACTATGAAGTATGTACCAGATCTTGAAAATTATGAGGGCCAGGATACAGAATTGAACATGTACATGTGCAAAGCATTCTCATAAACTCTTTCTTTCCTCAGAAGCACCTCACAGGAAGATGTTCTGAGGGTTCACAATCTTTGAAGAGCCGTCTTTGTGGGGAAGAAGTACCATTGGGAAGGAGATGCTGAGAAGCTCACCCCCCACCCCACCCCTGCTCACATCTAACACTGTGGATTTCCCCAAATTTCTCTTTGAAATGATGTGAATTAGAGCTTCAGTTTGTTTTGCTTCTAAAGTAAATCTGGGGTGCTCATAATATTAGCATAAATCTAGCCAAAATAGAGATATCAAATCACCCTCAATTATGTGATGAAATAAGTAGAGCTGACAAACTCAGACCTTAAAATCTAAATTTTTATGAAGTGCTTGATGTCAGCTAAGGATGAGCAGAGCATGACAGCTCCATTCTGAAATTGTCCCAAGAGTGCAACTTCTGGCAAGTTCCACTCTGATCTGAAATTCCCACTTCCTAATGATTGAGGGTCCCCCCCCCCACAGTCTCTCTCTCTCTCTTTCTCTCTCTCTCTCTCTCACACACACATTAGTTTAATTACAACATCTGTTTCTTTATTGCGCAATTCTATAAATAAACAAGTAAATAAACATGGGGAGTAGAAAGATGAACTGCTAAAAAAGAAATTAAGGTGAGGGGATGCTGCTTTTCCAAAATTTTAGCAGTTTGGTTTTTGCTATAGAAAAGTATCACAACACTCCTCTGGAATTCTACTAGTTTCCAACCCATCTTATTCTGGAACCATTCTAGTACAGAACTACAAAATTCAGGGCTGAATTCAGTTCAGGTGGATTACATTATTATCATTAGTTTCAGGCTTCAGGTTGAATGAAATTTCTAATTCAACATTGGATCTACCAAGTGCCTGAGTGGCAATGTTTACCTCACAAATCAATTTCTTTTTTTTTCTTTTTTTTGTTTTAGTGTTGCTGGGGGCAATCAACTGCCACTCAAAGCATGAACACTTATTTTGTGTTTTCTGATACTGCTGTTTAGATTTTATTCTTTCTCTCAACCAGTAAATCTAAAGCCAACTGATGAATATGAAGAGATATATATTCTTATATTTGGATCTTGCTTGATACATCTGTTCTGTCAAATATGAGAATTCTGACGACAACAAAATGAATTCTCTATAAGATTCGTTCTCCCCACTCATCACAGCAGGAGGAGAGATGTGGTTTGCAAGTGCCTATGACGCATCTGATCAAGGCCTGTATTTTAAAATGAGCTTAAAGATTTGCAAATGTTTCATGCCAGGCAGAAAACCAGCTGGCTAAGGACTTTGGCAGATGTTTATCCTCCTGGACAAGGGCCCCCCTGATTTATAGCAGGAGCCAAAATTCTCAAAGTTGTAAAAGGGAATTATAGTCTGGGAGCAAAGGTTACACTGACCCTACATATTACAGAATAAAATCAAGCTGCAAAAACACTAATTAAGAGTTAGTAAATAGTAGGATTTATTGTTTAACAGAAAATAATACCATGTGCCTCCCGTTAGAGACTAGCCTCATTTTCCTAATGTTAAAGGGCAAGAGCTAATGGGAAAAGCAGCTGGCCGGGAAAGGAGGGTGTAAACTGAAGAGTTTTACTTTGCAAAGGCCTTTTCTTCTAAAAAGCTATCTATGTTAATGTATGAGATTTGTTGGCTTAAATGTAATTATGCAAAGGATTTAGAAAGTAAGAAATGTTAGATTCTTATGTTAGATTCTTATTTCATTGATGGTGTGTGAGAATGTGAACCCAAGATCTCTGTTTAAGACAAAATGTAAGACCATGAGCCATCTGTTTTAGCCATCTATTTTGGAATGGAGGGGCAACAAGGGCAAAAGGTGATCTGGTAATTAAGGTGCCTTGTCGAGGCAAATGTAAGATATTTGGCTACTTGTCTGCCATTTATGGATAGAAGGAAATATAGCTCTTTGTCTCCCATAAAAGGTAATAGGAAATGGGTGTATCTTTTATGATTGGTTCTAGCAAACAGCCAATAGGAATTTCAACCAGGCTGATTGGACAGAGGCAGCCAAAGGAGGAGCAAGGGGGCTGGGCTGAGGAAATATAAGTGCTGACCATCAGGGCTGGAGTGGGCAGAGCTTTGGTAACCATATACCACTGTGCCTATCATTTATTCGTCTGACAAATAAATTATTATTTTAATTTCTCTATTGCTGCGTTGAATATTTCATTCCAGCTAAGTGTTAACCACAAGCAGGGTGCTACACCTACAGAAAGGAGGAAGGAAAAAAGCAGTGATAGGCAATCATTTGGTGAACACTCAAATAACAATTTACAGGAGGGTTTCTAGACACTTATTTTTCAGGGGTGCGAGACTCAGGAGCAGGATAAGTGTTAGCTTTGGGGCCAATTCGGCTTACCTCCACAGAAGTATGTGAGAATGGCTTAGGGAGACCTCCCGCAATAGGTATGGCCACTGAGGGAAAAGGCAGTGTGCCGATTTCCCTAAAACCCAGAGACTAAGTTGTCTTGCTTTACCTGGAAGCTAGTTTTTAGTATTTAGGCCCACACATGTTGACTTGCAGATAATGCTACTAATGAATGGTTTACCCAACATTTGTGTACTTTATTTCAGGGTGCACTCACAAAACATTAGCAATACCTGGCCTCTACTGCTCCCATCAAAAGTTTAAGTAAAGCTGGTTAATTATTCTTTGCTGAGTATCAGCTATCTCCCATTTAAAATCATTTCTAAGTAGTTCAGTTTATTTGTTTTGAGGTAATGTGGTAAAGCAATTACATGACCAAATTTACAGAGGAAAACTCACTGTGCCAGTTAGTTAGTCAGTCAGTCCACTTCATACCACCCCCAAGCTGTTGTGTAACAGGGTCCATTTTCTGTCTTGATACATGGAAACTACCGTGCAAAACTGAATGAATGAGAAAACACTACTTCCGCAAACTTTGGTGTTCACACTGATTTGAGGAAATACACGCCTGGGTTAAGTAGCCTTTGCTCCTGGAAAGAAACAATGTTGATTTCTCAGAAACAAAATATTGCAAAAGTAATTGGTGGAAAGTAAACTTAATTAAAAGAAAGCAAGAAGTTTATGGTGTCATATTATAGGACTGATATCAGCTAGCACTGACATTTCTTGAATTGTGTCTTCAGAGGCAGTGGCATTAGATATGTGGATGTGTGCATTACCATTTTTATTTTGCTGTAGCACACTGCAATTTTCAGTGAAAAGTGAAATTACTGTCAGTCCCTATAGAGCAAAGACATCTTCTTTGTGTGCTGTCTTATAAAACTGTCATCATTAGGCCCTTTCATATCTGTCTCTTTGTTTCATTAGATTTGACATACATTCCTCACTAAAGGCAGAGGCTAAAATGTTTCTGCTTTCAGCAATTTTTCTCTCACGTCCTTTACCTTCCTCTTTTTTTCTCTTGTGACCTGAAGGCCCTTCTTGATTCTCATTAGAAATGTACTTGTACCACACATCTTTAAATACCACGGTGCCTGTCTGATTACATGTGTATTTTTATGTGTGTGCTTGACCTCCTTCCTTTATGGAGCTGAGTGATTGCCTACCTTCAAAACTCTTACCATTTTTTAATTAGGGCTGTGGATGACTCAGCCTCCCACCTTCACTGGACTTTCATCCTCCAGCAAAGATGCAGTGAGAATTTTTGTGGCAATTTCCACAAAGACTGCCTCACTTTGGGGAGGATAGGGTTCATACAGTTCAATGAGATGGCCAGGTAGTTTTGCAATCTCTCCCCGCCCTCTTTTAGGCAGGCTATTGCACTCAGCACCAAGACAAAGGGTGGCAGGTGGTGGTGGTTGTCATTAAAATTTCTATACTGCCCTATGCCCGTAGATCTCAGGGTGGTTAACAACATAAACTCACAATATGAAAAACAGAAAATACATAATAGAAACAAAACAAAGACAACCCAATAATTTAAAAGGGTATCCAAGAAATGTTGATTTCAGATGATACGGCCTTGGCAGAGCTCTCTGAAGAAGCTCTACAGAGACTCATCAACTCATCAATCAAGCCTGCAAGGAGTTCGGCCTTACCATCAGCCTGACAAAAGACCAATATTCTGGGTCAGGACATCATCAGCACTCAGCACATCAGCACTGATGACTGCCTCCTTGAGGCGGTAGATGATTTCGTTTACCTGGATTCCACCATAAGCAGCTGGACACGCGTATTGGGAGGGCAGCTTGGCAAGGGCTCACTAAAATTCTCACATACCTCCAAAAGCGTATGTGAGAATGTGATGCTAACATCCAATATCAATATGAAGGTCCACCAGGCTTCTGTGCTGAGCACACTGCTTTATGCAAGTCAGTCGTGGGTAACTTACAACCAACAAGAGCGATGCTTTCCATGTGTGCTATGTCAGGAAGATATTTGGCATAACATGGCAAGCCAGAGTCTCAGACAAAGATGTGCTCTTCCAAGCCCACATTTCTAGCATGTTCACACTCCTGTTTCACCAACATCTCTGTTGGCTTAGTCATGTCCACAGAATGGAAGAAAACAGAATCTCCAGGGATGTGCTCTGCGGGGAGCTGACTTCAGACATCGTGCCCATTAGCAGATCACTTCTGCATTACAAGGATGTATGCAAATGTGACATGAAGGGTGGCAATATCAACCACGCTGTATGACCAGGGCAGGAATGACTGCTGGGAGAGTGCCATGGTGCATCTGCAACAGCACAACCAGACACCTTCAGCTGCAACAAAACATGTCTCCAGCATATTGGTCTCTACAGCCATAGCAGGTGCTGCAGTGTTCCAACAGTTTGACTTAATCCCCAAAGACACACTCCTGCATTGTCTCCCGAGACTTATGGATACGAACCTGCTCTTCAGAACTTCACTGTCATTGTACAAACATCTGAAGAGCAGCCTGGCTGCCCAAGGACTTTGTGGGCTGGGCTTACATCAATCAATCAATCAATCAATCAATCAATTGATTGACTTACATGCAATTTCTGAAAACAAATATATATATATATCCTTCAGCCCACCAGGTGGAGACCATCTTTCCTTGTACTGTGTTGCCTTGTTTGTGGGGTGGAATGGATAAAGGCAGCAAAAAGGAAAATAAATTGCTTTGGTCAAAGCATGTTGACAATTATGGTCACAATTCAACAGAGTTAAATTCACTTAAGGTCTCTGAAATCAGTGGGCTTAGGTATGCTTAACTCAGGGTTGGATTGTTGCCTGTATTGTTGCAGCAACCCCTCTCTGAGGATTTACTTACTTTGTTAAGCTTTCCCAGAAACATTTCTCTCTATAACTTGATCTGGACAAAAACAAATTGTAACCGTATTTGGTTGAGTCCCCATATATTTTCAGCTGGATGCTGCATATCAGCTGTTGGTTAAATCAGTTTCAGCTCACTATTGGCATTCAGTAAGCTTATAATGTAGATAAGGCCTGTGATATCAATCAGGTGTCTACAAACGCAAATAAAAATGCATCTCACTTGACAGTTCTGTTTTATACAATTTCTGTACTTGGGTACCAAAATGCATTGTGTTATCTGCTGACTTCCCCCTCCCCTTTCTTTTATCTAAATAAGTGTTTGCTTTTAGCAAGTAAAGAAAAGAATGACATTCTTCTTTACATGCAGTATGCACAAAAATGCATATATTGGAGTCAAGGGGGTATATGAATGCATATATTAGCGAAAATAACATTTTGAAATGCGTTAGAGTGGGAGAAATTGCTTTGTAAAAATATTCATATTGGGGGAAATGCAAACAACAATTTGTATACTAGACTTTGTTCAAATTGCAAACTAATGTGGAAATGTGGAGAATCAAACTTAAGATTGGAAAAATGAGGGAAACCAAAATTGACACATTTGCTCATCTGCAAAATCTACTCTCTGCAAAATGTTACTGGACAGTGCACAAAATGTGCCTGGACCGTGCCCATGTAATATTTCTTTTCATCAGTGAGATGAGTGATTTTGTAAGCAACCTTGTGAAAGTTTTAATTCATTTTTAATAAACGAATAAAATCCATATGCACTCGGGTTCCACTGTAGTTTGCAAAGATGTATTTAGAATGTGAACACAGCTGCAAATGAATGATTGAACTTTGATCCATCGATTTTCAAGGGTGCTTAAACCTGCCCCAGACAAACAGCAGAAAACTTACTACTTGGGAAATAAGCCTAGAGTGGTTGTGTTGTTAGCCTTTGAGATGCTTTCTATGATCCAGAGGACTTGCTGCTTTATATGCATAGTGTTCTCTGGGAAATCCTTTAACCTCCTTTTGTGCTTACCTGAAGTAGAGCCAGAGTGTGTTAGATAATTACAGGGAGAAAATTGAGTTGGGCCATGAGGGACCAAGAAGATGAATGAACTAAAGCTTAGTTCACTATTACAGGATTTTCAAAAGAACCAGTTTTGGGGGGAAATTTCTCTGGCAGCTCCTGGCATTGGTCTAGCCTAGGCTCATGTTTCTGGCTGAGGAAGTGATTCCAGCAGATCCATTATTTGATCTTGACCAGGATCTCTGGGCTAAGCATAGATTCACCAGTAAGTAGATCAGTGGAAACAGAATTCTTAAAGGAAGGGCACTAGTCTGCATGTAGCTGTGAGCAAGCAAGGAATTCTAAAATAAACCTGTTATCTAATAACAGGTTCTTATTTCTAAGATTCTTAAGCCTCTGAGCACAACATTAGCAAGGAACCTTTTTACTGGTTTGTGGGTGTATCTCCCATGCTGGTGTCTGGAACTGCTGGGTCTGTATACAGTTCTCCCATGAGGCAAATGTTGGAGCTACAGGTGATATAGCATCTTAGTGAAATACAGTACTATAAAGCCATGGATCAAATCTGCCCATTGAACCCTCCTGGACAGGAAGAGGTAGAAGAAGGCTTTCTGTTCTAATTGAACCTTGCTTAACCCAAATGGTTATCCTGAGCTCTGGTCTGTTTTTCTGTTCTGAGTCATTTTTTGTTTCTGAACTATTGGCTGGTCCTGCAGTTCTGGGTTTCTTGTTCAGAGCAGACTGCTACCCACAGCCAAGGGCTGAAAGCCAGATAGGGAACTGAGTGCACACATTGATGCTGTACACAGGCAGTTCTCCACACCAATCCAGCAGCTACAGCTGCACACACTCATTTAAAAGAAGCTAGAATTGCATGACCTAGCTGTTCAGCCAAGAAAGCAGGCAGGTGGATATAATTTCCTCCTCTACCCCTTACCCACTTCCTTCTATCGACTAGGCAGACTACTGCTGTAGTTTCAGCATGATGTGTGCAGCAACAATATTTGGGGAAAGTCTCCTATGAATTCACTATTATATAGAAATAGATACCTCACTGAAAATTATTGCATTTCTCAACAAAAAGTACCATAGAATATAAGAAAAAAGTGCAGAGAAGCATATTGCTTTAGCATGTGAATAAGTCTTATGGGTGCTTCACTTCATATCTGAGCTCCAGTATTCAGGCTCTGATGGCAGAGATATTAGCAGGCACTCATTGGCTTAAATTGACAGTTGGGATCAATAGGTATATTTTTATGAGTTTCTTCTTACAGTTCCCTCTGCTCCCTGAAATTAAAATAATTCCACTAACATAGCAGGACAGGTTCTCTTGATATTTGTGCTGGATGAAGCAAGGAACTCCCTCATCATTTGCAGAGATACCATTGTGCCGAGTGCACAAGGCTTAAATCACAAATCCAAGAGTTTGTCCCTTTTTAAATGAAGCAATTTAAATTTGTAAAATACCAAAAACCTAGATGGCATGGTATAAAAGTGGAGCTTTCAGTGTCACTGCAAATCCCTCTTAAATAATACAGCTCATTTTGAATGGCTGATCTAGTTCATTTATCCAAAAGCTGACATTTTGAATCATATCATTTTAAAGGAATGAAATTGCTTTTGTATCTTGACATGATTGATCATTCGGAGGTTTAACCAGCAATCTGTCTCAGAATCCTTAGTTCTTTTGTGTGCGTTTGTATGCGTTACTGCAACTTATTAATTCTTGCAGAAAACTATATATGGAATGGCTATTTAATTTGGATGGTACATCTAATCACACAATTCTCATTTTCTCCAGTGAGCATTACATTGCAATAAGATAGTCAGTTGATCCCCAGACTGTGAACCACTTTGAGCTTGATCCTATTCAAGTTTACTTGGAAGCAAATCCCGCTGAATTCAATAAGGTTCAAGAGTCATCCCAGGATCCTACACAGTTCTACTTTCTTACAGCTTTTAATGAGAAAAATAAGAATCTCACAGACAGAAATCTATTCTGTTCAAACAAAAATTATTGACCAGAAAAGTCTGAAGCATTACGCTGTACCTATTAAGAGAGATTTTCTGTAAGGTGTGTGTTCATGTCAAGGGAGAAAACATGCTTCTACTTCAAATCATGTGGTGGCAGGACTTAGCCTTAGAATCACAGGCCAGAGAGTATGTTCCACATGAAGCCTCTATAGAGGGTTTCTGCTGTCTCTGGGTATAGCAAGCAGGAAGGAAGGAACATGTGTGCCTAACAGAACAGATGTTGCTGTGTTTTAGCGCTGTTAAGGGGACATAGAGATGTAGCAGTGGCAACAAGGATGGGGTGGACTCACACTGATTGCTGTACTAATGGAACTGCATTAACAGCTATCAGCAAAGGAGCTGGCAAGTGAGGGTTTGACTTGAGCTGTTTGGACTGTTACTGGCTGAGAAGACTGTGGGCTGAGGAACATGTGACCATCCAGATTTTTTTGGACACTAACTCTTATCAGCCCCAGCCAGCATGACAGATAGCTACAGCTTCCCTAGCACTGTTATAACGTCTCCAGCTAATCTTTTCCAAGGTAACAGTTGTAGTCCAGAACATCTTGAGAGTGCTAGGATGGGGAAGGCTGGACTAGGCCTAGGCACAGGCAGGGGTGTGTGTGTGTGTGTGTGTGTGTGTGTGTGAGAGAGAGAGAGAGAGAGAGAGAGAGAGAGAGAGAGAGAGAGAATCAAACCTCAAAGCTTTTTTTAAATGGGATTGTCCCAGACATATGAATCTTTTTAATAATACTGTTGAAAACTGACTTATAGATTGAACACCAAACAGTATTTTGCACTTGGTTATATGATATGCTGGATGAAAAGAAAGTGATCTGCTAAGACCAATTGTTTGCTTTGTTTCAACTCAGGGCCGCTGTCCATGGTAGAAGGGGCAGACTTTGATAATAAGTCACCCTGAATGATGGCAAAATTTGCCCACCCCCAAATATTGAGTAGTTACCTACATTAATATAGGTATTGTTATTATTATGCACAGTATTCCCACAGTTGTTAATAATAATAATAATAATAATAATAATAATAATAATAATATGATGGTGGGATTTATTATTGACAAATATGCACTAGCTTTTATAAAGAAGCTTACAGACTAACTGCTTTCTAATCATCTAGTATCTTTTCTGGTATTGAAGTCAGACTGACTGACCTGCTGTTTTCCTAGAATCTCTCCTTCCTTTTTTAAAAAGATTGCCCATCATAAAGAAAGATTCTTATATCTGAACCTGGCTATATTGCCATTCATGTAATTTAAGTCAATTTCTCCTTGTGCATCCCTGGAGGGCAGAATGAACCAGACTTTCCCTTTCCTTTCCTTTCCTTTCCTTTCCTTTCCTTTTTTTTAAACATTTCAAACTATAATCACATCCCACCTACTGAATATTCTGTTCTTCTCATTCTTCTTGTTTGTGGTTGCCTTTACGCTAAACATACCCAGCTCATTTCCAGACAACCTGGTGGGGTTTTTTTTTAAAGCATTCATCCTGATTTGTTTGCAGGGAGATATTAGACAATGTTGGCTATTTATTGAGCATTCATTATGATTTGTTTACAGGGAGCTTAGAGGACTTTGACTATTTAATTAGCATTCATTTTGATTTGTTGACAGGTAGGTTAGCTGATGTTGCATGAAGCAAATGTTTTCATGCACTTCCCAGTGCTTGTGTGTGTGTGTTTTACACTGATTTCCCAACTGCAAAAAAATCCAATCTCTGTGGGTTTATTGCACATGAGCTCCAAATTAATGCGAATTGTGCAACCTGAATTTGCTGGTTTGTGATTGAATCCCACATCACCATCTTCATTTATTACCTGCCCTTCATCCCAAGGTCTCACCTAAAATACAGTTTAAAACAGTTTTTAAAACTTACCCTATTTTTAGTGCATGCATTTTCTAATTGTGAGTCCTGAAAATATACATCCCAGTTGTCAAAGGCCATGGCATAGAGAGATGCATCTTCAGCAGTAACCGAAAACTCTATAATGAAGTTTCCAAAAGAACCTCCGAGGGCAGAGAGTTCAACAACTTAGGGGCTGCCCATAGAGAATGTCCTAAACCAGGCTATCCCCATCCTCGAGTTGTTGAGGGCAGTGAAACCACCAAGAGGGCCACCCTCTCTGGAATTTAGCACCTAAGGAGGTGATATTTCATATATTTGAGGCTTGGATCATTTAGGGCTTTAAGCACTAATGGGAGCACCTTGATTTGGGACCAGAAACAATCTGGAAACCAATGCATCTATTTGAAAACAGGGGTTATATATTATCTAAATGGGATCCCAGCCAGTAATCTGGCTACTGCATTTGGGACCAGTTGAAGTTTCCAAGTCATCTTCAAGGTCAGCCCTACACAGGACACATTGCAATAATCCAACTTGGAAGTTACCAGAACATGGAGTGTAGTAGTTAAAAGGGGTTGTGGCTGGCAAACCTGGTGCAGCTAGAAGAGGACACACTAAGGCTCCAGTGATGAATCCAAGCTGTGGACATGCTTATTCCAAGGAAGTGCAAGCCCATCCAAGACAGGCCATCTCCCTACCTCCTGGACATACATAACACCTCTATCTTTTCAATATTCAGTCTCAGCAGTTAGTCTGGAAACATCCTAATGGGATTTGTTTTTAAAGCTACTTTCTGAATCCTATCCAAAGGGCCACTCTAACTGCATTTGCAACTAAGTGGTCACTTGAGACAGCATTGTTTTTACAGCTGCCAGCTGAGTAGCATGAAATCCCAAGAGTGTTCTGGTATTTTCTACTGCATTGCAAGGAATCCTAGGGTGCACCTGTTGTGTTGTGAAGTACAGCTACTGGAGCAGTGAGATGTCTTGGGCCATCCCTCCTTCTCGTGCTTAATAACATCCTTAAGAACATATAAAGCCCTGTCGGATCAGGCCAAAGGCCCATCTAATGCATCACTCTGTTGTCACAAGGGCCAGCCAGAGGCCTACAGGAAGCCTTCAGACTGTCTTTTGAATAACAGTCTGCAAAAATGAGGTTTCCTGAATCCACTGCTGAGTGGAACGACATTAATTCCAGACTTTTGAAATCAGTACAATGGTACCTCGGGTTACATACGCTTCAGGTTACATACGCTTCAGGTCACATACTCCGCTAACCCAGAAATATTACCTCAGGTTAAGAACTTTGCTTCAGGATGAGAACAGAAATCGTGCTCCGGCGGCGCGGCAGCAGCAGGAGGCCCCATTAGCTAAAGTGGTGCTTCAGGTTAAGAACAGTTTCAGGTTAAGAACGGACCTCCAGAACGAATTAAGTACTTAACCCGAGGTACCACTGTACTCTAGTCATTACTTGGGTCTTGTTTGGGGCTAAAGAACCATGTTGTTTTCTTACATTTACTAGACACAATGGGTGGAATTCAATGTTACATTAAGGCAATCATTTCATCACTGAAAGCATTTTTTTTATTTCCAGAAAGAACAATTTCCCTTCCTGTCTCCCTTGTGGTGTTCTGGATGTTCTTCCCAAAGCCAATGTATGTCCGTCTCTGCCCTTTAAGCCTACGAGAAGTAGCACTGTGGCACACTGTGGTCCCATTTAAGGTTTATTATTTCTAGCATTTACTGTCTGCCATACAGAGCCTCCTTTTCACCTTCTGCCACCATCCCATCCCCTTTTATCCATGGGCCCAACATGTACCAAACCCTCGACATTCACTAGCTGGCAGAATTCACAAATTCTGCATTTCCCAGGAAAAGTTTAGAATCTAGGATTTATAGTATCAACACACTATTCGGGTTGGTCTGTGATAAAATGCAGAGTCTGTAATACAGTGAATGTTGTTATTCACCTCATGATTTTTCACAGATAATTAAACCATAAGAAGTTCTGCCTGAGCCACTTCTCTATGGTGTAGTTAGCAGAAGGGTTTCTCCAGCTCTGCGTCCTTGCTAAAGCGCTGTGCAGCGACTCTGCCTGCCAGCTTCTGCTGAAGCTGATCAAATGGGTGTCCATACACTGTTTATCAGAGAACCTTTCATCACAGCAAAGCAGAAGGATCTGCCTTCCTTGTTCATTCCAAAGAAAAGCCTGCCCAATTCACCCTATTTATGTAACATTCTGTGAGTGGTCTTTGACTATTGTCAGAGTTCTCTCCCTGTTATTATGCTCCAGCTGTTTGCATCCGGCATGTGTAAAAGTGGCACATTTCTAGGTCCAATTTTGTGTCATCTCAACAATCTCAACGGACAGTTCCATGTTCAAGATAATCAAATCTGCACTGAATCAGTGTTGTTTGATTTTCACACAAATAAACGGTATGCTGAGGCCACGGTTCTTTTCATTTATCCAAAAGCAAATGAAACCACATAGACTGTTTTGTGTTAAACTGCTTGGAAATACACCTGTCAAGGATCTTTGTTGCACAAACCGGGAAGGAAAAGGTCTGGTGTCCTCAGATAAGGGCCCAAAGCTACTGTCTGAGCCAAGTGCTGCCAATTTCTTTATTGTCCAGAAATCTAACCTGCTTGTCTTTCCTTTATGTAATTTTTCAAGTGCCTCTCAACGCCAGGACTCAAGAGAATAAGAGCATGTCCTAAAGCAGCCCTCCACATGCTCATCCTTTAACTGAGGCATGGGAAAAGAATGACTCTTTTTAAAAGGTGAGATGTACATGAATGTGCCTCTGCCACTTGTGCCACTGAACAAGCTATGCCAACTATGCTTCTTATAGCACTTCAGATTAACATGGCTCCAGCATGTGCATACTATGCTGTTAGAAATGTACACTAGAGTCTGTCAGGTACATCTAACTCACAACTTCATCAAGATATGACCCGTTTTTGTTTTAATTTGGGAAATATCCCTGGCACTGCTAAAGATGGCAAAGGTGTACAGGCTATAAGTATACTAGTGAATGTCAAGGCTTGATGACTTGTGATGTCCTAGGTTTTTTCCCCCTCTGGGTTGGATTAAATAGGGTTGCCATATTTCCAAAAGTGAAAATCCGGACAGAAAAGTTGTTGAGCTTTTTAAAGTTTTGCCCAAAGTTGCTGCAGTATTCCCGCTATGTCCAGGAAATTCCAGGTGTATGGCAACCCGAGGTTAAAATCTGAGCCGGAGAAGAAGTGCTGGCTTCTCTTTCAACTAATAATAATAATAATAATAAGAAGAAGAAGAAGAAGAAGAAGAAGAACATTTTATTTATATCCTGCCCTCCCCAGCCGAAGCCGGGCTCAGAGCGGCTAACAACAATAAAAATAACACAACATTCTAAAATCAATTCAAAAATGACACAACATTCTAAAATCAATTCAAAAATAACACAACATTCTAAAATCAATTCACTAGCCCTTGCCACCATTGCTGTTTCCATAAAAGCCACACACTGCCACTTCTCTCCCTATGCTTTCCCTTTCATGGCATGCAATGGTGTGAAAGCCTTGGACTCACAAGTAGCACTGCTACTTGCACCACTTCTCTATAACTGTCTTTTGCTGATTAGGTGCATCCTGGGAAAGCCCTGGGAATCTATGGGAAATACAGTTATTTGAAGGGCTTTTCCAATTGCAACACTTTAATGTGTTATGCTTTGAAAACACTTGTGTCATCACTTGCAACTCTTGAATGAGACATTCCATACAATGCATCGCTTGATTTCTTTCTTTCTTCTTTGAAAGCTGGCACTCTTGTCGTAGACCAAGATTGGCAAAATCATCACCATCGGTATATCTCAGCCTGCATTTCTGAAAAGTCAAAAGCAAATGTTATCTTCACAGTGCCACTGTGGCATTGAATCACAGCTGCAGAATGATATTAAAGTTACCAATGATAATAATAACATCAATAATAATAATAATTAGAAATATTTCTGGAAAGAGAAATTGTTAGTCCCCAGTGAACTGAACATAGGTGATTTAGTGGGGAGTGCTCAGAATGGCAACATATCAGTATAAAAAATACCAGGCCTTGAAAACCTAACTGAAGCATCTCCCTAATCAATGTGTGACATGTTTTTTTGTTGCTCCACTGGAGCAATGGTGGCACCCAGTGGTCAGAATGTAGGAGCAGTTTAACGTAGAAGACTCATACCAAGTTCTTAAACACAGAGCATTATCAAAATGCAAGGGAGCGGGAAATTGTTTGCTTAGTTATACTGCCAATTGAAAGCTGTGTTTGTACTGTCTGTCATGGGTGTCCTTTTTGTATTGTTTAAAAGAATTCATATTTTGTTGGTTTTTGTTTTCTTCTTAACTTCCTCTTTTTATCATTATTATTTGTGTGTGTGTGTGTGTGTGTAAGGTAATTAATAATAATCAATTTTCTCTATATATTTATTATGTTTAGCCCTTCCCATTCTTTAAACAACTTTATGGTTTAAACACACACACACACACACACACACGTCAATAATAAAACCAGGATAAGAAGCTTACATTAAAATCTCACTAAATGTGCTTACAGAGTTAGCTCTGAACACCTAAAATCTGCCTAACCATTAGCAAAAGGGTATTGCAAGAGAACATCAACATAGACCTGTTGGATCAGACTGCCAGTGTCCAACAGTGGAGAGAGAAAGGCTTTGGGGAAGCTCATAAGCAGGTTATGATGTCAGTAGTTGTTTTGGTGTTCTTTGTTCTCAGCATCAAGTATTCAGAGGTCCACTGCCTCTGACTATGATAGTTTTATTTAGCTCTCATGGCCAAACCCCCCCACAAAACCTCACATAAACTTGTTTTCAGGAAGCTGCCTTATCCTGAGTCATACCACTGGTCCATCTGGTTCATTCAGTATTATCTACATCAGTAGTGGGGCCATCATTGGGCCATTACCTCCAACAACTCACCAACGCACCTGTCAGGTATTGAATGGGTAAAAGCATGGTGGGTATTAGCTGCCCACCTGGAACCGCCTCATGCAGCCAATGAAGTTGATCAGCTGATGAGTGCTGAGAGAGGGGCCCTTCGACATTTGCAGAGTTCAAAGGGTCTACCCTCTCATTGCCCACCAGTGGCTAGGAGCTCCTCTAAACATGCAGAACTGATAATCTAATAGGCACTGAGAAGGAGCCCCTCTGAGGTCCATTTGCAACTCAATATAGACTTAAAATGTGCCTATCACCTGGTTGGGGCTATGCCTTCAAAATACTGACCTTCGTCCCCAAGGACCTGTCCTAAAGGCACCACTGATCTATAACATCAGAACATATTGACCAATGCAAGTAGTTTGGGAATGAACCATAGATTTATTGTATAGTACATGCAAAATATTCAGGTTCAGTAACTGGCATCTCCAGTTAGAATGATCTGATGTCCCTGAGACCCTGGGGAGCCAGAGTAGCCATCACTGGGACTGTCAGATGAATGGTCTGACTTCATATGTTTGTAAACAAATAAGCATTGAACCTTGCTGTTCTGTGACCATGCTTAAAAATTCCTGAAATATAGCAAGTCACTTATTTCTACCAGTAAGATATTACCCTTTAAAAAATTAACTTTATTTATTTATTTATTTAAAAATAACCCCCATTTAACAACAAAAAAGCATGGTATGCAGTGAAAATACAGCCTAAGAATACTCAGTCAGCAGTGTAAAGCGTACACAGTGGTACCTTGGTTCTCGAACTTAATCAGTTCTGGGAGTCCATTCGACTCCCAAAACCATTCAAAAACCAAGTCATAGCTTCCAAATGGCTGCAGGAGCTTCCTGCACTCAAGCGGAAGCTGCGTCGGACGTTCGTCTTCCGAAAAAAGTTCGCAAACCGGAACACTTACTTCTGAGTTTGCAGCGTTCGGCAGCCAATTTGTTTGCCAAGCCATTCAAGTAACAAGGTACCACTGTAGTATGATTTAACCTGGAGAGACCAAAAAAAATCTGGATGTCTGCAGAAGTTTATGATTTTATTTTCTTCCTCTACCTAGTCACATTGTGTTGGTCAATTTCTATATTAGAGCCACCTGCCAAACACTTTTAATCCACTTTAATAAGGATGCCCATTCCAAGTCTTTCCTGTGTCAAGTCTAGCTATTAGCAATAGATAGCCAATAAGAGATTTAAATGAGACATCGACAATTTGACCCTGAAATATATTCAATAAAGCGTACTCAGGGAACTAAGTCACAATGATAGTATGTATCTCTAAAAACATTATCTCCCCAAAGGTGATACCTTAACACAGGTATTATCAATGAGTGACTGCAACCTTATTAATATATCTCTCCATGGCAAAATGTGCTCATGATTGCAAATTTATAGGCCTGCAATCTTTACTTCTGAGCACACAGGCTTAAGATTGCACTATAAATGTCTAATTAAGCTATAGCTGTGAACTCTGTGGCATTTTATCTTAATATGCTAGTTTATTTATATGCATAAGAAACCAGTTTCTAGTTTAGAAAGCAATATTACGAATAGCATTAATTTGTTATTTGTCTGTATAGTGGGCTAAAATGTATGTATGTTTTTAAGAATTAAAATAACATTTTATTCATCATAAGAAATCTCTCCACTCTTGCTGTAAGCATCACAATAATAATACATCAACAACGTGCATATGTAACAAGATGTTGAAGCAATTGAAAATCTAACCACCATAATAAATCTAGGTATTAGAACAATCATAAAGCATGCTAAGTATAATTAGTAATGTTTTATGGATTCGTGACTTAATTATTTGTTTTCAAACATTCAACGATTATGATCCTGGTAATTAGTCTATCAACAATATTCTACCATTAATCATGGCACTCATGCAATTTGTCATATATCTTGCTAAAAGCAGACATATATGAGCTGCCAACTTTTACTTCCCTAGAATTAATACAAAGAAAGATTTATGTAAGGCTAATTCTGCTACAGTGCAGTGGATATAGCACTCGAGACATTTAACATACTTGTAAATGGGACTTGGGACATACCCAGTGGCCACATCTGGAGAGGAACCAGTTCAGTAGCAAAGCATATACCTTGCAGCAGGTGGGGAACCTGTGGCACTCCAGATACTTGTTATACTCCTAAGCATTTGTCCCACTGGCTGAGGCTGATGGGAGTTGTAGCCCAACAGCATCTAGTGGACTTCAGTTTCCCAATCCCTATTGTAATGCATACATTTTGCTACTAAACTAGGGTGCTTTCCAGATCTTTGAAAGTGTTATGACCTGACCATGCCATTTAAAAGTTGGCTAAATCTCTCAAGTAAGGTTGCAGGATTCAGTCTCTATCAGTTTAAACCATGGGTAGGCAAACTAAGGCCCGGGGGATGGATCTGGCCCAATCACCTTCTAAATCCGTCCCTCAGATGGTCCGGGAAGTAGAGAAGAAGAAGTAGAGAAGAAGAAGAGTTTGGATCTGATATCCCGCTTTATCACTACCCTGAGGAGTCTCAAAGCGGCTAACAATCTCCTTTCGCTTCCTCCCCCACAACAAACACTCTGTGAGGTGAATGAGGCTGAGAGACTTCAGAGAAGTGTGACTAGCCCAAGGTCACCCAGCAGCTGCATGTGGAGGAGTGGGAGATCAAACCCGGTTCACCAGATTATGAGTCCACCACTCTTACCTTTTATTTAAAATGCACTTCTGGGTTATTTGTGGGGCCTGCCTGGTGTTTTTACATGAGCAGAATGTGTCCTTTTATTCAAAATGCATTTGTGGGACATAGGAATTTGTTCTCTTTTTTTCCCCTTCAAAATACAGTCCGGCCCCTCACAAGGTCTGAGGGACAGTGGACCGGCCCCCTGCTGAAAAAGTTTGCTGACCCCTGGTGTAAACAGATCTGAGGCAGCAGGGCTGGAAAAGTGTGATGCTGTTAGAGTCTAAACAGGGAGACGGCTGTCTAAATCGGCAACTGGTCTGACTCAGCTGCCTCCTCTTCTCCTAGATGGATCCTATAGTAATGTTCTGGAACAAGGAAGAAACCATTAGCAAAAAAGAAGTACTTGTTAAAACAAGACAACCCCATTGCAGACCTCAGCCTGGTCTAATGTGGCATCACGACTAAGGTACCTGAATCACGTTATCCACAGTTATCTTTGCCTGTTACTGAGGTGTTGACTGGTGCAAACACCATCTGAATGTCCCTCTGCACACATGGTGGAACAGGGGGTTAGATTAAGTCCCATCAACATGGTAAATGGTCAGTGGTGATGGGAGGTGGTATCCAATAACACCTAGAAGGCCATGGTTCCCACACTGTACAGTGGTACCTCGGGTTACATACGCTTCAGGTTACAGACTCCACCAACCCAGAAATAGTACCTCGGGTTAAGAACTTTGCTTCAGGATGAGAACAGTTTCAGGTTAAGAACGGACCTCCGGAACGAATTAAGTACGTAACCAGAGGTATCACTGTAGTAGACATTGCCTCACTAAAATTGATTGTATGGAGGCATGGTGAAAGGAGGTGCAGGAAGGTGTGTTTCTTTTAGTAAAAGGTGAACTCTCCTTAGCTTACCTGCTGTTCTGTTTTAGCTTTTCTTGCTAGCCATCACCTCTTCAGGAGAACAATATTCTTATTGCTGAGCAGGGAAGTCACTGCAGCCGAGAGGGCTCACTGGGGTAAAGAGAGACGTTTCTGGCTTTTTCCATTACTGCAAATGACACTCCGGAGGTGAGCAAGGAAATTCAGAATACATTTGTCCTCTGAATTGAAGCAGAAAGCAGAACAAATTTCATGCTGACAAGAAATTATGGTACCAGCATTCTCAAAAGCTCCTTTTCCAGTTAAGGACAGCTGTGAAAGATCTCTTCTGACCCTCTTTCCCTTCATGAAATTAAGAGTTATCTGTTTAAGAAGAGAATAGCCAACTGGCAAAGATTTCTGGCTGCATACAGGAAGAAGCAAAACCTTTGGGAAAATGGATATGGGATCAAGGTGGTCTGAGCCAACCTTGCAATGGGATGAGGTTGCTTTTTTTTTGAACTGGATAAATTTGCATTCAGAACTTTCCCTGTTCAAACTTTGTGCATATCAAAAGTAGTAGTGGTAAAGGTAAAGGGACCCCTGACCATTAGGTCCAGTCATGGCCGACTCTGGGGTTGCGGCGCTCATCTCACTTTATTGGCTGAGGGAGCCGGTGTACAGTTTCCGGGTCATGTAGTCAGCATGACTAAGCCGTTTATTAAATTTCTATGCAGCCTTCATCCAAAGACCACAGGGCAGCTTACAAAATAAAAACACAAAATACATACCATAAACACAAACAAAAACAATTATCCACACATAAAGTCTGAAAGATGATAGAGGCCTGGGAGAAGAGGAAAGTTTTTGCCTGGTGCTGAAAGATACATAACGAAGGCATCAAGCGAGCCTCCCTGGGGAGAGCATTCCATAAGTGGGGAGCCACCACAGAAAAGGCCCATTCTTTGGTGCCACCCTCCAGAGGAGGGACACAAAGATGGGCCTGAGATGATGAACAGAGGGTCTGGGGGAGAGGTACTGCGGTCCTGAATAATTTTAAGGCTTTAGAGGTCAAAGCCAGTACTTTACTCTGGAGTATACCAGGGAGCCAATGGGCTCCATGAAGTGGGAGAGGGCACTACAACCTGAGGCATTCAGATGTTCAGCCAGGCCTTTGACAGGAGCACCAGTCATATCAAAAGGAAAATTCCCCAGAGACATCTCAGAAATCCATTGGATCCACCAGCCTCTGAGGCTGGGCCATCTTAATAGGTCCCCCCAACTACAGTGGTACCTCCAGTTATGAACTTAATTCTTTCCAGAGGTCCATTCTTAACCCGAACTATTCTTAACCTGAGGTGTGCTTTCACTAATGGGGCCTCCTGCTGCTGCCGCACTGCTGGCGCATGACTTCCGCTCGCATCCTGGGGCAAAGTTTGCTACCAGGAGCACCTACTTCCGGGTTAGCAGAGCTCGTTACCTGAAGCGTTCGTAAGGAGGACGGTACGTAACCCGAGGTTCCACTGTATTAGAGGAGGAAAGGTGCTGAAAAGCCTAAATCTCAACAGGAAGTGATATGACCATGTCATGCGATTGGTGTCAATATCCCCCACTTTCTGGTCACTCTCTTCCTGCGCTGTTGAGAAAACAAAAGTTTATATGCAATCTGATATACTGTTGTTGTAAAGGGCTCAGAAACTAAGAGCGAGATCTAGCTACAAATCAATGGAGGTTTGTATTGGTTTCAGTGAGAATCTGATTGCAGCCTAAAAGCTGGTGGTTTCAGCTCCTGCTATTCTTGAACAGGCATGTTCAAGAATACTGTGAGTTGAAGACATAAACATTTAGGCTGCAAACATTGTCCCACTGAAATCAATGCCTATCTTTACCAGCAGAAATAGCTGCTCCTGGTTCAAGTAAATTGCTTTTGAGGCTCAGTTGCAATATAAATGCTGTTTCATTCATGGGTTTACATCTGGAAGCGACAAAATACATCTGGAGCTATTAGCTTTTTGATAGTCATCCATATCAGTACATTCCTGCTCATAGATCCATTAAGGAAAAGTCCTATCTATCTATCTATCTATCTATTGATCGATCTATCGTCATACTTTAAATGCCACCATGTATATGAATTCACAGGAATTTTTAGATCAGGCACGGTAGATCACTGGACGACTGTGATAGATCACTGGATCACCAAAGAAGCTCAAAGACTTTGGCTCCCCTAAAAAAAGTTCAACATTTTAGCCCTGCACCCCCCTAAAATGGGTCTTCCTCCCTAAAGAAAGCTCAACAACTTTGATCTGAACCCCCAAAAAGGGGGTAGATCACTGCGAGTTTGTAACTTGTGAGTAGATTGCAGTCTCTTGGGAGTTGGCCACCCCTGCTTTAGATCATGGGATGACTTGGTGCAACATCTCAAGGTACCGTGGTAATTGGGTCTCAGTGGACGTTTCTGGCTTAAAGCTATATTGAAAATAGAAGGGCCACAGTACTTCCAGTGGAGGCCAGGGGAGGGCCTGCTTAGCTGACATGCATCTTGAGGTATCCCATAACCAGGCATGATGGTGTTCAATCTTTAGCCATCAGGTGATAGCTAAGCCAAAGCCTACCTTCATCTGTAATCAATAAAGTGGAGGCCAATTTTCAATTCCAAAAAGTTGTTCTGTCCTTTTGTTCCACATTCTTCTGCCTCTGGGGGTGGGGGGGCATGCTGCACATGGGCCCGCAAAGCCCTATTGAACTCACTGGGCCTTACTTCTGAGTAAGCATGTGCAGGTTCAGTGCTCAGAGCTTACTTGCAGACCAGCTGCACTTGTTAACAAGAAAGTAATTTACCACTGCTTGCAAAGCCCTGTTCTGTGGCTAGCTAGATATGGCTGAAAAGTCATGGTAAAATCACAAAGAATGCTGGAAAAGTAGTTCAGCGAAATGAAAACTTTAAAAAGCTACTAGAAAGAGCTGAGTCTGGAAAAGAAAGTTCATATATATATACACCATCAGCTCAATGATTAATAGCTATTAATGCAGAGATGTCTTAAAAACTTGTTGGGAAGCTTTCCAATATTATCTTTCGACAAGAATTCCAATAAAAAAGTGTTTAATGGGATAGGAGAATGTTTGCAATCCAATCTACTTGGTGAAGTCCCTGAGTCTTTAGTCAATGTTTGCAGTTGAGCAAGATCAATACTTTATTTAAAAAGTCCTCCTCACTGTCAACCTTTATTAAATTCCCTCAGAATAACATTGTAGAAATTCCTGTGACATTATTCAGCTAATTAGTTGGAAGACAATTTTAAAATGTATTGAACTAAAAGGGTTCATATCAGTAAGGAAGTCTGCTTCTTCTTGTATTTAAAATTCTGAAAAGGTGCAAAAGTTAATTGTTCTGGATGGGAAGGTAGATCTATGCATGCTCTAGTTTTAAATGTGATACTGCAATGTATTTTATGTGCAGAAAAGCTTTATATAACTGGAGGGGCTCAATTTCAAAAATAATCACCATGAAATATTCATAGATTTCTAAAACTGAAAGCTTTTAGTATACTGTATAGACAGTGTTTTAATTAAACCAGTTTCACTTTTGTGGTGATTTTTAACACGAATGTGTCAGTAATTCTAAAATTGTTCACAGTACTTGAAAAAAATATCTAGTTTATGCAGATTATGGAAAACTCAGAGGAAACATTTAATGTTTGGAACCAGATGAAATAAAAATTACCACACAGAACAGACAATCAACTGTTCGTCTTAAGGGCACTTAACATTCACACTTTCTCTCTCTCTCTCTCTCTCTCTCTCTCTCTCTCTCTCTCTCTCACACACACACACACACACACCACATTTTATTGCAGCTTTACTGTTTTGTTAGTACCATCTGGTTATCCTTATTTCTGCCTCCCCATCAGCCATCTACAAAGTTAGCATGAGGTAATTATTTAGTACCTCTTTATGTTTAATTTTTCACCTTTTAGCTCCATTTGTTACATTTGTTTCATGGCATTTCATCTTCTGTGCAGTGTGCTTGTTTGTGTGTGTTGAGGATCATTCTGTCAGAGGAAGTCCCAACTTGCAATAGAAGTATACACCAGGGACAAAGGTTTAATGCCTCGGAACTAAGTAAACATAGGTAGGATTTGTCTGCTACATGGCCAGAGGACTATGGTTTTAACCTCAGCTACTGTTTCCTCCCCTGCCCTCATAGCTTTACAAACCATGTGTGAAAGTTTGGGAAAGGAAATAGGAAGGAAACCTACAAATGAGAAGGGTGGTATCAAGTCACTGCTGGAGTCTGCAAAATTTAGAGAGGGGTTAATGGGGCATGGAGATTTTAAAAACTGGGGAAGTTTGTTTGTTTCCACACTCACCCATTTCTAGAATTCTTCTCCACATGTAGCACAACTAGAATTGAAACTGGAGACATTTTCACGGCTTAGCTCTGATGAGGTGATTGTAGTTCTTGAAAATTATTATATGACCCTGTGTAGCACTGCACCACCAATGTGACTTGCACACCAGTGCAGCATCCAAGCTTCTGATGTCTCGCCCAAGCCATGTCAAGACACAGCACATTTATCATAAAATAAATCATTTTGAAGTGTTTGGTGACATGTCTCATATTCCAACCCAGGGTAATATGTTGAGCATGGAAATCATCATGTCCCCACAATGCACAATGAAATCCCACACTTTCTGGGTATAAGCAACAGGAAATTCTGCAGAAGCTAAATTTCGGTAGTGTAAGACGTTTATAAAAATAAATAGGGAAATTCATGCCATCACCACCAGTGGAAGATAAAGGATAATGCACTGTTGTGGATGCTTGCTTAAGTTTAGAGTAATTTCTTTTTGGTTATGGACTCTGTTTGAGACAGAATCCATTAGAAGCTCAATTTGTCTTACCTAATATGACTATTCATATGTTAATGTTATGAAACCGAGATTCATTTCTCATTCCCAGCACAGAATTTCACTTGGTTCTTTACATTTTGTTTTAGTAGTCCTATCAGTCCCTTTAAGTGAAACAACTTTCTTTTTTAATAACAATGATAATATTAAGACTTTTTGGGGATGGTTACATTTCTACCTAATTCATTTTTTTTTCCATAAGACAATGCTCAGTGCTCACTCAATATCATGGAATATAGCCAAGAAAAACAAAAGAGCAGAGCCAGTAGAACTTTTCAGTTTCTGGGAAAGGCATCCTCAATCCAAGCAAAAGCTGTTTCTGCCAAAGGGAGATTTGAGCGTGAATAACATTTATCTAGCAGGGATGAGACTTGGACTGAAATCCCTGGCCAAATAATGCATTCTTTGCTGCATAAAATGGAACCAGGCAGTTTCGAAGGGGAGTCCCTTCAGATAATAGTAATGGCCTCTAACCCCCCCTTTTTTTTGCATCAAGAATAAATAATAGCAAAGAGCAATGAATCGTGACTTAATGTAGAGCATTCACTTTATCACATTTTGGGAAATATACGGCTATACAACAAATTAGAATCAGATGTGACAATTGAAATGCATTTCATCCCTAATGTTTTAATCACCAGATTGGGATGCCTTCAGGCACATTAGTAATGGAAATGGCACATGATGTCAAAAAGATATGATAATCTGAGAAAAGGAATGCCTTTAGAATAAAAAGGAACACTAGGGGTTTTTTGTTGCAATCCAAACATCTCTGGGCTACACATAGAGCTCTGGGCACATAGAGCTCTGTGTAAGCAGGGGCTGCATCGCCCATTGCAATGTCAGGGAAGGCTTGTGGGGCTTTTTATACACCCCAGAGCCTGCAAACACACACTAAAAGGTTTTTTTTCCCTCCTATCATGCATGTCCTACGATAGGCCTAAGAGATCTTGGTGCCAGTTCACTGCCACAGCTCATAACTGAATTGAAAAGGTATCATGGAGCTTTGGAACCAGCCATGGCAATGCAAAGGTCCCCAGTTTCTTGGCAGCACTAAATTGATTTGCTTACTGAAAAGCTCTGCCTCACTTGCTTGGGACTGTAACTCCCCAGGGAACAAGTCGCTGCTGCCGCCTCTACAGCCACTGTATGTATCTCCATATTTCCCTTGTTGTAAAATATTATGTTTCTAGGAATTGTATGCATCGTGTGAGACTCTTAATCTCAGGGTTGTGCGTCCAAGTCCCATGTTGGGCAAAAGATTCCTGTGTTGCAGGGAGTTAGGCTAAATGATACTCATGGTCTCTTCCAACTCTACAATTCTATGTTTCTATCACTGAACCATAACACACTGCTTTTAGTCACTTTTCCAACAACAATAACAACACCCTATTGATCTGATATACAGCCTCTCTATGCTATATTATCAGATTCCTTCTTCTTGTCTATGGTCCTCTTCACTATGTAATTAGTCTGGGCAGTGATGGATCTATGTATAAGCTAAACAAGCTATAGCTTAGGGCCCCACTCTCTTGGGGGAGGGCAAAAAAATTAAAGGGAAAAAACTGGATGTACATTTCCAAAATATAAGATAAAAAACAAATAAAATAAAACCTACCGGTACATACAGCAACAGTGTTTTGTGTTGTGTAGGCTCCTATGATGTAAGTAATGGGCCCTGCCTGCTAGCCTGCTCCCTAAAATATCACTGGTTTGCTCATTTCTATATATAGGGTGCCTATATTCTGCATGGACTGATTGCATGGCAACATGTGCAAATGGCTTTAGATACCTGTTAGGTCCATAAATTACCATATAGGATATATTCAACACATAAAACAGTGACAAATTGTTGTTGACAAAGGACAGCTGGACATATAAAGGGCCCCATTACCTTCAGTAGCTTAGGGCCTCATCAAACCTAAATCCGGCCCTGAGTCTGGGGTATTGAGCCAGAGAGCAGAAACAAAGCCACAAGGAAGCAGCTGGTGCTACTGATGACAAACTCATTTATTTAGCAGACAGAATGTGGGAATTATGATTTGGATTTGTCTGCTTCCATCCAATCACATGTTATTTGTCTCTGCCATAGGCAACAGGCCTGCTGTTGGTCACAGTTTGATATTAATTGTATTTTTTATTTGCTCTGTTTAGTTTATTCCTTTGTAACTAATTGTTTGAAGTGAAAGTGTGGTAAAACATAATTCTTTGAAATCTCAAATTACCCATTCATTTCTCACTTGCAAATGAGAAAATAAAATGAATACATTATAATTGTTGTCTGAGTCTTGAAAGATGAACACAGCTTCTTTCTATAGTTCAGAAAACAATCTTAATAGGTTCTCGGTAGCCTCCAGATTTTTTCACCATGGATGGGTTGGTTGGTTATCATTACTCCACAGTGGCATCCCTGTGGGTTCCATGCTTTGGAGAAAAATAGATTTTCTGAAGCTACAGAAAGGTCAAGAACAAACAGATGTAACATTTACTAGAACCTTGCAAAGGTTTAGTGTCCCCCAGTGTATCAACAACCTATTCCTAGGTTGCTTCTGTTGGACTGATCCCTCATGTTCAGTGATCCAAAGAAGATCAGGCAGACTGGACTGGCTGCAATCCTTGGATTTGTCCTCCAGCCCTCCCTGCTCCCCAAGGAAGACCTTGACACTCAATTGACAGTCCTCCACCATGCCCCAACTTTTCTTCCCTGCTACTTACATCTCATGTCTCCTGCCAGCCCTGAGCATGTGGCCTTGACAGACTTATCTATTGGATAGGTGGGCATCAAGAAGAACCCACTGTGCAGTTTGGCTATAGTGGCTTCTTCCTATCCTGAGGTGTCACTTTAACCTCACTCAAACCAAGGACTTGCTAGTTAGGAGTTTAACAAGGTGCTCCAGTTGTGCTCTGATTGCAAAAGCCACTGTGATGGAGGAATAGAGTCCTATGAACCCACAAAGTCCCACTGAAATCACCAACTCCAGAATTGCAATTCAGATGTTTGTTTGTTGTTCTTGTTTTGCTTCTCTTCACTCAGCAATAAACCCCAGTTGTGTAGTTGTTCATTTCCCACAAGGAAATGAATGTGCACAGAAGTTACTGGAGTTAAATGGATATATTTTCTGGGCATTTTTACAGGGACTGGATTTAAATAAGAGAAGCTGTTATGCAAGGTTTTTCATCTGGTACTTATTATAAAGCCCTTGGGGATTATCTTCTAAAGGTCTTTATTACCTTACCTGACGCGCAGTAAAAATGGTGAAAAATGAGAAATGGCGAGCTATTTCCCACTGCTAACCTTTATCATGGTATTTGCAAATGTTTTGCAAGTATCTCCTGATATAACTACCACTGAGGAATATTTTACAATGTGGAGAACTTGAGATATAGAGAATCAATGCACATTGACAAGCCATTTAAAAAATAAAAACAATCTTAATTATGTGATTGAGCACAAGATTGCCTTGAGGTTCTGTTTGTGTGGACTTTTGTCAAAGTACAGGAGTTTATGTACTCATCAATAAAACTCACCAAAATAATCTTCATCCGTCGATAAGTATGATCCCTCCAAGACTGCCAGACAAAACAATAGCTTTCCAATGCACACATATTCACCACTACTGGGGGTTAGAAAGGGAGATCTGCTTAAACAGATGAAAGTGAAAGCTGAAGCTAATTGTGCGTGCTCCAGCTCTGAAATCAACCTCTGAAATTATCTTCTTAGCTGATAATTTATGTGTGCATGTCCAGTGAGAGAGAGAGAGAGAGTGAGTTAGTTCTGTGGTTGTTATCTATGCTTACATTCTACTGGAAAATTCTTTGATATTTGCAGGTGTTCATGTACTTTTAAATTATATTCCTGCAACATGTAGGCTAACAGCAGGACAACAAAAATGTGGTTGCAAAGAGGCTTATACTTCAATACTGGATGAACACCAACAGTCTATTATGCAATGGTCTGAGGACCTCACTGCCTTTGCTACATTTAAACATATTTTCTATAAACACTAATCTTGTGTGAATACCTGTTTGGAGGGCTTACCTCGACTTACATGTTTAATTTTAGGTGGCACTACTGATGGTTTCGAGGGACGCGGGTGGCGCTGTGGGTTAAAGCCTCAGCGCCTAGGACTTGCCGATCGAAAGGTCGGCGGTTCGAATCCCCGCGGCGGGGTGCGCTCCCGTCGTTCGGTCCCAGCGCCTGCCAACCTAGCAGTTCGAAAGCACCCTAGGGTGCAAGTAGATAAATAGGGACCGCTTACTGGCAGGAAGGTAAACGGCGTTCTGTGTGCTGCACTGGCTCGCCAGATGCAGCTTGTCACGCTGGCCACGTGACCCGGAAGTGTCTGCGGACAGTGCTGGCTCCCGGCCTATAGAGTGAGATGAGCGCACAACCCTAGAGTCTGGCAAGACTGGCCCAAACGGGCAGGGGTACCTTTACCTTTACCTTTACTGATGGTTACTGTATTCTCATGTGAGCTGGCAGGATTTTTTTGGTCATTGTGTTGGTTTCCCTTTCCCTTTTCTTTTTTCTTCTACTGTTATTATTACTCTTGTCTGTATATATGTTTGTTGTGGTCCTAAAAATATTTTTTTAAAAAGGCATATCAGAAGCTGATCTCTTCCATGAGCACCATTATTCAAATGCCAAATTTCTTGGTACAGTAGCTGTATCAAAACACACTTCAAGAAGAGAAAATGGAAAGTGAAGAAAGATAATAGAAACTATTAACATCACTCATTGACAAAGAAGATCCATCATCAAGCTAAATTCTAAAATGGAATATGATATATTCTTGTTGAATAAAAAGACATATAAATATTCACTTGAACTCGGATCATAAATGACTTAAACTGCTGCATATTATGCAATTTATTCAAAGCTGACTGCATTATGAATTTGTGGAATACAATTTCAATCTCAACCTAAAATCAAACAGAGGAGTAAAATAGAAAGGATAGAAGAAAGTGTGTTATCGTCATAATTCAAACTAACCAACAGTGTAGTGTTCTTTTGAATATTTTTAATCAGTTTACTTTCCTGGGAAACCAGGGCTGAGTTCTCAGCTGAGCGAAGCACCTCCCACTCTGGCATTAGACAAGTTTTACTATCTTAAGTTGTGTACCTGGTAGGAAATGAAAGAAAGACTATAAAATGCTGTGCATGTCATTCATTTAAAAGAGTTCTGTCCTACTCTTCACCATAAAGTAGCTTCACTCAAGTAATTACAGTACGCTGAAATGCAAATAACATATACGATTAAAATGTAAAAGAAATCAGAATCAGAAAAAATATAACAGTGCACAATGAATAACAGCACATAGCTTCTGTGCCTGAAAACCACAGAAATCTGTTGTACTTTCCCACATTCCCATGTGGCAGTTTTGTGCTGTGAACTTCGCACTGAAAAGGATAAATCCAGGTTTGCCGCATATAACTTTTTTCAATTGAACCTAAGCTGATGTTGCAACATGACTAGAATACACTTTTTGTTCCTCTATGGGTAAAAATCAATATCATTTTTAATGCAAACCCTAAGAACCTATGAGTTGGGAAAACAGAAAATAGTTTTTTTGTTTTGTTTTGTTTTACAGGATTACTTTGAAAACTCACCTCCACTTTGGGAAGTTCAGCTTTACCTTATTCCCTATTCCTTTTATCTCCTTCCCTAATTTAAAGAAAAAAGAAAAGAAAACCGAAACCCATCACTCAGGAGTTGACTGCAGGAAGAGATAACCTTCCACACCTGCTTAAAGGTGGTGCATTGACTATTTGCTCAACTGATTAAAGGATGAATAAACAATAGTATCTGTTAACAAGCACTGATAGCTCTTCAACCTGACCTTGTGAAAATGTCCTCTCATGGGCTAAGGATGACTTTAATATTGCATGGGAACTTCCTTAAGTGGATGAAATTGTTGCTAGAGGGAAAGTCTTTAAATAGTATAATTGGAATGGATTCTCTTAAATGAAAGTAATATTTTGCTTTCCAAAAGATGTGCTCTTGATGTTTGTTGTGTTCATTCTGGGCTCTTATTCAGCTGTTTAGTCACAACAATGGTGCTCAGGTAATTTAGGAGTTTGATTAAAGCATCCAAAAGGAAGGAAATAAAGGCTCCTTGCTAAACCTATTTGTTTTCTTTACCCTGAAAACAAGGGAGGAAATTCTTCAAAATGTGCTTAAGAACTATTCTTTATTGCTAACATCAGGATCCATACTATAAGCCCTAAGCCATAAAGCTAATCTTTTCACAAAGTGTATTTAATGTGATTTTTACAGCCTGATTACATTATTTTGTAAATAGAGGAACAGGATATTAGAGATGTACACGAACAATTTTTTTCTTTTGGTTTTCAATTTGTTTTCATTACTAGACCCCTCATTCATCTGACTAATCCTTCACAGAAATCATATTCCTTTTATTACTCACATTTGTGGTTTTTGTTGGTGTTTTTTCTTACTCTTTGTACTGATTTTGTTGTTAACTGCAGAGCTACTTCTTCTCCTGGCAGATTTTTTTATTAAAAAACTTGCCCTTCATCACTACATGATATCAGAGTGGGACAGAATAATGGAACTGAAAACAAAAGAAAATAAAGAGGCCAATACAATCATCAATAAAAAGAGCAGATTAAAAACACAGCCATCAATTGCAGCCCAAATATCCAAACCGCAGCCCAAACAAATCCAAAAGATTTTAGCTACTCACAGTGCCCTGGAATGATGCAAAGTCTGGGGCACTGTGGATAATAAAATGGCAGCCAACAGGAGAAACCCATTGAGAAAGTCAGGATAAAAACAACTAAAGATGGATTGGAATTGAAGGTATTTGAAATCTAGATATGGATTGGACAACCTTTTTCTGGTGAAGGCTGCATTCTGGAAGTAAGGGTAAAGAGAAATCAGACAGGGGTTGCCTGCCAGCAGTAGATGGGGCTGTAGTCAAAAGAACCCAGAGCAGAAAGTGGGTTGGGTGGATCCAATGGTTCTGTGGGACCACACCCTTTTCTCTCTCTTTCTGCCATGCCTTTCCTCCTTGTCTCTCTTTATGCTACTCCGTTTTTCCCTGTTCATGCCATCCTTTCCATCTCTCTATTTCTTTTTCTTCTTTTGCCTCTTTGCCACCTACATGAAATTAAACAAAGGGCCACATGTGGCCTTGCCCAACATAAAAATCAACTTGGAAGAAAGAAACAACGAGGCATTAGCTCTCTGTTTATCTATTTGTCCTATTAACAGGAACCATTCTGGTCACTCAAGCAAATAGTTGATTTCTTAACAGATAATTAAATACCTCCTGAACAGGATAAACGTGTGGTCAAGAGAGAGCTATTAAAAAGGAGATTAGAGGCCATGAAACAAAATAAAATGGAAACTCCACTTTTATGAATTGTCATTAGTTTGACATAGAAAGATGCTAGTAATTGTTCTTGACATTATGGTCCTTTGAGTCAGGAAAGCGCCACAGTTATTGCTGTGAAGCAAGCTGATGGAACGTTCTATTGTTTCACAGGGACTGCATGTTTATACTTTAGATGGGCACAAGGCCTGTGGAGGAATTTTCCTGCAGTACTACCAGGGTGACTGCTATTCCTTTAGCTTGAGAACAGCTGCTATATTTTACAAGACTGCTAATTTGACCTTATGGAGAGTTTGCAGGGTTTCTTTGTTAGAAGAAATGCTTATTACTTGTAGGACACAAATACTCTCATTAGAAGTATCCTGTGATCCTTGCTGGGCTCTTTACAAAAAGGCCTTTTGCTGTAGGAACTGAAGGAAGCTCTGTGGGCCAAATGAGATTCTGAATGTGATGAACAGGGCAGGGGCGGGGGCTGTCTGAAAGACCTGCTTCCAGTCAGAATACACAATACTAAGCTAGGTGACTAGGTGAGCTAGTCTGACTTGGAATAATTATTATAATTTATTTATTATTATATGCTGCCAAAGTGGCTTAAAAGAAACATTAAACTACTTCAAAACATAAGCATTATCAACATCTAAAATGCCATTGGAGTCATTCCTAGGCAGCTGGTGGTGGAATTGGCCTGCGGGAGGTAGAAGTACAGTTTGAGGTCATCTACTTCCCTTCCTCTGCTGAATGCTCGGTGGAAGTTCACCTATATATATCCAGCCTTGTCTTGTCCTAACACACACAGTTTATCTGTTTGTCTACCATTATTTCTTTCTGCTGTAGACTTGGATAAATACTCAGTCAGAAAAGGATGACACGCGGGTATTCATTGCACTCTCTCCAGAGACACCAGGGAACGTGGCATGGATAAAAGGTTTTATAAAACATATTGGGGAGTAACATGCTTTCCGTTTTGCCTCCTCAAGTGGGAAAAAGAAATTTATATTTGGTAAGAAGCCACTCAGACCTGTCCCTGTTTTCCTGTTGTAGAAAGAGCAATGTCAGTCTTGCAGATCTCCGTTCAAAGGATTCACTCAGTTCACTTGCTGTGAATGTATAAGGAAAACACAGACACAGAAATTTGTATTTTAGAGGGATACCATTATAACTGAGGAGCAGGAACAAGAAAACTAAAACAAGTGAAGTCTGAGTTGAAGGCACTTTATTAGCTCTCTTCAACATGGACAGATCCATAGGAAATCCTTTAGGGACAGACCAGATAAAAATGATACCTGTCTGCCACGGACAGTATTGTATTTCTGCAAAACCATGGTCTTTCAGGGATAGGTAAGTGTGAAGGGAAAATATATTCTCTATTAAAGATTCCCGCAGTCCTGGTAGTCTATCCTCCATCGCTACCTCTAGAGTGCAGTTACTCTTGTGAGCTGCCAAGTATTGTTGGTATCTGGCATTTTCCAATCTTGTAAGGACATGTTTCACACACACAGGTATAATTTTCCCTGTGTATATTTTAATAGCATGATGATGAACATTTAAACAACACAATGATAAGGGGGGAAAACACTATTTGGGGGATCTATGGGACAGTCCCCGAGACTGTGGGACAGTCCCCGAGGCTATGGGACATAGCCACCGAGTTGCTGTTGCCTAAATGTACATGTTCTCTATTTGCAGGCATACATACAGTAGTACATCCTCATTTGGATGTTTCTGAGTGGCCCCTGTACATACTTTCCCAGCATGTACTTGTAGTACATGCCAAATAAAAACATGCAAGGAGGGATATGCTCTTTAAAGTAAACCTTGCAGTTTCTGGGAAGTTGTGTGACATCTACCAAAACTATTCTGAAGCAGCACAAAGAATGATCCCGCAAGGAGTTTTTCAAGGACATTTCACTTGCTGCTTTTTAAGAAAAAGAATGAAAATCCCAGCTACTATTAAAGATCACCTGTTTGTGGGAGGTTTCTGAGAGACCACAAGTGGAGAAATTGATTTGGGAGTCCTAGAAAATCATTTTAGTGTCTCCCCGAGTGCACCAAAGCTGTCGTCTCTCTGAGAAGAAAATATGAGCAAAGATTATATACATAGAGATAGAGTAGGTGGAGAAGGCTTAATCAAATCATGAGAACACTTTTCTTGAAAGAATGGCAGAAGTATAAATTTAATGGTGTGGGAAGATTGTTCACCCTAGTAAGAGGTGTCTCCCGCAAGCAATAATGCTGGATTTAAGATTCCTTAGTATTCTACTGAACTACTTGCTACCTTTATTCTGTAATGAGGTTCCTGGGGCATTACCATACATAATGTATCAGTGATCTGTGCTCATCCTTCCATTTAGCAGAAGGTATTTTAAAAGCTCATTGCAGGTTGTCTTGTAGCAGTGTAGAGAGCCAGACTTTTTAGAATGTGGGCTGCCCAATTGCTGTCATATAAACTGTACATGTGTTTGCTGTGCATGAAAATGGGTGTTGCAGTTTGAGGGACTGGTTTGAGAAATCATCATTGAACCATAAAACAAAACAAGGAGAGGGGAAATTTGGCTGGGGTTTTCAGCAGGATATGAACAGTTTTCATGGCTCTATTTTTTTTATTGAGGGTAGTTAAAATTTGGCACCTATGTCACTGAAGCTAAGATTCATAGGAATGTCATCAAAGGTATTCTCACTTCTCCTTAGCACAGAGCTTCCAGCCATCTGTGACATCAAAGTCCATAAACCAATGGTAGCCAGAGAAGGTGGAAACTCCTAGAAACAGAAACCTAGTTTCCTGTGACTTCAGGATATATCAGCCAGAGACATTAAGAGATGTGGGGCTGGTGCTTCTGCCACATACCCATGTTTCAGGAATGGACCACAATATGAACTTTTTATATCACCCCATGAACTGGATCGTGGTACTAATCAACTGTTGGGTTGATGACTTGATCTTTGCCCTATGCCAAGTTCTTATTTGTGGCCATTTTAAACTCTTTGGTCTACATCTAATTCTTGCTCCCTTGCCCCCACCTACAGTTTCTCTTCATTTTTTCTCTCTGCTGCTGTTCTCTGTGTTTCTCTGTAACTTCCTCAATTCTGCCCTTGGTTAATTTGCTCCATTGGATTCTTGAGCGGGCTGTCTTTCTGCACTTCAGTCTTGCCACTTCCGTGTTCATTGACAGGTACAGAGCACACAGATGGGATGGGATTTTCAGCAGGGTGAGGAGAAGGAGGAATGGTGCTTCTTGAAAAATCCCCATAAATAGCAGGGCTGCTTGGGCTTCCTCAAATGTAGATGAGATAGCAATACAGCTTGAATGAGTTACTTCTGTAAATGAAGAATAAAATAATGGAGAGCACACTTTAGGTGCATTTGATGTTGAATTAACAAATGTCAGGTGATGTCAAATGATTGATAGGTGGCTGACCCAGCTGGTATGTGGTAAACTCTGGGGAGAGATCATACCTGAGAATATCACGTATCAACACCTTCATAACAATCAAGGTAGATGATTGCTAAGATGGCTCAGTTGGTAGGGCATGAGACTGTTAATATCAGGGTTGTGGGTTTGAGCCTCATGTTGGGCAAAAGTTTCCTGTACTGCAACGGGTTGGACTTAGATGACTCTCATGTTCCCTTTCCAGCATTACAATTCTAGGATTCTAATATGCTTTTTCTTTTATGTTCTATGGTTTTATATTAGAACTCACAAAAACTGGAATTCTAATATCTGCAAAAAGTTTGAAACATAGTCTTAGCTAAGCAGTCATGCAGACACATTATGCAAATCAAACCTTTTGAACTTGCTGGGAGACTGAAGAGGAGTGCTTCACTCTGCGACATTTTGTTGCACATCCACTTGTAGCTCTATCATGGAATTATGGGGAGAATATCTGTTTTGCTGTTGATACTGTAATATTGAAAAAATAATCTTAACACATTTTGTGAACTTGCGCATTAGGTTAGCTGAAGAGCAGGGTACCGCTGAAAGCTTACAATTTCAATTACAGAAATATTTATTGCTTGAATAGAGCCAGGCAGGAATATATAATTCGAGCAACCGCCTGTGGAATGTGACCTTACAAAACACAATCTTTCTTTCCTCCTGGTTGGTTTTTTTTTTTTAATGAAGAAAAAGCATGCATGGTAAAATGACAGAGACCATATGGCATGGTTTCAGTAAGATAATGTATTTTCTTTGTTAGCCACGATTATGGATCCTTTAGCCAATGAGAAATCCTTTTTTTCTAATTAGGCCTTGGTAATTGGTCATAAGACATGAATATTCACACCTGAGAGGTTAGATATTGCTGTATGTTAATGTTAGTCCATTTCAGCTGGCATTTGGCTCTTTTTGAAGAATGAACAAAGAGACACAGAAATTTCCTGTTAAGTCCTAGAAGAGCTGAAAACTGACAATAGAGGTTGAGCAGTCAGCGGATTGCAGCAAGCATAAAAGGCCAGGAGAGATTATTTCCTTTTTTTCTTAAGAGTCCAAAAGGGTGAACATATAAAAGATGTGGGGTCAAGAGCTGTCCATCAAGTTCATATACTAACCAAGAGGAAGAGCTTCCAGGGATTTATTCTTTAACTTTTTGAAATATCAGTTGTACAGTGAACTACTAAGGATGTTTATTCAGAAGTAAGTTGTGTTTAATTTAACAGGACTTTCTTCCTAATAAGTTGTCATGGATATGAGAGAAAAATATATTCACTTTTATCCCAGAGGTCTTTGCACTCTTACTTAAGCATTCTTTTTGTAGCAGCTTGCATGTACTTGACACTTGTAAGGCTCTTGCTAAGTGAACAGCCTGACTAATCATCTTAACTTATCATTAATGCCTGTCGCTCATAATATAATACACTAAAGGAAATAGGAAAACATTTCAGGATGTTTGCCTCCTAAACAATAAGTGCTGATCGGGTGACTGGTATGACCTGGATCCCACTGGGACTGACTGCATTCTGGAGTTCCTAATGGGGAACTTGAGTGCAGCGTGTTCTTGCGAATAGCAGTGGTTGCAACTGATTGATTGGTGATAACTACAGCCCTGTTAGGTCTGGCTCCAGGGGTGGTTTTTTGCAGTCCAAGCCAGTCTGAAAAGGCCTTTTTTCATATGAAGCAACAGCTTGAATTGAAGCCCCCTGGCTGCAGTGGAAGAAAGTGGGGGGGGGAGGGGAGATCCTTAGAGCACCTGAAGAGTATTGTGTCACCTGATGTCATGGTGTTGGCAGATGGTTGACAGGTAGGCAATCCCAGGTGAGGTGACTTCTTAAGGTAGCAGATTCAGCCTCCAAGGCAGCGGTTCTCAACCTGTGGATCGCCAGATGTTGTCGGACTCCCATCATCCCTGAGCTCTGGCCTTGCTATCTAGGGGTGATGGGAGTTGTAGTTCAACAACATCTGGGGGCCCACAGGTTGAGAAAGGCTGCTCCAAGGAATGCATCACCTGTTGGTGCTTCTGCGGTGACAGCAACGGCTGCAGCAGTCTCCTTGGAGGCCAGAACTGCCCCACCCCAAGGCCAATTCTACAGCAACCTCTTAGCAAATAGGGCACACTACTGGTCTCTTCTCACTCTTGATCCCAATGCAGATCATTATTTCCCCTATGTTCTTGATGTAGATCTTCTCACCTCTTATTCTGTGGTGGAGGGCAGCATTTTGTGGCTCACCTCATATGCCAAAATGTTTTAAGCTGGACTTAGACAGCTCCATTCCTATGTCAAAGTGGCCCATAGCAGGTGGGAGAGCTCAGGAACCAGTGTTCTGTCTGGATCCTGTTCCCTGTCTCTGTGACAAGTTGAACCAAGGCTTAGCCCTAAGTAGCAACTATACCAGAGGAGGAGCAAAATAGCTATAATTTCCTCCTTGGGAACCAACACATTTTCATGGTTTGACTTAGTGTTTCATGTGAACTGGATCAGCGAAACAGTGACACTTATCCTAGTTCAACATCTGATATTTTATCTACCACTGCACTTTTAAACACAAGCTAACACTGCTCTATCGTGTGCATATATAGCAACAATAATTTTATATGTGGCCTTCTTTGAGTGGTTCCAATGTACTGTATCTATTAGCAGCTAACACAGGAAGAGGTGCAATAATCCTTAACACATGAAACATGTAACAGCTCCAGGAATATAATTTATTCCTGATAGCACCAAATTATTGGCATGATCAAATGATTTGGCATGGACAAAGTTAAATCACTTAATGATCCATTCATTCCAATGGGAGAGATGTACCGTAAACTTACGACATATGGCTCCTAATGAAATCGATGGGACTCAGAAATGCTTCATTTTGGTTGAATCATACCCTAAGTTGTCAGGAGCACTTTCACAGTTTTGCCTTCTTACCATTCTCATCTCAACCACTGCAGATTATTTCCCCCCCCCCTTTTTTTTGTAATTTGTAATGCTCTTTGCAGTTTCTGGTGCAAAAGTGATATATTAGAGCTAGAGTGCCTCATGGATTTTGCAAATTATTGTCTTGCAGTGTGAAGCTTTGACCTTTTCAGCACTCTAATTTCATTTGCTGTCTTGGTTATTTAGACTCTTCTCTCCCATTGTAAAATGAAAGTAACAGATGGGAATGACTGAGCAGCTGAAATAGCTATTGCTAGGGATGGTGTGGGTGTATGGAATCAAAATAATATAAAATACCCCTTCCCCATTTCTAAGCAATGAGAAATTCCAGGGGCAATGCTACAATATCGAGACAATTGGGACATATGGTGGGTATCTTTCGCCATCTTTACTCATAGCTGAGTAAGATTGTCTTCCATGAATACGGTCTTAACAGTGAGTCTGTGATTGTGGAGGCCAATTCTGGATCCACACATCCTTCCACATTGGGGACATAACTTTCTGGGCGACAGTTGATCACGGTGCATTCCTCTTAGCATGTTTCTCCTTTTCACTCTGAGTTCATGCTTCTTAAAAGTCCACAAAACCTTTGGTAAAGGCTGTTCTCCAATTGGAGTGCTCGCAGGTCAGAGTTTCTCAGTTATCAGTGCTTATGTTACATTTTTAAATATTTGCCTTGAGTGTGTCTTTAAATCTCTTTTGTTGTCCACCAGTGTTTCATTTTCCATTCTTGAGTTGGGAATAGATTAGTTGCTATGGAAAAGGATAATCAGGCATCCGAACAACATGACCAGTCCAACAAAGTTGATGTTGAAGAAACATTGCTTTGACACTGGTGCTCTTTGCTTCTTCCAGTACACTGACATTAGTTCACCTGTCTTCCTAAGTGATGTGTAAAATTTTTTGGAGACACTGTTGATGGAATCTTTCGAGGAGTTGGAGACAGCGTTTATAAGTGGTCCATGTTCCACAAGCATACAGTGAAGTTGGCAGTACAATAGCTTTGTACAAACATTTTGGTTTCCCTGCAAATGTCTTGGTCCTCAAACACTCTGCACTTCAACTGGGAGAAAGCTGCACTTACAGAGCTCAGGCAATGCTGGATTTTAGCATTGGTGTTGGCCCTTGTGGAAAGATATCTGCCCAGGTTTTATATTAGAACTCACAAAACCTGGAATTCTAATATCTGCAAAAATAAAATTCTGCCCAGGTAGGAGAAGTGATTGGCACTTTCCAACGTTACACTATTAAGTCTGATTTGTTGTGCTGCAGAGGGGTTGTTTTGTGCTTGTTGGTGCAGCACTTTGTGTTTTGTTTTGTTTTTGGATATTGAGCGATAAGCTAAGCTTTCCGTAAAGGTAAAGGTAAAGATACCCTCTGACCGTTTGGTCCAGTCGCGGACAACTCTGGGGTTGCGCGCTCATCTCGCTCTATAGGCCGAGGGAGCCGGTGTTTGTCCTCAGACAATTTCCAGGTCATGTGGCCACCTATCTATCTGCTTGCACTTTGACGGGCTTTCAAACTGCTAGGTGGGCAGGAGCTGGGACCGAACAATGGGAGCTCACCCCGTCGCAGGGATTCAAACCGCTGACCTTCTGATCGGCAAGCACTAGGCTCTGTGGTTTAGACCACAGCACCACCCGCATCTGCAAAGATATTTCGGATTGTTTGGAGATCATCCTCTGAGTAAGCACACACTAATGGTGGGCATATCCACACTACAGAGCATATCCAAACACCCTTAAAGCACATGACTTCCCTCCAAAGAATCCTCAGCATCTTGTTGAAGGTGCTGAGAACTGTAGCTCTGTAATTCCCAGGATTATTGATGGGTGTGTGAGCTTTAAATGTACTTTAAAGGTATCCTGTGTATTCAGCTGTTATTTCTGTAGCAGATTCCTAGAGCATAGCCAACTCCAAAGTGGCAATTCTGATAACTCAAGATAAACTCTCAGATCTCTGTCTCCTCCTCCCCAACCCCCCATCTGTCCATTCAAACTCTTAACACCTCTTTTCACATTCTCTTGCTTTCTCATGCACAATACCCTGAAGGTGAACTGCTTATTCAAAGGACCATCTATAGTCATTAACAAAAATTGACATTCACCCTTGAATTTCAAGGCAGTATTTTATGCAATTGCAATTATGATGTCACTGATTATATATTGCTGTAGTAGAATGTATGAAATTATTTTAGGTGCTCAGAGCATGTAATGTTGATATTAATGAAGCTAGACAAACCTGTTTTAACTACAGCTTCTCTTTTGCACCCTTAGAAGCATAGTATGGTATCATTGCTCTGGCAATTTCTACTTATATGCTTAAAGATAGTTCATTATTTTGGATGAATCAAAATTTAATCTGTACTCCCATAGGATATCCCATCGTGGAACCAAGGAATAAAGGTTTTCAAAGGAAAATGAGGAGCCCAAACCTGAGAACGAATCCTGGACTTTTTAAGAAAAACAAGTCTGGTCAGAAATTCATATCCACCACTTCAAAAATTTCAGCAAAGTATCATAAATATCCATCCATTGACCACAAGACAGTATCTGCTAATCAAAAGCACATTGCAGAACATAAATTTCGGTCATTTTGCCATTTAATCTGACAGTGAGAACTCTTCTTATATTTCTGTCTCTAGGTTCATGATTCCATATGGCCATATGAGCCACAGTTGATGATCCAAGTGGTGTATGGTCTCTGGATCAGGTGGTGTGTAGTCTCTTGCTTAAGATCGGGAGAGTTGCTTGTCTTCAAGAGTGTGGCTGTTTACAGCAGCAGGAAGGGCCAGAGGGACAAAGATCTCCTGGTTGTTTTCTAACAGACTATGAACTCCTGAGAAGAGAGTTGTGATTCTTTAACACTCTGAGCCACACTGACACACAAATCTTGTGAATGGAGTCAAACACTCTGGAACAGATTTGAGAAGGGTAGAGGGAGGAAAGAAAATCCTATTGAACTATCATTAATATTTGCACTAATGGGAGGAGTTGGTAGAATACTTCACAATGAATCTACTCTGAGTTGGATACAACCCATTGATGGTATTGTTCTTTCTGTCTTGGATATTGTGAACTGTTTTGAAAAGAGTTTCTTTTGTGGAAAGGTGATATGAAAATGAAATAATTTAATATATCAAGCATATTTCTGCAAAGCGACATGGACTAGCAACGTGAAACTTATGGAAGATGTTATTCCAGTGAGCCACATGGGCAGCATCTTCTGCATTAGACGGTCATCTGAGTAAAGGAGGCTAGGCTGCTGTGATTTTTCTACATTTCTTCAGTCTCTTCCATATAATCTTGTTCCATATAATCAGCAAGCACATAAATCCAGTCATCTGTCATTTTAAAATATTGTTGGTTGATACCAACTAATAACATTTATGAAACCACATGGTAATTGGAAGCAGCTTTCCTCTCAGCCAACCTGCAAATGTTTAGGATAGGATTGCACTTTTTTTTAAAAAAAAAAACTGTTGATAAAATATAAAAATGCCAAAATCTCAGACCTTTCTGGCAATGGAATACTAGCATACCCTCATATTTCTTTTGTATTGTGCTGGTTCAGCAGTTGATACATCATCTTCATTTAACTTATTTGCTAGCTCAACAAATCATAGAATCAGACCATGTTCATATTCCATTTCACTAACAAAGAAAAATGTAAAATACTCTCAGAGTCAAATATTAAATCAGTCTCAAAAAGATATCTTTCTCACTTGACATCATCTCTAGAAACCTAAAACAAGTATCCTAATTATCTCATAAAGCCAACTAACAAGAGTGCTTCCTTGAAGTCACATATATATGCAGGATATGCAGTTTCTCTGGAAGTCATTTTTGCAAGTGAGAAATTACTTTTGGTTGCTCCATCAGTGTTAGTTCCTGCAGCAATAATGAAGCTGAGCTGTAAAGTGTGTCTGTGCCCAGAGCAGTCTCTCAGCACCACCGTGCTAATCTTCATCCAAGTCAATCTTGAGTGTGAAGTGAAGCATCAGAAAGCACACAGGAGACATATGCTAAGAGCCTACTAAGCAAAGGATATAGCGGAAGGACCTGATGTTTTCAGAACCTCGTTAAATTGTAAAGTATCTATTCACAGCTATTGAATCAAACCTGCCCTTTTTGCTATATTATGAACGCTGCAAGGATTGGTTTGTGTGGCTGTTGAAGATGATCCTTCAAATTACTACCCAAACTGATGGATTCAAGTTACAAGAAAGGGGGTTCCAACCATACATCAGGAAAAACCTTCTGGTGGTAAGAGCTGTTTGACAGTGGAACAGACTCCCTTGGAAGGTAATGGACTCTCCTTCCTTTGAGGTTCTGTAGCTTTTGGGCAGTAACAACTCGAGGACATTATAGGAGGTTAAGGAGGAGGCAAACAGAGTTTCATGCGCTCTGGCACTCATCATGGTGTTCTGTTGCACCAGAAGTGGTTTAGTCATGCTGGCCACATAACCTTGGAAAGCTGTCTGTGGGCAAACCCTGGCTCCCTCAGCCTGAAAAGTGAGATGAGCATCACTCCCCATAGTCGCCTTTGCCTGGACTTAACTGTCCAGGGGTCCTTTACCTTTAACTATAGTCTGCACATAATGCTAAGCTACAGTGAATGTAAATTAAGGTTTATAAACCAGCTACAAAGCTTGGATAATGAATTGCCCTTACTCATAGTTAATAAACCATAGTTTGCTGCTGGGCTAGAGTCACACATAACACCAACTAATGGTTTAATAAACTAGAGTTTAAAAATAGATTGACATATTCCTCATATTTATATTTAATTAATTTTAAAAAGTTTATGGTAACTTGGATTCTGTTCAAAGGGCAATACAATTAAAGTGATACCTCTGTCAAATGTTCTAGCTAATTTTCAGTTTCAGATCTACCTGAATAATTAAGTTCAAATTAATTTAACAGATGAAAGTTGGCCAGTCCACAAATTTCTCTGCTTAAATCTAAGGCTTTTATTCTGTTAGACTACTGGAAGTACATTTCAGCTATATTTTCAATCATCTCAGTAAATTTTGTTCTCTCTGTGCCCCCCCATGTCCCAAATTTCCATTATCCAGTTTCAGCTGGTAAGCACACTTTGGTCTTCCTTCTCAGCTCTTGTACTCTTTAGTGAATATGTCCATTCATTTAGATTACAGAGAAATTGTAAGCATTTTAGATGAGCTAACCTACCTTGACAGGTGGTAACACCTGCTAAGAAATAATAGCAGAAGGGGGGAGTTGCTATAGCAACTATGACAGCTGTAAGTCTACTGAAACATACCAAAAGCTGTTTTTATAAAGGGAAGAATGTAGATGAATGAGGAAAAACAACTCTTAGGAACAGATATTGGCCAAAGTATGATTCAGGTCTTGGCTGAGGTCAGTACATACACATCTCTTACATGAATTTCTTGTCTATTCAGTACCCACATTTTATTTTATTTTATTTGTCCCTTTTTTGAGGGGGCAACCTTGTCAGAGCCATACATGCACATCATTTGAACAAAAACCCATTTGGGTGGGTGTGCAAAACACACACACACACCAAACCAGAGCCCCCACTCTTACATTACTCAATTGTCCAAAAGAACTCTAGAATCAACCTGGTCTGCATGCATGCTATTTTATTTTATATTTTACTCCCAAAGCCTAATGCACTGTTCAAAAGCTCACTTTGACCATTCTAAAAACTTTTTGGTCTTTATATAAAAGATCTTACTTGTTCTCTGTGCAGTATCCAGCACACATGGAAAACAGGAGATTACATCTCCTATCTCCTACTTTCTATCTCATCTCTTCCTGAAGCAGGTCCTTCCAGACTGGTTCAAAATCCTGAAAATGCCTCTAGAAAACCTGCTGGTGCCATTTTTAGGAATAAATGTCTATTTGGTGTGTCAATGGATAAAAAGGATGTTGGATCCAAAAACGTAGGTTGCCAAATTTTCCTGTGCTTAATTTCCTCACTATCTTGAAAAAAGTGGTGGCTTTAGTCTTCTTTCTGCATTTCCCAACAAAAACAGCCTGTTTATGTTATTACAAAAGTTGCAGCCTACTCAGTTCTCAAAAACCTCGGATACCTCCTTGAGGAATCACATGGTGGTTCATGTAAAAGGCTGGACATAGGCTCTTTCTCTGGCTCACCGAAACAGTGTTGAGGTACAAGTATATAACCTTGACAAAGTTTTCTTAAGAGCCTTCTAAGCAGCGGTGCCACCAGATTTGAGAGGGGACCCAGGCCGTCAATGGAAGGCAGCTAATGTGAGGCCGGACAGGCAATATTATGGAAGCACACCTCTGGGAAATGGTCAGATAACCTTGTGTGACTGCACACTGTGATGTTGTCAACACTACCAAAGTACAATGGGCCATTTAGCACTACACTCGGGCATGGGCCTTCCTTCCCTTCTGTTGCTGTTCAACAATGGAGCCATTTATTAGCCTCATAAGAGCAGCCCTGATGGATCAAACCAAAGGACCACCGTAGACCAAATCCTTTCTCACAGTGACCAACCAGATGCCTATGCCTACCAGCAGAACTTGAGTGCAGCCGTGCTCTCCTCATTTGTTATCCCCAGCAACTGGCATTCAGAGCCATTCTGCCTCCAGCAGTGGAGGTAGAGCAGAGCCATCAACGGCTAGTATTAAGTAAGTTGGAGTTCTTGTTATTAAATATACCAAAGCACACCAAGAACTCAGGCCAATGTAACTTTCAATAGTGGGAGTGGTCCCTACTCCCAATCAATAGTCAATAGTAACAAAAACTAATCCATTCAAAAGTATGTATCCTGACAAGAATTACAAACTCAACTAGAGATTACAAGCTCAAACTCATAAAGATCTGTAAAACACAATAATTCATTACAAAGATTTTCTCTTTTTCACTCAACAATAATGTTGATCCTTATAATATATCAGCTTGCAGATGGAGACTCAGTTTCAATCATAGAGCAGAAGTCAATTATGGATTAGAAACCATGTATTTTCATATAATATTTGATACTTCCACCTTCATCAGCTGGAGGTATCAAATATTATATGAAAATACATTTAAATTCTAAATTATCATAAATTATAACACAGTATTATATACTATTTGGTTCCTTACCTATTTTTTAAAGGATCTTGTATATCAATGACTAGTAGCCATTGATAGCTGTATCAATGGTCTAATCCTCTTAAAAGCCATGCAAGTTGGTAGCCATCACTGCATCTTGTGGGAGATAATTCTATAGTTTAACTATGTGCTGTGTGAAGAAATACTTTATTCTGTCATCCTGGGTGTTCCAACATTCAGTTTCATTGAGAAAGAGAGAAAAACTTCCCTCTAGCCCTAAAACATCAATATCCAGCTCTCATATATTCCCCTCATTTGAAATATCAACACACCAAAGTATACCTTATTTTTAAATTTCTAGTATTAAAAAACCACACCAGGTGAAGATACATTGAAGAAGGAGGCTTTCCATGAACAATTATAAACCTAAATATAACCACCTTGTTGTTTTCACTGATTATAGAATGGATTTCACCTGAGGACATACAACACAACACCTCCCCTGATTTTCCATAATGGATAGTCACAAAGATCTGTATTTTCAGCATAGTGTGCCTATTGTCTACTTGATTTGTAACCTTGCTGCCATTTTTCAGTTCATTTTCATGTAATGTCTTTCTCAGATGATATTGGGTATTAAAACTGCAAGCAGCATAAAATGAATGAAATACTGGCAATGGCATTGCAATGGATATGCTCTATGAAAAACTCTCATTTACATTGTAATGGTTCCTTTATAGCAATGCAACCATAATGTTATTAAGAGTACATAGGATACTACCATTGCCAGTGTTGGTAAAATTGTATATCATTTCAATGGCTTCCTGCATTTGTTTCTGTACTTGTATAGCTGTGATTACTTTTTCCCTATATTGCTAGGGTTAAGAGAAAACAACCTTGCAAAATCTACTGTGCTTACTGCAAAAGAGATGGCACATTTCATTGAAAATTATGTTCTTACTTTTGATCATTGTAATAAAACTTACATATAATCCAACCTATTATATCTATTTGCCCTTGTTTATTTCATACATTTATTATATGTGGAATTAACTTTTAATAATCCAACATCTTATTCTAATTCATATTCAAATAAAATAACTGACTTTTGATTTTTTTATATATAAAATAATTATTCTACAAAGCCCTGTTTTTCTCTTTCATTCAAAACATTAACTTCACTGATTTAGTCAAAATTCAACATTTAATTTGTTGGAGTGTGTTCTTGTTTCCAACCTTGAGCTAATAACCTTTTTAGCTGTAATCAGTAAATTCATTCCTTATTTCTAACCCAATTCTGTTCAAAAATCCTTATGTTTGTAAAGGTATATTGGGTGTGATGATTAAACGTTGCAATGACAATGTTTATAAAATAGTTATCATGATGAAAAATGGTAATAATAATATAATGAACATGAAAATAAATATTCATGAAACTGAAGGTCTTGAGGAAGTCCTTACAGGTATGGAAGCTCTAAGTAGACAACAGAGCTCTTCTACCAGCAGGGAATCAGGTCTCGTGTAAAAAAAAAATGGTAACTTGATATATCTTTTGTAACTCGGTGTAATTTTTCAGAAGGAATGTGTCACAAATTAAAATCAAACATTGGCTATTAAATAGTGTGTTGTTGCACAAAGAAATGCTCCCGTTTACAAGAGAGATAAGCAGTTTGGGGGAAAGCTTAGCTTCATGATACCTGATTGGGGAGGTATTTGTGCAATGGAAATACAGTGAACTTTGATTGACACCACAGCAATGATATCTATAGGCAAGTTAATTAATTTGGTAACTAAAAGTCATGGTTGAATGGTACTGGTAAAATAAGAGGCTGTTTTCCACTGTGATGAAACGTGTTTATATGAGTTGACTATGCTTCAATAATATGCGGGTAGTCTAACAAGAAATTGAATTGGATGTAGAAGTGTACCATTATTTAAATAATTTTCCAAAGTAACCCAGCTGAAAGGAAAATGCCATTTTCTACACCAACAGAGCATGTAATGGTTTGTTATTACAAGTAAAGTTTAATTTACACAAAGACTCACTCCCACTCATTGCAATCCTTTTTAGAAGTGGTGAATCAGCCTCTCTGTGACATGCTTTATTTACATATCACTTGTTGTTCCTGAATTCTTTGTGTTCTCTGCTGAGGGGGGTGGATATCTGTCTGTTGTGATTAATCCATTATGTGTGCATATTGCTCAAGGATTAAATGCTACTTGTATCCATCATCTATGGGTAAATGTGAAGCATATTGCCATGAGAGCCAGTAGTGGTGTTCATTCATTTTAGAGCAAATGGAAAACTGGTTCAGATGGGCCTATTTGGTTGAATTTTAATTTGTGCTGCAATAAATGCACAAAGTAATGAATGGCTATGATTGGGAGTTCCAGTCAGAACTCCCATTTATACTCATTCATTATTTCTTTGTAACCATTCAATTCTTAATGGATGAACAATTTTACCTCCTTTGCAGATCTTCCTGAAACATCAGTGAAAGTGGCTGCTTTTTGCAATTGCTGACACCATTGCAGCAGAACCATAAATTTCAAATAGGTTTGCATTTATCTTCAGCTTTGAATTAATCACTTCTCAAAGAAATTACCCACCTTTCTGTTTCCATCACATCCCATTGATCTTTATGTGCAACTGAGCACATCAGTGCAATCCATCCATTTGCAAATACAGACAGAAAAGTTCTCTTAAGACGTTTTCTTGAGAGGTCACTATTATGGATGGCTATGGAAATCCATCTCACTGGACACTTGCCAACTACATGTTCAACATCTCCTAGAAACAATGCAAAAATGCATAATTTTATGGCTTTTCCTAACTGAAATTAAATTTAGAGCTTTTATATCTGTTGTGATATTTTTATTGATTTATAGCTGGGTATTGTATATAGATTTTTTAAAAATGCATTTTACCTTCATCCTTTGGGAATATGGTATTGTGGTTCACAGGATCATTCCATTTCATTGATAGTGCAGATCAAAAGGGGAAGAGGTTTTTCTTTAAGACATGGACACAAGGCACAAGGTGCATTTTCTATAAAGCTAGTCATTTTAGCTGCTCATTTTAGCACTGGCACCTTTTACTCACTGACTTATATTTAGCAAGTCCAACAGTGGAATAAAGCACACATATATCACAGGACTCCAAACTGAAACATCACAGGGAAGACAGAAACTGACTCTGCATTTACAACCTTAGTACTTCTAGCCAGAGCCAACTTCCTGAAGTCATGGGTATGTCCAAAAAATGACCCTTTATCTCTGGTTTCTGGGAAGAACCCTTCCTTCTTGACTGGAAAGTCTAGAGATGTATTGGACAATGGCTTTAAAATGCTAAATGCTAAATGGCTTTAAAAATCAGAGGGTAGTATTCAGCTAAGTTTTACTCCGAGTAGCATCACTGAAATCAATGGACCTAACTTATTAATAGTCATTAATTTTCATGGGTCTACTGTAACTAAAACATATTGAATACTACCAACAGTTTGAAATATATAAGATGCTTTGGGGCACCTGTTTTTAGAGCCTTAATATAGGCATATCCCTGTAAGAAATAGGCATACTTTTTTTACAAATGTGGCACGATAGTTTAAGGAACTGTCTGAGCCAAATCAATAGATTCTCTACCCAAGTACTATGAGCAAGACCCTTCAGGATTTCTGGAAATGCAATTAAATAGAGGTCCAGGGTCTATTGGAACAGGCTACATGCAAAGCTAATGCATCATCAATAGAGCTATAGCTTGTCAAAGTGATAAACAACTACCTGACATTCAGAAGACATCTGAAGGCAGCCCTGTTCAGGGAAGTTTTTAATATGTGACATTTTAGTGTATTTTTCATCTTTGTTGGAAGCTACCCAGAGTGGCTGGGGAAACCCAGCCAGATGGGCAGGGTACAAATAATAAATTGTTGTTGTTGTTGTTGTTGTTGTTGTCTTTGAAAGGTGTGTGTTAGGTGTGAATTGTGGTTCTCTGTTTCAGGGTTTAGTTAAGTTGACCTTAACATTGACAATGTGCTTGATTTCAACCAGGTATAGTTGCACTCTCAAATTTATGTTAAAGTATTTTGTTGGAGGGTTATACATGACACCTTGCAGAGCTTTGAGAAACTAAAAGATAAAGTGCAAGATTGGCTTCATTATTATCAAATAAGGGAGGCTTACAATTTGGACAAGAAAATTGGCTTCCAGGTGGAAAAATCAAAATTGGAAACAGAACTGTTAGATCCCAAAACTAAGATATTATCAAGAATGTATAACTTGCTGTTGAAATGGAATACTCAGGATGAAACGGTGAAATCTGCTATGATAAAATGGGCACAAGATGTCGGACATAACATTATGTTGGCTGACTGGGAACAGTTATGGACCACAGGTATGAAATTTATGGCATGCAATGCCTTAAGAGAGAATATTATGAAAATGATATACAGGTGATACATGACACCAGTCAAGCTTGCAAAAATATATCATTTGCCCGATAATAAGTGCTGGAAATGTAAAGAAAATGAAGGTACATTCTTTCACCTTTGGTGGACGTGCCCAAAGATTAAGGCTTTCTGGGAGATGATCTATAATGAAATGAAAAAGGTATTTAAATATACCTTCCTGAAGAAACCAGAGGCCTTTCTCCTGGGCATGGTTGGCCAATTGGTGCCAAAGAAGGATAGAACTTTCTTTATGTATGCAACAACAGCAGCAAGAATACTCATCACAAAGTATTGGAAGACACAAGATTTACCCACCCAGGAAGAATGGCAGATGAAGTTGATGGACTACATGGAACTGGCGGAAATGACTGGCAGAATCCGAGACCAGGGAGAAGAGTTGGTAGAAGAAGACTGGAAGAAATTTAAAGACTATTTACAGAAACACTGTAAAATTAAGGAATGTTAGAAGGATGCTGGAATGAAGTTATGTGGTTTTAGCAATAATGTTACAAAGGGGTATGTAAAAATGGATTGTTAACAGGTGAGAATGTAAAGTTACAATATATTAAGATAAAATATCAAGATAAAAGCAAAAATGGTAAGGACTTGCTGAAACAACTATTGAACTAGAATACAAAAAAGGGAGGTGTGAGGAGGTCAGGGAAACAAGCAAATGAAAGACAAGACATGGAAAGATGGATTTGTTTTTAATTGCTTTTATTTTTCTGTATTTTGTATTTTTTGTTTCTTTTTTCTTTTTCTTTTTCTTCTTTTCATTTTTGTAACTTCTTTGAAACTTTAATAAACATTACTTAAAAAAAATAAAAATAAAGGATCATAGTTATGCAGAACTGAACTTCTTAACTCTCTGGGACTAGTGGCACTCAGTAGCTCCTCAAATGCTGACATACTAAATAACAATAATGCCATTAAAGTATTGAATTTTAACTACATCTTCAAATCATGAATTAAATATAGTTCTGTCATTCATAGTGTATGAATAGTTACAATCCATGTAAAATTTGCCCTTCATTTTGTGTTAAAGTTTTCCAGTTCACCTCAAGGCATTATAAAAATCCACGTTTCTTTCAGACATGACGGATTTCTGCATTGTTGGAGTGGGGAACAGTAACTACTGGGAGGTTTTTCTGCAAAAAAAATTCACTGAAAGTAATCAGAAGTACCACTTGTAAAACTATAACAAGGTAGAAACTTGGAACCTCTTACCTTGTCTGTCATTGACTAAGATGCTCTGAAGTTACAGAAGGCTGGATATATAGGGATCTATGTCTGAAGAAGACAAGTTACTGAGGGAATAATATATAACAGATGCAATCATTAGCTGAAGGAAATGGTCCACAAGAAAAGGAAATTGGCAGGTGGGATGAGGAGGTCCAGTGGAAAAAAATAGAAACAAAAAATGGGGTCAGGAAAATGAGACAGAAATGCATGGAAAAGGTAGGATATCCAAGAGTTACCAAGGGGAACAAGGGGTAGATATGAAGAAATGGAGAAAATGAAGGATGGAAACAGTCAAGACAGAAAAAAGATGTCTACAGAGAGAACCATATACCAGAATCAGTTGAAATCAAGTTCACACATTATTCCATTTGCCCCTCACATCATCTCCTATGGGACAAGCTCATGGGTATCATTTCAATATAAAAGGGCTAGCACTTTAAGAATCCTTAGAAAGAGTCTGAAATGTGTTTTGGGTTTACTACAGTTACCTATTGTGTCTTTTCTGTATGCTCTATGTTCTCATATCTTGTTACCCTGGAAATAGTATTTGGAACTTCAGTAACAAATAACATTTGAAACTTAACTAACCTATAACCCTAACTAACCTTTCTCCCAACTAATAGGAGTCATAATTAACTCTGCAACGGTTTGACTTTACCCTGAAGATGCACTCTTCCATTGTCTACTGAGGCAGATGGATGCCAATCACAACAACAACAAAAATAGCTTTTAAGACCCCCATAAAATATAGGTGCTTCTTAATGGGCAATTTTACACATTCTGGTTAACACAAGCGAAACAGGATTTTCTTACCTACTGGTATGTGAAAACCTATCTATAAGAGGCATGCAGAGACAACTGGGCATGAAGTGAGTCCATTGATAAAGCAGTGGGTGGGATTCCTCCCATTGCCCTTGAATCAGAAAAGAGTTATTGAAGATATAAAAGATTGCGCCATATAGTAACTACTGTAAGTAGATTGCAAATAAGAGAAATTACCAACAGCAGGTTTCAGAAGCCATAAGCAGTGCCCAGCATTCTCTGTTTGCTAGCACAAGAGTCCTTGCACTAGTGGATGGCAGTGTTTAAAGTGTGCACAGCAAAGGAATCCAAAACAACAGTTGCACTAGCAGAAGCTTGTTGCACAGACAATGGTTTTTGCTGTGCGATATTTTGCACAATTGCATTTGGTAACAGACTTGTGTTTTTCCTTGTGCAACAATGGTCCACCAGTGCAACAACTATTTAATGAATTTAATAAATAATAATACCGGGGGTATTGCTTGTTGGTTGTTATGTATGTAATTTTGTGTTTTTATATTGTAATCTACTCTGCGATGAAGGGCAGTGTAGAAATTTAATAAATAATAATAACAACTACAACACTAAATGATATTAACTTAGTGTAACCTAGAATGCAACCCTGGTTGATGATGATTTAATTTTTTTATAAATAAATAAAATACATTGGCCCAACTAATGATTCATTTATATTTAAGACAGTATTTGGTATTATATTTAAGACAGTTTGGTAAACCAGTAATTTGTTTATATAGAAGTCAATAACATGTTGTTTGCCTCACTCATTGTATTGTCTGTGTGCCCATTTTATTTGTAGTCATCGCCAGGCATAGGCTAAGCACAGAATATCCAGAAGTATGAGGAGACAATGACTGAGGGCTGAGTGATGGTTTCCTCTCTATTTTGTGGTATAATTAATCACACTGTGATTGATAAATTAGAACTTTTAAGTGCCATCCCAACATATAAGCTTTTGATTTATATAATATATATCTGATTCAGAAGTCATTTCAATAATTTATTGGCCAGGGAACTAATTTATCGGTCAAGCACAAAATATATGTTGCCCAATGGTTTCCTAAATTATGCAATTGATTTATAAATCATTTAAGTGATTTATAATGTAGAAAATTGAATTGGTGGCAAGAGAGTTATAGGTTAAGCAAAACTGAAGACAGACTTAGATCACCTTCTTCCCAAAGGCTGGTCTTTGCATTTTTGTTCCCCACCTTCACTGTGAGAAGGTAAGACGAATTCTCTCCCATGCCATGATGTGACAGGAAGAGAAAATATGGATGAACTTGCTATGAGACTTGAAACAGTAGGGCATTGCAAACTTTAACACTAGAGCCATTGAAAAGAATAGTCAATAGTTAATGCTTTCATTGTGTCAGTTTCAGCAGTTTTTTGTTGATGATGGTGACATCTTTTCTACACCCATTCTGAGCTTCTATTCTTCTGCCACATCCATATAAATCATTCCCTCTACGTATTGTCAATGTTCAGTGTTGGCATTTATGTTGCCAAAACAATACAATCCACACATGAGAGGGATGTACTGTTAGAATTCCTGCTCCGTGATTGAAGTCATGGGATTTTTGTCTATCACATGACGGTGTATGTTTTGACTCCACAGAGTGGGAAGTGACGGAGACAGGATGTTTGTGTTACTGTGTTCCATGAAGTGGGACTATTGTCCTTTTTCTCTCTGCTGTCTGATCCTACAGAGAGAGGGAACCATGTTGCAGTGCAGTGTGTTTATATGTAAATAAAGTAGATTAGCCAAAATGCTGAGTTGCTGAGGTCTGTTACACAAGTTGCGAAGACTCTGCGGATCCCTAAGTGTGCCAATGTCTGTTGGCATCCGTCGCTGTGCTGTTCGGGCAGAAGAAAGCTTTGAAGCTCCCGAACGATCGACCAGGAGGGAGGGAACATGCCAGTCGGGCATGTGTCTCTGCCAGGGTCCTACTCGAGAGTAGGATGAGCTCCTGACATGTACTACCACACATGGGAAAACTGCACAGATTGCAGGAGTGCCCGCACTGCCCCCCCAAAAAAGAGAAATTCTAGAAAAGCCCTACAGGAGAGAGATGCCAAACCTGCCCAGTGCATAATGAGCATGGAATGCTGACTATTGGTGGGGGAAATGGAAGGAGGAATGGAATAAAGTATCGTGGAGCAGATAATTGTGTCTGGCTGGAGCACCCAGAGAAAGAGGAAGAAAATTGTGACTTTCACAGTTTTGCAATGTACCTTACAGCTACAGATGGATGGGACTGTGGCTTTGTTACTTCAGTATTAGACTGGCCCAGTGACTGCATAACACAACAGGACTATACAGTCAGTTTCTCAGTTTCTCTCTCTCTCTCTTTTGTGAGAATTGCTCTGTATGGCTCACTTCTCCAAAACCTCCTAACACTTTACTCCAGTTATTTTTCAAAACAGTGTTATAAAGGTCACACACACCTTTCTGCTCTTCTTCTTTTAAAAAGAGGAGGCTATGGTAGATGATCAGTAACATTACTGGGAACCCCAAATTTGTATAGATTGAATCCACTTCTTATTGAAGTTAAGGGGGAAATTCTTATGGGCTTTAATGGAGCTTGGAAATATGGCCACTTTTTTGCATGCTTTTTCGTTCAATATTACACAGTGTGATTAAGGGAACGCCAAATTCAGCCATCTCATATTTGTATGCATATCTTGAATACTTCTGATCCAATGCGAATGCCATGGTGATTAGCTTTGATGCCGGCTTTGCAATGTACATCATCACATTAACTTTATCCTAATTCTGCAGGGCTAGCAGGTATCTACGATCACTCATCCAAATAAGAACATCCCAAAGGTCAGGAGAAAAGCCAGACCAGCATTCCAAGAAGATATCTTTCCAAAGCAATTGCATTAAACTTATTCATAATATGTCTCATGTTTCTTCTCTCTCCCCCCCTTTTGTTGAAGCTGAGGGCTGAAGGGCAAATCTACTCATTATTTGTGAGTCTTGTAAGCAAAATCATGGCACATTGTACACATGGCTGGAGGAAATATATTTTAATTGCTGAAAGTTGGTCCTCATTAATTATTTTCAGCATATCGTATAGTGATGCCAACTCCTAGTGTGTTGTTCTATACAGACTTCAGCTCGACTGAAGTCTAAACTATTGCCATGGGCCAAATTCTCAGCGAGGTTAAGTCTGAACAGCATCACTGATATCCCAGAAATTGCCTTTTTATATCATCATTTAATTCTCTTTTTCCCTATTGCTATGTTTATCCTATTCCTTCAAGTATTTATGACTAAAGAGCTGCACAGATAAGCCAGGGGATTGTCATGGGTTTTTTTCATCTATGAAAAAAGAAAACTTTGGGCTAAAACACTGTGTGTGTCAGAGTTTTGAATATATTGCACTGGAATTATGTTTGCAGATAAATGATAGTTAGCCATGCTTAGAAACAGAATCTTTCCTAATAAGTTAATCCCTTTAGACCCTTTTATAACTTTCTCCTGCTTTTCGGGACATTTAACTGGCTTCAAAATCCTTCCACAGTATCTTGAGGTTTTATGCAAAATATGCATTAAAAATATACTTTCTTCTTATGAAGTTTTCACAATTAAGAACATAAGAAGAGCCTCGCTGGTTCAGGCTAAGGGGTCATTTCAGGACTGGATTAACCATTAAGCAAAATAAACACGTGCTTAGGGCATCAAAGGAAGTGGGGCACCACAGAAATTTTCCATTGCTGGATTTTTAACATTAATGGTCACAAATTGCTCAGTTGAAGTGTATTCAAAATCCCAACAGAACAACTATGCAGCAAGGCAGACTGCATGCCTTATCTCTACTAAGTATAGAAGCAGATGTGCTACATAAGATTAGTTTTGAGGATCTGATCAAAGACTTTGCAATTAGAAATTGTGGGGGAATTTTTTTGAAATATAAATAAAGTGGACGTATACAAAAATAAACATTATTTTCCATCTTGTTGTAGCTTTTGTTTCATTTTGAAAAATAAAAAATTATTTTATGGTTCATTTTTGCTTATATTTTGAATTAGATATATATGAGGGAACCAAAACCTTTTAAGTGCTTATGGCCTCTAAAGGTGTTAATCCAGCCCTGGGCAATCTAGCCCAGAATCCTGATCTCAGAGTGATGAACCAAATGCCTATGGCAAACCTTGCCAATGTTGCACCCACAGGTCCACATGCACCTTCAGACCCCTTTTCTGGCACCCACAGGATCCCACCCTCTGCAATCAAGTTTGAAACAAACATCCTGCTCATTCTGAGCTTTGTGTGAATATATCCAAGATGGGGGAGTTCCTACAGAAAGAAATGTAAAAGAAGTTGCTTAGAAACAATAAAAGATAACTCATAAAATGTTAGCCAGCTGAACGACAAAAGCAATGTCTGCTCAATAAATCCTGAAAAACATTTCCCACTAAACTATGCAGGCAATCCAGTCAATATTAAGCACATTTCATCCTCATTTATTTCAATGGGATAATTAAGCACCTGCTCAAATCTCTCCAGTCAATTGACTTCTGTTAAATTGTTCCTCATGCTTCTCGTAGATGTACAATAGCTTGCACAACAAAGAAAAGGACCTGCCCTGTCTGACAAGCCAATCTGTTCTTGATGGTGCCAAAGTACAAACAAAAGCAACAAAGCAGTTGTGGCCGTGTCAACACCTGCCAACATAACACTTTAAACTTGACTACAGTAGTACCTCAGGTTGCATACGCTTCAGGTTACATACGCTTCATGTTACAGACTCTGCTAACCCAGAAATAGTACCTCTGGTTAAGAACTTTGCTTCAGGATGAGAACAGAAATCATGCTCCAGCAGTGCGGCAACAACAGGAGGCCTCATTAGCTAAAGTGGTGCTTCAGGTTAAGAACAATTTCAGGTTAAGAATGGACCTTCAGAAGGAATTAAGTACTTAACCTGAGGTACCACTGTACTAGATAGATATTATGGGTGGTAGCCAATGGTAGTCCTACTCAGAGTAGACTCATTGAATATAATGGACACAAGTAACTTAGATTCATTCATTCCAATGGGCCTCTACTGAGTATAATTTAGTTGGATACAACCCAGATCAGGGGTCGGCAAAGTTTTTGTGGCTTGGGCCGGTTGACAGTTCTGCAGACACTCCGGTGGGCCGGAGTGCATGCATGTGCACGCATGCGCAAATGCTATTTTCGGTGCTCCTTCTGGCGTGGAGGAGGTCATGCAGCTTCCCATTGGCTGCAGGATCTGACTGAGCAGGCGGCGGGGGTCTCCAAGTGGGCGGTGGGGGTCCATGGGCCAGTTAAATGACCCCCATGGGTCACTTGTGGCCCATGGGCCTTAGGTTGCTGACCCCTGACCCAGATAGTTGTATTCAACTGATTCATACTCACAGTAAACCCACTGACATCAATGGACTTCACTAACTCAGCTCCATTAATTTTAGCAGGCCTTCTTTGAATACGGCTTCATAGGGTCCAGCCCTATTTATTTAACATCTTCGTAGAAGCATAAAAATGTAATGCTGTCACCGCACAGCTCCCACTGGGAGGCTTGCAGTGTTGCATCACAATCCTGGAATTGCATGAAATCCAAGCACAGGGCAGGTTTGAAAATAGCAGCTTTGAACAACAGCAGAGGTTTGAATAAGGGAAACTGAGAGAGAAAGAGAGTTGATTTTAAACGATGGCAGAGATGTGGGCAGAGTAAACATCGCAATGGAGGGAGTGGCCATGTTAGCTTGAAATGTTCCATAGTACCTTCCCACAGTCGTGTATTTTACTCCTGGTACCAGGCAGTGGTGTAGCGTGGGGGGTGCAGGGGGGGCCGGCCGCACCGGGCGCAACATCTGGGGGTTAGGGTTAGGGGGCGCAAATCCATGGGTTAGGGGGCGCAAATCCACGGGTTAGGGGGCGCAAATCCACGGGTTAGGGGGCGCAAATCCACGGGTTAGGGGGCGCAAATTACTTGCCTTGCCCCGGGTGCTGACAACCCACCCTACGCCACTGGTACCAGGTGTTGTCTTCAACATGAAGTTCCAGATTCAGTGTTGAAATTTCAAAGCTATATTTTATCAACCAGCAAACACCCATATATGTACAATATCCATCAGCTGAACAAGCTAATTGACAGGTTTGCTCGGAAGATTCTAGTCATCCTAAAGATCCAGTCATATATATCAGCCAAGGGGATGTGTGCAAAGGGGGCTGCAGAATAGGAGAGAGGAGGAGCCAGCATGAAAACAGGGATGATCTGCATGCAAGAGAAATGAAAAAAAGGAGGAAGGAGGAGGTAGGGGAAAGGGGGCTGAAGGTGATAATTGTGTGCAAGGGGGTACACGATAGGAGAAAATGGGAATGCAAAGGGGATTGTAAAAAAGAAGGGAGTAGGAGGTAAGAGTTGAGAAGGAAAGAAGCAGCATGAAAGCATCTGTAGAAAAGGAAGGGATGGAGGCTTCCTAACTGGGGAAAAGGTGAAAAAGGTGTTTGTAGTTGCAATGTGTTGGAGGAGGAAGATGCAGAAAGTTACCATGGGGTGGTTTGTGTACAAGATGGGGGGGGGGACACAAAAGAGGAGGAGGCATGGACATGGTTGTGAAAATGAATACCAAGCTGGGCTGTAGAACAGAAGACAGATGTGGCTTCAGAAATGGAAAAGTGAACTTACAGTAATAGTTGTATGGAGTGGGAAGTGGAAGCTCTAGGAGGTTAATATTTGGGAGAATTTCAGGGGGGCTGGTGAGCAGAGCAAGCAGGCACACAACCCTTAGTTTATTAAAACAACTTATATACCATCTTTCATTTTAAAAGGAAACACTGCGAATGAATAAAACAATAGTGCATATAAGAACAAAAGGTCATAATAAAACCAGCTTAATAAAGCAATGCTCATTAATCACAGTGACCAGGAGCAGCAGGAACCTGTATTAATGGTCAGGGAGATGCCTGGGCAAACAGGGAGCCTTTAAACTGCCAGTGGAATCATCTCGCAGTTGGAACCGATCAAGATCATTCAACAAGGTAGGCACTAGCACAGAAAACGCCCTCCTCCACATCCCTGTGAGATGTACAACTGCAGACAATGCTGCAGTTAATAGGGCCTCCTCCACAGATCACAACAACCCAACCAATCTATATATGGAGTCACATTTTTCCACCTAGCCTGTACATGTGCTGTTTAGGGTCTTGTAAACTAATACAAAACAAAAAAACAAAACAGATCAATGGGTAAGACAGAGAGATTTACAAGACACTGAAGTTTACAAAGAGATATTTCACAAGATGAAAGGGACAATGGTATCAGAAGAGTGTAATATAAAGCAAAAGAAAGACATAATGGGGAGAATCACTACAAAAGCTGAAAGTAAGAGAATTAGACATGGTCTGCTTCACATATTACAGAGCAATTCAGGTTTTCTCCCAAATGCAGTCAGTGGGAAGGTGCTTTTGATGAGAATACCTGGCTTGATACACTATATATTCAAATGCCTGTTCATCAAGTTAGAATAATACATTTTAAGGTGTCCACTGAAAAGCATCTTAGGTGTACATCTAAAAACACACACACACAACCCCTTTCATAATGTGTGAAACGGCCCTGCGTGGCTCAAAGGTCCCTAAGATGGGAGTTATGTGGTTTGAAATGAAAGAATCAAGGGTTTCCATAAAGCAAGAGTTTGACAAGCAGGACTAATAAAAATTAAAGGGTTCAATGGAGAGCAAAAATAAAAGAGCACAAGTCAAAGAAAAGGACATTCATTAATGAAACAGAAAAGGGAGTGGAGAAAGCACTGATGATAAATGGCAAGGAGAATTGTGAGAAACTCATCGGGGAAATTGCTAAAGGCAGCAAGCTGTTCAAATATGAGAAAGAAGCAAGCCGGAATTGTACAGAAAGTTTGATCAAAACTCAGAAGAAGAATGCTGGGGGCTATTTTTCTGTTCTGAAAAGCTTCCCTTGCCTTCTTCCTTGCTAATATCCTTGCAGGAGTTCATGCCGGGACTTTGGATTCCTGGAAAATGACAAGCAATAAAGGCTCAGGTGCCTTTGAACTTGTGCCAAGCAGAGTGCCTTTTCATTACCACTGAGGTAGCCCTCTTTGAGCTGAGGTTAAGGCTGGAAGACATTATTTGCCTTGAGACACACCACCTCTCCTTTTTACATCAACAAAATACACTTCAAAAAGCAATTCACACAGTGTCAATATGGTTATCGTTTACCATCCACGATATGGGAGGAACATTGACATATTTGCAAGGAAAAAAAGAGGAAATAAAGGAAATGGTTTCAAAGTCTCTGATAGCAGTAAAAAAAAATGACTCCAGGAAGCAGGTGATTCTGCTTCTAGCCAGATGACCTTTGAGCTACTGTCATCCTGGCTATGAAAGTTGATCAGTTAGTCTCAGAAAAATAGTGTGTCTTAGCAGCATTTTGTATTCAGCTTTACAGCTGGCTGCACATGACAAGACTTCGTATGTCTACATGTACATCTTTTCTGAAAGTAGATAAATTGAGCTGCTAAGCAAAAACTAAATGCATATGACAAACACCTGCAAACTTGTTCATGGGTTCTTCTGAAGCGATGGACCAGGGTCATCCTTCTGTAAATGCACATGATCCAGTCAGTTTGTCATATACTGGAAGCGTAATGCTACATAATACACCCAGGTGTCTAGTAGAATTTTCTAGATAGCATTCTTTTATATTTATCCCTACACAAATAATAATTTTAAAAAGCTTAGGTTATGATGCATAAAATATTGTTTATATAGCCAGTACATACCAATATACGGTATATGGTAATAACACATGAAAAGGGTACAGAGGCCATGGACACTGACCCCCTATTCTCCCATGTGTGCTGTCCCCACCTATTCCATCCCAACTTTCTCAAATTTAGCAGGAAGGTCTGAAGGTGGCTTCTGAGAACATTAACCTGAACATACTTAGAAATCTCCCTACTGTTGAAAATATTGACTATACTAGGTTCCCGATCATGGAGAAGCTACTAAGACCTTTTCACTAGGACAGGAAGGTTGGACTGGAGCATGTGGAACAGGTGTGCAGGGGGACAGTGAGGTGTAGGGAGCATGCACAGGAATAACAACTGGATAAGGTTTTGAATAGCACCTGGATAAGAATGCAGATACTATCACCCAATGGTTGCATTCACATGGCAGTTTATTCCATTTCCCTAATGTTTCCCTAACTTTTAATTTCCACATTATATGTGAGCTTTCGCGCTATGTAAAAGACACTTCCAAAAATCTAGCAGAATATTGTGGAAGTCTGACACTCATTTCTGTGTTGCTTCCAGAAAAAAATCAGTTTACAACCTAACTAAGCCAGGAAAATGTGGCAGTTTAAAGTGATGAAATTTGGGGTGGTATACAGTTCTGTCCTGCTGCTTTGATGGCTGAGTCATGGACATTGTCCAATGACATTTGTTGTTGTGACACATTATGCCCACTAGTGTGAATGAAATTTATTGCGACAAGCAAATTAGTGCAATATTCCCCACATCTGAATGCAGCCCTAGAGTGCATTTCATTGTGAACAGAACTGCAGCTTTACAGCACAATCTTATACATACATATCTACTCGAGTTCAATGGGATTTACAGGACTGCAGCCTCAATTGAGGTTGATTGTTCCTCTTGTTGCTGAGACTCAATGACTTGGTTTACATCAATGAGCCCCTAGTCTGTAAAACCAGTATTATGCATTTTGGACACCTTGTGTAAAAAAAAAATGACCTTGGAGAGATGGCCACCCTAATTTTTTTACATTTAAAGATATTTAATCTGACACATGATGAGTGAGTTTTTCATAACAAGGAAGAGAGAGATATGAAGAAAAATGATCAAGATAAATTAATTTTGTCTATGATTCATTAGGAGGACATCTGTGTGCAAGTCTTGTCGGGGAATAGCTAAAAGAGCAGATGCTTCAGTTATCTGCCAGTGATGAGTATTCCCCTCAAGGTGGAAGTCACTGCTATTCGAGGCCTGCTATCCATATGTTATTGCATCACATCTTCTCGATCATTTTCCTATTCCCTATGATGCAGTTGCTTCTTCTCTGGGAATCACGAGCCTCCTGTTTGTTTTGTTTTTCCATTCACTGTGGAAGATGAGGCATTTGGAAATGAAAAACAGAAGTGTCAGCAGAAGGAACATAGTTGTTATTATTATTATTATCATTAAGAGTAGTAGTGGTAGAAGTGGTAGCATTAGTACTATTGCATTTAGATTGTGGAAATAACCAGACTACAACTTTGAGGTCTTACTCTGTTGTACATCTGTGTGCAGAACTGGAGGAATGGCAATCACACAATGTATATGGTTTATGGAAATGAGGGACTGGGAACCTGTGGTCTGTCTGATGCTTTTGGACTCCAGCTCCCATCAGCCCTAGCAACCATGCCCTCCAAAATGATCTCCTTCCAAAATGATCTCAGCAGCATCCTTAAGGCTCCGTTCTTTGAATGTCCAAAATGTGAGAAAGTGTCAGAGATGCCACTGCTTTTCGTGTTCAGACCCAGAACCCCCCCCCCAAATAAATTCACACATGACTCAAATTTTGGTTTGGTTTTTGGCAGAATTTAGGCCACAACTTTATTGATTACAGAAAGTGACTGGTTGCATAGGCTCTGGTTTGACTAGCTCTCTGCCATGCAGGTAGTGCTGACCCAGGGTTCCAGCATAGGTCAGCCAAGGGTGAACACCTGGATAAGCGGAAAGCCGGGAATGGGCTAACTCCGCCACCCAAGTGTCCCCCTGGACTCAGGCACGGGCACAACCCCCTCTCAGGGGTTGACCAAACCATTGAGTCCCTGGATTCCTTTAACAGAATGCCCTTCACATAGGGATGGCGAGAGTGTTCTCCCATCCCTGTCACCTGAACCAGAGCCTATCCACAACCTTACAAGTTGTGACGATTTGTTATGCTGCAGGCGAAACCCAAATGGCAACAGCTAATCAGCCAAGTTGGGAAAATTCCTGCCGTGCCCCCGTCCCAACGACAGACGACACACGATGGCATAGCAAGGTCAAGCGCAAGCCCTAAAAGTAGGGAGAGGTGGGTGGGTGTTCCGAATGCACACACCAAAAGAGGAAGCTCTGGGTCATGTGCATGGGCATAAATAGGTCCCTCGAACCGTTTGGACTGCGTCCCTTTGGCCAGATTGCACCCAGCTTTGAAGGACCTACCAATCGGGTGTTGTGGCTGACCGATCGTACCCACCCACAACACAGGGTGTTGGTTTTCCAGGTCTCACTGCAATATGTGCCCTCTTTAAGGGAGGACCCGGTTTTTAAATGTTTTGCAGATGTTTTCATGTTTGGTTTTTTTATGTTCTCAATTGTTTTAATAATGGCTTAAATGTGTTTTTATTGTAATGTTTATTGTGTTGTGTTATTACTTTGCTGTTTGCTACCCTGGGCTCCTTTGGAATGAAAGTCAGGATAGAAATTGAATAAGCAACTAAATAAATACTTCCCAAGAATTGTCACTTCACCCAGCAACTGAAATAACACTGAAATGGGAAGGAGTCCTATCACAGTGATCAGCATGTAGTCAAATCTGATTGGCTGTATGGTGTCATGATGTCAATCCATTGACTGTGTGATTCCCAACTGAGGGTTGTCTATACTCTAGGAATCATTCTTGACTGATTTTTTCTTTTTCTTTTTTCTAGAATCAGTCACCTATTTCATCAAGGAAGAAAAAGATGAAAAGAAAAACATGGTGCCAAAGGAGAAGGAGTAAATGAGGGGAAAGGATCAGAAAACCAAGCCTACTCTCCATTTAGAAAATTTCTATAGGAGTATTTTCCTATGTTGTTGCAAAACAGCTGAGGCCTTGGGGTACACTTAAAACTAAAACATTTATTATTGCATGAACTTCCTGATGAAGTAGCTCTAGTTCACGAAAATATATATCATCTTCAGAAAGCAAAGCACAATGGAGAAAGTCTGCATGAAAGCTGGACTTAAAAGTAGAGAAAACGAAGAAGACAAATGGTACATTTTAACTGCAGTTTTTAAGGGGATCGTGACATCATTACATGAGATTTAGTAATGTACGTTAGAGGTGAGAGCGACATTCTCAAGTGGCTGTGAAATGCCTAACCTGCTAAAGGAGAAAAAGATCTTAGGGCTGGTTGCTATGAGATGTTATGTACTCAGGTGTGTGTTTGTGTATGTGATTTTGTTTTGTCAACCACCCTGAGACCTCTAGGTATAGGGCGGTATATAAATTCAATAAATAATAATAATAATTCAAGGAGGAAGATATATAATCTATGCAGACACAGCTCACTTTTAACTATTTTTCTTTTCTTCCCAAGTATTCATTCTGAAACACAGAAGGTCCCACAGGAACCAGTTCTTAGATATCTGATATTCCAGCTATTGGGAATTATTTTCCTCTTAACCACTCAGTTTGGTGCCTTAGTATTCCAGCTATCTTCTGTAAATAGGAGATAATTTAAAACCATTACTTCAAAGGACAATGACTTAGGGATGCTTCTAATATCCACTTTTAACTGTGGATTTGGAGATTTTGATTTCAATATAATTGAATTTATATCTTACTAAAATCTACTGGTGACTACCACTTTACCAGCCCTCTGTATGAACCCTACTGGTCTCCAGAGACTTCAGATTGGATCTAGCCCAAGATTTACCATGTGAATCCCAGTGTTGCCCTGCATCTAATAGAACTGGAGCTCACTAAGAAGTGATAGCTAGTTGATACAGAAGCCTCAGTCTCTTCAAAGCACCTTCTCAAAGTCCGTGTTTCTGTGAAGGTGCTATTTACATATTGCTTCTTTTTACTCACAGTTGCCCAAAGTAGTGAACAGGATATTAATACAACAAAAAGATCTCAAAGTACAATGAATAGAATAAAGAAATTGTTAAAACAATCTGAATAGCAAAATCACAAATTTTTTTGATGGTGATTACTTGCCCAAAGAACTGGATGCAATATGATGGTGACTGACCAACCTTGGATTGCCTCACTCAACCACAGCACCATCTTTCACCTCAAGCATTAGCCCTGCAGTCACTATCCTCCCTCTCCTATCCTATCTTAGGACAAACAAGCAGACACCTTGTGCCCTCAACTTTCCACTACCCCAGTAAGGTATTGGCTTGAAGATGCTAGCTCCTCGCCTTCATCCCAATTCTACAAATATACCACTTCTGGAACCTCCTATCATCTCAGGGCAAGGCTTACAGAGCTGCCATGTCCTCTCCTAAGTCCCTTTCTGGTAGTCCTTAACATGGAGAATTAGGCTATACGGGGCAGTCTTTCCCATTTTGCCACTTGAGAAGAATTGAGAAGTGCTGCCCTGCCATGGCTGCCACTGCCTGCATCACCAACACTGATTTCGGCTGAGATTTTGTGAAACCTCATGTAATCTGCAAGATCTCTCATGATTCTGGTGAGATCTCGCCCATAATTGGCTTGATCTTTGCTGAAATTGGCACCAAGGCTGGCGCTGCTTCTCTTCCAATGGCAAAGGCAGCAGGGCAAGTGGCTGTACCAGTCCTGAAACTATCAATGGCTACTAACCCGGAAGGCTTAGTACTACATGCATTGCCAGAGGCAGTATGCTTCTGAATACAGTTGCTGGAAACCATAGGAGGAGAATGTGATGTCTGATGTCGCACTCAGGTCGTGCTTCTGGGTTTCACAGAGGCATCTGATTGGCCACTATGAGAACAGGACGCTGGACTAGATTTGCCCCTGGCATGACTGTCATGGTATTGACGGAGAATGAAGGGGAGGAGGAGAGACAGGCAGAGGAAGGGGCAGGAAGTGGCGGTGGAGGAAAGAAGGGAAGGCCAGGAGGAGGGACAGCTCACAGATGTTGGACCAGAGCCTCAATACCGCAAAGGAAGTTCTGGCACAGACAGTGAAGCAATGCCTGTGCCACCTGCCAAGGAAAGGAGAGTGTTAAAGAGGAGGGGGCAGAGACATCACATGAAAATTCCACATCTTTTCTGTTGCAGAAGGGGCGGGAGTAAGGCACTCCAAGAATCTGAGCCGGAGGATTCGGATGCATGATTGTAACATGCTGCTTGTACATATGTAAAATAAAGACTGTATATATGTATGTCTGAGTGAGCAGAGGCATTTCTTGCGGAGAGCGTTCATAAGCCATCACAATGACCCAGTAGGCTTTCCTCATATTAAAAAGCCCAGTAAGCTTTCCTCATATTAAAAGCCTGTTTGGTGCATCCCTCCCCATGTGACTCTTAACCTAAGCCCAAAGGAAGGAGGTTATAGCATGTGATGTAAAGTAACATCAGCTAAGTTTTATTAAAGTCTTGGAAAGGTCTGGACATTTTTTGTGAGCATAATGTGAATTTTCAGGATAATGATGAAACTACATCAAGCAATTACAAATAATAATCACTTTCTGCTATACAGCTATATTATTTTTTTTAAAAAGCTTTTGGGCACATCTAGAAATAAAGTTGCCTTTATCCTAGTGTAACTAATATTATTTTAACCTGAACTTAGTTTGATGCCTTGAGGTTGTGAATGGGAAGCTTGTAAAAAACAGTAAAAAAGAGGTTTCATTACAGAGCTCAACATAGGAACCTAAAAGCGGATGCCAGGTGCCAAATATGAATGTGAAGAAGTGCCCGAAAAATGAGACTGAGGAAATAGGCTGGCAAGGAAAATCATGCAAATAGAAAACGTTTGAAGATCCTGCAGGGCCCTTTATTGTAAGTCAAGTGAAAAATCTTCAGATCAATATAAGCATGAACCAGAAGTCAATGTATGACTTGAGAACAGCAAGAACACATTGTGAGTGGGGAGGGGTGGGCAAGCAATAAATGTAGCAATAGCATTTTGCATTAATTGAAATCTCTGGACTCAGGTCTCTGGCAGAAGAGAACATGAATGCATTATTCAGGTTTAGAAGTAATAGAGAGATAAATGTCAATATATCTTAAAGGCACAGAGTTCAATCTAAGTAAGTGACGGAAAGTGAATATGAAAGTTTTCGGCTTGGTTTTACATAAAATGAGTCAGTGGCTAAACTCTAAAGGAGCACAATGCTTCCTAATGCAGAATGGCTAGTTTTTCTTTGCATGGCATGTAGAAGATATGCACAGCCTGCACACTTAATCAAAAGCCACTTGTTGAATCCTGGGAAGTTCTCTAATGAATATCAGTCACACAACTGGTGGAGGGTGTATTCATATAGATGCACTGAGCCAAAAAGCACTAGGGCAGCACACAGGTGTTATTTTGTATTAAGACTCCAGAGTCTGATTAGAAGTTCTTTGATCTGAGCCAATTTTGTCCCACTGACTTAAATTTAAATGCTCTGAGAGGTGGAGTATCTGTTTGTCAGACACCCTCCCCCCCCCCCACAAATTAAATACAGTACAGCAAATTCACTTGGATTTTCTGCAGAGCAACAGTGGAATCAAATTTAGATTCTCATTCTCATTAATACATAAATTTCCACAGGAGCCCAATAAACTTGTGAAGCTCTTAGCAAGATCAATATTGAAACATCGTCATAAAAATGGACAAAAATGTTTTATTGGGTAAAGGAGAATTTATTTTCCCCAAAAAAATTGCACCAGACACAGAAACACACTATGTAACAAAAGCTATCACTAGTTTCTCTCTCTAATGCATTCAGGTCTTAACACTGCATTTCTGCCTTTTATGTCTGTCAAATGTATGACATAAAAAATGCCCCATTATTGTTAGGTGAGGCAGCTGCCTCCCATTGTGAATACTGGTTGCTTGATAGAAAGTGTTCTGTGCTTTCACTCAAACTCAGTAAAGAATTGTAATTTTAATGCTGCTTGTTCATCAGGTATGCAGTGGTGTAGGAGATGATGATGTGACCATCAAAGTTGATGGAACACAACAAACGTCCCTCTAGTCCAGGAATCTCTCTCCATTAGGAGAGAAATGAACCCATCCAAATTTAGGGCCTGAGATTACCTCTTTACACTCTTCAGGTGATATTCAGGGCCTTGCTGTTTCTAGTGGCAGATCTGCCTTGGCAGCTAAGCCTACTGTGAAGAAAAAACAAAACCACATAACTTTAGAATTGATTCCTAATCAGAATATAACCAGAGAAGTGAAAATAGAACATTTAGAAAATTATTTCATCTTATTCAAAAGCCTGTTGCTCAATGGTAGGGTATATGGGTCGCATGCAAAAGTCACAGGGTCAAATCCTGGCATCTCCAGTTAGAAATATTTGGGAGCAGGTGACAAGAAATAACCCTGCCTGAGATCCTGTGCTATACAGTATAAACAAAATGTCTGAGATGGTATATGGCAGTTTCTTATGTTCCTAACATCACAATAAGTTGTCATACCTATCTATAACCAGTGGTGCAGTTATGGCAGGACTTTGTGGCAGAAGTCCAGGACCCCACTCTACAGAATGAACAGAAGATTCCTCAACAGCAGCAGTAACACACATTCTAATCTACAGAGAGTGTAGAAGGTAAGATCATGAATTCAGAGTCAAAAATTCTCTATACAGTGGTACTTTGGGTTAAGTACTTAATTTGTTCCGGAGGTCTGTACTTAACCTGAAACTGTTCTTAACCTGAAGCACCACTTTAGCTAATGGGGCCTCCTGCTGCCGCTGCAGCGCTAGAGCACGATTTCTGTTCTCATCCTGAAGCAAAGCTATTAACCTGAGGTAATATTTCTGGGTTAGCGGAATCTGTAACCTGAAGCGTATGTAATCCGAGGTACCACTGTATAGAATCATAGAATCAATTGTAGAGTTAGAAAGGACTCTGAGGGTCATCTAGACCAATTCCCCACAATGCAGGAATCTCAGCTAAACCATACATGACAGATGGCCCTACAACCTGTCCTTCAAAACCTCCAGGGAAGGAGAGTCCACCACCTCTCATGGAAGCCTGTTCTACTGTTGCATGCCATTATGCCCTATTGGAATCTGTATAACGGACTACAACATTGCCTGTAACAAGATTTCCCCTAGGTTCAGCTGGAACATTTGAAGAGCATCCTACTCACCACACACCTTCACATGATGCCCTCCCACATGGAAGAACTTTCCAGCTGTTTCTGCATGGTAGTTGTACTACAAAGCATCCTGGAAAACCCAAGTAAAGAAGATATATATTGTTGGTGAATATATATTAGAATTGTAAATTGTAGTTAATTAGACACAGCAGTTTTCCAGAAAGCAAACAAACTTTCTTCAACTCCATAGTTGGGCATAATTTAAAAACACACACCCCAAACCCCTATTTATGGAGTTTCCGTTGCTGTAAAACAGTTCTGGGAACTTGATGACAACCAGGTAAGTGTTTAGTTGGAATATTTTTCACTTGTAATCTGAGCATCTTGGTCTAGAAATCACTGCAGGACAATAAACGCCAAGCCCAGCTCCAACACACCATCTCCACAGATACATTTAAAAGTAGAAGAGCACTTTAAAGGCACAGTGAGCAAATATTGATTTCCTTTAAGTTCTTTTATGTCCCTTTCTTTTAATCACAAAAGCAGTTACCTCCTGCGTATCTTTAGTGCACTTCCTCATGTTATTCAAAGTAGACTCCAAAGCGTGACTCATCTGCGGTAATATTTTTGCCAGCTGCTGCTTGAATGTAGGAAACGTTTAACTAGCACTGGCCCCCGTCTTCAAATGGTGCTAATGTTTCTGGAACAGCTGTGTCACATTCCACCTACAACTGGTATATAAATTAGATGTCGAATGCTTGTCCCCCAGGTGATCATAAGCAGTCAGTGCCCTGACAGTACATCAAGGTTCTGTAACTTTTTTTTTACAGCCATGCTTACCGAAAGTCTATTATTATTATCAGGGCTGGAAATGCTATTCAGGGGGAAAGATGAAATTTAATGATATTTTTTCCCAAGCTGAAATAAGAAGTTGGGCTGTTTTCTGCTTCTGATATCAAAGTGGCAGAGCCAGTTGTTCAATTGTTAGTAAAACAACAGTTTTCAAAACTGGAAGAATGAATGTGAAATCATAGTTGATGCAAGCAGTGTGTAAGCTCTGGCCTGAAGAATGCAGTCTACAGATTTTATTCAGGTCCATCATCAGTCTTCAAGCTCATATATGAACCAAGAGAAAAAATTATTTATTTATTTATTTACTTAATCCATAGCCCATCTTTTTCATCAGGGATTATCCATTAGAAACTCAGGTCTCCCATCCAGATAGCACCCAGACTCCAACCTTCTTAGTTTCAGCCAGGTGGTTACTTTCTGTGCAATTAGACCTAATATACAACTAGAATGGATTCAGAGAAACCTGCCCAGCCATGTGGGAAGTGTGGATATTCATCTGGTTTTCTGGAACTTGCCCTTTGGGTAAGCAGGATGTACAGTCCATACTGGACACCATAAAATAGAAGTTTTGCTTACCAGAAGAATCTGACGAAGTGTGCATGCACACGAAAGCTCATACCAAGAACTAACTTAGTTGGTCTTTAAGGTGCTACTGGAAAGAAAATTTTTTTTTTTGTTTTTACCAGAAGAAGTCAAGCATCCAAACCACAGCCACTACAATGAATTTCCAAGAGAAGAACATTTCCTATTATGCAAACCAAGCTTTCTCCAAATCTCTTCATCCTTCTGCTGAAAAAAAAAAGAATGTTCATGATAGTTCACAGGGAGACTAATGCACCAGCAAGTTAATTTCCTTTTCCCTCAAATATTGTGTGATCTTGGACATTTATGACTTCCCATCTACCAATGCCTTGGCTCAGAACAGTTTGCTTTGAATGGACTTTAGAGAAATGTGCCTACACGGGCTTATATAGGCTAAGCTGTATGGGGTATGATGTGTTTGTGCTGGTGTCAGACTTGAACGCAGCTTGGTCTCTTCCAGTTGTAATATTCTAATTCTAAGTGCAGTTTAGGTTCTGGAGCCAAATCTTGGCTGAAGTTCAGTCTTTCTGAAAGACCCAAGTTAAAAGATGCTACATAGTCAGAACTCACTACAAGTTCAACAACTTCCCTTCTAAAATGTATCTTTGCTTTCGCTGTGATAAATAAATCAAATTACTGTTATTAAATTATTTTCTTCATTAGCTATTCATTATCTTCTTCATTTAACTCTCTCTTTCGCCTCAATTATTTGATTACACAGCAAAATAACTTCCTTGGTTTTTTTATGTTTTGTGTTTTTTCTGCAGTGGGTGTGGGAAGAAATAGCCTCTCCAATTCTTTCTCAGGAGAAGCTTTTGAGAGCAGATGAACTTTCTTGCTGTGCTGCTAGCACATATGATTATTTCATATGCAAATGTTTGCCTGGACAATATGCTTTCAGTTTCTATATTCCAGGCATTTTGAAAGAAGAGCTTCTCCAGTTTTCATACATTTTTCCAGTCCTGGACTTTCTGGCAGAACACTGATTGTGCCTTAGCAGCGGGAGAGTGGCTGGCCTTCTAGGCCTCACACATGACTGCAAATTGCTCTGTCTGGTCTGCTCCTGAGGCTTGAAAAGTGGGCTCTGCCTGCTCGCCTCACCTCAGTCTTGGCAGACTGGCAGCATATCAGCCAGCAAGTAGGCTGGTTGATTAATGGATCTCTGCCCAATGCCTACGGTATGCCAAGCCTATTGTTCTCTAATCAATAAAACTGTGGTCTAATTTAATCCAACACATGCCTTGTTGTCACTATGCACCCAGGGATCCAGCACCCAGACCCATAATTGAAGGGTAAAATGGCTTGCTCTCTGTATTCAAAATTTCACTTTAGGAGAATTTTGGTGAAAGCGTGGGAGAGCTTTCTGAAATCATATATTGGGCATGGGACGGGGGAGGGTTGTTGTTGTTGTTGTTTAGTCGTGTCCGACTCTTCGTGACCCCATGGACCAGAGCACGCCAGGCACTTCTGTCTTCCACTGCCTCCCGCAGTTTGGTCAAACTCATGCTGGTAGCTTCGAGAACACTGTCCAACCATCTCGTCCTCTGTCGTCCCCTTCTCCTTGTGCCCTCCATCTTTCCCAACATCAGGGTCTTTTCCAGGGAGTCTTGTCTTCTCATGAGGTGGCCAAAGTATTGGAGCCTCAGCTTCACGATCTGTCCTTCCAGTGAGCATAGAATCATAGAATCATAGAATCATAGAGTTGGAAGAGACCACAAGGGCCATCGAGTCCAACCCCCTGCCAAGAAGGAAACACCATCAGAGCACTCCTGACATATGGCTGTCAAGCCTCTGCTTAAAGACCTCCAAAGAAGGAGACTCCACCACACTCCTTGGCAGCAAATTCCACTGTCAAACAGCTCTTACTGTCAGGAAGTTCTTCCTACTGTTTAGGTGGAATCTTCTTTCTTGTAGTTTGGATCCATTGCTCCGTGTCCGCTTCTCTGGAGCAGCAGAAAACAACCTTTCTCCCTCCTCTATGTGACATCCTTTTATATATTTGAACATGGCTATCATATCACCCCTTAACCTCCTCTTCTCCAGGCTAAACATGTCCAGCTCCCTTAGCCGTTTCTCATAAGGCATCGTTTCCAGGCCTTTGACCATTTTGGTTGCCCTCCTCTGGACACGTTCCAGTTTGTCAGTGTCCTTCTTGAACTGTGGTGCCCAGAACTGGACACAGTACTCCAGGTGAGGTCTGACCAGAGCAGAATACAGTGGCACTATTACTTCCCTTGATCTAGATGCTATACTCCTATTGATGCAGCCCAGAATTGCATTGGCTTTTTTAGCTGCCGCGTCACACTGTTGGCTCATGTCAAGTTTCTGGTCAACCAAGACTCCTAGATCCTTTTCAGATGTAGTGCTCTCAAGCCAGGTGTCACCCATCTTGTATTTGTGCCTCTCATATTTTTTTGCCCAAGTGCAATACTTTACATTTCTCCCTGTTAAAATTCATCTTGTTTGTTTTGACCCAGTTCTCTAATCTGTCAAGGTCGTTTTGAAGTGTGATCCTGTCCTCTGGGGTGTTAGCCACCCCTCCCAGTTTGGTGTCATCTGCAAATTTGATCAGGATGCCCTTGAGTCCATCATCCAAGTCGTTGATAAAGATGTTGAATAAGACCGGGCCCAAGACAGAACCCTGTGGCACCCCACTAGTCACTCTTCTCCAGGATGAAGAGGAACCATTGATGAGCACCCTTTGGGTTCGGTCAGTCAGCCAGTTACAAATCCACTGAGTGGTAGCATAGTCAAGACCGCATTTTATCAGCTTCTTTACAAGAATATCATGGGGCACCTTGTCAAATGCCTTGCTGAAATCAAGGTAGGCCACATCCACTGTGTTCCCTTCATCTACCAGGCTTGTAATTCTGTCAAAAAACGAGATCAGGTTAGTCTGACATGACTTATTTTTCAGAAATCCATGCTGACTATTGGTGATCACAGCATTCCTTTCTAGGTGCTCACAGACTGTTTGCTTAATGATCTGCTCCAGAATCTTCCTTGGTATTGATGTCAGACTGACTGGGCGGTAATTATTTGGGTCCTCTCTTTCCCCCTTTTTGAAAATAGGGACAACATTTGCCCTCCTCCAGTCTGCCGGGACTTCGCCTGTTCTCCAGGAATTCTCAAAGATGACTGCCAGTGGTTCTGAGATCACATCTGCCAGTTCTTTTAATACTCTTGGATGCAGTTCATCTGGCCCTGGAGACTTGAATACATTTAAACTAGCCAAGTATTCTTGTACTATCTCCTTAGTTATTCTGGGCTGTGTTTCCTCTGCTGAATCATTTGCTCCAAATTCTTCAGGTCGGGCATTGTTTTCTTTATCGGAGAAGACTGAGGCAAAGAAGGCATTGAGGAGTTCAGCCCTTTCTGTGTCCCCTGTTTGCATTTCACCATCTTCTCTTCTGAGTGACCCCACTGTTTCTTTGTTCTTCCTTTTGCTACGAACATACCCATAAAAGCCTTTTTTGTTGCTTTTAACCTCTCTAGCAAGCCTGAGTTCATTCTGTTTTTTAGCTTTTCTGACTTTGTGTCTACACGTGCTGGCTATTTGTTTGAATTCCTCTTTGGTGGTTTTCCCCCTTTTCCATTTTTTGTACACATCCTTTTTTAATCTTAACTCAGTTAAAAGTTCTTTAGATAGCCACCCTGGCTTCTTTAGGCACCTTCCATGTTTCCGTCTCATTGGTATTGCCTGAAGTTGTGCTTTTACTATCTCCCTCTTAACAAACTCCCAGCCATCATGAACTCCCTTTCCTTTTAGTATTACTGTCCATGGGATCTCACTCAGGGCTGATTTCCTTAAGAATGGATAGGTTTGATCTTCTTGCAGTCCATGGGACTCTCAAGAGTCTCCTCCAGCACCATAATTCAAAAGCATAAATTCTTCGGCGATCAGCCTTCTTTATAGTCCAGCTTTCACTTCCATACATCACTACTGGGAAAACCATAGCTTTTACTATGGGGTTACTATGGGGGGGCACCATTCTATAATGTGTCTGAAGTCCCCGCCCCCATGCCTTTTCTTTTATTTCACAATAAAAACATCATAGCTGCTTTGAGAGGTGGCAGAGTAGCCTGGGAACTTTCGATTTTTAATAGAAGGTCCCATTGGGGTGCTGCATCACAATGTATTATCTTTTCCAGGGTCATTCCTTGGGAGAAAGGTTGGCTCCCCCCTCCCTCATTCCCATTACTTAATTAACATTACACACATGAACATAATTATTGACTTTAAATTTCATGATGGGAGCTTGTCTGAAGACTGAGTTCCCATCATGAAATTTAAAGTCAATAATCATTTAAAAACCTTTCTGATTAAAAGAATAAGTGTGTTTTCACATCCATTCTTTAGCACATGCAAAGAAATAGATTTGCCTCTCTGGTATTTGTAGAACAGCAGGGTGCCTATCACTAGATAATCTGCAACCTATCAAATGTTTCACATTATCATTATTCATGAACTCTCTAATCAAACTCCATCGCTGATATGAAATATTTAATTGGCTGAAAATTTATTAATACCTCATCATGAAATCTTAATAGTGACCTTTTGCTGATGCAATAGCTACTGTAAGTTCTTCACGCACCCAACCACTTTCCTTTTCCCCTTGACAGATTTTGATGCCACTGTCTTAGTTGCAGTAATGGAATATCAGTACCATAAAGGTGACAGAGACTGAAAATTATGGTACGCACTTCCACTTACCCGTTTCAGAGGAACAAAGTACAGCTGACAACCTGAAAAACATGTCAAGAAGGATTTTTATTTTTTTTATTTTTTCGCACTGTGGTCTTTCCCACTGGAAAAGAGGAGGTCAGCGTGATTAACTCTCAACAACAAGTCTCCAGCATTTACTCCAGCTTAATGACCTGCCAAATGCAAGATTCAGGAGGCACACAGGGCTGAACTGTGAAACAGCTAAAAGTGCAATTAACTAAAGCAATGGTAACAACATGTGCGGGAGTCTGGTGAATTGCAACAGGAGTACAATAAAATGAGGGTAGTTTGTCAAAAGAAAAGCATGAAGGCTGAGCGTCGTAAAGTTTGTCACCGCACGGCAAACATTCTGCTCATTGCAATTGTTGCTATTCCTTTTAACGTTATATAAACCTAAGCACATCTATCTGCCTCTTTTCCCCTCCCACTTGCCCTCGTTTCTCATGCATGCCCACATACATATGCCACAATTCCTCCCTTGTTTTCACATTTTAAACATGACTTCTTTTCATCACACCCAGTGATGAAAAGTGGATTTCACTGGAAACCCACAATATGATACCAATGTGATACCAGATAAGGAGGCATGACTAACTTCCCAACCTCTCTCACACAGAGAGTTTTGTAAAATATTAATGTTCAGGGGGAGAGCACATTATTAGTATCAACATAAGAGCCCTGCCGGATCAGGCCCATGGTCCATTCAGTTCAGCATCTTGTTCCCACATTGGTCAGTCACCCAAATGTCTATAGGAAGCCCGCAAGCAGGACATCAATGTAACAACACTCTCCCCTCTCCTGAATTCTTCCCAAATTCAGCTTTCCTCCCGCTCCTTCCCTTTCTTTTCCCCTCCCTCTATGACTTCAACATTTTCATTTAGCACTCTAGTAGAATCCATTCACTGAGCAGCATAACAAACATCAGCACTTTTATCAAAATCTAACAAAAAGGCAGACAAAATTTCACAGGCATCCTTTACTCTTCAGCCTTAAGTTTGCTCCTCGTTTTTCATTTAAAAAAAATCCCAAAGCAGTTCACAACAGTGGACTAGAACACTTCGATAAAGCAAAACAATCAGTACAGAAGGCTATTGACTCAACGCAGAGAAACTCCTGAGTGAAAACATACATTTTTGATAGGTGATGGAAATAAATCAGCATTGCTGCCTGCTGTATTACAGAGGACAGTTAAGCACCACTGTGGAGAATGCCTTCCTCCATGTTACCACAAAGTGGAACTACACATGACACAATGTGGCCAACAAGACATTCTTCAAAGATTGTAGTGATCTAACAAGTCTACCTTCATTCTTATATATATCCCATAATATTCCTGTCTTGTCTTTGTTGCTCTGCTCTTCCATCTCTCAGAGAGCCACCCTTTGCCCCACCTCAGAAGTTTTCTTTTCTTGGTCTCTGGTTCCATCTCCAGCCTTTGCTTTCATGACTTCTCCCTGGAAGAGGCAGGAAACTTGTCACCAACTCCACCATCCCCTTCTGAATCGAGGAGACAATGTGGAATGCCAAACATTGACAATACCCCACTCCCCACTGTTGTTGGGGTGGGACAGGCCATAATGAGCGCTCACACCTTACACTGTGGGCACCCTTTGCGGGATCACGCATGGCACCTGGGGACCTACTGGATGATTGGGCTGGCCTGCCTCTCAGTGCTATTTTTTGGAGGGTCCTGCCAAACTTCAGTTAGTCATTTAGCACTGCTGGAGGTGGGGCCAGTCACATAAATAGGAGGTGGAGCTGGCAGCAGCCAGGCAGTCGACTCAGGAGCTTTGCCCACCCAACACTCCCTTAGTTTAATGTTCTTTTTGCAGGTTAACCTTTTTATTTCTGTTTAGCGGTCGCTGCTACAGTCTTTTGACTGGTTGCTGTTGAAGAGGTGGGAAGAAATTTTCCTGCATTGGCAGGTTTTGTCTTCCCCGTAGCAATTCATCACAGCTTTGGCAGTTTAAGGCCTTGGGCAGAATCCTTTAGTCTTTTCTTCCTGAAAATGGGGGGTGTGTGAAGTGGTAACTCACCCCCCCCACCTGCGGCAGTGAATCCAGGGTCCCCTCTTAAAGGGGTTGTAAATGGATGTCTCTGGTCATACACTGAAAGGTTGTCAGTGAACTACCCTGCGTGTGGGGATATAGGGTGGGATGCCTGCGTACACATGCGTCTTGCAGTGCACCTCCCATATCCCATTCACCCTGAGGAGCCCCAGTCCCCCCCCCCAGCTGGGGGGCTGGGAGGGATACACCCCCAATGCCTAAGCCAAGCTCTTCCTACATTTGAAAGTTTAATAAAGTTGTGGCCAAAATTTTAATTCCATAACACGAGTCATGGGTCATTATTCATTCTGGTGGTCCCTGGGGGCCAGGGGTTGGGGTTCCGCCTGGTCACGCAAAGGATTCTGCCAGCGACAAGTTATCATAATGCATAGCAGAGACTTACATTTTCGCAACAAAATTTCTAATGAGAGTCGGAGATGTAATATCGCTGACAAATTGAAAGTGGTGTAGGTAAAAGAACAAAAACAGCTCTTTCAAATTTCTTGGACATTCCATTTTTCTTCTTCTCGGTAGCACGGCTTTAATTTTTCTTCTTTGCTTCTTCCAATACATAGCATGGCATTTCTGAGTACTGTGTAAGAACATTTCTTAAACTCTAAATTATGTTACACTTCGCTTCCTTTTGTCACCAGTGCCTTCCTTAATTGCTAGGCTAAATATGTGCTAAAATTGTGCTTTGTGAATGAAGCCACTATCTAATTGAAGCAATTAGCACTCTCTCCCAAAAGCACAATCATACAGAAGAGTGGGGTGAGGTCTGTTTCACCACAGATGTCACACCAGTAGAACATTCTGACCTGTACTGATCTGGGGTGTCATTGCAGCATAGCAACACTTATAGCAGCCATCAACAGCAAATGAGTTGTTGGTCCATGCTGCAAAACCAAGATATGACACATAAAAGGCTGCAACAGGGAAAACTGGTTTTCTTTGATAGATGTCTTACATGCATTTTTGAGCAACTACAAAGCAATCTACATCAATGAAAAAGATTGCATACATACCCACATGCTGTTGCAGCTTCCTTTATTTATATTGGATTTGGCACATAGTGGGAAAGCTATTGCAATGGCACATATCTTTATAACTGGTGCACCCAAATATTTGCATACTGGAAAATAGCTGGTTTCTTATTTTTTCTGATTCATTTTGTGTAAGTCAAAAGCTTATATACACCATCACCTCCAGAAGTTGAGCCTATCAGAGTTAAGCCCTGGAACCAATTTTGAATTGGTTTTACAAGGAAGCTACACCTGTGTGTACCATTAAAGAAGTACTCAGAAATGTTATGTCACATTAGATTCAGCACCCTTCTTTATATGAACTAAGCCATGAAATACATCCTGAAAGATGTATTGGGTGACTTGTCTATTTTATACGTCAGAGGAAGTATTTATGTTGCACTTTATATTGTAGCTCCAACATCCACATGTCTTTGCAGAATCCACATGTGGATTCCTGTACTGCGTATGGTCAATGCATGAACATGCAGGGGGAACCTTGCATGGCATGTTGCACAGCTATTTGTGAATATGAAGAGAACAGTGGACATTTGCCTATAGGGACAAATATAAGAAAAGTCCATGAATGGTACAGCAAGGAAGATGTGACCTCTAGGAGAGGTGAAACTGCAGCAATGGAAACATTACCCAGAGTGGACATTTATGTGGCATCAGTTAAAGCTAAAAGACAGCAATGCCGGACTACATAATGAGAGAATCTGCTTTCTTGTCACATTGAACTATTGTTATTAGAATGAATTTAGACCAACAGGCTTGTTTCATGCAAGACTTGAACCAGAACATGACAGAAAGAGTGCTCTATCTCCTACAAGGCACGGGATTCCCCTTAGAATCACTGCATCTATAATTTAAGGAAGACTTTCCTATGGTTTAAGAACATTAAGACTACCTTCCAAATTCATTTGCAGCACTGCAGTCATAAAGGCAAAACACATTTCTCAAAAACTTTAAAGGCTCAATAAGCACTATTCTTGGGCCATCAGTATTCACTCTCTCTTCTTGAAGGCTTTCCTACAAATCTCAGTCCTCTCTGGTTGCTTGAATTATGGAATACCTGTTCAATGAAAGTGATACATTTGAAGCAGTCGTCCTATTTGCATGAAAAAATACATAGCACATGTTTTATTGTATTCAAAAGGCAGAGGACTAGTGAAGGGAATAGCATCCATTAATTACTGTGGTTGCTGTTCTGCACAAACCATCTTTTCCTCTTTCAACACATTAAAATAATATTATTGAACTGGTAAATAAAATTATTATGCTTGCAAATTTTAAGTAGTTACAAATAGTGATTGATTTATTTTTACATCCATTGCTTTAGGAATTGTTTATTCCCATATATAACTTGGGTAGGGTTCTATTCCCACAGCTACAGCCACAGACAGTATGCTGACTAGTTTCTCTAATTTGGGGATCCAATAAATGTTAGTGTTTACCTGGCAATTCCTGACAAATGCACCAATGTTAATTGGGTTCTTCAATCAAGGTTCAGATTTTCTCATTAGCAACCCTGTGAGACAGAGAGGAAACCACAACTATTAATAAAGACCACAGACTCAAGATTGTAACTGAAACAAATCAGTTGGTTAATTGGTGTACAATGCTTCACTCAAGGCATATTATTATCTTCATTTAGAATAACATGATGTTATGAAATCTGGGTGATTCATAGGGAAACAGAAGCATGCATGCACATAAAGAGTGGAAATATATCTAATAACACCCACTGTTGTGTTACACCATGTCCATTGGTGTGAATGAAATTTAGCAACATGATGGTTCACAACTCCATAATGCAACAGGTAATGTAAAGGGAACATTTGAAACTGGGACAGAGGCACTAGGAAAACTAATACTATAATCCCCACATTTGAATACATCTGTGTTGATTGTGTAAGTTCATTTAATCGGCCCATGGGCTGAGTAGGTTGATGGACAAACAACCTAGTTTCCATCTTGGTTCCGTATTCTAATGTGAACATGGTTGTTCTCATATAGCATTCTAACTCTGTGGAGTTGTGCAAGGTGGAAAGAAAGGGTAAGAAAATGTACAGAAGTTTTCTCTGATTCTTCTGCACATTGAGTATGCCAACAACACCATGAACATCAAAAAGTTCATTACCCTGGAATGATTACACGGTGAACATTACCAGTAATTGGTGTTGATAGATACTTGGGATCATCTCCAGATTCAATCCAATCTCTTCTGTTTACCATTCATTCCATAAAGGGGGCTGGATTTGTGCACAGTTAATGAAATTGAACTGTATTTGTTTAATCAACATAAACACTTGTGACAGGAGCCCTTAACTCCATTGATATCCCTGACAGATTCTGTAGGGCTTCCCATAATCCTAATCACATAGTCTATCAGTCACAAGTATCTGTTCCACGGTGTTGTCAGCAAAAATGCCAGGGAAGGTGATATACTAGACACAATAAATTGCATGGATGACAAGGTACGTTTCAGCATTTTTTTTTTATTAATTTCATAAAGTCCTTGGAGTAACCCATTCAACTGGCCATATTTGAGAGCATTTGTCCTGTTGGACACTACACTGAGGAATCTTGTGCAATTCAGCTCTGTATAAGTTTTTCCTCTTTGCTGAACTCTTTTTAGAAAGAGACAAAAAGTCAGAGCTGCAGGATTTTGCTATTGTTTAGAATTGTGCACTTATTTTTTCTATGCCACAGCATGGTTTAAAATACATTGGGTATACAATGGGTTGGGCAAATGAACTTCATGGTGATAATGTTTCTAATTGATAATAGAATTTTCATTCAATATTGTAAAGATGAGAAATGAGAACCAGACAGACACCTAACAGCAGAATAAGTAACAGAATCTTGGTCAACCCAAGAGTCCATTGACTCATTTGGAATCTTTGTTGTATGCACTGGATCCATTCATTGCCCATATGATCATATGTACTTTGCTTTCTACTCACAGATAAGATTCCCATTGTTACAACTGCAAAAGCTCATTTCTAGTACAGTATTGGCCGGTTTAGGTAAAAGATGAGTGCAATTGCCCATATGGTCATATGATCATAGTTCTACATAGCCACATACCAAGCTACATAACACTGTTATAATATTTTGATATTTCCCTGGTAATATGTTAATGCAACCCAGTCCTATCCAACCAGATGGATACAGCAATAGACAATGCCTGGTGTACTTTGCTTTGGTGAGCCAGGCAGATAGCCTCTTCCACTGGCAGACAGTACCCCAGGCAAAATACATTACTGAGAAAACAATGTCTAGGTTTGGACGGTCATTTCAGACTGTTAGTTTATTTGAATGACATTGATGTCTTACGCTCTTTCTTCACCTGAGCAGTTATCCAAGAGCTCTTATGATTCTGGACCAGCATCACAAACTGCTGCACTGTACATGCATGCAGACACTCCATGAACAGATCTTGAGAACCTGGTGCAGCTACTTCCCTTTGGTCTGCTTCATTTTTTTCCTAATGAACCTGCCACTATGGTCTAAGCACAGTATTGGTAGGTTTATTAGGGGTATAACTGGTTTTTGCACATTTGGTCAGTTAAGAATGCAATAAATTTAATCTCTACTACTGCTAACAAACCCCATCAGGACTATGCCCTGTGTATCCCATCTTCTACACTGTATTTGAGAAAAATGATTGCTTTCTACTCACAGATAAGATTCCCATTGTTACAACTGCAAAAGCTCATTTCTAGTACAGTATTGGCCGGTTTAGGTAAAAGATGAGTGCAATTTACCAATGACACAACAATAAATTATGTTTTAATAAAGCTTTATAGACCTGCGGCTGTTCTTTGCCCTGAATCCTTTAGACAATAACATACAATTCAGGCAATGTGAAAAACAGACCAGGTAATGCTTATTTAGAGGTTATCAAATATACAGCATCCTCTTGGCAGACTGATGGGATAGGCTTCTCTGATTTATTTTATGTGAGGCACTAACCTTGCTGGAGTGTGAAACCCAATTAGTCTTCAAATCTTGGAATATAATATATCTTAATGACTTTTGAGCATCTCCATGGCATCTTAGTGATAAGCTCAGTTAGTCAGAATACTGGCACTTCTTCAACCCAATGCTCTGTTTTGCTAGCAAACCTCACCATGATCTGTAAAACTGAGAAATCTAAGCACAAACCATGATACCTGCATATTGACAAAAACGACTGATATATTGAGGCTAGTAACAACTGGGAAATAAAGAACTCAGTGGAGCACTTGAATAGATTTGCCCTAATTCTGCATGATGAAAAGGAAGCACATTCCTTGGGAGGTGATGGAGATGTTGGAAGAATAGGAAGCCCAACCCCTATGATTCACTTTTCTATGTTTGAAATGCTCCTGATGTGCAAGATGGGGGCAAAAAAGTAAAGCCTGTTGTTGTTAAAATTAAAATTTATAACCTGCCCTTCCTCCCAAAAGGAGCAGAGTGTGGCTAACGTACAAATGAGAAAACAATTAAAAAATATCTAAAAACATCTAAAACCTGTTCTCTTTGCATGCATACATTTGGTGCCATAAGAAAGAAAAGTTTCGCTGCGATGTAACTTTTTTTGCTGGCATGTGTGTTTGTTTGTGTGTTAATATTGCAACAATATTGAAAAGACTGATTGCATGGTTCTCTCCACTTCTCAAGGCTTTCCTCCCTTCCTCCTTTCTTGTTGCCAGTTGTGTAGAATAATCCCAAGCAACTGGCCCTGCCCACAGGATTGCTCAATTCATGCATCACCACATGAGTTGGTGCCCATACCAAAAGCATAAGTGGCACTCCACTTACCGTATTTTTCGCCCTATAGGACGCACCATCCCATAAGGCGCACCTAGTTTTTTGGGGGGGAAATAAAGGGGAAAAAAATTATTTCCCCCCCAGGCGCGGGGCTGGGGCAGGGGAAGCCCGAGCTTCCCGCGACCCCAGCCCCCAGAACAGGCAACTCTCCGCAAGCCGTGGGAGCCTGGCGCCGGGCTCCCGCGCCTTGCGGAGATCTGCGTGAAGCCTGGAGAGCGAGAGGGGTCGGTGCACACCGACCCCTCTCGCTCTCCAGGCTTCAGTGAAAGCCTGCATTCGCCCCATAGGACGCACACACATTTCCCCTTCATTTTTGGAGGGGAAAAAGTGCGTCCTATGGGGCGAAAAATACGGTATGTGTTGATTGAATGGGATTAGGAAACACCCATGGCACCAGCATGGGAATGTACCATGAAGCATTTCCCACACTGTTGGCTTCATGTGAAGGTGGAGATAGAAACTGCCATATAAAGAACAGTCATGCTGCAACAGTGTTAGAAGCAACCCCATCAACCCACAGATGTACACTGATGACCATGTGGTGAGCCACCAAGGCCATTGGTTGCCCCTGACCTAGAAGGCTTCATTCAAGGTTAAGCTGGGACCCTGTTTGAATGGCAACAGCAGTGAGGGTTTCAGTCATTCCAGTGGTGCCTGCCTTCTGATTCCTGGTTTCTGGCTGTTGACTCATTCAACCTCCTGGCTTTCATATCACAGCTGCCTACAGCCCAACACAGGCAAGTTGTCACTTTAGGACTTATACATTTAAGATGTCCCTCAAGTAGGAAATGCATTTATTCAAACTGGAGTGCCAAACTCTAAATTTTTAGGGATAAGCAGAACCCATCTAGACTTATTTTCTCATTGCCTCAACTTTCTACAAAGTTTTAGTAGAAAGCAGAATTTATCAACTGCTCTGTCAAAACTTGGGTAGGTTCTATAATTACTTCCAGGATCCATTCCAAGCATTCCAATTCAGTTAAGTCCTATTCAGAATAGACCCAGTGAACTAAGTTAGTAATGTCTATTAACTTTAATAGGTCTACTATGATTAGGGCTAGTGTTGAATACCATTCAACTATAGACATTGAATGGTCTACGGATAGATCAAGCCTCTAAATAAGAAGGCAGAGGGCCTTCTCAGTGGTGGTGCCCCCCTGTGGAATGCCCTCCCATCAGATGTCAAGGAGCTAACGAACTGCACAACTTTTAGAAGACACCTGAAGGCAGCCCTGTATCAGGAAGTTTTTTAATGTGTGACATCTTATTATGCTTTTATATCCCACCGGAAGCCACCCAGAGTGGCTGGGGCAAGCCAGCCTGATGGGTGGTGTATAAATAATAAAATTATTTTTAATAACTATTATTGATGCGACTTGCTGGCTCTGGATGCAATTAGGACACATGAGGTGGCATCTACCATTCCCTGGACTAGGCATTTCCTGGACTACTTCTATGGCTCAGATTCAATGAAACAGTTGTGCTAGCAGAAGTCACCGCAAGTCACACTTGCATAATAGGGCTTCCCCTCCTCTCAGTGCCCCCATGCAATTGCAAATCAGCTCAGGGGACCAGAAGAACCCCCAGAACTATGATCAAGGGGAGCTGAGATTATTCCACCAGGCAAGCAGATTCACACAGTTTTAGAATGTGGAGCTGATTTTCCCCCAGTGTTTACTCTTCTTCATGTCTGCAGAGTATCCTACTTCAGTGAAAGGCTGAGTCAAGACTGGGCAACTCTATTAAAAAAAATTTATCACACAAAACCTGACATGGTCACTCACTAGTACATTGCAGGTGATGATCTATTATCCCAGTCATATGAACATGAAAGGGATTTTCCCCTCCCCTCCACTGTCTGAAATTGCTTTGGAAACACTTGCAGTCAGAAAACATTGGGGAATTGCCGAAACTGTGACAGAATGAGAGGAACATAAGGTGGTTTTCCATGACAAATGATATCCTCTTAGTGCTAACTAAAACAGAGGAATGCACATCTCACTTGATGGAGCAAAATTACATTAATACATTATGACAGTGTGGGTATGTGCACGTCCCTGGGTTCCAGTTCTGGTTTAATAGGGTACTAAATAAAAGAAATTTCCAATGGCTAACAAAATAGCAAATATTGAGGTGACAAGTTTAATAAAAGTCTATGAATATATGGCATGAAGGTCAGGCAAAATCAGCCTAGCACTTCAGAGATGTGAGCCTCTTCATGAATCGGAAGCACATACTGCAATTCTCATAATGGGTATGAAGATTAGACAATCAAAATGGCACTAAATATGAAACTAAATTATTTATTTAACAAAGAGTACTGCTTAAAGTCCCTTGAAATTAATTTTAAGAGTTCATTCAAATATTAAATGGGATGAGGAAAAAGGTACTTAAAAGAGCATTCTTGGAGATGTGTAAAGCTAATATTGGCTTGGAGCTTTCAAAAGCAGAATTATCTGGCGTTTTTTTTAAAAAAAATAGCCATTGTAATGGGATTAGTTTCTTAAATCTACTACCTGCTTGCTTTGAAAAACAACAGTTAACCAAAGTTTTTCCCTCAGATATTCTTTGCATCAGTTCTACTGTCTAGTCTAAAATCTCTGTATAGATCCCCTGTAGTTTCTTCTTATTCCCACTGTGCTGATTTCTGTCAAAATAGTACTCTCTGTATCAGGATTTTAAAATGTTCTCTTTTTTTAACAATGAAAACCAATTTCCTACTATCCTTTGAAACTCATACAAATGGTGTCTATTGCCATGGGCATCTAGGAATTTCAGTGGCTCTGTGGAGTCAGATTAACTATGCAAATCTATCCATGTCTGCTAAGAAATAAGTACATAAGAGTCCGCTGGCTCAGGCCAATGCCACATTTAGCCCAGTTTCCTATTCTCACAGTAGCCAACCAGATTCCCATGAAAAACCTGCAAGCAGGTCCTGAGAATAATAGTGCCCTCCCCTTCTGTGGTTCTTAGAAACTGGTATTCAGAAGAAAATAACCTTCATCATGGCTAGTAGACACTGATGGACTTCATGAATTTGTCTAATTCTTTTTTAAAGCTATCCATGTTGATGGCCATTATTGCCACATTTGGGAGTGAGTTTCCAAAAAAGTACTTTCCTTTGTCTGTACCAATATTCAGCTTCATGTTTACAAGCTCTAGTGTTATGAGAAAGGGAGGAAATCATTTCTCTCCCTGCTTTCCCCATGCCATGCATAATTTTATAAATTTCTATCATGTCAGCTCCTGCTCACGTTCGTGCTAAATTTTAAAAAAGTCCCGAATGCTGATCATTTTGATTGCCCTTTTCCAATCCTGGATTGAACCTTTTCCAATCCTGCACAATATTCCAGATGTGGCCTCACCACAAACTTAAATAATGGCATCATGATATCAGCAGTTTTATTTTCAGTTCCTTTCCTTAGGATCAGTAGCATGGAACTTGTCTTTTCCACTCCTGCCAACTCCAGATGGGTTCACATTTCCATCAAGTTATCAATTACAACACCAAGGTCTCACTTCTGGTCAGTCACTGCCAATTATGAGAGCATAATCTAAAATCAAGACTTTGCATCAACATGCATCATTTTACACTTGTTGCATCCCATCCACAATGCCACATATCGTAGGTGACTATACAGACAGTTGAATGCTATCCCATTGGCAATGGGATAGTGTCTTCCATGGCATCTGAAGGCAGAAGGTTAGTCTAGGGCAGGCAGGCAGTTTGTGATCTACCGTAGATCGCTGCATGTCTGTGGTAGATCACTGGTAGATCACTGGCTCCCCCCAAAGAAGCTCAACAACTTGGGCTCCCCTAAAAAAAGCTCAACAACATTGCACTGAACTCTTAAAAGGGGGGTAGATCACTGCCAGTTTTTAACTCTATGAGTAGATCACAGTCTCTTGGGACACCCCTGGTCTAGGGGAATGCTGCCCCCCCCCCCCCAGCATCTGCCACCTGGGGAATTTTCTCACTTTGCCTAATGGCTCTGTAACAGAATTCTCAGCATCCTAAGCACTAGGATACTTTGGTGGCAGCCTTAACAGTTATACTAGTCTAAAAGTATTAGAAGTCCCTTTACAGCTCTCCATTGCTCTCTTCATCAGTACCAATGAACACCATACAAAGTGTTCTCAACTTCTTACCCTACACCTCATGCAAGTTTGAAAGAAACCATACTTCTGAAAAACTTGGTGCTATATGATAACTTCACCCCCCCCACCCACCCACTTACTTGAAGTGTATGCAGAGATTTTTCGGGGGTAGGGGTGGCATTATATCATCCTGCATGATATAGTATGCTATAAAACTATTCAGACACTCATGGGGGCTGTAATTGAACATACGCTAGTTGTCTATGTGCTTACTAAAACATTTATAGACAAGCATTAAAAATGTTATAGACATATTATGGCCTTATAAATTAGAAGCTCTGCTGGAATGAAGTAGTTTAACAATGGTGCTTTGCAACAGACATGCAAAAAACCAGCAGTTTTACTGGCATGACATGTTAGGAACAGCCTATTTGTTCAATGAGTCATCCATTCACTCATGTAAAACCCTCCTGTTCCAATGAAACCATCTATCCAGTACAATGCCTCTGACTTGTCTGGACTGAGCTTCAGCTTCTTGGCCCTGTTCCAGTCCATTATAGATTCCAGACACTGACTGAGCATGTTCACAGACTCACCTAAGTTAGATGAAAAAGGGAAAGAGGTGGCTGTCACCAGCATACTGATGTCATCGTACTCCAGATGCCTAGATGACCTCACTTAGCAGCTTCAAACAGATGTCACACAACAGAACTCAGAAGTGTGGCACAGAGCAATTGTTTCCCAGCATTCCTGTATGTCAAGATAGGAACAGAATCATTGAGGCAATCCTTGTAATGCTCCCATCCCAGATATCTAGTCTAGAAAGAGACCATGGTCAATGCTATCAAAAGCCAGTGTGAGGTCTAAGGGAAACTTCCTTGCTCTTCATCCCAGTAGAGGCTATCCATCAAGGGCAACCAAGTCCCTTTTTGGTGCTGAAGCCAGTTCTTACACCAGACTGAAGTGCATCCAGCTAATTGGTACAATGCAGAGAGTTGGGAGTAACACAGCCCAGCCTGCTCGAGCAATTTGGCTCAAAAGTAATATGCGCCACCAACTGTTAGAACCATCTTCCAGGTCCACAGTGGACTCGTAAGCTTTCTGTTAACTCCTCAGCAGATAGGGTGCAAATAGGAGAGATTCAGCGAAGAAGAATTCTATTCTAGCCTGCATGCATCTTAAAACTAGTTGAAAGCAAACAGCTTTATCCCATGTTCTGTTTAGCAGTGTTGGCAGTGGCACAAAGGAAAATGTGGAGATTTAGAAGTGGTGTTAATGTGTAGGTTACAAGAATCCCAACTGCCCTACTCTTCATGTCTCTTGTCATCCCTGAAGCTGCTCTAAATCTCTTTGCACTAGAGCTGTTTCCAGCCCTACTCCCAGCTCCATCTGCTTCATCCAGATTGCCCTCCCCAATTGGTGCCAGTACAATATTGATCTGTTGAAATGCTTTGTTATTAACTGTAGCTGTTAATGTGTTTTTAAAGTCAAGTGTCATGGAGCTGTAATGATTCTGACCCACCCGTCAGGGACAGGCTGCTGATATTGCACCGCCAACATACCTGTTTTCTCCAGAGCTGATAATGGCAGCATAAGAATAGGCTGCCAGCTTTGAAGAAGAAAAAAATTAGAGCATTAGCTGCCTAGAGGAAAGCATAAATTGGCTGGTACAAGGCAACTTGAGCAATGGCCAAACAGCTTTACAATATGAGCAAGAAGGAAAAACATCCTAACTGAGATTTTGCATGCCTTCACTTTAGTTCAAAGGAGAATTTTTATGGCTGAGTTGTAAACCTTTTAAAGGATGGGATTTCTAATGAAATTGTGAAAAGCTTAACTATAGCAGCAAAAAAATGCATAGCTATAATACAATTTAATGGCATATTCAAAATCCTATAATGGGCTTGCCAGTGAGACTCATTTAGCTTTTTCACAGTCTGTAAACCTTTTGCTTGAGAGAAATGAGCCTATTTTCATAAATGTATGTCTGGAGAAATACATAAGAATGTATTTCATCTCTCCCCACCATGATTGACTAGGCCACCTCTGATATATTTGTTCCAATGTTTTGCGGCTATTGAAATGCTACGCAAGCAAGCATAATGGGATTGCTTCCATGCCTAGAACCTCAGAATGTCCTATAGCCTCATCTATATTTTTCTAGAAAGGCTTGTGGGGCAATAAAATCTTGATGACGGAGGAGGAGGAGGAGGAGGAGGAGGAAGAAGAAGAAGAAGAAGAAGAAGAAGAAGAAGAAGAAGAAGAAGAAGAAGAAGCAGCAGCAGAAGAAGCAGCAGCAGCAGAAGAAGCAGCAGCAGCAGCAGCTACATTAGGGCTCATCCACACTGCTTGTTCCATGTCTAGAAAGCACAGGTCCAAAAGGTTTTCTGCTTGTTCTGTGCTTTCTGGGCACAGGTTTGAGTGCTCTTCCATTTGTCAATCTGCAGAAAATCCAACTGATGTTTTCTCCAATTCAGTAGAAAAGAGGTTTTTCCGGGACAAAGTGGTGAGGCAAGCAGAAATATGGACAAGCCTTTACACTGAACTATAGACTTCAAGGCAGCCAATACAGCAACCTTACTTAAGTGAGCAGGTCAATGTCTTCAGGTCAGTGCTTTGATGTGGAGAAGAGAAGAGTCCCTGGAAAAGACCCTGGTGTTGGGAAAGATTGAGGTCACAAGGAGAAGGGGATGACAGAGGACGAGATGGTTGGACAGTGTTTTTGAAGCTACCAGCATGAGTTTGACCAAACTGCGGGAGGCAGTGGAAGACAGGAGTGTCTGGCGGGCTCTGGTCCATGGGGTCACAAAGAGTCGGACACGACTAAATGACTAAAAAACAACAACACTGAGGATTGTACATGTGCCACATTGAGTTCCGTGGAAGAATAGTAGCATAGAGATATCACAAATAAATAGGTGATAGGGTTTATTTACTTAGACTCCTTATATCCTGCTTTATAGTCCTGAGACACTCTCAAAGTAGCCAATAAAAGATCATCACAATAAAAATCACTTGTCTGGATGGAGGATAGAGAGGGATGTATGTGTGTAGAAACTATTCTACTGTACAAGGGTAAAATTTACGGTTGTTGCTCTGCTCACTTTTGTCTCTGGCCCTGCCTAGCCCTGACATGTGGCCCTCAGCAGGTTGCCCAGATGAGAATGAGGCCCCTGGGCTAAAAAATAAATAAAAAGAAATGCCCAGCCCTTGATTTAGCCTTTCAAGCTCAAAGCAGAAGCAGCCAGAGCAATACAAAAGACTGTTACTGTAAAACCTTGTAGCAGTGATAGTGGTATAACCAGACTTTATTTGGGAGAAGAAAGATCTGACCTACACAAGTAGCTCAGTCAGTAAGAGCATGAGACTCTTAATCTCATGGTCATTAGTTCAAGCCCTGCATTGGGCAAAAGATACCTGCATTGCAGGGAGTTGGACTAGATGACCCTCTAATCCCTTCCAAATCTGCAATTCTATGATTTTACACAAGCCCAGCTTCTGCAACCTTTAAGTAATACCCAGTGAACCTCTGGTGACTGAAATTCTGCCACAACTTATGGGTAAAGCAACTTACCAACTATATAGATAGAAATGAAGCCTTGCAAAAAAAGGGGGGGGGGAGGTTGGAATCTTTGCCTCTGAGCTCCAACCTAGAAGAATTATGCCATCAAGTAGAGCTTTTGGTGCTTAAGTTCTGCTCTGGTAAGTTCTTCTAAGCAGGGTGTGAAATAGAAACTTGAAATTAATGGTCCATAATGAGAGAGAAAGAGAGAGCTGCCAGCCTACTGCAAAGCAATCCTGACACACACACTTGGGTAGTTACAGTCCCCTATGGCACATGACAGCTAGAGTCAGTGAGGGTGACAAATATGACAGTACTACACATTATAAATATGGCATTTATTTTTAAAAAATGCACTGCCTATCAAACTATTTGATTTAATAGTGATCTATCCTGCTGCTGGCAACTTTGATCCATTATCATTAACCAAAGGTTTGACAGAAAAGTGCCTTGATTTAGTAGAGAATTATCTGATAAGGGAATATGTTAGATCACACAGACTAGGCACTGATCTACTGCAGGTCCACAGTGCACTGACTCAGCAAGTGACTTTTTTTTATCAAGAGTAACTCCAACTTTTAAAAATGAGCTTCCTTCAATGTCACGTCACATATGCCAGCTTTGCTTCATTTCACTTTTTAAAGGGTAATTGCTTGGGAAAGGTGCCATAATGAAAGCACTATGATCTAAATATATCTGCAGAACAGATCAATGAGAGTTGGGGGGGGGGAGGGGTTCCTTCCCAGGACTGACTCTTTGGGAAGGCGGCAGGTGGCAGGTGGCAGAATTTGAACAGGGCTAGCAGGCAGCAGTGTCTCAGATTAAATATATTTACTTATTACAATTATATGTAAAGTGTGATCTTGAGTATGCGACAAAGTATTTAAAAATGAAATCTGTGAGATCCAACATAGCGTTTGTGCAGGAAATTTAGGAACCGGTATTGCACCACAGTAGCACATGTTATTTGCTGTCGCAGTATAATAATCACAGTTGCACAAGGGGGTTGCACAAAACATACATTGGAATCAGCTATTGCAAATGCTCAGAAGAAAGTACTAGAGGACTACGCATCACTCAATAGCACAGTATAATGTACACAAATGACTTAAATATGTGGCTTGTGGGTAGTACCTATTGTTGCTCTGTGACAAAGTTCTCTGTTTTGAAGAAGGCCAAAGTGCATACATTGGGTAGAATTGCCATTTGGGTTTTGCACAAAATGTTTTGGACCCACCTTCACCCTTGTCGTGTTGTGTCATTTGCAAGACTTACTTCCTGCCAAGCGGTCGAAAATCAAAATGCCTCGTTGCCATTCACACCATTAATTATATTTTAAATGAGCTTGCTATTCACTTGTCTGTTTACTTGTTTGCTTTAAAAATATTGCTATTCTTCTCTGTCGTTTTATAGTTTAAGAGTAACTAACAAGAGCAATTATAAAATACAAGGAACAATAAAGAAAAATCAACCAGAATCACAAGCCAGAAAGGAAAAGGAGAAAGAAGAACAACTAAAAAGAGCATCCGTATAAAAACTGTGTAAGAAACGCAGAAGGATTATACATCAGTTGTGGCAAGGGCACACAGTAGAGACCAGCCTCTAAAGGTCACACGATTTCTTAAACAGGGAAAGTCTCAATGGTGTGGCAAAAGGCCAATGAGGGGACAGAACAAATCTCCCTAGGCAGAGAGCTCCAACATCTGAATGCAGCAACAGAAAAAGCAATTTCTCTTGTTTCAACCAAACTCCAGTTTAGAACCAACAGCATGGCCTCTACAGAGGATCTTAATGAAACAATGATATCTGGCCTGGAGGGTTCAACACTGATCTTAAGCAGCGCAGGATCATATGTGAGGAGATGGTCCTTCAGGTATCCTAGTTAAAAACTAAATAGGGTTTCACAGGTCAGGACCATCCTTTTGATTGGGACATTGAAACTACTAGCCTCTAATCTGCCAGTAGTGTTGCAAGGTGTGGAGCATCCCGGACTCTGAGATTTCAGGTCCAAACCTGGAGGTCTCAGCCTTTGTATTATAAAAAATACATTGCCTTGTAAATTAATAAAACAGGGTGGATCAGAAAGGACAAAAGGAAGGAAGGATGGATAAAAGTCTGCAGTGCATAGAAATATAATTCATTCATTCATTTCCCTTCTCTTCAGAGGCGTACCTAGGGTCCCTTGCATCTTTGGCAAGTTGCTGTATCAACACCCCTGCCCCCCCCCAAAGAACCCACATTTGATCTTGCCACATGGCGCCACTCACAGATATGTCTTACCAGTGCTATTTTTTCTAGAACTCAAGCATGCTAACAAGACCAAAGAAGCTTTGGTAGCTTTTCAGCACAGGCTCCAAGGTAAGAACAGTCCCTCATAAACATCTCCTTAGAAATCAAAGTTTGTGCAGTTCCCAAAAGTTGCTTCGCTGGTCAGTGGGTACACAATGGCTTCTCTCTGGTCCTCTTTGGAGACTTTGGACCAGGTGCCATCTGGGCCACCTCCTGCGGGTCATTTGTCACAGGCCAGTGCTGTTGTTTCAACAGTAATATGTTCCTGATGACCAGCTCAAGGCAACAGTCCAGCCACTGCACTGACACATCAGAGATGGTTTCATTAGGAAAGTATAATAAAGATGGTGGTCTCATTGGAATCCCTTCTATAAATGCAAGAAACATGCAGTAGGAATCTTCTCCACCACCCCATCCAAAAGGCTTGCTTGTAACCTGCTTTTTATTCTTTAGGACTTAAAGATTTTATTATTATTATTATTCTCCCGGGTTCCTGAACAGATCTCGAGCCAGTGGCTTTTTAAAAGTTCTTTAAGGACTCTGTTTATATTTAATTTTACTGCTTCATTTCTGCTGTGCTGTGCTTTACATTGTAATTGCTTTTCGTTGCTTTTATCACATTTCACACTGCAATTTTTTTATTGTTCTATTGTATTTTAACCATTTTTATTTACACTGCCCACAGAACTCTGCTTATGGGGTGGCATAAAAACATGGTAAGTAAATAAAAAGAGAAAAGAAATGTGTAACAATAAGGATTTTTAATGACACAATCTTTTGTACTTTTGGCTGGAAATGCCACCATCAGCACAATTACTATTTGTTTTTTTATGGCAGGTTTTTCCTGATATTTAAATCAAACTCCGCCCCTGCCCCAGTCTTTGATTCAGTTCAGTTTTATAGTTTTAGTTATAAGCCATAACAACATGCAGACAGTACAAAATGCAAGGTATATTAGAATCTAATGTGTGTGGCTGCCCTTCCCACAATTTATACACCTTCCAGTTTTGCAGAGTAGGGATTGTGCATAGAGTTCCGACATGCACTTGGTTATGAATAGCTGAGTTTCCTATGTATAAATTGGATACACGAACATGTAAAGGTCAGATAGCAGCTACAATCCTAATTCCCCTCTCCATTCATTTACACTTTGGATTATCATCCACAAAGAGTGTTAGAAAAACTTGCCTTCTCATTTAAAATAATGAGAATTTTCACTGAAGATTTGCAAGGGCACCTGAAACAGGGTGAATTTTTGCAGTATCCCTTCTGTTGGTAAATTCGCAACACAAATACACACTACATTTTCTGAGTTACTTAACTAAAGGATGACAGACATCCCTATGATAAGGGAAGTGGCTTGGAGAACAACCATATGGCAAGATCAGCCAAGGTGAGCAGCGTAAGGATATAGCAGATCTTATGCTGGAGCTTTCCAGTCCTACGCTGGCATAATATGTTCATTTACTCAGAGTGAATGTTCTGGTTATAAAACTGGAATTTGGCTCCAGGAAACATAACAGAGAACTGCTGATAGATGCAAAAGGGCAGTGTTCTGGTTGTAGGAAAGTCTTGGAGAGACACATGAACTTCCCAAATGCTAAAGCAGGAGACACAGTTTTGGTATTCTACTTCTGACAGGATTTGTCTCAAATTGGGTCCTGGGCTGCAGCTTTAAGAGGTGTGACTAGGCGCTGTCCTTTAGGGCCAATGAGGTAAGGAAGGTCAGATTTAACATTACGGAAATAAATGTGGGATATTCCTTACAGTGAGGGACACTTGGACAGCCTGCATTCTATCAATAACCAAATTGCCACGGTAAATCAGTCCCTAGGCCGTATAACTGTCATTTTAATGGAAGGGAAATGCACAAACACAATATTGTTTCAGTTGATTCATTGGAAGTCGGCGAGCTGCAGCCTCTCCTTGAGAGAAATAGGACAAAAATGTTTAGTGCATTGAGGTGGGTCAGCCACCACAGTATACTAAAACTCTCTAGTTCTTGCTCAGATGAAAACTAGATTGTGAAGTGTTTTGTTTTTTAAAAAAGCTGCCTCCTTGACACAAATATTGTGACTTTTGGTCTCTTGTGCAGCAACTTCTTGGGATGGAGGAATCCACAACCGAGGGCTGCCATTACTACTACTACTACTACTACTACTACTACTACTACTATTAAAGGTAAAGGGACCCCTGATCATTAGGTCCAGTCGTGACTGACTCTGGGGTTGCGGTGCTCATCTCGCTTTACTGGCCGAGGGAGCCGGCGTACAGCTTCCGGGTCATGTGGCCAGCATGACTAAGCCACTTCTGGCGAACCAGAGCAGCGCATGGAAACGCCGTTTACCGTCCCGCCGGAACAGTACCTATTTATCTACTTGCACTTTGACGTGCTTTTGAACTGCTAGGTGGGCAGGAGCTGGGACTGAGGAACAGGAGCTCACCCCGTCGTGGGGATTCGAACCGCCGATCTTCTGATCGGCAAGCCCTAGGCTCTGTGGTTTTATTAGCAGTGCTTTTTTCTGGGGGGGATGCAGGGGTACGCATACACCTAAACATTTTGTGAATGTCAGTTTGGCCTCATGAAGGGGCAGTATTTCAGTATGAGTAGGAAAATGAGAGTACTGTACCCCTAAAAGCACTGATTATTACCCACTCATGGCACCTACCATGGGTTTCTTGGCATGTCCCAAAATGACATAATATATGGATTATTTGTGGGGGGGGGGACACAAAATGGTGTTGCAGTGGCTGCTGTCACCACCAAAAAAAGGATAAGCCCCCCCAAAAAAAATAAAAAAAATGAATGGGCACAAACAGGTTCTAAATGGGACTCCCATTTGTACCATGCGTTCCTATTCCTCATTAATTTCTGGTATAACCCTTATGTTTTAGAAAATTGCCTTCAGACCTTTGGTCTATCTAGCTCAGGGATAGCGAACATGGTCGCTTCCAGATGCCATTGGACTACATTCCCATAAGCATACCCTGCATTGAGTGGGAGTGTGTTGAACATGTTTACAGTCATCCCCACGATCAAAAGCCCTGTGAGTTCCCAATCACCAGGGACTCAGCTACAATATGTTTTGAATGGGTTATAAACATCCAACACAAGATGGTGCCAGAGAGCAAAAAAAAAGTGTTTATATGGATTTTTACACAGGCTCCCACCCCCTTTCGCCATAACGATTTAATTTCTGACTTATTTATAGAGTTTTTAACCTGCATCTGGATCCAGCCCTGGAGGACTGCAATTGTACTGAGCTGGATGTGATTGAAATACTCTTGCAGATCTTCTCATGGAGCGGGAAAAAACAGGCAGAGTACAGGACCCTACATACTTTCCATGGATGCAGTTCAAGAAGCTCTGAATGAGGCTATAAAATGTACAGGATTAGGTGAATGAGGGATTTCATATTATTACGTAGCTGTATGTCTATCATAGTCATGGGCAAATGTGATTTGTCCTATTTATTCTTCTTCGGAAGTTTCCGTGCCTAGCAGTTAGGTATAGCCTCAGAATTTTTCCTGCATGCTAGAATGGTCATAAATCGAATATAAAAAACCCAAACATAAAGTTTACGCTGAGGGTTTTCAGGAAATGCTCGCTTGATCTCCAGAGATAAAAGAACACTTAGTCTTCTAGAGCCTTGAAATATCCTTTTCTACTTCTATTGTAGATCACAGCTGGTGATACAGACCCACACATCGTCACAGCGCTTCGTCAGAGGTCACTGCTGTTTTCTCACTAACTAGAAAACTAGCCTCAGGCTGCAATGATTTTAATAAGCCTATCAACAATTTGATGTGTACCATTAATAGTAAGTCCTACTAATTATCACACCCTGTTCCACACGTAAAAAATGATTAAACTTATGCAAAAGGGCCAAAAAACTTGTGGGTATGAGGAACAGAACAGAGTAAATAAATAGCCTTTGAAATTTAATCAGTCTTCCAGATTGCAGTAGAAATAACTCTGGGAAACATCGTCCGGAAATAGTCTGTGGTAACCCCTACATTTTGCTTTCTTTTGGGGCCATCTGATAAGATGAGGGAGGTCTGGTATGAAGGAAGGACAAATCTTCTGCTAGAATCTTATTTTGCTGTTGCTGTGAACTTCTTTCCTCTCTATACAGTATATGGAGAAACATATGTTCAGCATATGTACAGCATATGTTCAAATGTCCACTGAAACATCTATAACAGATCCATATCAGCCTATCACACCCTGCAGTGGCTCCCAGTACATTACCGAGCCAAGCCATTAGCATACAAAGTCATAAAGAGTCTGGAATCAGGTGACCTGAAATATCATATTGACCTTCATCCACCAGCCAGACCATGTGGAAGAGCCCTCCTGACTGCCCCACAGATAATCTCATATTCATTTATTTTCCATGCAGACCAGGGCTTTTAAGATAGTGGCACAAGGAATTTGGAAGGCTGTCCCTATGGAAATCAGTCAGGTGCCTACAATCCTGCTATTTTGTCACCTGCTCAAAATGAATTTGTTTTGCCAAGCTTTTATAGAGAATTAATCCAATTCACGGTTGGTCATTTGTTCTGCATTTTATGATTCTATGGTTTTATGTTGTTATTGTACACACCGCTTTGATAGTTTTTTTTTTTAATGAGTTGGCAGTTTATAAATAGTCTCATTAAATACCAGTAAGTAAGTATTGAAAATGATACTCACCTAACCCCATTCCTCTACACACATATATGGAGCTGTGTACATTTTCAGCTGTTTATCACACGCTGATCAGTAGAAACGTGTTAAAAACGAAAAGTTTGCAGCAGCTTGAAGTTGCTACCAAGCTTAATGAAGTGCACATCATTTTTTAAGACCAAAGTGTTCCTGTGAACACAATTTAGCAATTTTTACCGCTGAGCTTATAACACAGTTTGCCATTTAATGTAAAAACCTACTAAGGAAAGCACAGGTGCTTGAATGCCTTTATTTGCATGTGACTGTTTCATTGCATTGTGTTTTTAATTCCCAGTGAGACCCTGTAATTCAGGGGTCAGCAAACTTTTTCAGCAAGGGGCTGGTCCACTGTCCCTCAGACCTTGTGGGGGGCCAGACTATATTTTTTTTGGGGGGGATGAACAAATTCCTGTGCCCCACAAATAACCCAGAGGTGCATTTTAAATAAACGGACACATTCTACTCGTGTAAAAACACGCTGATTCCCAGACCGTCTGCGGTCCGGATTTAGAAGGCAATTGGACCGGATCTGGCCCCCAGGCCTTAGTCTGCCTAGCCATGCTATAATTCCTTGATTGGTGTGCATTTCCTTTACATATAAATAAACCTGTACAATCCTTTTGATTATAGGTCCGTGAGGACATGTTTCCACCAGAGTCTCTCTGCTGCAGTTTGCCACATCTTATTTTGGATTGTCACTAATAGGCCTTGAGAGGCTTTCTCTTTAGTACATTCTGTGTGCTCCCTGTTCATACATCAGTTTAATTTCTTTCTTTCTTTCTTTCTTTCTTTCTTTCTTTCTTTCTTTCTTTCTTTCTTTCTTTCTTTCTGTTGTGCTAATGTGATTTGGAATGGGATCCATCTGGTGAGTTTGTCCCTGGCTCAGTGAAATGCTTGTCCAGAGAGAGAGTGTGCAATTTTTATGTCATTCAAACAAGAGATTTCGATGTGATGAAGTAGTCTTGGAAATGCATGCATATTTCTTGCAAACTTGACTCTGTGCATCTCAACAAAGCCTGGTTTTGTATAACCATGATGGAATCTCCAAGCCCAGTGAAATCCAAAGTCCACTCCTCCCATGAAAATTGTTTATTTACTACAACTGCTGCTAGACTAAATGTGGTACCTCTTCCCACATTCATCCTCACAATATGATATAAATAATTATTTCAATCCTATTTCTAAACCTCCCACGTTGGGGTTGCTTGTGTGCTGGCGTTAACACATTTGCTATAGGATTTAAATGAAGCTCTCAGCCAGTGGTGGAGGAAGCCTCTCTGATACCCGGGGTGGGGCGTCGAGGGGTGGGGCGAACCGCCCAGTGGTGCATGCGCAGTGCCCGTATGGACTGCACATGCACGACAGCCCGTATGGACTCCACACAAGCGATACCCATACTGACGGTGCATGCGCCCTCAGCCGCTCTACAGCTTGAATATTTAAATTTTAATAAACATTTAATCATACGTACATTCTTTCTTTCTGTTTTCCCCTTCAAACACTGGCGCATAATATAAAGCCCATACAACAAGCAACCTGCCAAACTAAATACAGCTCACCGACCAAACAAATGGGCTACTTATAGGAATGACTGCAAACTTTTTAAAGTTTAATGTGTCAAAAGTTGTGTAGGTTTGGCATAAAAGGATTTTAAATATGTTGTTCACTGTGTAGAAGACCCCCAGTAGTTAGAGCTGCAGAATAGTTTACAGTTGTACCTTGGATCCCGAACGCCTTGGCTCCCGAACAAATCTGCTCCCGAATGATTGAAACCCAGAAGTGAGTGTTCCGGTTTTTGAACAATTTTTGGAAGCCAAATGTCCGGTGTGGCTTCCACGGCTTCTGATAGGCTGCAGGATGCTTCTGCAGCCAATTGGAAGCCATGTTTTGGTTTCCAAATGTTTTGGAAGTTGAACAGACTTCCAGAACAGATTCCTTTCGACTTCCAAGGTACGACTCTACAGCTGGGGGGAAGGCAGCGGGCCATCTTGTCACACACACCCCGGGTGGCACCCGTGGTGGACCGCCCCCGCCCCCTCACGCCCCTGCTCTCAGGATAGTCAGCATAACAAAGTTCAGCCCCATTTTGAAAGTGGGCTAGTATCAACTGTTGTAAACACAAGTTCTCTTTCCTACTGGCACATGGTTTAAAAAGGTGCCTGGGTCATATGGTGGAGCCCAGTGGTGTTTGGTTGATTTGGCAGTAGAGCCACCTATTTATCTAAGATGTACAGTGGTACCTCAGGTTACATACACTTCAGGTTACATACGCTTCAGGTTACGGACTCCGCTAATCCAGAAATAGTGCTTCAGGTTAAGAACTTTGCTTCAGGATGAGAACAGAAATCGGTCTCCAGCGGCGCAGCAGCAGCAGGAGGCCCCATTAGCTAAAGTGGTGCTTCAGGTTAAGAACAGTTTCAGGTTAAGTACCGACCTCCAGAACGAATTAAGTACTTAACAAAATTTTTAAAAAGAATAATAAAAAAAAGAATTAAGTACTTAACCTGAGGTACCACTGTATAACTAAAGCATGATAGGGAGGCCTTTCTCTGCCTTACTGACCCAAAGCAAAGACAAAAAATATTCTGAGACAACAGACCTGTTGTGCAAGCCCCCTACATTCAGCTATAATTGTGCAACCTGAATTGACAGTCTGAAAGCTCCCCTGGATTCTTATATCTCTTGGTGCAAGCCCATTTAGATGTAGACTGCATTTAGTATCTCACTGAGAGAAGCAGAGGATTTAGTGAAACCAAAACTATTTGTTTTGATTAAATTTCCTAATGTATATGCCTAACGCACTAAATATATTATGTGCCTTACCCCGCCACCCACGTTCTCTACTAGGTGTCCAGGCCTGTTTTATTAAAAATGCAATTTAATGTGATGAATTGGTCATTGACCTATTCAAATGATGAAAGAGGGACAACTTGTCCCTGAGCTTTTAATTATGCTTGGAGTAATACATCATGTATCATCTTATGTAATACCGCCATCTGTTGTTCACGAAAGGAAAATGTTAGCGTTTGTGAGGCCCTTAAACAGATATTAAGGAACGCATGAAACATTAATTCGTAGAACCAATGTAACTTCAGATAGAATTGCTTGCCTCCTCTCTGTGCATCCTTAATAATTAATAATAATAGTAATAGTAATAGCTCCAGAATCTTTTTTAAAAGCAAAACTCAAGAAACTCAAGTGCCAGGCTACAACCAACCAATGAAAATAAAATCCTGCTAAAATTAAGATTTGCAAATTAAGATTTGCAAACCAAATCTAGGTCATTATCAGAAGGTCAAGAGTAGTGCAACATATAAATGACTGTTGTCTCTGTAGTAGTGGCATGAGAGAAGGCCATGAGTCCAACAGAGTATTGCCTGGTTGTGGTTGGGGGGAGACAAGACAGACATCTTATTCAGCTTCATGTTCATTTAATCAAAGACCTCATCTGCACTATAAATTTTTAGCAGTCATAGCTTCCCACAAATAAGCTTGGGAGCTGCAGTTCAAGAGTGCTGAGAGTTGTTAGGAAACCTCTATTCCCTCTCACAAAGCTACTGTTCCCAGAGTGGTTTAAGAGCCATTCCCTCTCCCCTGGGAACTCCAGTGCCCTTTTTCAAGACTATTGGGACCATTGCTTCCCACAAGGATGCACTAACCGCACCCTGGATTCACTCAGTCATACTCCCTCAGCAAGCTTTAATAATCGAAGAGAAACAACGGTGGAATAAACATGTGGTTGGCTAACATCACCACAAGCACATTGTCTGTTCTCCGGTGGGTTTTGAAGGGACTAATACTCCTTTGCCTGGAGTAATGTCTGCAGGCCTTGGAGAAAATGTTGGGGTAGACCAGGCATAGGCAAACTTAACCCTCCAGATGTTTTGGGACGACAATTCCCATCATCCCTGACCACGGGTCCTGTTAGCTAGGGATGATGTAGTCCCAAAACATCTGGAGGGCCGAGTTTGCCTATGCCTGGGGTAGACCATCTAAATTGGTCTACCACCCCTGCGGACAGGCGGGCTTTAAGCCCAAACTTCTCCAGGAAGTTGTCTGATTATGAGAGAGGGATGGTACACACACACACAATTTCCAGACCACACCTTCCTCAATCTGGAGCAAATACCAAATGAAGGATGTATGCTGCCCTATGTGTCAGACCAAGGGACGCAGGTGGCGCTGTGGGTTAAACCACAGAGCCTAGGACTTGCCGATCAGAAGGTCGGTGGTTTGAATCCCCGCGACGGGGTGAGCTCCCGTTGCTTGGTCCCTGCTCCCGCCCACCTAGCAGTTCGAAAGCACACAGTGGAAGTAGATAAATAGGTACCGCTCTGGCGGGAAAGTAAACAGCGTTTCCGTGCGCTGCTCTGGTTCGCCAGAAGCGGCTTAGTCATGCTGGCCACATAACCTGGAAGCTGTACGCCGGCTCCCTCGGCCAATAAAGCGAGATGAGCGCCGCAACCCCAGAGTCGGCCACGACTGGACCTAATGGTCAAGGGTCCCTTTACCTTTATGTGTCAGACCAGTGGTGTGGATAGGACAGCATGGATGTTGAAATCACCCAAAAATATCATTCTACGTTCCTTCAGCACAACACTCAAAACCACTACCAGTTCCACTGGGCAGCAGGGTGGACAGTACAGCAGTAGTAAACCCCATAGTCTACTGCTATGAACAGTGGAAAGCACACAGGGCCCATCCAGAAGTACACTCACACCCAGGGAAGTTCAGCTTTCTGCCAACTCCAAGCTTTCATTCTGAGGACATCTGGCCAAACACTTCACTGCACAGGCTCTCACCCTCTGCTGGATACATGTGTGCACTGTTCTCTCCCTACCACCAAGCCTCGTCCCAGTTGAAATAAAAAATGGAAGGGAGGAGCCCCCTCACCATCGGGACCCCTCAAGGGCATTGATAGCTGGCTGGAATCCTAAATAGCAGCATTTTTTGCACTACACTTTGTTAAAAGTCTCACTTATCATAATAATAATCAGATTGTGTCGGTTAATACTGCTTGTTACAATAAATGTCTCCCGTTTTAGCAAAGCAAACTGTTTAATCACAAATTCCTCTGTTGTCAGGAGCAGCAGATGCTGCTCTGAATACTGGCTTTTTCTTTTTCTTTTTTTATAAATGTTTATTAAAATTTTCCATCTTAGTAAAAAAAATCAAAAAAAGAAAGAAAAGAATTAAAAAACACATAAAGTTTACAATCCGTATTTTCAGTGACATATTTCCCTGACTTCCCCACACTTCCCCTTCTTATATTCCAATTCAAATTGTTAGTTCAACAAGTTCTTATCCCCAATTTTTAACCTTTTTATATTTAGTTCATTTTAAAGAAAAAACCAATTTTCACTTATAAACATCCATATTTATACATCAGTACTCATTCTTAAAACCTTTTTCTAAAGGTTTCTAAAGGGGTCTTTGCATTGTCGTCCATAAATCTTTCCCTGGCTTTCATGGCCTTCATCACAAAAACCGCTACCACATGGGTAATGCGTGGGTTTTCATCAACTAACAAAAATTTTACTCTGTCTTCAGGACTGGTTATAGAATTGGGTATAATTTAGAGCAATGAGTCTCCAAAGCCCGAGTAAATGGGGCAAAGCCTTTAAAAAGGCTCCTTCGCAGGTCGGGGGCGCAAATGGTGCCCGCCAAGTCACCAGGTTCACAGGCTTCAGCGCCTGTGATTTCTGAGGGTCCCCGCGTCGCCGCAGCGGCCAGACCCAGCTCCTGCGCAGCCGATTCAATCCGGAGCTCGGAGGGAATCCGCCATTAGCCGATCGCGCTAACCCGGAAGTCCCCTGAATACTGGCTTTTTCACCCATCTGCCAATCCTTTTAGGGGATAATAATAATAATAAATAATAAATTTTATTTATATCCTGCCCTCCCCAGCCGAAGCTGGGCTCAGGGCGGCTAACAACAATCAAAATAATCCAACATTCTAAAAACATTCATTATAAAATTAATTAAAATCAAATAGGATCTATTTGAAATCATATAGGATCTATCCAAGATGCTGCTAAGAGGCTAGATATTAATAGGATTTCTTGATATAACACAAGGAGACCAATGAGGCAGAAAGCAACTTTCTGAAGATAATACAAATGTTTGTGCATGAAACAAAAGCCTACAGATGTAATTACTTCTTTAGCTGATTCTAAATTCTACTAAAAAAAATTTTTTTTAAAGTGAGGTGGATTATGAAACAGTAAATCAAGCAACATATAAAGATGAGAGACTGAAGGCATTTCCAGACCAGTGGGTGGGTAGTATTTAGGGCTGGGCAATATCAGCTTTTCAACATTGCGGTGTATCGTGAACCAAACATCGCGGTTTGGCGATATACCGCAATGTTGAAGAAACAAGATGCGAGACACCGAGTGAAACTGCTCCAGCTCACACCTCCAGAGCAGAGGCGGTTTCACTCAGGCTCACAGGCCGGGACAATGCAGCTTGTTTGCGCCAGTCAGCTGGGGGGGAGGGAAGGTTCCCCGCCCCCCCCAGCTGAGATAGCCCTGGTGCATAGATCCTACAAGAAACCCCCATCTGGAAACACCCTGAGAAAAAATATGTAGACCTATTATCCTGGCTTGTCATCATACCTTTGAATTGCCCTTGCATGTCATACTTTCTCTTTAAGATGGAGGATAGTTTAATAGGCTGGCAGCAAAATATTAAAAAGTTGGTGACCTTAAACACCGTTAAGATAAGGGTAGACAGACAGTGCTTGCCTCTTATTGAAAAGCTCTGCTTTTCCTTAAAAAAAACAAAACCACACACTTTGGAATGCTGTTAGAAATAGAAGAATCCTGCATCAATCCTCTAGAGGGGTCATCCACAGGGAGCTATTCTGCCATGAATGCTTCTGCATGCTGCCCTTGATGCATCATTAATGCTAAAAGATGAGTTACATGCCCACATAAAATGCACAGCTTATGGTTTTACTGTCTGAAAGGTAAGTTGATTTTGTTCAGTTGACGATACATCCAGAAAACAAGTTCACCAGCTACAATCCATAAATCATTAAAGATTTTCTGTGCTTCGAGACCCCCCCAGAAAAGTAGGTCACCTCTGGTTCCCTACCATATTGTAAAATAACATAGAATGTGTGCATGTGTATGTGTCCGCTAAGTTTCTCTTCTCTTACCATTTGCGACTTTCTTCGACACATAATCAGCTTAGTACAAAATAAGAAGGTTCCTGGTAATTTTTACCCCTCAAAAATTGCCTTCCCAGGGAGAAATACATGTACGTAAAATACATGTATAGCACAAAAAAGTTCATAATCCTTATTTTACACCTCAACAATATGATGTTTCACAAATATTGTTATTATAAATGCAAACCCATACAATGTTTCAATTGTATCCATCAAATCACATTGTTATATCTATTTGATTGGTGGTCTACAGTCATGCAGCTTTTGAGGGATGGTTCTGTTTACTTCTTCCATCAACCTTTCATTTCATTTCATTTCACTTATTGTTTATATTCAGCTTTTTCCTCCCTGGAGAAGCCCAAAGGAACTCAAAGTATCTCATGGTGAATCCATGTTAACGAGCCTGTGGAGTGAACTTTTTGTGTTGTTGTTTTTTTTAGTTAACTAAAAGGCAAATGAACTTTCATTCAAAATTTCATACACACACACAAACACACCTGAAGGCTACTATCTATTAGCATTTTGAGAAATCTAGGTTGTGCAGAAGTGTTACAGAAATGTTCCTAACTTTCCCTGTAAGACCCATTCAGCACACCAATTTGATGTTGTGGTCTAAATCTTATGCCTTCAGTAGGCATATGTGAGCAAAAATGTTTTGAAGATTTCTTCCACATTGATTTGAACAAGAGAACCATTAAAGCAATTATTGCTTGCTGAATGAAAGTGAAGATTTAATGTACTTATTTATCACCCCAGGATGATCTATCAATCAATATACAATAAACACTGCAGTTAGGTGAAATTGTGTGTTTTGTTGTCTGGATACAGTGCATTGCAAGGTAATAGGTAAAGGTAAAGAATCCCTGCCTAGACTGTTAAGTCCAGTCAAAGGTGACTATGGGGTGTGGCACTTATCTCGTTTCAAGCTGAGGGAGCCGGTGTTTGTCCACAGACAGCTTTCCAGGTCATGTGACCAGCATGACTAAACCACTTCTGGAACAATGGGACTCTGTGACGATCAACTTTGCCTCCAATAACTTCAACAACCTCCATATTAAACAACAAGTCTTTCCCTCTTTGTCCACAGAAGGGTTTCTCCACTGTAATTGTATACTGAGATAATAGCCCGTAGTTCTTTTCTTGTTATGCATTCATTAATTTGCATCCAGTTCTGTGTCTTCCATTCCCATTTCCAGATGTATTTGCCATGGTTTTCCATCTTGATTTTGGGGGGGAAACACCCCTTTCCTTTATGCATCTTCCATTCTTTTTCCATGAAAAGCGCCAGAGATTTGATAGCTTTTTCTTCTGAGAGGAACAATAATTTAAAATTTAAAGAAGCTAAAATCCCTGGTTAAGGAGCTGCTTTGCATGCCAAAAGTCCCAATAGGGCTGGGAGAAAACTCTGTCTGAAATAATGGACAGCTTCGAAGCTGCCCATCAACATCTAGCAGCACATGGTCAGCACACTGAGCAGACCAGTCATCTGGTTAGTTGTCCCCACTGTGGTGAGATGCATATTTCTACTTAAATTATAATCCTTATTTATAAATGTGCATCTATACATGTACATCACAATATGCAAATTTAATGCAACGTTGTGTTCTCTTTTGTACTTTTTTCTGGTGATGAGAATCCTCTTTCTTGGTCACCCTAGTGGGCACCAACTTCTGGAAGGAAAGCAGGGACTCCAGGCTGGGTAAAACATATAGTTACATCTGGAATTTATTCATACTGACCCACACTGACGTTTGTTTAAACACTTCCAGGAGCCAGACAAGTCTGGAATATGCTTGAGAAGAGCTGCATAAACTCAAAATAGAAAACATTTTCATCTCATTGGCTGGTTTGTGTGGAGAGAAATCAGTTATTTTCCATGACCTAAATGATGTGTTTTTAAATAGTTTTCATTCCTCACTCTAGGGTTCTTTTTGACACTTTAACACCTTTAGAATGTGCCATTTTAGTTCTTGTGGGAGGCGGCAAGCAGTTACTGGGATTAGGGTTTATGGTGAATGCAAACACAGCTAAGGCTTTGAGTAATGAAATGTTTTACAATCTAAAAGTAATACAAAAAAAGTTGGGAGTCAAGTGAAGTGTCACTTTCTTTTGATTAAACTTCTCAAAGCTAAATCTATTCAGCTTCTCAAAAGTATGGAAAATTAAGATATCCATGGAGAAATGCAAGCTTTCAAACAGGAAATAGGATAGAAACATCAGCGCAGTCTTATTTCTATTTTAAATGTGTGCGAGTCTGTCTTGCAGTGTATATTTTTCTTATATTTTTATTTCCGATGCAAAAAGGTCACTCACCATAAACTTGCTGTAAGCAAAGAAGCACATTTCATTATCTAAGTACAGCCAATATTATTTCAGATTACATCAGTTCACAAAAACCTTTGCAAATATATATGAAGTAATGATTTATTGCTTCAGAAACAAACTGTGAAGCACATAATAAATCCTGGTCTATGGATTAATGAACAGCAGGGTCTAATACTGAAAAATATTCCTCACCTACCTACCTCAATTGCTTTTAGCTCTTCTGGTGGTGATCAGGTGAGGAGGGAGAAAAGGAATGAGACCACCCTCAAGATTGTTGATGCCATGCCTAGTTTCACAGCCCTTTGCAGACCAAACTTCTGCAACAGGGAACCTGCTGTATAGACTCCCTACATAATTTAGAACCCAAATTATGCAGCAGGGCTGACCCTGTTTATACACAATCCCGTGCATCAATAGGGGTAAGCTCCAGGTTGCACCCATCAAACAGGATGGTGAGATGGGGTTGGGCCCTTTTAGCTCCTCCTCTTTCCCCCCAGTACTGGATTGGATGGGTATTGGATGAATTCAGCACACAAATGCATCATGTTTTCTGGAAAGCAGTACATAGTGTTTCATCCAATGATACCTTTGCCACAGCATAAAGCACTTCTGCTTGCTCAAGTCAAGCCACCATGTATGCATGCACATTCAGGCTGGGGGGGGGGGGGCTTTAGTCCCATCCAGGCCCTGCCCCCACCAACTATCAAGGTTTGGGTAGATATCTTGGTGGGGCTGCTCAGATGTGCATCCATGACCTTTGGTGGCTCCTGACCCAGAGCCTCACAACTGCACTCAACCAGACAGGCAATGGCAAACCTCTGTGTACACTCTCTATACAGATAATTTGTGCAGCATGAAGCACAAAACTGACTCCTTTTGGAACAAAACCTTGTCCAGACCCATAAGTTTGATTCAAACTTTACTTGCAGAACTTTATTCAAAACAGAAGAAAAAGCAGTAAACGATATATCCGAACAGTTCCATAAGATCATGTGCATGTCCAGCACAGGCTTATCTTCTGGGATATAAAATACTGGTAACATTTAATCAGAGCTGACATACATCTCTCTCACACACAGGCTCCATTAGCCTGCATTCCAGCACCAAGGCTGTTGAGCTCCTGGAGAGCATTTTATCACATCCTTCTCCCATGGAACAAAAGATCAAACAGCAATTCCCCAAGATGGTGATTTGCAATTCAATAGCCTCCCATGTGATCTAAGGTTAAACACCACATGACACTGTAGTAGTTACAACAACAGTTAATTATCAACCCCTCTAGTTGCTCAGAGAGCTTAATATAACCCCATGGAAAATGTGAAAGCCTTCAGTAATACACATTCAGGCATACTCCATTTCAGTGTGAATTAAACAATGATACAATGATACTCTCTGCATGTCCCATGCTCACATCTGTGGCTGGACATGACTCCTACCTAAACATGCCAGTTATTGAACCTAGGACATTCTGCATATAAAGCAGAGCTTTTCTACTGAACTACAGCAGACTAATCTAAATGGGGCTACAGCTGGGGTTTTTCTTGGGGCCTCTGGTGTTAATGGGTTTTGCTGTAAAGCTTAAAAGTTTTGTTTTATAGCTCACTGAAAGGTTGATGTGAGATCACAGATTATTATTTTCTCTCTTTTTTCAAAAAAAAGTGGAGAAAATTAATTCCCATTTCAGTGGTCATTGCTCTCATCTTGGTAGCATTTGTTAAGAAAGGATGTTTCACTTTTAATTTGACTCAAGCTATATCTCTATTGTTTTATAATTACATTTCTAGCTGAGGTTTCATCCTGCTATTTGGATGGCCTAAATTACCCACATTTCATTTTTTATGGTACCCAAGTTACAAAATTGGAATGTTCCTTCACATGTGATTAGTTTGAGTAATTGTCAAGAGTTTGCCAAACAGCCTTGTCCACTGAGACAAGGGTTGTTAAAACGAGCCAGACTGTGAATCTTAAAGGAGAGTTTGTGTAAGAGATAAAGACCTGGAATTAACTGGTAGTGTTTTCATGTGTAATTAGAAAATGCATTGCTCTCCAATTAAGAAAATTAATTAAAACCAACCAGATGGTAATCAAGGCATATTGTATTATAATTGTATCTGGCACCTGTATTGCTTTTATGTCCTATACGTGTATTGATGCACTGTTGTGTTTGACTCAGAAAATATAGCTGCAGGAGAATTTATCTACAATGTACTCAGCCCAATATATTCACAGCACAATCCACTCACAGTCAAAAGCCCACTTCAGAATGTGCTTGTGTAGGTAGAAACGGCTTCAAATCGCTCAGAGCACTCTTGACTAGCATCACATGGCAATAGGAGGGCCAGTGTTATGGAAACAGTACACAATAGTGCCCCCAACATTGAGCTAAAGGTAGGTGATGCAGCAAACTAAAGTGTGCCATGTGTGTATCAGAGTTCCCATAATGCAGCAACCAGATTACTGGCCGGGATTCCATCTAGAACTCATAATTCCTGTTTTTAAACAGCTACATTAGTTGCCAGTTTGCTTCCAGGCTCAATTCAAGATGCTCATGTTAGTTTTTAAACAACGTAGGCCCCAAATATCTGAAACACTGCCTCCTTCCCTTCAAACCATCTCAAGATCTGCAGATGGAGCCAGGGCCGGATTTAGGTTTCATGAGGCCCTAAGCTACTGCAGGTAATCGGGCCCTTTATATGTCCAGCTGTCCTCTGTCAACAACAAATTGTCGCTGTTTTTTGTGTTGAATATATGCTATATGGTAATTTATGGACCTAATAGGTATCTAAAGCCATTTGAACATAACAAAATAAGTATTTTATCAATGTAATTGTTGAACTGAAATACAATTAAGAAAAAGTATAGTGAAATAATTATTAACCTCTAACTGTATGTAGTTTTATTTTGTTTGTTTTTTATCTTATATTTTGGGAATGTTCATCCAGTTTTTTCCCCTTTAATTTTTTTTGGGGGGCCAAGAGAGTGGGGCCCTAAGGTATAGCTTGTTTAGCTTATGCGTAAATCCAGCACTGAATGGTGCCCTCTATCACCCTCAAAAGTTTGGATACAGGGGTTGTGGCAGCCTAGAAGAGGGAATTATCTGTGACAGTCCCTAAGTTGTTGAACTCCCCACAAAGATGCATCTGGCAATTTCTTTATGTATGTAGCTTTTTTATGAATGCTGAAGATGAACTCGAGGGAGATATTTTTAGGACCCAGCCTACTTTTATAATTACAGGTTGTTTAAAATCATTTGTAATGTTGCACTTTAAATTGTTGCAGCCTGCCCTGGGACGTCAGAGTAAAGGGTTCTTGTTGATGTGTAAGGAGCCAGGAATGCAAGGTACCTTCTACTGAGAATTAAGGATGAGGGAGAAATTCTGTTCGTTCTGGATTTAATGTGAACCTATCTATTCCACACTTCCTGAAAAGAATGGATGAACTGAAACACTTCTCCAAATGTTACAATGCAGTTGTCCAATGGAATAATGTGTAATGTCTTTAAATTATGCAATCCGGTTTTCCAGCTAAGACATGTGTACAAAGATATGTGCACGATGGGAAAGTTTTGCATAAATATGCTTATATTATTGAATGTAACACCCCAAAATTGAGTATATTAAGAAAACTGCATGCAAAAATGTGTGCTTTATGCGAAATTGCATACAAATTGTGTGCATCAGGAGAAATACATACTATAATGCTGATGAAAATTCTCATATATCTATATATACATATATATACACACACAAACAAACTGATTCTGAAATGTGGAGAACCAAATAGAAAAGTGGAAGAATGGGAAATTGAGAAAAACAAAACTGACACATCTCTCCACCCCTGCAGAAGAAGAAGAGTTTGGATTTGATATCCCGCTTTATCACTACCCGAAGGAGTCTCAAAGCAGCTAACATTCTCCTTTCCCTTCCTCCCCCACAGCAAACACTCTGTGAGGTGAGTGGGGCTGAGAGACTTCAAAGAAGTGTGACTAGCCCAAGGTCACCCAGCAGCTGCATGTGGAGGAGCAGAGACGTGAACCCGGTTCACCAGATTACGAGTCTGCCGCTCTTAACCATGCTTAACCGCTACACCACACTGGACCAGATACCAGACAATCAAAACATTGCTTATTTCAAAAATGATTTCAAAATGTTACTTATTTCCTAGAACATAAAACAATTTTGATGGCCAAACGCATGAGATTAACTTATTGCCTAGTATATTACAGAAACTGTTTCCTGGAAATGTGTGAATTGACCCCAGGTTGTCCAAATGTGCCCAGATAATACGTTATGATCTTCACAGTAGCCATTCATTGGACATAGCAGATGTCTGCTGCTTGCAAATGAGCAGTGCTCTGTATGAACTCAATTATTATTTAATCCATTGACAGTGGCATAATGAAGACAGAAACTGGTTTAAAAAGACTGGTGACCGTATGTCAGATACAACACACCCACACACCGCTCTAGTCTTCATCAGCCGAGTGTCAGTGCAGTTCAATAACACGCTCCAGCCATGCAAAAGGACCTGGTGAAAGCTCAGAGTAAGGTGAGTGAGGTATAGGGTCTGGGGAGAGTGGTGAGTCCTAGGCAAGAGTTCTGAAGGATGAATGAGGTTCCCCACTCCAGATCCAGACGGAAAGGCAAAGGTAAATGAAAATTCATTTCCTTGCTCTTGTCACTGCTTGCTCACTCAGAGGTGGCAGATGATCATGATGGCAAGGAAGAGGAGCCACATCCTACGGGACCGCCTCTTCTGGTATACCCCATGGAGGACCTTACAGTCTGCTAACAACAACACCTTGAAGATCCCGGACCCCAGGGAAATTAGACTGGCCTCAACTAGAGCCAGGGCCTTTTCAGCTGTGGCCCCGGCTTGGTGGAACATTCTCCCACAAGAGACCAGGGCCCTGTGGGATTTGACTTCTTTCCGCAGGGCCTGCAAGACGGAGCTGTTCCGCCAGGCCTTTGGGCAGGATGCAGTTTGACTCACTTTCCTTTGTATAAAACAAGCCCGAAGGAGGCCCCCAACCCGCTCACAGGTCCTTGTATGATCAGTGGAAACAGTTGGTCCTGGCAAGTATTAACCAGACTCAATTCCACCCTAATAATTGCCACCTGCCCGGATTTTAACTTGTCTGAATTAATTTTAAGATGTATTTTAATTAATTCATGTCTGTTTTTATGCTTATTGTGTTGTTTTTATGATGTTAGCCAGGCTAAGCCCGGCCTAGGTTGGGGAGGGCGGGATACAAATAACGTATTATTATTATTATTATTATTATTATTATTATTATTATTATTAATTATCCCAGGGCCTCCAGGGCTGACAATGGGAGCCACCCACTGGGTGAGTGGTCCTCAGCAATTGTGTAACAATATGCCCGTTGAGATGCTGGCCCTGAACATAGGAACAATCGGTTGTATCCAATGCAATGCCAAGTTAAAGTGGTAGATTTGAGCTGGTGGGATGTTGTTGCTTGAGGGGAAACACATGTACAGTGGTACCTCGGGTTATATATGCTTCAGGTTACAGACTCCGCTAACCCAGAAATAGTAGCTCGGGTTAAGAACTTTGCTTCAGGATGAGAACAGAAATCATGCGGCGGTGGCGCGGCAGCAGTGGGAGGCCCCATTAGCTAAAGTGGCACTTCAGGTTAAGAACAGTTTCAGGTTAAGAACGGACCTCCGGAACAAATTAAGTATGTAACCAGAGGTACCACTGTACATCATTGAACAAGATTTCTGAAGAAGACTCGGCTGTTTTGCAAGGGAAAATGCAAGCACATTAACAAAGATTGCAACAGATTGCACAACAAGAACCCAATATTCCACTGGAGAACTGGAAGGGTAACCTTTAAACTCACATCTGCTAGTGCAAGGGCTAGCACAGGATGCTGGATCTGTCCACTTGGATTGGATCCAGACTAAGACAGTCCCACTGAAATCTGTGGGATTTGAGTTACCTGTGAGCAACTTGGCCATTTGGACTAAAGCAGGGTGGCCCAGCTTTCCATACCTGGTAGGCCGCAAGAGTACTTCCCACCCTGCCTTCTCACGTTGGGCTGGAGGAACAAGGCCAAAATTTGATGCCCCCTTCCCAGCCCTCATGCTGCCTTCCCAAAGCCAGCTTAACAAGGCACCAGGGTCTTAGAGCCATTTCACTTCCTTCCCAAAGCTGGAAAAGCTCTAACCGGGCTTTTGGAAAGAGGTGGGAGGACTCTAGTGTTAAGTTGTGGGTGAACATATCAGATGACACAGCGATTCTTCAAACAGCTCTTGTTTATTCACAGGCCAGAACAGAACTGAACTGAAGGGTTCAGCCAGCCTGCTTATACAGAGCTCCGCTAGAACGCAACAGTAACCATTTTCTGTAACTATCCAATCACTGAACATCACTTTCAATCCCTTATTTGCATGTGGACCTGAGTGAAAACTATCTACAGTATCCCCCCGCTGGCCCAGAGTGAGAACTTCAGTACATAACATCTAGGGTCCTATCAGAGCCTTCATGCCTCCTTCCCAAAGCCCAACGCCCCGCTGGAAAGGCAGCCCAAGGGCTGGGGGGGCAGCATCAAATGTTGCTGAAAGCTACCACAAACGGCCTTGAGGGCCACATGCATGTTAGACCACCCTGGTCTAAAGTATGACTAACTTAGTCTGGATCTAGTCCAATGTTTCTACTACAAATTATGGAGCAGGATAGGACAGGGAATTGTGAAAGGCCTTTTATGGGGTTTTTCTTTTTTTAAAAAAAAATCATTTAAAGGTTAAGTCAAAGTTCCTGAACATCAGCACAACTTTGGAAACATTGAAGGATTGAAGTCGGCCCTGGAATGATTTTATAATAATAGGGTGCCCATCTTTTCTTTAAATGGCTGGCAGTTTATCACATTTAGTAAATATTACAAACAATTTTATAACACATATTCTGCAGGATGCCACAGGGATAATGGATGCTTTCAATATGAAGCAGGGTCAGAAAATAATAACCCTTTTGACAATAATAAATCTATAGTCCCAGCATTGCCATCTTCGATACTAACAAATAAAATGAACAGGGCTTTTAAATAAAAATGGAAATGGCAAATAGACTACAAGGTTTGCACCTGCCTGCTACTTCAATCTCACCACCTCGGCTAACCCCCACCTCCCAGTAGAATCTCTACTGTCTGGCAAAACAGTTTCCCTGTTCAGATTTTAAATGGCCCGTATTTTAATGTTTCCTCCATTCTGCTTGGCAACATTCCTGTTTCTCACTAACTATGTAGTTTGGAAACTTTTGATAGAAAATAAATTATTCTGCACAATAATCCCATTATAAGGGCATTGCAAGTTGATAGATGCATACGCATTCTAGCACAGGGCTATACTGGTTTGTGATTATTTGCAAAGATAGTAAGATACTTCAAATCTTTTCATTATTAAGACATCTGCAGTTTCCCGGGTCATTTTTTTATTATTATTTGCATTCCTTTATCTTTTTTTCTGCAATAGTTATTTTCTATCAAAGCCTGCAAAAATCAACCACACAGAGCAAGCTGTGGTATTCAACTAACCTTTACTCAGAGGAGACCCAATATAATCGAGGGGCCTAATTGTGGCCCTCATTTGATCCAATGCAATGTGTCCTGACTGGTTTTTGGGCAGAGAGATTGTGATGCTTTGTCACACGTGAACTTGGCTACCCACACTTCTTTCTGAACCTAGCTACCTCCTTCCCCGCTTTTATTGCTGTTGAGGCATAGAGTTAGGATTACAGAGATATAGATCATTTATATGAGGGATAGTGTAAAATGGGTTCATAATTGTTGCTTGATTGTACTGCAAATTTTAAAGGGAATAACACTTTTTAAAACAAAAAACAAACTCTTCGTTTGTTTTATTATTATTTTTGTACCAAACTTGGTTTGAGGTTATTTTCTCATCTCTGCACTTGGAATATTACACATATAAATCCAAGTGCGTGACAGTGATAAGGATGTATTCCAGTGTTTATAACCCTTATTTTGGTTTTCCGATCTCAGTTCTTCGCATCCTTAGTGGAATGTTATTGCTCTTTTTGGCAGTGTGATATACTAGAATGGGTTAATCTTTTCCCCTTTCCTATGATTTAAGCTTTTACGACCAATATACCTTGATATACAGCAAACTCCCAAACTTCTTCAATTTCACTGTGCTATCTCTGTGACAAAAAGCCAGTGCAGAGATAAATTAAATGAGGCTGTCAGCACTTTGGAGTTTCTTTAAATAAAATCCTAAAGGAAGCATCTCTTGAAGGGTGTGGGGGAAAGTGAGAGGGGGTGGAAAACTAGCCCTGAATGAGAAACTAATTTTCAGATGCATGGTTAAGATCATTTACAGGCAAACTGATGATCCGAATGTTCCTGTGGTACAATCCTTGCTGAACAGGAAAAAAGCCCGAAATGCCAGTGAATCGCTTCTCTGAGGAACTGCAGCCAAGTGCTATTACACATTTCTTTGCCCCCCACTTTCCTCACAGTATGAAAACAGTCTGCTGACTGAAGAGAATTCTCCTAATTGCTTTAGGAAGCTGATGAAAGATACAAGCCTGCTCTGTTAAAAATGCAAAACAGTAACTTAACCATGTCAAGCAGAAGTGAGAGTCAGTTCACAGAGTTGAAGCTGCTACTTTATCTGTCACCCCAGTGGACGCCTCACAGAAATATAAAATTGAGTGGACGGGGTAACAGCCAGTGAAGGCATGCATGATGTAAATTAGTACTATGCTGAACTCTGTGCTCCAGTTTCACAAAATATTTCTTTCCCTGTGAAAGATAGTTCTGTTTTTCCAGCTCTATTTCTTTATAATTTCAGTGGCTGCAGAATTGAGCCCCTTCCTTCCTTCCTTCCTTCCTTCCTTCCTTCTTTCTTTCCTTTCATTTTTTTCCAGCACCTTGCAGCCTCCCCAGCTGCTTGGGCTTCCTGATTGCAAACATCCCTATGGGAACAATTGCCTTTCTTTAAACTGAGTGTGGAAACTGGTGTTTCCACTAGTTTTTCACTGATTCGTTTAAAAGTAAAAATATTTCACTTAAAAATAAAACCAACAATGAACAGCAGTTAGGAACACCTTTGTGCAGACCACAGTGGAGGGGTAACTGAGGCCTGGGCAGCCAACACACCCTTCCAGGCCTTACTGTCTGGCCACTGGAATATCCGAGGCCACACCTACTTCCCAGGCCGCTCCTCTTGCCACTCCTGCTTCCCATCCTTGAGTATTTTTGCCTGGCTGGTAGGCATTCAGAGTAGTTTTGTTTTCAGAGAGTGAACCCAGATTGAAACCATTGGAAGACTTAAGGAGCCAAGTTATGGACTGGTTACAGTATCACCAATTACATGATATGTTAAAACCAGACAAGAAAAATGGGTTTTCAGACCAAAGCTCACAATTAGAAAGAGATTTATTACAGAACAAAGATAATTTTTTGTCAAAAATGTATATGTGGAGTGGTGGGCTGGCCCCACTCCAGTTGTGATACCACCATGGTGATTCATTCATTCATTCATTGCATTAACATTTCCTGCTCTGTCATTCATCATCAAGGCTACCAATTCAAAGCACAACAGGAATGGTTATCTGCTGAATCTCAATCTCATATTTTAATCAGTGACCAGGAGCTCCGAAATCCGCGGTTGAGTTGTGTTTTTTATTAGTACCAATCACAAGGTCACAAAATTGTAGCAAGCTTTCAAGTTCTCTGAAACTTTCCATCAGACAAGCTATTACACGAGATATGCAACAAGATATGCAACATCTTGCCTGACAAAGAGTTCTGGAGAATTCAAAAGTGTGGCACTTTTTTTGACATTTTGGTTGCTCTGAATGAAGTTATTGTCCATAAAGTCTTATGGACCAACATGGCTACCATTGCTTTTGATGCTTTAAGAAATCACACTTTATCTTGCTGCATAAATAAGATGTTCAGATATTCACATGCATAAGTCAACTTTCAAAATAAAAGGGCCAGAAGTACTCACTAAACCCCTACTCCACTTGTTTGAGTTCTCTACCCTGAGCACCATCGTCTGCATTCAACACCATTCCTTCACTCATTTCTGACGGTATGGTTCCCAATCCAAGGGTCTTCTCTGCATTGCAGTGTCTGTGCTTCTGGCACAATACGGAAACAAAGATGCGCAAAGAACACAACATTCCAGTTCTGAAACATCTTGGCCGGCTGCCAGTGTGTTTCCAAGTACTCTGCTGTCATTTTTTTAAACTGATAATATACAAAAATAATAAATACAGGCATAATGTTGTAGCACCTTTTGCAAATAAAAAAATCGGCAATGATGCTAACAGTAATGCTGGAAAGCAGCATATAGAATGCTTTCCGTGAACCCATTTTCATCTGTCACTGAAATTGCTTGGGAACAAATTTATTCTTCTTTCTTTTTTACATGTTGCCAGTGGCGTAGCGTGTATTGTCAGCACCCGGGGCAAGGCAAGTAATTTGTGCCCCCTAACCTGTGGATTTGCGCCCCCTAACCCGTGGATTTGCGCCCCCTAACCCGTGGATTTGCCCTAACCCCAGATGTTGCGCCCGGTGCGGCCGGCCCCCCCTGCACCCCCCACGCTACGCCACTGCATGTTGCACTTTTAATAGTTTGGCATTTTACAAATTATTATTATACACATGTCCATATGCACTTGCCAATGTGAGCTCAGTGCTTGCCCATAAAAAGGTAAAAGGTAAAGGGACCCCTGACAATTAAGTCCAGTTGCAAATGACTCTGGGGTTGCTGCGCTCATCTCGCTTTACAGGCTGAGGGAGCTGGCGTTTGTCTGCTTCCGCAGACAGTTTTTCCAGGTCATGTGGCCAGCATGACTAAGCCGCTTCTGGTGAAACCAGAGCAATGCACAGAAATGCTGTTTACCTTCCCGCCAGAGTGGTACCTTTTTATCTATTTGCACTGTGTCCTTTCGAACTGCTAGGTTGGCAGGAGCTGGGATCGAGCAACGGGAGCTCACCCCATCACGGGGATCTGAACCATTGACCTTTCGATCGGCAAACCCAAGTGGCGCAGTAGTTTAACCCACAGCACCACCCGCGTCCCTCATAAAAAGGTACACTCCAGTAAAATCATCGTTGGTATCTGCTTTAATGCTAAGTTAGGACAAATGTATAATATGGAAGCATCATAAGTAACAATTCGGTCAATCAAAGCACAATTCTGTGTTGGTGATATCTTTAAAGCTTTGGTCCTGGGTACTTTAAGGACTGCATTCCCCCACTGTTAATACTGTGCATTAACAGTGCAATTCTATACATGTCTGCTCAATATTAAGTCCTATTGAGTTCCATAGAACTAACTCCTAGGTAAATATGAATAGGATTGCAGCTGAAAGTAAGTCACTTGGAACTCAAGGGAATGTACTTGTTATTGCAGATATTAATATTGTGCAGCATGAAGCAGCTGGATGCATGAAAACTTGCTACTTTTGGAATAAAACATTGTCCAGACCGGAAAGTATTATTTCAAACTTTACTAACCAGGACTTCTTAAAAAAAAAAACAGATGCAAAACATTCATCCAAATAATTCCATAAGACATATGCCTGCCCAACCATCTTCTTAGAAATAAGATACAGTGGTACCTCAGGTTACATACGCTTCAGGTTACACACTCCGCTAACCCAGAAATAGTGCTTCAGGTTAAGAACTTTGCTTCAGGATAAGAAAAGAAATTGGGCTCTGGCGGCGTGGCGGCAGCAGGAGGCCCCATTAGCTAAAGTAGTGCTTCAGGTTAAGAACAGTTTCAGGTTAAGAACGGACGTCCGGAATGAATTAAGTACTTAACCTGAGGTACCACTGTAGCTTACAATCAGAGCTGACAAACATAGCTCTCTCTCACACAGGCTCCATTAACCTGCATTCCAGCCCAAGGCAGTTGAGCTCCTGGAGTGGGAGTAATTTGCACAACCTTCTCCCATGGAACCTAGAAACAAAGAAAACAGCCACCATTCTTCTAAGGTGGAAAATGATCACATGATCTAAGGTTAAACATTCATGTGAGGACTACCAGAGAACAACAACAGTTAATTAGAGCTCAGAGAGAGCTGTTTCTGGCTTAGTATACTCCAATAGAATTTTCCAGTGTTAAACTCTTAGCAGCGTACATGCATTCTCCATTTCAGTATGAATTAAACAATTATACTTAACAATTGTGATTTCAGGATTGCTTTCTAAGACTGATGTTGGAAGACCTTCTCCAGAAGAGTTCACCGTCAAAACTTAGAGACAATTGGGGAGAGGCCCATTCTGACTACAGTGCTCCTTAGCGGATATGCAGGAGTTCCTTGTTAAACAAGGCAATAGGGAAAGGCCTCTCTGAAGATACAGATTTCAAAAATCAGTGCTCCAGGGCCGTAATGCCTGCTAAATTGCTGAGCTGATATTATCTAATTGTTTGAATTAATTCAATACAAAAGCTGCAGAGGCATTCACAGTGACTTAGCACACTGGAGTCTCTTCCGCTGACTGATTCCATCAGCGATACAAATATAGATAGCAATGGTTAGATACAGCTGTCATTTCAACTTGCCTTGCCTGCAGATTGTAGCAGATATGAGTGAGCAAGATTCTGATTCAGTCCCTAACTATTCTTGCCTCCCTGCTGTAAATGAAGCAGTGGGTCCCCATCAGCACGGCTGCATGCTTCATTTGGCACACAAAAAATCTATTCCTCCTTGGCAATATGTTGAAATGGCAAGGAAAGGTCAAGCTTCCCTTATGCTTTATTATATTTGTTTGTCTAACAAGCAGCTAGGAGCAGCATCTGTCGTTCTTACATTGCCATCTGGTGAGCAAATCTTGCAAAGCAGGCAGGTGCAATCACAGGCTGAAGTTTAAATGCAGCCAAGAGACTGAAATGTAAATGCAATGGCAAAACAGAAAGGAATCTCCATTGGAGCAGAAGGTAAAGTCACAGGTTCTGCAGAATATCATAAGAAGTGTGAAACAGCTGCAAAGGCCTAGCCAAGGAGCTACTGTAATGGGGCTAACAAAGTTTGTGGTGTACTGCAGCCACAAGATTTGTCCTGCCAGTGTGGTGTAGTGGTTAAGAGTGGTAGACTCATAATCTGGTGAACTGGGTTTGATTCCCCACGCCTCCACATGCAGCTGCTGGGTGACCTTGGGCTAGTCACACTTCTCTGAAGTCTCTTAGCCTCACTCACCTCACAGAGTGTTTGTTGTGGGCAGTGGCGTAGCGTGGGGGGTGCAGGGGGGGCCGGCCGCACCGGGCGCAACATCTGGGGTTTAGGGTTAGGGGGCGCAAATCCACGGGTTAGGGGGCGCAAATTACTTGTCTTGCCCCGGGTGCTGACAACCCACGCTACGCCACTGGTTGTGGGAGAGGAAGGGAAAGGAGAATGTTAGCCGCTTTGAGACTCCTTCGAGTAGTGATAAAGCGGGATATCAAATCCAAACTCTTCTTAGTAGCTGTAGTGTTTGAAAGCAGCCCAACAAATCTCTTGTCCCATTGTGGCACCTCCAAAGAGCCAAGATGAAATCTGTTCCTTTGAGGACAAGCTCATTCTTTCATTCCTCACGGAGTGTTCTTCAACTTCCAGCACTTGGCCTGAGCACCCCTTAACCAGAGGCTCATCTTGGCACAATCCAAACACTACATCTGGAACATTATAGCTAAAGGGTCACCTTTGTCTTCAAACCCAAACGGCACACTTTTCCACAATATATAACGGCGCAGTATATAAATTTAATAAACAATAATAATAATTTTGGATCCACTCTGTGTCATTCCAATTCAATTTGTCATCCATGTCTGAATCAAAACTGTTAAATCAGAAGCTGTTTTGCCCCCAGTGACTATTGAGAATCTAAAACCTTTGCTTCTAAATATATATATGGATGGCTTTTTTCAGATAAAACTCAGTAGAACTTAGTTCCAGCATTTCTCAGATGGGTGCCATTGCCATTATGAGAGAACAAGGGAGGCATTGATTGTGGGTTCTAGCACCTCTTTTTTCTAGAAAAGCAACACTCTGTGTGTGACACACACACACACACACACACACACACACACACCTTTTCACACAAGTGGATGAAATTTAGAAATAAAGTTGCTCCTCAGTGGTTGATGAAGCCTGTCAAATTTCAGGCAGATTCAGCAGGCAGCATGGGAGTGAGAGGGGTTTTTCAGAGAACATTTAAACTTTTTTTCTGCAAGAATTGGATTCAAACTGCAGGAACAATTTCCCCTTCTGAGAGAACGAAACTGGTCACATTTCAGGAAGATAGGTGCAGCAGTTCTCTCCTGCAAGGGCAGACTTTAATGTTTTGAGGTTGGAAAACAGAAATCACGTCACCCTCTCTAGTTTGTGGGGGGGGGGGGCAATTCATTCGAAAACTGGGCTCCTCAACATGCATGAGCAAGTAGCATTTTCTGCTGAGACAAAGACCACCACTGAACGCCCTAGCTGTGACTGGATGAGTTACTGAGATGTCATGGAATGCCTAATTCTCAGAGGCACCAGCTTGTGGAGGAGATTGGGGTGGCCGATAAATGTGTGTGTTGCGTCACAGGAGCCAATTTCCTTTTAAAGCTGCATCAGAAGCAGAAAAAATTGAAATGTTTACTGCCTTAACTAGGGTTGCCATACTTCAAAAAGTTATTGAGCTTACATCCCAAGAGGGCGTTGTTTTTTCCCCCCATAGCCACAGCAGCTGTGCATTCAAAAAGAAAATCAAACATTGCATACCCTCCATCATTTTGTCTCCAGAATTGGGACATCAGGAGCACCAAATCAATAACAGTATTTATTTTTAAAGTGCTTAGTTTCGCTGTGTACATTATATTTGTTGTTTCTTTACTGAGTATGCAACCCTAGTTATCAATTTCCCAATATAACTCTGTGTTTCTGAAATGAACACTAGATGGTGCTTTAAGCCATGCTTTCATTTTTTAAAAGTGACCATTCAGTTTTGAAGTTCCTGCTGGCTTCAGCGATTCAGAGAGAAACTTGGGGTATATAAAGGAACTTGTTGACCACACACAATTTCCTTCTGCACACTGTGCATGGTCTCTTCCCATAACTAGTGAGCAGTTTTATCACTGTCCCATGTCAAGCAAAGTCTTTCTGTGAACCATCACCCTCCTGCTTCTCTTACAAAGTCTGAATTACATCTATAGGATTTAGAATTCATTGCCTAGCTGAAAAAGATACCTAGCTTCCAAAATTTGAAGGCGCAAGATAGGCAGATATTTTTTATAGGAAGTGCTCAAGGGTTCGTCCAAGAATAGTGAGAAATGTACATTTTTCTTCTAAAATTACATATTTATGATTGCTGTGAAAATTGCAATTAAATGCCCTCATGCAAATTCATCAGCATTTTAGTGTGAATTTCTCCTATTGCACACATTTTTGAACACATTTTGCTCAATATACACATTTTTGCAACCAATTTCCTCTAACATTTATTAATTATTTAACATATATTTTGCAGGGTATTTTCACTAATATATCCATGTCTGTGCACACCCTAATAGTCACATATGTGCACACAATTCTTGGCTAGAGATCTGCATGAAAAATTTGAAGAAGTGAAAATCTTGAAGGATTGCCAATGCAAATTGAACCAAAATTCTCCCCCTTCCCAAAGCCACCTGTTGATCTGACCTTGCTCTGCCCTGTGTAGCAGCCATCAATCAGCACAACCCAGGAGCAGCGCCGTGTAACAAACAGGTATGGTGAAAAGTCTACTAGTTCCACCAGCAGCCCACTAATGTTGAAGTAACACTTGACTCCTTACTACTTTATCCATTCCACAAAACAAAACTAGAAAGTTCAGACCCTGAAACAGCACTGTAGTGGCTAGCCATGAGGCCTCCTATGGGTTAGTAAGACTGACCAGGCATGTAGAACAAGTTCATGCTTGGTCATCGCTAACCAAACTGGGCAAGGCCTTGTAGCTACTGATGAACTTCTTGTGGCAAGATCCTGACTAAAACAAGCAAAGAAGGAACTGCCAGGTTACATTCCTCTGAAACATTTTTATGTTGTACGAATGCCTAGAAGAATCAGCTGATCCAAATCACAGCTTAGGCTTAGCTATATTGGTTCCATTTTTATTTTTTGCATTGTTCCGAATCTATGCACCTGCTATACTCTGAATCTTAATCATCATTTCCCTAAATTTTATCAAGATGAAACCAAAATTGTCTTACTAGCCTGTTAAAATGACTCAGATTTTTTTAAAAAGGTCATAGTTACACCTTTTATAACTCTTCAGGAATCATACGTACTGGATTCTCTGCCACCTTTGATGCCCCCACTTGGTAATCTCTTGGTCACCCAACAGGTAATTGTTATGTATTCAGTGGTCTGTGTTTGCCTGAGCTTGAGTCTGGACTAAGGATTCTGAGCCCCTGTGTTCTGATTGGATACATGATATTCAATCACAGAACATTTCAAGATTTGGGCCACTGCCACTGGCCCTTAAACTCTGAGTTATGATACACAGCTTGGGAGTTTAGACAGCCAATCATGTTGAGAGTGGGAGGGGCTCAGAAATGTATATAAGCAGTTGCTTTGCCCCTGTTGTCCAGTTCCCTTAGTTCAATAACGGTTCTTGCTGTTATCACTGTGTCTTGCTTTGTGGGAACCCACCTACACTCCAGTAACACTTCATGGCACCATGCATCACACTATCCAAATATGTAACGCATCCCTCATACTGAGGAAGCCAATGACTTATAGGACTATGCCTCTCTATGAAGCTGCTTGCTATTACATTGTTTTTGTTTTTCCTGACAAGGTGTAAACATCTCTATATATCCAAGCTAATGCTTTGATTTTTAAGCATGATGGGGCAGATTAATGACTTTGAAGAAAGAAAAAAATTTGGCATGAGGAATAAAGTAGCTTTTATGCATCAATATATTATGAGTGCAAAGGAGCCAGAAACCTGCCTTCACCGGGGGATATATAGGGACATAAGAATTACTGTTGCGTCAGATCATATCAGCATCTACCTAATCTTAGCCATTGATTTGTACTAGGCACTTCAAAAGAAGATGCAATTATGGATCAGACCTCCCATTTGGCAAGGCCTCCTAAGCCCAGCAGCTACATAGTGCGTGTGCTATAACTTGATTTGAGGAGGTAGGGTTTCTCTTTGTACTTCCTTTATTCTTTCAGATATCTTTGTGAATAGCTGTGATTTCAAAGCTTCCATGCATGCATATTGGGGCTTTCTGTTTCTCTTAATGCAGAATAACTCTCTCTTTCTCTCCATGTTGGGAAATCACCATGTATCAACAGAACATAAAGCCTCTGTTCCAGCCTAAGTTTTGATGCCAGAATATATGGGTTTCGCAACTATTCAAGTGACTGCTTAACCAAAAAACATGTTCCTTGTAACTTTACATTAACTGCATGGATTTAATAGAGCTAAATATGCATGCATTAATTTTTTACATTTCTTTCTTTTTCACAGTTCTTGGGGAGGATTCCTTTATATTTTATAAGAGCCTAGCCTGATTTTATTACCTCTTGTTGCATGGAGTTAAGGCTGCATGCTGCCTAATTATAGACAAGAGAATTGCTTGAATTTACATTTCTTTTCTTTTGGCTTTTAAACTATCCTCACCTTACACTTTAGCTATGTGCTGTTAGACAAACCCAAGTTAAAGTTAGACTAGTCCTTCAATAATTTTAGGAATAAAGAACTATGACCTCTTAATTTTCCCCCCTTTAGCAGATTTATTTTTTCTCCCTATAGCAGATAAAGCAAGTTTTTTCTATCTTTTAAACTTACACAAACATTGCAAAGTAAACATTGTATTCCTTGGGGTAAGGAATTCTCCCACTTGTCCCTCTGTAGTCCATTGTTACTGTTACCTATGTACACTATAAAGAACTCTGAAGAGCTCTTGACTGTTTGCACTTAGCATGATTTGAAACATTTCTTGACACAAGGGGAAAGCCTCCCTGCAGACATTAGAGGGGCCATCGTGTTAAATTCATTCAGAGATTACGCAAGAAAACAGTTCAAAAATAGGTCTGTCACGTCTCATTCAGATACACAAAACCTTTCCAGTGCTTGAAAGCTTGGGTAAGCCATACCCCTTTCCCTGTTGCCATCTCAGAAGTACATCTCACAGTGAACAGCCAGATGCCTGTGGGAAGCCTATGATCAGGAAATGAGCACAACAGAACCCTCCTCACTTTTGTTCCCCAGCAGCTGATATACAGAGGAATGCTGGCTCCAACCATGGTGGTAGAGCATGGCCATCATAGCTCATAGCCAATTATGCATTTGCTTTATTGGGCTTTGCTTCATCCATTGACAGATAGGCAATATTGCTAATGGAAAACACAGATTTTGGATGTGTAGAAATGGTTGGTGATAAAGGGTTGTGTACATTCTTAAGGTTGTATTAGGTTTACAAGGCAACGCTATACATTTCTGCCCAAAAGTAAGTTCAGCTACTTTCAGTGGGGCTTACAGGTTTGCCTCCTTATTTTACTACTCGCCTATGATCTTATTTTCAGCTGGATATGTCCATATTTATTCAGTTACACATTACCAGAGGTTGCTCCAGAATCTGGCAGAGCCGCTAGCAGGAAGATCTCCCACCTTCCATGATGGAATCCTGGCAAAGCAGTACGTATCTATTCCATTCTTGACACACACAAAACCCCTTTTTGACGCAGAACTGAGTGCTTCTACTTATCCCTAGTCATTATTAATTCACTTTGTCTTTTCATTCTTTTATCAAGGAAGCTGCCAGCTCTTGTTGCTTTGAACATCTTGATCTCTCTAAGCTCCCTTCTTTCCACCCATCTCCTGCTATGAAAATTCCTATAATGACTACTGTAACAACCCTCTTTCTGCTTTTGCAAGTTTTCATTTCATCTCTTCCCTCTGCTGTCTGCCTCACTCTGCTGCTCAGCGTGTTCATTCTGCTTCTTGTGTAATTATATCACTCTTCCTTTCTTTTTCCTTCCTCTCCACTCTTCCGTTTTCTCAGTAAATGTTTACATTCTGTTGCTCCAGGGGATCTTTTCTCTTTTTACAAAGCACATGTTTCCCTTGTACCGAATCCCACCTCCAACTTCTCCAGCTTCTCTTATTTGGTCTGGTTCCTTTCTTTAGAATTGTCTTCCTTCAACATTTGGACAACTCCATATCTTTCTTTTTACCAAAGTTCTACAACTTTGTAGGACGTGTACCATCCTAGCTAGTTTCATCTCGAGCCCCTTCCCCATTGTTATTTTCGTATCTTAAGTTAATTCTGAGCAAGGATTTGCCTTTAGGAGAATAATTTTTAACTGGCTAATTACTAATATTAAGAAGAGAGCTCCAGAGTTTTGTTTTGCAAATCCTTATGATCTTTTCAAGCAGTATTGAAGCTGTAGCTACCATGATGTCCTCCAGATTTGACTGTTAAGGCCCATCATCCCTGACAATTGGTCAGAATGAATGGGGCTGATGGGAGTTGCAGTTCAACAACATCAGGAATGGACCATGTTGTCTACTCCTGCAGTATTATAATTTTAAACAGGAAGCAATTTCCTATTCTAGGGAAAGAGGATAACTAGAGAAATCAACAGACAGAAGAAATTGATATGATTTATACATACACACAAATGAATACACCAGACAGGAGCCAACTCCTAGGAGCTGAGGGGCCTTTGCCCCCCAATAAAATATTTGAAGAGGCCGGGGCCCCCAAAAGTTGATAAGCATTGCCATTCAAATGGTGTGCGTGCACCACGTCATGTGATCAATAATGGGGGGTGGGGCTTTCCTGCCCCCAATATTTTATTCAAGTTGACACCCCTGCTACCAGAAAATGATATGGTGGCTAACAGCATAATGAAAGCCCTGTTCATGGGACATATTCATATATAAGAACGTATGGACAGGGAGAAGTGCAGTCATGCCTGTTAGTTTACCCTTCCACATGTCCATCCACAGGTCTGAACAGAGCCTACTCATGAACAACTGCACATGTGACTGGGCTCCCTACCTTTTGCTGGGTCGCTCCTCACACAGATACATGCGTATAACTTTTAGTTATGTAGGCTGTTAGGTTCTTTGGCTGAAGGTAGAGATGCTGGAGATGGGGGCCAGCAACCATGACCCACAGAAGTCTAGTGATAAATGAATTCATGGAGGCTAAAAATATATAATGTTTGTACAGCATGTATACTCAGGAGTACCAAGTCCAATGAGATTTATGTAATTACATAGACTGGCTAAATTAGTGTTCTAGACATGACAAAGAGTTAAGGTTTCTAGATACCAAAGTGACTGTGCCCTAGAACAGTTGGTTCTGAAACTGAATGTCAAGGAGCCCAAGTGGGGCTGCTGTGCTCATGTCATGTTGTTGTTGTTTAGTCGTTTAGTCATGTCCACCTCTTCGTGACCCCATGGACCAGAGCACGCCAGGCACTCCTGTCTTCCACTGCCTCCCACAGTTTGGTCAAACTCATGCTGGTAGCTTCGAGAACACTATCCAACCATCTCGTCCTCTGTCGTCCCCTTCGCCTTGTGCCCTCCATCTTTCCCAGCATCAGGGTCTTTTCCAGGGAGTCTTCTCTTCTCATGAGGTGGCCAAAGTATTGGAGTCTCAGCTTCACGACCTGTCCTTCCAGTGAACACTCAGGGCTGATTTCCTTCAGAATGGATAGGTTTGATCTTCTTGCAGTCCATGGGACTCTCAAGAGTCTCCTCCAGCACCATAATTCAAAAGCATCAATTCTTCGGCGATCAGCCTTCTTTATGGTCCAGCTCTCACTTCCATACAACACTACTATGCTCATGTCATACTTGTGGGCTTCTCATAGGCATCTGGTTAGCCACTGTGAGAACAGGATGCTGGACTAGATGGGCCATTGGCCTGACCCAGCAGGGTTCTTCTTATGTTCCGAAGTTCTCACTCTCTAGCAAGGGTGCTCAGGATTGCAATCTTTGTCAGAATAGTGTGCTAACCCCCATGCCAGATTAACACATGAAGCTTTTTGCAGAGACAGTGTGCTACAGAGCCCTACTGATCCCTAACAGTAAATTGTAAACACATTTCTGTCAGTAATGCAGTATCTCAGCGAACACAAGCCTTTACTGATGAATAAAGGAGGCATTGTTCCACTAATTCATTTGTAAAAAGTTAAGCATGTTAATATGCTAGTCTAAATCGTAGCACTATTTCTTTCCATGCACTGGTACGTTCTTATTTATTATACTGTATATCCAGTGCACGTACTATGGAAACTATAACTCACATATTATTAGCATTTAAATAGCTTAATATCTAGTTAAATACTTGTATAAAAGTATGTTCTACCTGGCCTATATTTTGTTTTTGTTTGTTTTTCCAGTATGCAGCTGCCAATGAACAATGCACTAAATTATTTAAAGGGGTATCGCAGAGAGTCTGTTAACTTATTAAAATGGTTCAGAAATATATATTAGCATATAAAAGATTAATTGGAAGCTTGCATTTCTACAGCCCAACTCTACTGATGTTTAAATAAATTTTGGCATTTGTGATTCTGTGCCTGGTAGTTCCTTGGATAAAACTGACAGTAGTCATGAACTTGAAGGTATTAGCTCTGGAAACACTCTTGCTGGGTCTGTTAACTGTATTTATTTAGCTTTAGTTTCTTTCATTCTGGATGAATATAATCACAGATGCAGCCACATGCAGTCGTGTTTTGCTGCATGCGACTGTATCAGACACAGCCACCAGTCTTACAATATACCGTAATAAAAATGTAAGAGAGTCATCATTTGAAAATGCAAGCAGTGATGGGTGGGGAGAAAGAAACTTATTTCCTTACCCATGCCTCCCTGTCTCCACTGCTATTAGAGGCACAAGAAAGAAAATTACATTTTAAATTCCAGGCTTCTTTCTCAGGCTTCCCCAAGCACGTGGGCATTTGGGAACCCTGCAAGAGGAAAAAATGTGGGGAGAAGGTTTGGTGAGTGGAGCAAGGGTACAGCCCGAGTATAATAAAAACATAGGAGTATTGCCATGCTGCAGTTTGTTTGGCCACAGATGGGTTCAGTGTAGTCATGTTGCGGAGGGACAGCTAGAACAGACTGCAAGAATTTGTGCAGCCTGTTCTCAAAGACAGTCACTGAACTAGCACTGGCCTATGGCAGTGTAACGAACTATACTGTATTGAGTTTTGCTATGCAGTGGTACCTTGGTTCTCAAATGCCTTGGTACGCAAACAACTTGGAACCCAAACACTGCAAACCTGGATGTAAGTGTTCTGGTTTGCGAACTTTTTTCAGAAGCCGGACATGCTCCATTTTGAGCGTTATGCTGAGGTCTGTCTGTTTGGCTATTTTTTTTGCGTTTTTGTTTTTGTGGCTCTTTTTTATTTTGTTTTTGTGACTGTGTGGAACCCAGCTCAGCAACTGATTGATTGATTGATTGATTGATTTTGTGACTGCAGTACATTGCTTTATTGCTTTCATTTTATGGATCAATGGTCTCGTTAGATAGTAAAATTCATGTTAAATTGCTGTTCTGGGGTTGTTTTTTAAAGTCTGGCACGGATTAATCCATTTTGCATTACTTTCTATGGGACAGTGTGCCTTGGTTTTGGAACGGATTTCTGGAACGGATTAAGTTTGGGAACTAAGGTACCACTGTACTTCATGACTTGTAGTTTAATCCAACTCATAACTTTGCACCAGGGAAGGGCTTTTGATGCATACCTCCATTAATGGAATAGGTGGAGACCATTTTTGCCAACTCAACCTTCCATCCTGCAGAGCCGTCCCCCATCCATGCCACCTCTCATCCTGTTTTGGAGGGTCTTCCAACCTCTGGAGCCTATTCAACTCTCCAACTCTCTGGATGTTGGAGACTGCAAAGCAGAGAGGAAATTGGCAGAAGTCACCTGCCCTCTTCCATTTGTAGAGGCATCTGCAGGATCAGAAGTCCTTCAGCGAACACAAGGGCACAACTGGATTCCGCCCAAGCCTATATATAGACAAGCCTTTGGGGATGCATGAATAATGGAATATTACTAAGCACACGTCTCATAATTATGGATTAACTTTCCTAGGTTACAGAGATGTGCCTGTATTTCCTATTTCTCCTTTCATCCACATATTTTTCAAAATGTGAGCAAGGAAATGTGTCATTGCAAGGGATGATGCGCAGTGACCAGGAGCAGGGCAAGAGTCTTCCCTCAAGGCAAAATCAATTCTGGTACAAATTCTGCCCTCAAAACCTCTAAGGATCAAAGTACTGTCTACACCCTTACAGCACAAAGGGATAACAAAGACAAATAAAAAGTGGAGAGTGTCTTCTTTTTAAGCATGTTTAACTTGGGTGCAAATTCTGGAGAACAAAGTGTGCACAACTTGCATTAGGTGTGAATACCAAGCATGTGTGCCATTGAACATGTTCCCTTTGAAAATACATGTTAGCACAACATATTTTAAGGCAAAGAGCATAACTGACTCAATGCATTTGTATCTTGTGTACATCTGGTTCAGGCTAAGTTTCTTTTCAATTGTCCTACTGCATCTGCCAAAGTCTCTGAAAGGAGAGAATTTAGCCCATCTGTAAAGCAAGCCCATCTTTACATTCTCTTACTTCTCTCTCTGACAGCTGGAGAAACATTATTCAAGTACAGCATCTGTATGGAGTGTGTTATGTTGTGGTTACAGCGGATAGGCTATAGTGTGGGAAATGTAATACTTCATATATTCTCACCCCATCGGGCTTGACAGTGTTTTGACTGATCTTGGAGTTCAGTCTGGAAAAGATTTCCATACTTGCTGCAAATATTTCAACACATGACTTTCTTACTAGAACACGGACTGTTCAATGTGTCTTCATTATGGCCTAGAAGGTAACATGATGTTGCTTTTAGTAACAAAGGCTTCAAACCAAATATGCAATGGGAATTTTCACAACGGCACTCAAATATACTATTGTCCATTGGGCTATAAAGGCAAATGTGTAAATCTCAACATAGATCCTATGCCATATCTGCAGAAAGGAAGAGGGATACCCCACAGTGTGAAAAAAAATGAAAAGCATCTGGTGTACAAGAAGGTAATACCAACCTTGTGTTTTTTTAATATGAAATCATTATTGAAGCCTTGAGGTAGCACCCTTTAATAATATTTTCATCTGAGAATAGTGTGATTTGACTATTAGGAAGCACACACATTCTACCTTTAAAACATATTCAAAGCACATTCATTCCCACAAAGAATTCTGGGCACTGTACAGTGGTATCTTGGGTTAAGTACTTAATTCGTTCTGTAGGTCCGTTCTTAACCTGAAACTGTTCTTAACCTGAAGCACCACTTTAGCTAATGGGGCCTCCCGCTGCCACCGCGCCACCGGAGCACAATTTCTGTTCTCATCCTGAAGCAAAGTTCTTAACCTGAAGCACTATTTCTGGGTTAGCAGAGTGTGTAACCTGAAGCGTATGTAACCTGAAGCGTATGTAACCAGAGGTACCACTGTAGTTTATTACAATCCCCAGCAACAAACCACAGTACCCAGAATTATTTGAGGGAAAGAATGGCTTTGAATGTCCTCTTAAGGCACAGTATAGACAGAACCTCAGTTCTGTAGTCAAACTTCAGAAACAACTTTTGAGTAAGAACAAAACTACATTGTAATCTACACTCCTCAGGTATCAGCTTGGCATTGCATCATTTTTGCACCCAACAGCTCTAGCCTTTTGCATCTTTCCTGTCTAAGTATCTGACAAAGTGGAGACTGTAGAAGAAGAAACAATTGTTTTGGTATAGGGTTTATGTAAGTAAGGAGAACACTTCCCACAGTGAGAGCAATAAGCCATCTAAACTCAAGAGTGTGGGATGGGTGAATGTAGGCAGACTTCTCTACTTAGTGAAGCAGTCAGACGTCACCACCATATGCCCATTTTTAATTAAGCCCGTATTTACCGTATGGGGTTGACAACTTTGTGGTAGCTGACTTAAACATGAATTGAATTACGAGCTAGGAGTTGACTTATATCCTGATCAGTCGGTGGGGCAGGATATTTGGGAAATGGGGAGTGAGGAGGAATAAGACAAGTGTGAATGTGGAGAGAGAAAAAGAGGCAGCTATTGCATAATCACTACAGAAAAGAAGCCTGATGGATCTGAGGCAAGGAAAAGAAATATCAGAAGTAGCAGAACTGAGTTTACCAGCAAGAACTTTAGATATGGTAAGGTGGGAATCATAAAATCACAGAACTGTAGAATTGTAGAGTGGAAAGGGATGCTGAGGGTCATCTAGTTCAACTCCCTGCAATGCAGGAAACTCAACTAATGAATCTGAAGGCAGCCCTGTTTAGGGAAGCTTTTAATGTTTAATAGACTATTGTATTTTAATATTCTGTTGAAAGCTGCCCAGAGTGGCTGGGGAAACCCAGCCAGATGGGCAGGGTATAAATTATTATTATTATTATTATCTATGACAGATGGCCATTCAACCTCTGTTTTAAAACCTTCAAGGAAGGAGAGTCCACACCTTCCAAGGGAGTCCATTCCACTGTTGAACAGCTCTTACTGTCAGAAAGTTCTTCTTGATGTTTAGTCAGAATCACCTTTCTTGTAACTTGAATCCATTGGTTGAAGTCCTACCCTCCAGGGCAAAGAAAATAAGCTTGCTCTGTCTTCCATATGACAGCCATTTAGATACCTGAAGATGGCTATCATATCTTCTCTCAGCCTCCTTTACCAGGCCAAACATACCCAAACACCCTCAACCGTTCCTCATAAGGCTTGGTTTCCAGATCCTTGAACATATTGGGCTCTCTCCTCTGTACACATTTCAGCTTGTCAATATCCTTCTTAAATTGTGGTGCCCCAAACTGGACACAGTATTCCAGTTCTGTTCTGACCAATACAGAACAGAGTGGTACTATTACTTCCCTTGATCTGAAAGCTGTGCTTCTGTTTGGTGTATACTTCTTTATACTTCCCAACTCCTGCTTGAGCACCATTCCTGTTTGTGAATGTGCACGTCCATCTTAAAATCTTTACAAGAAAATTTGTGTAACTAACTTCAGTGCTTGAAGGTTATTCTAATCAATACCATGCCATTTCAGTTAGCAGAAACAGCATACTGCAAATGTATATAGCCTTAATTTAGAAACCTTGACATATTTCCAAAGTGAGATGCTTCAACGAGATAAGTTTTAAATTTCTTCTAGCACACAAAGTTCATTCAGTGAATGTGATAAACCTTAGATGTGCAACTCACAGTCTCCTTCTTCAGTTGAATGAATCATGGACTTACCAAGCAGGTGGGGGGGGGAGAGAAATATCCTTTCTTTACTTAGTATTCACAGAAGTAGGATGTCCTGAGCATTTCAATCCCTCCCAATCCTTCCAGAATTTGACACTGACAAAGAGAATGGCAGGAATTCTAAACAGTGTATATAGATCATTTCTTTAATGCTGTCTGGCATTATTCTAATATGAACTAAGAAGTAGCACCATTTTGCCAGTTAACCTTGTATCTTTGTTGTTGTTGCCATCCATCTGTCTCAAGAGGCCATGGAGTGCACCTCCAGGGGGGAGTCAAACTGTTGCATTAGCAGCACTGAAGTGACCTCCCCAGGGCATAAGCCTAGGCAGTGTTTCTGAATGTCCTCAGCTGCCCAGACAACCAGACCCGCCTCTTGGCCTTGCTGATGTGGCCCAAAGGAAAGAAGAGCAATACAGTTGGCACCAACTTAGCTGCAGGACTTGCTGGAAGGAGACATACAAGGTATCATCCAACTGTCTTAGGGACTCCACTCCAAATTTGTGTAGGGTTTATAGCCTTTTCTTCTTCCAAAGAGGAAGACATCTTTACGATGAGAGTTTTCCTTTCCCAGATCAACAAGTCCCATCTACCCCTCACTTCTCTCTACAGCAGCCTTTCTCAACTTGTGGGTCCCCAGATGTTGTTGAACTACAACTCCCACCACCCCTAGCTAGCAAGGCCAGAGCTCAGGGATGATGGGAGTTGTAGTCCAACAACATCTGGGGACCCACAGGTTGAGAACCACTGCTCTACAGCATGTGCAGAAACAGCCTTCTTGACAGTTGGCCCCACTATTGGTGTCATCTGCTCAATCTGCCAGAGCCTAGCTTTGCATACAGGGGAAGTCCCTAACTCATTGAGGGTTTGAGACCATTGGCTACCCTCACCTGGTTAGCTGGCCAGTTGAAGCTGTTTCCAGGGTGCGACTGTCACATGCTGACAGCTTCTAGGAGCCACAGGTGAGAACTGACTGTAGGGTGGGGACCAAAGGTGGACAAACTACTGCAGAAGGATCATGATGTTTTCCTCTTCAGAGTTACTACCACTCTGATAACACTCAATACACCCCAACCCTGCATCACTACAAAACTAAAACACAGCAGTTCTGATATTCACAGATGAAGCAGAAAGGGGAAAGTGCAAGGAACTGCTGTTGGTCACACTGTGGAACAGCTCTGATAAGGCATTAAGATCATTGGGGCCAAGATGTTCCCTACTAGAAAACATTGCTACATTTGTGGGAAGCACTTTATAGCAACTTCTCAGAACTGTAGGAAGGAGCAGGAGACAAAAGTTTTGTAAGAAGGCCACTCACCAGCATGAATCCAAATAAATACATATTTATAAACCACCAGAAATAATCAGTTCAAGCACAACCTGCAATTAGTGTGAAAAGGCAAACCGCCACACTCATTCTCTAATAATAGTGCCATTTGAGGAAACGTGCAATCAGCTGCAAATTCATTTTTACAAATGTCAAATCAAACAGCGAATCTTCCACTATAAATTCTAAGTGCGGAAAGGCCCTCAGTGCCACTGTGTGGCACTTTTCCTTGTCCCATTGTTTTGTAAATGTATCTTCATGGAACGTCTTGCTTCTGGTCTGATATTAACGCATTGAACCAAGAACAGGAAGAGTCCCTGCTGCAGACATACTGCTAGTGATTGAGAAGTACATGTGTTCCAATAATTGCATTGTTAAAATTTGATAAAACAGCTGTCCACTTCTTTCACATTTTTTTAGTTCAATAGTTTATTGGAAATAAGGTCATAATTTGAAAGGGATGGTATATGTGAAGAGAGCTGGAAATCACAATTTCTGCCTTAAGACAGGCTAATCCTTTGCACCTGTTTTCCTGGATCATTTTCAAATTTGTTTCAGTTGTTCATTAAGCCTGGAAGATTTGTTAGAATGAGGACAGAGAGATGGTTTCCCTAACTGAGTTCCTGTTCCAGTACTATCAAAGGCTTAAATTCCACAAAGTTCTCCGAGTGATTGATGAAAAGCCAAAAACTAGACTGGACATTTATTTCAGATCAGGTTTTCGTTTTACCCATATTTCTTAAGGCCATGACCAACACAACTCTTATTTGTTCTTTTCCATTAGTTATTCCTCTGTCAAAGGTATCTGTGCTTCAGACATAGCTTATATATTATCTCAATGATCTGTACAAATCCCATACATTTTTTTTCTGAAAGTGGCTGCCATCCACTTTGTAAAAATAAAGAGAACAATCTGTGATATTACAAGTTAAAAAGTTAATATGTATTATCACAAATAAGAAGCTTCTTTTCTCTCTCAAGAGACGCCACATGTGATCATTCCATTACACCAGGTTTCAGCCTTTGGGAATGTTAGCAAAAGCATTCTTCAAGAGAAACCAAGATGTGAAGAACACCATTTAATACACTGGATGATTGGAAAAATGATTCGTTCCAGACTGGAAGAATACATTTTAAAATTCGCATTACAATATGTATCATAGAACGGGGTGGACAAAACATAGGCTGGGGCCCACACATCTCTGAATTATGTGAAAGAAATCAGCAAGGATTCCTGAAACCCACTTGTTTAACAGTGGCAACTACAAAGTGCTCCACCAGATGACTTGTTTATTAGGCATTTATCCTTATTTGCTTGCACAAAAGTTGCATGGAGGTTAGACTACAGCCACACCACTGAGCGTTCATTCTGATTTGTTTGCGGTGAAGTTATATGACAATAAGCATTCATGGTGCTTGCATGATGTTTGTACATTCATCCCACACTTCACAGTGCATTTCCCCACTATTTTCTAACTGCAAAAAGTTTCTATTTGTGTTTTTAAAAAATAAATTTGTTGCACTAGAACAACAGAGCATTTTAATCCACCTCAATTGTACAACCTTACATTTCTGGTAAGTGTGTGTCCCAGCCACTCTGGGCGGCTTCCAACATATATAAAAACATAATGCAACATCAAACATTAAAAACTTCCTGATACAGGGCTGCTTTCAGATGTCTTCTAAAAGTTGCATAGTTTGTTTTTTATCTCCTTGACATCTGATGGGAGGGCATTCCACAGGGGGGGCCAAGAAGGCCCTCTGCCTGGTTCCCTATAACTTTCCTTCTAGCAGTCAGGGAACCACCAGAAGGTCCTCAGAGTTGGACCTCAGTGTCCGGGCTGAAAGATGGGGGTGGAGATGCTCCTTTAGGTATACTTTCTGGGGTGTGGGTTGTTTATTACTTACCGGTATTTTATTTTATTGTTTTCACTAAATAAATACATATTTAGCTACAAACATTGTCAGGTTGCTGAAACATTAGCTCAAAGTCCACAATCTTAAAAGTCATCAGGGTCAGTGACCTTCATGCTTTTGGGGTGAGGGCATAATGTGGATAGAAGAACACTGAGGTTTGGTCCAGGCATGTGAGAACTCTCAACATGCACCCATTTCATGCCGAGATGTTTGAAGGAAAGCAAAGCAAAAGAAGCATCTAATCTTGCAGGCTCTGACATTATAGCACAAAAGGGCCCCAGCAGCTTTCATCTGCTTCATTTCACGGTACCCCTTGGAGTTCTCAAACTTTAAAATGGTAGCATAGCACAACCATGGAAAGCCGTGGAAAAGAGTTCCAATTTTTAACAACGTCTTTGTCCCCAATCCTACCAAAATCAAAATAGATTCTGCTTTCTGAAATTATTCAGAAAAATGGGGTCATCCCAAAGTTGATCACTTGTTGGATCAATCTACGATCAGTCCTTCTGCTTCTCTAAATGATCTTGAGCTTTCGCATTATTGCACATTGTACTCCCACTCAGCCACCATTAAATGCTGGAATGAGTAACCAGCATACAGCAAGGGAGCACTTCAAACACTGAAGTATTGTACCTTTCATGTGGCACTCTTCTATTCTAGCTTATGGTGTCATTTTCTCCCAATACTGCCAGGTATAAGTCCTAATGGTTTCAATGATTTTTCTATAATAGCCTCCACCATATTTTTAGTGCGTGTGGTGGCTGCTGCCTTTAGCACATTTATCACCTTTATTATCCTGCCCTCGTAGTTATTGGCTGCAATCCTGCTGCATGCAGTTAGGGTGTTTAAATCCCAAGGAGATTTCAGCAGCCAAATCACAGGCAAAACTGTAGCCTTTGTCTCTTTCTTCAGTTTGCTTTATTGTGCTGTCGTCCAGCTAATGTCCAGCATGCAAGCTTCCCATAAGCATGATCTGGCAGGCCAATATGAGAGCAGGATGCTAGACTAGAAGGGCCATTGGCCTGATCCAGCATGCTCATTTCACGTTCATATGTTTGATATGCAGGCATGTCCAACAGGTAGATCGTGATCTACTGGTAGATCGTGGTGTGTTCCTGGTAGATCCTGGTTGATCTCTGGCCCCTCAGCAATCCGCTTCCCCCCAACAACTTTGGTCCATCCAACGACAATGGGTAGATCACTGCCAGGTTTTTTTATATTGTTGCAAATTAAAGACTTTTGAAATTCCTTATCAGCCTATCTTGAGGTATAGAATACAATGCCCTCTGTTCTTTGGTTTACCTTATCTCAGCTTTCACCAATCAGCCAGCACTACCCTACTGACTGGGACTGATGGGAATTGTAGTCCAAAACAGCCAGAGAGCAGTAGGTTGGAGAAAACTGTCTTATCTCTTCAGTAGCATACCATACAAATTGCTGATATATGCAGTACATAGTTGAATATCTATATAATCATGACAGGCATGAATTAATACCCTTTCTTAATTAATTCAGAGTGTTGTTGAACAAAAGGCCAAAGGCAGGATGTTGATAGCAGGGCCAAATAAAACAGTTCACACTTACAACAAACCTTTATGGGGATGAGGTGGGCTATGTTACAGACACAAATGACAGAAGCAGGTGACGAGTCTTTCAGATTTCATCCATTCGCCTATGGAATGGCATTGTTGCCAGAATGTCCCAGGCTGTAATCACAATAAGCTAAGTGGGATCAATTCAGATGCACCTCAAATTATTTAAGACTAACTCATCTTACGTATGAAGTGCAGCTGAGGAAGCCACTATGCAATGCAGTCAGAATTATGAAGGATGACTATATTAGAGGTAGTATCTCGGATAGGATGTCAAGGCTTTAGAAGATCAATACTTTTACTTTAGAAGAGTCTGCACCCTATGCATTTTTTATGCACCTGCTTCTAACATATTACAGTTGACATTTATCATGGGGGGGAGGGGATTCAAGCATATTCTCTAAACTCAGTATTACTTGCAAAGGTGTTAATTGATATCTGTCTAATTTGATTTTTCCCCTCAGTGCTCTCAATTATGTATATTCTTTTTTTTCTTCTTTTTTAAAGAGAACTGACTTAGTTCCATAGGTTTTCACACAGATATCGCTACCAGAATAAAAGTCTCTACCAGGAAAAAAGTCACAAACACAAATGGATGCCGAGTTTCTCATTTCTACCAGCCAGGCCTCCTGATGGGACTATCAATATTTCAGGAATAAGTTTATTGAAGAACTGTTCATACTGAATGTGTTCTGTATTTTTAATTGCTAATTTTTTAAAAAAAAAAATTACTGCCCGTGCATGATGTACATTAAACTGCAACTCATCTCACAGTTTGGGTTTCTAATGTTTCATCAAGAGCTGTTGGTAATTGGGGTGCAAAAATATTTTTGGGATTACATTCCATACATATTTCGTGATAGAACAGGCTGCATTTTTGAAAGCTACAGACTTTCTCTGATTGCACATAAATATTTTTATATTCTCCAGACTGGATTCAGATAGTGGCAATACCAGCCAGACAAAAGTATTTAATTACAATAGAGTTTCTTTTGGGATTCACATTTAGAGAGTCTGAATGTCTGTGGCATTTCTCTATTTTGGCAGGATATGGAGGTTTTTCATACCTACCATCACCTGATCACCAGCAACCCAAAATAATACTCAGTGACCTCTTCAAATCAGCGGAACTGGCTGTCTGCCCTGCTGTCTGCCCTACTCCTGTTGCTCTAATGGAAGCAGGGTAAGCACATTGGGTCAAGAGACACAAATCCACTCAGTCAAAACAAACATCTGGGCATTGCTCCAGGCTGGCTTTTGCCTATCTAGAAGCAACACTGTTCTGAAGGAGGTGTTGAAGGGACAAAAAACGGTGATGTGGGATGCACTGTTGTCAGTTCTTCCTGCACACATACAAAAAGTCACATTGAAGAACATTCAGAACCTCAAAATAATGTGTTCAGCGAACCCAGGAGGAGTAGACCACAAAACCTCAGAAACTGCCTGACTAAAAAATTGCTGGATGCAGTATGCTCTGACATATTTATTTATTTTATTAAATTTATATACTGCCCTTCAACTGTAGATCTCAGGGCTCTTCACAACATACAGAATATACAAAATACATAATAAAAACAAGAACTCCTCCACAAACCAATAACCCCCACTCCCAATAAATTGTGTTCTCCCCACAGTATGCTCTTGAATAATAGCAACTACTACTATTACATAAAATAAGTTGGATTCTGACAAAGTTCCTCAGTTCAAAGGAGGTTTCCTCATCAACTCGCCTCCCCTTCTGCAGCTCCTATGTCAACTTCATGCTCTCCTAAAGGGCTCCACAGCCCTCCAGAGCAGATTTTCAAGCAACATGGGAGTCTGAACACAAAGGTTAAAAGGCTATATATATATATATATATATATATATATATATATATATATATATCCCACCCTCCTTCTGTTAGTGATCAAAGCAGAACTATGGATTATGGATCAAACATGACAGCAGCAGCAGCAACATTGTCCTTTGATGTCCCCAAAGCTCAGGATACATTACAGAATAAATTGAGGATAACAGTTAATGCTACAAAATTGAAAGTCTATGTAGCACATATCCAACTGAATAGAAAATTTAAACCCACAGGTGCCAGCCTGTTCTGCACACATTTTCCTGCATTCTTATCTGATTCCCACATTGCCTCAGATATAATGAACCATTAGCGGACTTCAGCTTACAGAACAGGATTTCCTTCTCTATGGTTTCCTGTGCACCTTGAAAACCCAGCCCTGAGTAGTGGAGAACCATTAGCAATAACGTTTGATACAGAAGGGATGGAGCATAGGAAGCTTCCTTATACGAAGTCAAGAACAATGATCCATCTAGTGGAGTACTGACTAAACTGCCTTACAGCAACTCTCCAGGGTTTCAGACATGGGATATTCCCACCTTATTTGGAGATGTTGAGGACAGGGGTTGTGGGTGGGTAAAGGAATCTGTGGAAATCTAGGGCTTTCCATGTCTCAGTGGAAGTCCTTTTCTGCAGAATACAGTTGGGATCTAAGCCATTATATCACTCCCTACAGACTAAGACTAAAAGCTCCACCATCAATAGTCACAAACATCCCAAGCTAAACAATCAACACCTAACTTGGAATCTGCCCCACAGAGTTCCTGCAGAGTATGAGAAGCAGCTTGATAGTAGAGTCGGGTTTTCTTTTCCTCCTGTAGTTTCCTTGTCTGGTAAATAATAGCTTGGGGTTATGATAGCTTACAGTTTCTACAAGGAAATTAAAGTTGCTAGGTCATTTGCTTCTAGTTTCCAAGGACTTTACAACACTGAGAAGTATCTTATTATGAAATCATCTGAATGCCAGTTACTTTACTGGTGTCTGTAAACAAGACTTTTCTCAGACTTTAAAATGTATGTTGAAAATGTGGAAGGATGTGAGTCACATTCTATTATTTTCATGTCTGTGTGCAAACAACAGAACAACCTGTTCCTGTACCACACAGAGGGGGAAATCCTAACAGAAGAGAAAAGCTCTTAGTTTTCCCAGAAACAGCTCCAGAACTTGGAAGTGAGTTTATTTGGTATACTAGGATGAGCATTCTACTTCCAATAAATTTGAGACCATAATTGTTATTATTATGGCATTTATTCTCAGAGAGCTTCAGCATTTGTTCTATCTAGCTTCATCAGGCTCTAAAGCTTGATACATCCTGAGTCACTCTGTCTGGTATTGCATTGACCAGAGGTCAATGTAGGTCCTCCTGAGGAGGGGCAAATATTTACATCAAAGGGTAAGAATACAATAACACTCCTACTGGTTCAGGCCAAGGGACCATCTAGTCCAACACTCTGTTCTCACAGTGGCCAGGCAGAGGTCCACAAGCAGGGAAACCCACAAGCAGGCTTATGTTCAACAGCATTCACCCCACCTATTTGCAACAACTGGAGAAAAAAGAGGCATACTGTCTCTGACAGTAGCTGGTAGCCATAGATAGTCTCTGCCTTTGCCTAATCCTCGTTTAAAGCCAACCATGTTGGTGGTCATTGTTACATTTTGTGGGAGTAAATTTCACACTTCACCCAATGCACTGCTTTGAATCTTTTGCTTCATTGGATCTCCCCAAGTTCTAGCATCATGAGGAACAAAAACTTCCGTATCCACAATCTCCACACTGTCCATAACTTTATACACCTCTAGCATGTCACTTCTCACAATCAGTAGTGCTAGTAAAGGGACGCAGGTGGCACTGTGGTCTAAACCACTGAGCCTCTTGGGCTTGCCAATCAGGAGGTTGGCTGTTCAAATCCTCACAACAGGGTGAGCTCCCGTTGCTCTGTGCTAGCATCTGCCAACCAAGCAGTTCTAAAGCACACCAGTGCAAGTAGATAAATGGGTACCACCATGGCGGGAAGGTAAATGGTGTTTTCGTGTGCTCTGGCACCCATCACGGTGTCCTGTTGCACCAGAAGTGGTTCTGTGCTGGTCCCAGGGGGAGGTTACCGTGGGGCGAGGTCCAGGACCTGAGTCGAGGGTCAGCAGACGGTCCTCCACGGGCAAAGCGGGGTCCAGGGCGAGGAGCAGGGCAAGGACAGGAACTCTCGAGGAACAGGACAGGGTGCTGGCCGAAACAGCTCTTCAACGACGTTGCTCCCACAACCTGGGACGGGGCTGACTCACCTTTATCTTCTCTGAGGCCAGGGGCGGTCCCGGCCCCCAGGAGATCCGCCTCTCCTGGCCTTAAGGTGAGCACTCCTCCTGGGAGAAACCAGTTCCCTCCGCCTCTCTGCCCTGAGCCTCTGCAGCTCAGGAGAGGCTGGAGGGTTAATGGACCCAGGGGGAGACTCACCTTCCCCTGACAGGGCTGGGATAGGCGCACCTGTAGGCACTGTGTCTTCAATCACCTCCGGAGCCAGAGAGGATTCACCTGGTGCCTGCTCCTGAGGATCTGGCACAGGTGCAGGTGCTTCAGATCCAAGGCCCTGCCCCAGTTCAGCCGGCCCTGGAGGCGGGGACTCCTGTGCAGGCTGGGGTTCCTCTGGTTCAGCCTCTGAATCGGATTCCCAGGCCATCACAGGTTCAGTCATGCTGGCCACATGACCCGGAAAGCGTCTGTGGACAAATGCCAGCTCCCTTGGCCTGAAAGCGAGATGAGCGCTGCACGCCATAGTCACCTTTGACTGTGTCCTTTCCCTTTTAGTGATAGTCATTGGAAGAACCTTAACTTGAACTACCCACAAAAACCAGCACTTTATGGTACTTCTGGTGGACTTGCTAAAGTGCTGTGAGGAGTCTAGGAATAGAAGCCCAAATCTCTTTCTGTCTCATTCTTAGGTTTAAGAATCTCTGAGAGCTTCCTTTCTCCTTCCTTTCAGCATAATGAGAAAGGCATTGCAACAACAGAAATATCAATAGTGCACAAAGAGCTAAGAAACCTACCATTCCCTTCCTATAGTTCTGATGTTAAGAATGAAGCAAATCTCTGTCACAGCCACTTGTTTTTTAAATGCTTGTTTTTTAAGTGGTTTCCGATATACCAAAGAAAAATTGCCCATAAAGTCCCCCCAGTGCAGCTGCATAAAGCAAGAGGTGGATGAGGTTCCCTTAAGTTGCAAAAGAAAACACCCATGGCCAGAATGAATCGATACAAATAAACATTGTTAGCAAGGGCTGATCCAACAGATAGTGAAAACAGAAAAATGTATAATGCTTTGTGGAGTTCAAAGGTAAGTTTACAAAATCTGATTGAGGCGCGTGTAGCACAGTGCTTTGAGGCTGCTAAGTGCCAGAGAGGCTCCATTATTGAATATTTTGAAAGAGCCACTGTGCTTACACATTAATCATCTCATTGAGTCAATACATAACGCTGCACCTTCTTTTGCTGAGTGATAAAGTGGTTCCTATACCTCTTGCCTGCCTTTGTGGCTAGAAAGGGTAGCTTCTATTCCTGGCTGCTAATTTTGCTGTTTATGTATCTCTTCCCATTGCCTCTCCACCTATGAGTGGAATACTGTGGCCGTAATCATAATTGAATAGTGACTTATGCATGTACCCCAAAAGGATCCTGGGCTTGCATTTCTGAAAGAGCCATTTCCAGGTAGGACTAGGAATATCCCCTGAAGAGTGGCTGCCAGTCAGTGCGGACAATATTGTGCTAGATGGACAATTGATCTGATCTGGTATATGGCAGCTTCCTACGTGCTGTTCTAAAATCATCATCAAGACTTCCAAGACATATATTTGGAAAGATTCTTCTCTCTGGTATCAATCAATAGCTAGCTGAGAACAAAACAAAATGGTTTCCCCCAACTTGTGGGTGGAAACTGGGGAGTCTGAATTGCCAAGTGACATACAGCACTCTTTTGCTTTCCCTAGGATATTTAGAGACAAAGTGGTCATGCAAGCTCATATTTCAGGCACTGAGAAGCGAGCACAGTGAGGAGATTTCTTTGCTTGTTTTGTCAGAATGAGAGCAAAGGGCTGGAATCAGTCAGTCAAGAGCATATTTAGTAGAAAGTGGCAAGATGACAAAAAGTGTTTTGACATCAGGGTTCAATTTGAGGCAGGGTTCATCAGAACTAAGCCCTCTACTCTGGTTTCAGTGCCATGCTAATTGTACAGAATGCTTTTCTGTGACCACTGAGGGACCACAACTGCTCCTTCACATCTGGAACTAGGAGAAAGGCTCTTCAGGGGGGAAAGGCCCATCTTGCACGCAGGCTTCAGCCCCAGCATCTGTTGTTTCACAAATTAAGTTTTATGTGGCTCTTAAGACTCACAGTTTGTCAGTTGCGATGCAATGCCAAGCCACAGCAGGCCCAAACTCTGGTTTGTAAATTAGCTTCAATCCACGGTTTCTGATTCTAATCAGCAGCCAATCAGAAACCATGATTATAGACTTATATATTATTGTAGCAAAACAGAGGTCACCCACATGTCGGGGGCCTATGGGCACATTTGCACACTGGAGAAACTGTCATGGGCTCCACACGTACTGTGACAAAGCACATACCACAACCTATTTTACTGGTTACAACAGGATGATTCTTTAAACCTAATTTCAGCTGAGGGATGGGGCCCTATGGGTGCCATGGAAGACCTCTGGGTGTGCATGTACACCTGTGGGTGCTGGGCTGGTGACCTTTACAGTAGAACTCGCTGAAGCAAAAGCATGTCTTGGCACGATGGCAAAGGAGCTGAAAAGTTCACAAGGGCAAGGAGGAGCAGGAAGACAGAGACATAATTCCTCTGATTCAACAAGCACTTTTCATTACTGAACTTCCCTTGGAAATGACAGTTACATCATGTTAATGGTTGCATTTGAAAACCTAATGTTTTATTTGCATTTGAACTTAACATGAATCTGAAGCATTGAGATATTAACTGGACCGCATTGTAAGGCACACAGTAGAAAATAAAATAAAAACTGACTGAACCCAGATAAGGTGAGATAATCCCCTTTCATTCCCTCTTCCTGGGTGGACAGGTGTGTGGAGGGGGGCGGTTGTGTGCAGGTTTAGGAGGGAAAGACAGGGGCTGGGTGTGGCAACACTGGATTCCTTACTTCTGCTGCTGAGCCAACTGAAAGTTAAATCAGAGAGTATTTAGGCAGTCACCTCCTTGGCCTCCTGTCACAGTGCTTGGCAACAGAATGCATCAGTACCAATTCAAGGCTCATTGTAATGCCAGGTGCAGGCCAACAGGAAAGGATGGTGGGAAATTAGCTGTGGGCCTTACCTCAGTGGCTCTGTGGCATCTGTTTTTCAATTGTTTGTTATTTTGGTTACAGGCCTTAGTGTGAGAGAAATGCACCATTTATCATTAGGGCACTTTTCAGGGTGTCTCTAATCCCCACTCAAAGGTCCATATAGTTAAAGCTATGGTTTTCCCAGTAGTGATGTATGGAAGTGAGAGCTGGACCATAAAGAAGGCTGATCGCCGAAGAATTGATGCTTTTGAATTATGGTGCTGGAGGAGACTCTTGAGAGTCCCATGGACTGCAAGAAAATCAAACCTATCCATTCTGAAGGAAATCAGCCCTGAGTACTCACTGGAAGGACAGATCCTGAAGCTGAGACTCCAATACTTTGGCCACCTCATGAGAAGAGAAGACTCCCTGGAAAAGACCCTGATGTTGGGAAAGATGGAGGGCACAAGGAAGTTGTTTGTGAAGGGTAAACTACACTTCCCAAGGTTCAAGGGGCAGGTGAGTGCTTTAAATGTATTGTGTATATGTGGCCACAGAGAGAACCTGAGTAGTCTGTCCCTCTCCCTCAGATATAGCATAGATGGCAATTCTGAAGAAAAGGCCAATACAGAGGAAAGCTAAGATTCTGAATTCTTCACCTTATCCTACCTTTTACACTTGTGTGACACAATCATAAAATGCACTCAACAAGCGCCCCTTACACCCTGCCGCAACATCCTTGTCTCTTTGACATCTCTCTGTGGGATTTATAATGAAACCCAGGCCATGTGCCTTTAAGCAATTCATAATTTACCTCAGTAGTGTTTTCACTTGCCAGCTGGATTTCCCGGGGAAGATTAAAGCCCTTTCCTATTAAAACACACATTCATTCCTGCCAGGTGTTTGAACGGCAATGCGTGTGTTTCCAAGTGTGTGTGTCATAGAGCAGATTTCATTTACTCTGGAAGAATGTGAATTTCAGATGAAACCTGACATGGGAGTAATATTTCTACCTTTATGTATTGCCATTTCATTCCCCTCAAGCCCCCATGCCACCCTTTTGATGAAGAAAGCATTTGATCCAGGCAGATCATGGAACAGATGTTAACCCCAGTGACGGCTTCTATGACAAAGGCTCACAACAGCTATTTGAAACAGACAGTAGAATTCATTGTACTTAATAAAAACATCAAACACATTAGATCACTCTTCCCTTTTCTTTTTAGCAGCGTAGACATAGTAACACAATAGGCTTGTCAGTCTTTTTTGTCTAGAGAAAATTTTCCGCTTCGGGCAGATACTTCTTGTAAATGTGATACACTTTTAACATCAGTAAAAAAGGAACAACCCAACAGATACTGCTGATCAAATTGAGCCTACATAGGAAAACCCTTAATCTTTAAATGCATGGAGAGTAGGTATATAATGCCATGAAATTTACTTCAGCGTGCACGTGCATCAGTCTCCACAGCTGAAACACAGCAATTAATATAGTTGCTTCACTGCCTATAACCAAATAAAGTAAAAAAAAATGTGTCAGTTTCCTGTCATATGTCTTCCTAGTTCTTGTTTAAAGGGGCCTTTATTCTTCTTCATACATGCTACTATGTGTCCCCTCTCTACATATGTACTGTATATTACACCCAAACAACATGTGTTGGAATCTTTAACCCATGGCATAAAACGTTGTTTTTAATGGTTGATGTTTTTAATATTTTGTTGCGAGTCACCCAGAGTGGCTGGGGCAACCCTGTCAGATGGATGGCATATAAAACAACAACAATTACTTCTGAGAAACCATTACAAATCTAGCACATTTCAAAGCTCTGTCATTCAGAGGCCTATATTTTAATGTTCCAGATGCTGAGTTCTTAACTGTGACACAGGTGTAGGCATCAACAAACGTGAATAATGTTGCCCCATAAATGTACATTTCCTACGAATAAGATAAAAATGTAGGCCTTGGAATGATGGGGCTTTGAAATGTATTCCTATTGGCTGAGGAAGGCAGACAGTCATATATGATCAGTTAAACTGGTAGGCAAAGAAGGTCCATCGTTGACATGTGATCAAAATGGTTCTCTTAGCACGATGATAGGGCCTGCCTCTATAGGGAGAGGACTGTGCACCATTCATGTCCCATATTCCTACTGGTTGGGGTAATGTGAGGGCCACTCCCAGGGTAGTTCAAAACACTGGGGAATTTTTAATGTGAGACTATAGTTTGTGGGGACTGCTCCCTAAGGACCATATGCATGGCGTGGATTCAAAAGCCCATTCCTTAGGATTAGGGGAAAAAAGAAAGGAATATAGAGGGTTTACACTCCAAAACAATATTTTCTGTCATTGGGCCCCAACAACTCTTACGGAAATAGAAAGTCAGGGCCACTTGAAACCACTTCCTTCTGCTTGGGAACAGTGATGTGGTCACATACAGATGTTGCACAGTGTCATGCAACTAGTAGGACAACAGGGAGAAGAGGATCCTGGCTAGGGGTGTAGCCGGGCCTGGAACACACCAGGGCAAGCAGGGAATAGGGAATGAGAGGTCAATGAAGGAAATACTCACAGGGTGATGGAGGATAGCGACAGGATGGGGTCAGGGCACAGGAACCAGAGCAGCAGGACCCATAACCAGAGCCAGAGAAGCCCCTGCCTCCACAAACACAGTGGGCTCTGAGACGTAGTGAGGCTGAGGAAGGCAAGAGCCCATAGCCCAGATCACTAGCTGGCCAAGTGAGGCTCGTTAGCTCTGGGAGAAGGGGTGTGATTCCTCAACTGGAGTAGGCTTGGGGCAGGTGAAGGTCATTTGTCTCATCAAGCCCAGATGCTGCAATCAGCATGCAAAGTATAAAAGGGCAGCAGAGCAGACCATCAGCATCCCAAAATAGTCTTTCTGGGGAGGGGAGAATCCTAAAAGCAGGTAGTGAAAAGGGTAGTGGGGCTGGTGGTCCCTGACCCAGACTGGACCAGCAATTATTTGGTTAAATCTATAGAGGGCATAGGGCAATGGTGGATAACTTGTAGCCCTCCGCATGTTGTTGGACTCCAACTCCCATCAGCATCAACCAGCATGGCCAATTGTCAGGACTGATGGGAGTTGCCGTCCATCAACATCTACAGTTTTCCACCCTTGACATAGAAGATGAGATAACTGAGTAAGATGAAGCAGAGTGTAATATTGAGAAGCTTAGGAGGGGAAAACTAACACCAAATGTGAGGGGAACCAAATCAGGTAAGAGGAGCCAAAATGTAAAAAAATATCAAGTTGGCATGGTTGATAACTGTTTTGAGAGTGAGGAGTGAGAGAGGAAAGAGAGATCAAAATAAATATATTTTATATGTTAAAGTGAAGGGATTGGAAGGTTGATCTTCTGCAGGGGATTGCCGTACCCTTGCACGAATAGGTACAAAAATAAAGTAAATGGTGTTCGGAATGGGAAGCAAAGGACCACAAACAGAAGACGGAACATCAATTCTAGCTGCCAATTCCCTTTAAAGGCTCAGTTTTTAAAGTGTTTTTTATTAATATTATACAATTTTGCACTGCAGTCAATCCGGAGTCCCAAGTAAATTTATTAATCTGACATTAAAATTTCCCTACAACTTTGTATATCTGCACAGCCATTAATATTTTACTCAACTGCATTTATAGCACTGTATGCATAAAAGCTTATGAACATTTAATTCCATATCTAAAATTCACTGGAACTGTTCACATCACATTATAGTTAGCAACTTCTACGATGGCTGTTGCTGGTTTTACATCAGCAATAGTTTTTGTGTGTTGAGAAATCCAGGCAAATGAGCTGAAAGGACATATCTGTGGTTTGCTTCTGCATCATAACCAGCAAAATGTCAATGCTAATGTTTACAAGAATGTACAATCAGGAAAAAAATGTGTCTAAACAATATTGTCAGTGATAGAGTAGGTTATGAAATTTAGGCTTAGTAAAAAGCAATTTCAAAATATAAAGGTCATCTGCACTCTTTTCTAAAACTACCACTTAATATATTAACCTTATAGCTTTGGAGCTCCATTTTGAAGCTGCATCCATCTATAGCAGGAATGGCCAATGTGGTGCCCTCCTGATACAGTGGTATCTTGGGTTAAGAACTTAATTTGTTCTGGAGGTCCGTTCTTAACCTGAAACTGTTCTTAACCTGAAGCACCACTTTAGCTAATGGGGCCCCTCGCTGCTGCTGCCGGGCAATTTCTGTTCTCACCCTGAAGCAAAGTTCTTAGCCCAAGGTAATATTTCTGGGTTAGCAGAGTCTGTAACCTGAAGCGTCTGTAACCTGAGGTACCACTGTACTGTGGAACTACAAGAGCCATTGTTCCTGGCTGTGGCTGATGGGAATTATAGTCAAACAAGCCCAACATCTGATGGGCTCTCTATTGGCTACCAATAACCTGCACATTACATTTAAACAGAAACAGGATGCAGCTTATGTGAGGCACACTACTGCTGCAGTTTCTTCTCATGAACGACAACACATGGTATTGTTGTTTTATCTAAAATCCGCTGCTTGGATTATATGAATTAGCTGAACTAACTACACTGAGCAGACTCTCTTGGAAGGTGGGGGACTCTCCTTCCTTGGAGGTTTTTAGGCAAAGGTTGGGTGGCTATCTGTCATGGATGCTTTATTTGAGATTCCTGCATTGCAGGGACTGGACTAAATGACTCTCAAGGTCCTTTCTAACTATACAATTCTAAGATAAGATCTTGCATGGACTTCTTCTCCCTTTCCATACTCAGAACAAATGTGCAAAGCTGTTCTGGGCTTTGCCACAATCTCTTGTTTCTCCAGCTCTACCCTTAGCTATCTGGTGTCTTTGGAAACTGCCTTCCAGAATATACACATGGCACTACTTCTCTCTTTCATCAAATCCCTCCATCAAACCTACCTTTTTTGTTGTAATGATGTAGCTTGACCCAGAGATGGGGAATCTTGGGCCAAATGTGGTCCTCCAGGCCTCTCTATGCTCTTGGGGCTCCCATAAGGCCACACATCCTTCTGAGCCACACCCCTCACCAGCTCTGCTCTGTACCTTCTTCACTACTGGCATTTGGCCCCTGAAAGATTGAGTGGCCCTCAGGTTCTTCACTACTGGCTTCACTTCTTCAACTTCATCTCAAACTGAAACAAATCTTGGCTGCGTTTGCTCATACTTCTTATTTGGCTCTGCCTTTCCTTGCAAATGGCAAGATGGCAGCCGAACCCCATGGAAATGTCAAATCTCAGCAGTGCACTTATTAAATTAATGGACAGTATTTAAGGAGAGCTTGCTATTGATTTGGCTTGTTTCTGCCAATGATAATGTACATTAATTTATACCACAAAAATGCCATTAACTTGCCCATTAAGCATAAAGCAGTACATCTGTGGAGGAAAAAGTACAAAAGAGAATACCTAAACAAAAATGGATAGATAGGAAACACAGTAAACAAAAGAAAATAATGACAAAGCATAAATCTTAAGTCCAAAATAGTATTAGGTAGTTTTCCTTCAAAGCAGGAAAGAACATTTTATCGCTGCTTGCCCCACAAACAAACCACTTACCTTCTTTTTTAAAAGAAGTTGACTGGCGTCTTCATTTTTATGCTCTCCAAATCATTCAGGGCATGTAAATACTAACACAAGTTAAAGCAATGACTATACAGTACCTTTGATACTCGTAGGTGGCTAACATACACAGGTAAGTGTTTGATGATTCATTATATATTCAGTTTGCTAATTACCTTATGCAGGGCAGTGTCTAGGCGTCTTACAATCAACTTGGGGAAAAACCACATAACAGCCAACCATAATTAAACATTGTAACATATGAAAACAGGAGCATTCTTAAATAAAATTAAAAAACCTACTCAGAAATGTTGTGAGCATCTAATGACATACTCTCATGAAGTAAATATTACTGCACTGTCTACTGGTATAATTATGTGTGAAGTTCAGCAAGCAAATTGCCCAAAGAGCAATCTGAAGAGCAGATAACGTTTCTGAACTTACCAAGATGAGGTCTTCAAACTGGAACTGGAATCAAAGGAAGGCCTTCCTGTGGGAAAAGCCTGGCAGAAGGTCTCACTATGGGGAAAGTGATTAGCTTAATACAGCGTTCCGAGGAAATGCTACAGAAAAGGTGGTTCCTGTCTCAGTGACAAGACCAGTTTGGCATGATGAGGAGACTGATCCTGTCTCCTGGCCTGATGGCGGTGCTATATGAATTGGAAACAATGCTATCTGGACATCTGGGAAACAACCAGCATCCTTTGTTGAATGTCACCTGCCATCCTACCCTATGGAGTGGGAGCTGCACTGTGAAGAGTGTCCTGGATGTGAACGGCTGACATGGAGAAACAGGCTAAAGGGTGAAATAAAATGCTAAGGTATTGAACTGAGAGGGACAGAAGTGATGAGAGGCATGACTGTAGGTATGGTAGAAACAGTACAGCCCCAGCATACTAGGACAAATTTGATGTGGTTCAGTTTCTATAAAACAAGGTACTCCATAATACAGACCATTCTGTTTCTGACTTTTCCATTGGTTTGAAAAATATTGTTGCAGAAATAACAAACCGTAGGGAAGGTAAAATACTGGCTTGGTGGTTTGTGAGTACAACTCAGTTGTATTGCTTCTACTCTGTACAAGTTACTTGAGAGTGAGGAAGGAAAAGAGACACGCACTAGCAGCAATTTGGACAGTAGACTTTATTAGAAACTTTTTTCTTCATTCTTCGGTAAATTCACATTAAAATATGCTGAAGGCAGCTCAGTCTGAACATTCGCCAACCTGCCTTTACAACAACTTCCAGTTATAAACTAGATAACTGATCAGGCAGAGAACTTTGAACAAAGTAGGAAATGCAAAAAAGAAAGCAGTGTCTTTAAAAAAATAAGTTGATCCCGACAAATGAATACATATTGCAAGCAGTGGAGAAGATGACAAAAAAGCCATCCCCTGGGGAGACAACTTAAAATTGGATACTCTGTACAGAGCTTTGAACAGATATGCAAAATATTGTGTCAAATACATATTAAAAGAAAACCCAGTATTTGGAATTCATGAAGTACAAATGATTTTTAAAAATCCAACTTAAAAAGTGACATATTTTGAAAGTGGAGGGAGGGGGTTGCTGTTGAAAACACTGAATTGTCAGCCCAATTGGCAACCAAGTTAAGCTAGAAAACACCGATTTGAGGAAATTCCACCCTGCTGAAGCAACAGAACGAAAATCAGCTGAAATGTGCTAGCTTAACTGATTTTCAGATTGAGCCGATCAACTCCCTTTAAAACCAAGACACAGCTGTTTTATGACATAATTTAAAATATGGTGGGTTGGGTACCAAGAGCATGTTTTTCTGAAAAGGCAGAGCACCTAAAAGTAAAGGCCACAATCTAGCAGTTCCAATGCAGCTCATATGCTCCGTGTGCACAAAGATTCCTAATTCCCCTCTACAGAGTTTGTGGGAATCTAGTGTGCAGTCCAGAGCACTTTCCTTCACAAATGAGAAGAGGCAACCTCTATGTGTAAGGAACTTACTTTGGATCAAAACAGATGTCTACAGAAAATGTGATTCCTTGGCATATCTTACGAGTTAAATCTCTGTGACGTTGTTATTCTGGTTTTCAAAAACCTCCAAACAGGTTATTGTTTTTTTGGTAGCACACGTTTAATCTGTACAAAGGGAGTTTCTAGCCCCCTTTGCTCTAGGGCTGCTTTTGGGGATTAGATCTTCATCTGCTGCATAGCCAGCGCCAGACCTAAGTCAACATACAGAGCATCTCTTTGGATGTGACCTGTGAAGACAAGCAAGCTTTGGATTCTGCGTAACAAGGCTGCTAACAGTGTAGGCAACAATAATTTCACTGAAAGATCTAAACCAACTCAAAGAGTTTTCACATTCCTTAGTAGTCTCCAAAATGTTCTGCCACGGTTGATTAAAAAAAAAAAGAAACGTTTAAAAATAATAATTAAATAACACTCAAAATATCCACCACGAAGATTTATATTCTGATGTAAACAATTTCTACCATTTAGAGGTCTAGAATTCGTATTACTGATATTGTAAATAATTTTTCAAAGACTGAGGCAAAGGTAGAGTTTCTATATCATGCAGGCGTTCTCTGCCCAGAGCAAAGCGGATTGATCTTCGGCACAGGTCCATGAGAGGCAGGGGTTCCGCTGAAAAATGAAACAGAAGATACAGTATCAATGTATTTTCCCCCTTCTCCTTTCGTCATTAATTGCACTCATCTTTTTATAATAGCTTTCCCGACTCAAAATGAAGAAGTTAATCAACTAACATTTCAGTAGAATATTCAGTGCAGACCTTCAAAACATGCATGGAACACTTGAATTTAACACAAAGCTATACTTTAGCACAGCCTTCATGTGTGTAGTGGTTAAGGGCGGTAGTCTCGTAATCTGGTGAACTGGGTTCGCGTCCCCGCTCCTCCACATTCAGCTGCTGGGTGACCTTGGCCTAGTCACACTTCTCTGAAGTCTCTCAGCCCCACTCACCTCACAGAGTGCTTGTTATGGGGGAGGAAGGGAAAGGAGAATGTTAGCCGCTTTGAGACTCCTTCGGGTAGTGATAAAGCGGGATATCAAATCCAAACTCTTCTTCTTCCTTCATTTGTTGGGGTCTACAACTCCCATCAGTCTTAGCCAGCACAGTAAAAGCTGCCTTAGCAGTAGAACAGCAATATATACCTCAGTCAACATGATACAAAGCAGCACTGGTGGTACATTTGCTATTTGTTTCACTGTACATATAACTGCACATATTTGGAAGTTCAGATTCTAAAATAATGACTCAACAGGTCCACTTTCAGAAGGGTTTTCATAGAAACTCAAGATCCTTTAATTAGATTTAGAACACAATACTCTTTACAGCTGGGTTAATGGCACACCATTATTTCATTTAATTGTTAAGGAAGAGAAAAGAATGTTGACTATCCTTGTTCTAAGGCAGTGCTCCAAAACTTGGGTCTCCAACTATTGTTGGACTACAACTCCCATCAGCCCTAACCACTTGTTCTGCTTGCTAGGGATGATGGGAGTTGTAGTCCAACAACTGCTGGAGACCCAAGCTAGAGAAACACTATTCAAAAGGAAACCTTTGAGAACATGTATTATCTTTCCAGGAGTTGGGAGTAAACAGAACTAGGGGATTCCCTTTCTTCTTCCATGGTAATAAACAAACTTTGTTAATTTCACTAGAAAGCCAGTTTGCAATAAACAGCTTTATACAAATACATACAATATTTACACCCACCTGTGGTAATTTAATTGGCATGTAATGGGACATTAAAGAAAACAGATTCAACTACACTTAAAAGGGGAGATAACATGTAGGAAAGATTTAGTATAATTTCACTATCTTGGGCGACAGGGAGGAACTATGACCATAGCTCTGTCAGACACTGTACAAGTCCAAGCACACTGGGACAACTGTACACTTAAAATGTCCACACAATGGTCTTTCCCTTTCACTGGAGCTACTAAATCAGAACTTACATCTGTAACAACCCTTTGCTGATTGCTGCCCCAGAAATCTTGGACTCAATGGCAATGCTCAAACCATGATTAAAGACGCAGAGTGGTCAAAATTCCTGGTGGTCTCAGAATGCTAGGAAACCACCATTTCTCAAAGACTAGCAAACGCATGTAAGCAAAAGCAATTTGATGTTCAACGAAGGCCTTCCAGAAACAAAAAATATAAGCAAATGCTAAAAATGGGAGGGTGAGGGAATCAGAGAATTATTGCAGCAGCTGCTAGCTTTCAACCTTCAAACACTGTTTTCTAAGTAGATATTTTAAAATGTTTTCTTCTTCACCCCACCCCCACTTCATTCTTAAGAGAAACACACACACACACACACACACACACACACACACAAATTACCATATTGGCAATAATTAGGTTCACAGCCTTAATGAGATGATTGATATTGTTGGCAGTTAAACACATGGGGAGGGCTGGGGGGTTGGGGGAATGGACAAGATGAAAGCACTTCTATAGCCATGTAATGGCTGTGAGTTATTTAATTGTTTTGAGCAGATGTACACAGAATTGTACATTTCTCACAGAGATACCCTCTTTCATGTTGTTGTTTTTTACCGTAGGGGGGGACGACTGAATATAGTGGATAGCTGCTTTTCAACATATTGTTTCATGAATATTTTATTCCGTAATTCTGAATTTTACTTTACTTGCAAATCGCTTTGGGCCTCCTTTTGGCTGTGAGAAGCAATAAATAAAGGTAAAAGCTAATAATAAAACTGTAAAGAAAACAGCCTAAACTCCACTGAATGCAACCTGTGCATCCGGGATGGGACAGCTCAGCTAGGGCACAGGATTTTCAAATATTTCACTAAAACCTGTGGCAGAGTTATGTCTTTTAAGACTACCTGTCAATACTAACCCCCTAAACAGGAAATAAAACTTTTTTAAAATTCTGAACTTTTTCTATTCTTTAAGTACAGGTAAATCTACACTAGCTGTTTCTCCGTTTAAAAAAAGGGAAAGACCTTTTGTTCATGCATTTGCTATGTTTACTTTCCCTATCCACCCCCCTTCTGAATCAACCTGAAATGCTACTAGCTCGCTAGCCACATTCCTTTGTAATCCCTCCATCAGCTTTCAGTTTTCAGCCATATCAAATTAATTCCTGGTCATGACCTGAACTCATGAATGATCATCCTCCATCTAGATTGCTCTCCCATTTTAATCCCCCCTTTTTTTAACCACCACCACCACCCGGCACTGGTCTCTTCCTTAGTTAGACTTTAGTTACTAAAAGAGCTGAATATCTGGTAATCTCAAAGCTCAAAGTTGGTCTCCCATTTCTATCACTTGTCTTAGCATGAGTCAAACAGGAGTCTTCAGAAAATGCTTGCTGTACAATTGCATACCACTGTTATTTCAACAGCAGCTGGTGCCTTCCAGGTGTTTTAGACTACAACTCCCATCTCTCATACACCCGTTTTAGTTCAAAACATCTGGAGGGTACCAAGTTGGTCAAGGCTGTTATTACAACCCAAAAAAACTAGAGGAGGAGACTCATGACTTGATCCAAGTCTCTGGTGTACCAAAAATTCTAACATAAATTCTGTACCAATTGGTCTTATGGAAATGATAAAAAGCATTGTCAGCGTGTTTGCCATTTAATAAGGTAAGGATACTCCAAAGATACTCTCTGCTTACTGTTAGGAAAACACAACCAGATAATACCCAAAATGATGGGGCAGATTTTGTGTGTGGTGAAAAATAAAGAATATACACAATATAAATGTAAACTCATGCCATTCTTGGTTTCAAAGTATGTGTTGTTGTGTTCTTGTTTTTTAAAGAAGACTGAAAACGTAATTTGTGCAATTGTACTAATTACACACATTGCACAATTAAAAAAGGGAAAATGAAGGATTGAAAATATTTTAAGTTCTTTTAAATAAAGTTGAGTGTTTTCATACAGAATCATGAGTCCTTGCATTCTGCTTTTTGAATAACAAGAGCCTAGATGTAACCCATCAAACAGTGAAACATGAGCTTCTGCTGTTTCTCTCTCTCTCTCTCTCTCTCTCTCTCTCTCTCACACACACACACACACACCTGTCTTCACCAGGTACATACTTTCCCCTCCAATTTATCCACATATGAGCAGCTGGAAGCCATTATGTCGTCGTCTTCTTTAAAAAACTAACAAAATCCCCAAACCTATGGGCAACAGATGGCACAATTATCTGTTATCAGCTAAGAACGAGAAAAAAAAAACATTTCAGTGACTTCAGAAGTTATTTTTTAGGAGATATGAATTTTTACTTTTTCTCACCTTCCAATTTAATTAAAGAAAAATGGCTGGCATTCCAACAATGCATCTGAAGAAATAGGATTCTGCCTGTGGAACTTCATGTTTCAAGAAAGCCAGAAAGTATAGGAAGGTATCATGGTATTCCTTCAGCCAAATCTTGACATCCAGATTCACCCCTGATACACACCCTGTGCTCTCAAATAGCACAAAAGAGAGTGTCCAAGTGACATACTTTGACCAAGAAGCTGTCTCATGATTGCATTCATCAGAGAACTCCTACACAAGCTCATGAAGGAGCCCCTGGGTCAAGGAGGCTAGGCAGATTTGGGGGCCCCAAAGCCACATGATGATTTATTTCAGTTTAACATTTACTGCACATTTTGCCATAAATTGTCATGGAAATAAGTACAAGAACCATTGCATGGAGATCTTCCTTTAAGATTTTTGCTTGACATGTTGTCCTTGGGACTTTTCTTGCAGTCAATATCATGACCAAATCACACCCCTCACTGACTCTGCTTTGCACTCTAACTTGTTGGAATTTACCCTAAACTCTGATAATAGTATAGTCAGTCAGAAATTTCTTGCCACCACAGGAAAGGGTTCATTTACTTTCATGTACAATGCATATGAGTGGCTAGAAAAGAAAAGATGATATAGATTCTACAAGTCCAGTGCATTAGAATACCTCATTTATTTTAGAAGCAGAATTGGCCCACGGCCCATCTAATTAGTTTCATTAACGTTCCTGCCAAAAATACCATCTTAATTCTGTATAATATGGTCTTTACCCAACTGTAAAGAAAGATGATACATCAATGTGAGAATTAATTCAAGAGATCAGTCCAGGAGATTAATACTTGGATGAAGTGAGACTGATATTGTACAGTATGGGCACATGTCAACAGGAGATTTACAACAGGCATACAGTAAAGGATGGAACTCAAGAAGGGTTTGGAACCATCCAGTAACGTAACGGGAATCAGCGACAGAACTGTTTTCAAGCTGGTTTCACATTTTCCCCTCCCAGTTAAATTACAAGTTTTCCTTATGGGGAGCTTCCAGACAACTTGCGTACTGAGCATTCATGCTGATTTGGGGTGAGCAGGCAGCAGGGATAGATGAATTTGCACCAAAGCAAGTGTTATATCACACTTCCCATTGCATTTTCCTGTCCATTTCCTTATCGCATGAAGTCCGGTCATTTGGTGAAGTGAGTTTGTGCGAGATCTCCAAATCAGCTTTAAGTGTGCAGCCTGAATTGCCAATACAGTGGTAACTCGGTTTACGAACTTAATCCGTTCAAGTCTGTTCTTAAACCAAATTCGTTCTTAAACCGAGGCGCGCGTTCCCTAATGAGGCCTCCTGCCACTGGTGCCCTTCCACTGTTCGGTTTCCGTTTGTAGACTGAGGTGAAGTTCACAAACTGGAACACTACTTCCGGTTTTATGGAGTTCGTAAACCAAATTATTCATAAACAGGATTGTTCTTAAACCAAGGTACTACTGTATGTGACTGAATCCCACTTCCAAGATATGGGCAGTCTAGAAGTGGCTTTTTTCTCTGCCATCTCCCCATCTCTATCCATAGCTTTGGAAGTCTGTGTAAGTGTAACTTTGAATGCATGGAACAAAGAATGAATTATAGAACTTTATTGATTAGCCTTCCAGTCAAATCAAATTCTACGCACAGAACAGATGCATGCATTTCTGGAGATTTTCTTTTTTTCAGAAGTACAATGATAAAAAGCAGCACTGGAATAACAATTATGCTAAGTGTGTTACAGAGCAGAGCAAGTTCTTCCTGCAGTGTCAGATTGATTCTCCATTTCACAGAAGAGTGTTGCTCCTTTCTGGTATCTGAGCAGAGCAGAGTCCACTTGAAGGAGGCTTACAGATAATGAGTCCAGCCAGAGAAGCAAAATTAATTGTTCTATTTATTCTTCAGTGCAATGCTGAAAGTAGCCCAAAGTAGCACTTTTGATTTCCAAACAGAGTTTCTAAAAAAGATGGATGGGAATAGTACAAAAAAACAAGTTTAAAGGGAAAGTCAGGAGAGGCAAATATCTATGGAAAAACTGAGGGTTATTTAAAACCACAACAGAAACTCAGCTAAAATATATACCACAGATCAGAAAGGGTAGCACCTAGCCAAAGCCAATGCCAGTGTGCTTATAAAGCACAAAGAAGCTATTGGAGGCAAGAAAGCATCGTTCAGCAGAATGAAGTTTTGCTCAAATGTAAACCCTCCCTCCCTCTCTCTACATGCACGCGCGCGCGCGCACACACACACACACACACTGAGTAGAGTATGGCAAACATCATTAGAAACAGACACAACAGCAATAAAATTATAAACCAGAAGCAGAAAACCAGCTAGGGAGATGAACAGACCATTGGACAACAAAGGCTGAGCAATAAGGTGGTCAAGTCTGTGGGTGACACCCCAAACAAAATGGACTTTATGAAGTGCTCCCAAAGAAACCCTCCAAACTGTGTTAAAGGACAATCAACTGTAGCACCAGGCAGGTATTTTCCGTCTCACTGAATTATAGTATTTGTGAGCGGTGACAAAAAGACAGCATCTCCAAAGGGTTAGGAGGCATGCGAGAAATCCAAGAATTTTGGGATAGAGTTGGGTTTACAGATGAGAACACTCAGGGTAATTCTCTCCCTCCCCTCCCCACTTAGAATAAAGTCTCAATAGTTGTGATCAGTGGCTGGCAAGTCTCTCCATCACTGCAGCCCTCTGACTTTCTTCCAGTCGCATTGCCCTTCCTGTGCCAGATCAGCACTAGTGTTGTTTCCAGGGTGACCTGGCACAGAAAGAGGAATGAGTCCAGAAGGAGCTGAGCACAGAAAGATGTGGAGAGGTTCACTGGCAACTCTGATTGTGGTTGCATTAAAAAAAACAACTGGGTAAAAGTCCTACCTTTGAACACCTTGGCTGTAAAGAAAAACAAGCCAACTCCCTCCCACCCCAAAGATTTCTTCAAAATATGCACAGCCAAGCAGAAAATAACAAGAAATTTCCTCTCCATTTCATGCATGGGGGGTGTTTATTGAAAATAAGCACACCCTTAATAAAATGGCAAAAGTTTCAGTCGGTAGAGCATGAGACTATTAATCTCAGGGTTGAGAGTTCGAGCCCCACATTGGGCAAAAGATTCCTGCATTGCAGGTTGTTTGGACTAGATGACCCTTGCGGTCTCTTCCAAATCTATGATTCCATGAAATCTATAAAGTCATCAAGTGTTCAATGATGCACCCTGGGGTTAGAACAAATAAACAAAATCCTTGACTTTGGAGCAAAACGGATATTTACAGAAAATTTGATTCCTTGGCATATCTGCTAGTTAAATCCCTGACTTCTCTATACAGTGGTACCTCAGGTTACATATGCTTCAGGTTACATATGCTTCAGGTTACAGACTCTTGCTAACCCATAAATAGTGCTTCAGGTTAAGTACTTTGCTTTAGGATGAGAACAGAAATTGTGCTGTGGCGGTGCGGCAGCAGCAGGAAGCCCCATTAGCTAAAGTGGTGCTTCAGGTTAAGAACAGTTTCAGGTTAAGTACGGACCTCCGGAACGAATTAAGTACTTAACTTGAGGTACCACTGTACACTGAAGGGCCTGAGCTGGTGGTGACAAACTAGGGTCCATGCTTCGGATCATTGGGAAAGGGATCAGAAATAAATTTGCCAATAACACGGTGCACCGTTTTGTATAATCTATGGTGGAACTACACTTGAAACAATATATAGTTCTGGAAATTGTCCACCTGGAAAAAGGTTTGAACAACCCTCCCATGGAGAAAAGGTCACATTTGGGACTTTTCCATGTTTCGTAACATGGCAAAGGCTGACACAACAGAGATTTATAAACTTATGCATAGTGCACTAGAACCAAGGGCAGACCCAGAAAGAGTCGTCCACATTTTTCACATGACAATATCCTTCTTCTTCAAAAGGGATGTTCACACTAACTTGTGTTCCAAACACCCCATAAGCAGCATACATAAGATGGACTTGAGAAAATAAATAATCTCTTGTCTGAAGCATATCCTCTTAGACAGCCTTCACTAAGGCTTCATCTGGAACCTCCAGATGTTGTAGGACTACAGGAATGATGGAAGTGCCAGAATGGTGAAGGCTGCTCTTAAAAATAGCATCCTGGTAGCAATTCCAAACAAAAATCCACTGCAGGCATGTCCCAAGTTCAGAATCTTAAAACTGCCTCTCATATCACTGTAGCAGAAACTCTCTTCGAAACCAAAATTAAAGTTTTATTATTGTGACCAAATCATTCTTTGTCACGGCGATGAAATGTGCAAGGTTATAGCTGCTTTTAAAACTTACAAGTTCTATGCTTGCTTACTGAACAGTCAGTCCCATGGTGTTCACGTATTTTGTTCCCAAGGGTAGATATGCACAGGATTGCAGTTTAAGCATCTAATAAAACTTTCCATTACACTGTAGAAAAACTGCCCTACTGGGTAAAGGGAAAGGGAAAGGGAAAGGGACCCCTGACCATTAGGTCCAGTCGTGACCGACTCTGGGGTTGCGGCATTCATCTCGCTTTATTGGCTGAGGGAGCCGGCGTACAGCTTCCGGGTCATGTGGCCAGCATGACTAAGCCGCTTCTGGCGAACCAGAGCAGCGCAAGGAAACGCCATTTACCTTCCCACCAGAGCGGTACCTATTTATCTACTTGCACTTTGACATGCTTTTGAACTGCTAGGTTGGCAGGAGCAGGGACCAAACAACGGGAGCTCACCCCATTGCGGGGATTCGAACCGCCGACCTTCTAATCGTCAAGTCCTAGGCTCTGTGGTTTAATCCACAGCGCCACCCGCGTCCCTGCCCTACTGGGTAGGATAATAGAAAGATCTGCTTTGAAAACTACAAAGGTTGACATGTGATCCCTCCTGCACACCCACCAAAGCAGATCCTCATGATGCATTGAACATCACATGTGACATTTGACTTAAGAGAAGCTTCCTCAACCTCAGCCCTCCAGTTGTTTTGAGACTACAATTCCCATCATCCCTGACCACTGGTCCTGCTAGCTAGGGATCATGGGAGTTGTAGGCCAAAAACATCTGGAGGGCAGAGGTTGAGGAAGCCAGCTTAAGAGAATCCCTGCCTTCTGGTATGTGCACATATATCCATGTCATAACCATGGAGAACGGGCTTCATTAAATTCTCAGACAGGATTAACAAATTAAAGAAACATGCTGCTTTTTAAAGAAGTATTTGATTATTAAGCATTGGACTGCATAACCTTTCCTTAACCCTTTCAGTTAAAGACGATCACTGCACACATGTTCACATATGGGTGGCTGGAGTGATGAAACCAGCAATGGCCCTTGTGTTCCAAAAACACTTTAAAAGTTTCACATATTGTTGAAGGCTTACAAAGCAACACAAGGATTTTAAATAATCAAGTTAGTCGAGTTACAGTGGCAAAAAGTAACAATGAAGGCTGCTTAGGTGTTGCATAATGAGTTACATTTTTGTTTAAGGGTTTTATTGCTCCTTTGTGAAAGGGCTGTTTGACATAGCTGTCAGTCTGTCAGCCGTTAATATCAACACATGGTCACAAACATGTTCAGGTTAAATGCTACAATCACTTCATGTGGTGTTAACAACAGCCAGCATGAATGCATTCTGTGAACTTCCAAATAAATTTCTACTTTCCCATAATCATAGAATTGTAGAAGGTCATCTATTGCAACCCCGTGCAGTGCATGGATCTCAACTAAAGCATTCATGACAGATGTCCTCTCTACATTCACCAAACATTTTTTGAAACTTTCCTCCTCCCTCTTTCTCATCCTGTCTCTTCCATTCTCTTCCTGACCTTACCAGATTAAGCACGCTTTTCTTTCTTGATGAGACATTTTTTCTCTCTGTGGGAAGCAGGTCTGCAGACTGACTGGCTGGTTGGCTGAGTGCCTGCTCAGTGCAGCAGAGAAGAGAGAAAGATTATTACAACCGCTGATTTTTCAGGAGAGTCCTGCAACCTAAAAAAAAAAACCAACGAAATGGTGCGGCCACATAGCACTAAACCATGGCTTAGTGTTGTGTGCCTGAACTGGAAAAAGCTACAGAAAAACTTGAGTCTGTGCCCTCTTCCCTTTCCCTCCTAGCAGTTTTTAGTGTTGCTTTCACCAAATCATGGCTTGTTTCCTACAAACCAGATTTTGTGGCTTATAACCAACTCTGGTTAATTTCAAATTTTCAAGACAAAGATGATAAAGATGGCTTGTGCTAAACCCTGATCTTTCGTTTGCATGGAACAACTCTGGATTGTGTGCCTAAGTCCTCCTCTCGTACTACTGCAGGAGGAAAAGGGAGAGGGGTGTTTGCAAGCCCACGTCTCAGGATACAGTGGTACCTCGGGTTACAGACGCTTCAGGGTTACAGACTCTGCTAACCCAGAAATAGTACCTCGGGTTAAGAAATTGCTTCAGGATGAGAACAGAAATCATGCTCCAGTGGTGTGACGGCAGCGGGAGGTCCCATTAGCTAAAGTGCTACCTCAGGTTAAGAACAGTTTCAGGTTAAGAACGGACCTCCAGAACGAATTAAGTTCTTAACCCGAGGTACCACTGTATTCTAACTTATACAGGCAGTGCTAAACCAACTTACAGAATCTGGTGCCCTCTAGATGCTTTTGGCTGCAACTCCCATCATCCCTGACTATTGGTAATGTTGGCTGGGGTTGACTGGAGTTATATTCTATAACGTTTGGAGGGCGACAGATTTTTGACCTGGATCAGCTCCTACAAGATGTGCAAGAAAGTTAGAGGTGAACTTCTGCCACTTGCCCTGCCACCCTTTCCATTCACCTCTGTGACTTACATAGTGACTTTCCCCCATTACATCTGCAGTATAGATTTTTTTACTAGCTATGCCAGTACAAAATGCACCGGACGCTTTAATGTACACATTGATCACCCCTAAATTATAAAAGGTAATGAGATTCCAGGCTTTTAAAAAAACCGACGGGCCGGTTGGCTAAATACATTTATAAAAAGCCAACATAGTTTATTTTCAGACTTATTTAACGTCAACTTGATTTTCCATAATGTTCCAATTATCTCTTGGTTTTGAGAACAGCCTGACAACAGCGGTTAAGTGCAAACTTATACAGCTAATTCACTACCGCATTATCAGAACTATCAGGTTTACACCTTCCAGGTTGAGATGCACTTTGAATTATTCATCGGGCTCTCCCCTTGATCCTGAAAAAGGTCACACTTTTTCATACAATTTACTTTATTGATGTACTTTCTACATACAAAAGCAGGACCATGCATTATTAATCACTGCCCTTCATATGCCTGATAACATCAATTAAATGCGGGTTTCCTAGTCCCTCCCTTTCATGAGGCTCTAAACAATAAAAGCTGACCCATGGCAATAAATTGACACAACCACTTAAAGGACAAGTTGTAGACATCTTTATCATCTAGACCAGCTTCTCCCAGCCTTGGGTCTCCAGGTGTCATTGAGCTACAACTCCCAATGCTAAAGGCATACTCACACAACCAATCCTGTTTTCATTCCTAACAGATTTTTTTATTTATTTGCAGATTTATACTCCACACTTCCATAAAAAATACATCAAAGCAGTATACAACGTACAAAAATAAGATCACTAAAAAGCACCCATAAAAGTATCGTTAGAAACATCAATAAAGCATTGATATATGCTGATGGTTTAAGAAGAGAACATTAGTATTGCAGAGGCTTGTCTAAACATTATAGTTTTCAAAAGACATCTGAACGAAGGGAGACATAGTTCCCACTGAACCACTATTTGGTAGCAAGTCCCTTAGGGCCTAGTGAAGGCCTACCCAATCTTAGGGCTCGGGGGAAACCACCAAAAGTGCCCCCTCAGAAGATCTCTGTGATCAATGTGCAGCATAAATAATCAGGTGGTCCTTTCAACATGCAACAAAGTTATTTTCAAGACACACCATCAGATACACAAAGGGAAAAGCAATGTTAAAATTTGCCACCTGATTCCATAGATGGGCAGAAATGTCTTGCGATCAATGCACACCAACAGATGGTTGCTTATAGACCTGAACTAGTAAATCTACAAGCACTAATTGGTTTAGGATTGACTCTGGCCCCCAGTGTCAAGGAATGAAAACATGATAAAATCAATCACACATCAGTGCCAAAGATATAAAATAACCAGTGTGTTACCCTTTCCCCTACTAATCAGTTTGCATATACCTGCTATTAAAGTTTAGAGAAATGTAGGAGTGGTCCCTTGAAACTTTTCTGGAGTGTCTTCACACACACTTCACAGAATGTTAAATGCTTCACTTGTACCAAGGCTCTTTATTCATAATGAAAGGGCACGGCAGAGACACAAGAGCATTAATCTGCAGATAACTTCCTTCTGCTTCCTTTATTAGAACTCAAGAGGAATAAACACAAGCTATGGGTAATTTATTTAACTCAATTCTCTCTTCTTTCTTTATTACCTAGGGTCCTCCCCACCCCACTTCCCTGTAGCTTGTGTTCCTTCTTCTTGATTTCTTAGCACTATAAAACATATTGGACCTAAACATGAGATATGCAGTTCCCTCTTCCAAGCAAGGAAGACAGACAGCTGGTGTTAATGCTTCATCACAGGTTAGGATCAGCACTCTGACACCTTAGCATGCCAATTAATAAGCCCTATGCGTATTAACCATTCCTTCAGCCAGCACGGACAAGATGCTTCATAATATAACCTCATATTTGGCACCTCCTCTCTCTTTCATGTCGATCAGTATTTTCTATTTTATTCTTGGTTTTCCCCCTTGCCAGATATATTTAGAAATATCTTTTTGCCATTTGTTGAAGCAATCTGTCTTGCAGATCACTGGTATTGCTTGAAACAAAAATAACATTCTTGGTAATACATTCATCTTTATGGTCGACACTCTGCCCAGCAACGAAAGTTTCATTCTACGCCACATTTGCAAATTTCTTTTAATAATCCCAGGTTTTCAAATAATTATCTTTATATAAATTTATATTCTTTGTTATTAACCATACACCTAAATACTTAACCTTCTTCTCAATCTTTAGACCTGATATATTTTGTAATTTATTTTTACTCTCATCATTCATGTTTTTTACCAGGAGCTTGGTTTTATCTTTATTAATTTTAAGACCTGCTATTTTTCCAAACAAATTTCAGAACTGACTTTATTAGTTCTTCTACAGAGATCACCAAGTCATCTTCAAATGCTTTTAATTTGTATTGTCCCTGTCCCACCCTTATTCCTTTAATATCTTGATTGCATCTTATTCTTTGTGCCAAAACTTCTAAAACTAATATAAACAGTAAAGGTGACACAGACAGAGGAATGCTTGTTCTGCCATGAAAGAAGGCAGAGATTTGGAGTAAGCTTAAAAAGAAACAGCTAAAAGATTACAGAAGACACAAGAAAGAATACCACTCAAGACAAAACGGTGCCATTTCTAAGCAAAATACAGTGCCACATTTGATGGTAACGGTTTATGGCAGATCCTTTAACCTAGGAGGGTCTATTTACGACATATTAACTAGAGCAGAGCCAAAATTGTTAAGTTTCAAGCCAATATCTGCATGTACAATGAAGAACCTACAGATAATAATTCCCTCCCTCCCGAAAGTGTTCCCTGCTGCACATACAAGTTCTGAATCCTAATTACGGCTTATATAAAAAGCCTCCAAAGGCTGATTTTTACAAGCACACAAATCACAGTCCAGGGAAACAGCTGACTCTCGGGGGCAAGAAAGCTATGCATTTCCCAAGCTCATCTAGGTTCATATCAGCAAAGTTGCCTGATCCAACTGAGCGAAACTTTAGGCAGAGGTACATTCCCTTCCTTGTCCCTTGTAACTGGTAGGACTTTCACTCCAGACCTACCTCAGACACCCTACCCACAAGTCCATTCACACTGGCCTTCCCACAGTCTATGTATGATGGAATGTGGAGCCAACGTGAACTGGATTTCAGGTTCCTCAAGGAAGCTGTGTCTCCTGGTTTGTTTAAAAGCTTTTCTATCACAAACTGTAGGTTCTTTTGAGATTTCTGAATTTGAAGCAACGTTTGAAAACAAATTGCTCCACATTTGAAAGGCAAATACCAAAATACTGCATACCTGAAGATCGTAATACAATTACCAGTAATGATAGTTGGGATCTTTACTACACCCATTTTTGCTGAGATTCGCTTATCACTTGGCTTCTAGTGAACGACTGTGGAAATACTGCATTGGAACCAAATGTAACTGTTTTTAGACATGGAATGTTTTGCACATTTTTGCTTTATAGCTACAATTGTTTTTATAATTAAGTTATTGCTGCAATGTGGTCTGGGATCTTATCTTCATCATTTTTGTTTCTTGGAGGGGCCATAAGTCATCTGCTCCAAGCAATCTACCTGCTCCTTCTGCCTCTCAAGGCTGCAGTCTCCTATGTTTGTCTTTCTCTGCCATTGATCAGCAGTATTACCATCACAAATTATGAGTTGTTCCTTAATGAAGTAAAGTATCACAGAAAGTTGGATGAGTCCTGCTGACTCTTAAGGTTGGAGGGGGCGGGGAGAGAAAACTGGTTTTGAAATATATTGAGAGCAAATTGTGTGTTTCTTTCTCTTTTGATAAATGTAAAGATAAATGTAAACTCAGTAAAGAGAATGAATGAATGGTTTTATTAAGGATAGAAGGAAAGGAAGAAGGCAAACGGGAAAAAAGAGGTTGAAAATAAATGGAGCTTTGTGGCTAAAACCTCTCTGAACCTTAACTTACTACTTACAGCAAGACATTCTGGTCTCCTCAAGAGTAAAGTTGCCAGGCTGGAGGTCAGTAAGGGACCTGATGAATCCCTGATGGGAAGGACAAAGGTTGTACAGTGGTACCTCGGGTTACATACGCTTCAGGTTAACCTAGAAATAGTGCTTCAGGTTAAGAACTTTGCTTCAGGATAAGAACAGAAATCTGGCTCCGGTGGCGCGGCGGCAGCAGGAGGCCCCATTAGCTAAAGTGGTGCTTCAGGTTAAGAACAGTTTCAGGTTAAGTACAGACCTCCGGAACTAATTAAGTACTTAACCCGAGGTACCACTGTATATCACAGTCCATTTTTAAGGACTCTCTCACCCATGTTGGGCTGAGTGACAGATGCCTTTATCTACAAACCCTTCCTGCTTCTGTATCTGAATTAACCTTCCTGAAGGCCTTGCGCAACCAACTCCTGTCACAATCCTGTCAAGACTCTCACTGCACTCCCTGGGTTCTCTGCTGCTTATGGACCGACCAGGAAAGATCAGGATATAAGACTGAACATCACAGCAGGCTGTATAATTTTTGTGCTGTTGAATGCCACCATTTCATCACACAGTTATACTGCAACAAACAAAAAACTTATCCATGATGACACACACGGCAATGCACTTACAGACCATCATCCCTGAGTGGTCAACAGGCAGTAATTTATGGCCGCTGTCCGCCTCACCCAGGGAAAAATATACATTTCCTTTCAAAAGCACATATGTTTAAAAATCCAATACCTGAAGACATTCAGCGTCTCATACTGCGCAATCTCTATCAATTGCCAAGGGTATGAAAGTAAAAAGCAAGTCATTAAAAAGAAGGTGACCTTTATGCTAGAGTGGATTCCATTAAAGCTGTTTTCACAAGACGAGGGAAACCTTTAAGTTGCTACCGGATGAACGTTCAGAGTTTTGATTGAAAGTAAATTTGTTCATTTAAAGCAATGTGTCAGTAGCAGAAATCCACAGGAAATCCAAGCACTTCATTTCGACAACACGCAAAGAGCTAAGAAAAGATCTGCACTATACAAATAAACAAGCCCCAGTCTCTTCACTTCACAACACAACTCTTCTCTTTCCACCCACATATGATTTTAGAACTGGAAGTGAAATAAGTGAAAGCAGATACTGTATTTTTCCCTGTATAAGACGGTGCTTTTTGCTAAAAAAAAGAGAGAGGCAAAAATTGGGTGTTGTCTTATACACAGATAGTGAATGCGGAGGGGGTACGTGGGATTAATGGCAGCAGCAAGCGGGAGATTGGCAACGGCGATTGGGCGTGTGATTGGTGGCTGCGGCAAGGCCTGCTGGCGATTGGCTGTGGCTGCGGTGATTGGCGGCTGCGGCAAGTGGGCAGGTGGGCTGTTGGTGGCGGCGAGCCGGCTGTGGAGAGGTGTGCGATTGGCAGTGGCTGTGGCAAGCGATCAACAGTGGTGGGCAGGCGGGTGAGCGACTAGCGGAAGTGACCCCCCCCCCTCCAAAAAAGCTAAGCAACTTAATTTCTTAATTTTGGGTTTAAAAAATAGGGGTCGTCTTATACACGGAAAAATATGGTATATTTTGTCATGAAATAGGTTGAAGGCTGTTAAAAAGAATACTGCAGGGCTTCACAAAAGGCTATTAAACAGAGTGCTTTACCATCTAATTTGATCTAAATCTTCATGTAGACTTTCAAAAAGAGTTTCTAGCACAGGGGTCATTTAAACGGCCCACGAGCCACCCCAGAACCGAGCCACCCACTCAGTGAGTCCCCACACGCTGTGCTAAACCAGCGCAGAGTGGAACGGGGACTCACTTCCATGGCGCCGGAAATCGCATCTAGGCAGATGCAGACACCGGGAATTGCGTCTGCGCAGACGTGATCTGGCCCATGGAGAAATCTCCACAGGAGTGAACCGGCTCAGGCGAGGTAAACCTTGCCGACCCCTGTTACACCATCTCCTTTTTGTTGTAAGGCTTATCTCATAGCTCTACATAGTATATTGCAATTGAGTTACTTTGCACGTTTAAAACTAGAAATCTGTCCCAGCTCAGAGTACACACGCCTCCTTCCCTGCAGCTTGGAAAACTACAATGACGAGAAATTTATTTTTTCCTGGGACATGTTGATATCCATGCTCAGATTTCTTGTGATCCATGGGGTGCTGCCATTGCACTATTCACTATGGCAGGAATTGATGCCTTGCAAGGGGGTCTCCAGTTGGGGGAGGAAGTGAACTGGAGGCTGCTGAGACCTGCCATGTTCCTAACCATCAGGATCTGAATTTCAGAACTGGCATGACAGAGAGTTTAGTGAATGATCCAGACTCTGGCCACTGAGTGGCAGGACTTTAAGGAGCAGCAGAGCTACCACTGCATCTGAACCCCTGCCATGTATGGCAGCTGGGGGTTCAAGGCGGAGGGGGGCATGGCAGTGGTGGGACTGGCTTGGGGTCCAGCTGATTCCAGGGACGCTTAGCTCCTCCCAAACCTGCCTATTGAATGGTCTCATTTTAAGGGCTACTTTGTTCTGCTTCCTGTCATGTTCTTGACGTTTATTAATGCTTTTATAACTTGGTGTATTTAGACAGTCAACCTCCTTGGAATGTTAAGAAAATGATTTGAAATAAGAAATAATACATCTCTTCTATACTTTGCGCATTGTCAAACATTTAGGGTTACATTCAACGCAGTGCTATGCAGCTCATTTTGTCACCAGCAGGAGATCTCCTTGCACAATGGAACAATCCCCACCTCTCGTCCTACCGCATGCCCCCCAACATCTCTTCTGGGGGTTCACCAAACTCTCCAGAGCAGATTTGGGAACAAAGCAGGGTTCAAGGAGGGACATGGGCAAGGAGACCCCTAGTACATTACATTAGCCCTTCTTTTCAGCTGGGTTACATACTGCCCACCACAGTACTGTGATTACTTTACAGTACTTGAATGCACCATGGAAAGCCTTGAGAAAATGTAGAGGCTGACTTCCCCAAATATTTATATTTCATGCAACTGGGAAGCCCCCTGAATCTGCAGAGATAAGGAGTAGGAGATGGTTGTTGCACTGATATTTCAGCGGATAGGACGTGCATGTTCTTACACTCCCATTTAGGAATAGGCCTTTAGGGCATAAAGACAGGTTCTGGATAGTTCCCTTTGGTATTATGTACCAGGTTATAAATCTAAATATATTTCAAAAAAATGATGAAGAACAGTCATGGTAGAACAAGTGAAGACAGAAAGGGAGGGAGGGAGCGAGGGGGGGGGGTCATAAACTTCCTATGAGGAACTTGTCAAGTCCATACTTTTCCATTATTAAATAATTCCATTTAGAAGGGTAGTAGAATAAGACAATCAATCATTTCTCTTAGCCATCGTTAAGCATTTGAACTGCTCTTTATCCTTCCAACATCCTTGAAGAAAGGCAGTGGGGTGGGGCACGAGGGAAGAGAGATCTGAGCAGAATTGATTGTCACCCATGGAAATAGTTGAATTTTGCATATATAAAAAGAGAAACATTGCAACATCAACAATTCTAATGCACAGGAAGGAAATGGACCACAAAAATTGGAGGCATATTTTGTCAATCAACAGCAATTAGAATGCAGCAAGCTAGCTGGCCAGGCTACCATCTCAACTCCCTCTGTGCACATGGGTGTCTGAATACCTAAAATCCAGGACTAGAAAAGGCCTACCTCAAAGTTCTACTTACAAGTTAAACCAATACATTGGGGGGGGGTGGACAGGGCTGTGCTGTGTAGCTGTTGCCTTTGCATCTGTGCACACAGCAGAAATAGTTGCTGGCCTTTGAGAATAGCTGTACTTGTAAAGGCCCCCCTTCCAGCACACATTTGTGCTGTGTGTACATGCCAGCGAGAAGCATTTCCAAGCATGCACAGCATGGCTGGTGGTGGTGCTACTCAGCATGGCCCCCTGCTCCCCCCACATGCTCATTAAATAGAACACTTGTATAGGGCTACTGTGTCAAATTAATCATGTTAGTTAAACAGGTTATTGTATAAAGTAGTAGCATTAGCTTTCAGAACAGGACCATTAAGACAATGGGGTTTCAGTCTCTGAAACAAGCTACGCAGAGTAACTGTGTCAGTCTTCTGCAGTAAAAACACAATTGTCCCCTGCAACTTCTATCAAGAAGTACAGCTGTGGTTCAATTAGCACTGATCTATTTTGCTATCTCCTAGGAGATGTAATGAGGTTAAGATAAAACCAAGTAGTTTCTCATTTACCTGATGCTCTCCGACAGTTCTCTATACAACATTTCTACTGTTTTACAATCTAAAGTTTGTTCTGGATGTTGATGCTGCAAGATGTAACAGAGGCTAGCTAGGTCAATCTCTGGTTAGGATTGGATTTAAGCTGTCTATTATGCCACATCAACATTACTCACCAGAAATCCTGTTTTTAAAACTGAAGATGATTGCATTTTCTCTTAACAGACCACATCTGCAGTGCTTTAATTTTCCAGGTGTTTTCTTGCACCTAGAAGGTGCCACATAGTATTTATATTTTATTTGACTAAGATATAGTATTTTTTCTTATTTAATTGATTTATGCCAATGGTGATTACTAATGGCCAAGGAACAAAAATCACCCTATTTGGTATACCGGTATTTTTCAGGCAATGTTCCATTTGTCAAGCACTACAATTCATCTTTGAATTTCCCACTCTATTTGCCTTTCACAGAGCTTGAACACTCTTCTCTGTTTCTCTTAATGCCTGTCATTAACACACTTGTTTGGGGCTATTTTCAAGTTTCCCTTCAGAGGTCCTGCTCTAAGTATACTTGCTAAATGAAGTGAGGTAGGAAGGAATGGGGCCTTTTCATAATGGCACCCCAGTTATAGAACAGCCTTCTTAGAGTGATTCACCTGGAGCCATCTTTTGGGTCTTTATAGCACAAGTTGACTACCTTTTTGCCCACCCAGAACTTTTAAATAACTTATGGACTTACATTTAGTTTTAAATAGCTGTGTTTTACTTATCATTTTGTATTTTATTTCAATAACATTTGTTTTGTGAGCCACCCAAAGAAATTATGATATGGGGTGACCAGATAGTCATCAAATAAGAAATCAAGGTTTTATACTTTCCATCCACGGTTTCTTTGGTAATTTTTCTAAATTAACACACTAGTTTTTCTAATATTTTCTGGTAAGTGGATCCTTCCAGGCTTCTTAAACCATGTTTATTATTATTTTTCTTTTCTTTTTTTAAAGTAATATTTATTAAAATTTCAAAGTGTTACAGAAATAAGAAAAAGTAATAAAACAAAAAATACAAAATACTGAAAAATTAAAACAATTAAAAACAAATCAATTTTTCCATATCTTATCTTTCATTTACTTGTTTCCTTGACCTCCTCACACCTCCCTTTTTTGTATTCCAGTTCAGTTAGTTAATTCAGCAAATCCTTTCCATCTTTGTTTTTATCTTAATCATTTATCTTAATATATTGTAACTTTACATTCTCACCTGTTAACAACCCATTTTTACATTCTCCTTTATAACATTACTGCTAAGACCACATATATTCATTCCGACATCATTCTAACATTCATTAATTTTGCAGTATTTCTGTAAATAGTTTTTAAATTTCTTCCAATCTTCTTCCACTGACTCTTCTCCCTGGTCTCGGATTCTGCCAGTCATTTCCGCCAGTTCCATATAGTCCATCACCTTCATCTGCCATTCTTCCAGGGTGGGTAGATCTTGTGTCTTCCAATACTTTGCAATAAGTATTCTTGCTGCTGTTGTGGCATACATAAAGAAAGCTCTATCCTTCTTTGGCACCAATTGGCCAACCATGCCCAGGAGAAAGGCCTCTGGTTTCTTCAGAAAGGTATATTTAAATACCTTTTTCATTTCATTATAGATTATCTCCCAGAAAGCCTTAATCCTTGGGCACGTCCACCAAAGGTGAAAGAATGTACCTTCAGTTTCTTTACATTTCCAACATTTATTATCGGGCAAATGATACATTTTCACAAGCTTGACTGGTGTCATGTACCATCTGTATATCATTTTCATAATATTTTCTCTTAAGGCATTACATGCCGTGAACTTCATACCTGTGGTCCATAACTGTTCCCAGTCAGCCATCATAATATTATGTCCAACATCTTGTGCCCATTTAATCATAGCAGATTTCACCGTTTCATCCTGAGTATTCCATTTCAACAGCAAGTTATACATCCTTGACAAAGTCTTAGTTTTGGGATCTAACAGTTCTGTTTCTAATTTTGATTTTTCCACCTGGAAGCCAATTTTCTTGTCCAAATTGTATGCCTCCATTATTTGATAATAATGAAGCCAATCTCGCACCTTGTTTTTTAGTTTATCAAAGCTCTGCAATTTCAATTTATTTCCCTCTTGTTCCAGAATTTCCCAATATTTCAGCCATTTGGCCTCCATATTGAGCTTTTTCTGAGCCTTCGCTTCCATCATGTTTATTATTATTTTTCAGTCACCAGTATGTTAGATAAATTTCAGTAACTTTCAAATACCCCTCTATTCCTGAATATTAAAAGTCCAAGTCAATTATTAAATACATAAACACACATACAAGCCCCTTTTGACACCATATCCAGCCCTACAAAGCCAAAATCTAGTGCTAGTGGCGAGGTGAAATTTTACAAGTGTGTGTCCCTCCGCATACAGAACATAAACCTTCTTTGTGCTAGGCTATTAAAAAATGGGTGGACATTTTAAGGCACTCAACAAAATTGCAAATACTGATGACAAATACACAGTTTCACACAGTAGTAGAGAATTGTCCCTTTGGGGGTGAAGTCAAACTGTTGGAGGGTTACAGTACCTGCTGTCGCTACAGAAACCAATACAGGAGAGACATGTTTTGTTGCATCTGTTACTTCTGTAGTAAAAACACAATTGTCCCCTGCATCTGTTCAAGTAAACGCAATTGGATTTTGGGATCATTCGAATGGCTGTAATTAGTTTCCATTTTTGGAGATGGGAAAATATTCCTGAGATGAGTGTGAGCAGTACACGTACACACACACACACACACACACACACACACACTTCTGCTTTCCCAGATGGATCATCCAATACTCGAGTGCGCTGAAGGTGCCTAGTCTATTTGATGTTTCATCAAAGGGAGACTGTGAATGGTGTTGCAATAAATCTTGGAGAATGCTGAGCCAAAGAGGATTAAGCGTATGACCGAAAAAGGCCAAAATTCCACAAGAGGAAGCTGCTTTATTCAAAGTCAGACCACTGATCCTTCTAGCTCAGCATTTCTACCCTGACTAGCAGTGGCTAGCCAGGTCTCCAAATTGGGGGTACAATGGGCATTGACTCCCTCCTACTACAGCTTCCACACTGCTCCCAAAATACACTACTGAAGAGTTTCAGCACTTTTTAGAGAGGCGTCTGTTACAGCTGAAAGGTATAGATAACTCTTAAGTTATGAGTCTTTTTGGATCCAACCCCAAAGCTACTAATACAGTCTTGTCTACCACTCATACTAGGAAAAAAAATGTATATAGTAACAATGCATCAGATAGAATATACATGTAATAAAATTAGCTATCTTTCCTCAAAGGAGCTCATGGATGGTGTATGTGGTCCTCCTCCCACCCACCCCAGCTTTAAGCAGGTTAAGTTTAAATTGGGTGGCTGGCCAAAGGTCACCCCATGCACTTCAAGGTCACCACTGGTCCTGCTAGCTAGGAATCATGGGAGTTGTAGGCCAAAAACATCTGGAGGGCTGAGGTTGAGGAAGCCTGCCCTAAGCACTCCACCTCCTTTGCTCTCAGCATAAAAGTGCTACCTTCAGAAAAAGCTTCCAAACACATTACTTTATATTAGGTCAGACCATTGGGCCATCTCACCTAGCAGGTGTACCTGTTGTATTGTCAGGGGTTTGGACCATGTTGGCTACCACTAGTTTACAGACTGGCAGAGTAACGTAAGCAAAAAGAACAAGAAACGGGCCCCAGGATGCTTGCATGGCCTGGCAATTTGTTTGCTTTGGCTTGAAAGGAAAAGGAAAGCTGCTGGAGTCTTGAGTGCCATTCATGCAGGAATATATAAGAAGGGTACCATCTCCATCAATATTCAGTATCTTTTCACCTGGACCAACCGTATTAAATTTTGCTCTCAGTCTGAGCTTAAGTAGCTAATTGGCACTGGGTCTGTAACCAGAGTCTTGAGAGCGTCAAGCAAAACAGGCAACTTCTGCAGAAAGCTGGATGTTTGCTTCTGACAAGACAGCACCCACTCATTGTTCCGACAGCTCAAGGACACTCCATTACAGGGACAGCACTTCAAACACAACAACTGTCAGTTCAATTGCATAACCACAAGTGATGCAGGTTTACAATCTACTTTTCCTGTCTGCTCGGGATTTTAATCATTCCACACATGTCAGTGCATTAGACACATTTCATGGATGGTTCTTTCACAAAATTGGAAAGGAGGGCTTTATTACTTTTACTGCTTATCTGTAGTTAAAAGAAGGATTTATATAAAAAAAAAGATTAGGCAACAGACACCTTGGCCTGAAGAGTTCAATGGATGAAGTCTGTGGCAGCCGGCTGGGTCTGGGCTAAAAGACTATATTATCCCTACCCAAGCAGCACATTAGAAGCAAAAGCAGCACATAGAAAGAAATTGGCACCTTTTCTTGCCTCATCGCCAGAGCTTTACCTCTGGCCAGCCTCTAACTCTGACTTGAGAGAACAAGAAGAGGGACAAGAATGTCACCAATCATAGGAACACATGACACTGTCTTATGCAGAGTCCATCTAGCTCAATATTGTTTATGCTGTGTGGTGTAGTGGTTAAGAGCAGTGGACTTGTAATCTGGTGAACCGGGTTTGATTCCCCGCTCCACCACATGCATCTGCTGGGTTAATCACACTTGGGCTAGTCACAATTCTCTGAAGTCTCTCGGCTTCACTCACCTCACAGAGTGTTTGTTGTGGGGGAGGAAGCGATAGGAGATTGTTAGCTGCTTTGAGACTCCTTGGGGTAGTGATAAAGTGGGATATCAAATCCAAACTCCTCTTCTTCTTCTGACTGGAGAGGCGACTGCCAGGGTTTCAGGCAGGGGACAATTTGCTTCCCTACCTGGAGATGCCAGGAATCGAACGTGGAATCTTTTGCCTGAGGTGTCAATGACCTATCCGTGAGCTACAGTCCTTCCCCATGACAGAAGAAACACAAACTACATAACCAAAGGTCCAGTTCAAATGTGTACTCTGACATGGCACCCTCCGGATACACAACTGCCCCAACCTCACATGTTGCTGGTGCTTACTTCCTAGCATACCATGGGAAAAACATGCCCCATAATACAATTTCAAAGAGAAAGTGTATTTGAGTGCCTCTTGTATTGGATGAATTTAATACAATATATCAGGTCTTGGGGCTGAATGTAGTGTCTTTGAACCAGGATAGTGTCTACTGCTTTCCTGTATGTAGAGATATATGTATAGAAACTGTTTTAACTGTGTATTGACAAATGTACTTTTTTCTGACCGACGGTCAAATAAAAGGTTGATGATGATGTATAGAAACACCTGGATTTTGCATGGCGGGAATGCAGCCTACTGTAAGAACCATGTCTATTGCTCTGCCTGCTTTTTGCCTCTGGTCTGACCCACAACTGGCACTTTGGCCCCGAAAGATTGTTCCTGAAGGAAATGTTGCATTCGTGCAGGGAAAAAGGATCCCCACCACAGCTTTAAACAACACTTTGACATGATCAATGTCAGTTTTGAGAATAATTTCCCAACATCTCCCTTTGTGTCTTCTGTGAACATTTAATCACCTGTAAACACCAAAAGTGGTGTCTGCAGTTTTCAACACTACCACATGCATTTGATGTTGCATAGATAATTAAAAGTCACATCCTACTACATTTGATTAAAATACTAAACTGGAGCAAATACAATAAGCCAGATCTCAAAATGCATGAGCTCATGGATATCCAATGAAGTTAAGCGCTGAAAGATTCACACAGCGTATAAGTGGAATCTATAGGTATAGGTGGAGCCTAGTTGGTGGAAGCACCAACTAGGGAAGCTTTAAAAGAGTTTATAGACAAATTCATGGAGGACAAAGCTATGTTCTATATTCATAGTCAGAGGCATTATGCCTCTGAACACCAGGGAGTAGCAGGTGGGCAGAGTGCTACTATACCCAAGTCCAGCTAAGCCACTGTGAGAACAAGATTATTATTATATATCTATACCTCTGCCTTTTTCCCTGACAGGAACTCAATGCAGCTTACCAATAAAATAAAAACAGAGAAAAAAATCTTTAAAAACAATTAATAGAATTAAAACACACAAACACCTATGAAAAGCATACAGATAATTGCAATAAAAACAGCATGGCACCAGCCCTTTCATTAAAAGTAGTCAGTTCCCCAAAGCCTGTTGGAATAAGGAAGTCTTCACCTGCCAGCGAAAGGACAAGGAGGAAGCCAGTCAAACTTTTCTAGGGAGCGAGTTCCAAAGTCTGGGATGCTGGTGAGATGAGCCATTCGCCTGGTACAACAGGCTCATCTTATGGTCTGCCCCCACAAATATCAGTAAAGTTTATTATCTTAACAGTCCACCTACTCATATCCTCTTAGGAAGAATTTTGTTATCTATTTACTACTGGGGTGTGATCTTTTCTATCCAGGAATTGCCCATTATTCAATTATCTCTTGATCCAGCTGCTTCAACAGCTGTGTGTTTACTTCTCAGACAGAGAGGACACTTATTCAAACAATTAAGATACAGAACAAGGCTTCTGTCAGCACTCAGATTAGCCCTTTAGTGGACTGGTAGGGAGTGACAGATAGTGCTGCTTTTCAGAGGGTACTGGAAACCAAAAGGTTACTTCAGTTTATGCCAAGAACTGGAGACCAATAGGCCACGTCCACAGTGCATTCTTTGATAAATTATTGTACCTAATCCTTGCAAATTATGCATTCACATATGGCAGTGTACAGCTTTTGCTTTTGCACGTGAACAGGGAGGACATGTGTGAAAACAAGGCTAAAATTACCCAGGCAAGACATGTAAAGCACTTTTATGTCATTTTATCACTCATGGCTTCTCCAAATAATCCAGGGAAGTATGGCTTCTTAAGAGTGCTGAGAGCTGTTAGGAGATTCCCAGAGTTCCTTGGGAAGAGTGATTTATTGTTAAGCCACTCTGGGAACTGCAGCCCTTTGAGGACACTCTAAGGACACTCAACAAACTACAGCTCCCGAGATTCTTCAGGAAAAGGTATGCCTGTGAAACGTGGTAATGCATGGTGCAACGTGGCCTAAAAGTAAGAACCCACCATTAAGGGTTCATATCGACATTTTAACATATGGGGCTAAATGAAATCGAGCGTCAGAACAACTTGGCCACAATAAGGAAATTTTGCCCATGGTGTGACTATTTTCCACCTACCCATTTCCACTCTCTGGCATGCTATCTGTATAACCTAGCAATTCTAAAATAAAGACACGCTTTTACTCTCACAAGATTGAATTTATTGCCCTCGGCTGTACTTGAGGGACAATTCCAACAGATTCCACACGAAAAACGCTTATGTCCCTGTGGAGATGGCAGTACCGAATCGGTGGCGCATGCACTTCTGGCCTGTACTCTTTATAAAGACTTGAAGAATGAGGTTATCACCCCTCTTTTCCTGTCCATTCCGGGTTGCCCAACCACTGCCACAGTGTCTTTTCTCTTGGCAGATCAAGATGAGCAGGTGACAGCAAAGGTTGCAAGGTTTTTAGCTTGGGCAATTAGAATAAGATCCACTATTTGACTATTGATTCAAAACCCTAAAATCTATTTTATATAATTGACCTTTTTTATTTTTATTTTTTGTATATCGTATTGTTGTTTTATTGCTATGGCCGATGGCTGACACAAATAAAGATTCATTCATTCATTCATATGGGGCTGCAATAAACAATAACTGGAACTTTGGCATTGTGTCTATGAAGTCAAACATTCCCTGTGCACACATGCATGTAATATTTTACTGTGAGGTGTAGGTGTTATCTTTACTGCTGATGCAAACTACTGTTGATGGGTTACCTCACCGCAAAACGTGACTGTTTATGTGTTGGGGAAAGGGTGGCGCCACTGTGTTTGCTAGCTTGAAGTTTCCTGACTTTGGGATTTCATCCATCTGAGCACTGTAGGCTGTACAAAATGAACACGTATCCTGGGGGCATAGGAAATAGTTACCCGCCCCCACAAAAAACCTCACATATATCACAGAAACAATTATACTGGGCAAAACCCAATGCAAAAATAAAATACGTCTTTCTGATAAATTCAAGATTTAATAACGATCTCAAAACAGCAGGCTCTAGCAGACTATTTTCCTCCTTAACTTTCCGAGTTCTCTAACCAATGACTTCATCAGTAAACACTTTGCTCAGGAGTAGTACTAAATCTCTAGAACACCTATGTGAGGAATGTGTGATGTAGGGAGCAGGAAAGAGAAGGAATGCAGACCAAAAAAGAAACCCTAGAATTGTGCTCAGCTTTCCACTTACTGATAAAAGATTTGCCAATAGTTTGATAGAGTTAAAGCCCAACAGTAGCCAGATATTCTCAAATAGTTTTGTTAGAGCCACAAGGACACAGAATATAATCAAAAGAACCGCCAGGCCAAAAAAGATTAAAAAGTATGAATTTGCTACATGGAATTCCCGCACAAGTTTTTTTAAAAAACAAAAATCCCAAAACACACACACAGAGAGAGACAAAACCTTGAAAGTGAGGAAACAGTCATATAGCATTGGTTACTTGCTAAGCAAAGACATGTTCTACCAAAATGCCAAGAAAAAAATAAATGAAGAGAAGAGAGTAAAGTGGGAAGGAGATTGAAGATAAAAGGTTTCATTATCTGACTTCAGGGAGTGTAAAGCATTGCAATTCTACACTGTTATATAAATTGTTACTTGCTGAAGTAACATTATTTATGGCATTTAAATCCTGCCCTTTCCTGTATCTCAAAGAGACAAAAACAAAAACGGTTCCATTTTATTCTAGTAACTCAGTGAATTGAAGTTAGGTCAAAAGATAAGAGAAAATACAGTGGTTCCTCAGGTTACAGACACTTCAGGTTACAGACTCCGCTAACCCAGAAATAGTACCTCGGGTTAAGAACTTTGCTTCAGGATGAGAACAGAAACCGTGCAGCAGCAGCGAGAGGCCCCATTAGCTAAAGTGGTACCTCAGGTTAAGAACAGTTTCAAGTTAAGAACGGACCTCCAAAACGAATTAAGTTCTTAACCCGAGGTACCACTTTAACCTAGTGCAGAAGCTGCACTATGTATGGCAAAGTCGAAACTGCAGCCTCCGGAACCTGGTTTGGCCTGATACAACCACAGAGCTCTGGGCACCCCTGACTTCATTACTCTGCAGAAAAGATTGACAGGGACATGGGGAGGAAGACTACCAGCCAGTGGCAATGCACTTGCCATGGTGGTTGTGAAGGCAAAAACACGGAAGCCAGAGCCTGGGTTAGTCACATATTTTAAAATGAGGTGTTCACTTTTTGGAGTCCGCCACACTCTTCTAGAGTACAGCAAAATGTTCACACCGGGCTGGACGATGAATTCCTGAACTAAAACTGGTCTATAATGTGAATATCTGGGAGGTGCCCATTTGATGGTCCTGCACCATCCTGAAATTAAACATGCTGTGGCACAAAAAAGGGTGAGATCTCCTGGCTCTGGAATGCCCTCTCCTCCCAAATCAGATTGGTGGCCAATTCTTTTCCACTTTCAGCACCAATTAAAGAGTTATTTATTTATCCAAGTCCTGGGGTGATTCATTTGCCTCTACTGTCTGCTGCTCTTAAGTTTATTTTACTGTGGTGTTATTTTATATTTTTACAGGTTGCTGATGTCTTACTTGGTGCTTTATTGTTGGCAATGTATTTTAATGCTGATCCACTGCAACCTGCGTTGTGTAATGAATAGAGGGATAAAAACAGTTTGAATAAATAAACATTCACAGGGGCAAGCCAGTCAAAGCCAGTATCACCTTTGAGGCAACTTCATTAACTTCCAGCTTGTTCCTGGAAAAATCAAAATGCTACTTTAGACCAGTGTTTCCCAACCTTTTTCTGACCGTGATTCCCTTTCTGTGCCTCCCCATGGGTGTAGCCAATGGGTGGGGGCAGGAGGCAGCTGCCCCCCAATAAGTAAAAATCAGCAGAAATCAATACAAATATGAGGTTCTGTCCCACCCTAACAAAAATCCTGGCTATGCACATGCCCCATCCTCTGTGCTATCAGTAGAAAGGTAGCTATTTAAATGTTTCATTTGTAAATGGAACATGTTTTATCGATAATTTTTATAAATTATACAAGACAGAATTACATGAAATGATACATAATGAAATATTGTTGAAGCTGAAAAACTTAAGAAGCGTGGAGCTGGAAGGTACCCCAAGGGGATGTTAGAATTCTTGCTCCATGAATGCAGTCATGGGATTTTTGTCTTCCACATGATGGTATATGTTTTGACTCCACAGAGTGGGAAGTGACGGAGACAGGATGTTTGTGTTACTGTGTTCCGTGAAGTGGGACTATTGTTGTTTTGTTTTTTTCTCTTTGCTGTCTGATGCTGGAGAGAGAGGGAGCCATGTTGCAGTGTTCCATGTGTGTTTATATGTAAATAAAGTAGATTAGCCAAAATGCTTAGTTGCTGAGGTCTGTTACGCATGATGCGCAAACTCTGTGGATCCCTAAGTGTGCCGGTGTCTGTTGGCATCAGTTGCTGTGATGTTTGGGCTGAAGAAAGCTTATGAAGCTCCTGAACAATCAACCAGGAGGGAGGGAACATGCCAGTCAGGCATGAGTCTCTGCCAGGGTCCTACTCGAGTGTAGGATGATCTCCTGACAGGGTCATCTTTCTAATGCAACCCCCTGCAATGTAGGAAACTCAGTTAAAGCATCCATGACAGACGGCCACTCAACCTCCTCTTTATGAGTTTGATGCAAAATATTTGTACACCTTGATACAGCTGGACTACTCCCCAGGTTTGTTGTTTTCTTTCAGGATGGCACTTTGAGTTATCATTTGTGATGCCAGCAGTTATTTCAGACCAATTACTGGAATTGGATCTTTCCAGACAGGATATATTTACAACAGTGTCCATAGTGCCTTACAATAAACTGACGGATGATTCATGCTATTTTTCTTAGTTGAAGTCATCAGAAGTAATCTGGAGCCACAGTGACAGCATAACTAGATGTAATTCTGTGCAATCTGCCACTTTACATGGGACTAAGGATTCAAAATATAATTTGCTTTGATTTATAAAAAAGGTTTTGCTGATGGTAAAGATCAGAACACAAATGGCAAAGTATTTCACTGCAACTTCTTTTAGTAGATAAGTTTTTTAAGATTTCAAATGACAATCCTGTAAGAAGAGCCAACTTCATGTGGAGAACAGACATGTGTCTTTCTTTAAACGAACAAATATTTCTCCTACCGATTCGGGATACAATCAGAGACAGTACCATTTTATTGCCATTAACAGCCTACAATTAATTAGATTCTGTTTGACTATTTTCATGTGTTAATAGCTTGCTGCGGTGTGGAGGCAGTGCTAGATGTGCTCCAACTGTGAACACTAGCAACAATCCAGAGCATACATATTTAGCAGATAAAAATTGAAGCATTATTTATATTCCAGTTACTAGTCAGGAGGAATCCGCACAACACAGATCAAGGGAAGGCCTTACATTGCCCCGGGTTCAGTCCCTGACATTTGCAGAAAGGACTGAGAAATATCTACATGAAACCCACTTTCAGCCAGTACTGAGCTAGAGGGTCTGACTCTGTCTAAAGCATCTTCCAATGACCCCAAGGAAGAGCTTATCACCAGGAAAATCCCACTTGTGTGAACCTAGCCACATTTTGATGTAACAAAGCATGTCAGCCTGAATGCTTAATATATGTTTATGAGATATTATTATTATTACTGTTGTTGTTATTATTATTATTATTATTATTATTATTATTATTATTATTAATATTATTATTAATATGTACTTCTCAATTCCAAAAATATTTCCAAGGAACTAACTCCAAATGCTTATAAAACAGAGTCGTCATCAAAGGGCTTTAATTAGGACCGATGTTAAACCTGAATTATTGCAAATCTCTTGCGACCCGAGCCTTAAACTCTTGCTTTTTGCTGCTCCTTGAGCAGCAGAAATCAATTCTTCAAGAGCCTCACACTGCATTATTGATGTGGATATGGCAAACAATATCCATAATCCCATTAGCTGACCTCTAAAAGAAATGTTAGCAAGTATGTGATATTTAAAGGGGGTGGGAAGAGACTGTGAAGCCCTTCCCTAAACTCATGCCTAGTTGGACAGCTCAAGGCTTATTCTGGCACATGGCCTATAAAAACAGCTGTCAGTCAGGTGCTCATGTATTATTCAGGAACTCCATGGGCTTTGTGGGCCCAAACCTCTCTTGTCTCTTGTTGTGAGCATTATCTAGTCAACCACGCAAGGCATTCAGGTTACTACGCAACGTGAGTTACAAGAAATAAAAGGAATAAGAATGCCTTTCTTCCAGTTTAAGGATGCATTGCTTGTTGTACAAGTTTAAATCATCTTAGCCCTGCTACCATTTGGGGGCACTTGTCTGTGAGAAGTGTCCCATTTGACACTCAGATATTCATTTTCAGCTGCCTCCCCATTCTGGGCAAGTGCCAATCTGTGCTTGCCCAGCTTCCACTGATCCGACACCTGTGACCCACCCCCCGGCTTCAATATTCTGTGTATGAATATTGCTAATGAAGGAAAGGAGTCCCAAGAGGCACACTAGCTGACCTAGGATTTTCATTCACATTTCAGAATATTTAGTGTCCTGTGCAAAATAAATATCTCAACCGCATGTGCATTCTTAGAATTTCCACGTCTGCCCGTTAAGTTATCATTAGCATGTTGCTAACAATGACTTCCAGAACTCTGGAGATGCCTGGATGATGCCCGAGTCAGAAATTTTTGTATGCCTCTGGGTAGCACAAAACTCCTACCTCAATCAATAAAGTGCAGGTGTGTACAGTATACCTGAAGGAGCGTCTCCACCCCCATCGTTCAGCCCGGACGCTGAGGTCCTCCTCTGAAGGTCTTCTGGCAGTTTCCTCACTGCAAGAAGTGAAGGTACAAGGAACCAGGAAGAGGGCCTTCTCGGCAGTGGCACCTTCCCTGTGGAACGCCCTCCCATCAGATGTCAAGGAAATAAAGAACCACACAACTTAGACATCTGAAGGCAGCCCTATATTAGGTAGTTTTTAATGTCTGACATTTTATCATGTTTTGATATGCACTGTAAGCCACCTAGAGTGCCTGGGGAAACCCAGCCAGATGGGTGGGCTGTTGTTGTTAAAGAGAGATCATTTCCCAAGAGGGCAAAGCCAGTGGCCAGAAGATGACCCAAGAATTCCTCGGGCACTGAATCTTTCAGATGCATTTTCATTGTTCAAAGCTGCTTTGAGAGAATCTTAGATGAAATGCAAGTTATCAAAATGTCTATGTTTCTATGATTCCATATAACAACCTTCTATATAGAGGTGGGTGCTAAAATGTTCACAACATGGATTTCATCTGAGACCTTCTTTTAAAAAAGGAAAGAAATGGAAGGTATTTCATTTTTCAACAACTGAAAACAGGAGGCATGCATGCTATAAAACCAAAGTCAATTTTGTTTAGCTTGGCTGTATCCCAACCTAAACTTTTGGGCTTTAAGCAAGGGGGGAGCTATACAATTTCCCTGCCCCTTCAACCCCCCACAGTTGTTGTTTTTTTAAAGAATACTAGGCTACTTAATTTTATGAGCAGCTCTGCCAAACTAGAATAAACAAGTCTGAAAAACATTCCCACAAAAAGGTTTTTCACATAAACACGCACATAAGAAAAGGGTGGGGGAGAAATCAAACCAATGGGGATTGGAATATATACAATTGAGTAATCCAGTGAGCTAAAAACTCACATGCCAGCTGCTGAGCATGTACGCCTTAGAATAAAATTTCCATTTCCACAAGCTCTTTGCTACTAGGTAAGGTTTCAATGGATATGGATTCTGTTTCCTAATGAGCAAATCCACACAAACAGACTCTGCACAACTTAGAAAAGAATAAACAATGAACTTTTTGCCAGTCTTTTGGATTCCCATCAGCAAAGATGAGCATTACCGATAGCAAAACTTCCTTTGGTTTTACAGTCTATGTGGTCAGTGCTAATGCACTATAATAATGGATCAGTGGTCAAAGTCGTTAGCTAGAAACTAAAAACGCAGGACAGGAAATAAATCAGGATCGCAATTTTTTTCTTTTCTTCTGAAAGCATTTTTGGAATGCGTCACACACAAACTCAAGGTAAACCCCAATATATAGCTACAGAAAACAGGAGTGTGTGTGTGTGTCCAGTAAGTAGGTTTGCTTGCAAAGGAAGTCTAGCCTGCATGTTCAAAGTTACACAGGCTCCAGGCACAAGTTACAGAATAAGATCTAACAAACTACACTAAGGGTGTGGGACCTAATTAAGCCCAGTAGGTATCTGAAAATTTGGCTGGCAAGGCCATTTGGCGCTAACTATGCCCACCTTGTGTGACATCTGGCGCAGGGATCTGTTATCTCAGAGTTAAAGACTAACATTGGGGATAAAAGATCTACAGTGGTACCTCAGGTTAAGAACTTAATTCGTTCTGGAGGTCCGTTCTTAACACGAAACTGTTCTTAACCTGAGGTACCACTTTAGATAATGGGGCCTCCCACTGCCGCTGCGCTGCTGGAGCACGATTTCTGTTCTCATCCTGAAGCAAAGTTCTTAACCCGAGGTACTATTTCTGGGTTAGCGGAGTCTGTAACCTGAAGCATCTGTAGAAGCGCCTGTAACCTGAGGTACCACTGTATTCTCTCTGATCTTAGCTCTATGCACCAGAATGCTAAGATAGGAAATAAGCTTCTACAGCTGTCTTTTACGAAAGAAGAGAATGTGCAAGCACATACATAGTACTAAACTGCTCTTTCAGCTCTATGTATCTTTAAAGGGTAACCACCCTTACCTCATGATGGAGGAAGTGGGTTGGGAGAGGGTTTCTCAGGCAACAGGGTACCACTGCACCCATAAGGTGCCATGCTAATGACCCCAGAGTTGGATTAGTACTCTTTTTAGTGCCTGTAGTAATTATTTTCATTTCTTGATAATAACCCTGGGAAAGTTGTTTGGACAAAAGACTTTGGAGATCCGCTGCCAGTCATTACAAAATGGACCAATGATCACATGTATTGAAAGGCAGCGTCAGAATATTCAGTCTCCACATCCAGTGTAGGTGTTGCTTGTTAAATGTTCATGCTGCAAGAAGCCAAGAACATTGTTTTGTACACTTGCTGCTGCAAACCAGCAAGGTTACCCTTCTAAACTCTCTAGCAGAGGTTGCAAAGATACACCTTTTGTGAATCATGTGGCTTGCTTATACAGTACTGGCTCCAATTTATTGCAAAATAAGCTCCTGTAAGAGTAAGTCAAAGCAGAGACTCAGTTTTTCTTCCCCCAAAGGGATACTGTTTACACACTCTGAAAACAAAACACAAATAATAGAGATGTTTTATGGGCCCTTGAACAAGGACAACACAGCATTTCCCCCCGCTCCTCATGGTACACTCAGCCTTGCAATACAACACCTAAGAGCAGATGCAAAGTGTGTTCTGTATCCCACTCTTCTCCCCAGCTAGAACATTAGCCTGTCACTGCCCGAAAACATTTTTCAATATTCTATACAGAACGTTCCTGTATGCAATTACTTTTAATGACAAACTGCGACAGTCCAGAGAAGTACTTATGCTCTCCTACTTCCCCGAGAAACGAGATATTATGTTCAAGTTAGCATTTGTAAAGAAGATTTACCACCTGCCTTTCAGGCAGGGGAAAAAAAATGAGACTAGTAAAGGGGGGGCAGATAGTCACCTTTATAAAAATCTATTGTCTTAGTGGGACGCGAGTGGCGCTGTGGGTTAAACCACAGAGCCCAGGACTTGCCGATCGCATGGTCGGCAGTTTGAATCCCCGCGACGGGGTGAGCTCCCGTCGTTCGGTCCCAGCTCCTGCCCACCTAGCAGTTCGAAAGCACCCTTAAGTGCAAGTAGATAAATAGGTACCGCTCTGGCGGGAAGGTAAACAGCATTTCCGTGTGCTGCTCTGGTGCCGGTTCGCCGGAGCAGCTTCGTCACGCTGGCCACGTGACCCGGAAGTGTCTGCGGACAGCACTGCCTCCCGGCCTCTAGAGTGAGATGAGCGCACAACCCTAGAGTCTGTCAAGACTGGCCCGTACGGGCAGGGGTACCTTTATTGTCTTAGTAGCATCACCAACCTTGGGGGGTGGGGCGCCTGTGGGCACATTTGCAAAATCAGATAAACTGTCAGGAGCAACACACATAACCACACAACGAAGCACACACACATTCTTAGTATTAAAGAGCCAATCTGAACTGTCACATTATACTAAAACAATAGTTTGCTTCTTACTGAATATCCTCCCTTTCTATCCATCTGCATTTGGCACTGACATATGCAAACCTCCCCATTTAAAGTATCAATCCCTTTCAGACGTAAGTACGGCAATGATGGGGCACGTCAAAGATGATAAAGGTAAGTGATTGGAACTGGCGTTTTGTCCTGGAAACATCTGCTATCACAAGTATGATGTTTATGAGGGAACAAAATGGTTGGAGAGAGCATTAACTTGCTTGTTCTTACACACAGCTATCAATTATGAGGCCTTTTCACAAGAGATACGAGGAGGAAAGGGGTTTTGTCCAGAACGGGGGCTTTGTTATTATTGTTGACATGGGACAGAAAAGTGGAAGAGTGCCAACTTTAAAAATCAGTTGCCCATTGTGGCCGGTTTTGAGTGCGCATTTACATTTCAGTAATGAGAAATGCAACACAGTACACAGATCCAAGTGACACTTGTGAAAAACACCATGATTTGAAGCAGTATACAACAACAGTTCAGCTGTAACATTACCCACACCCACAATTACAAAATGTGAAAGCACCACACCCACGGCTGTTATAGTATCTGCCCTGTTCTTAAATCTTGGGATAATTATTTCTGTCTCTAAGTATTTCTCATCTACAAAATATAAGGCATCAACTGGATGCCTTTGCTGAGTCGTGCATTAGAACTCCTTGTCTGTAGCCATTAGGGAAGGGCCATTGCTCAGCTGTAGAGCATCTTCTTCACATGCAGAACAGCTGAGGTTCAATCCTCCCGCCTCTCCAGGTAGGGATGGGAGAATTTCCTGCCTGAAATGATGCAGAACCGTGGCCAGTCACTGCTGACAAGACTGGGCTTGATAATCCAATGGTCTGATATAATATAAGGCAGCTTCCTATGTTGCTATGTACAAACTCTCAAGAAGTGCAGCAGGTTATCCCCATGATTCTACATTCTTTGCATATGCCCTTGTCCCAGGGTACTGTTTTTAACCTTGCTCCACAGCTGGTGAACTCTGGGGTTGTAATTTACACAAAATAAAGTGGGGGGGGGGGAGATTTCATAAACAGGAACCCTCTGCCCATTCTGCTATATAATCCTTAGGAGAAGGCAGCGTTATATCTGCATCTGTGCTCCTCTAAAATTCAGTGGGTCAACCTTATTTCTCTCTGAAGCACTGAAACGTATCACTGAAATTGGAGCACTACCAGCAGCCATATGGATTATACCACAATCAGACATCTGAATAAGCAATTTCACTTTACAGTGGCTTTGGGGAACAGAACTCCAGTACTTTTTTTAAAAAAACACACCCCCAAACTCCCATGTCCTATATAAATTAACATGTTCTTAAACCAATTCACTTAAACCAGTTCACAAGACTGAGTTCAGATTCAGGGAAATAAAAACACCAAGGCTGTCTAAATAAAATACTGACATGCATTCCTAAAGCTCAATTAAGTGAAAGACAACTTATCTACATGACTACTTATCCCTCAGATACAGCCAACTCAGTACGGTCAAGGTAAATAAGAGAGTAATTTAATGCATTTGAAACTGTGAGAAAGACTGACATCTATATTCAGTCAGCGGCGGAGGAAGCGCTGCAGGCCCCGTGGTGAGTACCACCTGGCATTTTGTCACACACACCCCAGTGGTGACACCCAAAGTGGCCCGCACCCACCACATACCCCTTCCTCCTCCCCTGTATTCAGATCTACTTTAAATTAGTAAGGTAAAGGTAAAGGACCATTAAGTCCAGTCAAAGGTGTCTATGGGGTGTGGGGCTCATCTTGCTTTCAGGCCAAGGGAGCCAGCGTTTGTTGATAGACAGCTTTCTGGGTCATGTGGCAAGCATGAAAAAACCGCTTCTAGTGCACGGAACACTGTGACGAGTGCCAGTGTGCACAGAAAAGCTGTTTACCTTCCTGCTGCAGTGGTACCTATTTATCTACTTGCACTGGCATGCTTTCAAACTGCTAGGTTGGCAGAAGCTGGAACAGAGCAATGGGAGCTCACCCAGTCAGAGGGATTCAAACCGCTGACCTTCTGATCAACAAGCCCACGAGACTCAGTGGTATAGACCACAGCGCCACCCATTCCCTTCCCTTCTTTTACCTTTTAGTAAAGATGGAGAGTGGTCTGTCATTGGGCAATAAATGCTGCCGCCTGGCTAAAGCATTGTGTGCTAGTCAAAACAAGGTTTAAAAAGGCCAGGATTCTAAGATATATTTTTGCATGCAGCTAAGAGCATTACATCCAAATTCCACTTCAACAGTTCCTACGGAAGAGCCAATACGCTTTTTTAAACTGCATAACAGCTTGTCATTTCAACAGTGGGAGCTGCTGAAGTGAAAACAGAAGTGAAGCTCTAGGCAATGCAAACGGTGTGCAAAACGCACACATAGGTTCTTCTGAAAACCAGCCAAGAAAATATTTCCTAAACACACAATGAATGGAATCCAAATATCCACTTTAGGCAAGCCCAAGGGTTTGGCACATGATATATTTTGCCTTTCAAACCCACATGCCATATGAAAAATGCTTTTGAAAAACTCTCCATCAACCTACCCAATTTAAAGAGTGGTTTGCCACTTGACAAAGGAGACTACAATATTCATTAGCCATTCCTTTATAAAAAGCCTAGGTGCTTAGAGAAAACTCTTGATGACATTCCAATACACAAGCTAATAGAATCCATAATTACAAATATTTGTGGAGTTTACAAGACTCCACTGGTATTAATTTTGCATTGTGTAGTTTTTGAATTTGATGGCCCCAAGAGTGCATTTTTCCAAGTTGATTACAGGCTCTTTTACAGAGAGATACCAATTGAGGCCACTCAAACAAAAACAAAAACAGAAGACCATAAAAGTTAGGAAAGATATTGAGCAGTACATAGTTTTGCAAGTCTGCTGAATCTACACAGAGGAAGAGGCCAATTTATTTTCCTTTTCCAAGATGCTTAGCCAAGAATGTGAAGAATTTAGAATGAACTGAACCAGCAAAATGTGTAGAGATGGTGTTATTAGACATTTATAGTTACTTTACAAATATGCTAGCAGCAGACGGCAGGACCCTTCAACTTTCACAAACATACATGAGTACTTGGAGCCAAGAAACAGCCTAAAACTGTATGGCATATTTTAGAGGGCACACAAACACAAGCTTGTTCAAATGACAGACAAAATCTAATAATCATGAAATTCACATTCAAGGGGGGGAAATTTGCACAATTTTTCATAATTGGCTAATGTGTACTTTTTCTTCCCAATAGGAATGTGTCCCATTGCTCATTCATCAAGCATTCTTTGGTGAGGGCACAATCCAAACTCCTGCTTGGGAGCAGTGGGGATCAAGCTCTTGAGCTACTTGTGCCAGCCAGGAAGGGGAGGGTGGGGCCAGTAATTGCACTATTCTTTTTAAGTCCTAACTCCTAACAGAGTTGCTTCATCTAACAGAAGTCACTGCAGGCAACAGAAAGGACCTTTTTCTTAAAGTGCAACATCCTTCATTCTATAGCTTGGGTATATTAAAACCAGTGGGAGTTATATCATAGGATTTATGTGAGATGTGAAGATCACTGGTGGCTTACAACTAGCGATAGATGGGGGCAAACTGCGATCCAGTTCACATTTAAAGGCAAACCTTTAAAAATGTATTTGATTTAACAGTGATCTGTCGGTAGGCTTCATGGCTCCCCACTGGTCTCTGAAGCTCACACAGTCAAGGCACTTAGACAGGTTTCCTTAATTACTTTTTCTAGGAATCGTTTTTTTCTCTCCAGAGAGTGAACGTGTGGCTCTAGTATGTTGGATTGTTGTGCAAGTATTGCAGCGATACTGCAGAACCTAAGATTTGCCCAGAGAAGCAGACCGGGTACTGTAACAAGTTGAGAAGACTTCTGGGAGTAGCAGATATATTGTTGAAAAAAAGGGTTTTTTTACGTAAGTATAGCTACATGGTTTTCATAAGAACAATAAAGCATTTAAAAAGAATATTTGGCAAAATGTTACTGGGGCATGGTGTTACTAGTATGCTGCTGATGCTGTTGATACCCAGCTCTATTTTATAGTATCTGAATCAGGAGAGGCCATGCATGTCCTAAACTGGTGTCCAAATGCACTTATGAGCTTGATGACGGCTAGTAAACCATGGCTGATTCCTGACAAGATGGATGGGAACTGGGTGGGCCTGGGAATTAGATGTGTACCAGCTTTTGGATGGATATCCTATGAAACCACAGGTGAGTGGTCTGGAGGTGCTCCTAGATTAATCCCTGTTATTAGAGGCCCTATGTGGCCAGACAGCCCACTATGAAATTCACCAACTACAGCATGAAGCTACTAACATGAGTTTGACCAAACTGTGGGAGACAGTGGAAGACAAGAGTGTCCATGGGGTCACGAAGAGTCGGACACAACTAATAATAATAATAATTTATTTATACCCCACCCATCTGGCTGGCGCCACTACCGAGAAGGCCCTCTCTGCCTGGTTCCCTGTAACTTGGCTTCTCGCAGTGAGAGAACTGCCAGAAGGCCATCGGCGCTGGACCTCAGTGTCCGGGTAGAATGATGGGGGTGGAGACGCTCCTTTAGGTATACTGGACTGAGGTCATTTAGGGCTTTAAAGGTTAGCACCAACACTTTGAATTGTGCTAGGAAATGTACTGGGAGCCAATGTAGGTCTTTCAAGACTGGTATTATGTGGTCTCAGCAGCAGCTCCCAGTCACCAGTCTAGCTGCCGCATTCTGGATTAGTTGTAGTTTCCAGGTCACCTTCAAAGGTAGCCCCACATAGAGCACATTGCAGTAGTCCAAGCGAGAGATAACCAGAGCATGCACCACTCTGGTGAGACAGCCTGCAGGCAGATAGGGTCTCAGCCTGCGTACCAGATGGAGCTGGTAAATGGCTGCCCTGGACACAGAATTGACCTGCACCTCCATGGACAGCTGCGAGTCCAAAATGACTCCCAGGCTGTGCACCTGGTCCTTCAGGGGCACAGTTACCCCATAATCTGTTAGCCACCATCCATCCTCCAACCACCTCCAGACACTCACCCAGGACCTTCACTGCCTTCACTGGTTCTGATTTGAAAGAGAGGTAGAGCTGGGTATCATCCACATATTGATGAACACCCAGCCCAAACCCCCTGATGATCTCTCCCAGCGGCTGCATGTAGATGTTGAAAAGCATGGGGGAGAGGACGGAACCCTGAGGCACCCCACAAGTGAGAGCCCAGGGGTCTGAACACTCACCCCCCCACACCACTTTCTGAACATGGCCCAGGAAGAAGGAGCAGAACCACTGTATAACAGTGCCCCCAGCTCCCAGTCCCTCTAGACGGTCCAGAATGATGTTATGGTCAATGGTATCAAAAGCCGCTGAGAGATCCAGCAGAAGTAGGAAACAGCTCTCACCTTTGTCCCTAGCCTGCCGGAGATCATCGACCAGTGCGACCAGTTTCAGTCCCATGTTGAGGCCTGAATCCTGACTGGAAGGGATCCAAACGACTAAACAACAACTACAACTACAGCATCTGAAGGGGCACAACATTCCCATCCCTAGTCTAGATTTCGGCCAATGGTTTCATTCATATATATACACAGTGAATCAAGTTCAAAGTTTCTTAGTTAAGTAAATTATTACAGTGGTGCCTAGGAACTCAAACGTAATCCATTCCGGAAGACCGTTCGACTTCCAAAATGTCTGAGTTCCGAGGCACGGCTTCTGATTGGCCATCAGCTTGGTTTTTGCACAGTGGAAGCCGCATTGGACGTTCGTGTTTCGAAGAACATTCAAAAACCAGAGCACTGACTTCCGGGTTTTGACGTTTGAGAACGGAGCTGTTTGAGTTACGAGGTAACACTGTATAGAGAAACAAGACTGCAATCATGCTGTTACATAATATACTCATGGAAGTTTCGGTAGATAAGCCCTTTGCGGGGAGAGGGGTAAAATCCTGTTTTGTCTGTGAAGTTGTTCCTATTTTTAGCTATCTGAACACAGCCTTGCTCAGGGCCATTTCTATTTGCTTACAGTTCGTTTTCTATTCAGCCAACTTCTGTCAACTTCCAAAAGAATTACAAAGCATTTTCTGTACAGATAATATTTCCCAGGTTAACCTCAATTGCTATAAAACTTTGAGGTCCTTTTATCTTCCTTTTAAGATGTTAGACGTTTAACTGAAAATACAGCTACAGTGTGCTGGCAAGAGTTCAGTTGATAAAAACTCCTAATGGGAAGGGGCTATTTTAAAAATATAGTTATAAAGGTGAAAGTTAAAAGGTCCAAGCCTTTGTGATTTTTTTTAAGAGCTAGCACACAAAAACAGAGAAAGTTCATAAGGAGAATAATTTAGACATCCTTTTTGAGGCTAAAAGGAAAGAAAGTGGAGCTAAGAAAGATGCAGCCAACAGTATTTGTACCTTTTCAGACGATGCTCCTTTTTGCTCACTGGTTTTATTTAGTGAGCCAAATCACCCTATCTGCAAACTCATAGGATAAATTTAAAATGAACTTAAAAGCTTAGCCTTGCAAGGTGTTTTTGATTTTTTTAAAAGGTATGGGTTTAGGCAACCTTCATGGTGTAGAACTTGAACCCTCTTTATATATAGAAATACACACATGGAAAAGGCCTCAACATACAACACTGGCAAAACTCCATGTGGCAATCCATTTTTGCAAGTCACTGCCTGCTGATCCTTAGAGCAGGAGTTAGACCTCACTTTGACAGAACAGAATAAAGTTGAAGGCCATTGATGCTTCAAATCCGGACTGGGAAGCAGCAGATTGAGAAATCTAGATCAGCCTGAGTTCTCCTCCGCTATTTTGGCATCACAGTGATAGCTGCATCAGGCAAAAAGTTTTATTTGTTTCTATACCACCAAACATAAAAAAGTTAAAAAACTCAATGTGATCACCAACATAAAATCACCAAGGAAAAGAACAGTATAACTTGCAATTCAAGTTAATCATGAACTTAAGCAGACCACCCCTCAGGGATAACTTGAGTGAACAAATGAGCATTAAGCAGGCTCTGAATCACCAGGACTGTAGATATTTATTGAGAGTGCATTCCAAGGGCAGGTCTTGTTACACTAAAGGTGCTGTTTTGAGCAAACGTAAGATGAACCTTATGAGAATGCAGCAGTACTGAAATTGTCTCTCCCAACTGCAACTCCCATCATCCCCAATGGTCAGTGGTGGCCAGTGGACAGGGATGATAGGAGTTGCAGTAAAGCAGCATCTGGAGGGCACCACATTGGCCATCCCTGATTTAATGTATGAAGCACCAGCTGTAAGCGTAACACTGTACAAACACAGGTGCAATCCTGTCCAAGAGGAGGGTCACAGCCCATCTATCTTCAACTGTACTCCAGAGCTATAAATGCACAATCTTTGCTCCTGCCTATTGAATGGGAAAGCTGCTTCTATATAACACAAAGTGTTTTTACAGAGATCTCAAAAACTGGACAGATTAGAACCCAGCTTTCAAGCCTGACTTTGAAGAATATAGTTTTGCAAGGCATTCCATCATCAATTCAACAAGAACCCAGTCTGCAAACATTAAAAAAACCTGATACTCTATAATTAAAATTTCCACTGCTAATCTACATTTTTGCATACTTCTAAAAAAGAAGCTTAAAACCACAAAAGCGTAAAATAATACTCACACATTAATTCCACAGGGTTTCTAGCCTGAAAAAAATTATTGGGGAGGGAGGACAGAACTGCGGCAACATGAGGTAGGTGCTACAGTCATTTTAGATATTTGTGAGCCCAGCACACTCATCTTACTACAGCTGCAAATTACAGATATCAGTAGCATCACCCAGATGACCTTATTTCACCAGAAGGTTACAGGACAAGCAGGTGCAACTTCTCCCCGAATGCACATTTCATATGGAAGAAAACTGTTAAGCTGGCAAAGCTAGAAACATGTTTAGGTGTTTGGGAAAAAGAAATCAGAAGTGTGGTGGAACACTTACGATCAAGTCCGTTGATGTATCTCATTGTGATTTCACAGTGCCCCCATACTGCACTGACTATAGGATAGAGTTTTTTCCCTTTTAGTCCCCTGAAGGCCACTCCGAGGTACTGTCCATCCACAATGAAGCTAAGTGTCCCTTCATCCATATCCAAAACCACCAGTAAGGAGTCTGGGAGTACAAAAGACTCGTCCGGTTCCAAAAATACGGGATATGTCACCCCAGGCTGATTTTTGCAGTTGTGATAAAGTTTGTTGCGCCCAAGGTCCCAGCCCCATGACTCATTATTGCTACCAACCAATGACGTATATCCTACAGAATGCAAAGGCGCTTCTGCTGTTGACACTCCAACCACAGCGTGTGTTCCTCGCTGCCTGGCGGGCCAGTGGATCTGCCAAACATGTAGGCCCCTCGTATACCCAACTTTGCCTCGGATGCAGTCTGTGCTTTGGGCTACCGGATGTCTGTGAAATGTCAGTTTGTCATCTTCCTTCACAAATATATTTAAGGATCGGTCTTCATTGTTCCAAGCGTGCTTGTACTGGACCTCCAAATGGGCCGGGGGCATATCCAGCAACATATCCAATCTCGCAGGCTTGCAGAAATCTGGACCCCTCAGTTCTCTTTTAACAGGTCTGTAAGGGGGTTCCCGAACATCGACAGACTTTATGCTCCCTGAGATTTTTTGGCCCATTGCTTGGCTGCAGATTGCTTGGCTGCAGGGAACGAAGGGTGGATCTGGTCCCAGTGTTAACTCATGAAAACACTTTCAAGCTGAGCCAGTGGACTCTGTGCATGTAGACTGGATTTACTCTTGCCTTCTGGACCCGTCTAGAGCCAATGTTTTCTGAGAATACACTCCTGGGAGGAGAAAAAGTAGAGAGAGTCTCCAGTTAAAAAGCAGTCAACTTATAACCCACATATGTATTCCTAAAAATTTCTATGATTGGTGCCAAGTTATTTTAAAATGAAGAACTGACAATTCTCGGCTTCATGGGCTTTGTACAACAGCGGCCACTAGCCAGACTGTCAGCAGGATATATTGAGCCTGCAGTGTTCCAAATACAGACAGCAATTTCCGTCTTTTCATAATAGACACAGACATTCCACACCTTTTGCCCTTCCACCCATATAGTCTAGTCTGCGCTGTCACGTTGTACAAGAGCTTTTCTCTTCATTATCAGGTATGAATGAGACCATCCATTTTCACTTGTGCTTCTTTATATTGCTTCAAAAAGAAATTCTTTCGGCAAGCTTTTTACCTCTAGTATTTCTCTTTTCTAAATCTGCCTTTCTAATTCGAATACCTTGTAAAGGAACCCAGACTAGCATAGCTGGAAGGTATCCCTGGATGATAGCAAACAGCTGTGAAACTTGATACTTCACCTTTTTAAAAAAAGTCATGCCCCTTAAATAAATATGTACGGCAAAACTTGTTTTACGATTTGTGATGGGCTTCTGAACAGGAAGCTGGAGAGATTTAACAAACGCTTATGGTTCTGAAACGTCTTTTGACCAGCCCATCCTGTGGATTGTTTGGTTTGAAAATACAAATGGAGGTGTTAAGTGCTGCTGCTACTATGTTGAAAAGCCTGAGCAGGATACTGCCTGCAAATGTATTTATTTAGGCTACATACCATGCAAAAAATCCATGGATCTTTGACATGAGGTATTTCCCATCCAACATGCTTTTCGATGGTGCATTACATTAACCATCTTGTTGAAAAAGAGACACTGAATATTCACTTGTATTTGTGCTAGGGAGCCACAATGAGCCACAAGTTGTGTGCTAAGACAGCTCTGCGTGTGTGTTTAAGGACACCCTCTCAAAAGGTTGCAACGTCCACACAGTTCAAAAGAAAGCTACATGTCTTAAGTTTCCAGACTTCAAGTGATGTATATTCACACAACAGCAATTCTGAATGCCCAATAGTAAAACACCAGAAGCCAATTTCACCAAGGCTGCACATAAACAATGCCAAAATCCCATCTAGACAGGAAAGAATACTCCCAACACAGAAGACTGGTTTACAAACTGTATAACGTCATGTGTTAAAAGACTGTGTACTTAATTGTAGCTAGGCAAATTATTGGCTAGGTTATTGGAAGGCTGCTGGATAATAATATGCAAGCATGCAAAGTCCCCATGCATGAAGTCTTCATAGCAACTTAAACAGACCATTTTTATTAAAGCAAGCAGTAAAGTCACTAAATGTACAGTCATACCTCGGGTTACAGCCGCTTCAGGTTGCGTTTTTTCAGGTTGCAGACCGCTGAAACCCAGAAGTACCAGAACAGGTTACTTCCAGGTTTCAGTGGTCGCGCATGCGCAGAAGCACTAAATAGCACTTTGCGCATGCGCAGAAGCGCCGAATCACAACCCGCGCGTGCGCAGACATGGGTTGTGAACATGCATTCCGCACAGATCATGTTCGCAACCCGAGTGTCTACTGTATTTAAGTGTTCACACACACACATACATTACATTCAGTATCTCATCACAATTTGATGTTGTGTCTTGTTCAAGAAACCAATAGCTGGTGAGTTAAGGGAGATGGCCATCTAATTTTGAAAAAAAATCATTATCTTTGGTGACCTTGAATGGACTGAGTTGAATGCCTTCAATAACTACTTCTAAATATGATTTCAGAGCATCTCAAAGTATATTGAAAAGTACTATGGCAGTCTTTCAGGAATCCAAGAAATTTTCAACCTGCATCTGAAGCAAAGGAGAGCTGAGCATCACCTGACAGAAGGCCCCCATAAGCATCATCAAAAAGGCAGCATCCTTCAGAGTATAATTCCATAAAATGTAGGGAGCTGCTGCAAGGAGTGAAAACATTTTCCCAGTGGACAAACAGAACCACTTCATGCATACATAGCCCTCTTAGATAGATTCATGTACGGAAATTATTGGGGACTGCCAAAAAGTTACAACAAAATATTTTGGGGGCAGACTTTACAGTATGTAGCCATTGGCTTTGAACCAGGTAGCAAGCATCATTAGATATTGATGGTAAAGGTAAAGGTAAAGGTACCCCTGACCATTAGGTCCAGTCGCAGACGACTCTGGGGTTGTGTGCTCATCTCGCTCTATAGGCCGAGGGAGCCAGCGTTTGCCTGCAGACAGCTTCTGGGTCATGTGGCCAGTATGACTAAGCCGCTTCTGGCGAAACCAGAGCAGCACACGGAAATGCCGTTTACCTTCCTGCCAAAGCGGTATCTATTTATCTACTTGCACTTGACGTGCTTTCAAACTGCTAGGTGGGCCAGAGCTGGGACCAAACAACAGGAGCTCACCCCATCGAGGGGATTTGAACCACTGACCTTCTGATCGGCAAGCCCTAGGCTCTGTGGTTTAGACCACAGCGCCACCCGTGTCCCCTGATATTGATAGTACACACCTCTAAAGTTAGAGAACTCTCAACTGCTCTTGTGTCTCTTCTTTCTCCTATAAGCCGCTATGTGTCCAAGAGTGACTGATCTTTTTTAAAGCAGTTCTTTCTTTCAAAGCTTTTCATGGTGGAGAAAACACATCTTTGAGCCACAGAAAGTGGCAGCAATCTCAGCACGTTTCCTAACCCAGTCTCTAGTGCTCACACTGCAAAAACAATCTTCTCCAGGACTCTAGACAATGAAAGTGAAGGTAAGGCTAGAAAATGCTTGCAACTAGAAACGCCTTCACACATGAACACACAAAGAGGTTAGTAGATACAGAATTCCTTGCAAACCTTCATGCCGCCTATAGTCTCTGGAGGGGAACAACTGGCATAGCAGATTATAGCTTCTTAATAAGATTGCCAATATGCGATGCTGATGGAAGGATACAAGCAGCTAACTCTGCCACACACACAAAGCCTTGCACATTTATAATTCTCCTATTATGGGAAAGAGGGAAAGAAGCTATGTGATTCCTCCAAGTTAGTTTCAATGGCATGACCTCAAACAAATACAAATTCTTCCCAATAAACTGAAGCGGGAATGGAAGAGAGTATGCCCAGAAATCAATATTCAGTTTTCCTCCATTGTGGGATGCAATTCATAGTACCAAAGGTAAGCCAAAGGGCAAGCCTGCCTGACTAACAGCATTGTGATCAGCTCCCTTCCTGACCTTTTGCAATACAGAATGCAAAAAATAAAATAAAAAATTGATGTACACAATAAGGAATATTTACACATGGTGCATGTTAAACAATCTCCTCCTGATTCACTTGCAAATTGCAAAAGCATACTTTAAAAGTTATCCTATATTACATGCCAAGTTCATGCCTTTACTGGTTGTTGTTTTTAAGCCATGGTAATTTGCTCAAGACACATCCAAATTCCCATTTCTCTGCCAAAACATTTTATGTTTCTGGTTAACTTTTGGCATTTACAGAAGCCGTGTACTACTGGCCACCTCACATAAACTGAACACAGTGGCAAATGAACAGGGCACTAACACTCTGGTTAGCTCTGCTGAAAGAAACTGATTCATTGCAGAAGCCTGTGCATGTTTACTCAGAAGTCAGCCTCTCTGTGATCAACAAGATGAACTGCTGGGTAATCACGTATAGGACTGCAGCCTTACTCTTTTGAGAAAAAAACCCATTAACTCCTGTAGGAGGCAGAAATATTTCTGTAATGGTTTCACAAGCATCCCCCACATAGCTGGGAAATGGTCAGATTAAAAGCACGGCATGCACCCAGCAGTGAGCAAGCCAAAGCCAAGCCGGAAAAAGAGTGTCAGTTTCACTTTCCAGCACTCTCAGTGGAGCTGCCAAGACATTAAAGAATGTTATTCTCAGCACTAACAGTTAAATTGAAATCTTACCCGAAAAATTAAAATGAGGAGATGCTATTTCACCGTTTAAAAAAATGCAGCCTGATACTGGGACAAGATAAGCATGTCAGACTTCCTGCAACACACAACGCTACTGAAAACATCCGGAAAACATTTGCAGATCTAGTTATGATCATTTCTAAACATTGAATTAGATACATTCTTTGATTTGCAGCAAATAAAACCATACAGAGATATTGAATGGATAGCAGAATGATTCCATATAGAGATACCAGGGGTTTGAACGTGTTATGTTTTTCTTACTATTTTTACTTGCCCAGGCACCTGGTTTTCCTTTTTCAATGAAACAAACAACACCCTCCCTGTTTACACACACGAATCCCTCACTACTACAGTATTGTAAATAACTGTTTTAGAGAAGAGCTGATGTTTCCACCCACTCGCCCAATATGCCCACAACTCTTACCCAGCCTGGTTCCACTAGTGCTCTCCAGATGTTTTGGAGTATAATCCCACCACCACAACCAAAGCACCTAACAGTCACAAATGATGGGAGCTGTAAGTCCAAAACTTCTGGAGGACTCCTTGCATAAAAGCCTCCCTAGGAAAAGAGAACCTCACAGTGGAATCTCTTGCTCAGGGTGGACCTAAGCATACACAGAATCACAGAACTGTAGGAGTTGGAAGGGACCACGAGGGCCATCAAGTTCAACCCCCTGCAATGCAGGAACCTTTTCCCCAATGGGGCAGATAAAGGACCCCTGGATGGTTAAGTCCTGTCAAAGGCGACTATGGCGTTGTGACACTCATCTCACTTTCAGGCCGAGGGAGCTGGCATTTGTCTACAGACAGCTTTCTGGGTCATGTGGTGAGCAGGACTAAACCGCTTCTGGCACAACGGGACACCGTGACAGAAACCAGAGCGCATGGAAATGCTGTTTACCTTCCCACCACAGTGGTACCTATTTATCTACTTGCACTGGTGTGCTTTTGAACTGCTAGGTTGGCAGGAGCTGGGACAGAGCAACAGGAGCTTACCCTGTCATGGGGATTCAAACTGCCAACCTTCTGACTAGCAAGCCCAAGAGGCTCAGTGGTTTAGACCACAGTGCCACCCGTGTCCCTTTTGCACTCAGAGCCATGACCCTGAAATTAAAGAGTCTTATGCTCTACTAACTGAGCTATCCCAGCTATCTAACATGGCAAAGGGAAACTCTTCCTTGACCCAAGAAGGACCCCTTTTATCATTCCTTACTCAACCCTGCATCCTCTGACCACCCCCCTCCCAAAGCCTATCAACTTGATACTTCTGTAGAAAATCCCCCCCCCCCCGGCACACCTTCTGTAGGCTACATACATATGCCAGTTCAGGGGCAGCTCTCATTGTTCATACAAGTGACATTATTTGTGCAAACCAATTTTCACACCATTTCTATCTTTCAGGTCTTCTTAAAGGCAGTAGCGGACATGGTATCCTTCCCATTCTGCACATTCACATAGAGAAGAAGAGAGGCGATGAATTAAAGGCAGTCAAAAGGGTGTGGGGGGGAAGAGTTCAAACAAGAACGGATGTGCCATGCAGAGAATTCAGCAGGGCGGTACTACCAAAGCTACCAGAGCACAATTCATCTCTGCCAACACACTTTATTCCTCTCCGACACAGAACTGTCACGTTGCAGGACTGTGGCTGCTTTTAGAAGCGATGGCTTTTAGTCTGGGATGAGTCACTTCTGAATGTTAAGAGTGAAAATACAAGGGGCCCTTCTCTTTAAAAAAACAACCTGAACCTTCGGTCTGGTCAAACTGCACCAGCAACAGCCTCTGATGATGACTTTGAAGCAGCAACAGGCTGGTATGAGGGAGGAATTTCTTCAGGTATGCTTCTAGGAAAGCATGCCTCTTTCAAATGCCTTTGGAAAGTCACAAGGAGAACATGAGGACCACAGTTCTCTCTTGTTGTTGCTTCCCCAATGACCGACATTCAAAGGCAATTAGTAGCCACTGATAGCTTTACCTTCCATAAATTTGTCTAAAGCTCTCTTTCAAGCCATCCAAGATGATGATCATCGCTTGTGCCAGCAAATTCCATAAGTTAACTATGTGCTGTATGAAGAACTGCTTCCTTTTGTTTGTCCTGAATCGCTGCCAGTCAGCTTCATGTGGATGACCTTGAGTCCAAGTGTTATAAGGGTGTGTGTGTGAAACCTTTCTCTTCACTCTCTCCTCATAAGCAGATACCCCCACCAACCCCAAAAACAGAACTAATACTATTGCACCTCGCACCATTTCGAAATTATGTACAATGCTAAAGCGAAACCAAAAATCTGTACAACTCAAAATAGTGGGGAAAGGACACAAAGGGCTGGGGGATACACAAGACACAGCACACCAGTAATATAAACTACCAGAAATATTTCAGGAACTGACATTATTACTGAGACATCTGGAATGTTAATTTAAGTCAGGTGTAACTAATCTGCTCCGAGAACAGGCCCAGAAAAAAGGTCACAACCTCGCCTTGTAAAGACAAATAAGTTTTTTCTTAGAAAGCAAATGCTGTAGCATCCAAACACTCAATTGAACCGTCAGACATATGGAGATGGCCTGAAGAGATCGTATGTATAAATATATAATAATGATACATGAAAAGTATAATTATGAGCATTGCAAAATTATCTCCTCAACCGTATGACCTCTCAACAAACTAATGATTCCTTTGTGATTTCATAAATTAAGCCTCAATGCTCCATATCCAAATTTGGCAGCAGACCTGTTTGGCAACAGGTTAGGATGCAGAAGAAGCCCATTTAATTGTATTGTCATGGTTTGACTACAGCTGGGTTAAAACTTTTGTTGCCACAGGCTACCTTTTCCTAAATTCCTGTTGCCCAACAGTATACTAGCATTACCGTGTTTTTCTACACAAATGGAAGCTCCCAGATCCCTGTCACAATGACCTTTAAATCTGTTCATCTTCTTGTAAAAGTTTCATATTAAAGCAAAAAACTTAACTAACAGCCCTTTAATTTCCCCATTTGTTAGTACCTTTTCCAGTTTTGTTTTCTTCAGTTGTAAGTTTCCCAACCATGTATGTTGGACCAAGTGCTTTTGGTAAAATACTCTTTGTATTGGCAGATATTGAAAACATTGAAGTCTCTCCTCCAATTATTAACTCTATTCTGTGTCTAGACAATGCTTGCTCATTTATAATACAGGGGTTGAATCCGTTCACTTTATTTATTTCCCAGTTTTGAAAAATATGAGTACACCCTTCTATACTGTCTTGTTATGGTATGATATTAAAAATGGAAGTCTGTGTACTTGCAAGGTCTAGAATCATAGTTCTGTTTTCCTATAATGTTACCTACGTATTTTGGAGAGCAACTAGCTCCTATCTCCTGAAAATGAAAGCTAAAAGTCTGACTCAGTTATCTTCAATAATATTTTGTCATGTACAGTGGCAGAGGATACAGTTATGGGTTTGTTGTTGTTTTTTAATTACTATTATGTCTTTGGCTTTTTTAAACACTTTTGTACCTCAGCTTCCAAGTCTCACACACAGGGGCATGCAGACTCCGGTAGATTTTACCCTTTAGTAAAGGCAATACCCTCAGCAAAAATGGAAAGCAGAAACTGGTGAATAATATGCTTTCATTAAAGAGTGATACTCTTAACATTGAAGAGAGCTGCCAATTGTATGAGAGAGATTAAGGGATTGCACATTGTTCCCTGAGGAAGAAGTTTGCTAGTATAATTTGGAGGAAGTATTATAATTCAGCCAAGCACTCAAAATGAGGTTGATTAGTTTGCCAACGACAAAAGGCAAGAATACACCCCACTGAGACCTGGCATTCTTAACTTTCCAAGTTCTACCATCATCTGTTGATTATGTGACAATAGCTTTCAGCACCACAATGGCTAAAAAAGACTTTGGTGGTAAAGGGGGCTGGGGGAGTAGAGATCTCTTTATGCTATGGGGCAACACTCTTAAGAGAATTTCAATTATAAGACCGTGAATGGAGTCTGAATGGATTCTACACATTAGTTGCTGCTGAGGATTTACAGCTTAGTATCATGTTTCTCTGAAGATTCATGCTCTTGATTTGTTTCTACTGCAGTTCTGCAAAAAGACTCAAAAACCACAAACATTAAAGAGCACAACTAAAAGCCACAGTATCTATCTATCTATCTATCTATCTATCTATCTATCTATCTATCATCTCCCACCTGGCCTCTCACTAAACTGAAGGGTGAGACAAAATCATTTATGACCACAATAATCCCACAGTATAGAGTTATCCTCAATGAATTCAGTAGGACTTACTTCTGAGTAGCCAAGCATAAGAGCAGACGTCAAATGTTTGGATTTGACTACAAATTTATATGAATAAATTAATATGGACCCTTGAAAGTTGTTAACAATTTATTCAGCAGCTGCCTATTTAGGAAGGCCCCTAGGAGACCGGTAACAGGCTGGTTAGTCCTTAAAGGAAAAGGTACCTCCCTGACCGTTAGGTCCAGTTGCGGATGACTCTGGGGTTGTGGCATTCATCTCACTTTACTGGCCGAGGGAACCAACGTTTGTCCGCAGACAGTTTTTCCAGGTCATGTGGACAGCATGACTAAGCTGCTTCTGGCGGAAATACAATTTACCTTCCCACCAGAGCGGTAACTATTTATCTACTTGAACTTTGACGTACTTTCGAACTGCTAGGTGGGCAGGAGCAGGGACCGAGCAATGGGAGCTCACCCCGTCACGGGGATTCAAACCGCCGACCTCCTGATCGACAAGCCCTAGGCTCTGTGGTTTAGACCACAGCACCATTTGCGTCCTTAGGCTGGTTCAAATGCAGTGCTAATAATACCACCAGGTTGATCCAAATATATATTGGCCTATTTCTACCTCTCTCTTTTTTTAATGGTGACCCAGGCCATTCATTGTGTGAGAATGTCCCTCACAACTGTGAGTGGAGTGGATAGAATTCCACAGGATGTGTGTGAAACAGTCAAGATCCAGTGATCCACAGGCATGCAGCTCCAGATGATGGATATGTGAGACACCATTTAGGTCCTCAGGCATCTTCACTTGGTTGCACTTGGCCAATAGCCTGGTGTAAAATGTGCCTGGCACCTGGGTAATTTTGAACACTGGTTATGGAACAACTTGCCCCATGAAGTATGATTGGACCATTCCACCATTTCAGACTGTTATTAAAGACCGTTTGAAGGGTTATTGTGAAGAAGAAGGCAGAGACCAGACAATCTGCCTTGAATTATTTGGGGAAAGCATGCAATACAAATATTAAGATTCTATTTATCCGCAAAAGTCCATATGCAATTTATGTGGCCAAAATTTTACTTGCTTCTATAGAACTCCTACAAAGTTCCTAGACAAGGTTTGATAGATAACAGAGTACACTAATAATACATTGAATAAGACATGAACATTTTTAAATAGCTGCTGGAGAAGCCAAGTGTGTCTTGTAATATGAAGTGCCACCACATATTTAAACCTCTGTAATTTAAAACAGAACATTTGGAAGTGATGCACATAAAACGTTCTATTTCATACAGAGCAGCTTTATTTCATTAAAAAGGTGCAAGTGTCTGTGTGGAAATGTGGAAAGTTTAAGCACAGGGGATATCTATTAGCATTAGAAGTTAATTGATTTAGCCACAGGCCACAACAAAATATTTAAGCAAACAGAAAGCACAACAAATTAAACAGATGTAAGTTGTTCAATTTATCAGCAAATAAACCATGCCCATATTTACAAACTCCGCTCTTACTAGAACTTCCAGGAAATAAAAAAAAAGTGTAATTGTGATAAAGCACTTAGCCCTTCTATCACAATCAAGAGTATTTTGTCTCTAGTTATGTTATGTTTCTTAGAAAGAACAGTACAACTGGAGGACATCTGAGTATATGGAACATTATAGGAGGACATGAGATTTTCCTGAAGCCTACACAAAATGAGATTTTTGGTACACCAGAAGGGACCTGGAACGTCCACAACTGTTTGGTGATAGGTCACTGCAGCTATCACATTTTACTTCTCTGATATGACTTCCTCCTTCACCGCTTTTGCTAGGAGAAGAAAGATTTTGACCGTCAAGGCCTTTCCCATTATGTTGGACCTAGAGTGAAAAATTCAGGCATATTATGAGAACTCTGAAGGGCATAAGTTTTCAAAATACATGTCAGTGAAGCAGGACTGGATTTGTATTTGCATATAATTTACGGAGTAGACACTATAGTAAATTTAATACCCACAATAATTATCTATTGACAAATACTTGGAAAACACTAGTATACTGTAGACAGGGCCCAAATTTTGGCAGCCATAATTTGTGGTCACCCCAACTTCTCCACACACATGCAAATTTATCCCAGGCTCCTGGTACACTGAAAAGAGATGGGAGCCTATTTCTCTTCCGATGTCACTGGACATCATCCCAGGAAATGTTCAGTGATAATGGGAGTTTCAGTCCAGCAACATCTGGAAGGCCACAAATCCTGCTTTCACTTCATGTTAGGCTTTGGAAAACCCCAGAAGCAGTGAAGTTAGTTCTTATTCCTTCTAATGGTCCGAAGTCCAGTGATGTGAGAAAGTGACTGTGTCTCACAAGTTCTCTATGGATTCCAGAAAAGCTAAGAGAGGGACAAAGTCTGTCTCTCTTGTTGGGCATGAAAGACCCAGTCCCTCCAACTCCTCTACTGCAGGGGAAAGGTCCTTCACTTTGTACTAGCATCCAGGGTAGGTAATTGCTGAAAAGATTTGTTGCAAAATTTCTACCCCAATGTTTCTTTATAAATTCAAAGCAACTTGAGAAAATGACCAACACAACAATCAGCATAATAATAATAATAATATACCAATACTAAACTACACTAGAATGTTGGTGAAAAGCCTAAAAGCACACAGAAGAAGCTTAAAAGAGAGGGAACCAACCACAACTTTCTAGGGAAGGAGTAAAAGACATGTAAAAGACATTGTTGGTCCCCAGAATCTAGCTCAGTGAACAGATGTGGGGAGAATGGTATCACGTTTTGCCTAAGGAATCTCATTGCAGGGTTACCGGTAGTTCCCTGGGAAGACTCATTGGTGGTCTTCTTGTGGTGAACTAAATAAATTGAGACATGCATAGGATTGAGTGTACAAGACTACAATCTTAGGCTGAAATCCTACACACACTTACCTGAAAGTAAATCCCATTAAACTCAATAGGACTTACACCTGAGTAGACACACATAGAATTGCACTGATGGTGGCAGAAACTACAGGCACAAATACTGTACAGACTTCTGTGAAGGTGTTTTCAGCCAAAGGTTCTTAAGACCAATTTAAAACATAACTCAGCCCTGATGTAGACTACTAAAAGGGGAGGAAAATGTTTCCACAGAGCAGCAATCTGTGCAAAAGGAGTAACATTTATAATGAGCTTATCATATAAACCAGACCAACAATGGGGAGTCTATCTCACAGACACACCACCTGGCAGGACCTGGTATGCATTCACATTCCATATGATTCAGATAGATGATCCAATAAACCTAATTACAATCATTATCTGCAGTCACCCCCTACATAAGCTTCCAACACATCAGCTCTGAGATAACAGGCAGCCTTGTGGGAGTACCCTCTGAACTGGTCCTAGTCTGGAAGTTCCAAGTCAGCAGCCTGAGTGCAACTTTGAAGTGGATTGTGAAGAGATCTAGTGATAAATAATGCTTTGAATGAATTCACAACAGCATCAAATTGAAAACTAAATAACTCTGGGTGTCCCGTCTAAGCATACTGCAATTTAGACTTTGTAAAAATCCACAACATGGAGATTGCTGTCAGACTGAACTGCAAAGTTGAAGGCTATATTATGCCTCTCATCTACTAAGAGATGCCTTTTCAACTGTGATAGGGATGGAATGGGAAAATACAGTAAAGAAAGAACAAAAAGTTCTAGAGATTGTATGTAACGTGAAGGAGATTATGCGTTGAAATATTTTAGTTGATATTTTAGAATGTAAAATGCTATTTTATTTATTGATTGGTTTTACCTTGTGGGCTTATAGCCGAATAAAGTATTATCTATCTATCTGTATTCCGAATTCAAATCGTAGTAAGTGTGTGACCTGCCACACACTAAATTGCCCTTGCCTCCTGATTGCCTGATGTACCCAGAATTCAATCCAGTGCCTCATTCTGAATGAAGCCCCTATTTGAACTGGTTATAAAAGAGGATTGCTGTAAATGCAGTGTCATTCTTTGGTTTCCTGCCAAGCAGTGTTCCAGAGTCTGTTCAGCTGGCAGACAATCCTCTTTGCACAATGTGTCATCTGAAGTCAGCTTTTACAATACTGGGGAAAACAACCTTCATATTGCTCTCCACTCTTATTGCTCCACTTTAAAAAAAAAAAGGAATTATGTGTTGTGTATCATTCTGCTATCTACTTAAGATAAGAAAAGGAAAACTCTGCCTAGCAGCCTTCACTACTTACCACTATCAGCAACCCAGTACCTAAGTCACGAACCTGTTTCTCTGAAGTTGCTAGAATAATGTTGGCACAACACACTGATAACAAACAAACAAACAAAAAACACAAACCCCTCTGGGTAAAAGTCTCTATCCCACTCTGCTCTTTCCCAGAGGAGGCTGTCTCCCCAATCTCCAGAAATGAGAACTGCTTATACAGTGTGTCTCTGTCTTATCAGGATTAAGTCATAGTTTACAGACCCTCATCTAGCCTGTCAACAACCCCAGGCTAGATCCAGCACATCTACAGATTCTCCTGAGTCAGAAGGAATGCCTAGCTAAGTATCATTGGCTTTCACACTTCAAATCCTCATAAATGGAATCCTGTGGCATCCTAAGCACAAAAGCTATGGGTAGAGTCCTTCAATGCTACTGTCTGCTAGGAATTCTCTATGTTGAAGCACCATAACACTGTGCCACCAATCCTTCGAATTACTTCAGGAGGGTGTCATGGCCCATGGTATCAAAGGCTGCCAAGAGGTCAAGGAGAATCAAAGGGCTAGTATTTTTTTCTGTCTGATAAAGGTCATCACAGAGGGCAACCAAAGCTGAAACTGGGCCAGAGGCCAGATTGAAATGGGTCAAGATAATTCACTTTATCCAGATGTGCCTGTAGTTACCTGGTCACCACACTCTGGATTACTTTGCCCAGAAAAATAATCTACAAGGTGGAGGCTGTCCAATATCTCAAGGTCCATGGAGGGCCACTTCAGAAGGGGTCATGGCATCACCTCTTTCAAAGCCTTTGACACAATCTTCTCCCACAAGGCATTAACAGTTCCTTGGGCCCAGCCAGATAACTCTTGGCTAGCTTGTACCCACCATGAGATTTTGTCCTAGACTTTTAACTTACACTTACATTCTTGAAAAAACATCAAATGTCTTTATGGTAAACTACCCTTCTAGTAACTGAAGGTGACCTTTCAGACCATCTTCCCTACCATCAACAGCCCACCAACAAACATTTTAAACAAGTATTAGTACAATGCCTTTCTTCAAGCAAACAGACACCATTTCTCAGGAGAAAAGGACAGTGTGATCCTACTCAGTGTAACCCTATGCATGTCTACTCAGAAGTAAATCCCATTGCATTCAGTTAGAATTTCTCCCAGGTAATGCAGAAAAAGGGGAAACTTCTTTAAAAGGTAACCTAGCATGGCATGGTGCTAAGAACAATAAAACATGGAAGATCAGAGGGCAAGGGGCAGAATATATTGAATGTAAATCCAATGAAGGAGGGGGGGAAGGTGAATGAGAACACTAAAATGGGAGCAAAAACAAGTGGGACATGCTGAACTCTAAACTCTGCTCCCACACTACACTAATAGTATAGCAAAAGCTGAAAATGCACAGTTGCATCAAAGACGAAAACGAAACATAGAAGTTAGGACACACATGAAGATTTGAGGAAAATAGAGACTCATGAACGGACAAGCAGATGGTGATTGACTTCTGCAGGCACATAAGAGTAATTGAAAATGCAAGTCATAGACACAAAGAGGGTGGCAGACAACAAGCAAAGTATTGGCCACACATCCTTGGAGCAGATGGTTTGTGCTGGAATAATCCCATGCCAGCAAACAATGAGAAAAGCATGTGTGCCCAAGAAACAAGAGATGACAAACGGTTGTCTGGCCTGGTTAAGCCAGGACTGCAGGGCAGAGGGAGCAGTGGGGGAGAGACCTAGCTGGCAAATCCTGCTGCCAAGATGTATCCAAAAGGGCACCTTTAAAGTTAAATTCACAGGAGCCAAAGCTGGCATGAAGAATGTGCAAACTCAACATCTCAGCTGCTTTAAATACCAATAAGCCATGCCATCTTCAACTTCTAACCTGGAGTCCTCTAGTTGTTTTTGACAACAACACCCATCAACCCCAGCTAGCATCTTCAGAGTACCAGGTTGGGAAAGGCTGATTCAGATAATCTAATTGCTTGCTGTATACTGACATCCTTCATTTTTGCAACCCCCGTATTAACTACATTGTGGCCTTGTTCCTGTCCAATAATCATAATGAAATAAGGTTTGCTTCTTGATTACAAAATGAGGCCATAGATCCCCGTGGAACAGCAGCCACTGCTAATTCTATGCTCTGCTGGCCTAAGGCCTGGATTTGCAAGTTCCACAGTATCAGAGAATTCCAACTTAAGCCGATGCAACACCAGCTATACTCCCTCCTCCCTTCAAACACATGAAAAGCATTTTCTCCTCAGAAGTTGAGTGGAAGCTGGGGGATCTTACCATCATCATTCATAATGAAATGTACAGCTTAGGAGTTGTGCTAAAGTGAAGTGTCTGTCATGTCATGGACAAAGATTGCAAATAAGGAATGTCAGAAGAACAGCAAAATTAGCTGGTGGCAACTCTGTGGTGTTCACATGTTGACACTGAGCCCAGGTACATGTTGTCTCTAAACACAAGCGTTTGTGTGAATGATACAGGTACACAGACTATACATTCATTGAATATTACATGTGAATATGTACATGTAATATACATTCGGTTCAACTATCTGTGTAAACAGGTACACAGACTGTACACTTGTTGAATGTAACATGCAAGCACGCCTACTTTTTCAAAGCCAAAAGAGAAAGGACAGTAACAATTACTAGTAATAGTTACCAACTGCAAACAGCTTATTAGGCAAGCTCAACAGTTTGCAAGTTTTTAGATTTGTTTACAAAAGACAAGTAAAATAAAGTTGCTAAATTAGATCACTCTTTAGGGCAGGCATGGCCATACTCATTCCTCCAGCTGTTTTGGGACTACAGTTCCCATCATCCCTGACCACTAGTCTTGTTAACTAGGGATGACGGGAGCTATAGTTCTAAAACAGCTGGAGGGCGAAGTTTAGCCATGCCTGCTTTAGGGCATAGCCCTCCAGATGTTGCTGGACTACAACTCCCAACATTCCTGAGCATTAGCCCTCCTAGCTAGGGATGATGGGAGTTGAAGTATAACAACATCTAGGGTCATAGATTCCTCTCCCCCAACCTCTATGATATCAGAAAATTTTCCAGTGCAATCTGAAAGATTACCAGGGCAAATGACCCTAATGTGCATGGGAACATTTTCCAAACATTCCTGTTGGAAAAGAATCCCAATTCAGAAGTTTCTGGAAAACCTACATCACTGCCCATGAACATCAAAGATAAATCCCAGATCAGCTTAAACAGGTGGTGAACCTATTGTGGCTGTCAATTGCAACCTTACAGGTCAGGGATGTAAGTGGGGTAAAAGTGCTTTAATATGGAGACAGGCCATGAACAGGAGAATTAACTCTTGCTCCTCCAGAGAATGACAAATCCAGCAGATGGAACAGCAGCAAAAACAGGACACAAAGATGTTTCCTTTCAAAGGGAGTTAGACACTGACCTACACAAAGTGGGACAAAACAGTATCTAGGGAAGAAAAGGAGACAGAAATAGTCGCCTGCTCTTGGAACATGGAAAATCCATTACACCAAGCTCACACTGCCCCGTGCCACAAGAAGTCTGCAGAGTTAATAAGCAATGCCACGGACCAGCAGGATACAGTTTTCACTCAGCAAGCATTATGCTACAAGATGATATTTCTTTTAAGGTAAACCAAAACCTGCATTTTAACACTTTCCTCTGAAGTCTAAACTACTCACCTCCTCATCCACCCAAATACCCATTATCTACACTGCAATTATCCAGAACCTGTGCCCTTTTGCATGTAATTTGGTATCCACTTACTTGTAAGATATTAAGGCTGCTGCTTATCTGGAAATTATGCATGCGCCCCAAGCAATGGAGATGTTCTGTAATTATCTTCAACTTTACATTGCTATGCAAACAATCTCACCAGGATTCATGTAGGAGACCTATTATTATCCCAAGTAGCAAGAAACTATTAAATAATGAGATTCATTGGGAGCAATTGTCCAGGGAGAGCACAGGCAACCACTCCCGAGTCCATTGTTTCCCATAAACAGTTAATGCAGGGCTGTGGTTTTTCGTTTCACAGCTCCTAGTCCATCCACTGGGCTCCCTCCTCAGCAGTGTCTGAGAAAGTCAGAGTGCCTCACATGCATTAATAAATTAAGCCTCAGTGCTCTTGCGAGAGGAGGGGAGGAGTATTATTTTTCCCCTAAGTGCAAGTGGTGAAACTGAGCAAAGAGAGGTTGCCCTAGGTCAAACAACGAGACACTGGCAGGCACAAATGGAAGAATGGCTTCCATTCTTGCATTTTAAACCCTACAAGCCTATTTCTCATGAAAGCCATGACAATTACGTTGACCAGCAGCAGTCTTCTCCCCCTCAGTGTATACTCACACAACTTCCTGCTGCCATTAGCAAAAAGTAAATAAACGAAATTGCATCACAAGCTACAGGCTGTCTGAGCTACGAAGATCTATTACCCCTCCACACACATACACACATACACACACAAAGATGAAAACAGTTGCAAGGCTGAAAAATAGTCCTTTGGGAGCAGCCAGTCTCTTCTCTCCGGATAAGTCATTTCACAATGCAGTGTTATCTCGTTATGAATGGATTCTGTCACCGAGGGCAGGCAAGCACTGTTTAAAGGGAGGGCGGGGGGAGCCTAGGCTGATTGGCGCTAACCGCTAAGGATTGCAGCTTGTAATCAAACGGGAGATTAAAACAGTTGCTCATCTGTGGACAAAGAACTTTTCAGGTGGGATATTTCTCTCTCACACACAGCCCCCCCCCCCACAAAAAAATTATTTGCTATCCTAAAGGACCACCACCTCCATTCAGAATATTGTTCTGTTTCCCCACCACCACCACCCTCTTCCTTTTTCTAGAATGAATGAGATTTGGTGTCTGAGAAATTCAATAGGGGTCTTATGTGAAACCCCACACAATATAGCATGAGATGTGGGGCGTTCTGAATGGAATTTCAGTAATTCTGCAGAACATCTCTGGGAAAGGCATGAGCAGAACTGATGCCTTTCAGAACCCTCCAGTTCCTACAAATCTAAAAAGTCACCCTTCCTCTCCCCTCCCCACCCCGCTCACGCCAGAAAAAAAGAGTAAGCTTAGCTTTGATTCGTGAGAGAAAAACTCCTGCCTCACTTTTGCTAAGGACAACTGCACAGATCTCGCTCAGGACTCTTTCACAATCGCTCGTTTGAGAAGTTGCTAACAAAACCTTCAGCGACTGCCAGTCACAAACCACTTGGCCAGGGACAATAAGGCGCTTATTTATCCGAAAAACCGTTTGCTTAGCTCGCTGCTACAAGACTGGACAGACCAAAGATTTTTTTAATGGGAAAAAATAGCCTACGCTAGTCATTCGCAAAGCAGATCCACTGAAATCAATGGGCACGTTTAAATCCATTGATTTCAATGAGTTTACTCTTGAGCATGGCCAGCGTTGGCTATGATCACATACGCCAAAGCAAGGACTGGAAAAGTTCTGAACTGCTCCCTTAGCCTTTCGCTCCCGAGACTCAAAAACGAGCCTTTTCTTGTTCCAGCATCACCCCTTGTAACTAACTGGAGCTGAACAGAGCCGTGGCTATTTTGGAGTCTGGCTGTGCGTAAAGCAGCCTCGGGGAGCGGCCCCTCTTCCAAAAACTTACCTCCAAGGGACCAGAAAAGCATCTCCGGCTGGATCCCGGGTTATTACTTTTCCCTCTCTCTCTCTTGTCTTTTCGGATGTTCGAGACAAAATCCAGGAACGCTGGTGGAGAGGAGAGGAGAGCGCGCAAGCCTCTAGGAAGGCAACAGACAACAACAGCACGAGATCTTCTTGGGACTTCCCGAGAGCATTTCCCTGAAAAGTGGCGAAGGCACCAGACGGATCCAGGCAGGTTAATATTCCGCGCACCACCTCCCTAAAAAAGGGGGGGGAGGCTGCGGAGACTTTGGAGAGAAGTTGGAGGCGACTCGCGCCAAGGCCCCGCTTCCCGCGCTCCACGCGCCCGCCGGAGACGACAGAGGCGCAGACAGGAAACTCCCCGCTAGAAACTCTTCCCCAGAAGGAAGAGTGGCCTGGGAGCGAGCCGGTCCTGGTGCTTCTCCGGCCCGCGCGCCCGCCCGCCTCGCGGCTGCTCCTTCAAAGGTTGCCGTCGCTTTTGTGCCTCCGCTTTCTCCTCTGCCCTCCTCCTCCTCCTCCCTCTCCTCCTCCCTCCTTCATGACACAGACAGCCCAGATGGGAAGAGCCTGCCGCTGAAGCCAGGCCAGTGCCCCATCCTGAAAGCTGATCCTGCTGATCTCATCACCGAAGGCTACTAATCCAATGGCCAGGGAATTAAGAACAGATGGTGACGCCCCTTCTCTCTCTCTCCTCTCTCTCTTTTTCTAACCTCCCCCCCACACCCAACCGCAGAAAACACGACCATTTAGCCTACAGGCAGAGAAGCAAGCAAGCGCGCACACACACGCGCGCGCGCGCCCCAGACACCCGAGTCCACACCAACAGGCTGCAAAAGGGCAGCGGATCTCCTAGCCAACGGTGGCACAGGCTGCGTTTCCTGCCTGCGCGCCACACCAGAGTTCCCTGGCCGGCGTTTTACACCAGGCGGGGAAGCTGCATTATTTAACCCCTTGTGCATAATCGGTGCGAGTCAACCTCTGGAAAGGTGGGGGTGGGGTGGTTTTTGCAATTTTAGGTGCATGGGAGAGTTCTTACAAGGGTGTGGCTTGTCTATTATGTCACTAGCCATTCAAGGTTTTTTTTTTGTTTTAGAACATCCAGTTTTGTTTTGTCTTCTGAATGGGGTGTTTAGCAGAGTTATTTATTCTCTGGCTTTTGGGGGACACTGAGGTGTGGTGAAGAGGGAGCAGATGCATGTATTGCCGTTGTATTTTTACTGCCAGGGCGGGGAAGAGCTGCGTGTGGGATTTTCTGCCTCTTGTGCCAAAAGAACCAAGCTGGGTACTACGCACCCTTTTGACATTTGCTGCTCTGGCTTGACCGAGAGTACTCCTTTTTTGTCTGTGCTTTATGAAAAAGCATAGATGCTATTTTTCACTCTTGCTGGACATAATGGGAGCTCAACAAGTGGAACAGCTGTTCTTTCTTAATTTGCATTCATTTAAATTTGGTCCGTCCTTTCAGTTTTTAAGTTTCAGGGGTTCAAAACACCTCTTTTCATGAGAGTGCTTCCCTTGCAAATAGATATTACAATTTATCAGCAGTGATATAGTATTACATCCCCTTAAAAATGTGATTTTATTTTTATTTGTCTTTCACCACCACCACCTTTAAGAGTCTCTTAAATCCAGTCTATCTTTAAGGCAGTTTGGTTTGAAATAGCAGTGCTAGTTCTTAATTTATTTACTATTGGTATGTATTAGCTATGTCATAATATACATTTTCTAGGCAAGGGTGTTTCTACTATAGCAATTGTGTGGAGCAGCTAATCGAAAAGAGGACTCATACCCTTGCAATATTGTCATGCTCAATGCTCTCAAAAGCTTCCATAAATCAATAGGTACTCTGCTAAAGTTCAGTTTTCATTTACTTCAGTCATCTCCATTTCAGATCAACATATAGTTCAGCATACTGTTAAACCTAAAATACCATGTGGTGTTTCCAGTGCTGTGCAAGAGATGTTCTCCTTTCACAATAGGATTTCCCCTTCCTCTCCTCTTCCCATGCAAATATGCTCCAGAGGGTTTCCAAATGCTGAGGGTGCACAGGAGGACAGCAGAGGTGGAAGAAGTCTTGTTACAGAAATGGAAGTCTAACCCTAACCCCATGCGATCAAGACAAATGAGTTATTTATTCACTCTACCTTTATCCCACCTTTCTTTTACTGAACTCAGTGCAATGTTCATACATTTCCCAGGCATTCTCCCATCCAGGCACAGACCAGAACCTGATTAGCCTAAACAAGATTGCTGCATCACGTGCCTTTGGATTATAACCCTGACACAATTGACTACATGGCCAATATAATATATAGTGTCTGGATGACTTCATTGTGGCCACTGGAATTTGGCTAGAGCAGCTTTCCTTGTGTATAGCATGTTGTATATTGAAATAAGTACTGTAAGATTTCCTGCATTGCAATGGGTTGGACTATCCGTGTTTCCCAACCTGGGGTCTCCAGTTGTTTTTGGACTACAGCACCCATCATTCCTAGCCACTGGCCTTGCTAGCTAGGGATGATGGGAGTTGTAGTCCAAAAACAGCTGGCAACCAAAAGTTGAGAAACACTGGACTAGATGACCCTTGGGGTCCCTTCCAATTCTACCATTCTGTGATTCCATGAATCAGTATGGCTAACTTAACCCAGCAACACCCCACCCCCTGCTCACACACAATCAAAACATGCTGCAACCAACTATGACTTGGACCCTCTGATCTCTTGCACCAACAAAAGCAAGATGCCTATCCATGTGATGCTGAAATAAAAAGCTCCACTCATGTACTATGTAAAGAATGAAAGTTTAGGGTCTCCCTCGACTCCCCCCATTCGCCATTTCTCTTTTCTCCTCAACTTCACATTGCCTATAACAAAAATGTCTCAACCTGACTGCAATTGACCTGTGCGAAGGATTCTATGATTTGAAAACAAGAGACACTGCAGGTCGGAGCCAAACAGTATAAACTGAGAGCGTTTGCAGATGATCTAGTTTTGACGTTACAGGAGCCAGAATCTAGTACTAAAAGAGTTTTAGAACTAATTCAAGAATTTGGTCAGGTGGCAGGATTTAAATTGAATAAGACCAAAACTAAGGTTTTAGAGAAAAATATGACATTGTTTGAAAAAGAGAAATTTCAGAATGAAACAGGTCTGTCTGTGGTGAGGAAGGTGAAATATCTGGGGATTAATATGACATCTAAAAATGGGAACTTATTTAAAAATAATTATGAGAAATGCTGGTCAGAAGTAAAAAAAGATCTCGAAACATGGTCAAATTTGAAGCTTTCCTTGATGGGTCGAATAGCAGCTATAAAGATGAATGTATTGCCTAAAATGTTGTTTTTGTTTCAAACATTACAAATTGTGGACAAGATGGAATGTTTTAAGAAGTGGCAGAAAGATATTTCTAAATTTGTCTGGCAGGGCAAGAAGCCTAGGATAAAATACAAGATTTTGACTGATGCAAAAGAAAGGGGTGGCTTCGCCCTGCCAGACTTCAGACTTTATTATGAGTCAGCAGCATTCTGCTGGTTGAAAGACTGGCTGCTTCTGGAAAACACAGACATTTTGGATTTAGAAGGTTTTAACAATGTGTTGGATGGCATGCATATTTGTGGTATGATAAGGTTAAAGCTCATAAAGCGTTTAAGAATCACATTGTTAGGAGATCTTTGTTTAATGTTTGGACTAGATATAAGGATTTACTGGAAAACAAAACCCCAAGGTGGTTGTCACCAATGGAAGCGAAAGCTCAGAAAAAACTCAATATGGAGGCCAGTTGGCCAAAATATTGGGAAATTTTGGAGCAAGAAGGAGATAGACTGAAATTGCAGAGTTTTGAGAAATTAAAAAACAAAGTCCGAGACTGGTTACATTACTTTCAGATAAGGGAGGCATACAATTTGGACAGGAAAATTGGCTTCCAGGTGGAAAAATCTAAATTAGAAACAGAAGTGCTAGAACCTAAAACTAAGATTATGTCAAAAATGTATAACTTGCTGCTGAAATGGAATACACAGGATGAAACGGTTAAGTCAGCTATGATTAAATGGGCACAAGATCTTGGACATAACATCATGTTTGCTGATTGGGAACAGTTATGGACCACAGGTATGAAATTCACGGCATGTAATGCCTTAAGAGAGAACATTATGAAAATGATATACAGGTGGTACATAACCCCAGTCAAGCTCGCAAAAATATATCATTTGCCCGATAATAAATGCTGGAAATGTAAGGAAGTGGAAGGTACATTTTTTCACCTATGGTGGACGTGCCCAAAGATCAAGGCCTTTTGGGAAATGATTTATAATGAAATGAAAAAGATATTTAAGTACACTTTCCTGAAAAAACCAGAGGCTTTTCTCTTGGGTATAGTCGGCCATTTGGTGCCAAAGAAGGACAGAACCTTTTTCATGTATGCTACAACGGCAGCAAGAATACTTATTGCAAAGCACTGGAAGACTCAAGATCTACCCACTCTGGAAGAATGGCAGATGAAGTTGATTGACTGTATGGGACTGGCAGAAATGACCGGCAGAATCCGCGACCAGGGAGAAAAGTCAGCAGAAGAAGATTGGAAGAAATTTAAGGAATATCTACAGATATGTTATAAAATTAATGAACTTTGAAAAGATGTTGGTTTGAACTTTGGTGGTCTCCAGCTGTTATGATAAAGATAATGGGGATCATAATTGTTTCTGTTACTAAATTTTAAAAAAAAGTTGAGTGGAAAATAAGGTGATATTTTAAAAGGAATGTTAAGAGATTAGGATTTGCTGAATTAACAAATTGAACTAGAGAACAAGAAGGGGAGGTATGAGGAAGTCAAAGAAACATGTGACTGAAAATTGTTACTGAAACTGAATTGTTTTTAATATTTTTCTTTTTCTTTTTCTTTTTGTCTTTATATAAAATTGGAAAACTTAATAAATATTTATTTTAAAAAAAAATGAAAACAAGAGACACTGAATGAGCTTTTGTTACTTATGGAAAAACTTTTTATGAAAACCTACTTTCCAAAGTCAGTATTGTGCTTATTTATTGATAAACAGAGAGAAAAGTATACATTCCCTTCAGTGTTACAGACTAGTACATCAGAAACCTATACAGTCATACCTTGGAAGTCAAACGGAATCCGTTCCGGAAGTCCGTTCGACTTCTAAAATATTCGGAAACCAAAGTGTGGCTTCTAATTGGCTGCAGGAAGCTCCTGCAGCCACTCGGAAGCCACGGAAGCCCCGCTGGACGTTCGAGTTCCAAAAAACGTTCGCAAACCAGAACAATCACTTCCGAGACTGCGGCATTCGGGAGCCAAAACATCCAAGTACCAAGGCGTCCAGGATCCAAGATACGATTGCATTTTGTTTCTGAACACCAGGTGCTGGGACTACCTGCAAGTGGGGAGAGTGCTATTGGGTTCAAGTCCTGCTTGTTAGCTTCCCACATCTTCATTGGCTATGTGAGAACAGGATGCTGGACGAGATGGGCCATTGGCCTGACCCAACAGGGCTCTTCTTATGCTATATTGATGTGCCAATGAAAAATAAGTGTTGTTGTTTAGTCGTTTAATTGTGTCCGACTCTTCGTGACCCCATGGACCAGAGCACACCAGGTACTCCTGTCTTCCACTGCTGCCCACAGTTTGGTCAAACTCATGTTAGTAGCTTCAAGAACACTGTCCAACCATCTCGTCCTCTGTCATCCCCTTCTCCTTGTGCCCTCCATCTTTCCCAACATCACGGTCTTTTCCAGGGAGTCTTCTCTTCTCATGAGGTGGCCAAAGTATTGGAGCCTCAGCTTCAGGATCTGTCCTTCCAGTGAGCACTCAGGGCTGATTTCCTTCAGAATGGATAGGTTTGATCTTCTTGCAGTCCATGGGACTCTCAAAAATAAGTGAACTGCTAGTAAAAGTTACAATGATTTTTTTTCTTTAAAAAATGACCCCTAATGAAACACTGTTTAACTTCTACGTTATAACATAATGTGGTAAATAGAAAGCTTTCATGCAGGCTCCCAACCAGCATATTATCATCTGCCGAAAAGAGCACATACTTTTGTCGAGGTTTATCCCCAGCATGTTAAAAATAGCAACTGTCTGCGCTACAACCATTATTTCATTACTGAAGATGGTATATGCTTCACTTAAAGTGGAAAGCCGCTATGACAGCGTATATAAAATCCAAACACTTCCTCTGACAACTTACATAACTCTCCTTAAAAGAGGATCAGCGATACTCTCAGTAGCATTATCCGTTTTCAACTTCTTCAGAACCTGACCTTTTCACACAGAAACACTGCCAAAGCGACTGATTTTAAAAGAGATGTGGTATATGTGTATAAAGGGAAGAAAGAAGTGTGTGTGTCTTTCTCTCTGTGTGTTGCTAAGGGATTTTGTGAGAGTATGTGTTTAAAAGGGGAAAAAATCACTGGCAGGACAAGTAGGCAAAAGAAGCACCATCGACAAAGCAATGCCACTGTCCAAGATTGTCCTCAGAGGCTCTGTTCTTGGGCAGACCACTAAAGTTCGTCAAGTAGGTAGATACTAGAAATAGGGACTTTTCAGTGGTGGCTCTATACTTGTGGAGTTCCTGCCCAAGAATTTAACTTTCCCCCCTGGTGGCTTTTAAATGGTCCCTAAAGACTTTTTCATTCCAGCAAGCTTTTTATTGATTCTAAGAACCTCAAGGGAGATTGCACCATGAAATCACAGAATTACAGTTCATCCAAATGCCCAGTGCTATCACTTGTGGCTTGGTTTTGATCACATTACATGTCTAAATTAGTATCTGTTATTGTCAACAACAACTGTTTCAAGAATGGCTGCTGTTAATAATGTAAATTACCTTACTGCATTGCATTTCCCTCTGATCTCCTCGTTCATAACTCCCTCCATCCAGTGTGTGTGTGTGTGTGTGTGTGTGTGTATAGTTACATAGTCAGGATAACACTTCATACACCTGATGAAGGGAAATGTAGTCCACAAAAGTTCATTGCACCCACATCAGGTCTTCTCTAGGGGAACAGCCAGCTCCTTCATAGCTCCAAAAAGCACAACTTTATCCTTTTCTTATTTTGATGTAGTCTACTGCTGATGCTTCCTTTAATTTATTTTTTGCACAGACTTTTGGCTTGTCCTCGCCATCAGAATAAGCATGAATCATCTCCACCTATCACAGTTTGGGTCATCTTAGCTCCCATTGAGATGGATATCCAGAACAATATGGGTTATCAACACTACTTTGTCAAGCCTCAAGAGGTATTGTCTCAGGGAAACTGACACTGATAGCTCTGCTCACAGAATTCTGATAGGAAATGCATACCAATATGGACATTCATGCAAGATACATTCACAAGAGAGCCAGGATTGGCTGACCCGCTCCTGCCAAGTGGATATTTGGTAGCAAACTTAGTTTTATTGCTATGTAATGCATGGAATGGGGCATAGAAACATGAGTACACAAACATCCCATATGTACTTAACTCACATGGATGTACCTAAAAACATTGTGGGTACATGAGCATGAGTGTGTGCACACCCTTTAGGAAAAGCCAGTTCTCCATTTGTGTTCCTGAAATCATATTTCTCCCATATATCACAGTGATCCTGGGAAACGTGATTTACCCTACACAGAGCTACAATTCCTAGCACCCTTAAACTACAGTTCCCAGGATCCTTTGGGGGGAGTCATGTGCTTTAATTGTAGGGCATGAATATGGCCAAAGTGAAGGCAGCTTCAGATTTTTGTCTTGGTCTTTTGAAGAAACTGAGAAAAGAATGGTAGGTCATCTCTTGCTTTTATGGTTCATTGCTTCTCTGAATACATTGCAAATATAGGTATCATAAAAGCAGTACAGGCCATGATAACTTAATTAATGTTGGCCAGATTCATTCTCGTTTTCTAGGAAGAGCTGTCTTGCTTTCAGGTCTATAGCCAAGTTCATAATGTGTAATCTTTCGAGAAATGATTTGTGATTATTATTTTTAAAAAATCCAGTTGCCTTATAAACAGTGCTTGTCATTGTGTGAAAAATCAGACTATGATATCAACAGGCCTGCAAGCCTTGGAACAAAATAAACTCTTTTGAGCCCCAGCAATGAAGCAAGCACAAACCAAATATTTGTTTTCCTGACTATTTACAGGAAACATTCCAAAGTAAAAGAAATGCCTTCACAATTCCTTTTACGCTTTGCTCATGCCTCACTCTCATCAAAGTTGCAGTCCTTAAGGTTATGTCAGGTTCAGCTAACGTAATTTGATTTCTCTGTGGATCAAGGATGCTAATATAAAACTATTTCTCCATGTAAAGTGGAGAAAGCATTTTTGCAACTCCTGTTTCATCCACAGCTTAGCAGAAAAGATGGGCTCCCTTTCCTCCAACACACTGGAAGTATAATATCACTGAGTTCGGGCAAATGTAGAGCTCCCAGAAAAGTAGATTGAATCAGTATTGAATGGATCCATATATCCTGTATTTTTTTTTCTTTACAAAAAAAAAAAAACCTATTCAAAAGAGTGGCTCAAGAGTCCAAAAAGTGATGGAATATACTCTGCAAAACCTTGACATGTAGTCCAGAATGAGCCTATGCACAACACCACGGTAAACTGAGAGGTCTGTGAAGGCACCTGTAGCAGAGATGGAAAGTATGTGGCCCTCCAGATGTTGTTGGATTCCCAAATTCCATCACCTTCAGCCAGCATGACCAACGGTTTGCCATTCCTAACCAAGGACATGCACACACACAAACAACAGGATTGCAGTGAAGAGGAGAGAGTACAGAGGGGCAGCCTGGCTGGTTTTAAGCAGAGGTTGGGTGGCCATCTGTCATAGATGCTTTAGTTGAGATTCCTGCATTGCAGGGGGTTGGACTAGATGAGCCTCAGGGTCCCTTCCAACTCTATGGTTCTATGATTCCCTCACACTGACGAAATCTGTGGAGAAATGGCAGCGGTTGTGTCCTTATAAATATCTGTTGTTTTCTTCCATGGCCAGTAGGATCGTGAAAACCCTTGCCCAAAAGATGCTTGAATCTTTAAGAATTGTACTGCAGAAGGAACTGAGTTATTTACAGTGGTACTTTGGGTTAAGTACTTAATTTGTTCCGGAGGTCCGTACTTAACCTGAAACTGTTCTTAACCTGAAGCACCACTTTAGCTAATGGGGCCTCCTGCTGCTGCCGCACCGCCACCACATGATTTCTGTTTTCATCCTGAAGCAAAGTGCTTAACCTGAAGCACTATTTCTGGGTTAGCAGAGTCTGTAACCTGAAGCGTATGTAACCCGAGGTACCACTGTATTCAGAAGTACCAAGATAAAATAGTTCCCTCAAATCCCACAGCTAACACTTTCTCAGTACTACATGGAGAATGTCACTGACCAGGAGACTTAGTACCACTCTGCAACCATATAGTGGTAAAAGCAGACGAAGGTGCTCTGGTTTAAGTTAGTCAGGATTTGCGAGACCCATTTCCTAAGATCTGAATCAGTGTCACTCCCAAGAAAATTGGCTGGGTGTCAATTTCACTCATGATATCTGATCCAGAAAAATAGGGAGCTAATCAGCCATGTGCATTTGGATAGCAGAACTCATATTAAAACACTTCCACCCAAGCTTCCAGATTCAGTAGACATTTTTCCACTATGCTGGGTCATGTAAAAGTGAACTCTTTAATTAGCATATTGAATAAGCCACAGTTCACATCACTTCACTAAAATTTTATTTCCTTCATTAAGCACCGTCTCCTGTGCTACATAAACAGAAACACAAATGCCTGCAACAATTCATCATTATATTCCCCCAGCCACTCACAGCTCTGTATAGCACCTAACTAGGAGCAAGTTAAAAAAAACGACTGCATTCTCCCTTGCTTACTCATATTTCTTATGCTTCCTGCAAGGAGCTCAGAGCAGCTTATGCATCACTTTGTTTTATTTATTTATTTGTTTGAGAATATTATCGGCTGCTGTTTAGTACAAAACTCCCAAGACAGCGTACAATTTAAAATAACAAATACAAGAAAGCACAGTAAAAAAAAGAAAGCAATATAGAATCTTAGATGCAGCCTCCATAAAGCCTGTGAACTCAATAAAATCAGAAAAAGCCAGAAAACAAGCATGGAACCCTGCGAAGGAAGATCCAACACATTGAAATACCTGAGCAAAAAAGAGTCTCCTGTCACAGGCTGAGAGCTTCTAGGAACCACCAGTGAGAGTTGAGTATTGGGCGGGGACCAAAGGTGGGCAAACTACCCCAGATGGACATGATGTGTCCTTCACCAGAGATAGTAAGGTAAAGGTAAAGGACCAGTCATAGGCGACTATGGGGTTGAAGCTCATATCACTTTCAGGCCGAGGGAGCTGGCGTTTGTCCACAGACAGCTTTCCGGTTCATGTGGTCTGCACGACTAAACCGCTTCTGGTGTAATGGGACACCATGACAGAAGCCAGAGCGCACGGAAATGCTGTTTACTTTCCCACTGGAGCGGTACCTATTTATCTACTTGCACTGATGTGCTTTCAAACTGCTAGGTTGGCAGGACCTGGGGCAGAGCAACGGGAGCTCACCCCGTCTTGGGGATTTGAACCGTCAACCTTCTGATCGGCAAGCCCAAGAGGCTCAGTGGTTTAGACTACAGCACCACCCATGCCCCTGCCAGAGGTAGTAACCCTCCCCTAATACCCCACAAACCTGAACAGTCTTATATAACAGACTGAAAATGATAGAGTGGTCCAATTGTACTTCATGGGGCAAGATGTTCCATAATCAAGGTGTAGCCATGACAGGGCCTCCTTCTTGTCCCACTCAAACAAGCTTCTTTGGAAGGGGGCAGGATGATATGGAAAGAGACAGTCCCTAAGTATTCTGTGTCTTAAGCCATTTAGGGATTCAAGAGTAAGAACCAGTTTTAGTTCCATGGACGTTTTCATTGTAGCAGAGGCATATTTCTGGAGTCAGGTTACATATTTCAGCTGCTTCATCTTAAAACATTCAGTTAGTATTTTGCCATATATACCGTATTTTTCGCTCTATAAGACGCACCAGACCATAAGACTCTCCTAGTTTTTGGAGGAGGAAAACAAGAAAAAGAATATTCTGAATCCCAGAAGCCAGAACAGCAAGAGGGATCGCTGTGCAGCGAAAGCAGCAATCCCTCTTGCTGTTCTGGCTTCTGGGATAGCTGCGCAGCCTGCATTCTCTCCATAAGACGCACACACATTTCCCCTTACTTTTTAGGAGGGAAAAAGTGAGTCTTATAGAGCAAAAAATACGGTATATTGTGTGTGTGTGTGTGTCTGTGCGTGCGCACACACACATTGCAAGACTCTGCAAATAATCCCCCTGAGGGCTTTGTTCAGTGTGGCCCAGATCCAAGATTACTCAGCTTCCCACAAGTCCGTCCACTGACCTTGGTTTATTTATTTAATTATCTTCCTGCCAAAATATCATGCAAACAAAAGTGCTGCTATATCTGAGTTTGATTAATATGGTTTGATTCCCCCCCCCCCCCATAATTATCATGATGTATACTGGGATAGAGTCAAAAATTAAGAGAACAAAGTTTTATGATTAGCAAATCAATCTTCTCTGGCACTGTTTTTGCTCGCCTAAACCAAATGATACACAAAGACTTTGAGCGACCATGATAGCTGATTTAAAATATCAGGGAATACATTTACATAAATAGTCTTGAAGATTGATTCCTGCAAATGTACTGCCAGTAAAACAAACAATCAAAATACAATATATCTGGAATAGCAAATAAGGCCTACAGAGTTATTTTATTTCACTTCCTATCCTACTGAATTGTATTTCCTGAACCACAGATTATTACATTATTACAAGTTTGTGTGTGTATGTGTGTGAGTGTGTGAGAGAGCTTACTTCAACAAAAGGCTTTCAGTTATGCTTAATAATCTCCTTGAGTCTTTAGTTTAAATTAGTTGCTTTACTGAGTTTTGCACAAATATGAATGTTTTGGCCAATGTGCCCACTTGCTTTTTAAAACTTGAAAGTGCCTATTTAGTTTTAAAGCCTGGAAAACACTGTATCACCTATTACTGGATTTGAATATACAAGGGCTGTGTGGCTGCTGAAAACCATCTGGGGGCTAAGAACACAAAAGGCTGCTAGTAAGGGGGCCAATACAAAGGGTCCTTGGGGATATGGACCTGTACACCACACAAAGGCTGCCCGCTGTCTTTTGTCGTGTGTGGTATTCCTCCCCCCCCCCCCCCAGCAAAAGAGGGTGGGGGAGAACACAGGATCATCTAACAGAGAGCTGAACATCAGGAAGTCCTCCTCAGATGGCAGCCATCAGTTTTAGCTGGGACAGATGGTGAACAAAGGTGAAACACACACAATACACACGGGCCAACTAAGCAAGCCTTTCTACCCTTGAATTAAGCATTTGTTTCTGAAGATTTGACAAGTAAAATGTAGCTTTTGCAGATACAGAATTGGCAAGCCAAGTTGCCAGTTCTTTACAGGACTGCAATCACTTTCATATAGCTGCTCCTCTGACATTAAAGCAGTGTGTCCCAAAAGTTTTAACGCAGACCCTCCAAGTGTCCCTCTTTCTCATCTGATCCCAGAATGTCCCACTTTTCCTTAGGATGTCCCTATTTTCATTGGAGAAATGTTGGAGGGTGTGGAGTTATTCACCCCCCAAGCTGTCTGAAGGCAATCCTGTATAGGGAAGGTGGTTTTTTTAATGTTTAAATATGTTTTTATATATGTTGGAGCCTGCCCAGAGTGGTTGGGGAAACCTAGTAAGATGTGTGAGGTATAAATAGTAAAATTATCATAATGGAATGGGACGTCACCATTTTCATCAGAGAAATGTTGGAGGGTATGTTGAAGTGGGTGGGACCCTCCTGTAAATGGAGGCTGTGCACTATTAAATTAGCCAGCTGGGGCTGATGGGAGTTGTGGTCCAAAACATCTGGAGGGCACCAGGCTGGGAAAGGCTGCTCTAGAGACATCCTAGTATCATCATTACAGAACAGAACTATAACCAAAGTGTCTGGCGGGGGGGGGGGAGGTTCCAAAAGGTGGCACGTTGTCCTGGATCTTAGGCAAGTCGATCCAAAAATCACGATTTTTGTAAAACAATAACAACAACCCAACAACAACAACAACAACTGGTTTTTGCTTTTTGAAATATGGCAGTCCTACTGTTTGTAAATCTTTGAAGTGATTTATCCATCCAGAAACTTGAGGCAAATGATCAGGATGTTTTATTGGCCCCCAAAAGCTAAAGCTCTAAACTACTCAAGGAACGTTCCCTGCGCCCCGGAATTTCCTTTCTCCTGTATTTCTGAATGCGAGAACATGTTATCTGCTCCCATTGTTTGGCTTTCTTTTCATCAAAGTTTCTTAGTGATCATTTGGAATTTTCTACTATCAAACGTTTGAATTTATTTTGAAGGATGAGGCAATTCAAGGAAAAAAAACAACAACAAACCCATAAAGGACCTTTCATAGAAATTTGTGATGGGACTGTTTTGACCCTCTTCTGGGTTGTGTTTTGTTTGGTGGGGGTGTTCAGTGGGAACAGAGAGTTTTGCTGTCTTCTCGCTGAAATTTATCTGCTTATCTGATAACAACATGATTGTGGAAATGGAATTTGGCAGAGGAAATATGGACAGTGGACTGATTTATCATTCAGAGCACTAAAACAATAAATAATCTATATTTTGAAAGTGTTTTTTTAATCCCTAAATCATTCATGATCACAACAACCCTGTAATATCTCCCTTGACATATGGGACTTATTTTGCACGTACCCCAGATTTGAACACATTTACTGGAAATTCAGTCATACTGACATTTAATGGAATCTGCTTCTAAGCCAGTTAAGCACCAGAGCTTGAAAGCGTGTAGCTCAAAGTTATCCAGTAAGTCTATAGCTAACTTACAGTTTTCTTTCAGTTTAATTACATTGACTATGTGTGCAGACAGACAAATAAATACACTCAGATTTTATTCACACATTTGGAAAGAGTGCATGGTAAGTCCTTATGGGACTGTGCAATCTCAGCATGCCTGTGGGGTCAAAGTTTAATGTCACTCCCATGTCAAAATCCCCTTAAAAACTGGAAAGCCAGTGTATCATTACAGCGGTATTTTTCAGAAGATTGCCCTGTTTGAAGGTTACTGTGTTCCTTTTCTTTTTGCCAGTGTACATCTAACTTCTGCTCATGAGTTGAAAAGGCAAATTCGTGGTGTTGCCCAAACCTGTAATTACTCAGTTTGGAATAGGGGTTTGGCACAGAAATAGCATAGATCTGTGTTCCAAACCAGTTGCCATACTCTGGTTATTGCTCTTGAGCGTGGATTGTAAGCTGAGCTATGTAAAAAGTTCTCTCCACACTAATTTCCTTTCTCAGTGCTGCAATAACTGTTGTAGTGGTGTTTCCATCCTGGCAGGGCGTGGAAATAGCTCAGTTTCCTCAGCCCAATTCTGAATTGAGATACACCCATCATCATCACTAATGTCAAGAGCTCAAAACATAACACATGAGGGATCCCCTCCCCCTCCTACCTCTGGTGCTACCTCAAGTTTGGGCATTCTGAGGCAGAAAGCCGTGATTAAAAAGAATTATATATAAATAGACTGCTGCACTACCACTGCCACCTTTGGTAAACCTTCAAACCTTTTGCGCTCTGCCCTCTCCAGTTGTCCTTTAAATGCCCCCTATCCCAGCCCCAAGCCAAAAGTTACGCAGTGACAATGATGGGCTCAGAGCCACAAAAGTGATGTGTGCCTTTGAACATACATATGCTCGGATTCAGAGCCTTTTGGGGGGTGGGTAATGGAGTCTATTGTCTGATTCCATCCACTGTAGAAGGAAGCTGGTGTATGAATATACATTGGCTCTTTATGGATTAGCCCATCTGCCTTCTGAAATGAGAAAAGAGGTAGCACAGCCATAGCAGCTGCTTACACAGGGCAAAGGAGACTGAAGAGGGCAAGATTCGTCCCCCCCCCCCCCGACAGCGAGCACCAGATGAGGATCATATAGCCTGTCTATATTATCTCCACTAGGGAATATTTTTTTAAACAAGATTCTTTTGTTGTGGTGGCGGTGGTTGTTGTTGTTGCTGTGTATGATACTTTTGTTTTGCAAGCCACCTAGAGGATTTCATTGATGAGCAGTGGTGTAAATCTAAACCTCCCTCCTCCTGTGGTCAGCACATTGAGAAGCAGAAAGAACTATATGCATCTTCTTCTTTGGAGATCACTCATAGCCGAGTAAGATTGTCTTCCATAAACACGGTTTTAGCAGTGGGTCTGTAAGTGACTGTGGAGGCCAGTTCTGGATCCACATGTCCTTCCACAGTGGGGACATAGGTTTCCGGGCGGGAGTTGATCACGGTGTGGATTTGCCAAGTGTGCTTTCCTCTGAGCATGTTTCTCCCTTGCATCCTGAGTTTGAGCATCTTCAAAGTCCATGACACCTTTGGTCAAGGCTGTTCTCCAATTGGAGCGCTCGCAGGCCAGTGTTTCCCAGTTGTCGGTGTTTATACTGCATTTTTTTAGATTTACCTTGAGAGAGTCTTTAAACCTCTTTTCTTGCCCACCAGCATTACGCTTTCCATTTTTAAGTTCGGAATAGAGTAGCTGCTTTGGAAGTCGATAATCAGGCATCCGCACATGACCAGTCCAACAAAGTTGATGTTGAAGAATGTGCATACTGGGATGGTGGCATAGATGTGATAAGAGATGCCACAAACAGAAAGGCGATGATAAGGGGGCAGGGGGCATACAGACTGGGTGCTGTGCAGATCTCAGCTCTGGATCAGATTTTGGGTCATGCAAGAGGAGAAGAGGAAGGAGAAGCCCCATTTCTCATGGACACCCATGTCTGCTGTGTTGAATCGTCCCTTGAGCCATGGTACTTAATGGATATTGTGGCTTTGTTTTGAAAAGCAGCTCTGTGCTGCATGTAGGACTACATTTGTACATTATTTTGAAGTTGCAGTGAGTGCAAAATGCAGCTGCTAATGCTTATGGGTGCTAGGGTAATCTGTGAGCTGGATACAATAAAGACCTCTTAAAACCTTACCTGTTTACCCAAACTTTCTCGGACCCTGATTTTTATTTTTCATTTCTGTTCGCTTTGTACACTGTTTTGTTTTCTTTTTGCATGTACAGCTACATTTTGTTTTTCTCTCGTTTTCAAGAACGGTTGTCATATTATTATTTTTGCTTTTATGTAAACATAACCATTGTTTCATTGTATCAGGAGCAGTATAAAAAGTTACAAATGAAAAAAAATAAATGGAAAGTGTAAAAAGAAGGGGAAGTTTTGCTTTTAACTTTAAGGAAAACAGGCTCACACTTTTTGAATGCAACTGGCATGAATTGCAACACTTGCTTTTAAAAGAACTGTTTTATTCCAGGCTCAGCTATTAGTTAGGGAAGTCTGTGGAAAAGCTGACAAAGGTATTTTGTAATACTTTGGTATTTAGTTTGGTTCTGGCTCATTTTATAATTGTGCTAAAAGCCCTATTTTGTGGAAGGGGGTTGCATGCTGGGTTAAATGATGGAAGACTCAAATGCCATGCGAAAAGGGGGCGATACAGTAAGCAAGCAACTTCTGGGAAGCTGGAGAAGTTGAAATTTCACAGATAGCTTAGAATATAATGGGATCACTTTTTTGAACTCTTGCAAAAACTGTTCTTAGGTTCAGACAGGCAGCTGCCTCTTAGGGGCACATGCAAGAACCCTGACCTTACTTTGTTCTCTGTACATGCTGGTTTCACTGGAAATTATGCTCTCTCTAGTTTAATTAACCTGCCGTATTTCCTCCAACCCCCTTCTCTTGTAGAAGTCAAATGCATAGAGAACAGAAAGGGCTGTGTCCCTGATGTATCTGCTCTTTTGCAATAATTCCCTAGCCAGTAGACACATGGGAGTAACTGCTAAGACATTTGTATCTTTGCAAAGAATATGTTACAGCCATATCCTAAATGTGTGTCTGCACCAGCTGTTTTTCCTGGGTTTGTTCAAGCTCATACGAGAACAGCTGGTACAGTTTGAACCTTGCCCTGCCTTCATCATATCGAATTCTGAACTGGATTTTATTTATTTCATATATATACCACCTATATCTTCCAAGGATCTCAAGGTTTTGTCCCAGGTTAACCAGCCCTTCATTAACAAGGTGCTAACTTCCTTCCTGGGGCGCAGGTGGCGCTGTGGTCTAAACCACAGAGCCTAGGGCTTGCCGATTGGAAGGTCGGCGGTTTGAATCCCTATGACGGGTTGAGCTCCTGTTGCTCGGTCCCAGCTCCTGCCCACCTAGCAGTTCAAAAGCACGTCAAAGTGCAAGTAGATAAATAAGTACCACTCCGGCGGGAAGGTAAACAGCGTTTCCGTGTGCTGCTCTGGTTTTGCCAGAAAGCGGCTTAGTCAGGCTGGCCACATGACCCGGGAAAACTGTCTGCGGACAAACGTCGGCTCCCTTGGCCAGTAAAGCGAGATGAGCGCCACAATCCCAGAGTTGTTTGCGACTGGACTTAACTGTCAGGGGTCCTTTATCTTTTTAAACTTCCTTCCAATGTGTCTCTCAGGGTGTAAAGACTTTAATGATGTGATTGGCTGCATTCATGATGTGATTAGCAATCTCTCTCTCTCTCTCCCCCTCCCTTTTGTGTGTGTGTGTGTGTGTGTGTGTGTGTGTGTGTGTAATGAATAATAGGCACAGTGGGGAGTGGGTGTGCACAGGGAAGGGAGTTTTAAGCCTGAAATCTCCAAGAAAACCCTCCTCCCCTCAAGAGACAATTTGATTCAAGTTACAAGAAAGGAGATTCTGTTTGACAGTGAAACAGACTCCCTCTGGAGGTGGTGGGCTCTCTCCTTCATTGGAGGTTGGAAGGCCATCTCTCATGGATGCTTCAGTTGAGATTCCTGCATTTCAGGGGGTTGGACTAGATGACCCTCAGGGTCCCTTCCAACTCTACAATTCTATGATTCTATAAATTAACAGAATTTTCCCATTTGTTGATTAATCTAAAAATATGCAAAGTATTTCAATCTAAGAATTAGGGTCTTCTGATGGAAATAGTATCCCAAAATAGAAATAAAAAACAAAATGGGCAAACTTATTCCCAAACTAACATATCAAAGAAGGTCTGGAGTTGTACATGGCACAATAATCACACAATCCTATGTATGTTTTCCTCAGAAGTCAGTGCCGTTTTGTCTTCCTTGAAGGAAAGTGTGCATAGGACTTGCAGTTAAGGAAAACCTTGACGCAGTTATTATACTAAAAGTGCTGGAGATACTAAGAAGGTGAAGCAAATCTTGTGCATATTGTGAAAATGTAAAATTATAAATAACTTTTGGGCAGAAGTTATGAGAACCATACAAGAAACAGAGGATGATAGGTTTGCAGTTTTATTCAAGTGGTTCTTTTAAATGATACTGCAGGCTGTGTCAGAAAGAAAAATAGGAGCATAGTGGAAAAAATATGCTATGGGCAGCAAAAATTCTTATTACTAAACACTGGGGTGGGGAAAATAGAAATAAACTCTCTTGGGAAGAATTCTTTAAGAGTTTGGAATGTCATGTTTACGTATAAAATTACTGAAATATCACATCTGAGACTGGATATATAAAATAGCAATCAGGCATCTACAGAAATGTGGCAGCTATTCAAAGTTTATTAGAACTGTATAAATATGACATGGGAGATTTGTGTGGTGTGGCAGTTAGTGTTGGACTAGAACCAGGGAGATTCAGGTTCAAATTCCAATCAGCCACGAAGATGACTGGGATCTCAGCCAGTCAAAATCTCTTAGGCTAACCTACCTTACGGGGTTGTTGTGATGATGAAGAGAGTGGAATAAACAATCCAGCCTGGTCTACCTGAGGAATCATATTCCATGCATTAAACCATAACCACACATCAACAGCTTTTAAGAGAACTCACCTACAGTATCAATTTATAGGTTTAAGTCATACCACTAGAACAAATTTGCCATGTGAGATAGTGGGAAACTACAGCAACTACCGTATTTGTATGTTCATCTAAATTTTAAAGGCAGGAACAGGCAAATACTAATTACCCATAACCCAGACTTTAAAAATGTTTGCTTGGTGGGAAATGGTCCACTGAGCTGGATCCAAAGTTAGTCATGCTTAAAGTAGACCTATTGACATCAATGGAACTTAAAGTAGACCTATTGAGATCGATGGAAGTAAAGTTCCATTGATTACACTGGGTCTGCTCTTGACATGACTAAGTCTGGATCAACCCCATTGTGTCCAATGAGATTTACAACACAATCCTCAACCTGTTTACTTAAAATTAACCCTTAATACAAAGGTTATTTGCATTAAGGGTTAATTCTAAAGGTTTATTGAATATTTACAGATGAATTATAAACAGATAAAAACATTGGCAGATTATTGTAATAACCTGCAGTTTTATAAGAGTATATATTTAAAGAAGACGAATAAATGAGTAAATTAAGTTAATTTGGATATGCAGAAGATATTAAAAACAAATTTAAGGTACCGCAGAAAGTGAGGGAAGGAAGTTTTTGACTTCCGGGTTGGCGCCTCCGGACAATGGCGGAATTCCTCTGATCGGGAGGAATTTGCTTTGTGAAAATTAGGGTCCGGCCGCCACGGCGAAGGCGGGGACCCACAAAAAAATCACAGGTGGGAGAAGCCTGTGAACGTGGGATTTGGCTGGCACCTTTTGCGCCTCCCCTACTCACGGGGAAACCCGGTTTCGGGGATCCAGAGCGACGTGGGGTGAGTGGCGCGGTGCTTCGAATTGACTGCTTCTTTCACGGAGTGAAGCCGCACTGCTGTTGCCAGAGAGCGCTGACTTTTTCCTGTGGACAATTTGATTTTAAAACAACTACCCGTGAGTAGAACGGAAAATTGGATTTTTAAACGTCTTAATTTGGCACCGAAACGGGGAGGTTTCAAACAGGAAGTCCGCTTCCCCTTTTGTAAATAGACTGAAGCAAAGAGGCTGCAAGCTAAAGTCTTGGAAAGCCTTCCGTAAAGGATTAAACTTCCATCGGCTAAAATTACTAAACCCCCCTTGGAAGCAGGAGAAGAGGGGGAAAATTTTGGATCGTGTAAGCCTGCAGGAGAGAGTGAAGAAAGTCAAATTACCACTGCTCTGAACCTGGAAACGGGCTGCTAGTAAGACTGACGTTTTGGAAATGCTTATTGACTGTGAATAGATCGTTCGTTGACAGCTAGTTAAATAAGAGAAATACATTGTTTCCATTGTCTCCTTCTGCGTTTAAAAAGGAGTAAAAGTAATTGAAAATTGAAACTAACTTTATTGCTTGAACTGTGCTTAAAAGGATTGATACAAATAGAAATTGTTTTCCCCTAGAGGAAGCCTTTGAAATTGTTACATGAGCTGAGCTGGGGGAATTTCCAGCAGCAAGATAAAAAACTGTGAGAATTTGGGACTGACCTTGGAGCGTTAAGAATGTTGACAGAAGAAGCCTTAGTGGTTGCATTATGTAAGATAAATGATTCACTGGAACAGCTCCATAAGAAGACGGATGTGATGACTATAAAAATTGATAACTTGGGACAAAAAGTGACTAATTTGGGACAAAAAATGAACATTATTACAGAAACTATTCAGGAATCGATACAGGGATCTACTTCGACATGGCAAATTGTGGAGAAGGCGGGGGAGAAAGTTGTTGTTGTTGAACCTAAAGTAGCACAAGTGGAGAGGGAGAGAGCCCCAGCCTTACAGATGCAATTTGATGACTATAAGTTGATGCTCTTTATGAGTGAATTTAGAGAAAGTCAGATTTTGAGGATGGGAGCCCCGCTTGGACTGGAGAAGGAAAGTTGGATAGATCCCTTCATGCAGGGATTTACTGACCTTTGGGACCTGGACTTGGGTCAGGATGAGACTGGAGTTGTGGGGACCTCCAGATTTGGAGGAACTTCGAAATATGTCCTGAAATATCTTTTGAATCTTAGTTTTAACTATGGAGACTTGGCTGACCTGTCGAGAAGGAATAAAAACATTGCTAGGTGGGAATTTCCCCGAGATCTACTCTTCAGCATCAAAGGAAGGAAAATAAGAACAAGATCAGGAGAAGACAAAGTAAAGTGCATGTATAAATATGAAGAAGACTTGCAGAAGGGACTTGGAAAAGAGTTAAGAGCCTCGGACAGAAGATCACCAGGTTGATGGACTATATGGAATTGACGGAAAAGACTGGCAGAATCCGAGACCAGGGAGAAGAGACGGTGGAAGAATATTGGAAAAAGTTTAAAGTTTATATATAGAAATAATGTAAAATTAATGAGTGTTAGAAAAATGATGGAATGGAATTATATGGCTTTAGTAGAAATGTTATAATGAATTAAGCATAAATAAGTACTATAGTATTAATGGAAAATAAGGTTAAAATATGTTAAGATAACCATATGACAGAAAATAGAGAAAGATGGAAAGGATTTGCTGAAATAATTAACAGAAATGGAATACAAAAAGGGAGGTGAGAGGAGGTCGATGAAACAAGGGAATGAAAGAGAGGGTATTGAGATGGTATGATGTGTGTTTTTTTAAATAGTTTTGGTTCTCGTTTTGTTTAATGTGTTAATGTTGTGTTGTGTATTGTTTATATATTGTATTGTATTGTATTGTATTGTTTCTTCTTTCTTTTTCTTTTTCTTTTTTTCTTTTCTTTTCTCCTTTTTGTAAGGTTTAAAAGTAATAAATATTTTTTTTTTAAAAAAGGAAGTTTTGAAATATCAAAATGATTGTAAAATTAGTGAAATGTATAAACTTGAAAAGTATAAATAAGTAATCAAAAAGACAAAACCCGCATAATTAACCCTTAATAAGTGTGTTTACAACTGTAGACTTACACCTAAGTAAATGTGCCTTACAAATCAAGGCAACAAATTTGGGACTGGACCTAATGGTCAGGGGTCCCTTTACCTTTAAGGTTTAAAGAAAACGTATCTGCTACTCTGTTTCCAACTTTATTTTCCAACAGAAAATTCTGTTGTTGTTTTTAATCTATTTTTGTCTAGTGGCTGAATCTTCTCCATCCAAAATGACAACGACATGCAGATTCTGGAAAACACACTGATGTATAGCAGGCAGGTGTCCTACATTCTGCTTCTTCCTGTGTTACCTTTTACCATATAACCATTTTACTGCCACAAGCAGAGGGCATCTTAAGGGAGATTGATGTTGACCAGGTTTTCAGTTTGGTCAACATGGAATGTTGGGAGGCTTGTTTGCAATGGTTTGTAATAGTTTTTTCATATCTTTTAACATGACTGAACATCAGGCAGCTGGTAGGTCCCAAAAGTCTACCCAGGTGAAAAGTCTTCTAGGCAAGTACTCTAGTCTATCAGAACTATTCACACAATATTTTCTACTTCCTCAAATAGATTATCCTGGACAATTTAATGTGTCATGAGCAAGGGAAAAGGTACACTGTCAAGAGTAGTAGTTTTGGAATTATTTACTGTCACAGTTATCTCTTGTTAAATTTGAAATGGCAAAAGGCAAACAATTCTGCTGTACTGTAAATAATGCAATTTCCTCCAATGTCTGCCAAAATGTGAAAAAGACAGCAGAAAATTTTCTATCATTGAATTTATTCAGGTACTCTGGTCTGTCACTCTTGAGAATATGAGTAGTTTGTCTTTTTTTAGTCCAGATTTCATCTGTATTAACTCCTCCATCATTTAGGAAGTTTTGCCTGGAATTAATTCAGACAAGAAGAGACCACTTGCCTTTGGATCCTATTCTGCATGCTCAGGAACCTCACCTTGACCATTTACTTGACAATGATGCTTGCCCCACCCCCAGTCCTGTTGTCCAGAAAGTGGAAGGTGACAGGGAATGGCCTCTAGAGGGAGGCATTTTAATAAGGACCAAACTTAGCAAATGTCAGACAAGAGCTGGGGAACTCTGTGGTCCTCCAGAGGTTGTTGGACTCCAAATCCCACTAGCCAACTTGCACAACCCGTGTACAGAAATAATGGCAGTTTTAGTCACCAACATCTGGAGGGCCATAGGTTCCCACCCCTGCTTTAGACCATAAGATAACAGCTAATAACAGAATAAATAAAGAGATGATAATAATACAATGTCAATTAATTTATGCTATTGCTTTCACAGGTTCATCAGCAACCCTTCACTCTTATTCACAGAATGAGGTCATTTTACTATTAAAACACTTTGACCAGTAAGTGAAATTTTTAAGCATTTGAAACTGACTCAAGCATTTTAATTAGTCTAGATTGATCTAGTGTGGCTATGTGCTCATCCAACTCTTCTGGGCTGTATTTCTAGGCATAGATATCTCAGTGTCCAATTGCTTTTTCCCTTTTTCCCCGGACGCTTTCCTTGTGAAAACCCACTCTTTACCGCTGAATCGGAACAAACAGCAATCTGCAGAAAACTCTAATTGCCTTTGTTCTGCTCAGTGTTAAAGAGAGGATTTTCCTGGGGGAAGCGGCGGTGGCGGGGGGGAGCGGTCAGACACAGAGCTTTAAAGCGTGGACCTGTGTCTAAGAAGCAAAGGGCAAAACATAAGTGTGGATGAACCCTATGTCTCAGAAGGGAATTTCATCACCACAAATACAAATTAGTTAAATATCACAGCTTCCTTAAAGGAGCAGCACAATTTGCTGTTTTGTGCCCAGGCTAAAAACACCCAGTGACAACCTCTGGCCTTCCACACAAACCAGCTGTTCTCAGGTGCCTTTTGGGAAGATGCAACAACCGAATTGAGGTACAGGCACTGAAAGTTTTTACTGTAGTCAATAGGTCTTCATTCCACCGGGTTTTGTTCAATTTTGCAGATCACTTAAATCTTCAGTTCACTCTTTCAATGTGTAAAAAAATGAGGAGTTTGTGTAAATTCAATGGCTTGCTGTTTTAAGATAACAGTTATCAGGTCTAGAAAAAGGAGCAGAATGTGAGATTGGCCAGTATGAAATGAATTATTGTTACACCGACTTTAGTGTTCTAAATTCAGGGAACCTATCTGTTGGAGGTTATTGCAATTTCTTACTAAATTCTATTTTCTAAAAGGCTATCTTTGGGGCACGTTATTCAGACAAGGTCAAATACGTGTGGCTGCAGTTTTCTCCTTTTATAAAATATCCAATCGTAATAAATACAAACTGCTGGATTTGTAGTTGAGTGCTTGCTTCAGAATTCAGTGGTTCAAAGACACATAGCCTTCAGTCCAGTTGCTTTGTACATACAGGAGGCACATGATAATTCCCCCAGAAAAGTATAGCCTGTCACATTTTATTACTCGAAATATTGAAAAGCAGATAAGTATCCCACTTAAAAGAGACAGTGCTTAATCTGTAATCACTTCAAAGACCTTTCTAATGACTTGGCACAAGCTCATCTCTCTTCAGTTTAACTCCAGCTTTGATGTTCTCACTAATCTTCATCTAACCCTCTCCTCAGAAAAACATAATCACACATGAGTTCTTATGAATATGGCAAGCACCCCGGACATAGAATACGTCAACCTGGCAGCCAAGCATATTAGAAGGTTAAAATAGAACGTGGGCTTGAATTCTTAGTGGTCCTACAGATAGGACAACCATTTGTGACTATCCTAAACAGAAGATTTTGCTTTGTGATGGCTTCAGGAGACCAACCATGCCACAGAATTTTCAGATATTTGGAAGATGAGCTTTCTCAGCCTGTTCAGCTTCATTGACCAACTACCTGTGGGTCAGAGGTTCCCCTATATACATTTTGGGCATATGCTCTGTATATATCTAACCTTGATTGACCTTCCTATTAGTTTTTCCCATTTTCCTACTAATTGGTGCATGCACTGCATATTGTCTCCATGGCAACCAGCCCTTGACTGGTTATTCCACGTTCCTTAAACCGTACTTGTCAATTGGGCCTCCTTGACCTAGTCATTATCTCATTCCAAGACTGTATTTCCTCCTCACAACTATATTTTGACATTGGCAGAACATGGGTCTGTCCTGCCAAATTAATACTGTATGAACATTTGCGGCATGGGTCAAAAAGCTTTATGCAAGGTGGCTTAAATAGCTCACACATTTTGTAATTAGCAGAATACACATGACAGGAGTTAAGATGCAAATAATTCATAGTCATCTTTATAATTGGGAATCCATTCAGAGGGAAATAAAGGGCAAGTTAATGGTACCAAATTGTTTCTAACAGAGCAATCCTAACTATAGGAAGCAGACGTTAAATTCTGTAGACTGAGCCAGGGTGAAGAACTTAACACTGGCATAGGCAGGAAAGTCAAAGATCTGCCAAATCAAATTATCTCATCCTGGCAGATCTTGGGTTTGGATTGCTCTGTTAACATTTCTAGCAAAGATGCTATCGTAATAGTCACTTGGCTACCACAAGGCACGTTTCATGAAGCAAACCTACATGGTTGCTATATTGTAGAAATGGGTAATAAGAAGTCAGGAAAGACTGATTTGAACTGCACTGACAACAATGTGGTTTATTAAACTGATACAAACTACTCACATCTACGAATAGCTACATGTTTGAGGGTTGGTGATCTGTGTGCGAAAATAGTTCATAATAATAGTCATTTAGATTGGCACAAAGATTTCTGTCTGCCATAACTTTGAACAAGGGGATTTTCAAGGCACTGTTAACTTCATGTTCAGGTTGCATTTGTGTTCTAGAGCATGCATGGGCAACCAATTGCTCTCCACATGTTGTTGGAAATCTGGCCATTGGAAAGACACCCCCACTCCAGGATTGCTTATGCTATTTTAATATGCTTTATGCTTTAATAGGCTAGAAGCCTAATGGAAATGGTGTCTGTAGGGTTCAATGGGCCAACTCAAGGGGGATACAGTTGTAAGTCATGTGTACAGGACATTTATCATCAGGGTGCAATGCTACCACTGAAGTACCCAACTTATGGCAATTCTTTACATTTCACAAGGTTGAGTAAGAAGATCTTTATATTTCACTCACTTCAGAAGAGACATTGGGTTTTATTGATTTGGGAGAACATCATCAAATAGTTTTTAAAGCATTATTCATCATGCAATTCTAAAAACCACAACTACTTAAGTTTCTGCCTGTATAATTGTGAACCATAGTCAACTTCCATTATTTCAGCAAAACTCCAATTTAGTAAAAAAAAACACAAAACCCCCCACTTCATTTCCTCAAAGTTGAAGGCCAGTGGAAATGCACTAACAATAATGCAGGGTTAATCCTTTCCTAAAGTGCATTACTTTAGTACTTGCCAGGGAGATGGGAATATCAACATCAGCTGCTCTGGGAGAAAACCTCCAAGTTTTGACTGAAATACATTGTTCTGATCATTATTTAAAGTGCAACAAAAATCAAGAAAAGGTCTCTCCTAATCAGAAGAATGAGAAAACCAGAATGTTGTTACTAGATTGCCTTAGCCTGCTTTGACAAGACACACAAATTGCTTTCACATTTCATGTATCAGCTAAAAGTCACACCCACATGCATTACGCTTGCCTAGTCTTAGAAATCTGCATAGTCTTAGAAATATTGTATTGTTACACACCCTGATTTCTGAGTGGTGCAAAAATTCCAGAGGTTCCAGGTGCTTACACAGGATTTGGTTTCCCTGGAATGAGGGACAGCAGAGACTATGGTGTCTTTATGATATATGGTTTACTTACACATATATACATGGTGAGCCTAAAAAGGAGGGGCTCACAGCTTGAACTGTTGGTTTTTAGTATTTTGGTTAAAGAATAAAAGAGGAATTCCTTGGCTGCCTAGATCCAGATTTGAGGCAAGTACTCTTTGGTGAGAGAGCCCTGGCAGAGATTTAAAATCACAAAACATTCAGCAAAATAAAGTGTGGAAATATAGGCTATTAGATCTTTAAAATATACCCGTTGCTTCCAAAGTTTCTCACTTCCCTTAGCATAGAGATCACACATGTGATAAGTTAAAAATGATTTACTTAGTAACTCTTCACAGGTCAGATTCATGTGTTTTTCCATGGAGCAGTGAGAAAGACAGGCAGTACAGCTTAGTTTCAAAAAGTGGTAAAAAAGTATTTGTATAGAAACACAAAGATGGCTTGCTAAAGTTATGCAGCCTGGGCTTGGAGCAGCCAGCCACACATCCTTCCTGGTAGGGTTACATGCTGGGAAATAAAGGAGAGAATAAAGAGTTGGATAACCCTTCCTCCCAAGGTGAAGGGGTGTGACCTAGCTAAGCCTTGCAGGACAGCTTACTCTATGGTCTTAACCCCTTCATTCATTAATTAGAGTTAAGCATGTTGGTTATATGAGGCTGAATTTATCCTACATTCATACTCCAAAAGGTCTTGCTTCTCCCATAGTTGCAACCTTGGATTCCAGCAGAAGGCATGCATGACTCTGACTCCTAGCTTCTGCCTGCAGTTTCTGCTCTCAGCTCCCACACATAACACCGGCCCTCGCTTTTGTCTTTTACCTACCAGCCAAGTGAGGGAGGGAGCCCACCCATTTGGTCTCTGGCACATAGCAACTCTGTGTGTGTGTGTGTTGCATTTCACTCCCTCCTTCCATGAAAATGGGTGTCAAGCTTCAGTTATCTGGAGGTGAAGAATTGTATGCATGAAATTCCATTACAATATTTCAGCATTCAGCAGGTATTACAAACAAACTTCCAAGTGGAATGCCAGTTAGTTTAAATAACTAAGCACCTCAGGTCACCCACCCAGTGATAGGTAGCTGTGTTCATTATTTCTACAAATAGTAATTCCACTTAGGATTCTCTGAATCTAAGCCAAGTGACTTCAAAGAGGCTCATACTTTGTTTCCGAAAGCTCTGATAAGTATATCAATCAGCTTCAATGTTTTACATGTAATGGTTTTAACCTGACATTTTCCCTATTTTTCTGCAAATATCTAAATGGAACCAAAAAATAATGAGCTGAGGAGAGTTCTCACAACTCCATTTGCTATGAAAACATATATTGCAGAAGGAAACTTGAGTCTTGCAACAAGAGCAACAAAAATTAGAAGCAGTTTTTTCGTAGAAGTGAGTCATATATACCACATGTAGCCACTTACAACTAGGATGCTCAACATGAAGTTGATGTGTTTAATCCTACCAATTAAACACAGCTGTAACTTTTGAGGCAGATTCTGTTTATTTCTCCACACCTGCCCAAGACCTGTCAAACAGGCTTTGCGGTTTTAAAATCTGCTGGTTCTTCCAGCTTATTCCCCTGATAATTTGTTATTTTTGAGGATGAAAATTTTCTGCTGTTAAGGGAGGCGACGAAGAGAAAAATAACTGTGCTCTCCTTTTTATACCCTCTCCATGAACGGAGCCAATTCTTCTGCCTGATAACTTCTGACTAGTAACGTTTTATGCATTCAATTAGATATTTCCATGGGTGGATGGGCGGGAGGAGCACAGCCATCTTAATGACAGAACAATTTAAACAACTGGGTTATCTTTTAATTATTCTAAAATGCTAGCCAAGGAAATCACTAGGAAATAACTAAGACCAAGTCTAAGGAATGAGTAGTGCTTGTTTGTTTATATCTGGATTTTCCTCCAAGGGGAAATCAATACATTTATATCTGGATATTTTCCCAGGAGGTTCAGGTTAGTGTACATGCTCCATGCCCATTTTATACTTCAGGGTGAGAGAGTGGTCATCCAATGAGCTTCAGGATTGAGTGGAAATTTGAATGCAGATGTCCCCAATCCCAGTCTAGTACACTAACCACTATTGACATGGAGCTCCAGTCTGCTCCGTCAATGAGAAAGCAGATGAAGTTGCTGTGCCTAATAACCTCCCCTGCTTGTTGTGGCAATAGAAGGTCCATAGAAGTTAAAGCACTAGAGTAGGTGAAGAAATGGAAATTGTATGGAAGATGTCACACCTGTTTCCTCTGCTTTGGGAAATCCTGAGTATACTATGTGATAGAACATTACTAGAAGATTTGTGGTCATGAAGGCTAGATGGCAAGAGACATAAGTAACCCCCAGCCAGTTATTAGAGAGCAGATGTTTGATCTACAAAAACACATAGCAGCATAAAGCATAATTTACAAACAGCTCATTCACCCACCTTCATCTAGTTAGTGGCTGCTTCTCATATTTCTTTGATTGCTTTTCTCACATTTTCTTGATAAACTACTTAAGCTGGATTTACGGAGTGACCTGGGGCTTGCTCAGGATTGAATACCTACCCCATCTGGGATCCATGCATGCTACAGGTAAACTGAGGTACACAGGAATCATAGGGTTACATCCAGCTGGCAGCAACACTAGAGGACTTAAGAAGAGTTCAAAACCCTGAGAGATTCAGATCTACAGATGGAGCTTCACACATGCAGACGGCCACCTCCTTCCCTGCTGAAGTCAGGGAACGTGTACAAGTAGCTACCTTGCATATGGAACATTTTCCTAATTCAAACAAGCAACGTAATAATACATTGGATATTCATTGGAATATCTCATTTGGTCAGTCCCCATTCTAACATATTACTTGAAATCACAAGCCTGTCACAGCTACAACAGCGAGCCCTTTTCTTTTGTAAAGGTCCTGCAAGGCTTGTTGCAGTGGGGTCAGTCAAGGATTGGCCTGTCCTGTGAATAAAAAGGATAAAAGAGTTGGGCAAATTAAGCTTCCTGCAGAAGAAAATAAAATAATTCAGAAACAAAAGGAGGGTTGAGGATTATTATTTTTTTACAAATTTAATTGCTCCTTGCTGTCATGCTAATCGCAAAAGCTTTTAAATGAACCCCAAGAAACTAATTTAGCTCATCATCACAGAGATTGCATTATTGGCTTACATCTTTTAAACCATTCAGAATTAGTCGTGCTTTTCAAAGGAAAGGCTCTAGGTTCTTGTTGCGTGCTGCAAACACGCCACAAAAACGAGGGATACTGCAAATGCCTTGTGTTCTTTGCTGTGGATGTGAAAACTGCATCACTGTAGTAGGGAAGGCCTCATCTGCACTATAGCAGGCATAGGCAAACTTGGCCCTCCAGATATTTTGGGACTACAACTCCCATCATCCCTGACCACTGGCCCTGTTTGCTAGGGATGATGGGAGTTGTAGTCCCAAAACATCTGGAGGGCCAAGTTTGTCTATGCCTGCACTATAGTGTTGCAGGTTTGGCGTGGTAGGGGTGGGGTGGGGGTCAAGTCTGCATGATGTCCCTTCCAATTTGGGGGTCCTGTACCTAGTAAGGGTTAAAAGCTGACGGATTCTAATGCTAACTAAGCAATTGTAAGATTATGGCCTTAGCTTGCCACTTAAGTACTTTCATTAGTATAACCAAAGAAGTTGATCTGTGCCAGGTGGGTGTTCCTCCTCATCTCACCTAGCTGGTAGTTAGGGGGAGAACAGCAGTTTGTCTGTGACATGAGCCAAAGGCAGACTACAGGCTGAAAAGCTGAGAGAGACTCACACTTGATTTGGTTGGATCCAAAGCTAGGAGAAGCAAGATCTGTTTGGGTGTTAATGCTGTGAGCCCCTCCATTTTAGGCTGAAGTATATATATGTAAATAAACCATATATCCTAAGGATGCCAGTCTCGGCAGAGCTTCATTCCAAAGATACAAAGTTCTCGGTAAGCTCCTGGATCCCCTGGAATCTTGCACAGCTGGAGGATTGGGGTGGTGTGTAACAATACAGTGGTACCTCAGGTTACAGACGCTTCAGGTTACAGACTCCGCTAACCCAGAAATAGTACCTCAGGATGAGAACAGAAATTGTGCACTGGCGGTGTGGCGGCAGTGGGAGGCCCCATTAGCTAAAGTGGTACCTCAGGTTAAGAACAGTTTCATGTTAAGAACGGACCTCCAGAACGAATTAAGTTCTTAATCCGAGGTACCACTGTACATTTAAAGTGATATTGTATTACTTTACACAGTTATGGCTTCCGCCAAAGAATCTTGGGCACTACAGTTTGTTAAAGGGTGCTGAGAGTTGTTCGGAGACCCCTATTCCCCTCAGAGAGCTACAATTCCCAGAGTTCACTGGGAAGAGGGATGGATTGGTAAAATACTCTGAGATGATCAGCGTTGTTGGTCATCTCTGCTGCTGGGGGGGGGGGGAATCAGCTGGCTTATGTGTGCCACAATTCCCATAAGTATCAGAAATAGTTTCATGAAAATAGAATGAGTCACAAAGCTCCATCCATATGCATGGCAAATGTGGAAAAACGAAATTCAAACAGAACTCAAAAAGACCTAAGTTCTATGAAAATGCAGGCTCAGCCTGGACTACAAATGAAGTTAACTAATTGTTTCAAAGAGAATTGCAGGACCAGTTTACATAGCTATGGCTATTTCCCCAAATAACCAGATCTAGTTGACAGGGCTTCTGAATCTAAACAGACCTACTTTCCCAGGACATGCTCCTTGCTGTTCCTTCTCCACTCACAGCCAAACAACCTGGGGGATAAGAGTCCTCTGAGAGTGCTTCACCAACCCAACTGGTTTTGTGCCAGCCACTGATGAAGACAAGACACTCCCTCTGCAGCCAACACGGAAACTGATGAGGCTAATGAAGCACAGAGTGTTCTGTTGTGCCTCCCAATAATCCTCTGGGGTGGGGAACACTCTGCCACTGCTTCACAAGCCTGGTCAGCTCCTAGACATACTGCTAACCCCACACATGGGACTCTGCACTGCCCTCTTCTCTGAAGATCAGTTGTTTCCCAATTAGCTGAGCAGTGAGAAGAAAATCACCAGGATTGGCAGCGACACAGTATTAGAAACTCAGGTACATAAGCTAGGCACCAAATGGTTCCTTAAACCAGGGTTACAGTCACCAAAATGGAATGCCTAGTTTCCAGTTTCGGGGCCAGGTGGCTTGAAAGACGTATTTTTCAATATGACATTTTGGTTCCTGAAATTCGTTCTGACTGTGCAGATAGAGTTCTACAGGATGTGTTGCTAGTGTGTGAAAACAGTCAAGATCCAAGGATTCCCCAGGCATGCACCTCCCTGGGCATCTTCCCTTGGTCACAAGTGGCTGATAACCAGGGGCAAAACGTGCCTGGTGGGTTTTGAATGCTGCAGGTGCATATGGCTGTGCATGTGTGTATTTGTGTGAGAGACAGTCGCCCTCTTCTTACTGATCAGGGGCTCTGCAGCCCACCCCCCCTCTTCCCTCTGCATTGCAGGAGGCTGCAGTAGATGACCTTTGGGATCTCTTCCTGATCTGCAGAAGTTGCATGTGGTGCGCATGAGAGAAAGAGTGAGGGTGCGGTTGAACATGCTGATTGCCAGCGCTGGACTACCCACCTGGCTTTTGGCCCCAATCCACTGCCAGCATATCACCCCTTATCCCAGTAGACAATGTTAGGCTTGTTGGACAAAGAGTCCATTATATGTCTCACACCAGCAACTAGTACAGCTGAACCTTTCGTCTACTGCACCTGCCCAGTTTTCACCAGTGTATGGCTAGAGAACTCAAACTTTCCTTGACACCAGCTTTCCCTTTCTGTTCCTATGACCTCATCCTACACATACATCTACACACCACATTTCCCAACAGACATCTGAGTGTTTATTCACTAATCTCATGCCAGGATGTCTTCCATTACTCATGCACTAGTCGTCTCAAAACATTTCAAGCAATTTACCAGCAAGACTCGTTTGATGTTCTCATGCAAATTGCACAATTGCAGATAAATTTGGAGCGTTCCAGTCACACAGAAAAAAGAGTATATGCCAACATTTATGTAAAATGTTGTTTTACCTTCAAACATTTCCTCTCTACGTTTTGTCTCAATAGCCCTAACTGTTACTATGACTGCAAAAACAAACCATGCAAACTCAACGTAGGCTGAAAGAGCTTGCAAATTAAACCATTCACGAAACTCTTCAAGTAAACAGGAAATCGATGTTGCAAACAAGTCTCTATAGCAGTGGGTGGGGAACCTCAGCCCCCAAGTGGGGTAGGGGCAAAATGCAGCCCACCACCCTTTGTTTTCTGGGCCTTCAAAAGTGATGGTTTCACACACAACCTCAAGTGTTTTTGCCTTGCTGGAAGGTGTTGCTGAACTCCAGTAATGGCTACTGCTTATCTGGAAGGAAAATTGACATGACATTCTTTTAATCTGACCACTTTTGCCTCTGGTCCAGCCCATTACTGGCAAGTGACCCCTTGAAAGCCTGCCAATATTGGAGGCCACCTCTCAGTCTGAACAAGCTTTCCCACCCCTGAACATGCAGCCGCTCCTTTTAAAGAATCTAGTGTATTTTAAGAGACTAACAAAGTGAGTTATTTTATATTTCTTGCCCGTTAAGAACTTGGGGCCGTTGCAACAGTTCTACAGAGATGTGTTAGATCCCTGTTATGGGAGTTTTCATAACAATCTTTCACAACTAAACTCACAGCCAGATAATACTGAGCTGAGTACAGCTGGTGCCACTTTTTATTTTATCTCTGTGTTTGCTAAATTTATATCCTGCCCTTCCTCCCGAAGGAGCTGATGGCTTTAGGCTTTGAGCCCATTCCTGAGCCAGCAGTTGGCAGAAGCCCCACTCCTGAAAGGCGTTTGGAACAGGGGTAAGCTACACCTGCATAACTTACCCTGGTGCAAATCACACTCACTTCGGAGTTCAGATTGCTCTGCCCATCACTTCATCTGCTGTTTGCAAGAAACGGCTCAAAGGTTTGAAATTGCTTCCAGTTCCTCAAAACACATTTCTGTCCAAGGTAATCACAAGCAAACTGTCTATTGGTATAATTAAAAATACAAATTAAGGTGAGGTAATTTATTCTTTGCTTTAAAAACATTGACTTAACACAATGCACTCATTCTGGGTGCTCATGATGTAACTTGCTGATAAGAATCTCAGCACTGCATCTTTCCTATACTGTGAAAGGTTTCCACAAAGAAGGTGGGTTTTTATCACATCTACCAGTATACTTTGCAATTGCTTCAGGTTCTGATTAGAAGAGGTGGATGCACATTTTTAAAAAATGAGATTAGCATTTTGCTAACTATTCATCATTGGCACAAAATGTGCTTGGCTTCTATGCAATATATTACGACATCAAACCCTTTCGTGACCAATGTTCTCTGTATGCCTTTTGTAAATACATTGCACTATGCAGAGGTAGACAGTATGCAAAAGCCCATTAGGCTTTGGCATGGGGTGTTTGGAGAGGGGCACTATCTCTGGTGGGGAACACTTCATGCTCCTTCTGGGTAGGTCATCCACCATTGGTCGCCCATTGTACGTCACCTTCATAGATCTGATGAAAGCCTTTGGCCTTGTCAGTCTGAAAGAGCTCTTCACACTGCTCAGTGAGATAGGATTCCTACCTAAGCTTCACAAGATGATGTTGTCCTTCCACAAGAACATGCGCAGCACCATCCAATATGACAGCTCATCGTCAGATACCTTCCCTATAAAGAGCTGTGTGAAACAGGGCTGTGTTCTTGCCCTAACTCTCTTTGGCATATTCTTCTCCCTCTTGCTCTCATATGCCTTCAGCTCAACTGAAGACAGTGTGTGCATATATTCTGTAGGTAGCCCCGTATCAAGAATTTCAGGAGGACTTTGGTTATCACATGGCAGGACAGACTTTCAGACAAAGATGTGCTCTCCCAAGCCCACATACCCAGCCTGTTCACACTCCTGGCTCACCAACATCTATGTTGGCTTGGTCATGTACACAGAATGGAAGATCTCCAGGGACATTCTCTACCCGGAGCTGGCTTCAGCCACTAGGCCTGTTGGCAGACCAATTCAGAGTTACAAAGATGTCTGCAAACATGACACGAACGCTGGCAACATTAACCCTGCTATGTGGGAATCCTGTGCAGATGACCACAGGGCCTTGGAGACAAGCAGTCAGGTCATATATCCATAGCAGTGACGAGAGGAGCAACGACTGCTGGGAGGAGTGCAGAGAGAAGAAACACCATGGCGCATCTTGTCGCACCAGTGCCAGAGGAGGAAAAAACCTAAACACCTAGCAGAGTTTCCAAAAAATAGACCAGAGGCAATTGTACCACACCCAGCAGAGCTTTACTGATACTGAAGGCAAATGAGCATAAATGATCACAAATCCATTACAATCAGGATTGGCACAGTCCATAAAAATCCAGTTGCAGCACTTACAGTAAAACTTACAAACTTATAATAAGATTTAACCTTAACACTATGCATACAGAAACAGAACACTAGAACAAAAAGAGATAGAAGAGAAAGTGAGTGAGACCCAGGCTCCTCCTGGTCTTACTATTATAGTCAGTATGACCCTGACAGAAAGAACAACAAAACCAGTTTAAACCAGCTGTACTCAGCTTCCCAGCAGAAATAGAACACAAACAAAAAACCTTCCTGTTTCTTTCACACATGAAGAAAATCTTTCACAAAAGAGAAGAAACATTCTAGAACCCTCTTGAACTAATCAGAATAGGAAAAATCTCTACACATCAGATCAATACTTTCTGCACTAAGAAATGCAGCACAACCAGATGCCTTAATCTGTCTGAGCTGCAACAAAACATGCCTCTCCTGTCTCGTTCTGTACAGCCACAGCAGGCACCGTAACTCTCCAATGGTTTGACATCACCCCCAAAGGCACACTCCTCCATTGTCTCCCGAGACAGATGGACGCCAACATTACGCTTTGGCATGGCAGTGGAAGAAATTCTGTGTTGGTTAAAAAAGAAGTAAGTCAACACAGAGAGGCCTGAAAAGAGCCATGCAGGTTGTTCTTGCATATACACATCAACCATCAACACACTTTAAATGCCTATTCAAGCAAATGTCTGAAGATGGTTATCTTCTCAATAACTAAAAGAAGAGCAAAGGCTAAGGCGTTGTCGGCAAGTGAAGTCACATTTGAGAGTAGATCCACTGAAGTTAATTGACCTCAGTTTATTTAATGAATTACAATATGTATCCCACTTAATCATAAAAACCATCTAAATGATTAGTCATGTTAGTTACAGTCATTATTTCCAGTGGGCCTCCCTCTAAGTAGGATCAAGAATGGATACAACCCAAAGTTCCTGGGTTGTTGTTTTTACCAATAAACACACGTTATTATGTTCCCATTGCAGAAGATTGCTCACGCTTTCGTAAAGAGTGAGACTTTGTTATTCACATTCTTAGTCCAAGTTCCCCCTGATGTACGCAAACTGAATATGCTCGTCGACAAGCAACAGATGTTGTCGTGGATGCAATGCAAGAACAACTTAATCCTCATTGGGATGAATGGGAAGGAAAGTGTGTGTCTTTAACACAAATCCTGTTTGTACTGATCAAACAATGGTTGTGGAAATATTTCTGCAGCACTCCACACTTTGTTACATGCTATATAGATAGACTAGTCAGTCATGAATGTCAGGGGATTTATGCATTCATATCTCTCTCTTTTTTTCTTCAGAAGCCAGTGGAGGCACAGGAAATTAAACTGGAACCCTCTAATCTCATGAAAGCTCTCTCCAAGTCACTTGGGGATGGCACTTATGAATTTTTCATTGTGGCTCTGTGGCGGGGTTGTCAAACAAAGATCAGCTGAGAACCTTTCCCAAGAAAGCTTGCTGCAAGGACACAAGTAAACATCGTATCAGACAGTTCTCTCCACCTGACGAAAGTGAATACTGGAAGCAGACCAGATGTTTGGAGAAGACACTGGCACTACAGAGTGTCACCAAAGGTTGTGTTCTGTAATGGCTCTCCATTACATGGTCATTTTGATTCCCTTCTCAATTCTTTTGTATGGTGCTATTTTGTAATAATGTCGGCATCATACAAAAGTGCCTTTCTGGTAGCAATTGCACAGATAATTGAAATCCTCACCATCCTTTGTAATCAAACTCCCTTTGAAAGCCAATGGGTTCTTCTCAAAAGCACAATCATCTCTAAAATCTCTGTATTTTTCCAGCATATACTTTTTATTTCACCCATTTTGCAGTTCTTAAAGATATGATTGAAGGAAATTGATTTCCAACACCTCCCAGATCTTAAATCAAGCAACTGTTGATCCTTTCAGGTGCTGATATGCTGACATCTTCCAGTGACACACTAAAGGTGCCAACTCTATATGCAATTACCTGGGATTAAGTCCCACTGAGCACAGTAAAACTTATCACAGAATCATAAAATTGTAGATTTGGAAGGGACCCCAATGGTCATTTAGTCTGACCCCCTGCAATGCAGGAATCTCAACTGAAGCATCCATGACAGATGGTCATCCAACCTCTGCTTAAAAACTCCCAGTGTTTGAATCCTTATGTATAGGATTGTCCTGGAATTTTTATTTTTAATGATAGAGATGTTTAATTTGAGTCCATTATATTGTATGTAAATGATATCCAGAATGGAACTGTAAGACCTTGCTGAATGCAAATGTCTAAAATGAATTATTCTTGCACACTAACTCCAGTGGATGCATTTATTGTTAAAGGAACAGGAAATGCTTGCTTATGTGTAGGAACTCAATATTTTGGATCAAATTTCAACCCTACTACCACATTTGGGGTGCTTGCTATCTTCTACATGGCATTTTCTTCAAACACTTTATGAAAATTTCTTCAATTTCCTTCAGCATGGCTTTTACCTGACCCAATACCTGAAGTTCTGACTCAGCAGACCTTAATCACTCTTGAAATTTGTTTGTTTTTGGCTTATAAGATTCAGAGGGCAACAAAAATCTCTTTTTAAGAGAACAACTTCATGCCTTACATTTTGCAACCTCTGACTCAGATAAAATTCTCTTAGCATTGGTTTGGCATTATGTGGCTCTTCATATGTAGCAGAGGTAAAATGATGTTTCATTGCACCCTGATAGTTTCTGAAATTAATCAGAGTCTTTCCACTGACCTTTGACTGAACCGAACACATCAATAATGGTAATTGACCATGGAGGTTAGAAATCCATTCGATATTTGATTATCAGGAATTCTTATTTACTGCTGATTGCCATCTATTTGTCTCCAAAAGGAAATCTGCCTAGACCTATGGAAATTCACACCTTGCATACTGATGAAGGATGACTGCTAATTCAGCTGTAGGGGCCTCTCAAAACTGAAAAGGAGAAATTCCTTTTAAATAAAATTAGACCAGTAAAATGATGGTACCTGACACTTACCTAGGGATGACTCCCATTGAAGTCAGTGGGACTTGCTTCTGAGCAGAAATGCCTGGAAGTGCACTGTAAAGATGCTACCTTTAAGTCCATTGTGTACAATGTAGGGCTTGTCCACACCAGTTTACTGTGTGTCTACAGGTAAACAACTTCACTCCCATTTAATAGGCATAGTCCACAGGACGTCACCCTCAAACAACACCAGACTTGATTCTTTCCCCCTGTATTTGGGGCAGCGGTGGAGCAAGCTGATCGTGAGCCTGGGGCGGCGTACATGCCCTGCACCCAGAGGCGGGGCGAACTGGGGCAGGACACTCTACAGGGCCTCCAGGGAGTCTGCCTGCCTCCTTCCACTCAGCTGCCCTACAGCTAAGGAGGAGACGGCGGGCGGACAGTTTAGAGCAGCACAGAGCCTGTTGGTGCCCAAGCCACCACATCACTCCCAGGAGAGATGCGTGACTTGGGTGTGCTGCAGACCCCACAGTGAGTGCTGCCTGGCATTTTGTCACCCCCCTCAGTGGTGACACCCAGGGAGACCCTCCCTCACTGCACCCCCTTCCTCAGCCCCTGAATTGAGGGTTTATGCCGTGCAGGGATAATCTGATAAATCTGGGGGGAACTGTGCTCCAAACTGCTCCACTCAGGGTTGCAGATAACTTGTTTCAGTGTTTTTGAGTGGGTGGCTCAATTGTCACTTTCTGTTACCCTAATTTCCATGCCCACTACTTCCTCAAAGCTTTAATTTCTTTTCCAGTATGCTCCTGAACAGAGGATTTTTATTTTTTGCTTTTGATTCCTCAAATTGGCCCAAACCAGAAAACTGCGCAATCAAACCACACAGAGACACAACGCAGATATATTCTGCAGTGATCTGAAAAGTGTGCGCTGAGAATTTACATTTGCTTTCATTTCATTTCTGGCTGTGCTCCTAACTATGTCCAGCACATTCTTGAATAGAGGAATGTAGCCTAATTTTATTCTTTTGATTCATTAGATTTGTGCAGAAGCGGAAATCTGCACAAGCAAAGAACTTCTAAAATGCCTATACCAGATATTGTACAGCGATCTCTGAAAAGTGTGTGCTGAGAGGTTACAAATGCTTTCGTTTCTTTTCAAGCCCTGCTCAATACTTTCTCTCTTTTTTTCTTTAACTCAAATTTGCACAAAAACTGCACAAGCAAATTTGCAATTGCCCAACACTGTGCTTTTACATACTTCTTGGGAGCATTTTTTTAAAGATGTGCAGGCAGCTATCTGTCAGTACTTAATCAGCATGATAGAATAAACAAATTATAAGGCGGAGACAAACACAAAAGGGAACGCCTACTGCTATGAATGGGAAAGACTGTAGTTTGTCCTTATATACAAATTCAAATATGTGTGGGGTGCATGCCCCCAGTCTAATTCAAATGGAGAAAAAGTGGATTAACAGCTAAATACTCTTTCTTTCACCTGCAAAAGCAGTTCCTCTCTGTTCTCTTGACCTCTCTTCTTAGCTAAAACAGAAGGTAATGACATGCCCACAAATTCTAGTTATTGATTGAAAACCACAGAGTTACTCTCCTGTAGCTACAAATGCATGCATGATTGTTATGTATTACAGGGAAGCCAGCAATCAAAAAGTACTCGTTGTGTTTTTTTTTTAATATCATTAAAAACCTTTATCCTTTCTATTAATTCTTAAGATGTCTAATGTTGCAAAGAAGTGAGGTTGGCCTTTGGAATAAATTGACCAAGCTTTTCTCCCCTTTCCTGTCCTTATTTTTTCACTTTTGAAGAAGATAAGGAACTTGGTAAGATAAAAATAAATCAAGCTGCAGCTGATTTTGTGAGCGGATGGACTCTACCTGTTTCTTTTAGATACAGTGGTACCTCGGGTTAAGAACTTAATTCGTTCTGGAGGTCCGTTCTTAACCTGAGGTACCACTTTAGCTAATGGGGCCTCCCGCTGCTGCCACCGCGCAATTTCTGTTCTCATCCTGAAGCAAAGTTCTTAACCCATGGTACTATTTCTGGGCTAGCGGAGTCTGTAACCTGAACCATCTGTAACCCACTGTATTTTAGCATGTAAAACTGTAGCCATCACCCCCACTCCTTTTCTGACATTCTATTTATACCTCACTAGACATGCTGCAAATTTCAAACAGACAAATGAAGTGTTATTAATGAAAACCCTGGAATGAATCTCTCCAATAGCCCTGGAAGCAGGGCTGCTGGGCTAGAAGGATCATTTGCCTTTTGCACAGCCCATTTCACACTGACCTCAACCTCATGTCAAAGGTTGTTAGCTTTTGTAAAACCTTTGGTCAGCCTCATCAGGCCCCAGGAACCAAAACTGAAACAAAATTGGAAAAATTAACGTATGTCCCTTCCCCTCCCTCCCTTCCCCACCCCCAAAAATATATGTGGTGGAAAATACAATATTTAAAATCAAAGCTGCATCCATTATTCATGTCCGCTTTCATCAGTCATTCCCTCCATTACAGAAAGTAGGTGCTCAGACAAAACACCTTTTAATGCAAAACACCTTATGGCGAACGTGTGCTGCAAACAACTGCCACAAATTCTTTACAAATGTAGTCAACCAGTTTGGTGTTGCAGCTTCTCTTACTAGGGGAAAGAACTGCAAACATAGGCTTTATCCTCCAAGCAGGGTCCGATTCCATCAGGCTCACAATCAGATGATTGCTGAGGGTTTGCACAGAGCCATGCATTGCACTTTGCAAGCCCTGAGGTTCAGCTGTTTGTCAAAACTGGCAAAAGCACAGTGTCTTTGCTCTCAAGGTTTGATTTCAAACCCCATGGGCAAAACATGGCTCATCTGATATCATTGTGATGTTGAGAGCTTGGACAGGTGGGCAACCAGTGGGGCTTGGGGAGATCCAGAGGGCTGGGTCCATTTCCTTTCCTCTACCCCACACATCCCGAAACTCGGCCCTCCAGCTGTTTGGGGACTACAATTCCCATCATCCCTGACCACTGGTCCTGTTAGCTAGGGATGATGGGACTTGTAGTCCTAAACCATCTGTGGAAGGCCAAGTTTGGGGATGCCTGCTCTACCCTGTACACTCTATGCAGAAGACAAGCCAGTCTACCATACTTTTTGTCCAAGTCAAACAAACTGTTTATTATCACTCATGAGACACAGTTTCAAAACATTACCTGCTTCACCTCCTTCACAGATGGTAAGAGATGCTGCACTGAATTTCATTAAACAAGCCATTGGATACTTTCCCTCGTACTAGTTTCCTGGAGTAATTATATCCAAATCCGTAGTAACTATTGTACTATTTTTATTAATTCTATTTAATTGTATTTGTATCACACCTTCTTCTCCAAGGAGCTCAGGCTGGTGGACATGGTTCTCCGTCTCCTCAGTTAATCTCCACAACAACCCTGTGAGGTAGGTTTGGCTGAGAGGCAGTTACTGGCTCAAGGTGACCCAGTGAGCTTCAAGGTCAACTGGGGATTTGAATCCTGGTCTCCCAGGTCCTAGTCTGACACTCCAGTCACTACACCACACTGCCTCTCCTAGTCCGTCAGACTATTTGATAGCCATTCTCTCTTGACTGCTCATTGTCCTTACTCTTATTCTCTCTGTAGCACCATTTCTGCCTTTATTACATGAGTACAAAGGCAACCCTGCACTCCTTTGCAGCAAATAATGCATTGCAAGAGGAGACTATGTCAGAGAAGACACCCCTTCACTATTCCTGTCCAGGAGGGGGGAGGAAATAATAATTACTCCAAATCCCCAGTCAATCTGCAGTGTTCCTTTTTCTCTCATCTCCTTGGGATGTTCTGAGTGTTACTGGATTTTTCAGCCATAGGATCTACAAGAAGCATTGACGAGGGGAAAACGTAGACCAATAGCAACACTTTATGTGGTAGTAGCCCATTACAGTGCATGGTACAGCTGTCCACAATCATTGATTTATCGAGGACGGTGTTAATCACCTCTTAAAATTCATACACACGAACACAAATCCAGCTAGGGGACATTGATGCTAAGGGGATGTCCCTATTCACCCAACACACATACACAACCTTCCCCTTTTCTTTACCAGATTTGCTTAAGAAGTGATGTAGCCCCCCCCCCACCTTACTGCATGTATACAAAATTGACAGGTTTTTCTCCTTGCATTTCATAGAGAAACTGCTGACAGGCTCTCCTTCTAGCAATATGAACCACAGACAAATGAAAGATGAAAGCACTCACTAAAAATCAGTGTCAATGTGTCTTAATCTGGATCTTACACAGTAGTGGTGGGATTTGAACTTTTTAAATTTTTGATGCCCTCTGAATATTATAGGCCAGAAATAATATGAGCATTGTTCAGTTTACATTCCCAGAGTACTGGAAAAGCTATTTGAGGCTGCCTTTCCTTCCACAAAGATGCGGAAGGTTTAGTTTATTAAAGGGTAAGAAATTTTATATTTAAGAGAAATGAAACCATTCCTTCACTAGCCTCAAAAATGTGCCTGATGTGGAAGATTTGATGTAGTCACATTTAAACAGCATTAATTTTATTTATCTATTTATTATTTTAATATTTATAAACCACATTTTTGTAAAAATACAACAGGGCCATGTACACCATACAAAAGTTACAGCAATGATAAAAACATCAATAAAACATCAGTTTAAAACATCATAAATACTGGTTGGTTAAAAAATAAAAATCTGCACATTTCAAAAGCCTGTCCAAACGACATTTTTAGGTGATGTCTAAAAGAAGACAGGGATAATTCCTGCCAAATCCCTACTGGTTGAAATTTCCACAGGGCAGGGTCTGCCGCACTAAAAGTTTGGTCCTTAGTAGAGGCCAATCAAACTTCAGGGGTGTGTGGAAACACAAGAAATGGCCTGTCCAAGGATCTTCAGTGACTGAGGTGGCGCATAAGGTGCCAGGTGGTCTTTGAGGTACTTTGGGCCCCAAGTTATTTAGGGCCTTGTGGTTTACAGAAAAAGCTTGAAACCTGCCCAGCAGCAGCAAATTGGCAATCATAAAATCACAGAATTGTAGAGCTGGACAGGAACACAAGGGTCATGTACTCCAACTGACTGCAATGAAGGAATCTTTTTGTCCAACATGGGGCTTGAACCCACAACCACAAAATTAAGAGTCTCATGCTGTACCGACAGATGGATCTATCCATGCAGATCCCTCAGCAGAGGTGTAACATGTCGCAAGTGGTCAGCTGCTGTGAGTAGTTGCTGCTTTCTGTGCTAGCTGCATCTTCTGGACCCAGATACAAGGGCAGCCACTCATAAGCTGTTTTATAGTAATCACAGTTTCAGCCACATTGGTGAAAAGCAGTCCCAGCCACAGAGGTCACTTGGGCCTCTAGGACCACAGTGGACCAAGGAGTAACCCAAGAGAGCAGACCTACTCTTTCAGAGGCACAGGCTCTTTCCACCACAGGCAATTAATCCATCACCCAAGAATGGGAATCATCCACACTGTCTTACCAGGATTCAAGCTCAGTTTCTTGGTCCTCATTCAGGTACCTGTCCCAGGGCTTGCACAGCCACTCCTGACTCAGATGTAATGGAGAAAGAGAGTTGGCATCATCAGTGTATTGGTGACACTTCAGAACTATTAATGCCCTCTCCCAACTGCTTTCATATATATGTTGAACAGCACTGAAGAAAGGAAAGTCCCACTCTCCCAAAACTACTTTTAAAGCATTACCTTGTCTTTACCCAGTTTCAGATGGCTTACATAAAATTAAAACAAATACTTCAATAAAAATAGCTACATCAACAGACCAACCATCAAGACCAACCACAGAACAATGGAAAACAATGGAAAATCAACAGTATCTAAGATCAGTAATCAAAAGCATTCTAGAAAAGAAAGGAACACTTCAGAGCTTTGAGGCAGCTGACCTGATTTAGCAGAGCAAATTTTATTTATTTATTTTCCATTCTTGCATACCACTTTTTGTCTAACGTGATCTTAGTAACACAAGCCCTAGAGGAGCATAGACCGGAGGCAGTGGTGGGGCCATAGCCCTTCTGTATACCAGAAGACTAAACAAGTAGACAATCTTCAAGCTGTTGACAACCTGAATAAACTGGCAATGCAAAAACACATTTTTCAATGTGACATGTGGCAAAATTGGCCTTAAACTAATGTCTGAAGAAAATTACTTGAGATCAGTTAAGTGATATATGTCATGAATAAGAACAATGGAGGACAGAACTGATGTAAGTGTGCCCTCAAAGTCATGAATAGCACCAGTGTGGTGCTATATGAAACTTTACATCCCAGTCATTCATAAATTCATGAACTTATTTTCTGCATTGCCAATGAATATGTTGTGTGCAGAGAGCATTCTTCAGCACCAACAGGGGAGCCACTCTTTTGCAGAAGTCCATGTGTGCACTTGAGTCCTTGTGCCATGGTGGCAGACAAAATAATTATTTAGACATCTTATTATAAGGCTGTTTCATACAATAAGCTTTGATACTTGTATACTATGCAGAACTAAACAATGCATGCACGTCACATCAGCTGTGAAGGCTGCACATAAGTCTACATGTATTACAAGTCTAACTGGCTATCAGTATTTATGGGTTCTACTCATGTGTGCTGATAAAGACTAAGAGGGCACAGATACACAATCTATGGCCTGATAGCAATATCCATCCTGAAAAGGCGATTTCCCGGAATCTTAGCCACTGACTCTTCTGGGTGAGAATAAAGCTTTGCTTGGAAAAGACTGGTGAGTGTTGCCCATTCCTCACTTGATGCCACCACATTATGTCCAATATCTTACTTGCACATGCTATTCTTAAAATCTTTTACATCTAAAAGTTTTCCATGCCTCAACCTCTGTCCAAGAGTAATATTCATTTAGAGAAAACCAATCTGTTCACATTTTTTATGCAATGCAAACATATATTTAATTTCTGGGAAAATGTTTTTGATTTAGGTTTTAGGACCATTTCAGCTGAAAAGTTATTAATCCTGAGTGTATGGTTAAGTACCACTTGAACAAACTGCACTTTCAGTATGAGACACGGAGCTTGTCTGAAAAGCTACAGTTGAAGTTCCATTTTCCCAGGATCCACTTACAGCTCCTTCTTGTTTCCCAAAAGACCTTTACTTCCCACAAATGTACCCATTTTGACTTCCTTTTCTGAGTTTCCTCCCTCCACCACCCTTTTAGACCTCTCTCCTTTCTACAGCAAGATGCTGGCATCTACTGCTCTCCTAATAGCGACCTTTACCATTTCTCAGCTTCAGCAGGAGTCTAGCAGCTTTCTGCAACCGTGACAGCATAGACAAAGTGTCAACTACCAGCCAAATAGATTTCTCACCCCAGTTAGATAGAGGCACCAGTTTGGTCCATCAAATATTAAGGCTAAACCTGTCAATCATCAGCAATATAAACACAGCAAAAGTGAGGGAGGGGTTGACCATATATTAGGAACTTGTTTATCCAAATGTATGACAGATCTTGAGGATGGCAGCTATACTGGAAGAGACACACCTTTGGGGTCTGCAAGGCTTTGAGGATGCCTGGTTTCCCATGGACATTTGGTCCATTTGGTCAACCAATGTGAGAACAGGACACTGGCCTGATCCAGAAGGCTCTCCTGATGTTCTGATGAGTAGGCATTACAGCTGCAGTGAGATGGGCAGTGCAAATTTGTTCCCTGTTACTTTAAGGTATAATATCATTGCAGCTGGAAATAATTTGCATCTATTTTTATATGGAAAGGGTTTACTCCATATTTGTGTCTTCTAGAAAACACACACAAAAGAACCCCTCCCTTGGTTCACACATCTATCCATTCATCTGCTGGAAAGAGTCAAACACATTCCGGATCACCTATTAAAATCTAATGCAGTCTTCTAAAAATAGCCCTTTCCTTGAGGCATTTCATTAGTAGCAGCTGGAAGATTAAAACAATATACATTACAACTGGTTCTGAACTTTTATTAAGACTTAAATGTCTGATCTACTATTTATAGCTACACATATTCCAACAGTAGTCTTATGGACTCATTATATTGTCTTAAAAAAAACCTGTTTCCAAACAGAGGTCATCCTTTCAATAATCGTTTTAAAGGCAAACGTAAGATCTTAGCCTCTTGCTGAAGTCTTGTGCTTAAAAAGAATATTGCAGTAGTATCTATGAATAGCTAAAAATTTATGGAATCTCTCATACTTTATCTAAAAATATCACACACTTCATTTCTGTTTGGACTGACTAAAAAGCAGAGGCTATTGTAACATGCAAGATTTAACAAGAGATACAGGCAGCATAAGACGAAAAAACAAGGTCTTCATTTTTCCATCACTTGATCCAAGATAAAAATAGAACACACTAAAATTAAATTAGTCTATGCGCCTTTATCTGGTCTTAATGTTTAAAGTATTTCCCTCAATGGGTCTAAATAGGCCAGAAAGCCGATATTTTTGTCCTCCCCTCTAGTTTTTTTTATAGGCAATATATTCTTTGACAACAGTGGACAAAATGGAACTCAAGCCAAAGAATATATTGCCTTTTAAAAAGTGCTAGAATTTTAAGACTTTCTTCCAAATTAGTATAAAGAGTTTCAATAGGAGGCCAAAGTGTTTTTCAGGTCATTCTGAGAATTCTAAGTATAGCAACAGTTGCTGGTCAACTGCAAGTCATTATCAGAGTTCTATGTACAGCAACATTTGGTGAAAACAAGATGAAAGGGGGTGTTGAGGCTCTGGAAATATGTAAATTTACTAAGTGCTTTTGTCAGAGCTGCTTGAGACAACGGCTGGGTTCAGACATAACTAAAGAATAGTTGGTTTAGCTTAACTCAAGTTTGGTTTTATATCAAATACTACCACACACAAAAACCTGCTAATTGGGTCCCCCCACCACCACCACCAAACCACAATCTGAAACCGTGGATTGAAGTTGGCTTGAAAAACTCTGCTTGGTTTGTATCAGTATCCTGGCTCAGTATCCTGGCTCACTCCTAGTTGACGTGTCACTCTGTCCTTACCACTTACCCAGCCACAGAGACACAAGGGAAGAGAGGCTGGAAAATGAAATGATCCAGCCACCTAAGAAGTTCTCACTGGTACTTCCATAGTCTTCTCTATCCCTCCTTGTGCCGCCTGGCAACAGCATCTTTTCTAGATCTACACTGGCCTCCAGCCCAGCTACTTAGCTCTGCAGGAGTAGCCTTGCGACAAAAGCAAAAAAATTAAGGGATCATGGGTGCTTTTACCTATAACAATGCCTATGTTAAATGCACACTTTCACTCTTAGCAAGCTACATGAACAGTTCAACCAGTGCAATTACGCAGTTTGATTACTAAATTGTTTCTGCAACAACTTGCCCTTTCTACCCCACAAGACCCAGGTTATCGCTAACACCTGTTCTTCTGCTTAATATCTAGTAAAATTTTGGCCCTGAAAAAACACACATCCATCTGCCTTTAATAAAAGAGCAGTCACAGCTGGAAGGACTTGGGTTCAGGAGGTTTTAAAAGAAAGAGTTAACGAAGAGATGCTTTAGGACTCTGTTTTAAAAACAACAAGGAAGATTTCCAAGGTGGGAAGTGTTTGTGTGACCCAACCCATTTATGCAACTTGTCAAAGGCAAGAGAATTGGTACACATGGCTTCAGTATATCACCTGGGAATTCACATAAAAGGGGTCAGACAAAATGACATTAGGCAATACAAGCCATCACCTGCAAAGGATTCTGAATTTCTTCCGTAAACCATGGTTGAAATAAACTATAGCTTTAATGTTCCATTTGAACACAGTACAGGCTGCTTGTGCATCAATGTGACCAATATATATTTGTGACCAATAGCTATTTTTCTTATTCTTGGCCATCAGAGATTTAAAGGAAACTTCTCTTAATTAGCCTTTATTAGGTTAATCATTCCAATACAATGGTCTGCTGCTTAACAAGAAACATTCTTTTTTAAAAACAAACAAACAAACAAACATTTGGTGTTTTCCAAGTTCAAACTACAGCTTTTAATATTCCTTAAGCAATGCAATATTTTATTTTGCAATCTGATACAAAATATTTCTCTATTTTGTGAGGCCAGTGGTCATACTGAGAGGGGCTGATGAGAATTGTAGTCCAAAACATCTGAAGGGCACCAGGATATACAAGCTGCAGTATTGGAAACAACGCTACCATGCTGTTCCACAGCTCCCTTGCATTGAGCATAGCTCAGTGGTAACCCATATGGTTTGTATGCAAAAAGTTGTGGGTTCAAACCCCACCATCTCCAGGTCGGACTATGAGAACATCTGTCTGAAACCTTAGAGAGCCACTATTATGTAGCATAGAAAACCCGTGGCCCTCCAAATGATGCTGAATTACAGCTCCCATCATTCCTAACCATTGGTCATGCTGGGTAGAGCTGAAGTACAGCAACACTTGCAGAGCCACAAGTCCCCCATGTGTGATACAGGCACTGCTAAGTTAGATGTACCCATGGCATGACTTGGTATAAGGGATGCTTCTTAATGGGTTTTGTACAAGAAGCTTGACTAGTGGTCTGTCTCCAAAGACTATGCATTTTCTCAAAAGCTTCATTTATGAAAAATGAACTATTTTTAGCTTCACAAATGCACACGGTGTGAACACACAGCTTTCTATGCTAATGTCAAACAAAATCATGCATGAAAATCAAGTCCTAGTGTAATCCTAGAAGTGCTCCCCCAGTAGATAAAATGGCAGATGCACAGCTCATTACAAAGGAAATGTTCAACAACTAATTCAGACAAGCTATTTATGGCAACTCTGCATTCATCTTTTAAAGAACAATGCAAAGGCATACAAATTAGCTTGTGCAATTTGTCAAAGGCTGCAGAGAATCTGGAGCATAGGGCAAAGTAATTTGGGGTTCTCGTTTCAAACTTTTCTACCTGCTGGGATGTTCATTGTGACCCAAGAGAACAGATGTTTACCTTGTTTTCTCTAGCTCTAATTTATAGAAAACTCCACTCGTGATAGTCTGAAAGTCACAAGGCTGGTGGAAACAGTGGACAATGGAATGGGTGTGTTGCCCATTGTGGGGTACCTCCTGAGGCATCTACCTCACACTGGCTCATGAGTGGGCTGGCTCTGTCCCTGCCCACACACAGATAAAAAAACCAAGATCACTTGGTTAGGTGCAAGCCAATAAACATTCCCAATTTCCCCCCAACTGCAACCTTTGAAAGCAGTTTCCATGTATACCAGGTGAGTGTGTAGTTTTCTGCTATAGAGCAATTTTATACCCAGCAAGTATGGTAGATGTCAGGCAGTCTGTTCACTTGCTTGTCTAGTGAAATTGTCAACAGTCCACAACTTTCACCCTAAAATCCTTCTATCAAGCACCACTCATAAGAAAGCCGGTACACAATTCTGTAGTAAGAAAGGAAGAGTTACAAGAAGCAAAGGGATTAAAAGCATCATATTGTTAGTGTCAGTAAGTCGCAAGCTGATTGGCTGTTCTTGCAGTCTATCAATCTTGGGTGGAAGAACGTCAAACCATAAAATCTGTTGCTTGTGAAACTAGTTCCACTTCAAAGGGTCATTCTGCCAGTATATAGCTAGCCTTAAGAAAAATATTATTTTGATTACAATGTCAATATCATAATGGTTCAATTATTTCCATTCAGTGAGCACCGAAATGAAAAAAGGCTACAGAGTTATTGAGTGTTTTTCTTCTTCAAGATAAGTTTTACAATCAACATTTTTTTAAAAAAAGAAGTTGCACGAGGATCACTCAAAAGTCAATTTGCATATAAACAGTTTGATTAACTAATCTGGAGGAACACAAATTGTGTACAACACTAATTAACCCCGCTAAATTGGGAACCAGACAGACATGGAAATTTTCTTCATAAAATAAAGTAAAATACATAAATCTCTAAGTCATATTTATTAGGAGGAAATACTGTACACAAAGCACACCAGAACAAACTACTGGCTCAATGTCTACAATATGAGCAACTACGCTATCTAAAACAGAAAGCCTGGTTAACATTATTATCACTTGTGTTATAATTCCTTAACTGTATCCTCGCCCTCTTTAGATCAGGGGTGGGGAATCTGTGCCTACCCCCGGGTATTACTGGACTACAAATCTGTTCGCCTGGGTCCTACCCTAAAACTCTAACCACTGCACCACACTGGCTCTCATTCCATGTGAAACAAAGAATGCTGGCGATAGATAACATGAAGGTTTATGCACAGTTTCTGAAGGGTGAAGCCATCGTCACTAGAACTAATGGCACTGAATTTATTGCAAAGCAGGTTCACCATCATTCATCTTGTCTTGCATACCAGAAGGGAGGCAAAAAACCTCAGCCCAAGAACAAACAGCACGAAAGGCAAAAAATACTGTCTCTTTGCATGACAGTAAGGTGGTACATTCCACAGAATGTTTCTATTTTTATTGACGAGAAAAACTGCCAAGAAGGAAGAATTTATCTGCTAAAAAATATTTATATTCATATCCAGTACATGTTTTCTGTAATAGAAAATGGAAAGCCTGGAAATGCAGATAAAGAAGGCATATTGACATAGGCCAAATTCACACATAACGCTAAGTTAATCCTAGGTTTATTCTTGACTAAAGCTTGTAGTTAAGGAGAAAAGAGCTTAACCACAAGCCTGGGGTCAGATGAGCCACATGAGCCAAACTTTGGCTTAATTGCCAAGCCAGGTTGGGTTTCCATAGCAGTGACCAGAGGGGAAATGACTGCTGGGAGGAGCACAGAAACAAGAAACACCATGGCAGAAAGTGAGGAGGAATTAAAGAACCTCTTAATGAAGGTGAAAGAGGAGAGCACAAAATATGGTCTGAAGCTCAACATCAAAAAATCTAAGATCATGGCCACTGGTCCCATCACCTCCTGGCAAATAGAAGGGGAAGAAATGGAGGCAGTGAGAGATTTTACTTTCTTCGGCTCCATGATCATTGCAGATGGTGACAGCAGTCACGAAATTAAAAGACGCCCGATCCTTGGGAGAAAACCTAAACAGCATTTTAAAAAGCAGAGACATCACCTTGCTGACAAAGGTCCATATAGTTAAAGCTATGGTTTTCCCAATAGTGATGTATGGAAGTGAGAGTTGGACCATAAAGAAGGCTGATCACCAAAGAATTGATGCTTTTGAGTTATGGTGCTGGAGGAGACTCTTGAGAGTCTCATGGACTGCAAGAAAATCAAACCTATCAATTCTTAAAGAAATCAGCCCTGAGTACTCCCTGGAAGGACAGATACTGAAGCTGAGGCTCCAATACTTTGGCCACCTCATGAAAAGAGAAGACTCCCTGGAAAAGACTCTGATGTTGGGAAAGATGGAGGGCACAAGGAGAAGGGGACGACAGAGGACAAGATGATTGGACAGTGTTCTCGAAGCTACAAACATGAGTTTGACCAAACTGCAGGAGACAGTGGAAGACAGGAGTGCCTGGCATGCTCTGGTCCATGGGGTCATGAAGAGTTGGACACGACTAAACGACTAAACAACAACAAATTTCTGGTGAAATAGATAAGTGCTTATCTGGATAGTGGTTATCTAGTGAAATAGAGAAGTCTATTTCTGTGAAGCCTGAATTCCTTGAGCACCCCTACATTATCAAAGGAATTGTTGGTGAAAATGTGTTTATGGATGTGCCATTCTGCAGGAGTCTCAGTACAGAAATCTCCTATGAGATGAAGCTCAGTTGTGAAAGAAGCATTCACTTAACAGAAGGCTGCAAGCATTCAAGCACTGGATGCAGCTTTTGCTCTGAGCAAGGAGACATTAAATGTGTTGACAGATGCTGATTTTCAGTTCCTGAAACATATTCTTGAAGGAAAGGCTGGTGCTCCAGATTTATTGAAACCACTATTTATATGCTTGCTTGCAGGGCTTTATTCAAGGAGAGGAAAGGATAAGATAACAAAAAAGATAGATAAATCATTCTCTTGTTATATGTTATATTCAGGTACTACTGAGAGTCTGAATCCAGCAAAACATCTTTAGCTCAGGATGGCTATAAATGGCATGATTAGAAGGACACTGATGTTCTAAACTAGGAACAGGGAACCTGTGACCTTCTTCCCCAGAAGCTGAACTACAGCTCCCGTAATCCCTGATCATCAGCCATGTTGATTGAGGCTGAAGGGAACTGAAGTTCAACAACATCTGGAGGGTCACAGGGGTTAACTATAGTACAACTGAGAAGTGGGACATCCTGGGCATTTTCATCAGCAAGTCAAATGTGGCCGATCTTGTAAGCGATAAGGTGAATTCCTATGACCTCTTTTGTGTGTTCACTGAATGTGTGAGGGGTTGGAATGGTTAACACACTGGCTGACAATATTGAAATTTACAGGCCTAACATAGGTTGTTTTCATTAAATTCAATGGATGTACTCTGAGTAAAACTTAGTTGAATACCACCCCATGTATTCAGTCACAATGTGAAGCGAGAAAAGGGCCATAAGTGTATACAGCCGTAAGCATGTAGCATCCCTTCACTGACATGGGAACCTTGAATGGCCAAGCCTTCCCAACTGGATAGAGGATCTGCAGGGCACCAACGCTGGATATGCAGTTGCCTATTCTACTCCTTCGTGGATATGTGAAGGGGTTTATATGAACATCGTTATTATATGTCTAGCTTATGTAAATTGCTAAAGTTAATAGCTGAAAAGCAACTCAACTAAACACACTTAAAAGAAGATGGTGTGCATTTGATACTATGATGTCACCAGCAGTTCAGATTAAAGAAATACTGAAGTGGGTGGGGTGGAATTCAAAAACATTCACTGGCCAACTACCCCAGCAGAAGTTCTGGTCCCTACTTCAGATCATTATCTCTGGCTGTAGTTCCACCAAGCAAGTTTCATTGTCCCTGCATTAGAAGTTAACACATCTGAACCACAAGACAATCGCATATGATCTTGCAACTACAAAACTGGCTTTGACACCTTAAGAAGAACCCCATACAGTCTGATCATCCAGTTTCGATGATTTCACATCCAGAGAAATAATCTCTTTATTTTACAATTCATATAGGGTGCTTTATTCTGGGCAAAGCACTTCACACACAATCTAGAGCAGCTGTCTTAGGGCACCCTTGCTTCCAAGGAAAAGCTTTGCTTTGGCATAACTATAAAACTACACAAGATAAGCTCTGAAGATTGAGAAAGAACTGCAAGTGTCATCCTTATTCAATATTCATATCCTAGAGAGGAGCAGAAATTGAGGGGCTTGTTATTCTCTGTGTTTTCTTCATGCAGGGAGTCCCCTCAGGCACTCTTTGTTCTTCATGCTTCTGTGGATGGGAGCCTGATTAGTGGCCAAAGGCTAGTTTATGCTGATGCCTGTATATTTGTACTAAATCTATTCTTTGCCCTGAAGAAACCTTACTTTACCATACACACCTTGTCAGCTGAGGAAAGAATATGCACACTTTTTGACTCAGGAGTTGGTTAGAGGAGTCAACGAGATGCAATGTCAAAAAGGTACTTTAGTCAGCTTTGCCTGTTTTCTTTCTCCTTTTAAAATTTGTATTTATTTATCATAGCATGTAAGAAACTGTTGTATCAGCCAATAAACAGGAGCCATAAGCCTGTGCAAAAGTGGCAAACTGTTCATTCTAGTGAGAAAATTACAATAGACAACCCGGCATCTGTTTAGAAGTGTGAAAAGCAGATAGAAAAGTAACTCAGTAGGTCTCTTCGAAAGTTTCGGTGAGTTTGAGAGGTGGCTTTGTCATGTGATCTTCCTGAAATAAATGGTTACCATACTGCAGGCATGTCCAACTTTCAAGAGACTGAGATCTACCAAAGATAAGCTTTCTTTAGGGAGCCAAAGTTGTTGAGCTCTCCAAAGGAGAGGTTGCAACTCAACAGTAGAACAGTTGATTTGTATGCAGAAGGTCTTAGCTTCAACTCCCCAGGAGTGGCCGTTCCAGTGGGGTGTGCCACTCAGCTGTACTCCTGACAGCAGCATCTCTGTCACTTTACCAGAATAGGGCAGGGATGACCGCAAAGTCAGGGCTGCTCTGGTACACGGGCAGGAGCATTAGATCGCTCTGCCAGTGCATAGCTCCAACCAAGCTGCTACCTTGCCCTGCCCTGTCTGTGTAAGCAGAAGTGACACTGATGTTGGGAGGACAGTCATGCAGCTCTGCCCTACCTTCTGGCTGCTCCATTATCTCCTATTAGGGCTGAGAAAGATCATTGCCTGAAACCAGTGCTTTTTCTTCTGGGGGTACACAGGGGTACACATACTTTGTGAATCTAAGTTTGGTCTCATTGAGGGGCAGTATTTCAATATGAGTAGGAAAATGAGAATATCCTAAACATTTTTTGAGAAAACAAGCACTGCCTGAAACCTTGAAGAGCTGTTGTAAGTCACTGTGAAAGATATTACTAAGCAAGGTGGACCCAATGGGTTGAATAAGGCAGCTTCCCACCTTCCCATCTCCATTCTTGTACCTTTCCCTGACATAACCTGACACATACTTTCACCACTTAGATACCTCACATGTAATATTTACACATATTTTCAAAAAGTAAATACCAGGATGAATTAAGATGTTGAGCTTTTCTTTTTTTTTTAAGGAAACCACCGAGATTGTGGTAAACATATGACAGCCCTATGTTAAATACTCTTCACGTTGATATTTATTTTGCTAATCAGCAATTTTCAAATCACATAGGCCATATAACGTTGAATCGTGTTAGCCAACTTGCTTTGAGTGCAATCCTATGCCTACCTTGATGGGTAGTAAATCCCGTTGATCTCAGTGAGGCTTACTTGCGAGTAGGCTTGAATAAGAGTCCACTGTCCTAGAGAAATTAGTTTGACAGCATGGAACCTTATAACGGAACATTACAATTTCTGTGAGACTAGGAAAGGGAAAGTAATTGTGCATAGCATTTCACTCAATCTTGACAGATAGTCCCTTTATTTTGCTTTAGCTGTGTTCCACCACACATCTCCCATTCTGCACTAAAGCAAATATGTTGTTCAATGCTGGTTCAATGGAATAACCCAAGAGCATTTTCATTGAGAACAGATTAGTATCCCTTGTAGTTTCCTGGATTAGAATCCTCAAAACGAGGAATTAATAATAGTAATGATGGCACAAACTAAAATGTCCACCATAAACAATGCTCTAATTACTTTGTTTATAGGGGAGGAAGGGGGACTCTTAACTTGCTGACTTTCACAATGCCTAGTCATGCAAATAGGAATTGACAACTCAGTCTATTATTACATGGTCACAGTATGAGTAATGCACACATTGTCAAAAATGTGGTTCGTTAGTCCTATCACATATGCATACTGCACTTCTTATATACGTTTCTGGTTATCAAATGATACATAAAATTATAATACCACACGGCTTAGGTCAATGAAATGATCAGATTGTGAGACAAAGGGGTCTTGTTCTTTCAAAACACGAGATAAATTAGACAAAGTGCTAGAATAAGTCCTGCAAAATTCCTTTAAGCTACTTCATGAAAACGGTTTAGACTGCAGTCCTGTGTATAATTTCTTAGGAGGGAGCTCCTTTCAACTCAGGTTTGAACTGTACAAAATATAATTATGGACAAAAAATGTGGAAAATGTTACACCAGAATGCAAAATCCACAGACCAGATGTAGCCAACAAGGTGCCATGCAGATGTTGCTGGACTACAACTCCTATCAGCCCTGATCATTGACCACGTCAGTTGGGACTGGTAGGAATTGTAGTCCAACATCTGGCTGGCATCACATTAGCTATCACTGCCATGGACTATGTGGGAAAGAATACTGGGTTTCTTTACAACAGGGGTGGAGAACCTGTGGACTTCCAGATGTTGCTGGCGACGAACTCCCCATCACCATTGATTATTGGCCGTAATAGCTGGGGCTGTCCAAAAATACCCTTGAAGCTCACAGATTGTCCATTCCTGCCCTACAGTTACTACCCATTGGATCTTTTCAGTAATGCCATGTGGATTTCTCCTTGTAACATAGCATTTTTCATAAGCTGTTCTCTACAAGAGTAATTTGAAAGCACTTTGCTGGATAAAAATAATAGATTGGAGCCAGATCTTAATAAGAGCAAAGTACAGGAACAGCACAGGAATTTCTCAATGCCAGAAATAGCTCCCACACTTTGAAATGGTAAATTCTATTGCTTGACGTAGTCCAGTTTACATGATCATTCCCAGGCCTCACCCCCAATTCTGTCAGTTTCTTCAGTGGATCTGCACAAAACAGGAAGAGAAGCCCCTATATAGACATGGCATACATGTTATTTGGCACACAATGGCTACACCATACCTCTGCTATCAGAGGCAGTATGTCTCTGAATACCAGTTGTTGGAAACAGTAAGTGGGGAGACTGCTCTTGTGCTCAAGTTCTACTTCCCATGGGTATCTGGTTGGCCACTGTGAGAACAGGATGCTGGACTAGATGGGCCATTGACCTGTTCCAGCACGGTTCTTAAGTTCTTATATTGACCACTGGTTTGATACAAACCTAATAATAAGCGGCTCAGCACTACAGTAACTCAAGGACCACATATAAACTGACCCAGGCTCTGTGTTCGTCATCTGAGGTCCTTCTTCATGTGCCTCTTCCAAAAGAATGGGCCTTTTCTGTGGTGGCTCCCCATTTGTGGAATGCACAAAAGGGAGGTTTAGCTGGCACCTTCATTATATATCTTTAGGCCCAGGCAAAAACATTCCTCTTCAACCAGCCTTTGGCCGATTAATATTCTCCAGCATTTTAAGTGCATTTGTGTGACAAGAGTTTATTATTTGATTGTTTCTGTTTTAACTGTTTATTTGTACTTTTATCTCATTTTTTTATCTTGTGAAATGCCCTGAGATCCTTCGATGAAGGGCAGTCTATAAATCTAATAAAGAAAAGAAAGAAAGAAAATAGTTGGGTTCAGCAGTTTTGTATGGTACCACACTCCAAATAGGAAAGAGAAGGATGAATTAAAATGTATGGTGCGGAAGCTGAGCTGCAGTCAAATCCACGCTTTGCCTTATCTTCTGCTGATCAGCATTCACAATCAAGCAGATATTTCAAAAAGTGAGCTTGTAGGAAATAGAGAAAGTGTTTAGCTCCTATCAAGGCAGTAAATCAGAAAATGACATTCTAGCCAGGCATCTGTGCCTCTTCTTTCCGTTTGATATCTGAGACTCTATTTCAATACCTAATTTCTTCCTTACCAAGGCTGGATCTAGACGCATCAAAGGAGTATTTCAGTTAAATGCATTGTAAATTTAAACAGGGGAATCAGTTAGAGAAAAATGGGACTCCACAGCGCCTTCTGGTGGCACAATGTTATATCACATATACAATGCATATAAATCGCTTTTTCTTTACCAATCTGAGTCCCCAGAGATATCATACTGAGATTTGACAGCTCAGTATAAAAAGACATGTAATTTCATGTACATTATATCTTGTGGAATCAAATCAGTTGCCAGCACTTCACATTAATTTTTCTGAAAAGAAGTCTTTTGGGTTCAGCTTCTTGCTCACATTAAGCTGTCCGCTAAAGTAAAGTAATAAATTACCAGTTTCAATTGACAGTGGACTCCACAAAATATTTGTGTAAGAAGTGCACTGGGGGAGGGGGATATCTACCTACGCACCTATCTATCATCTATCTATCTATCTATCTATCTATGTCTTACATTTCTACAGTTAAAACTGTATATAATGATTCCCAAGGAAATTGATACCAGTATTGATTTCTCCTTTCTTATGCTCTGAGCAATGTCATGCTATCATTTATACAATTCTATACATAATTCAGGTTTTATAACTGGATGGGAAATCATTGCTTTTTTCCTGGGAGTACTCGAGTGTATGCAGTACCGGTACCTTTTTCTCTCATATACATATACATACATATATATATATATATATATATATATATATATATATATATATACACACACACACACACGCACTGGGAAAGGTTACTACTGTATATGAGACTGATATTTATTTTAAAAAGACTGTAGAAAATGTAAATAAGGAACACTTTTTGTTATATTTTTAAAACATATATTCTTAAACTGTATTATGTTCTATGAACTTCAGATGTCTTTTAAGAAGTAGAATCCTGGGAGAAACTGATAGTGTTCAGTTGCCCAGATTTCAGTAATCAAACACAGTGAATTTTTTGTAGGAACCTTAACTGAGTATTTTCTTAGATGTGGATGAAAGAGAATTGACTCAATCCAATGATCTACAGGATTCCAGCATGACCATAAATCTCCACTCGAGAATTCAAGTTGTCCATCAGAGAAGCAGTAAAAGGCTCTCCCACAACCTCTAAGTGTTGGGTTCAACAACCATCATCACTCACTGGGCTAGATTGACTAATAGTCTGACTCTGTATAACACAACTTCATATGTCACTAAGTGTGTTCAATTGCCCTTATACCTCTAGTTTCTTGGTAGAGATCTATAATTGTCAGTTCTAGCAATCTTTGTGATGGTCAACCATATATTGCACAATCCTTCTAGATCAGGGTGGTCCAACTTTTCATACCAAGTAACAGTACTTGGGCACAGAAGCCATGGGCTGCACACTGCCTTATCACAGCAGTGGGGGGGGGGCAAAATTTGATGCTCGCCCCCACACCTTCACATTGTCTTCCCAAAGCCAGCTAAGTGAGAACCTGGGCTTTGGGATTGAAGCAGAAGGCTCTGGAAGGGTTCTATAGCCCTCCCACCTCCTTCCCAAAGCTGGGAAAACAATAACTAAGATTTGGGAAGGAGGCGAGAGGACTCTAGGACCCTGTCAAACTCTTCCTTCCCAAAGCCCAGAGCCTCACTTACCTGGCTTTGGGAAGGCAGCAAGTGGGCTGGGGCATCATATGTTGCTGAGGGAGGTCAAATTAGGCCATATGTTGGACCACCCTGTTCTAGATAAATGGCACGATACCATAAGCATGCAAACATTTTGGGCAATTGGAATCTTACTTAAGCAAAGACAAAAGCTTTAATAAATATGTTTTGATAAGGGCGAATTGGCATGAGGTGCCCTAATTTCTGTTTTTACCTTGCCTATCCTCACAGACTCAAAATGACTTCTGATCATATTAATATGTCATATACTGCTTTGAAAAACCCCTAATTACTCAGCAAACTTTCCTATTCTCTGCACGTTTCTTAGCATAGTCTGTAATCCACATTTTGTACAAAACCACAAGAATTAATGCCAGGCTTCCAGTGCATCATGCATTTTTCAAATCCTCCCTTAGTATTTGACTAGTTGACATGACTAATTGCAGTGCATCTATCTCCTTCTGCAAGTATGAATTCTTTTCTACCCCTTTAATTTTTAAAAAACTTCCCATTTAAGTATGACTGAGAGCACCACCATATGCTGTGGGCAATGAAATATTCATTATCATCCAAAACAAGGAGAGGAATGTCAAAGTTGGGCATAACTAACTAAGGGAATCCTGTACTAATGGTGAGGAGATTGATCTTGCCTCAGAGGTGAATCCAAAAGGTTCCTCAAGAGTTGGATCCTTGTCATATCTCATTTGCAACCCATTGATTCCATATCATCATGCATTATAGACTGAAGAATCATCTCACAAGGTAGAAGAAGTTGGAGCTAAACAGTCCTGTCACCATATTTCTTTGAACAAGAGTCTCAATGAATTTAGGTACATTCAAATTGGCTGTTGTTCCCAAGAACTCTCGGTCACACAATTTAGTTTATTCACTCACCCAGTAGCAAAGACTAGCAACTTATTGTTGGCATGTGAGGACTATGGGTTGGCGAGTGAAGACTAGCAGCTCCAGATGTTCTGCTTGTGCAACGGAAAGCACTCTCTTTCCTCCCATTCCCCAGTCCTCCTAAATCTGTCCAATCCTCAGAGCAGTTTAGGGGAGGACACAGGGCGTGTGTATGGGGAGGACGGGAAAGTCCCATTATGCAAGCAGAAATCCTTACACTGCCAGGATGTGTTAGCTGAATGCCACCCACAAAAACATATCTCCTTCTTATATATGAACTGTGCCAGTCTAGAATGTAGCCTCAAATGGCTGGGGGCTGTTGCTGTGCTGAAAATTTCTCCTGTGTCAACCACATTCAAAAGCATTCAAAAATCATCAAAGGCGAGAGAAAAATTCCATGAAATTCTCATGTGTGGCATGGGGGATGCAGATTGCATGTTGATGGGCACATGTGAGTGTCCTTTGGTTTTTTTTGTTTTTTTAAAAAATATTTTATTAAGGGTTTTCTTGTTTTACAGTGTAAGTGTAATGCCTCGTATTTTTTTTTCTTCCATGTAACATTTTTACAAATCCGTTTCATTTGATGAGGCATTAGGGAGAGAAGAAAAAATAAAGAAAAAAAGAAAGGGGGTGGAGGGAGGGGAGATGGATGGGGGTGGGGTCGGGTAGCGGTGTTTCTATTATGCTTAATGTATGTAGAGTTTGGTGTCAGCGTGCTTGTGCTGTTCACTTGTGTTCCTTTGGTGGTGAGAGAGGTTGGGGTTGGCCTAGGGTGTGATTGTTTGTTTGTGATTGGCTGTGGTGATCTTTGTTTTTGTGTGTGAGTGAGGTGGGTGGGTGTTTTGGATCAGGTTAGCCATATTGATTTGTATGCTGTTGGTGGATCATTGTCGTTGTCCTGTTGGGCTGTGTATGTGATAAAGGGGAGCCATACCAGGGTGAAGGTGTCTTCTTCTGTTTGTCCCCGTGTCAGTTTCAGTTTATTAGTTAATTTTTCTAGTAGGGCTGTTTCCCATACTATTTGGTACCATTGGTCCATGCTTACTCCTGACAGGTCTCTCCAGTGTCTGGTTATGGTGTTTCTGGCTGCTGAAAGTAGGTGGGTTATGAGTTCTTTGTGGTGTAAATGGGCACTGTTGTCTTGGAAGATGTTTAGTAGGGCCAATTCTGGGGTGAAGTCTAATACTTGTTTAGTTATTTTACATATTTCTTGTATGGCTGTTATAATAATAATAATAATAATTTATTATTTGTACCCCGCCCATCTGGCTGGGTTTCCCCAGCCACTCTGGGCGGCTTCCATAGAAAACCAAAAATACAGTAAAATATCACAGATTAAAAACTTCCCTGAACAGGGCTGCCTTAAGATGTCTTCTGAATGTCAGGTAGTTATTTATCGCTTTGACATCCGATGGGAGGGCGTTCCACAGGGCAGGCGCCACTACCGAGAAGGCCCTCTGCCTGGTTCCCTGTAGCTTTGCTTCTCGCAATGAGGGAACCGCCAGAAGGCCCTCGGCGCTGGACCTCAGCATCCGGGCAGAACGATGGGGGTGGAGACGCTCCTTCAGGTATACTGGGCCGAGAATAGTTGGATGTTGTCCAGAATAGTTGGATTTTGGGACACTCCCACCACATGTGGAGGTATGTGCCTGTGGAGGTGCACCCTCTCCAGCATTTTGGTGAGGTTCCTGGGTGTATTAGCGCTAGTTTCCTTGGTGTTAGGTACCACCTGTAGGTGAGTTTCAGTGTGAGTTCTTTTCTTTTCGTTGATATGGATTTAAAGGGGGGTTTAGACCACATTCTGGTCCATTGAGTGGGGTTAATCTCATAGCCTATGTCATTCTCCCATTGTTTTTTGATTGCGTCTAGGGGATTTGCGGGGTTTTGGAGTAGTATTTTGTATATTGCGGATACCGCCCCTTTACCGTTTCCCTTTGTTGTTAGGAGGAGGTTTTCAAAGGTTGTCAGGGGTCTAGTTGCTGCTGATTTTACTGTTGGGTTGTTTAAGAGGGCATGTAGTTGGTGTTGTGTTAACTAGGGCATTTGGGTGTCTTCTAGTTTGTCTGTTTAACTTTGCAAATCTTCTCACCAATGATCTGTACTCTGCAGCCTTCCTGAGTGACTGCTATTCCATCAACCCCCGGATAAGATATCCAACCATAGAGATTATCTTTGCAAGATAGATAGATATGACCACACTGAATTCTAGTCAATTGCCCCTTCAAAAATGGAAGAATCCCTCATTACAACTCCAAACATCTTGTTCAGATTTCATCTAACTATTCATTATAAATTTATTAAGCAGGAATTCACTGCTTGGCTTTTTGGTATTTGTTTTATGTTCTATGAGGAATTAAATGTTGCATAATCCTCTGCAGGTGCACTAGCTGAAATTCATTAAGCAGGTTACTCATAGTTCTAAAAGAATCTGAATCCGTGATACAATGAAACCGGATTCATCAGTGTGAAAAGTATTGGAAGGATACCTGACCTTAGTCTGCTGATGAGCTGACACAGAGCTGAGATGTAGGAGCTGGAAGGGGCAGTAGATAAGGATGCTGTGAAAGATAAAAGGGCTGTGTCTGAGAGCGTCCTCTCTTGGTCCCAGCTGGAAGCAGCAGGAGGAGAGGGACAGAACCAAAGGAGAAGGAACACAGATAAAAGAAGGAAAAAGCAAAAAAGAGAGGAACACTAGGGAAGACGAAAGCGGAGGCAGAGATCTAACAGGGCAGGCCATACCATTAAGCAGGGCTGCCAGAAAGGGTTTATTGGAAGGAGGAAAAGGAAAAAGAACTAAGTGGTCTTAGTAACAAGTAACAAGTCAGTGGGAAAGGGAGAAAGGACTGATAGAAGCAGACACCGTATATGGAGAAAGGGAAGTAAGACATGGGGTTGTCCAGATTTCCAAATAATAGCATAATAGAAGTATCTGTGATTAAAAAAGTCTTGAAGTAAGGTTCCCACCAGGCAGTTCTCTGAAGACAAATGGTCACCTGGGATTCTCATGACTCTTGGGACCTCAGGCAGGTAAGAAATGACAACCAGCTGAGCAGTCGAGGGGGACATCATTGTAAGTGAGGAAAGTAGGCTTGGAGAAGAAGGGATCAGGTTTAAGGAGACACAGGTGGGTTATATAAGGATGTCTTACAGAGCACATCCAACCGATGCATTAAAGGTTTACCACCACTGCAACACAGCTCAACCACTGAGTGGTTTGATAACTGAGGTAAGATATGAACTAAGGGCATCTAAGCTCATAGTCTTAACCAGTAGACTTACACTAGCCAAAAATATGAAGACCTACAGCTGTCTATATATCTGAGGATGATGAATAATTATGACAGATGTCAATTGTTGCTATTTTCTTTTGCAGATACCCCTTTTTGAAAACCCCTCTTGCTCCCTCTTGCACAATGAGTGGCTGAATTATGCCCACAACATACCTCTGCTATTTGCAACCTCTTTACATGCAGAGTACACTCTCACCAAGACAACTCCGCATTTCAATTGTAGAAGCTGTCAGCTCTGGAAAACTTACAAATGCAGGCTGAAAAGACAAGAAGCTGAAATAAAAGCACTGAACCATATCAGCCTGAGAAGAGATGAAAGGCTGAAGTTTCAAAATGATTTACTTAATAAACCCAAACACTGATTTCAGCCATGAACCTGAAAAAACTTAATAAATGTTGCATGGAGGCCACAGACAATTTCTTGTGCAGTTTAGAATAAAAAAAAACACGAATTGCTTTCAGGGGGAGGGGGAGAAAAACATTATCCCATAAGAAGGAGCTCAAGATCCAGGGGGAAAGCAAACTAAATTAAAGAGTTATTCAGATGACATTTGCAGAGTCCTGTCCCACTTGCTGCTCACGTTAACCTGGTAGTGACCTCATAATAGTTTTGCAGAATGAATCTGAAGCTGCTTCTATAGTCCCAAGTGGAAGTGGTGAACAGGCACACCAGCTGCACCCATTTCTGGAGGAAGAAAGACCTGGTCACAGCTCTTCATCCCTTACTTGCATTGAGACTGGATTACTGTAACACGTTCTGTGACCCTGCCTTTGAAAAGCATCTGGAATCTTCAGAGAGTTCAAAAAGCAGTGTCATAACTCTTAACTGGAGCCAGTTTTATGGAGTGCATTATTCCTCTTTCATGCTAGTTTCCACTTCATTTCTATATGCAATTCAAAGAGCAGCTTACTACCTCTAAAGCTTTCAACAGTTAGGACTGGTATGCTTAAAAGCTCTCTCACACACCCTCCTCTATGATCCTGCCCATCCACTGGGATCAGCAGGAAGAACATTTTCCATGTCCAGCAGTGGACAGCAGGGTGTGGCAACAGCCTGACGTCCTGGCAGCTGAGTAGCTGCTGACTATTGGGAAAGTAAGTAGGGGAGGAAAGGCAGAGTGGAGGTCAGTGCTGTGCAAATGCACCGGTGGAGCCAATATGGTGTTCAGGTGGTGCAAGTGCACAGCATAACCTTCTTTCCACCTTGCCCTTCATAGTCATCCTCCCTGTAAGCAGAAACATGACTATCAGCTACTGTGCATGTATGCAAGCAAACTCATATATTGTAGTACTGCCTAAAAAGGGATGCATCTTAGTAGACCTCCATGTAAACATTGCCTTAGGTTCACCATCTAAAGTTGATGAGAATGTGGAAAAGGTCTTCCCTATGCAGTGGTGACCATCACTGTTGATATCAAGCCATATATCAGAGGAATTTGGCCACTCTCCAGGTGCCCGGCTTGATTTCTTGTTGATCTCCCCCGTCTCGGCTCCCGGCAAGACAAGGCCAGATCTCTATCGGCCGATCCTTCTTCAACGTGAGAAGAACACAGCCACTCCTCCCCATTCCCTGCCATCCCCAGGGAGGGGAAAGAGACAGACAGAAATGTCTTTACATGCCTTTATTTCTGTCTTTCCAGTAGTGCAGAGAAACGTGTCTGCACCCTCTCACATCAGCAGCCAGAGAGGGAAAAACTCCACCCATGTACTTCCAGTACAGGGTCATGTGACACTCAGAGCTAACATCCGGTGCTCAGTGCACATAATAGACTGTCCCTTGTTCCCACGGTACAGTCCCATAACATCAACATCCTGTTTGGCTTTCCAGCCATCTGGAGCACTCAGCAGCATTGCTCCTTTTTCGTAACAATCACTACATATTCTGGAAGGAAATACCATAGTTTAACTATGCATTTTGTGATGTTCTGCCTTTTGTCCCTCCTGAATCTCTCACTGTTCAACATCACTGGATAACCCCCGTTATGAGGGTGGAAGAAAACCTCTTTGTCCACTTTTCCAAACCACCCATATCATGCTCTGCACAACCACATTATTTTACTTGCCCTTTTCTGTTCACTTGCCTTAGTTTTGTGAGGTGTCTACTCTGCAAAAATAGGTTACTTTTGATTATCCCACAGTTGTGGTCTGAACTGTGTTGATCTGTAGGGTTTTGATATCAGTTGAAGACATTACTTGATGTCAGGAGATATATAAGCAGGTACAAGAGGTGTACAAATCTCTTGCCACAAAGCAATAGCATCTAGACATGATATCAGACACCTACAGGTCAACACAAACCAGAACACAACTGTGTGACAATCAGAAAGCAGGAAATAGCCTCAGAAAAATAGAGCGCTTTCTGGCAGCTCCACCTCCTGACCCCTGACCTTCCAAACTGTGCTGGGGAGTTAAATTGGCAGGTGAATGAACTTGCAACAAACCCTCTGTTGCAAAACACCACCCACCACTGGCAGAATATGACATTTCCTCTGCACAACATTTTTTGTTGTTAGAAGTCTATGGGGAAATGAGTTTTCCAAATATTTTTCTCTGAGCAATGTTTAAAAGGAATAGTTCCATGTATCTCTTTGAAAAACTGCTGGGATTTCCCTTCGCTATTCCAGTGCATATTCGTTCATTTGATTCCTTTGACATTATGTTGTGTTTTTTTAAAAAAATTATCAAATTCTGCCCCTGAAAGGTATTCAACACTTGATGTTTGGCTAAAATTGGTTGCAGAAGCAGCAATTTCTACCTGTGCTGAGCCTGAACAGACATAAGAGTAGTTGAGGGCAACAGAGGAAGTGATTGGCTAATCACCAGTGCTTAAGAGGCAATTACCAGGCCTGAAAACATTTGCACTGGGTCATCAATCTACTGCCAGCTGTGATAAGTTGTCTGGATGTTAAGACCACCACATTCGTCTTTCTAAAAAAAAAAAAATCAAATCCAACAGATGTCCACTGCAACTCTGATTTTGAAGACTCCATGTCCTAGATTGCTCAGTTTATGAGATGAATGAATTATGTCTCTTGAAACAGCATTGCAGGCATTCAGGGAGCTTATAACCACCTCACTAATTTCTAGTCTCCCCCACTAAGGCAGCAGCTGCTAAAAGCATATTGAAAATGGGAGCTGGTGAGCTGCTCAGTCTCACAGTGCTCTGATTATAGAAATCTTTAAGGAAGAAAGGAATGTTGGAGAATTACATCATTTTTACCTTTATAATTAGTAGCAAATATATACATACATTTTATACATAAATATAAAATGCAACAATGCACATGTGCATTACACATACACATACATAACATTAAAAGCATCCATAGACACACTTACAGTTCCTCTGAGATGAGAATGAAAAATAGATGAGATATTTTATTTATATTCTTGATTTAGGTCAGGAAAATAGGTAAGTCCCCTTCTCCCACCTCCCTATTCTGAACCTTTTACAAGTGACAGATGTAAAAACTCTTTTTCAACGCAATCCTATGGATGTCTACTCGGAAATAAGTCTCATCAAGTTCAATGGGATTCACTTCCAGGTAGGAAAGTATAAGATTACATCTTGAATGTCAAGTTTCTATGTAGTAGCTTCTGTTCAAAGCTATCACAGCCATTTATCTATTAAATTTAATAAACTTTATACCCTGCTTGATTGTAAAAAACAAACCAACCAACCAACAAACCCTCAAAGTGGTACATCCAGCACAGGAGAGGAGGAGAGACTGGACAATATATGGGTATTGTCCTACTAATGGAGATTAGCTGAGCTTCATAGAATGACTGCCGAGTGGATGACCAGTGATGGCATAAGTGGTGCAAGAACTATAGTTCTAAACATTAACATGAACCAGCCCCAAAATACAGTCCATGCTGCTTCATAGATACAGCTGTATGTGGGGCTTCCCTTGCACTGCTTGATCCGGAAGCTGCCATTATTGCAGAATGTTGTGGTGTGATCGTGTACAGGAGTAGGATCCTGTCAACGCATAACATCTCTGCTCAGAGACCTGCACTGGTTGCCCATTTGCTACTGTGCCATGCTAAAGGGAAAATGAGAAACAAAGAAACCAAAATTGACATATCCTGCCCACTTTCCTTCAAACACCCCCAGCGTCCTTCCTGAAACTTAAGTGCCAATAGTAGCAGATTATCTGAAAAGTATTCTTCAGGCACACAAATGTTAATTTTAGGGCTGCAACAGCACCCAGAAATATCGGACAGCTCCCTGGGGTAAATGGATTCAGTGGTGTAGCTAGGCAATTTCAGACCCTAACCTTAATAGTCTTATGGGGAGCATGCAAGGCTTTCAGATGGCCATCCATATTACTTCAGCTATGAAGTACACAATTAATATTTCTCTTCTCTCCTCTCCCTGCTTCCCAGCCTTCCCACCACTCCGTGCTTTACAACTGCTTCTACATTTCTGATGTGTTAAAGCAAAAAGCAAAGAGAAATACTCTGAGCATACGCAGTGTTTCACCAAGCACATTTCAATCATGACTGGGGGGGGGGTGGAGTGGTGAAGGATAAGCCCCATTTTGTTGCAGAAAATGGATTCCAATTCCCCTCAGCCCCAGCTAACATGGCCAATCATCAGGAGTGATGTAAGTTATTGTCTAGCAACATCTGGAGGGCTACAGGTTCCCCACATTTTTACTGTTTCAAAGTAAAAATAATAATACAATGAGCACCTGTAATCATGTATCTGCCCAGGCAGCCAGACTATAAATTTGAGAAGGATGAGAAGCCCCAGTGAGCCCCAACATGTCCGTGCTAGCCCAGCTGCTGATACAGGCCTGTTTGCCAGTCCTACAATCAACTGATATTCCCTGGGTAGTCATTTGGAGGGGCTTGTGCTGTGGCCCCAATGTCCAGCCCTAGCTGCTGCAGACCAACATTCAGCCCCTTCATCACTGGTCTACTCCCAGTCCGAGCTATGTCAAACACCAGTGAGTACTAACTGCAACAAGTGATGAGCCAGTGCTGCATTGAGACAGCTCCATGGATCTCATGGTAGCCATTGAGCTGGCCCAACCAAACTGAAATCCTTGGGAATAATTCAGATGGAAATTCCCAGGTGTCAAAAAGGTTATTTATGTATGCCACTACTGCGGCCCATGTTTTGTTAGCCCCAAAATGGAAAACGAGTGAGGTCCCAACTAAAGAAGAATGGCAACTTAAACCGACGGAATATGCACAGCTTGCGGACCTAGCATATAGAGTAAGAGAACAAGAACATACGTTTAAAGAAGATTGGAAAATGTTTATTGAATACATGGGGGGGGGGAATTGTGTACACTTGAAAATGTCGGCAGCCTTAAGATAAATTCGACAGTGTAAATAAGTTTTGGTGGATGTAATAAAAGAATACTGAATGGTTTAGTTTATGCAAAATGTGCAGGGATTTATGTTATGCAAATTGAACCATGGAAGAGAAGAAGGGAAGTCACTGATATTTTAAGGTTGTTTAAATGAATATTCTAAAATGCAAAACAGAAAATTTAATAAAAATTATAGGAAAAAAAGAAAGAAACTGAAATCCTGAGGGTCTACGGTCCTTTGGTCTCAAACCAACTTTGCCAGCTCTCTCTCTCTGTGTATATAAGAGAGAGAAAGCGCATGTAGAAAGTTCAAACTGGACCCAGCTTTTTTTGTAAAGTAAAATGTCTAATGTCCCACATTGGGACATTTCTTAATATTATAATCTAACTGTGTTGGCTTTCCTTCGTTTTTTGACACTCTCTTCTGGCAGCAACAAAGGCCAGTTTGTCCAGGCTAAATCCAGGCTAAATCACAGGTGTTTCTTCTTTAAAATCATTTTCAGTCTTTTCTGTCTGTGTTTCTAAACAGTAATACTGTTCCTTCAGAATAGTACTAGGATAGCCCCATTTTAACCTTATTATTTTGCTTTCGGATAAAGTTGCTCACTTTTTAACTCCTGTCAGAATTTTTATGTTCAACCATAAAGAAAGGAACAGCCGTAAAGCCTCAAAAGTGGGCAACGTTCTGTCACGGAAATCACCAGTGAGATTACTCAGAATTGAATGTATAGTTTCCTCCAGTTAAAATAATGTTAACACCACAGAATTTTACAGCTTTAAGGATCACAACTTTAATTTCATAATGGAGCCTATTTTCTTTGCCATTGACCAGAAATTTTCTGTTTTTCAAAGCATATAGTTCATGAGGGTTGAGGTAACGTGGTACTTATAAGTCAGTCTATACATACATGTGAGCACTTAGCTCTCAGCAAAAATCCAAAAAGAAAATAAATATGCTTCTATTATCTGAGTCAACAATATAGTCTTGTTTCTTGGACCCTTATCAACCGTAACAGACCCTGTGATCAATAGGCGAGCCCTTTATAGTGGTGCTATCACCAGTGGCTGACTTGGGGCTCTCACATTTTATTAGAGACCTGTGCAGTGCTGAAATGTTGTGCCCCCCATCCTCTCATGATTCATTTGACACCATTGCTATGCCCCCCCATGGCACCAGCGCCCAGTGCCTTGGAGTCCTGGGAAGCCAAGGAGGATAGCTACCAAATGCTTCAGATCGATATACGCATTGATTTTGTTTTTAAGGAAAGTGATTCCCATGAGAATTTCACTGAATTTTTCTCTTTCCTATGATCATTTTCAAATGCAAGTTCTTTTCTCGTTAATTGATGGATAATGACTGGGGGATTGAGGGGGTACTAGCTGAAACAACAGCTTTCATCCCAGTCCCAAGTTCCAACCTTCCTGACCTGGGCCAATGGACAGGTATATAAAGACAGTAGCAGATGATCGCATGCTAGGGCAGTGGTGCTCACCTGATCTTCCAACAAATGATTCACTGCAGTGTGGTGGGGAGGGGAGATCAGCAAATGGGGTAGTGGTTTCTCTACCAACCAAGCTAGGATATTCACCCCGCCTCTGCCCCACAGTCCATCCATTGTGCAGTAAAATACATTGCTCAAATTGTGATCTTTCTTTCTTTCTTTTTAAAAAAGAGTTCTGACTGACATTATTCCTTAACTGGTATTGGACTGAGAATCTGGCATACCTTAAACACAAATGCCATCTAATTGACATGTGTGATCTCACTGAGCTGATGTAAACCTGGAGGCTTGCCAATGAGTATGAATAGATGTAAACCGTTGGATGATGCTGTTCAGCATGGTTGTTCGTGCAAAGTTCCAAAGTCCTGGCTAGACATGATATCACAGGCTAACTCCCTGGCACTGTTAGCCCACACCCAGGTGATGGGCACCAGTCTCTCTTCATGCTTACTAATGCTTTGAAACCACTTGCACAGCATCTGGAAAGCACCCAAGACCCGACCCCTCAAGCGGTATTCAAGCCCTAGTCGCCAAAGCGATGCACTGCACTTAAAAAAAAAAAAAAAAGCTGACCAAGGCAACTTTGGGGTAGTTGCTGTCCCTCAGCCTCACTTCACTTTGTTTATCTATTCACAAAGTGCTTCACAAAAACAGCAAAAGCTATCAAAGTGGTGTACATAAAACAAAACAAAAAGAGAGAATATAAAATACAAAAAGATTGTGAACTCAGTGCTCCGAAGGGCATAAAACCCCTTCTACAGTTATATGGTTGTTGTGAGTATTTCTACAAGGGCCAACGTTGATGCCGAAATCCAGCATCACCTGAGCTCTGTGAGTGTGGCTTTCTCCCAATTGAAGTGCAGAGTGTTTGAGGACCCGCACAATCGCAGGGAAACCAAAATGCTTGTTTACAAAGCTATTGTACTACCAACCTTACTGTATGCTTGTGAAACAGGGACCACTTATAAACGTCATCTCCAACTCCTCAAAAGATTCCAGCAACGGTGTCTCTGAAAAATTTTACACATCACTTGGGAAGACAGGCGAACTAATATCAGTGTACTGGAAGAAGCAAAGATCACCAGTGTTGAAGTGTTGAATGATTCTTCAACATCAGCTTCGTTGGACTGGTCATGTTGTGCGGATGTCTGATGATCGTCTTCCAAAGCAACTACTCTATTCCAAACTTAAAAATGGAAAGTGTAATGCTGGTGGTCAACCAAAGAGGCTTAAAGACTGTCTAAAGGCAATTTTTTTAAAAATGTAGTATAAACACCAATTGGGAAACACTGGCCTGCGAGCGCTTCAATTGGAGAACAGCCTTTACCAAAGGTGTCATGGGCTTTGAAGACACTCAAACCCAGGACGCAAGGGAGAAACGTGCTAAGAGGAAGGAACGCTTGGCAAATCCACACCGTGATCAACTTCCGCCCAGAAACCAATGTCCCCACTGTGGAAGGACATGTGGATTCAGAATTGGCCTCGACAGTCATTTATGAACTCATTGTTAAAACCGTGTTTATGGAAGACAATCTTACTTGGCTACGAGTGATCGCCAAAGAAGAAAAAGAAAGTGGGTGGGTGTATGGAGATGCGAAGAAACTAGGAATGCCACTCTGAGAGATTTGAAAGGACAGCTAGTCAACATCAGAGGACAGATGGACGGATGTGTCATAACAAAGACTACATGCTGGGTCTGGTACATGGTTCTGCTGTGTTTCATAGAGCTCAGTAGGTAGCTACAACCCTATACACCTTGTCTGCAAGGGAGAAAAGGAACCTGGTAAGGTGGCAACGTGGTTCAGTGGCATTTTCCAAGCGAAGGAGGGGACATCACCCCATTAACTTATGCCATTAACTCATTGACCTGTCAAGCACAGCAGTGTTCAGCCTAGCTGGCAGGGACTGCCAGGGTTTCAGATAGGGGCTCCTGCCCTGGTCTATCTGCACATGCTAGTACCTCTTGCCTGCAAGGCACGTACTCTACTTGCTCTCATCAAAGCCTAGCAACTCACACCACTGTTTGCACAGCTGCACTGGAAGATCACACTTTTAGCATTTGTTATGGAGTATCAGTCTGTAGTGTGTGTCTGCATCCGTTTCGCCGATCTTGATGGTAAAAATGAAAACAAACTTTACCAGATAAGTGTAAATACCCAGGGAGGACTGGAGAAAAATATCTTAAAGGTGGGAATCCTTAAAAACAAACAAACTGCTTTGAATAGATAAAAACGTATTTATTCTAAACTAGGGATGGTAAACTCTGTCCTGACTTACCCCGAGGGAGACTCTGCTGGGGACTTCAAGAGTTTTAAGCAATCTGTTTCCCAAATGGCATTTTCACCTACCTTGTAAAAACAACGAGAGCTACTTTGAAACTAGTATTATGCAGTCTATAAAAAGCTTACTGCACGGCAATAAAAGCAGAAAAAATATGTACTAATATCAGAAGCTTTTATTTAATCATATGTGACATTATAAAAGTACAAATCCCAAAGTGGGAAAATTATTATCTGTATCATTTAGATCGGCTTTCCACTCTGCATTTTGCACATAACCACTCTCAGTCACAGATGAATAAAAAGAAATCAGAAATTGTCATGGGAGGGGGATTGAATGTTTTAATCTCATTTACAGGAGGGGGGATCTTTTAAAATATTCATTTCCATTTCTGTCCCACTTAGAAGGCTTTTTATGTGTGTCACCCTTAAGACAACCAGCAGAACAAGACCATTAGGATTAGGATTATTATTAAATTTATATGCCACTTAATGCCAAAAGAGGTTTCTAGGTGGTTGTCCTTATTATAACTTGGTACCAGGTGAATTGTTCCTTTATGCAACCAAGTTACACAAACCATTAAAGTTTAGGTAAAGGTAAAGGGACCCCTGACCGTTAGGTCCAGTTGTGGCCGACTCTGGGGTTGCGGCGCTCATCTCGCTTTATTGGCCGAGGGAGCCGGCATACAGCTTCCGGGTCATGTGGCCAACATGACTAAGCCACTTCTGGCGAACCAGAGCAGCGCACAGAAACGCCGTTTACCTTCCCGCTGGAGCGGTACCTATTTATATACTTGCACTTTGACGTGCTTTCGAACTGCTAGGTTGGCAGGAGCAGGGACCGAGCAATGGGAGCTCACCCCATTGCGGGGATTACAGCAATTAAAAACAGGGGACAAGTGAATAAATCTTAGGAATTCCTGTGTGCATCTTTAAAAGCCAGTCGAATGCCAATACAGAAGAGGCTGCTTTTATTTCAGCAGGGAGTATATTCCATAAAAACAGTGCTACCACTGAAGCAAACCACATCTGCATTACCATAAGCTTATAATCATCAGATAGCGACAAGCCTAACCAGACTCCATTTGCTGATCTTAATGCCCTTACCAGGAAAGGGAAGTACATCTTTCAGGCAAGCTGGTCCAGAGCTGTTTACAGCTTTATATGTCATGAACAAGACCTTAAATTTGGTTCAATGGCTAATAGGCAGCCGTGGCAGGTTCCTCAGCGCTGGGGCAACATGCGCCTGGTATGAGGCACCATTCACAATCTGAGCCACAACATTCTGAACCCATCTCAGTCTCCAGACCAGTCATAAGTGAAGTCCCACACAGAGCACATTACAGTATTCTAAAAAGCGAAGCCTCTTTCTAGTCACATTCTCTACATCATGCATACTTTTAATATCATTATCAGAAGAGCCCTACTGGAGCAGATTGAAGGTCTGTCTATTCAATAATGGGTTTTTTAAAATTTTAATATCAGGCATGTGGGGTGTTCGTGTCTGATTGTCATTAGCAAGTAGGAGAGTGAGAGGGCTGCTTTTCCTCCTAATGCTAATTGCCACATGGAGTTGATCTTTACCAAGATGGTCGCTGGGGAGCGAAGGCTTAAATCTCCCCTCCCCTGCCATGTACAGTCAAACCTCGGTTGTTGAACGTGATCCATTCCAGAAGCCTGTTCAGCTTCCAAATTGTTTGACAACCGAGGCGTGGCTTCCAACTGGTTGCAAGAGCCTCCTGCACTGAAGCAGAAGCTGCGTCAGATGTTCAGCTTCTGAAAAACATTTGAAAACTGAAGCATTTGCTTCCCAGTTTTTGGCATCTGGGAGCCGAAAGGTTCCAAAATGGAGGCGTTCGGGAGCCGAGGTTTGACTGTGCAGTGGTACCTTGGGTTAAGAACTTAATTCGTTCTGGAGGTCCGTTCTTAACCTGAAACTGTTCTTAACCTGAGGTACCACTTTAGCTAATGGGGCCTTCCGCTACCACCGCGCGATTTCTGTTCTCATCCTGAAGCAAAGTTCTTAACCCAAGGTACTATTTCTGGGTTAGTGGAGTCTGTAACCTGAAGCGTCTGTAACCTGAGGTACAACTGTACTGCACTGCTGCTGCCAATCTACCTACCACGTGGATCTGATTTAAAGCAACAGCAACCTTAGGATAGATTTTACTGACTGAACAAATGTCCCGAGGAAGCCACAAGTAAGGATGGAGGGCACTATTCGTTTCCTGCTATTGCTGCCCAGTATTCAGTGACAAACCACTTCTGTGAAAACAGTTCATTGCGACTAATAGCCAGTGACAGACCTGTTCTCCATTATTCTTCCCTAATCCCCTCCTAAAGCTATATAAGTGAGCATCCATTATCACATCCAGTAAATACTCAACTTTTTAAAGACAAAAGTATTGTGTTTATAAGGTCAAGTCAATGCTTTTGGCGGGGTTAGATGTTTGTCAAATGAGTAAGTTAATGGAGTATGCCCTTTCTACATACCTAAATATGATCAAGGGCTAATCTCTCCCCACCACATTGACGTTCCATAAATCCTGTCTGTTTACAAAATGTCTGTTCAGCTGAAAATTGTGGCTGTGAAAGAACCCATTATAGAGAGGCTGAACTGTGCATATTAATCTCTGTTCCCTATGAGCGATCCTAAATAAACTGGAATTTGGAATGGGGATTGCTTCCTTCTGAAAATGAGCTCCCACTCCACTGCTAACAATAAAGGGAGAATCCACAATGTAAAGTGGCAGGAGGACACGCATCTGGAGGAAGCAATATAGATTTCTGGCCATCAGCCCAGCCATCCTGTTCTCCTGGGAAAGAGGAGGGCAAAATGGTTCATAAGATTACACCTGTCCTGAAAGGCTGAAACATCTGCTCAGCTCATTAGTTATTGGATTAGTTCTGCATCAGGAAGCCATCCTGTGGTACCCATCATAATAAAATGTAATTGTTGGTTGTAAGGCTTTCCTTGAACCAATTCCAAATTCCAAATTGGATTTTTCTTTTTAGGCTTTTCAGCTGGATAAAGTGATCAGTGATCAGAATTTGTGTCCCTGCATCTGCTAGCAATGCCTGCTCACACTTTCCACGGACGGTGAGGTTTTCATGCGTTCACACAGTGACCACAGTAACCAGTGAAGATATATGTCTCTGATCACACAAGGCCTGGAGGTGGATGCATGAGCAGAGCTAAACCACCTGCTATTCTCAGCACATGCCAATGCATGTTTACAGGAGCAACTTCCTCATTCAGGTGTTGTGGGGCTTGTCAAGGGGACCTCATATGCTGCGTCCAGAGGCTGTGAGGGGATGCTGGGCAGCTCCTCACTCTACCTGCTGAAAACTCCAGGCAGATGGAAGCTACTTCTGGTGGTATCCTCACCAGTGCAGCCAACATTTACCCTGAAATGGGGTGGGGAGGGGCCAGCTGTAAAATGTCTTTCCCAGCCTTCACTATGGGGTCCCAGGGCAGGTTACAACCATTTGAAAATACAAAATTAAAAGTGGTTAAAACAGGTTGCAATCAAGAGCACAGGATGGGGGTGTGTTTGTGTGTTTGTGTGTGTATCTAACATCTCTAAATATATATAGCTACAGGTACTTCTTTCTTGACTAGGTATGAGCGGAAGGTCCAGGATTTATTTCATCCAATCAAATGACCTTTGCTAACTTTCAACTCTTTAATGTCAGAACTTCTGCAAGGCCTTTTCAGCATAGCCCATAACCCCCCCCCCGCCCTAACTCCCATGCATCCCCATTATGCAAAGTGACATGCATTTATTTAAATCAGATTCTAAGTTCTGTGTCATCTCAAAATACATCTAAAAAAACAAACAAACTCCACCGATGATATACTTGGCTGAAGGCAGTTATGTGCACTGAGCAATCTTAATGCACCAGCTTCAAGAGCTTGTTCTAATATAATCTACAGTTCACTCCAACCTGTCAACCGTTTAAACTGCAGCAATTTTACAGCAGTGTATTAGATGAGATTATTTCAACAAGGAAAGCAGCTGTTTCCTCAGGAACTCTTTCTAATTCAAAGTTATGACAAACTTGATTGCAGATAAGTCACAGCACAGTTTTAATGTAGAATCCATCTGTGACAGAACATATGCACAAATAAGATTCTGCAAACAACCTTCTAGTATTTACCATCAAGGACAGTTTTATAGCTATTTATAAAACTAAGTCTAGTGAAGATATAACCAAAGACAACCTCTACACAGCAGTCTGCATTGACAAATCTTCTGCTAAATCTTCCTGAAGTCCCAGAACTATTGTGAGTGCAACATTTAAAATCCCAAACACCCATTCCTTTACAAAGGCTTGTTTTACCAACTGGTCAGTGTTGCAAAAAGCATAGAATACATTTGATTACATGCAGCTATTACCAATTGCAATTTTCAGATCAAACATTTCTAGGAAAACCAAATTAATGGCAAATGTTGGCTGAATGACCCTGTTCCACAACTTTTGAAATGTCTGTTTGGGTTTCAGGCCAACAGCTTACAGTGGTACCTCGGGTTACAGATGCTTCAGGTTACAGACGCTTCAGGTTACAGACTCCACTAACCCAGAAATAGTACCTCGGGTTAAGAACTTTGCTTCAGGATGAGAACAGAAATTGTGTGGCGGCGGCAGTGGGACGCCGCATTAGCTAAACTAAAGAACAGTTTCAGGTTAAGAACGGACCTCCAGAACGAATTAAGTTCTTAACCCGAGGTACCACTGTATTAAATTAAAGCACTACCATAGAAACAAATTAACATATACTGCAGCGGAGGCAGAGTTATCAAGATGAGAGGCAAAACACAGAGGCAGAACTCCTTTTTTGGGACACTGTCACTGAAGGAAGGGTAAGCAGGCAATTGCTGCAGATTGCTCCTTCAACCTGTACCTATCTGCGAACCTGCTGCCTCTCAACCTTGCTAGGGTGGAAGCCTCCATTGTATTGTAGTTGCTTGTGTGAATTAAAGTAATCATTCCATTCGGGACAGGCACCTCAGCACCCAATCCAATAAGATCCATAGAGTATGAATGATGATTCCTGGGGAGCTAGACCACACACAGGGCTGAGGAAAGCTAACTTAGAAGCACTGCAAGGAAGTTCAATAAGGCTTCAAGGTGAAAGAAAAGAATAAACCTATAACTTTAGTTTGTGGGTGTTTATTTTTAAGTACTGACAAAGCACCCAGTTCAAATACCATCTCCATTTGTAACAGGGTCTAAGATAAGCTAAAAATTCAGTTTTCTCAAAAGTCTTCTTCTGCATACGTTCCTTCAGAGCCTGAATCAATCCTGTTATAACACCAGTGTTTCCTGCTCAATCAACCAATGTACAATTTAAAAAATTAATGAACACATTACTCTTTATCTAGGTCACAATGATAAAAGCAATTCACCCTTACAATGATTCTGAAACTGTTGACCTAGAATGAGCATGTTTTCTATTGCCTGGTATAAAATATTATTTTATGATGCACATCAGAAAAATTGCCTGTTCTGACCTGTGTGGGGTGGAGGAATCACCGATGATATCAAGCAAGAGTAATCAGAAACTGCAGGGAACAAAGGAGACAGATATACACTAAGGTAATGTGTCCTGGATGGAGTAGTTAATACTAGGAAACACCTGGCAGGAAAGTTCTGGAAGGGTAGCTGAAGGACTAAAGGCAAGAACTAAAGAGCTGGTGCTCCTACAGCACCATATCATACTTCCAAGTGTCATGGAGGGAACTTGTTGATTAATTTGTAAAGCAGTCCTTGGTTTACAAATAGACACACAAACATACATATATTCAAGATGCTAAAGGAAGCCTGGGATGATCATCATTTTCAACTTTCTGCGCAGTTAATATTTATTTCATTTATTAATCACTTTCCATAGTGACTTACATTGCAATAAAAGCACATACAAACTGTTACATATATAACATTAATAAAAACAATTCCATATATAAAAACAGAAGGATGTTAAGAATGCACACACACACACACACACACACAAACAGTGAGAACTGGCCCTTTATCTCCATGGAACTCTGCAAGCAGAATGGATTTATCGACATGAGAACTAGTTTTACACTCTCCAAAATTCAGTTTGCAACTGTCACCTCTTTGCCTTAATGGCCACATTTTTAAAGAACCTCCAGCAAATGCTAGAGGCAGCAAATCAATATTGTTAAGAAAACATCTTGACTTTTGAGGCCAGAAGTCTTAGAGGGCGAAAGGACCTTTAAATCAGGGCAGGAAATGATAAGAGTTCCCTGCGGTTTTCTAGCCAGTCAGATGCTTTGACGTAATATTTCAATAAACTGAACAGCACAGCCACAACACATCCAACGTAAAGTGTATCCTTAAGAATCAATGGCTCCATCTGCACTAGCATGAAGCTAACTTTCTATTCAGCTCCCAGCTATATGCAAAGAAGACAGGACATGCATGGGGCAGTGGGGGAAAGAGACTCTTATAGCTCCTCTAGAGACCAATGCATATATTTCAGCTCTGCAGACATGTATTCGATGTGCATTGTATTTTCACAAATTTACTGTACTTTATACATAAGAACAATCCGTTGGATCAAACCAGTGGCCCATCTAGTCCCGCTTTCTATTGTCACAGTGGCTGACCAGATGCCTATGGGAAGTCCGTAAGTCAGACCTGATCATAACAGCACTCTCTCCTCCTGTGGTTTCCAGTAACTGATATTCAGAGCCATATCACCTCCTACAGTGGAGAGGTTAAAAGTAAAGGTAAAGGACCCCTGGATGGTTAAGGTGACTATGGGGTTGCGGCGCTCATCTCGCTTCAGGCCGAGGGAACTGGTGTTTGTCCACAGACAGCTTTCCAGGTCATGTGGCCAGCATGACTAAACAGCTTCTGACTAAACAGCTTCTGACTAAACAGCAACAGAACACCGTGACAGAAACCAGAGCGCACGGAAACACCGTTTACCTTCCTGCCAGAGAGGTACCTATTTATCTACTTGCACTGGCGTGTTTTCAAACTGCTAGGTTGGCAGGAGCTGGGACAGAGCAACGGGAGCTCACCCTGTCATGGGGATTTGAACCGCCGACCTTCTGATCAGCAAGCCCAAGAGGCTCAGTGGTTCAGACCACAGTGGAGAGAGAGCACAGCCATCAGGATTAATAGCCACTGATAGTTTATCCTCCTCAAATTTCTCTAATCCTTTTAAAAAGGCATCCAAGTTGATGTCCTTCACTGCCTCTTGTGGGAGTGAAACTGCCACCTATTTCTCCCCTTGTCCAATAAAGACATGAACTTGTCTGAATAGACCCATTTAGTGCTTTCCTCACATAATGAAGAGAGGGGAGAGCAAGCTTCCCACCCCTGTGTCTCATGTCTGCTCCTGAACCACTGCCCTCCACAGGTTGGAGTGAAAATATAATGCAGAATTGTAATGTAAATATAGCAGCCACAGGGTGGCAGGTGGGAAAGGAAATGGCATCAAGATAGACTAGGCCAGCGAGTGCCTTGTCCACCTCCTGAATAATGCAGAGGGAGGTTAACCCTCCACTGTAGTCATGTTGAAAATGCTGTTGCTCCATTGAAGCTGCAGTTTAGTACCAATGGATCCTTTCCTCTTAATGCAGACATCCTTTATATCAGGGAAGCACTAGGGACAGAGGGTTAAACTTCCCCTCCACACCCTCTGAGGTCCTGATCCTTCGACCCATTACTATTTACATTACAAAAATGTGCATTAGCTTGATGTTGCATCTAGTGAGTGGTGTGTCTTGGGTAAAGTTCTGTGGGCCAGATAGAGATGCCTGGAGGGCCACATTTGGTCTCCAGCCCTGAGGTTCTAGCCCTGTCCTAAATAAACAATCCATCTTCTCTGTTATTTTGATATCATCCACTCTGTTGCTGAATAATCTACTTAACTAGTTACTGACAACTGTTAACCAACCAGCATAATTAAAAATAACTTAACACAAGCTATGTGGCCATTTGTTCACCGTCTTATTGCTGGTCAATATACTCAGCTGCTTTTATTGGATTCCCTGCACTAGTTTTATTGGTTTCCTCTAAAAATTCACCAACATAGACGTGAGTGTTATTATTTGCAAAAACTGAACAAAACCAGTTCCAATTCTTTTCAGCGCTCACAGCACACTTCACCCACTTCCTTCCTTGGAAAGAAATTTCATGCTCAAGTGCTCTCCAATTCTCCCTGTTTCTTGGTTGCCCATAACAATTCTGGCTGTCCACAGATGGCAACATAAACAATATATATAGGAGATCATTTTTATGGGGTGTTTCAGTTCCAGGCAGAGGAAAGGAAGAGAGTGAAAGTCTTCCCTCAGTAAGTACCTTGAGACTACAGTTGGTTTGGAAATATTTTGTGATTCACTGGGTTTCTACAGTAGCAGATGTTACTAAAAGCAGTTTAATTAAAGAAATGTAGCTACTTGTGGAATTGTGCACAAAATACGACTTTCAATATTATTCCACAGTTGTAGCGCCTAACTTCAAAGCAGATAAAACAGGGGTCAGCAAACTTTTTCAGCAGTCCACTGTCCCTCAGACCTTGTGGGGGGCCGGACTATATTTTTTGGGGGGGAGGGGAATGAACAAATTCCTGTGCCCCACAAATAACTCAGAGATGCATTTTAAATAAAAGGACACATTTTACTCATGTAAAAATATGCTGATTCCCAGACCGTCCACGGGCCGGATTTAGAAGGCAGTTGGGCCGGATCTGGCCCCTGGGCCTTAGTTTGCCTACCCATGAGGTAAACTAAAACAATGAACAAAGCATGTATTTGTATCAAGAGCTTTTGAACAGTTTTGTAAGCAGTTATCATACTTTATTAAAGCACACAATTTTCAGCCCAGTTCAGTTACTTCATCTGTGTGTGTCTCCCTCTTTTTGCCCCTCCCTCTCTCTCACCACACCCATGCCTTGTTTTCTGGTACACCACTATAACTTACCTGAGCACATTGTAGCATTAAAAAAGACTGGGGAGCAGCAAAATTACTTATCATGTTGTCAAATCAAGCCATCTACTATGTCTTTCTGTATGTTTATGGCTTTGGATGCCTCTTGAAATATTGTCACCAAACTCAGCATGAGGGTTCCTGAGGGAAAGGTGATGGTCTGTGTCAACATGTGAGTGCTGGGCACCATTTTGATTCAAGGTGCCAGGCCAAAACATGACTTCACCCTATTTATGATGTAATGGATCAAATCCACACCAATTTGGATGGATCTGAAGATACTGTCACCTGGTTCAATTTGGATACCTTTTGAGATGGTGTTGCTCAACTCAGCATGAGGATTCCCAAGGCTAAGGTTGTGGTCCTTTATGTTGGCCATCAGGTGCTATTTAAATCAAGACGGTGGACAAAAACATGGCCTTGGAAGCCAAATTAGCATGATGAGCCCTAAAACTCACAAATTGCATTATCCATTTAAAAATCACATTTGTTTTGGTTTCTTATAATTTCCAGGCATCACTGGACACCTTCTGTATAATAAGCAATGGTTGAGTATTTGCATTGTATTGAGTAAGTGATTTCTAAGATATGTAACAGAAATGAGAAACAACTGCCTGGTGGGACGCCAACAGAGGAACTCAGTACATGTGTGAAAACTAGCAATTTTCACTCCACAGAGTGGAGAGGTGGGAATGGATGCTCTCATGTTCATTTTCCAGATTGCTTCAATGTGTTCTATAAAGACAGCTAGGCAATAGGCCTCAGCATGTGCAAGAATTGCTTATATTTTCTGTGAGCAACAAGAACAATCTAGCTTTGTTAATAGATGGTATTCCCAGATCATATTTTCCCCCAATGAATCTCCCTTCTTCTAAGTAGCTGCTTGTGGAATGTCTTACTAAAAGGGGAATCTTATGAAAAATGCCTGCACATATAGAAAGTAAACCTTTCTTTCTTTCTTTCTTTCTTTCTTTCTTTCTTTCTTTCTTTCTTTCTTTCTCTTTCTTACGATGAGACTCATCAATAAAATCCATTTCGCTTAATTGCTGTACAACTTTTGCAATGGTGTGCTTACTAACATATTAATAATATTTGGAGGAATTGGTGGGGGGACATTGGAGCCAAGTCTCACAAGGAGAAAATAAACATGCCAAGATGAGAAATGTAAAAATGCAACTGAAGATGGATGAGAATTGAAATTGTTTGTGTGAAATGCAAGTCTGCCTGATAGGATACAGTAAGGCCTCAAAGATGCTAACCATATGTTCAGGGGGCGAGGGGAATCCTTCCAAGATTTTGTAGCTCAGCTACTGCCATAGTGAAGAGCTAATACTTTTATAGGGTGTCCTTGATAACATCTTTCCCTGATCACAGTGATAGGTAGAGTTAAAAAAATAAAGTGTAGTTCCAAAATGTTGGGGATTGCAGCCATTATTGTTCACAGTACACAGAGTCTTGAATTACTGAATTAAGATAGAGAATTGAAGCTATGCAGCACAATGCTATGCACAGGCATCCAGAGGAGGGGGCTGCAAGGGCAGCAGTTGCCCCCTCCCCAGATAAACCACAAACCCAAGTTTTCCAGATTTCGTTTTAAAACAAAGAGTGAGTTTCTAGCATTTGCAGAACCTAAGATGTGGGAAAAAATGTGAAGACACTATTCTCATTTTTAGTGATAAACTAGCCTGCTCCTGCTTGCAATGTTTGATTGCCTGACCCCACCAAAACACCCCCACACACATTCTGTGGGCACTCATCATGCTGTGCCTATTACTCAGAAGAAAGTTTCACTATATTGAAGGGGGCTCACTACTAGGGTAAATCTGCATAGAACTGCAGTCTTTAACATGTGCTGTCCAGCGAATATATATATGACATGACTGCAGCTAGGTGTCAGGTATACACATGGCAATCTATCCAAGTTTTGCTCAGGTCCAGTTTGAGCAGGGAAAGATTCTTAGTCTGAAGAATATAAGCCTCCTAAATCAGCTATTTTCTCAGCTTTGCCAGCATCCTGTCACCTTCCCTTTGTTATGAAAGTTTTAAAATATTGAGTAAATGGGTTCACAAAAAATGAAGGAATTAATAAGAAATGATTTCCCCCCTAAAGCACAACACTCTTCATCTCTCCAGTCCCACTCCTTCTCACAGACATGCACCCATCCACGACTTAAAACACATTTTAAGTATTGTTTAGCGTGTGAAATAGTTTATTGATGCACGATTCATAATACATTTATTGTTTTCCTCAGAACTTAAACCTGAATACCAGGAGAAGAGGGGACCATTTCAGCAATTTTCGCAGTGCAGAAAACACAGGTGTTGACATAAAACTGAGGTGCTTGCCATTGCTTATGTAGCAACACCATTTTTGAGACAGAACATAATTTGGTGCTTGCCACTGTTCATACACCACAGAGGACTTTATGCTAGATTTGAAATACCTCTCAGCTTCGTCAGGTTGTCATTTACCATCTTCAAAATAGACACAGTACAAATCTCCCTCTAATCATGGATTCTGAGAAACATATTTCTCTGTGTGGGTGTCTTTGTGCCTGCTATTTTGAAAACGTACAACATTCCGAATATCTTCAGAGGTCTTAATGTTTGAGATAATTTGATTTTTGTGCATATGTTTGTAAAATGTGCAATAATAAATGACAGAACCACAGGAATAATCTTAACACTTGCAAATGAGCAGTAAGTTAATTCCCTTTGGGGGAATTTGGTTTAGTTTAGGAATTAAAAAAAAAACATGAATCCACTGATTTCATAAAAACTGCTCAACATGTCTGAGACCTCATTTTTTCTGTGAGGTCGAACATGTGTTCACCTTCTTCACAGTTACAGATTCACATACACACATAAATTCTGCATGTATCCATTCGACATAGTTGAACATTTATACAGTTTCACTCTGATCAGATTTCCCTGTGGACTGTGTGTCATTCTTTCCCCACCTATTTTCTTGTTAATCATCACTCCTGCCAGCTCCTATTTTCTTTCTGCCAGGCTGTGTCTATAATGTTTTTGCAGGTAGAATTGTGGCAGTGCTATGTGTTGAGTTTTCACAGAAACCTTAGTTGAAAGTTAATGCAATGCAACACACAAATTAGTATTCATTTCCTCCCCCATTTAAAAACCTTCATTTGACCTATTTCACCAGGGACTGACAGCACATCCCCATTCTCCAAAAAGGAAATTAGTGGATGGATGTGGAAACTGGTGTGCGAGGCTTAGAGAGACAATAGCAATACTTGTATGCACAACATCATCTTGCTAAATCTTTTGAGAACTGGGCACAAAGACTGCGAGCGAGAGGATGAAACTGAAATTATCTCTGCAACTCAATCTGGAGAGCCCCATCTCTTATCAATTTCACTTCTTCAGTGAAGTGGCTTCAGACTGACTTAAAGAGGTGAAGGGAAAGCCTTAATAATTGCTCTTGCAGTCTTTTATACACAACTCTTGGAACTTAAGAACGATGTTGTGCATTATCACAAAGCCAACAAAAACCAGTGCTAAGACTGAGGACTTTCCTCTCACCTCTCTGCAGTGGAAGCCTCTTCAATTTAGAGGGTGAAGACAACAATTTATTGTCAATGCCACTGTCATAGCAGATGGAGTTCAGACTGACAACAGAGGGAAGGGGGGGGAAGCTTTCTTACTTTCACTATTGCTCTTTGCAGTCTTTGTACACATTTAAGTTAAGCAAGAATATGGGCATTAGCCAGTTCACAGCTGTAATGAATACCAACAAGTGGCAATCCAGCAGCAGCAAGGAGTATCAGCAAGGCACTCTACCCCTGTAGCTCTTTAGTCTGGCAACAATCTAATTTCTCAGCGCCTAAATGATACGGAGCGTCAGAACAACTTGGCCACAATAAGGAAATTTTGCCCATGGTATGACTACTTTCCACCTTCCCATCCCAGCTCTCTGGCACCCTATCTGTATAACCTAGCAATTCCAAAATATAGACGCACTTTTACCCTCACAAGATTGAATGTATTGCCCTCGGCTGTACTTGAGGGACGATTCCAACAGATTCCACACGAAAAATGCTTATGTCCCTGTGGAGATGGCAGTACCGAATCAGTGGCCCTTCTGACTTGAACTCTTTATAAAGATTTGAGGAATGAGATTATCACCCCTCTTTTATTGTCCATTCTGGGATGCCCAACCACTGCCACAGTGTCCTCTCTCTTGGCAGATCAAGATGAGCAGGTGACAGCAAAGGTTGCAAGGTTTTTAGCTGGGGCAATCAGAATAAGATCCACTATTTGACTATTGGTTCAAAAACCTAAAATGTATTTTATATAATTGACTTTTTATTTCTACTCTTTGTATATCGTATTGTTGTTTTATTGCTGTGGCCATTGGCTGACGCAAATAAAGATTCATTCATTCTTTAGCCTGGAGGACTAACTTCATGCATATACATATACAGTACCACAGTAAATACAGTATGAATGGCAATGAACACCGATGTAGTTAATAATTACCACAGATCCCACCATCTAGAGATACTCTAGAGCAGGGCAAAAGGTGTTTACTACCTACTGCTAGATATTTGGGTGATCTGAAGTAGATTAACCTGGACTTCTGACCCCCAACAGTGTGCTTCCACACATAAAATTATATTGCTGAAATCAAGAAAGCTGCAACTAGACAGGAGTGCACAGCAATTTAATAGAGATGAAACACATATGCCAGGTGAATAAAGAATAATAAATAGGTCAATGTAAAAATCAAGAAAAGTAATAAAATTTTAATTTTTATAGTAGCTAAAAAAATAAGCAGTTACTTTGTAATAAGAAAGGAAGGCGCTTGTTATCAAAAACACAATTCTTCCTTATTTTACTACATTTAAAAACAATTATATCACAACTCAACAGGAAAGGGGTAATTCAGCTTTTATACTAACACTGATTAAAATGACAGATTTGGAGAACTGGTATGGAGCCAAGATTCTAGCAGTCTAACTTCCTCCACTGAGAAATCTGAACAATTCTATTGAGAGACTATAGAAGGACTCAGTTACCACCTGAAACTCATTCATGAGGCCAGTGTCTGACTGTTCCTGCTTTCTTATTCTGGACCTTCAGGTGGATACAGACTCTACCTCTCAGTCCCTACTGTACATGCTACAAACTATTGCCTATTCTCCAGGTTCCCAATGGCTCAAATGGTACAGACAACATGTCTTCACAAAGTGATGACCATTGATGGGGAACCAAGTGTTGTTGGACTACAACTCCTATCAGCCCCAGCCAGCAAGGCCAGTAGCCAGGGATGTAAACCTGGGGCTGAAATGCTCTCTAGTACTATGATATTTGCAAGCCTACAGGACATATTTTTTTCCTGAAAACCATTGATTTAGCCTGATTTTACTGCCATTTTAAAAAAAATACAATAGCAAGTAACAGCACCTCAGCAAAATGAATATTATAGGTATAGTCTCGACAAATTTAAGTACCCTGGAGTCCCACTAGAATCAGCTTTAAGCACAAAGCTGATTTCAATGGAACTCTAGTGCACTTAACCTTCTCCAGATAAAACTGGCACAGGACTCTCTCCCACCCACCGTCACCTGATCTGACACTTCAGATGTGTTTGGGAACAGGGAATACAAGTTGGAGGCTCACCTGAATAAAATGTCTCTGCTTTAAACTTTAGAAGCTTGAGCCTGCTTTGGTGGAGTTTGGAAGAATCTATGTAATTATTATAATAGGCTATATTCCAAATGAAAATGAGGAATTAGATTATTATCCATTATTCCCTGTTTAGGGAAGTTTTAAATGTTTGATTGCATTATTATTATTATTATTATTATTATTATTATTATTACGAGGAAGAAAACAAGAGAAGCCAATAAAAAATACCATCATTTGTGTTTGCTTCAGATTTCCTCCAACCCTTCATGTTTCATTGCCCTCAGTGATAGTTATTTCATTGGCAGTAGGAAAAACACACGGGTAATTCACAAACAAGAAGCTGGTTTATGACAAATCAAAATTAATAGGTGTAATTTAAAGGAGACTGAACACATGTACAAGACACTGAAAAACCACCCAACTTTCCTTGGATTATCAACTGAGCTCTTTTCATGATCCAAAATAAAGCTCTCATCCCCTGGTAGAAGGGGAAGTTTCCAAGGTGAAACAAATGTCCTATCCAAAGCTCTGTCAGCTCACTGCAGCCAGGGTGGGAAGTGGGTGAAGCTTTCCCCTTTTTCTCTTCAGAAGCTTTTAACTATACTAATTCCAGTGATTGGTGAAGGCTCCTCATGGGTGGGATGTACCTGAAGAACAAGAAGCCTTCAGTTCCTTACACCTAGGATCAACAGCATGTCCCCCAAATCATACATTATCTGGACCACCATTCAGCTTTCCACAAGATACCACACAGTGTACAGCAACATGAGAGCCATCCTGCCAGTGCGACGCCCTCTATGATGGCACTTATGCCACTTCCAACAGCCCTGAACTTGGCCTCTGGATAGCTGTAGGATTGCTCTGTCCATCAAGGTATTATTTTATCCTGAACTCCATGCTTGTAGATGGCTCATGCATTTTGCTGCCAGCAATGAGTGTGTTTGCAAAACAAGCCGCAGTGACTCTCCCCATAATTTTATTTTTTATATTTTTTTTATCACAGGTCCTTACAGGAAGAAGGCGCCCCTACATCTTTCCTTCAAGTGCAACACTGTCCAATCATGTTAGATCGTAAAAGAACTGAATATTAATCAACAGCAGCAACAAGGCTGCAAAGTCAGCAATAAAACTACTTTTATGCCACGCAGTGCAGTCAAATATTATCATCTGCAATGGAAACCTAATGAATATTTCATGTAGCATAGCTTCAAAATCTGAAGAGCTTATTTTCATTAAGCTCTTGATTTGACACCTGTCTCTTTAAAAGGGCTGTGAATTATATCTGAGGTAATCAGAAGCTTGACTAATACTAGTATAAATATATTTATTGCATATATAAACTTCTGCAGGAAGCAGTCTTCCTGGATGTGTCCTTTCACGTGATGGGACTTTCCCCTTAAATGTGCAAATCAAATACTAGATGCTACAAATTACAAAGATGCTGCCAAAATCAGCTGCCTTGAAAACTCATTCTCTCCCCTGATAATGTCAAGTAATCAAAAAGATATGACATCACTGTGTTCCAAATTCTATGCCTCCGCTAGCAGCATCCAATGAAATATAGTATGGGTGAGGAGGGAAACTCAGAATGTGGCAAAATCATATTCTGAGCTTTCAATGACTAGGCATTTCAGAGGAAAGAGGAGAATAGACATTAATGTATGTCATACTTCCACAAAGGAACTTGTGTTCAAGGCGGGCCAGCAAACAAAACAGCAATAAAAATTGATTGGTTTGGGTACATTTCAGTAACAATACATAATATATACATTTCAATAGAGTCTCAATACAATTGAATAAAACCATTGTGTGTGTGTTTTTTTAAAACCAAACCAGAATCTCTGCATAGATATATGCAGTGGTACCTCGGCTTACAAACACTTCAGGTTACAGACTCCGCTAACCCAGAAGTAGTACCTCGGGTTAAGAACTTTACGTCAGTATGAGAACAGAAATTGCGCGCTGGTGGTGCGGTGGCAGCGGGAAACCCCATTAGCTAAAGTGGTACCTCAGGTTAAGAACAGTTTTAGGTTAAGAACGGACCTCCGGAACGAATAAAGTTTGTGACCAGAGGTACCACTGTACTAAAATCTAATTATGCACAAAAAACACCATCAACAATCACCCCATCAATGCGAGTTGTAAAACAAAACCACCCACAAACCAAGGCCTTACATCAAGGTGCCCACCCCTCACATCTATCTGGAGTAATATTGCACAACATGCCCTGCCCCAAGTATTCTCAAAATATTACTCCATTAACCCTTCCTCTCCAGGGCCAAATATAAATCACAATCTATTTATTGGCAGCCGGGGAGTTTCTCTCTTCCCGTACAGATGAGGAGATGACTCCTGGGCTATGGTTTATAGCAGTATCCACATGGCATTCATAATATCTACTTTCATCCTGTGGAATAGTCACATGATCAGTGGGCTCATTGTGGCTTCCACCACCACGCCTTGCCTAAATCACTGCAGCAGCTAAATCAGCATTCTCAGGGTTGGCTCTCTGGTAAAAGCCCCTTGGACCTGCCCCACCTCTTCATTGTAGCAACCTGTTTATTCACCTGCCTTGTGCACTGGCACAGACAGTGAAGGAGCAGCACACAAAGGGGCATCAGTCGATGCCAACTTGCTCATTGGCTCTCTGCCTGGCAGGCAAGCAAGTAGAAGGAACGATGAGCAGCAGCTGGTACTAATGCCACTCAAGAGCTAGATTCACCAAGGAAGCAGGGAACAGAAGATGTTTTGTCCAAGGCCCTCCAAAGCCTGGAGCCAGCACAGAAAATCCTGAATATGGGAAAGAGAGCTATATAAAAAAATCCTTCGCCTATAAACACACACACCCCAAGGTGCAACCTGATGGGCAAACCTCATGCTATGGCCTCAACTGTGAGCAACAGTAACAGCCAAGTGTCTGGCACAGAGGACAAGCTACCAGTTGCACGAGGAACAACAGTGGTACAAACCATGGAGGTATAGGCACTAGAGACTGTCATTCAATACCTCCTTGAGGCACAAACTAGACTCCCAAGAGACAGTACCCTCTGAGCAAGATTTCTCTGAGAAACCGGTCCATTTTACACCAGGGGATTCATACTTCCCAGTGCTTGCCCACCAGTACAGTGGTACCTCAGGTTAAGAACTTAATTCATTCTGGAGGTCCATTCTTAACCTGAAACGGTTCTTAACATGCAGTACCACTTTAGCTAATGGTGTCTCCCGCTGCCACCAGGCCACCAGAGCACGATTTCTCTTCTCATCCTGAAGCAAAGTTCTTAACCTGAGGTACTATTCCAGGTTAGTGGAGTCTGTAAACTGAAGCACCTGTAACCTGAAGCTTCTGTAACCCGAGGTACCACTGTATAGGCAATGCATAGGGCAGGAGCCAACTCAGGGGTGGCGAAAGCTTAAGCCCACAGGACTTCCTCTTCAAGGCTCTCCACTCTTCCAGCCCAATAAAGATGAAAGGCCACAGGTGGGTATCAGAACTTAGCCTGGTGAGGGTGCTATTCACCACTGTTGCCATGCTTACAGCATCTTAACCATCCACCCCATATTAGGGGTTGAGGTCTACAATGGGGGATCCTGCTGAGCGTGCCTGAGCAGGGCCAGTTGATTTGGCCCCTCACACCTCTGTGAGGAGCAGTTCCACAACTTAGGGGCTGTCACAGGGAACGCTTTCTCTTGAGGTTCTACTCAAGCTTCTGAAGGCAACAGAACTACCAAGAGGGTATCTCAGCTCTTGGAAGAAAAAACTGCAGTGTCCAATTACATAGAAGGCAAAGCTGATTTGGCTGAGCCGAAAAGAAAAATAGCCAAAGACTTAGCAGTAACATACACGCTAATAATGAAAAGAGCTTCAGTTCTTCAAATGTTGAGGCTTCCCTAGGCCATGTGTTAGCTAAACTGCCAGCAGCAAAAAATATGGTTTTTTAAAATTGTCCTCAATGTTGCATATCATTTTCTGGAACCATAAATCTTCTATAAACATAGATAAATGATTCTCCAATCCTTGTTTCTTTAACGCTCCCCATATACAAACCAGGGGCAAATCTGAATAAAACATTCCACTTATCTCTGGCATATGATAAAGTGTGCTTGGTGATCCATAGAGCATAACTGAAAGACTGCCACTCAGAATGGCAATGTGGATAATCACTCGCAACCCACCCTATGTCACCTTTTACAGAAGTCTAACCGGTATTGTATCTGCCCTGGGCTGAATTTGTAATTTGCAAGCCTTTCAGGGCAAGGGCCTGTCTCTTGTAGATTGTGCAGCAACATGCACATTGGATGATGCTATATAAATAACAATAAACCCCTGCAAACTATGGGGAAAGGCCGTAGGTCGGTAGTAGAGCACCTGCCTCGCATGCAGAGTGTCGCAAGTTCAATCCCCAGCATTCCAGGGAGGGTTGGAAGAGAGCCCTGTCTGAAATCCTGGAGAGTTGCAGCCAATCCCTGTAGACAATACTGAGCTAGATGGACCAATGGTTTGACTCAAAAATATAAGGCGGCTTTCGATATTCCTTTGTTGCAGTCTGGTGGCATGGATGCTGCATTTATATATGGGTGGCGTCATGGGTTTACCCCAGTGTGAACAGATGTGACTGTGTAATGCACAAGCACACAATACATGGCCCTAGCATTGCTCTGAGTCAAAGACTGTAAATGCATCAAAACCTTTCAAATGGAAACTCAATAGATGGTCACTTTATTGGTGTATTTTTTTCCTAGAATCAGCATTTCCCCCTTTTTCATCATGCATCAGTGATCAACATTATTTGGCTGCCCCCCATCAAGCTGCCCCCCCCATTTCCCTGGGCAGTGGGTGCAGGGAAGCAGCTAGGCAAGGAGCATGTACTCTTGGGTACCATGGCCTAAATGTGCCCTGGATGTTTTCATGTAATGGTGTCCTCTGCAATCTCCAGCTGGTCTTTCATGGTCTAGACCTGGCAAGGCCAGCAGGTGTTGCTGGTTTGGTCACTTCAAAGATAATTAATTAAATAATAATAATAATAATAATTTATACATACATACATACTCCACCCATCTGGCTGGGTTTCCCACAACCACTCTGGATGGCTCCCAACAGAATATTAATAATAATAAAAAGCAATAAAACATCAAACATTAAAAACTTCCCTAAACAGGGCTGCCTTCAGATGTCTTCTAAAAGTCAGATAGTTGTTTATTTCCTTGACATCTGATGCGAGGGCATTCCACAGGGTGGGCGCCACTACCGAGAAGGCCCTCTGCCTGGTTACCTGTAGCTCGCAGTGAGAGAACTGCCAGAAGGTCCTTGGAGCTGAACGATGGGGGTGGAGACACTCCTTCAGGTATGGGAAGAAAGCTGGCTTCTTATTGTAAGGAAGGCTGGCTGTGGGGGGATGTGGGGCTTGGTGAAATACAAAGGTTGAAAAGGGGTGTGGGGAATAGGGTTGGTGAGGAATGTGAGCAGGGGCAGCAGTTCCTCCTCAAGCAGACCCTTATTTTTTTGCTCAGGCCTCACTTTTGACATATACACATTTTTACTTATCAGTGGGTTTCTTGCATACATGTTTGAAGTAAGTCAAGAGTCCCTTCAAGTGGGGCTTTAGTCCATGTCTTTCTACAACTCTAAGTATATGTAAGAGACCAAAGAGAGCTTTATTTGATTTGGGGTGCAAAGGAATTGCCCCATTGTCATGTTAGAGCTAGAATTTGGACAACACTGCTAGATCAGGGATGACAAGAAAGAAAGATGTTAAATAGTCAGGTCAAAGCACTGATGAAAAAAATCCTCATTAATTCAATTTCAGTACCATACTCTAATCAGCAGGGAGGTTGCCTTACAACTGCAATTTGTACCGTATTTAAACTTCCTTTTGTTGAAGCTTTAAGAAGCACTGTCAACCAGTTTCTCTCTTCCCAGCACAAACCAAATCTAAAGAGACATGAATAAAACTCAGAAGACTCAAGTAAGTACTGGGGATTATGGAACTAACTTACTGAGAAGCTACATCGACTAGATTAAAACCAGAGACATAGTTCTACAACTGATTTCCCCAACCCAGCAACCCAACTATGAACTAGTAATAGATTTCTATAAATAAATGCACCCCACAAGTTGGGTGTGGGGTCACATTTTAGTTCCGTAGCCTTTTCTTGCAATTATGGTATTAGCCCAAACTCCATTTGCTGGCATTCAGTCATGTCAACCTGAAATCATAGAGATTATTTCTTAGTAGAGACAGTTCTTTTTCAGAGAAGTAAAGAGACTTCCACCGCCTGCCTCCACCCTCTTCTCTACCCTTGACACTTCCCTTTCCTGTATTGCGTCTTCCTTTCAGTGCTAGGGAAAGAGAGAACTGTGGGGGCTTTCTTCCCACTTGGACAGCATGATGGCACCACTCTACAGCAAACAAACAGTCACCTTTTGAGTCACCTTTCTCCATTCCCAATATTTTATTCCTTTTAGACTCATCAAACAACTTGGGACATGTGGCAAAAGTACAGAGAGCTGATACAATAGAAGCAAGTGGGAGAGAGCAGCCCACCCTATCTCAAGGACAATTCCAAGGATAATTCCAGCTTCAAGTGACAGTGTTAAGTTGTGGGTGAACATATCAGACAACACAGCGATTCTTCAGACAGCTCTTGTTTATTCACAGGCCAGAACAGAACTGAACTGAAGGGTTCAGTCAACCTGCTTATATAGAGTTCAACTACAACACAACAGTAACAACTTTTGTAACTATCCAGTCACTGAACGTCACTTTCAATTCCTTATTTGCATATGTGGACCTGAGTGAAAACTATCTACAGTATCCCCCTGCTGGCCCAGGGCGAGAACTTCAGTACATAACAGACAGAGTTGGGAAAGAGGCAACTCTTTCCTTGTCCTCCACAGTCCTGTTGAGCTTCATCAAGCAAACATGTTATGATTAGATGAGGGGTCACCAATACAGTTCCATCCAGGTGTTGTTGAACTATAATTCTCATCAGTCCCATCCAGAATGGCCAGGAATCAGGGATGATGTGAGTTGTTATCCAACAACATCTGGAAGACACCACTAAAACAGACCAGCTACCTTCATAGATAGACAGACAGATACATCACAGAGCAGTGAAGCATTAAGTACTGCACAGTTATTTCAAGGACTACTGGCCTTTCAGAAAACTAAAGTTATTGGATAGAAATCAAAACTTCAATGGCAATAAAACAGAATGAGACCCCTTTGTCTTAAGCATGAAAGTATACTGCTACAACTAGTAAAGCCCCACTGGATAAAGAACTGCCTTTGGCATATGCTAAATATTCTTTTGACACCCGCCATATATACAACAACAAAGCTGACCTTACCTCAAGTAATCTATGACCAGAGATTCCATAGTTAGGAATTAAAAGTCTGCTTTACAACATAAACCAAAAGACTGACAGCAGGAAATTGTGCCTTTGGGTTAAAGTTCTCTAAAATATACATCAGAAACTTGCAATTAATACGAAAAAGAGGCAAGCGGAATAGACCAGAACAGGTGCTTAGATTTCTAGAGAGAAATGCCTACTCAAGAGCTTCTGTTCTAAGGCTAGTGGCCAAACCAGCCAATAATGGCTTGAGGAAATAAAAATGAAAGTACTGTCCAGCTTCATTATCTTTCTAGCTTTGGGGAAGCCAGACAGACCACTTGGGTTTCGTGCTATTGGAGGTCTATGATTAGGGTTATAAAAATCAGCACATTTATCCATTCTCTGGGATAGACATGGGAGGCAAGGAATGAGCAAGCTGCTTTGACCTCTGGGGTGGGATAAACAGCTAGAAGGTCACTCTTTCTTCCCCAGAAAATGGCAAGATGTCAGCTGAGAAGGGCAAGGTCCCTTGTCTAAAGTTTCTGCATAAGTAGGTTGGTTGACAGTGCCCAGTTTCTTCCCTTTTCTGGGGCCTGTGTTACCAAGGAGTGGTGGTGGTGGCAACTACTGAACAGTAGGAAAACAAGGAAGGGGCGTAAGAGGCTTTCCTGAGCCCCCTTCTCCACAGGGAATGACCTATCAACATAGAATACATGCATACATCGAAGGGGTTTCTATTGTTTTTGTTTTCTGCTTCTGCTTTGGTGTATAAGTGCTCAAAATAAATCTCACTCTCAACATTTCCAAAGAAACAAGCAAGAATAATGCAGAATTTGGTGCTGTTGTAGCCTATGTCTTTGGGGGAATGAGTATCATTTCCCCATTGGGTCCATTCATGGTACACAGGCAGCTTGGGTAAATTCAAAATTAACAAGTATATTGAAAGGAATTGGATGGTTCGTTTGATTTCTCAGAAAATCCCCAATGCAGCAGTATCTTCAAATGTGAACTCCTTTCAGAAGTCCCTTGTTTACCTGAGGCAAAAAAAAATGAGTCAAAATGAAGTAATTAAATATAGATTTTTTTCATCTCAGAAAGCTAAAAAGCTAACACCATGTTGCTGGGGGGAGGGGTGGAATATAAGAGTGTTCACAGCTCCCGATACCTGTTACAGGCAAAATAAGCCGGCAGAAGGTATATCTGTAACACTGACTATAAAAATTCAGCTACTGGAGCTAAATTCTCCTTTGTGGCTGGATGATACACAAGCGTGAAAGCATTCTGTGTTGAAGAGTATATTTGACATCTGGATTACATGAGGATAGGAGCAATGAAAGTGTCTCTTCTGCTTCAATAGCTGGGACAGGCACCAAAAAATCACGCCTGAAACTTTCTCACAGGAATTTAAACAATGCCAACGTCCAAGGTTTTGAACTCTTTATGCCAAAGGGCTGAGAGACAGATGGATCGGTGACATTTTAAGGTTGGATAACTCACGAAGTTCTAAAGCACAAAAGCATTAGCATAACAACTGAAAGCAGATAGCCTGCAATTTCTACTGGTTTGCAATATTAATTTCTCTCTCATGCAGTTAATGAGATATTGGCTACTAAAGTTGCATCCAGTATGAGTAGAAAGGTGGGGGCACAATGCTCTTTCATGGCTACCATTCATTAGAGAAGAATGTAAGAACATAAGATGGGTATGCTAGATCAGACCATCTAGTATAGCATTCATTGTTAGAAACTCAGATATATAAACTAGGCACCAGATATATAAGCTAGGCTCTTATAACCAAGATTACAGATGCCAAAATAGAATGTCTAGTTGCCATTTTGGAGTAAGACAACTGGAAAGTCTTATTTTTCAAATGATGGACTGACTGTGATTGATTTTCACTTAAACATCTGGCTAGTTCAAATGACAACCTTGAGCTAGGATAAGAACTTTAAGCACTTAAAGAAGAAAGGTCATTTGATCCAGGAACAGTCCACATATATATATATTGGCCTATTCCGACCTCTTTTTCTTAATGGTGACTGCTCCTGCTCAGGCTGCACAAAAAAAGCGTTTTGGCTCCTGAAATTCATTCTGATTGTGCAGATAAAATAAAAGTGATAGAATACTACAGGATGTGGTATTAGTGTGTGAAAACAGTCCAGATCCAATGATTCCCCAGGTATGCACATCCAGATGGTGATGTCAGGTGCCATCCTGGCACCCAGGCATCTTCACTTGGTCACAAGTGGCTGATAGCCAGGTACAAAATGTGCCTGGCTAATTTTGAACACTGACAGCATCCTGTTCCCGGCACTCTGCTCACCTGCATTTCCCACCAAGTGATATTCAGAGGCACCTGCACTGTGGGAGATACAGAATATGGAATATGCTTACACAAGGAAACATTGTTTATGGGGTTACCCTATGGCTGATTCACACCACTGAGCTTTATCCATCAGATCATGTAACTTTTTCTTTACAGCTCACCCCATGTACACATTATTTTTTCTTTAAAGGTATGGCTGTGTGTTCTTATACACATGGTGGAAGGGCACCGGCGGCGGAAGGCCTCATTAGGGAAAGGATGCCTCGGTTTAAGAACAGTTTTGGTTTAAGAACAGACTTCTGGAACAGATTAAGTTCATAAACCGAGGTACCACTGTATTTGGGTACAATAAGGTTGGTTGATTCAGACTCTTCTGCTATCCAGAACTGCCATATATTATTTGTTTGTCCTATGTGTGTGTCCAGAGTGACTGGGGAAACCCAGTCTGATGGGCAGGGTATAAGTAATAAATTATTATTATAAATTATTATATGTATTTTTTCCAGGGGAAGTTTCCCTGAGGCAAAAGAACAAGGGGGAGAAACCAGACAATTTTTGGAACTGCCCTATTGAGTCTTAGCATTAATCACTAATCTTCATTATTTTCCATTGTGATGTTCTGCTAAAGAAAGCCCACTCACATTTGTCATGCTTTACACGTGCGGTGAAGAATTTGAAAATAAGCTTCTATTCAAATGTGTTTCTTGCACAATAACTTGAACTACAGAACAACTCTATTTAACAATTGAGAAAGAGAAACAAACATCTTAGGGCTGCAATCAGAAACTGATTTAGAGCCAATGTGCATAAATATTATGGCAGAAAAAAAGGGGAAGAGAGAAATGCATTTGTTTAAATCAAATGGACCAAATCAATACCTACTCCACATCTACTTCTTGAGGATTAGTCATGTCAAGGATAAATCTACAATTCAGGCAAAGCAGCATCTAGTTTTAATCTAACTTAGTCTCATTAACTTTGTAAGCTTTGGCCCCATTAACTTTTTGTGTTCTTAGAGTAAATGACAAAACACACTTTCTTATGCCAGAATGTTCTTGTAAAGCATCTTTGTTTATGTCCATGTGGTCCTTTAATGTATTGATTTTTCATCAGGTGATTTAATACAAAAACAATGGAGCAAATTAAGTTCCTTTCAAACAGCTTCACTAACCTGACTGGGACCAAGTAAGAAGCACAGGATTTTCAAAACTACTCTTTATTGTTAAACTACTACACATATTGTCTATCCTTAATATATATACCATAAGACGCACCTAATTTTTGGAGGAGGAAAACAAGGGGGAAAAAATTCTGAATCCCAGAAGCCAGAACAGCAAGAGGCATCTGGCTTCTGGGATAGCCTCTTGTCCTAGCTTATGGGATAGCCGTGTGCAGCCTCTCCTGGGCAGCGGGAGGAAGGCTCCCCCAAAAGCCGCACTCCCTTTAAAGAGCCGCACACACGCTCTATGCGGCTCTTTAAAGGGAGCGCTGAGCAGAGCCTCCCGCCTGCATTCGCTCCATAAGATGCACACATATTTCCCCTTACTTTTTAGGAGAGGAAAAGTGTGTCTTATAGAGTGAAAAATACGGTACTTTGAAGCTTCAAAGCATATACATTTCAGTAATCCTTGAGTGTCAGCCAGGCGCAAAAAAGTGGGATCCAGACTTTTTGAAGTGTTTGCAAATGGAGAATCTTTAGGCACAAAATGCACCTGGCTCCCTGCTAATTTCGAACCCTGTGAGGAACAGGGGCAAAGCAACTGCTTATATACATTTCTGAAGGCCTGGGCCACTCCCACTCCCAACGTGATTGGCTGTCTAAGCTTCCAAGCTGCGAATCATGACTCAAGAGTTGAAGGGCCAATGGCAGAGGCCCAAATCCTGAAATGTTCTGTGATTGGATATCATGTATCGAATCAGAACACAGGGGCTCAGAATCCTTAGTTCAGACTCAAGCTCAGCCAGACACAGACCACTGAATACATAACAGTTAGGACTTGCCTGGGATCATGACGCTTTGGGACTGAGAGGCATGGGGTCCAGGCTCCATTAATACAACAACAATGGACAACATTGACATTGATAAGTGAAAAGGAGGCCACCACAGAAGACGGGGCACTGCCAGGGAATATGATTAACTCCCCTTACTTCCTCCAATATTGGGACCACAGTAATAATAATCACAGCACTTCCATATGTGTTTGTATTTTTCTAATATCTTTCTTTCTCCAAGTTGTGCCAGACTCCCAGCATCTTCTTGATCATATCACTTCCATCATCAAGAGCTTCCCTGAAGAAGAATAAATTTAGTTGCATGGCAGTATGAGATACTTTCACTTTATTCCCAGCAGACATTAGGCCTATTGGGCACCCAATACTCCTATATGATCAGAATTGTGTGATATTGCTGGGAGTATTTCCTCTGTTGTGTCTCCCCTGTGTCTGGTCACACTAGTTTCCATATGAAGATCTCTCGTGTGGAGCCTGCTGTACTCGTGGGAGCTCCCCACACAATTCCAAACACTGCACAATCAGGGTTTTAAATTGTACAGGGAGCTTCCCCAGGTACACTGACTCATAACTGCAGACATTTGTCCTCCAGCACATGACGGGTGCTTGGGCTAGGAAGAGGGATACAACAGAAAGGGGTGAGGAAGCAAGCTCATCCCTGCTCTCCCTTGTCCAGTTCTAATCATGTGGTAGAACTGAATGTCCAAAATGGAGCAATTAAATCCTTGGATGTGAAACCAAGGTTCTGTACTAATATGTAGACCAATATTGATTCTTCTGTGAGATCCTAATACACACACACTGAAGATTACCTCTGAAGCAAAAGTTCAATTCAGATAGCAAAAGATATCAAAATCTCCCCCTTGATTTGGAAATCAGGAACACCCTGGACGTTTTTACAATCCCTCCTTCTCTGTCATCTTCCCTGTTATGCATAATTACCTTCTGCCTCTGCATGTTTTGTGAGTTTTTGTATCTGGATCAGGCTGTCTGTGATTTAGTACTGCAAGCTAAGAATTGCCTGCAAACCATCACTGGAAACCAGCTCTGGAAGAAGGTTGCAAATCATGGTTTGGAAGGCTTTGAATCACGTCCAAAATACACAGCAGCTCACCTATGATGGCATGGAAGAACAGAACACAGCATTGGCATTAACATCATCTAAATAACTAACTTCCACCAGCAAGTATTCCCTTAGGCAATTATGAGCCTACTGCAGGCAGTTTACATAGCACTTTGGTCCAACTATTTTCAGACTCGATTAGCATCACAGCATAACATTAGTGACACAACATTAGTAACATTCATTTCATAAGGAACAAATCGTTATACAACATGTAGTGTAATTAATGTCAGAAATAAAAATAAATGCCAGGAGGAACCAACAGTTAGGAGTGAGAATGTTGAAAGGGAATGTTCTCAAAAACTATGAACCCCATACTCTAATTTTACAGAAGCCATAAAGCATTTTTAAATGCTAAAAATGATTCATTCAAAACTATATAAAGAGAACAAGAAAAGGCAGGAAATAATTAGTGAATGCACTATACAGAGCCAAAAATGAAAATAAGTACACAATAAATACAAAATTAAAAAACAAAAATATGGATATGGATTATGGCAATATTAAACTAGATTAAAAAATCACAACATATCAAGGCATGTTCTTAAAAATAAGCTTGCATTAAAGTATTTCTTCTTGCTTCAGCAGAATCCCATCAAACTCAATGGAATTACTCCAGAGTAATTAATTGGAGTACATTGTGTTAATGAGATATATTTTTTCCTGCTCAGAAATTGCTAGTACTTGTACAATATTGGTGCAATTTGCTTGTGATGGTTTCAAGGGTGCTTAGATTCTGCAGCTGAATATATATTCAGTTCAACAGTGCCTTACAAGCTCATATTAACATAAGATACATTATGTTTTCTTTTCTGAGGACACAAAAAGTAAAGCAAATGGAGCCAGTGTAATAGTGGGCAGAAAAGGACTTAGAGCTGAGCTATATATCCATCACCATGAAACTTACTGAATGATGACTGTGAGTCAATTACTCTCTTTCAGACTAACCTATCTCACAAGTCAGATCCCTTGCAGTTTATTTGTACCTGCCAAGTCTCTCCCAGATAATGGATAAAATGGAGGCATATACTGTATGCTGCTTTGACCTCCCTGAAGGAAGGTGGGCTTGAAATGGAATACACAGTAATTCTTAGTAACTGAACAATATTCTTTAGTAACTGTGCAAGATGATAATAATTAAATGGAAGCCAGTTCATACAACAGGTTGAAACTTAGAAAGCCTCCCAAAAGCAGGCTGATTCAGAAGAAGATGAGCCACAAACTCAATGGCTCAATTCAAAACATAGCTTTCTATGAAGGGAATGTACCATGATAAGCTCTACCCACAGTTAACTAACAAACTAGGATCTGAAACTACACTTTGATACTGGTGGGTTTGAACTAACACTGGACAGAACAAGCCAAGTTTCCAACATTCAAAGGTTATGAGATATTGCAGTGTGTTCATACCAGAAACTTAACTTCCTTTCCTCTGCTGCAAAGGCAGAGATAACATGTGAAGGTTATAAGAATGCACCAAATTGTCCTCATAATACTAAACTATGGTTTAGTATTATGAGTCTATGCTTTTCCATTCATCTGAAGCAGATCAATGTGTGTTGGAGCATTAGTTTACGACCCCAAATGTCCCAAATTGTCATTATGCAAATAAATTCTTAAACGGAACTAAAGCTTCAATCCTAAACACATTAAAAGACAGTAAGGGAGCAATGTTACAAGAAGATGGGCTAAACCAAGACCTAAGTAAATTAAGCCAGCATAAAGTACACCAGATCCAAACTCTATTCAGGAGCAGGCTTGTTGATGGCTGAGGCAGCCTAAACCTAAGCAAGCCTTTGAAAGAGTGTTTGAGTTGCACCACCTGTTTTGCTGGCTTAGTTTCTGCCTGTTTGCCAAGTCACATGACTGAGCTGAATCAGTTTTGGATCCCCCCTCTGGCCCCACCCCTGCCATGCCCCCTTTCAGGTTTACACTGCCTTAAGGTCCACAAGGCTGACCTCAGACAGCTGGGATGGGAAAAATACACCCAGGTATCTCTAACTGAGCCAAATATAGGGAGTTAACAGGATCCTGCTGACCCAGCTGCAGCTCCACTGGATCCAGATCCTAATTCCGCTTATCCCAGAAGATCTTGTAGCAAGGTCAGCTTTCATGAGGGTAAACCTTTACAACAAGTACTTGGCTCCTATGAGATATAGGTCTGCTTTCATAGATTACTACTATTATGATGGCTGGAAAGATAGCAGTTTACCATCTGAACCCATCCCATGTAAGAAGAGCCTTACAGCTTAATTGCAATTTATTCATGGAGGTGAACAACTTCAATAGAATTCAGTAATAGGTGCGAAAAAGATTGTAGCCTCAGCAGGTCAACCCAATTATCTTGTCTTTGATGATGGGCATTCGTAAACGTCACACAGGAACGGTGCGAAACTCTACCCAGATTTCTATTCATCTTCTGTTCTGGTCTTCTAGGAATTACGCTGTGCAGTCCTATGCATCTTTACTCAGAAGTAAGGCCCTCTAAGTTCAATGGGGCTTTCCCCCTTGTAAGTTGTTAAAGATTGTAGCCAAACCAGGGTGGGTTTTTTTTTTTTTTTTTTAAAAACTTATATCCCAAAGTTGCTTACAACAATAAAATATACATTAAAATGAAACCAAATCCTCAAAACGCATTAAAGCACCATCAAAAGAAACAACCAACATCATAAACACAGAAAAAAATCCAAAATCAATAAAAGCAGCAACTCCAAAAACCAAGTGAGCATACGGTAAAAGGAAAATTGGCCTAAACATATTCATAATGGGTGGTAGTCAATGAAATTTTATTCAGAGTAGACCTATTGACATTAGAACACAACTAAATGTAAAGGCAGCACTGTATTGGGTAGTTTTTAATGTCTGATATTTTATTATGTTTTAATATGTACTAGAAGCTGCCCAGGGTAACTGAGGAAACCCACCCAGATGGGTGGGATATAAATAATAAAATTGTTGTTAAATTAAGTCGATTAATTTCAATGGGTCTACTCAAAAGGTCTTCAGCTAAAGGTCTTCCTAGAATATCACATTACCTATATGGCCAAACACCTAAAACATATTAAGTGTCAACGTTTGGTAAATTTCAACCAGGAAAGCATTCCACAGAGCAGGGTAAGAAAACAGAATACAAAGATGTATTTTGCTACATCAACCATAACTTTCATTGCTACATGAATTTCTCTACTTCTTTTATATAGCAATCTCTATAAAAGGCATATAAAAAGACATTTACCTATTTGTTCTCCTTGTTCTTGCGAATCACACATATTATCTCACTGATTAAGCTGGTATTTATCACATTTTCCAGAACTCCAACATTTCATTTCAGAAAAGGATAAATTATCCTTGCAGAAATTACCTTTCAAATGAACAACTTTTTATAGTTTCTCAAAAGCAGTCTCCGTCTCTGACTGTCCTAGGAGTAATAAAGATAAGCTGTGTCCTTCACATGCAGAAAGCCCTATCTCTTCAGAGAAGCTCACTTGTTTTGATAGGAAAGGATTTCTTGTTCTAATAACTATAAATCATATATTTAAAAACCACCAAAAACCAATGAACTATAAATGGAAATTAATTAAAAGTGTAGTTAAGTGCAACAGCACACAAATCTCAGCAATTGGTATTCAGAGGTGGTGGAACATAGTCATTGTGGTGAGTAGTTATTCCTATTATTATTATTATTATTATTATTATTACCACCCTTAGGTAATCTTGTCTAATCCTCTTTTAAAGCCATCCAAGTTGGTGTCCATCTCTTCAATTTGAGGGAGTTAAACTCCATAGTTTAACTATTCAATGAGTGAAGAAGTGTTTCCTTTTGTCTGTTCTGAATCATCTAATGTTTGGTTTCATTGGATGTCCCAAATTCTGATGCTATGTGGGGATGGATAGTTTCCACACTTTTGTCAAACTACGTACAATCTTGACACCTCTACCCATTTTTAAAAATGAAAAAGCCCAAATTGTTGTAACCTTCCCTCAAAGTTGACTTAGCCCCCTGATCTGGGTTGTCTTTTTCCAAACCAGTAGCCAGTCTTAGTGGCTGATCTTAGGGACAGGATACATATTTTTCATAGAAAAGCAGCAATTTCACCTTTGAGTTATTTGAGAGCCCTCAAGTTGATGCCATCTGGGATCGATGATTTGTAAGTAAGACCTAGAACTTCTCAACACAATCTGCGTCAGCTCCTCAGACTACCTTCCTGAGAAAGTTATTTCAGACACTGGAATCTGCCCTTCATCTTCGAATCTGAAGACAGTTGCAAAGAATTAACTCAGCTTCTCTGCAATCTCCTTTTCCTCCTTTAGCACACCTTTCACTTTCTTGTCATCCAAACATCCATCAACGTCCTTGATTATTCTCCTATTTCCAATATATTTAAAGATTTTTTTTGCTAATGGTCTTTATGCTTTCAGCAATGTGCTCCTTGAGTCTTTTTATTTGTTTGTTTTTGCACCTGTGAGCACACATGAGGTCTTCCTTGATGCTCACAGAGTCCCCTCCCTCCATCAAAATTGCTCTTCAAAGGAGTATTCAATTATAGCCAATTGAATAGGTTGCAATGTGTGCTTGGTTGCAGTGGGTGTGGTGGCCATTATAGTTTCTGTCCTTAGCAGATATGCCCACAGGCCAAAAGAGAATGCTGATTCCTGCCTTACTATCTCCTTGCACTGCATTTCTTGTGTTCTCTTTTTTTTGTTTTCCCCATTTGGACAATACTTCCATTTTTGGAAGGAAGTCTTCTTGCCTCTAATAGCTTCTTTGACACATTAAATTAACTATCCTTCCTGATCTGCAGCATACATTCGAGCTGAGCTTTTATTATTGTGAAAGAGAACGTATTACTGAATAATTTCATCGTATAATTCTGAATTGCCTGGTGCATTCATCATGATCACAGTTCTTGCACCTCAACTGGGTACACCTTTGATCAAATTCCTGCAAGCTACCTTACTCCAGAATGTTGCTGACTTTCAAGATTTTGCCCCCAGTTAGTTGGGGGAAGAAATATGGAGAAAGGAACGATAAACGGAGATTACAACAGATACTATAGAAAATACATTGTGTGGATTTAAGCAACTGGTATGAGATACTTTGGATATTTGTGGTCAAATGGTTGAGAACTTAATGGACCATGGAAGCATCTAGTAAAATTAGGATGAACAGATTGTCAGAAAATGTTCCATCTGTTGAGTGGCTAGCCTACTCAACCTGAATGGCACGAGTTTGACCTATGACATTCAGAAAGTAGATTTCCTTCCTGCAACCAACAATAAAATCATGGTATCTTACAGTAATAACTCTAAATTCCTCACATGCAGTCAATGCAGAGCTACTCTTTCCCACCTAGTCACAAGTATTTAAAAATAAAAAGGGTATTAATGCTGCATTTCAATTAATAGCTCTCATTTGCAAGCCCTGCATGGTGCTTTGAAGTCCCAACTTCAGAACTTCAAAGCACCCTGTCACATGACATTATTGTGACATCAGGTGATGGACGGGTGGGCAGCCTCACCCACGGTGCTATGTTCCAATAAAGATCTGCCTGCAGTGCCAAAAACAGGTTCCGCACCCCTGATTTACAACAAAGCAGCTCACTAACAGCTGAAACCTAATGAAAGAATATGTGCCAATGTTTCCATTTTCAACCTCAAAGGGAAAATCATTCATGCTTTCCATTCACTCAGACCCTTACTAATAAGCAAGACCCAATCATTCACCTATCGTATAAAAGCCTGAGATGGCCAGTAGTTATTCCTTTCATATTATACCCATTTCTAGAGGGTTAGCCAACAATCTGGGTTAGTCTGCAGCAGAAGCAGTGAATGGTCTTGGGCACCTAATGTCATCATAAATTGATCGATTGACTATAAATCTATTGGATTTCACGTTGTGGGACTTGTGAGAGCTACAGCAAAACTTTTCCTTTCTGTGTCTTAAATGTGCCCAGCACAATGGCCTCCCCCTGCGTCTAAGCCAGGAGCCAAAGTAAACAAGGAAATCCAAAGTAAGGGATGTAAGGAAAGAAAACTCAAAGAGCAGCAGTTCGCGGTACCCCCCCGGAGATCAACAGGTTCATACTGTGACATGAGGGGGGAGGACCCCCACTGGAAACAAAGCTGCATTTCAGTCACAAGGTGCTTTTCGACTGAGATTTGGCTTTCTTTTGACAGCCACGACACCCCATCCCCCCAAAAAAGAACTTCCGAAATCCACAGCTATATAGGTAGGTTGTGCGTGTTTCGTAAAGCGGGGAGAGAAGAAACGCAGGCAAAATGCCATTTTCAACCCAAGATGCGCTCGAGGAGCAGACAACCGCGCCATCCCCTCGATAGGCAGGTGCGCAAGGGGCAAGCGAAACCTCCCAGCAGCGCGGCGTTGCGCCTTGCATTAAAGCAGAGGGAAACTGCCTCCTGGTCCTTGCCTCCGCCCTCCAAACTTTCCCGGGCAGTGGGGATCCGGCCTCCCCTCCGTCTCCACTTCCCAAGGGGTCGAACCCTTCCATCCAGGCGCCCCTTGATTTCGCTGCGCCCCCCATGCCACGCCGGGGGTCGAGGAAGAAGGAGGAAGTGGTTGCCTGGCCATCCTGAACCTCCCTGCCCAGTTCCCGGGGAAAAGAAGATCTTAACACACAGAGAGAGAGAGGCTGGCAAACCTAGGCGAGGAGCGAAGGGACGCCGTGCCTGGGAATGGGAATCACTCACCGCGCGCCCGCTTGCCCTGAACCCGGCGGGAGCAGCGCCCTTTGGAGCAGCCGAGAGAGCCCTCTGGAGCTCGGCGGGGAACTTCATCAGCTGCCCTTCCCCGGAGCCTCCCGGGAGTCTTTTGCTGCCGGCGCCGCCGGTTCCCCTTTGGCGCGCCGCTCTCTGCCCTGGCTCGTAGGCTCCACCAGTCATAAACAGCAGCAGCGGCAGCAGCCTCCGCCGCGGAGAAGGAGGACGCACGCAGGACCAGGGCGATGCCACTGCTGCTCCTCTGCTCCACCCTGCTCGGCAGCTGAGCTGGGACCGTCACCCAACAGCCAGGGTGGAAGCAGGAGGCGCTGCGCGGCTGCACCAGGGGCGCCCACAGGGTCCTAGCGCTAGGATGGCGCATCTCCGAATGGGTGCGTGGGTGGGGGATGGAGGGAAAAGGTCGCACGCGCACATACATTGTCAGAGAATCATAGAACTGGAGAGTGGGGAGGGAGCCCGAGGGTCATCTAGTCCAACCGCCGGCAGTGCAGCAATCTCAAGAAATCATACATGACAGATGCTTAAAACCTCCAAGGAAGGAGAGTCCAACACCTCCCGAGGGGGTCTGTTCCACTGTCGAACGGTTCTTACTGTTAGAAAGTTCTTCCTGATGTTTACTGGTAATGTCCTTTCTTGTAACTTGAAGCCACTGGTTCAGGTCCTAGCCGCCAGAGCAGGAGAAAACGAGTTTGCTGCACCCTCCATGTGAGAGCCCTTTAGATAATTGAAGATTGCTATCATATCTCATCTCAGTCACCTGTTTTCTAGGCTAAACATACCCAACTCCTTCATAAAGCTTGGTTTCCAGACCCTTTATCATCCTCCTCTGCACACATTCCAGCTTGTCAATATCCTTCTTTACTTGTGGTACACAGAACCATGGGCATCGCCAGGATTTTCTTGTGGGGGGCAGCCAAAGTTGTTGAGCCCCCCTGCCCCCCCTACATCCATGCACAGAACTGGACACAGGTGTGGTCTGACCAAGCAGAATAAAGCAGGACTATTATTTCGCTTGATAGGCACACTATATTTCTGTTGATGCAGCCTAAACTAAGATTAACCTTTTTTTGCTGCTGCATCACACTGTTTACTCATGTTAAGACCCCTAGATCCTTTTCACATGTACTGCTGGCAAGACAGTTGTCCCCCATCTTACATTAGTGCAGCTAGTTCTTCCTGCCTAAGTGCAGAACCTTACATTAGTCCTTATTGAAATTCATTTTCTTAGTTTGTTCCCAGTTCTCCAATCTGTTAAGGTAATCTTGCATCCCAGTTCCTTTCTTTGGCAGCATTGACTACTTGTCCCTGTTTGGTGTCATCTGCAAATTTGATGAGTATTCTCTTGATACCTTCATCCAAGTCATTTACAAGAATGTTGAAGGAACTGTTAGTGAGCAATTTGAGGGTTTCATAAAAGCTGTGTACAATGGTACCTTGGTTGTCAAGCGGCTTGGCTCCTGAACAAATTGGCTCCCAAACACTGCAAACCTGGAAGTGAGTGTTCTGGTTTGCAAATGTTTTTCAGAAGCTGAACATCCAATGTGGCTTACGCGGCTTCTGATTGAGTGCAGGAAGCTCCTGCAGCCAATCGTAAGCCGCGCCTTGGTTTTAGAATGGTTTCGGGAGTCAAACAGACTCCCAGAATGGATTAAGTTCGAGAACCAAGGTACCACTGTATTCATTTGAAGGCAACGCCATATCAGAAGCTGAGGCTTTGCCACAATGGAACAGAACCTATCGGAACAGGAAGTGAAAAATACACTGAGTCCTGTAGTGATTTCATGCTCTTTATTGCAGCTTGTAAAACAGTGATTGAATTGCCCCCCAAACCTCAGGCTTTTATATACATTATTTACACAATGAGTCCTGTCTGATTGGCTGATTCTGCTTCCCTCCTGGAGCCTGATTGGTCTTTTCCTGCAAGCCAATCAGTTGTTGTATTCTAGGATCCTACTTGCCTATTGTTCTAGGATCCAAGGTTAGTACATAACAGGAAGCTTTCTAGGTTTATTGTTGGTTGTTTGTTGTTTATCACATTTATGTCTCACTTTTCCTCCATGGAGCTTAAGGTGGCCCACATGGTTTGTTTCATCCCCATTTTGTCCCTGCAACAAACCTGCGAGATAGGTTAAGCTGAGAAGCAGGCAGTGGCTGGCCCAAGGTCACCCAGTGAGAGCTTCGTGGCCGAGTGGGTATTTGAACCCGGTTTCCTATGTCCTCATCTGGCACTCTAACTGCTATGCCACACTGGTGGCTTTGAGCCAGTTGTATCCTTTCATCTTTTCACCACCCTGAGCAACTTGACGTCTGAAAACTTGATAAAATATGTGCTGGATAAATGATCTGTGCAGACATGCAAAATGGACAGTGTAGGTGCAAAGGAAGTCAGGATCCAGCTGCAGCTGTTCTGCCCCACTCACTGAGTCCAACCTTCACACATGCCTGAACTCTATCCACAGAAGCCTTATTCAAAGACGAGGGGCAGAGCCTATTGTCACCAGTATGCCCATACTTGTGTGTGAACACAAATGTTTCTGGGACACATGATGAAAGGGCTAGAGAGGCCTACAGACATAGCGCCAATGCATGTAAGCACAAGCCATGTGAACCTTAGCTTTAATTTTTGTAGAGGGCAGATTGTAGATACATAGGGTGGCTTCCTGAGTTGTCATATGTGTGTGCTAGCTTTGGTGTCGAGGGGAATATTTCATTACGAGTATATTTTAATGATCAAACATCTTATTCAAACCCAACTGAAAATAAAAGCTGTTGCCTCCTAGCTGAACTCCACTCCACAAAAGCCTATCAGGATTTTGTATAGTTTTTGTTTTTATTATTTCACATTTATAACCACCCTTCCTCCCCAAAGGGAGCCCAGGGCAATGCACCTTAATAAAACTACATAAAAGCAATTTAAAACAGCACTAGAAGATATAGCAAGACAGCAGTTAAAACCATCAGTGTAAAAACTTCACAAAACTATTAGTCACAAGCCAGTATAAACAAGAAATGGTTAAATTTAATGTAGTACAAATTTAAAGTTAAGATTTATGCAGAATAAATGTAGTGACCATTCACAAGAGTGGTAACTAGCGACCTGAAATTGGTAGGAAGAGTTTTGCAATTGAGTGCTAGTTAAAGTATCATTGTTTAATGGATAGTGGGTACCAGACACCCCTAAATTCCTAGGTCCAGTAGGGCTTAGAATTTAATCAAGGGAAATGTTAAAATATAAGCCAAGCCAGTTTCCTGATCAGGAGATGAGCCATTTAGAGAAGAAGGGGAAGGTAATGAGCCATTAGGAAAGACAACTGGCAGTGGGGATGGCATTTGTCAAATGGCAAATGGGAGAGGCCCCTCCCTCAACATAGAGTTAGTAGACAAAGTCAGAGTTTGAAGTAGAGTTTTTAGAGTCGAATTTGTGTGATGTGACCTGGAGAAAAAGGTGGCAGGCAGTTAAAGCCAAAAAGCTGGAAAGAGGGTCAGAGCATGATAGCATGATAGTTTTGAATCCAGAGCTGCATCTATGGGAGAAGCAAAACTTTTTGGGGTGATTATGCTGTGAGCTCCACCATTGTAGGTTCAGGTTGTATATACCATATTGGCCTGAATATAAGCCTCACTTTTCCCCAAAATTCTGACCGTGAAAAGGTAAAGTGTGGCTTATATTTGTGACCTCATGGTATGCAGCCAGGAGTGCGGGGCAAACAGTGCCAGAAGCGCAGCAAAGCAGCGCCTGCCCCATGTATAGTCCCCCATGCTTTCCCCCAAGGCCGGGTAGGGAGAGAGCGAGGATGGGGAAAGGCCGTCGGCAGTGCAGCGTGGCTCCCCCCCCTCAGTATGCAGCCAGGAGCAGCGAGGAATGGAGCGGCTTATATTTGGGTCTTTTCTCTCCCCCCCCCATTTTAAAGGTGTGGCTTATATTCGGGTGCGGCTTATATTTGGGCCAATACAGTGGTACTTCAGTTACAGACGCTTCAGGTTACAGATGCTTCAGGTTACAGACTCTGCTAACCCAGAAATAGTACCTCAGGTTAAGAACTTTGCTTCAGGATGAGAACAGAAATTGCATGGCGGCGGCGCAGCGGTGGGAGGCCCCATTAGTTAAAGTGGTGCTTCAGGTTAAGAACAGTTTCAGGTTAAGAACAGACCTCCAGAACAAATTAAGTTCTTAACCCGAGGTGCCACTGTACAGTATGTGTAAATAAACCATATATCATAAAGATACAACAGCCCCATTCCCAAAAGGGCACAAGGACCCTGGGCAAGTGTGCCTGGAACCCCTGCAATCAGAGATTGGGCTGGCATGCAACAATATATCCTTTTAATGTCTAACATCCTTCAATCCGCAATGACACCATTAGAAATAAAAAGCCTTTCACATTTGGAAAGTAGGAGGATCATGCTTTCCTGATGGTGCAAACCTGCTATTTCTAGTCCTGGTGAATCATGATGGAGCAGACTTTACATGTGTCACTGATCAAAGCCATAGTATTTCCTGTCCTGAACCTCACCCCTTAGGAGGAAAATCACAGATGGAAAAAGGGGAGGCAATTTTATTTCTTTGCAATTACAATGTAATGGCTCTGGTTGGAAAGTTTCTACAGCTTATGATGTGTCATATGGTATTCTAGGGGACATGTCTGAGATGGCAGGATGTGATTACTGCTATGTCAAATAGGAGTGCACTTTATCATAAGAGAAAACCACTGTCCACTGAATGCCTGGAAAATGCAAGGACAAGATTTATAGCAGTGGGCACACCCCTCTGATACCAAATCATGTGTATGCATGGATAATCAGAAAGGGTGGGTTTCTAGTGATTGATTTATTATTTAATTTCTATGCTACTTGATATATTTAAAAATATCTCTAATCGGTGTACAGTGGTACCTCAGGTTACATACACTTCAGGTTACAGACTCCGCTAATCCAGAAATATTAACTCGGGTTAAGAACTTTGCTTCAGGATGAGAACAGAAATTGGGCTCTGGCGGTGCGGCGGCAGCAGGAAGCCCCATTAGCTAAAGTGGTGCTTCAGGTTAAGAACAGTTTCAGGTTAAGAACAGACCTCCGGAATGAATTAAGTACTTAACCTGAGGTACCACTGTACAGAAAACTGAAGCAACAACAGGCAACTTAAATAAAATATTTCAAAAATACACAGTTACGCATATTTGAAATGTTACATTAATACGAAGTTACAACTATCTAGAAATCCATATCAGTTTATTTTCCTTCTGCCACACCTTCCCTCTCTGGCTCTGGGTTCTTGCCCAGGGTCCAAACAAACTCCCAGCTCACCCACAGAAGTCTCATAACACGAAGAGTTTCTGGAAACAACAGCCACCCCTCTGGTCTCCCACTCTAGACTTGCTTTTTATGGACAGGCCCAAGGCGGATAATACTTCCTCAGGCTGCCCCATGCCTCTTTGGTGCCTCCTGCCTCTCGCCTTCCATTCTGCTCAATTTGCTACATTCTAGCTGTGATGCCCTGCGGTGCCCCCTGGACTCAGCGCCCAGTGCGGTGGAACCAGTCGCACTGCCCTAAAGCCACCTCTGATGCCCACCAGCACAGCTCAGCAGAAAGCCCTGAAATAGGATGTTCCAAAGGTGGGGCTGGGGCTGAGCCGACTCAGGATCTATGGGATCCTGTGCTGCTCTTACAACCAGCATCGGGTACCAGCCAGCATCTGCCTGCCCTCCACTTTCTGCCGCTACCACCACAAATGGCCAGACTGAGTATTGGCCACAGATCCACCACTGTGCAAAGCCTTGGCAATAGCTCTGCCTGAGTGCGTGTGCAACATGGAATGCCAGTTACTACAGATGCAGGGCTCCTCTTGTTTGGTCCTAACGGTTGGCACCCCAATTAGGGAATACTCCCATCAGGGCAGCTTACATGGCAACCACTTTGATGTCATTGCAGCATCAGGAATAGACCTTTTTATTCTGCCAGGCAATCTTGAGTTTTATTTCCAGCATTTGGTTTTTACGCTGCTTGTTTTTTTTGTAATTTTGTTGCATTTATTGTGGGTTGTTTTTCGCTGTGTTGTTTGTTTGTTTTTCCCCTGTCCTTGTTGTAATGCAATTATCCAGGAAGGTGCTGTATAACTATCTTAAACAAACAAACAAACAAACAAACAAACAAACAAACAAACAAACAAACAATGTCTCCATGGATCTAACTGCTCTTATTATAGAATAGCTTCAGCTTAAGCACACATTTAGCAACATGACTGAGATGCACAGGCATGCACACACACACTTTTTCAGGGATTGAAGCCCTTTCAGAGAGACGAATTCACACAGAATGAATCCTGTGTATGTTGGCGAGAGAAAACAGACGTAAGCTTCATATATCCCAGACCTTTGTGCATTAAAATGTCTGTAAAGATGGTCCCAACCTTCACACATACATGCCAGGACTCTCTGGAGACATTCCAAACAGAATAGATCAGGATAAATCCTGCTGCAATGAAACTGTGTTACACCAATGTCCACAGCGGCAGATTTACAGGTATTTGTCGTATTTTGCAGAATCAGGGGCTTCTGTGACTGATGGGCCCCCATGTTATTAGTATGCATTGTTAACTGAGAAGATACATTTGAAATGTGACTGTAAATAACAAATCATCATTGTTGAATTCTAGTGTTTTAGTCTGTTGCATTGTTTCCACACCTCATTTCTCCTACACCTGGATTAAAGTCAGCGGAGGTTGGTATATTAGGGCAGGGGTTGCCAGCTGGGTTCCTGTGAAGTCCTTCATTGGTGTCCCTCAACAGGGAAGCCAGACTCTGAGCTTTCATTAAAAAGGAAAAAATAAGTCTCTAGCCCTTCTAGAAAGGAAGTTATGAAGCATAATGTGTAAGTAAGTACCTTTCTAAGCCATTTCTGTTAAATGAGCCATCCTGGCTGCTCCCACTCATCAGTGATTTTAACCACTGAATGATGCCAGAGCTGTGATTGATAAATAAATAAGCAGCTGTGACACCAAGAAACAGGAATCCTAGAAGTTATAACAGGACTGGATTTATAATGGTGCAATTGGAGGAACTGCACCAGGACCTGTGCCAGCAGGGCCCCCAGATGCTGAGCTTTCATTTTTTTAAACAAATAAATCTCTAAGCTTTCTAGAAGAAAAGTTATGGAGCATAACTTCAAAGCTGGGGGTCACCAACCCAATGCAAGCAGATAGTATAATGCTTCTTCTAGCTCTGCATTATGGAGCACTTGCTGGAATTGGAAGGACCTACCCATTTCCAACTCTTATTATGATGATCATCATCATCATTACACTTAATTTATTACTTGCCTTCTATACTTCTGTCTCAAGGCAATTTACACATAACATAATTAAGATCAGTTAAAAACACAAAACCACAATAGAGTTTAAATCATATTAGATGGAGAGGAGAAGAAAAGTAAGACAGTTACTACACCTCTGGGTTTTTGGAGAATGTTGGTGTGAACTTGAGCTGAACATGCGAGAATCTCTACTAGCTACGATTGTTATGTTCTGCCTCCACTGATGGAGGCAGGATGCTTCTGAAAGCCAGTTGTTTGGAATCATGAGCTGTTGCACTCATGTCTTGCTTATGGACTTCCCACTGGCTCCTGGTAAGCCACTGAGAGAATAGGATGCTGAATAGGACCTTTGGCCTGATCCAAAAAGACTATTCTTCATTTCTTACATTTCAGTGCACATGTATGCCCATTAACAGCATTTTAAAAAGGCGGCCTCAGAATCTTCCCAAACTAAAGGCAATGTCTTGCCAGAAGATAAAGAGTACATCCGTACTAAGCAGGAAATGTTGAAGAACACACATGCTTAGTATTGCAATGCTGTCTATATTGACCTCAGCTCAACTGTAATTTAAAGTGGCTCAGTTGGAATACTCTCCAATTTCTTAACCGGGTTGATTGTTAATCAATGAAAACTCTGCTTAGTTGCTCAAAAAAACTCTGTAAATCCCATTGCTGTCATGTTTCCTTTTTGGGCTAGGTAGGCCGAGGGATTTAGTTGCCTGAAGCAAGATGAAGGTGACCAGACTGGTGGTTGAATTTTACCTGAGCACTGGCAATGGGATAGTGTCTTTCACCACACCTGAAGGCAGCAGACAAGCTTAGCGGATGCTACAGGGTAAACTCAGCTGTTCCCTAATATCTCCATCTCCACCCTACCTGTGACCCAAGACAAGGACTCCACTCCGCTGAGTAGCAGAGCCAGTCCTGTTTCTTTTCTAGGTTGAAGGGGAAGGAATGATTGTTGTGTCCTAGTCAAAGGATTTAATCCATTTAGTCTTCTGTTAACCCATAGCTTGCAGGACATCACATATAATTTAGGAATAAGACCTTAAACTAGTCTCAGGAAATAGCAAGGAATATGCTATGGTACAAACAATGTTTAGAGCTGGTTTTTAAATGAATCTGTTTCTCATTTGATTCTCCCACAATGTTAATGAAAATGCATTTACTGTGCTAATGTTAAGCCACAGAAGAATTGCTCAAAGTCCTAGAAAATGGAACAGAATAATGCACAGTAAATGTCTAATCAAAGCTGTAGGTTCGCTTTAAGAGGTATGCTGCATCTGAAGACTGAAAATATGGTCCTGGTTCATTAAAGGACTAAACATGAGCATGAATGTATGTTAAAATCCTATTGAGCTAAATGGGATTTTTAAAAAGCCAATTCTTAAATACTTTTTCTGGGTAGAATATTTTTGTGACTTGAAGTTCTGATTTATCCCTGATATGACCTAGTTTTAAAATGTTAATAAACCTGGTCTAAAAACAGGCACTCATTTTCTTCATGAGCCTAAGTTATTATGGGCAATAAATCTAATATGACACACTCATGCACTGTCTAGTAATAGATCTGAAACCAGGAAATTACATTTCCTATAGTAAAACACAGTCTCATATGGTACTGCCCATTATATTTTTGTTGTAGATCAGGAATCAGACCATGAAATAGTCCAGAAATATATGTGTGTACGTACGTAGGTATACAATCACACACATGTGACACAGATGGTCTACTATATAAACTTTGCTAGATTATATGGGCTACTACATTAGTATGATAGATGTTTGCTCCTTTCTTCAGTACAGATTAAGGTTAAAGGTAAAGGTAAAGGTAAAGGACCCCTGGATGGTTTAGTCCAGTCAAAGGCGACTATGGGGTGTAGCACTCAGCTCACTTCAGGCCAAGGGAGCCGGTGTTTGTCCACAGACAGCTTTCTGGGTCCTGTGGCCAGCATGACTAAACCGCTTCTGGCACAACAGAACACCATGACAGAAGCCAGAGCGCATGGAAACGCTGTTTACCTTCCTGCCTATTTATCTACTTGCACTGTTATGCTTTCGAACTGCTAGGTTGGCAGAAGCTGGGACAGAGCAACAGGAGCTCACTCCGTCGTGGGGATTTGAACTGCTAACCTTCCGATTGGCAAGCCCAAGAGGCTCAGTGGTTTAGACCACAGCACCACCCACTCCCTCAGTACAGAGTAGTAGGCAGGATATCTGCACCTTTTAAATACATCTCAGGGTTAAAACTGATAATAATGCCAGTTATCTAAGCCAGCAGTGAGTTCACTGAAGTCTACTCTGCAGATATCATGATTCACACTTGATATCCAACACCTCTAGCTAATGCTAAAGATTCATTAAGAAAGCTTCAGCCTTTCATGTATCATGGACCATTAAATTTGCTATTTCATATGCTTCAGATGTATTTTTCTGGCAAGGTTTGAAACATTTAAGGATGATTTCACTTTACACTTCTGAAATGATCTTCTTTAAAACTTTGCAGATTGTCTATGCAATTAATGTTGAAGAATGCTTTTATTACAGCAAACTCAATGCTTCCGCAGTGGGCATTTCCTAGGGAATAGCCATGCTTTGTCCTCCCAACCTTTTATGGGGCATCTGCGTGATATCATGAAAAAAATTCTGATTCCATATTTTCCCAGTTCAGCTTCATTCCCCCCAAGGGGTGTTAATGCAATGAACCCCTCCATCATATGCTCAGGTTGTAAATAAACCATATATCCTAAAGGCACCACAGTCTCCAATGACCCTCAATCCAAAGGAAGCACAAGCCTGGAAGCCCTGGAATCTCACACCACTCAGAGACTGGTGGCATACAACAAAGTGATGTGTCAGTGGGACTCAGCAGATTTAGGAAGGATAGGAATCCCCAGCTTTAAGTCATGAGGGGTAGGCTGTGCATTATCATAAGTTTTCTTTTTTCTTATTATTGCTTTATGGATTGTAAAAAAAGAAAAAACAGTCAACAAAGGGGAAAAACAAAGGATAATATAAATTACCAAAAAAAAAAAAATCATTTCTGACAACACAACTTCTATTATGACTTCCAGTCACCCCATTGAGAGTCCCAGGTTTCTTTTGAGTAGTGCACTTTTCATTATCACTCCAAACTTCTCCCAAATTTTTATTTTAATAAGGTTTTCTATGTTCATACAGGGGTCATTCTAAGCCTGCCAGAGAATTCACATTTTTACAATGCTCTTTAATATATTTTCTGTAAATTTCCCACTCTCTAATAAATGTTTGTTCTGTATTATCTCTAATTCTTTCTGTCATCCTTGCTAAATCTGTGTATTCTACTAATTTCGTCTGCCAATCCACTTTGGTCGGGATGGAATCTCCTTTCCATTTTTTTGGCTATTGTTGTGTACAACTGTTGTGTATAAGAAAATCTTCCTCACATTTTTTGGAATGTCTATACCTATTATGCCTGCCAACCTAGCAGGCATTTTTTGGAATGTCTATACCTATTATGCCTGCCAACCAACATTTCCAACATTTTTTGGAATGTCTATACCTATTATGCCTGCCAACCTAGCAGTTCAAAAGCACCCCCGGGTGCAAGTAGATAAATAGGGACCGCTTACTAGCGGGAAGGTAAACGGCGTTTCCGTGTGCTGCGCTGACTCGCCAGATGCAGCTTGTCACGCTGGCCACGTGACCCGGAAGTGTCTTCAGACAGCGCTGGCCCCCGGCCTCTTAAGCGAGATGGGCGCGCAACCCCAGAGTCGGACACGACTGGCCCGTACGGGCAGGGGTACCTTTACCTTTACCTTTATACCTATTATACCCAGTAGAAAGGCTTTGGGGTTTTTTTTGCAAAAGAGATTTTAATCATCTTTTTGCGCTCATTGTATATTATATCCCAAAATCCCCCTATTTTTTCTATAATTCCACCACATGTGACTCATTGTACCCTCCACCTCTCTACATCTCCAACAAATACTTGACCCAGTTCTATACATTTTTGCCAATTTTGATGGTGTTAGATACCAACGGCAAAGCATTTTCATGAAGTTCTCTTTCAGGGTATAACATGCAGTAAACTTCAAGTCTTCAAGTTTTTCTATAACGTGCAGAGAAACACCATACTCTAAAAGAAGATTTAAGAAAGGTTTAAGAAAAACTCCACCCCTTAGAAAGTTTTAAGAAAAAAATTATTTGGTGCTTGTTAAAACCATAGCTGTGAATTCAAGCCATTTCTGGGATTTAATGCCAGGAATTAATTAATTGTGCTCTTTGCATTTTATTTATATTATTGTGCTTTTACTCTTTTATCATCTTATGGTCTTATTGTTTTTAAGTTCTACACCACCTTGAGATGGATTGTAATAGGTGGTTAGGAAGTAATTCATAAATTAAATGAATTATATTCATAATAATTAGCAATTAATAACAAGGAAAATATGAAATTAAGGCTTCAACATTATACACACCTAGAAGAAAATTTCATTGAGCTCAATAGGACTTACTTATTGGTAGACATTTGTAGAATTTCTCTGTAAAAGGGGGAATTTGGGTATAAGCACCATTTGTTTGGCTACATAGCAATTCTCTATTATAACCTTTTAACAACAACTAAAAAAAACCCCACCTGCCTCTAAATTTGGTAAATCTACTATGCTTTTGCTCCACATTAGATGGAAATTATGAATTTTTTATGTCGACAGATTAGTGCTTTAGCTGTCATAGCTGACTAAAAGAACCAAGCAATTCAAAGATTGCTTATTATAATCCGGTGCTAAGAAGACAAGTTTTCCAAATGCAATGGCTTCAGCAGAGGGCTAGAATATATCCTTCCTTATCCAACAGCTTTTGAATATAAATAAAAACGTAATCCTAATATTACACCCGTTACTAGCAAATGTCAGGACTTGTACATTTCTTACTGCCTGCTCTACATGGGGTCAGTTTTGCGCTTGTTAAGATGCAAACATTTAAACCATTTTGAAAGGCCTGCAATAAAATTTGAAGTATTAAAACATGAATCAAGAGCTTGGTTTCCTATCTTTGCAGTTGCTCAGTTATATGTCTTATATACTAGATATGAGGGATTATGCTTTTTGAAGTCTTCCACTGTTCACTGTCAATTTAGATTGCAACGTGATAGTTTCAACTTGAATTGTCAGGGAGAGATCATTAAATTATTTCCTGATGTCTTTAATGAATTGTTTAATGAATATGCAAATATCAGTCATGAAGATTAAATCATGTTTCTATATTCACAGTGTAATGCAAAAGAATAAATTATTGAACAAAGGAGGTGAAGTCAGTCATCTATAAATCCATATAGAAAGAAAAGGAATTCTCTTGATCTCTTGCTGGATTCCAGTTCCACACTGGCCTGTGTTCACACAATACAGTAAGTCAAACTATGAATGAGCTACAAGGATGCAGCTTGTGGTTAGTGAGAGGAACCAAGTGGTTGTAAGTTCTGCACATTCACACAGTCCCACAAGTCATAGTTTGGCTAACCATGTCGTGCAAACCAGGCAGTTGTCCACGCTGACCATGTCCTGGTTTCCACAAAATTCTAAGCTATGGTTTATAACCAAGGTTTAATTTGATCAGTTGAACCTAGCCCAGCTTATTAACCATGGTTGAGTAAGCAAAAACAAACTCATAAGCCATGGTTTGTTGTTGGTTTTTATAAACTCTTAGTGCTGGGTGCAAGTGAGGCCAGTATACACTGCTTGAGCCATTAACACCATTTCCTCAGGAACAAGAGATCATCATGTATAAACCTTGCCCTGGTACAGAGTAGGCATCTATCTTTAAAAGCCAGTTCATCAGGGATGAAGAACCCTTGGCCAACAATAAGTTGTTGGACTACATATTCCATCGCTGATCACGCTGGCTGGGGCTGAGGGGAGCTAAGAATCCAACAATATCTGAAAGGCCACATGTTCACTATCCCTGCAATCTACCTTTCAAAAATACTGTATGTATGCTAATCTAATGCACCATCGAATCTAATGCGCACTTCAATTTTCAAAACCTTGACACCAAAAAAGTATTTGCTGGCGAATGTGTTTTTCAAGTTTGCAGTCGAATCTAATGTGCCATCAAATCTAATGCACACCTTAATTTTAGCGACGTAATTTGGCCAAAAAAGGTATGCATTATATCTAGCAAAGATTCCTCATATTCCTAAACTGCTTGTTCTATTGCAGAGCTTTTTATTTTAATCTCCCATTTTGTGGTTTAAACACCATTCTGTCTTCTATTATTATTTTTCCAAAAAAAATTATTGGTTTTCCACAAAAATTTTAAACACACAAACAAACAAACAAACAAACATAAAGCCTAACCTTATTAAAACTAATCTTATTAACATTGTTAAGCAACTTCCTTGCATCCCCTTGGTTGAATTTCAGTGTTTATCATTTTAACGGTTTTCCAAAACCTATATTCTCATAAAATTAACTTAGTCACTTAACATCTTTCTTTCTTTCCCAACCTAAATTTCAACATATTAATTTATCACATTACATAATTAAATCCTAAGCCTATCTGGTATTTCCAAGCTTTTCCAATTAAGTTAACTTAACATATTTAACTAAATAATCTTTAAATTTCGTCCATTCTTCCTGGTAATCCTCCTTCTGATCACGAACTCTTCCTGTCAGGTCGGCTAGCTCTGAAAAATCCATCATCTTCATCTGCCAATCTTCCACTGTTGGTATTTCTTGTGTTTTCCAATTCTTGGCTAATAAAATTCGAGCAGCAGTTGTGGCAATTCTGTCTTCTATTATCAGTGGACTGCGCACCCATCTTTCCTGCGGACCTTTAAGTATTTATTATTTGTTGCATTTATATCCCACCTTTTTCTTCATAGAGCTCAAGGTAGCATAGTTCTCTCACAGCTCATCTAATCCCCACAACAACCCTGTGAGGTAGGTTCGGCTGAGAGGTAGGGAGTGTACCAAGTTCACCCAGTGAGCTTCATGGCTGAGTGGGGAATTGAACCCTGATCTCCCAGGTCCTAGTCTGAACCACTACACCACACAAGGACATTCTCCTGTTTAAAAATACCCATCTGCTAATGCTTTCCCCACTAGGATTTACTTTCTAGACACCTTATAATAACTATAGCTGTCATCTAGATCATTCCCAACTTCTTAACATCTTTCTTAATATCGAAGAGAAATCTCTGTAGGAGAACATTCCTGCACAGTTTTTAGTAACATTGCGACCTCATTCCCAAGATGAAGCCAATTTAAAAACCAAAATAAAATCTGGAGGCAGAACTATAAGCAGATGAAGCAATCATTTTAGGGCCCATATGCACTATAGCAGGGATGTCCAAAGTCTGTTTCGGGGGTCTAATCCAGCCCCTGTGGCAGTTTATTTCCTGGGGTAAAATCCTTAAAAAACCTCAAGAACTTCAATCCTAAAAAAACCTCAAGAACTTCAATCCTAAAAAAACCTCAAGAACTTCAATCCTAAAAAGGTCAACAACTTTGGTTGGCCCTTTGGTCGGCTCTCACGGCCCTTCACTTCATTAAATCTGGCCCTCTTTGAAAAAAGTTTGGACACCACTGCACTCTACATTAAAAGCAGGAATAGCTACGGGGACTTTCTTGATTAGTTTCTCCACCATTGTATGATGCTTGGAGAATTTGTGGATCAAATCACTCCCAGGGCTACATTTTCTGGAGTTGTTTAACCACCCATTTACCTTTACCACGAATTCTTGAATTATAGCTCTCTGAGAGGAATAGGAGCTCCTAACAGCTTTCAGAACCCTTAACAAACTATAGCTCCTGGAATACTTTGGGAGAACTCATGGCACCATAGGATCTTCCCAGATACCATCCTCCCATTTTTTCTCGCAAGAGAATGGCGACCATTTTGGGTGCCATGATCTTGCGTGATTTCTCAAGAAAAAAAGCACTTTGGGGGGCATGCCCTCCAAAATAATGTGTTTTGGGATGCCATGCAAGATTGCAGCCCCCTCCCAAGTGTTCTTTGGGGGGAATAGTGGTGCAAAATTGTATGATATATTGGTGCCCAACTGGCCGGTGTCCTCTTACGAGAAAAAATAGGATGCCTCGGGTTTTCCAGGACAGTTGCGAGGTATGGTGTGGTGTGAATGTGGCTTTACTTCTGTGCAATAGGCTACATTCCAGCCACACCAAAAGCCAGAGACTTCTCTACACCCACCCACACATCCCTGCAGTCTCCATCCAGGCAAACAAGCAACATTGATTCTCACAGTTCAGTAACACTTTGCAGTATTCTTCGCTTTTGGTCCCTCACCCCTGGTTTAGAATATAAGTCTGCACGGGCACGTTTCATTTGAATGTGCCCTAAAAATAAGCAGTTCAGAATGCATCAAATGTCTACACCACTTTCACCGAACTCAGACGATTGCCTCTATCCTCACCTTTACTGAAGCAATTTCTTGGGAATATAATAGAAATCTGAAAGGAAGAACAGATGGGATTCTGTCTGCTCTGTCATATTCCTAAGATGCTGTGATTGTTGCTCTGGAGAACACCGCCTTTGCAGATGATAATGATGCAGTCTGCAATTTAACACAATAAACTTTATTCTGATGGGAGCATCTCAGGTCTGTGCGTTTTAAAGAGTAGCAGTGAGGAATGAAGCAGGTAGGAGAAATAATGTATCTTAAAGCACTGTAAAGCAACTCAAGACTGTTAATAGGGAAGCTGTTGCTATTTATTTATTTATTTATTCATTCATTCATTCCTACACCACTTTATGCCAAAATAAACTGGCCATGACAAGGCTAACCAGGCTCCCTTTGTTGATTGCTCCCAACACCTTTACTAGGCATTGAATGGGAAGTCAGTCTTTCAGGTAACCTAGTCCAGAGTTGTTTAAGGCTTTAACACTGGCTCGGTGGCTAATAGGTAGGCAATGCTGGTTGTTCTCAGCACTGGTGTGATATGTGCCCAGTAAGAGGCACAATTCACCACCTAGGCCACCTCCTTCTGCATGTAACAATTCTATCAACATTCAATCTTTATGATTTCCTAAAATGACAAATCAAGCTTTGCAATGATCTTAGCCAAACCTGGAATATCACAATAGAAACTAGATTCAGCTTCCTCCCCTCTTTGGGAAGTAGATAAGCAGAGCAAAGGAAAAGGAGTCTTCTTAACAGATAGAAACTTTAATGGTCACAACAAGAGAACAAAGAATCCCTGCCTAGAAATGGAGGTGCTCCCAATTAAGGGTTCCACCTACTTCTTCCCTAGCCACCCATGTCTCTACCGTGTCTTGTAACCTGATCTTGTAACCACTGTACTTTCTGTGCTGACACCTTATCAGCTCTTCTTGACCTTGGGCTGAGCGGATGGATGCTTACCAGAGACAGTGAATCTGTTAACTCTCTCTCTCCCAGTGCAGCTTCTCCTAGCTGTTCCCCACCCAGTATTTCCCAGCTTCTGCCTTCTGAACTATGTCCCTCTACAAACCACTGTTCCAAATCTATACTGTCCTCCTGCTCCTGGGAAGATTCAGGAACCTGATCAGGAGCAGGGGGAGAGGAAGGCTCTCACCATTCCTTCACAGTTCAGCCCTCCTCAGCACGGTTCCTGACACACTGGAAATTATATCAGAAGGATTCAAAAATCTTAGAATTCCACCTCATGTGCTTTTGCATTTTTAAATTATTTTTTCTCATAAAGGGGGCCTTAATAAAGCTGTAGTAAGCACAAACATTAATAATAGATTGGCAGTAATTAGATGCTATGTCATACTGTGCAATTTTCCATGGACTTTTTGAAATACTGGGGGGGGGGCCTTGATACTCTTTCTCGGCCTTTTAGTTAAGATCAAGTGTAGTATCTGATCTTATCAGTTTAATATCTGATATGTCCTCTATTTGAGGACTATATATTAAATGGAATTTTGGAGTTGGGTTTTTTTAACAGCCAGTGTGGTGTAGTGGTTAAGGGCGGTAGACTTGTAATCTGGTGACCTGGGTTCGCTTCCCTGCTCCTCCACATGCAGCTGCTGGGTGACCTTGGGCTGGTCACACTTCTTTGAAGTCTCTCAGCCTCACTCACCTCACAGAGTGTTTGTTGTGGGGGAGGAAGGGAAAGGAGAATGTTAGCCACTTTGAGACTCCTTAGGGTAGTGATAAACCAGGATATCAAATCCAAACTCCTCCTCCTCTTCTTCCCTCCCAGCCTTCTTTTCCCTGCTGGGCAAATCTTCCTCAGCTGGTTAAATCTTCCCCCTCCTGCGATTCCCATGAGGACTGCCCCAACACTGCTATGAAGCTTTTTCCATCAAAACTGAAGGAAAGGGTGCAAAGCTGCAACATTTTCCCCATCTTGCAATTCCCCTAGTGCTGCTCAGCTGACTAGGAAACAGCTGAGTGCTGACTGCAGAAAAAGGGGCTCCTCTGGATGAAGAACAGGATATATTCAAATCATCATTATTATCATCATCCTCATCACTTCTGAACAAGAAATAGATAATTAAATAAATGAATATGCTTAAATAAATTAATTTAATTTATGTACAGCCATTCACCACAAGATCTCAGGGCAGTTCACAGAATAAAATGGCATGTTTCTTGTAGACTATGCATATTGACCAGATAATGTGCAAAATGCAGTTGAGATATGCATCTTCCCCAAGGCCTGTAGGAGACTGCACTTAATGGCTGGAGAATAGACAAAAGTCAGCAGAGGAATGCACATCTCCAAGGCTTACTAGAGATTGTGTATATTGACTGCGAAATGTGCACAATCCCCTCTTCATGGAAGGATTATGTGCACATTCCCTATAAGGCCTAGTGAATGTGCACAATTATTATGCACATTAATCGCTCAACTTGCATTCATTCCCCTTCACACATGCAAACACACACACACAATTTGCTTTAAGTGCCAGTGTTAATCTTCAGCAAGAAAAAATATTTCAAATCCAAGTGTCCATTAATCTTTTTTAAAAAAAAACAATAAAACTGAGGCACTGAAATTGTTATGCTGTCTCCACTTTCCCAAATGATGGAAAGTCCAGAGACACCGGTACAAAGTTTAGTTTCCTTTGGACAAGAGGTTTTTTGGTGTAATACCCATGGATGTTTTAGCTACCTTCCATTAAAAACTCCAAGTTGCTGTGTGCCCATGGAAAAAAATTGAGGTTCTAGTTGTCTTTTTGTCCTTTCTTCAAACTTGGATACCTATCACATTCTTAAGGTAAGTAGAGACATTTCTAGCCATCAAGGAAATATAATCTATGTTGTTCAATCCCAGCTACTCATTGGTGCATCAGGCAAAAATATAGTGATAGCTCCATCGCTGATAATCAAGACTATCAAATACTAATTGTGCCTACCAAGAATTAATTGCATGGTCTTGTGTGTCAGGAAAACTGCTGGGGCTCTAGTACCTAGCAGAACCCACCATCATTGACCTTCGACTTCCACAGTGGGTGTTAGTGGGTATTACGAATTGCCCTTAAAGTTTCCCACAATGTCCCAGAGCATTGTGGGAATGTGTTATGTCATGATCTTAGAGCCATTGTGTGGAATATAAAATGGCAGTTCATGGGCATCCGTTGCTACTGCCAGGTAAGCCTGTGAGAGTGGGGATGCTCTGACATGAGAGATGGTCACAAAGAGCACCTTGCCCTTCAAATGCACACATGTTCCCAATGAGGTGTTGCATGTGAATATAGGAACTATACTTGAGAGATCTTGGGCATCTGACTGTAACAGATGATAATACTAGACAATGGAGCTTTGGTCTGAGAAGATTCACTGCGCAAACCTGCTATTAATTTCAAAATCAGATTCCGAGTATTTCCCCCCACCCCTTTCCTTTTCTGTTCCTTAAAATAAATGATAAAATTATGTAGGAAACTCTCTGCTTTGGTTTCTAAAATGCTAAATTAGAACACACACATTATCCTGACAGGCTAAGGAGTGCAATTTAACAATGACTCCTTGGAGAGAGATTGGTTAATTAGAAGGGAGCCAGTTGCTTTCATGCTACCTTGCTCTGTGAGATCATGTAATTTTAGATCTCCCTTGCTAGTAATTTTGAAGAAGATAGGATACAAATTACATTAAAAAAATAATAATAAAAGTTGGTGGCCAGATGCTAATTTAACTCCTTGCACCATAACAGTTCCTAATCATTTGGTGAGAATCCTCATCTTTCAGCAGCTATGTTGTTGTTTTTATTGTTATGCATTTAAAATTTCTTCCTGTTCCCCACATTTCTTTGCCCTCTGATTTTAAAGAAACTCATTTTGTACTCGGTGCTGGAGTGCCAATAATGCATTTTAGATACCTAAAACAATAGTTCCTTTATTTGCCCCTCTAAACACCTATTTCTTTTCAGCATTCTAATTGAATCTCCTAAGCACACTTGTGAGAAAGCTGAAGATGGCCATCCTGGTTTTATATGGCAATAAAGATAATTGAGAAAAATGAGGCTGTGTGTCTAGCTCAGAACCATATATTCACTGTGAGAGGTGCATTAGGAACATACAAAGGAACTAACAGGATGAAACTATGAAAAATCAAGGTGATCTATGGTTGGATGAATATCTCTTTACGGTTCCTGAAGTCTACCTAGCCACCGCTCCTTCAATGAGAGGCTCCTATGTAGGTCAATAAAGGTACACAGCAATATAGACAACCTCACTTGAGATCCATAGTCTGTGACTGTAATGGAAGAGTAGATTATAACTTTTCCAAGTAACTTTTCTTATTATTTTTCTTCATTTATTCAAAGTATGTATAAGCTGCATTTCAGGACCATGTCCTCACAAAGGAACACATACTCAGTGTCATGTGTGAAGAAGCCTCATGAAGCAAGCCTTTTGGGTAGAAAGACTGGTTTGAGTCGCGCCTGAATCCCAGCAGTTTTCATTTCCCAAAATGAATTACTGCTGCTCTCGTAGCCTTATGTTTTCCATCTCCTTCGATTTATGTTTATGAAGATTTTCAAACACCACAGATAGAAAGCGACAAAAGGGCAACCTATAATTATTATGAATGAAAAATTATACTGTCATTATTCATGTGTCCCCGTCGGTTTCAATATGAAAGTGAACAAATGCTAGATTGTGAGTGCATTTTTTCCCCCAGACAAGAGAAAAGACATAATTTGTCTTAATGGCTATTTTATTTGAAAGGTTTTAATTTTTTGAAATTGCTAAATTAAACGGAACTGAAAGCAAGGCTCACGGAAGGCGCCAAACCTAATGCTACGGATTATGCAGAATGAGTTTCTCTGCAGAATAAGAACGTCATCAACTCGGTGATTGTCAGTAAATGCAGCTTTTCTATTAAGGGCTGATTGCTTTTCTTTCCTCTTCTGTTAGCATTTGCATTTGTGCTAATAGGAATGTGAGGAGACAACCTGTGTGTCTCCCGTGAATCATCTCCACGGGAAGGAGCCTAGTCTGATAATACTCTCAACCACATTTGGCACTCCTGTGACAGCAACATTCCTGCAAAGTCATTCCTGTAAAGCCAAGTTGGACAGGGAATGACATTTGTCAGATGCCACCAGGTTCAATGCAGGAACCTTGCAGACCAGCCATTGACTCCTCCTGAGCCACCACGGCTGCTGGTTGGAGGAGAAAATAGACAGCAGCTTGATGTAGCAGCCAATGGGTCAGTCTGGTCTACAGAGGATACAAAGATGCACACACTTGGTCAAAAGCTACTGGTGAGCCTACTGATCTCTTCCTGTGCCTTCAGACTTCTGGCTCCCAGTCAGTCTATCACTGGTCTATCAGCTCTTAGCTTGACTTCTACTCAACTTGCCTGCCCCAACATACCATGTGGCTTGAGCATTTGAAAACAAGTAGGAATGGAGCAAGCATCAGTAAGTAAGGGGTTAAAAAGCAAAGCCTCCCTCCCAACAAGAGAAAGGATACAGAGCTGTACACACATTTGCCTGAACCTGCAAACTGTGGACTGGAGGAGGGGCACACACATCCCTCAGAATCCAACTATCTCCAGTTTGAGTGAGGAAGGTCTGCAAGGGGCTTCTACCTATGTTCAAACACAAGCAGAAAGGCTCACACACAGATATCTGACTTTATGCCTCTCCTTCCTAGAATCACAGAATTGTAGAGTTGGAAGGAATCCCAGGGATCACCCTAGACCAACACCCTGCATTACAGGAATCTCAAAGAAATCATACACAACAGATGATCATCCAATCTCTGCTCAAAAACCTCCAGTGTAGGAGAGTACACCACCTTCTGTGTCACAGTCTGATTCACGGGCGATCGAAGTCCCAGCAGGGGACGTTGGGACCGGGGCAAGATGGCAGGGTGGGAGCAGGAACAGGGGTCCAGAAGCCAGGAGTCAGGAAGCCAAGAGTCCAAGGGTCAGAGAGCCGGGAGTCAAGAAGCCAAGGGTCCGAGGGTCAGGAAGCAAGGAGTCACGAAGTCAGGGGTCCGAGGCTCAAGAAGCAAGTAGTCAAGAAGCCAAGGTTCAAGGACTAGGAAGCAAGAAGCCAAACACAGCAAGACAGGAAGCGTGTTGCTGTGGCAAAGAGCTGAAGGGAAATGCTGACCTTACATCCTTTCCTGGCTCTTGCCACCAGGTGCTGTGAGCTACCAGTCGGCCTCACCTGTGAGGCCACACCTTGCCTCTTCAGAACAAACTTAGGAAGGCCCCAGTCCTGCAAAGTCCTATTGGTCACAGGGCCTGGCTCCTGCACACACACCTGACATTCTGAAGGAGTCCGTTCTACTGTTGATCAGCTCTTACTGTCAGAAAGTTCTTCCTGGTGTTTCGTTGGAGTCGCCTTTTTTGTCACTGGAATCCATTGGTTTGGGTCTTTCTCTCCAGAATAGTCTCCTCTCACAGGGCAGGCTACAGCTGGTGCCACCACACAGGCAAAAATTCAACTGGTACATTTTCCTGTGGTGAAGATGAAGAAAGGGGGAGGGGAAAATTAGGCCTATCATGTTGGTGCATATCAGACAATTATTAAAAGCACAGATTGTTCATGGCCAGATCAGACATTACCCATAAACTGGAGAAACTCAAACACAAGATATAAGGACTTGTGATTCCCTCTTATGGTGAGATCTGTGAGGTCCAGAGTTTATTTGGTTGCTAGAGTTCATGGTAGATAAAATCCACAGAGGGCAGTGCGGGATTATTATCTATCTATTCTGCAGCCCCTCCAGGACAATGTCTCATAATTTAAAGAAACCTCTAAATGTTAGTGACCATCACAGCCATCATTCGACAGACCCCATAGAGCGGGGAAATGTACTTTCCGTGGTTTCTCACTCACAATCTGAGACTTGTGGCATTAAATGACGTAGTGCAAAGCTGCCAGATCAAATATATTTATTTTAGTCCTTTCTCCCAATGTAAATAGCCAGCGTTAACTTTATGGTGTGCACCAGCAATAAGCTATTAAAGGAAATGACCTAAACCCAATAAATTCTTACATGAACATAACAGTGTGTGTGAGGAGTTTGCTTGAACTTTAAAAGCAAATTGGCTCGAGTAATGTCAACAAAGCAAAACTACTTCAGCTCACAGTAGCAACACACATTCTGCCTATCTCTTTCATGTGTGTGCATGCGCAGATACACGCCAAACTCCACCCCCCCCCCTGCAGATGCCAAGTAGGCTTGCTGGAAGAGAAGCCCCAACAACAACCACATTTAATTATGGCAGGCTGAGTGATGCAGCTTTGTGATAGATGGAGAAAAGCTTTTCTCCGAACACTAGAACTCATGGACATCCAATGAACCTGAATTTTGGAAGATTCAGGATAAGATAAAAGAAAGTACTTCTTCATAGTTAATCCATGGAATTCACTACAACAGGAGGCAGTGATGGCCACTAACCTAGACAGTTTGTAAAGAGGATTGACAATGGTCCATCTTGGTCAGTATCACCTACAATGACTGTCAGTGGCTCTCCAAAGTTTCAGATGATGAGTTTTCCCCAGCCCTACCTGGAGATACCATGATTGGACCTGGGAACTTCTACATGCAAAGCAGCTGATCCACCATGGAGCTACATCTCTTCCCCCTTTATTGAACTCCCCCATGAACTCCACGACTGGGCAGCCGGCCATTAAAGGATTAATACTTGCTAGGTAAAGGTAAAGGTACCCCTGCCCGTACGGGCCAGTCGTGTCCGACTCTAGGGTTGTGCGCCCATTTCACTTAAGAGGCCGGGGGCCAGCGCTGTCCACAGACACTTCCGGGTCACGTGGCCAGCATGACAAGCTGCATCTGGCGAGCCAGCGCAGCCCACGGAAACACCGTTTACCTTCCCGCTAGTAAGCGGTCCCTATTTATCTACTTGCACCCGGGGGTGCTTTCGAACTGCTAGGTTGGCAGGCGCTGGGACCGAGCAACGGGAGCGCATCCCGCCGCGGGGATTCGAACCGCCGACCTAACGATCGGCAAGTCCTAGGCGCTGAGGTTTTACCCACAGCGCCACTTGCTAGCAAGCCACTATATGAGCTATATGATGAAAAGAGGTTATTGTTGGCCAAAATATAGCTGTTAATACAATCATTAATTCATGGGAGGCCTGGTTTAAAGCCCACAAACATTTCTCACTGCCTTCGCTGCATTTTCCATAAGATCCTATACATTAACAGCTAATGTGTGCTATTAATGAGCTTGTTGCAATATTTCTTAAATACAAAAAAAATGTATTTCCTCCTGTGAAAAGGGTATATATTATTTGGTATAAATGTGCGATTGAGTGACAGAAATGTTTTTTAGAAGTATGAGCTAAATGTAACTGTTAGCTATATGACACGGCTAATTACTGATTTATACAACCTTTATAAATTAACTACCAGAGTTCATTTGAAAAGTGGATTGCACTTTGGAAAGTGTTAAGAAATATGCTTGCTGAGATGTCAGTAAATCCAATCAAACATATTAAGTAATTAAATGTTAAACACTTTGGTATAAGCATTGTAAAAATGTAAAGGGAATTATTGTCTCTGGCTCTGTGCTTAGATAGATAGATAGATAGATAATATTGCTTTGAACTCCCTGATACAGCAGCAATAAGACAACCACCATCTGCCCTCCTTTCCCAACACCACTTCAATGGCAGTAGTGGAAGTCATTGCTTTCTCCCTGCACTTTTAGTCTAATGCCATTATTGGTTGGTAAGTCAAGTGTTCTAACATTTCAGTCCATCTGCATCACATTTCAAAAAGCTTGCTAAAACAAAATAACAAGAAAAAATGGAGGGGGGATACCAAGTCCGCTGAACCACAGAACAAGTTCTGCTGCCCAACCTCTGCCACTGTTCAGAAAATCACTTCTGAAATAAGGAATTTCAAAGCATTTTGGAAAGCTGCTGTTTCCAAAGAAGAAGCAGGGGAGATCGAAAGTCTCAGAGGTGCATCTAAAGCAGTTCTTGGGATTGTAACTCATTTCTTATTGCCATTTTACACACTAAACTAGACTTAATGGGTTGCATTCAACTAAGTTTTACTGAGAGAAGACCCACTGAAATTAATGGTTCTAACTTAGCTGTGTGCATTAATTTCAATGGTTCTTCCCTGAGTAAACTTTAGTAGTCCAGCACCCAAAATATTTTGTTTTGCTTTCTTTGCATGTTCAGCTCTCAGCAGGCTGGTGATCAACTTCACGCAAAGCTTATCTCCCTTACCTTTAAATGTAGTAGAAGCTGTTCCCTGCAGCCTTCATTAACTTAATTCTCTATATAACATTATCGGGAAAACCTCGGTGAAGAAATCATACTGTGGCATTTTAGACAGACCAGACCAGACCAGAAACAACATTTCTGGTAGATTTAAGAGGTAGATAGAGGATTAACTGCAAAATCCTATACATAGAGTTTGCCTTTTTGCTAATGTGGAAGAATAACTGAGCTGCCTTCTATCACAACATATTTATGATTATACAAGCACCTTCTATCATAAAGATTGCATTCACGAGACAGTGATTCAAAACTCTATTCATTGAACGCCACTGAAATGCAGCTTAGCTGCAAGGGTAAACAGAGGCATCCATCAACGGACAGGCTGAGAGAATAGCAATGAGAAATTTCTACATGCAATCTGATATGACAAATCCCCATTCTTAAAAGAAGTCACATGCTTTCTGTTTTATGAGAATGGCTACAGTCCAAAAGAGCATTGATTCTGTAAAAAATGACAGTTCCGTGTAAGGGATCATTAGGAAAGGAATTGAAAGCAAAACTGCCAATTTCATAATGCCACTATACAATTCTACGGTGCAACAGCATTTGCAATACAGTGTACAGTTCTGGTTGTGTCACCTCAACAAGGATATTGTAAAGAAAAGTTCAGAAAAGGACAACCGTTACTATCAAGCGCCTATGCTATGAGGAAACGTAGCATTTGGGGCTTTCTCATTTAGAGAAAATGGTGAGTATGATGTTACATCACAGAAATGTATAAAACTGTTCATCATCCCACTAGAACTCATAGTCATCCATTGAAGCTGAATTCTTGAAGATTCAGGATAGATAAAATAAAGTATTTCTTCACACAGTGCACAGAAGGCAGTGTTAGCCCTGGGTAGGCAAACTAAGGCCTGGGGGCCAGATTCAGTCCAATCGCCTTCTCAATCCGGCCCACGGACGGTCCGGGAATCAGCGTGTTTTTACATGAGTAGAATGTGTGCTTTTATTTACCGTATTTTTCGCCCCATAGGACGCACTTTTTCCCCTCCAAAAATGAAGGGAAAATGTGTGTGCGTCCTATGGGGCGAATGCAGGCTTTCGCTGAAGCCTGGAGAGCGAGAGGCATCGGTGCGCACCGACCCCTCTCGCTCTCCAGGCTTCAGGAAGCTATCCGCAAGCCTTGCAAGCCTGGCGGGAGTTCCCGCGGGCTCACAAGGCTTGCGGGCAGTAGCCTGCAGCCCCGGCGAGTGTCCGCAAGCCTTGCGCACCCGGTGGGAGGTCCCACCGAGCGCGCGAGGCTTGGGGCGGCAGCTTGTCGCCCGAAGCACGCGGAGCCCTTCAGAGGGCTCCCCGTGCTTCGGGCGAGTGTCCACAAGCCTTGCGCGCCTGACGGGAGGTCCCGCCGAACGCGCGAGGCTTGGGGCGGCAGCCTGCAGCCCAAAGCACGCGGAGCCCTCCGGAGGGTGCCCCGTGCTTCGGGCAGGTGTGTGCAAGGCTTGGGGTGGCAGCCGCGGCTGGGGGGCAAAAATATATATTTTTTATTCATTTCTCCCCCCCCCCAAAAAAAACGAGGTGCGTCCTATGGGCCGGTGCGCCCTATAGGACGAAAGCTACGGTAAAATGCATCTCTGGGTTATTTGTGGGGCATAGGAATTCGTTCATTCCCCCCCCTAAAAATATAGTCCACCCTGCCCCCCACAAGGTCTGAGGGACAGTGGACCAGCCCTCTGCTGAAAACGTTTGCTGACCCCTGGTGTTGGCTATCAACCTTGGTGGCTTTAAAAAGAGGATTAGACAAATTCATGGTGGAGAGGACTATCGATGGGTACTGCCACAGCTAGAAGGAGTAATGCTTCTGCATACCAGTTACTAGAAACCACATGTACTGTGAGAACAGGATGTTGTACTAGGTGGGCCATTAGGCTGATTCAGCAGCCTCTTCTTATGCTTTTATAGTTGTATCTGCTCTCTTACAGTAAATGGAACACCTCTGGCCCACTAACTCTTAATGGCTCATGTTCTTGTTTGATGAAGGCCACACAGCTACTTAGGGTCAAAGGTTGAATTATAGGCAAAGAACCTATGGGAACATCCCCCCCCCCAATGATGTGTACATACTATACCAGGGGTCAGCAAACTTTTTCAGCAGGCGGCTGGTCCACTTTCGCTCAGACCTTATGGTGGGCCGGACTATATTTTTTTTTGGGGGGGGGGATGAATGAATTCCCATGCCCCACAAATAATCCAGAGATGCATTTTAAATAAAAGGACACATTCTACTCATGTAAAAACATGCTGATTCCCAGACCATCCTCAGGCCGGATTGAGAAGGTGATTGGGCCGGATCCAGCCCCCGGGCCTTAGTTTGCTTACCCATGCACTATACATTTAAAGCACCCTCCAAGAACGCTGCCGACTCACAGCACCATTAGCAAACTACAATTCCCAATATTCTTCGGGGGATGTGCTTTAAATGTATGGTGTGCTTGCAGCCTAGTCATTTCAGAAATGTAGTTTTCATCAGGACCAAGGAAAGAATGAGTCCCCCCCCCCCAATTCCCTACAATGATCTGATATTTATCAGTCCCTCAGTTGTTTTCTTACTTTTTCCTTTTAATTCAAAGACATTTAATGTCTCGCCTAATTTGGCCCTGAAATGCAGCTGAAATGTGACCTGCTCCAAAAGACTTCTTTATAAAACCAGTGTTTTGTAAAAGTGAAAGTTGTAAATCCCAATTCAGCTAATCTGAAACAGATTGCTAATTTTTTTTTTAGGCATGAATGAAAGGAGCAATTCTTCAAGGTGACTTTGGAAAAAGTTACACAGCATCAAATTGCTATGCAGGGAACTTTATTATAATTCCATTTTGATTACCCTGTGGCAGAGAAACTGTCAACAGGCTAGTGGGCAAGAAGAACTCTGAGTGATAGGGAAATAATCATAGGGCAACATGCAATCACCTGGGAAATGAAGCTTCTCCCAGAGCAATCGCACACGTACTTGTGGCAGCATAATGTGCCAAGAGCTATCCCCATCCCTTTTAAGAGCAATCACAGATGAACATATAAGTAGAGCTTCCCAGCATCCTCAGAAACATCTGTTTCTCTTCAGAGTTTTTGTCCAAAAACATGCATACATACACCCAATCACTAAAGTGGGCACAACATCCCCACCTTCTTTGCCTCATCACCACTGACTTACTAATTGCCCTCCTAAACCCCCACCTCAAGGCAATATACACAATAAGATAACCAAAAGCAGCTAAAAACACAAAAACTATAGCTACATTTAAAAGACTAAAAGTAGACACTCATGGTAAAGACCCATTTATCCAGATGGGAAGGCCTGTCAGTACAAACAAATTTTCAGTTGTTTCTGGAAAGTGCAATAGTGAGCACCTGGTGTATCTTGGCAGAAATGCTACTCTGCAGAACAGGGGCAGCCACACTAAAAGCTCTGCTCTGAGGTACTTCTAAGGAGGATATTTCTCTGTCAGCATCTGAATTCTAATAAGCTCAGATTCATGTGCAGTACAGTGGAAGCTCGGTTCCCAAACGCCTCCATTGTTGTACAGGTCGGTTCTCGAACGCCGAAAACTTGGAAGTAAATGCTTCCATTTTTGAACGTTTTTCGGAACCCGAATATGCAATGTGGTTTCTGTTGAGTGCAAGGAGCTCTTGCAACCAATGGAAAGCTGCACCTCGGTTCTGGAAGCTGAACGGGCTTCCGGAACAGATTTCGTTCAAGAACCGAGATACCACTATATCTTGTGATATTATTACATCACTTTAACAGTCAAGGAGAATCCCGGCAACTGAAGTTTGTTAAGGGTGCTAGGAATTGTAGCTCTGTGAGCTCAGCATCTCTACTGTGTCGGCATGTCTAGAACTGTTAAGCATGATGACTCTGTATGGAGATAGCAGAAAACCGTTTCCCCGCGAGCTGCACTTGGTATAGTAAACATGATTAAAATCTGATTTCCCCAATCAATTTGCATGTAGCTTATCTGCACGTCAGTACCACATGTCGCTGGCACTCCTGGGACAGATTGCAGAAATGGCATGCAATTGTGGAGACTCAAGCAGAAATTGGCTTTGAAACTATCACAAGGTTTTGCTTTCTGTCAATCTCCATTTCCATCAGCCCAAGACACATCACTACTACATTTTGAAGTCTTAAATACCGTACACATCAACACTTTAGGGTGCAATCCTAAGACTGCATACTTAGCTTCAGTGGGTTCAATATGGCCTACATCCAGCCAGCATGGATAGGATATACATATACATATACATATACATATACATATACATATACATATACATATACATATACATATACATGCCTTGCTTAATCATAGGGATTTGTGAGGATCGGGCTATGTGCTTTCTAATTTAGAATTGTTAAAATCTAGCTAGCTCAGCTCACTTTAAGAGAAAACACCCTGTTTATACTTCTCTAACTACAGAACATTTGTCCATATTGAATGTATAGACAGCTGCTGTCCAGGCCTTTTGAATTATGTATGGAGCCACCTGGCATAGTGCAAGTTCAGTGAGATGCAGAATATATTTTCTCATATAGCAGACACAAGAAGAAGGATTCATTATCTTGGTGATCTGAAGTTTCTGCGATATCTCTGTAGATAGTCTCTCTAGTCTACAGCATAACTTCCAGCTGTCTTGGCATAGCCAAAATTTCTGAATATGCTGAAATGCAATTAAACCAGGGTCATAGGGTGACACTGGAACACTGGATTAGCGGGTGGTTAAGCTGACCAAAGCTTAGATCATGGGAATGAGAATGCATTCACGTTATGGCCAGAGAAAATGGGTCTTATTCTGGGGCACACATCATAAATATCCACTGTTACTCCCTGAGAAGTTAGCAACTTGACTCTGTAAATGACAGCCTTTCATTTTACAGACACAGCAGTATTTGTATATCTGCAAAACCATATGCTGAGATGCTTACCTGCTACTGAGTGCCAAACCAAGAAGGATCTTGAATACAAAGCAATATATTTAGGATGCAGTTGTCCTGAAATTGCAACCTGGAGATAAGAAGCCAGATAACAGACTCCACTTGTAATCATATAAAATCCACATATTTATTCTAATCATATTGCTGAAATGTCAATGAGTATGTTCTGGATGCAAAGTGTGCACAGAAGAATCTGTTCTGAGACAGAACAATAACCATGATAGACACATTGGCAGCATCACACTGGTTGTTTGCATATTCATGGTGAGATGCTGATTTCAATTCACATGAACCTTTTCATTGTATGGAACAGCTAACAGGGGAGTATGCAAAGTGGCAATTTCCCACAAATGGATGATGAATCTGACTAGGAAAGAGAGATGTTTCCTGCTGGGGCATTGTTGCTATTGTTGATATGACTGGGTGGCCCTGTGGTCTGATTTTTCACTGGTGGATGTGTTCCATTAGTTGAGGGTACCAACCAATACTTTGCTATGGTTACTTTTTAAAAAGCTCCGGGTAGAAAGAAAACCAGAAAAACAACATCTCAGGGGAAAAACAAACTTGATTTAATGTTTTGGCAGATGTAAAACCCCTCATTCTTACTTATGTACAATATTACCACCTAAGTTTTCTATTTGTGTCTATCCCTAGCACATCCAACTTACACTTTCAAATTCCTTATAACTGAAACATAAATACTGAATTTTGATCATGGGCAATGTGTCTGAACTCCTCTGATGCAAATGGAAAAGCAAAGGCATCATAAAATGCTTACTCTGGAGGAGAGATGGGAGATTCTGTCCATTTTGGGTCTCTCAGTTCCTCATTTTCCAATCTTAAATTCAGTTATCCACATTTTAAAGAAAGATCCTCCTGAAAATTTATCAACATTTTAGTGCAAATTTCTTATAATAAACACATTTTTATGCCGTTTTGACTAATATACTCATCTTTCCAAGCGATTTTTTTGTAATAGCACTTTGATGTGCTATTTTCATTAATATTATCATTTTTAGGCACACATTTACCTAATATATGCATTTTTGAAAACAATGCTTAGCGAACTGCATGACAAAATTTGGACAAGTCTGCATTTTGACAGATAGCTGTGTTATGGTTCTCATATTGTTTTGGAAAGTGAGCATTTTAAAGATTTAAATGTGACTGAATTAAATTTTCCCCCATCCCTACCTTGATGTATTCTGCCCCAAACTAGACCAGGACTAAGTGGTTTGAGACAGACTGAATTTTAACAGCTTTCAGGCTACATTAAAATAATGCCAGAGGGCTCTGCAGGAAGCAAAACCTCACTCTGGATGATACATCATAATTTGCCTGATCTTGTGGCTGATTCAGTGCTGTCACCTGTCACTATCTGGAAGTGCTTATCACATACAAATGCTGATATGCTCAGTGCTGTTGACGGAAGAGTAACAGCATGACCGCAATCTGCAGCTTCTCAGATAAGGAGACAAGTATGCTTATCATGTTGTAGGGGATCACCTGTCAGTTTCACAATAAGGAGAACAAAGTGCACGCTCTCTGGAATGCAGGATGGGTGTGCATGTAGCATCCTCAGTTGTTATCTGAAACCCACCTTGTTTTTCAGTGGAAATTGTGTTAAAGAGTTCCACCTTTGTCTTTTGTCCTTTTTTTGGTGAGGTGGGGTGGAGTGTGTAGGGTTTCCTGTCCCTTTAATATATTCATATTGCACAGAAATTAAATTTCACCACTGAGTTTTTTTTAAATGTTATTCTCAGTGGCTACAAGTGTCTTTTACCAGCTCTGTCTGGTAAGACAGCTATGGCCATTTCTGGACTGGGATATCTTGACCACTGTTGCCAATGTGCTGGTAACCTCATTGGGGTGGAATATTGCCATCACATTGCACCACTACTGAAATAATTGCTGCCAGTTAGCTACTGGTTTGTGTTCAAGAGGTTGTTCTTGGCGTACAAAGACCTATGCATCTTGGAGCCAGGATATCAAAAGATTATCTCATCTCCGACACACCCAACTGGTTACTGCTTTATCCAGAAGAAGTCTTGATGTCAGAATTGGGCCTTGGAACTCCCTCTTGTTATACAGCAGCCAGGCAGCATCTCGATTGTCCTCCATTGTTGAAGACAATTCTCTTTCAACAAGCCTCCTAAGTGAATTTTTAAAAATCCTATTTGGTATGCGAATTAGTTTCTCAAGCTTAGTTATTTTGAGATGGCACTGTGTGAGAATGCATCTATTTAAGATAAGGCTTCAGCCGGCACCTGGAATAAGGAGTATAGGATAGCTTTGGAAGTTATCTATGTTGACGTCCTACCAGTCTTTCACTCTGTTGGGAAACTCAAATGCCAGCTGTGACTTGTGTAAACTCACCATCATTTTGGTGGGAACAGACCCCAAGGGTATGTAAGCCTCAAGAACACAGTTGTGAGCTGGAACCTCTGTGTCAGGCTATCCCAAAAGCTCTGCATACCGGTAACCTCCAGATAGGTGAACATATCAGATGACACAGCGATTCTTCAAACAGCTCTTGTTTATTCAGAGGCCAGAACAGAACTGAGCTGAAGGGCTCAGTCAGCCTGCTTTTATAGAGCTCTAGTACAACATTACTGTAGCAACTTTCTAAAACTATCCAATCACTGAACGTCACTTTCAATCCTTCATTTGCATAACTATCTACAGTATCCCCCTGCTGGCCCAGGGTGAGAACTTCAGTACATAACAGAAGTCATACACATTGTCATTTGAGGGGTTCTCTGACAATGCCAGGGCTGTAAGATGATGACAATGCTTTGTAGCTTTCTTTGGGCTATTTAATTACCCATTTGCTTGTTCACTGTGTTCCAAATTCAAAAAGAACCATTCCCCCTTTGTTAATACATCTGTTAATGGTGTTCACAGAAAAAGGTGCTAATATTTTTCAAGATAACACCAGCCCTGTTCAGATAGGACCATTCCCAGTGATCGTTCCCCAGCTGGGTCCACTTCTGACCTTCATATGTTCAGCATGAAGGTCCCAAGGGGGCTTCCAACAGTGTCCATTTGAGTGTCCTTAGAAGCCTCTCTGGTGATTGGTTAGCATTCCCAATAGGCCTATTCAGCTCAACAGAGTTGGTGCTCCTCAGATCTTCACACTGAATGCATAGTGGTCAAAACTGGAGCTGATAACGATGTTACTGGTGGCAAATAGCCCGCGTGTGAGTTATTTAATTCTGGTTCTAGTAAGACCTGAATTGGGCTGATATTCTATTGAAGCAGAGCTGGATTTAGGGGAGTTCAGCTGGTTCAGTTGCACTGGGCATAGAGCCTCAGAAGCTGGAGGTGCCACAACTATGAGGTAGAATGGAAAGCTGAGAGGTGGGGAGCGCCAAATTTTGATGTCACACAGGGAGCTGCTGAAATTTGGGTCCATTCACATGACATTGGATATTGCCCATGACTCTTTCTCCAACATGCACTTCCGGGATGATAGTGAAGTCCACAGCTAGAATCACAGATCCAATAGGATCTGGTATCAAACGGTTCTTCATTAAGTGTGGCTTTTAAGACAATAGAGTAGTTTTGGGAATCCAAAGCATATGTTTCCCATAGCATGGAGAAGGAAGTCCTTCACCAGCCATTATTAGAGCCCTACATTTTCTTGCTCTTGATTTGACCACTAAAATTATCTTACAGCTCTAAACTTGGCTCACATCTATTTTAGGCTGTATTTCTTTTTATTATTTTTATTTTTATAAGATATTTGTTAAAATTTTATAAACAGACAAAAGTTACAAAATAAAAAATAAAAAAGAACAAGAAATAAGAACAATACAAGAATACAAATAAAAAATACAAAATACATAAAAAATAAATGATAAATTAAAAAGCACAATTAAAAACAAATCAATCTTTTCATATCTTAAGTTTCATTTACATATTTTCCTGACCTCCTCACGCCTCCCTTTTTTGTATTCCAGTTTGCATAGTTAATTCAGCAAATCCTTACCCTCTTTGTTTTTATCTTAATTATATATCTTAACATATTGAACTTCATATTTTCATCTAATTATCAATCCTTTTTTACATATTCTTTTAACTTTGTTACTAAAGCCATCTCATGTCAATCCTACATCATTTTAACATTCATTAATTTTACAATGTTTCTGCAAATAGTCTTTAAATTTCTTCCAATCTTCTTCCACCAACTCTTCTCCCTGGTCTCGGATTCTGCCAGTCATTTCCGCCAATTCCATATAGTCTATCACTTTCATCTGCCATTCTTCCAAGGTGGGTAGATCTTGTGTCTTCCAATACTTCGTGATAAGTATTCTTGCTGCTCTTGTTGCATACATAAAGAAAGTTCTGTCCTTCTTTGGCACCAATTGGCCGACCATGCCCAGGAGAAAGGCCTCTGGTTTCTTCAGGAAGGTATATTTAAATACCTTTTTCATTTCATTATAGATCATTTTCCAGAAAGCCTTAATCTTTGGGCACGTCCACCAAAGGTGAAAGAATGTACCTTCATTTTCTTTACACTTCCAACACTTATTATCGGGCAAATGGTATATTTTTGCAAGCTTGACTGGTGTCATGTACCACCTGTATATCATTTTCATAATATTCTCTCTTAAGGCATTACATGCCGTGAATTTCATACCTGTGGTCCACAACTGTTCCCAGTCAGCAAACATTATGTTACCAGTATGTCCAACATCTTGTGCCCATTTTATCATAGCAGATTTAACCGTTTCATCCTGAGTATTCCATTTCAACAGCAAGTTATACATTCTTGATAATGTCTTAGTTTTGGAATCTAACAGTTCTGTTTCCAATTTTGATTTTTCCACCTGGAAGCCAATTTTTTTATCCAAGTTATAAGCCTCCCTTATTTGATAATAATGAAGCCAATCTCGCACTTTATCTTTTAGTTTCTCAAAACTCTGCAGTTTCAGTTTGTCACCCTCCTGTTCCAAAATCTCCCAATATTTTGGCCATTTGGCCTCCATATTGAGCTTTTTCTGAGCCTTCGCTTCCATCGGTGATAACCACCTTGGGGTTTTATTTTCAAGTAAGTCTTTATATCTTGTCCAGACATTGAACAGTGCTCCTCTGACAATATGGTTTTTAAATGCTTTATGTGCTTTAACCTTGTCATACCACAAATACGCATGCCACCCAAAAACATTATTAAAACCTTCTAAATCCAAAATGTCTGTGTTCTCAAGAAGCAGCCATTCTTTCAACCAGCAAAATGCTGCTGATTCATAGTAAAGTTTAAGGTCTGGCAGGGCAAATCCACCTCTATCCTTTGCATCAGTTAATATTTTAAATTTTATTCTGGGCTTCTTGCCCTGCCAGACAAATCTAGTAATGTCTCTCTGCCGCTTCTTGAAACAGTCCATTTTGTCCAAAATTTGCAATGATTGAAATAAAAATAACATTCTTGGCAATACATTCATCTTTATAACAGCAATTCGACCAAACAAGGAAAGCTTCAGATTTGACCATATTTCAAGATCCTTTTTCACTTCTGACCAACATTTCTCATAGTTATCTTTGAATAAATTTAGGTTCTTAGCGGTCATATTAACCCCTAGGTATTTTACTTTCTTAACCAGTGTTAAACCCGTCTCCTTCTGAAACCTCTCTTTCTCAATCGGTGTTAAGTTTTTCTCAAGAACCTTAGTCTTTAATTTGTTCAACTTAAATCCTGCTACTTGACCAAATTCCTGAATCAATTCTAATACTCTTTTAGTACTAGATTCTGGCTCCTGTAATGTCAATACTAAGTCATCTGCAAATGCTTTAAGTTTGTACTGTTTAGCTCCGACCTGAATACCTTTGATCAAATGGTCCCTTCTAATCATGTTTAGCAAAACCTCCAGGACCGAAATAAAAAGCAATGGGGAAATTGGGCAGCCTTGTCGTGTCCCTTTCTCCATCTTAAATTCTTCTGTCACCACGTTGTTAACTATCAATTTAGCCTTTTGTTCTGAGTAAATTGCACCTATACCATTTTCAAAACCTTGACCAACCCCCATCCCCTGAAGATTTTTCTTCATAAAACTCCAAGAAATATTGTCAAAGGCTTTCTCCGCGTCAACAAATATCGAAACTGCATTTGTATTAATGTTCACTTGCAACTTCTCTAAAATGTTAATTATATTTCTCGTGTTGTCAGACAAGTGTCTACCCGGGAGAAAGCCAGCTTGGTCTTTGTGTATCTCCTCAACAAGTACTTTTTTCAGTCTTTTAGCCAAAATATCTGCAAAAATTTTGTAATCCACGTTAAGTAGGGATATGGGGTGGTAGTTCTTAAGTTGTGTTTTTTCGGACTCAGTTTTCGGTATAAGTGTAATATAAGCTTCCTTCCACGACTCTGGCGCTTTTTCCCCCTCCAAAATTTCATTACAAACCTCCTTTAGTGGTTGAATTAGCCAGTCTTTCAGAGATCTATAGTATTTTGAGGTTAAACCGTCCGGCCCTGGAGATTTGCCCAACTGCATATTTTGGATGGCACCTTCCACCTCCTGATCTGTTATTTTATAATTCAGCATTAATTTATTTTCTTGAGAGATTTTTTGTAATCCATTTGTTCTTAAAAACTGGTCTATATCAGTCTCTTTCTGTGGCCCTTGTGTATATAGTTGTTTAAAATATCTCTGGAAGCACTTTCTAATCTCCACTGGATTCTGTATATATTTCTTTTTAATAGCACTAATAAAAATAGCATAACTGTGTTCTCTTGAATCTAAGTCATCGAGCTTCAGATTGTCAAAACAAATCAAATCAATTTGTTATGTGTTTGCATGAAGGGGTTGTGGCAAATCAGCGGTCCAAAGAAAAGGCTAAAAAAAGAGAGAGTTGTATAACATCTAAAATCAACACCAGCTATCAGTGGCCCTTTGAACTGCCATATGTAGTTTTATCTTCAATCTGCCTATTTCCGTTCAACCATGTCTTTTTTAAAAGCAGAAGTCAAGCAAATTGACATTTGGTCTTAGGATAAATTGTATTTTTACAAATCTGACATGGTATTTTGTCCCTTTTTTCTCTGGCATAGGATGTAATGACACAGGGCCAGCTTAAGGCTGCCAAGCAATGAATATACTTTCTTCCAAAGAGAAGACATCAATAGTATAAATCAATAGATGATAGCTCTCTACAAGCTAATCTGTTTGCAGCACAAAAGTGTCTTTCTGCTCACTCCAAAATCATTTGTGTTTGTCCTGAACATGCTGCTTTCACTCTGGATCCTGCCATACATAAGAGTGGTTGTGATTACTTGAAATGCATTTGAAAACCCTTCTCTTGGTTCGGTTATTCATACTTTCCTCCCCAGCGCATACCCAGGAGAATGAAGGAGGAAGTGGTGATTGTGATCTAGGTACATGCCCACACATAATGTCATTGGGCAAAGGTGAATACACGCCCCATTGCTGGGGCCACATACACCTGTTTTTAAATGGACATAGTGTTGGGGAATGAAAATCAATCTGCCAGGAGTTTTTATTTTTAGAATGAAACCAGTTTGTTAAGAAGCCCTTTTCAGGGGCTAAAAATATGTAATGGATCTAGATTGTTTGTGGACTATGTAGAAAAAACAAGTACTCCATTGTTCTGGAATAAAATGTTGTCTTGAGCCTCATATTTTCTGGAAGTATAATACTGCCACGATGTTATTTACTTATTTATAGTTATCTTCTGCCTTTCTCCCCTCATGCTGTTGGCAGACTATGCATCTCGAGTGAATTAGAGTGGAATAACCACTTACAGTTTCTGGAGTTAAAGGGCTTTATTCATGCAGGAATAAATTTGCAGACTGAGTAGAGAAGAGACAAAGAAAGTCACAGACATCTTGTCATATGGAGAGAAGAATAAACAAAATGGTTCAGTTTTAAGGGTGGAGTTAATTTAGACAAAGAGGCTTACAAACAAGTGCTGACTGGATTGCCAGACTAACCATGTGTTAGTATAAACCCCCTAATGGTTTATACTAACACATGGATTAACTACAAACTCAAGCAAAGGAAATGCATTTGCTTTTCTACAACACATGGAACCCAAGGTGGCAGACACGTCATTCTCAAAGCACCCATCAGCCCCATACCTGCTTAACTCCAACAAGGTGATGGCCTCATGAGCCTTCAGCTCATCTAGGAAGCAATCCTATGCACAAGAAGCTGGCAAAAAGCTTGCTGATGTAAGTTAAGTTCTAAACCTTATTCAGCTGCGGGACTGCAACTGCTGCTCAACCTAACCCTGTCAGAGGGAAAATGAGTCTTTAATAAAGTGTTCTATGCTGAATTGCCAGATTACATGACAACCTGAATGGGCTTAGGCTCTAGCCTAAGTCTCCCCTCTCTGGGAGGGGAGGACTTGAACCAGCCTTGGCTTAGTCAGCTTTGACTTAACTGACTGAGCCAGTATGAGCCAAGTTATCCCAGCATATTTTCAGTTAAGCCAGGGTTGGGGGCTGAGCCCAAGATCTGCTATATCCTGAGCTGTTCAGTTTAGCAGATCTTGCCATATGATTACCCCCTGCCAAATGCTAACCACCCATTTGCCTTCATGATATATGGCTAAGGCATCCCTCACCCCTCCTCAAAGTGTTTCAAACAGAGCTTACTTCTAGATAAGCATGCATTTTTGTGGTGTTTTTATATGCATGGTTTCAGGATTACAATAGCGGATAACCCAAGCAGTGGTCCTTGCATGCCAGAGCTAAGTGTATACAACTACAGTAACTATAAACAGATTTTATTTTTATTTGTTTCTCTAAGATGCAATGTGCTTAATAAGGAACAGAATGTGTTAATAAACTGGCACAAAAGACTAAACTGTATAAATTGTTGCTACGAATTAAGGGAATAGTTATTGCAAAGCCCTCTCCCTCTTCGCATTATGGATGCTACCTACACAGTAGTGCGCAGATATCTCATAACGTACTTTATAGCACAAAAAGGACAGTAAAGAGAAGCCAAACATTTTATTTAAATCTCAGGGGGAGCTTAGTTAATGAAAGCATGCTATAGTAAAACAAATCATAGCACTCACTCGGAAATCTATGTAACTGAGAAGCTGTCCCTGCCTTCTAAATAATTGGTTGTGTTGTTCTCCTGTTACCTAGCATTTTTCAATAAAAATAATCAAAACGCTAGATTATTTTTTAAAAATTGGGTAAGAGTAATTGTAAACATAAATCAGATGAAGGAGCGCCACTCCAAAGGGCACAAAAGATCTAACGTGTTTGGTTTGGGGAAGCTTTTATAGGTTTTCATTTTTACTGTGCTTATTATAGTTTCAATCAGCTTTTATTATTCAGGAGGTTATTAGGAAGTATAAATAGGCTTGGCAATAAACTAAATAGGATGGTTTTAAGACTGAAATAAACAAGGCTAGGATGTAATTCAAGAAAAATGACGTATCTAATTTTTTTCTTCCATGTGCTCAAGCCCTGTTGGATAAGATCAAGGTTCTATCAAGTCTAACATTCTGTTTTCATATCATATGCTTCCAGGAAACCCACAAACAAGGTAGTATAGCAGCAACTTTTGTTGCCCTCTGCTAAGTGGCATGATGTTATGGACTGGCTGGATGCAGAGGAATAGAGGGAGGTGTCAGCTGGAGAACCCCCAAAGGGTAAAGGCTCAGAGCTCAGGGATTGGTGGTGGGATGATGATGAGTGGTCAAAGGGAGAAGAGGGAGAAGATTGGGAGGAAGAGGTGTCCGAAGCTGAAGAGGTAGCAGGGTTTAGTGAGCAGGGAGAGTCTGTAGCAGAGAGAAGTCCAGAATCTGAAGCAGGAGAAGAGGGAGGCTAAGAGGCAGAGATGAGTCAGGTTGTGAAGAAGCCAGGATGTCTCCCCTTCCTGGTGTGACAAGCTCCTCTGCCCCTGGTCTGCCAGGACCTGAAGAGGTATGAAGAGGGAGGAGCAAAGACAGGCACATTGGCATAGCCTCAGATTGCTTGGGAAGGACCTAGGAGAGGAGGAGATTTAGGTAGCTGTGGGAAGGCTGGGACCTTTAGTTGCCTCCTAGGAGTAAGACCTATCGAGAAGAGCTGCTGAGCAGGCCTTGTTTCTTCCAAAAAATAAAATAAAATAACTTTACATACGCTGTGTGATTTATTGCTGGCTGGCTCCCGGACACATACTGACTCCCTGCTTGTAATCCTGATTATTATCACCCCGACCCAGCAGATGTTATTTTCATTTAATACAACACCCCCTAAACACTTGCATATTAACTGACAACCTCAGTCAAATCCAGGACAGGAGAGCAGATCTAGGACACACAACAGACAATGAGGGTAGAGGAGCCAGTCTTGTGGACTAGCCTGCTAGCAGACACTTTAAAGAGCTTCCTGTTGCAGATATGAGGAGCTTATACTGCCCAAAGAAAGCCACATGGCATTCAAGGAACTGCAGGAATGCAGAGTGAAAACTGACACTTCAATAGAATTAGTCCCAGCTAATGACAGAAACAAGGACGCGGGTGGCACTAGGACTTGCTGATCAGAAGGTTGGCGGTTCGAATCCCCGCAACGGAGTGAGCTCCCGTTGTTCGGTCCCTGCTCCTGCCAACCTAGCAGTTCAAAAGCATGTCAAAAGTGCAAGTAGATAAATAGGTACCGCTCCAGCGGGAAGGTAAATGGTGTTTCCATGCACTGCTCTGGTTTGCCAGAAGTGGCTTAGTCATTCTGGCCCCATGACCCGGAAGCTGTACGCCGCCTCCCTCGGCCAATAAAGCGAGAAGAGTGCCGCAACCCCCAGAATTGGTCACGACTGGACCTAATGGTCAGGGTTCCCTTCCTTAATGACAGAAATATGTATATATGGAAATGCATGTGGTGGCACTGAAGCCTGCCTACACGAGTAGCTGATATCATTTTATGTCTCAGGCTTATCAATTCCAAGCTATCGAGCTCGCCTTCCTCTGATAATAATGCATATCCCCAACTGAGCAGGTGAAGCAAATTAGGAAGAAAGGGAGGGCAGACATGGAAGGCTTACATAACATGGTATTGTAGGATTCAGGCTCCTGCAGCTGGCTGGGTGGCTCTGATATCATCTGCATGTGCTGCTGTTTTAATAATAATCATGGGAATGAATCATGGAAGTATTTGCAGTTTCTGTGCATAATTTCCCTTCTCTTCACCCCCCCTCCCCACCAAATGCTTTAATTTGGGTCAAAGCTTCCCATGATGGAGACGTCTCATTAGCTTATAATAGTTCTCCCCCTCACTCTCCTGCTCTTCATCTCATAACTATTATACCATTGAGGAAGGAGGAGGCGGGCTCCATCACAGCTCAAATCTCTTCAGAAACGCTACATAAGTAAATCCTATCCCTGCTATGTCCCATAACCATCCATTTCTTTACATATTGTAGAGTGGGTTGGACAGGAGAGAGTTAATGGAGCTGGGCAGTGCCTTGGTATAGCTAAGTTACCATCACCTTCCTTTGTTGAAGAAGATTGTCTGATGGCAGTCTCCGTTGCTGGCCTTTAAAATGGCTAGGACCGGGGTAGTCAACACAATGCCCTCTAGATGTTTTGGACCACAACTTTCATGGTCTCTGACCATTAGCTGTTTTGGCCTGGGATTGATGGGAATTGTGGCCCTAACTACCTTGGAAACCACAAACAGTGACCCACACAGCCAAGAATGGCATGACAACTTGTGCCTGCAGTGTGACGTTAGGTCACTACACACGGTCTGTGTACAAATTACTGGCTTACAACTAGGTTATTCTTTTTCTCAGGTTGCATCAAAATGCAGTATTTCATAAGAAATGACAGACTAGATCTGAATTGTGGCCAATGTCTTGTGTGAACTGCTTCCCAAACCAATGGTGGGATTGCACAGGATGCCGAGTAAATGAGATTGTGCACACAGCTTATGATGGCTGGGAATGCATGATCAAAGATGTGAGATCCCAAGAGAACATCTAGTTTTGTACCAACTGAATGGCTACAGGCAGGGTGCCAATGGCAGTAAAACACAACAGTTCCTGTTTGCCAAAGTATGTGACGAACATTTCCCCCTTACGTCTAGACTGAGAATGTTTTCTGCTGACACTCTAAGTTAGAAAATGAGGTGGCTATTACTAGAAGGTTGGATTCAGTGGTGCATTCAAGTACTTTTAAAGCCATGTGCTCAATTGGAATCTCAGCGATAATAAGAATATGAAAATTGGCTCGTAAAACATGTCTAAAGAAATAAGAGCAGACAATAATGAGATACTTAAAAATGTAAATGAATCACTTTAGATTTCACAGGGTTTGCTACCCCCACCCCCAGAAGAATAATGAAACTGAACTTTGGTTATCAAGTAAAGTTCTCCATAAACTTATTTTATTTTATAAAACAACCACTATGCCCTACAGTAAATGATTTGTCCCATTGGGGTATAACTATTAATGATTTCAGCTAGAGAAATAGGCAAAATAAAGCGGCTTGATGTTTTATTGCTGGCTGATGCTTCCACATTGCTACTGGTCTTTCCCCTGTTCCACATGCTAGAGAAGGCTTCTCACACAGATAGGTCTGATTCAGTATAAGGCAGTTTCCTATGTTGCTAGGGTGTGAGAGTTCAACTGATCTGGATGTTTAAATAATAGCAGCTTCAAGTGAGTCATAGAAACTGTAGTGAGATGCACTTTGATATGAAACAGGGTGTATTTTGACATAGGGACAATTCCAACACGCAACCTCCTCCCCTCCTGCTGACAGCCACCAAAGAAACCAGGTCACCCTCCTGTGTCCAACAGATCTTCACTGGACAAGTGCTTTTAAACATGTTCATAAAGAATCTGGAGTTAAGGGTGACGAGGTGTAATCTTTACTGACGACACCAAATTATTATGTGTTGGAAATGGTGGAGTCAGACTCAATGGTAGGCAGATTTTGTCTCCATCCTCCTGCATTCTTCAAGGACAAAACTGAGACAAAGAAGAGGGGAGATGCATACCTGGGGCACAGCTACGCCATTCGGGACCAGGGAGTCTCCCACACCTGCCCTCCCCCTGTCCCCCAGAAACAGTACTTCTGTTTTGTCAGGATTCAACCTCAATCCGTTAGCTGCCAACCATCCTCCAACCACCTCCAGACACTCACATGGACAAGAGGAAGTGTGTCTTCACACAATGCAAAGTGATGTCTTGAAATTGGTTCTAATAGGGCTATTCATCATCAACTTTATTGCACTAGCCAAAGGCCATGGCATCTTGCACAAAGGGAACAAAAAGAAAAGCAACAATAACCATAAAAACCATAAAAACATCAGGCACTGCAGATACAATAAACCACAATCATGTTTCCTCAAATTTATTTGTTGCATACAATGGAATAACAAGGGGTTCTCAGGTAGAATGTGCCAGCTTAAATGTCCGAATCACCTTTGCAATTGACCGCTATTTTATCTAGTTCTTTTCTCCTGATCTTCTTAGCTGCCAATGCATATAGTGCTACTTTAAAAGTTACGAAATCATCACTCAGCAGCCATTTCACCCTTTCCACCCTGTTCGAGTGTGTTCCATTCGTGAGCAGGGGTTTTATAAATTGGTCTCTTGGTTCTATATCTAGCGGGCATTGCAATAAATAGTGGTACAGGCCCTCTACGCAAGGTTGCCCACACAGACAAAGTCTCTCTTTGTACTGTACTTTGCCGTACCGACCATCCACCACCACCAAGGGAATCGATTGGAATCGTAATTCTGTAAAAGCGATTCTTAGTACGGCAAGTGGGAGCTTTGTCAAATAACTAGCTCGGATGTGCTCTGTTTTGATAAGTGGGAACTCTGGTGAACTTTTGGTAGAGGCAATCGGGGTTAAATCCCTTTCTTCATCAGACCTGAACAGACAATCTCTTAAGTGCCTCTTATCCCTCTTCATGATCACCTGAAGATCTTGTAATTGATATTGGGTCAAGAGGCGTTGGATGCAAGGGCGACATCTGTGACCCCATTGATCACCAGGGTTGATTCAGCTGATCTGGCTGGCTAGGCGGGTATCCCCTTCCTACCTCACTGCTCCATGTGCTTCCCTCCCGAAGCTGTGCACTCGGTGGAAGAGGACAACCATCCTAGATAGAAGAAGTGTACCATTCGTCAGTCAAGGGTTCTAATAGGAGACTAGACAGATTCATGGAGGAGGAGAAAGCTATCAGTGGCTACTAGACATGCTAAATGTATACTACGTTTGAAGTCTTTCTGTATGTAATTAGTTGGGCACTGTGAGGAACAGAGTGCTAGACTGGATAGTCTTATGTTGACATGATATTAAATGCACACCCTCCAACATTTTGAAGCAAAAATTTGGGACGATGTCTTATCATACAGGTATCGAAGGTGCAACCTTGGCATTATCAGCAGCATACTTTAACCAACTGAGCTATCCATGTAACAAGAAAAGACTCCAAAGAACTCATCAGAGACATGAACAAGGCAAGCATCAAGGGGGAATTTGATTAAGGGTTTGCATCTTTGGTGTCTGTTTCCTCAAAGCTATCTTCGTATCTTGCGTAAGTGAGGGAGAACAAAAGAGCACTTCTACGACTTTAAAATATAATTTGACAAATGGCTGCCTCCTATTTCCAATTTGAAGGAGGCTCATGAGTTGTGGAACAGGCACAAGTCTGACTACGTTGGATAAAAATAGATTGAAATCTCTACTGCAAACAAAAAGGATAGCCAAATGGTAGTTTTTATAGATATCTCATTGGCACACACTATAAATTTATATCCGTTTGATGTCTAAATTGTTTCAAATAACGGCAAACAAAATGAATCTTCTCAAAAAGCAAACAAAAATTTGGCAGAAACCCATCAGCTTGCCAGAATCTCCAGTTGAAGATGACTTATTCCCCCCCTACAAAATGACGCTTTTCCATCAGTATCAAGTCCGGAGTCAATACATCTTCATCCCAATTGACTACAAAAGTCAATAGTGCTTTTTTAAGGTTTTTGTGGTTGTTGGTGATACAATTCACAGCAGCAAATAATGGGGCCAGAGAAGCTTGCAGTCAAAATACAAGAGTAAAGGCCAAGCTTGACTTTCCTTCCATAAAGGTCATATAATATATAACTACTTTAATAAATGGGCAGAGCAATGCAAAAGGAAAGGGGTGGGAAGGTAAACAGATGAACCGCATTTCTCAGTGCCCCTCCTGAGGCATACTATCGCCCTTTCTTGTATATATCATATCATAAACAGTTTCTAATATTGTATAATATTGCATTTTAATATTAATGCTGTGTTCTTTTGGTATGTTTGTTTATTACATTTCTATTCCATCTTTCCTCCAAGGAGCTCAAATAGTTCTCTCCCCCCCCCCTTTGATCCTTGCAACACCCCAGTGAGGTAGGTTAGGCTGAGAGACTGTAACTGGCACAAGGACATGCAATGAGCTTAAAGGCCAAGTGGGAGCAGAACCCTGGTTGCCCAAGTCTTAGTCTGACACTCTGACCACTACACCACAACCCATCTGGGGACCTCATGTGATGGTGGTGGTGGTGGTGATAAGTCTCTCTATCTTCTATCTATCAGCAGTCAAGGGATGACATATGTTTTCTCCATTTGAGGGACATGTCTGAAGATTAGAATAGCTATGGATCCTTCAGATCCATGCCTTTCACCGGATCACCCCCACTTTGCCTCTATAATGTTGGTGCTCAGAAGCTTCAGAAGTTGGAGCAAAAGACCTCAAAAAGTTGGATTCCCCTGTCCTAGAGAAGATTTCAGTCTTTCTCCACCTGCATGGAGGGAGATCCAAAGCAGCTTATGACCCCAGGGATGTCCTGAAGTGGCTTTCATGAGATACCTCTTAGCATCGGAATGTAATCTGAGTGGAGCCCACACATATCCGTGCCTTCCTGATCTTTGAAAGACATATTTCTGAAAAGTGTAAACTAATTTCTAACTACAGCGTATAATGATCAACTGGCTGGACATTTGTTATATATGCACAGTGTTGGGTGCTGGTCTTCAGAGACAGCAGACTACCAATCACAACTCTCACATTTGTACAAGTTAATTGAACTATTAAATTCCTTAGTGGACTTGAAGGTTAAACTTACGACCGCATTAGAGCACAGCATCATATTGCACAGAGAGGTATGGAAACTAAGATCTATGTTTTTTAGCTGCAGATAATTTGTGTTACATAATAAAAGGCTATGACTTGTAAAAGGAAAACTCATCAATAGCTTGCTTCTTTATTTACTTGCATGCTTAAATATCCTATCTTTTCCCCAAGGTGATGTACATAGTTCTTCCCATCCCCATTTCCTCCTCAAGGAACCAATCCTATGAAGTAGGTTATGCTGAGAGGTGGTGGTTGGCCCAAGGATATGCAATGTCCTTCTTAGCCAAGTCCAATACACTAACCACTACAAGTGTGCTCTATCCATTGTGAGAACATTCAGTCCTACCCTCTGCTTCCCATTCCTAAGGCAGTGACCAACTCATAAGAAGGCTATCATCCCATGATGGCTAAGTTTGCTCAGTAGCCCTTAGTGAGGGTCTAGATTTTTGGCAGTACATGGCGGCTAGTGGATTCCACAAATGCACGTTACCTAACACTTTCAAAGACTCCTTCAGGGTTTCCAAGTATGCTGAAACCATACTGATTCTCCACAAGGCTTCTCCTTGGATGTGTTTTAATGCATCAGTTTACTAAGGACAAATGTTAAGCTAATGGGTGTTCTATCCCAGCACTGGACTGGACCTCCTGCCTGGCCACATCAAATACATAATTGTATTTCTACCGCAATCTCACATGAAGAGGAAACGAGTCAACAATACTTAACAATAGTGCATGCTTTTGCATCACACAGACAGGGGAATGATGCCAAGCCAGGTATTCTCGGAAGTGAGAATCGCAACTGGAATCTGCTCAAACTGAAAGTGGATAATATGTTTATAGTTTAATTGCATTGTAGTCCCTGTTTAACAAACACAAAACCAAATAAGCCCCCCCCCCTTTTTAAGCGAAGCTTTTGAAGAAGTCTGCATGCCATTCAAAGCAGCCAGCAAATTTGATGAGATGTACAGCAGAGACAATCTGAGTTAATTGCTATGGGTGCATAAAAGCTTAGCCATCTGTGCTATTTGATAACTATCAGATAAAATAGTTGGCTGATTATTCAAATTGTTTTCAAATAATTCATTGCAATTCTGCAAGCAACACCCAAAGAGATGCCATCATTATTACTATGCAAATTTTGAATGGCACATCACAGCCATAAATTTTGTTATACACTTATAAAGAGTCTCCTTCTATCAACTCAAAAGCAAAATAAATAAATAAATAAATAAATAAGCTCAACTGAAAAAAAAACAAAAAACAAAAATAGAGTCCAAATGACTTCTGCTTGGCTTCCTGAAACAAGTTTGGTGAGGCATTTGTGGTGTTTTAAAATGCTACCTTGGGATTGCTGTCAAGGCACCTTCCCCACCTACATGTGTTCGATTCACATGCAACTATGTATATATGCATGGCACTGGGAAATAATTAAATAACAAAACCAACAACAACAACAACAATTTATTATTTATACCCCGCCCACCTGCCTGGGTTTCCATTTAATCCATTTGAACTGCAAAAAGGCTCAAAAAGATCAGAAACAGCCAGAAAAGAGTGGGAAAACTGCAAAAAGAGTGTAAAAAATGGGAAAATAACTAGCAATCCCAAGCACTTTGAGGTACCGGTATACCTCCCCCTCCCTGCTTGTCATTGTTTCCACATTGTCCTCCAGCGGTGAGAAAGACGGAGAGCTACAATTGCCATCATTCATGCCAGTGCTGCTGGGTTTTTTAAGGGTTTCCAGAGGTTTAGAGGGTGTTTACAGGCTTTTTAGATGATGTTCCCTACTATAGGTGATTTCATGTACCCTGGAATGTAGCCCCTGCGTAAGTGGGGAGATATCTGTACATCAACACATACTGTAGACATCTTTTTTGGATTAGTAGAGAGCCATTTGTTTAAAAAAATCCACTGAGGAGTATCTGGAAAATAGGTGTCCTGCTCACGGCATTAGCATTGAAGCATGGCAGATCTGGACTCCAGATCTAAAACAACTTTCATCAGCCTACTACTGGCACAGACATATTGTGGACAAGCGCTATTGCCATAACTGTGCCTCATTGCAAGTAGTCTGAGATCCTGCACCATCCAAAACAAAACTCCCAAATCACTCACAACTCTGTAGACTCTCCTCCTATGTCTGTCTACGCCATTTTGCACATTGGGGCTCATCCCTAGGAAAGTGTGCATGGGCACCAAAGTCCGAGCTGCAGCCGTTGCATATAAAAATACCTCCCTAAAGGCATTTGGGATGTCCCTGCCAACAATACTTAACCGAAATGCTTCTGGTCTTTTAAAAAAAGTTATTCCAAACATTTTTTTGGGTGGCAAAGGGGTGGAAGGAAGAAGTCCCGACAATAACGGATTGGCATAACAAGCTACCAGAATTTGCTGAAATGGCGCAGTTGACAAATAGCCTGAGAGGCAATTCAAAACAAATTTTTTTGGAAAAATGGGATGGATATAAGATACATGTTCAAAAATACAGTAAAGGTTCTCTATCTATGCTAGCATTCGAGAGAGCATTGGAGAGAGACTGAGTTGAGAAATAAGACCAAGGATACATATTGATATAGGAATGTATTAGATAAAATGTAAAGAAATATACAATAATAAGAGTACATTCATTTGTAAAAAAAAGTAATATACAACGGGATAGACAGGAAGTGTTGGTACATATATGATTTTAGAATAGTTTTTTTGTCCTTGGTTTTTTTCTTTAGGCATATAAATGTTGTGGAATTAAGATTGCTGGAAGAAATATCAACAACCTCAGATATGCAGATGACACAACCTTGATGGCAGAAAGTGAGGAGGAATTAAAGAACCTTTTAATGAGGGTGAAAGAGGAGAGCGCAAAATATGGTCTGAAGCTCAACATCAAAAAAACGAAGATCATGGCCACTGGTCCCATCACCTCCTGGCAAATAGAAGGGGAAGAAATGGAGGCAGTGACAGATTTTACTTTCTTAGGCTCCATGATCACTGCAGATGGTGACAGCAGTCACGAAATTAAGAGACACCTGCTCCTTGGAAGAAAGGCGATGGCAAACCTAGACAATATCTTAAAAAGCAGAGACATCACCTTGCCAACAAAGGTCCGTATAGTTAAAGCCATGGTTTTCCCAGTAGTGATGTATGGAAGTGAGAGCTGGACCATAAAGAAGGCTGATCGCCGAAGAATAGATGCTTTTGAATTATGGTGCTGGAGGAGACTCTTGAGAGTCCCATGGACTGCAAGAAGATCAAACGTATCCATTCTTAAGGAAATCAGCCCTGAGTGCTCACTGGAAGGACAGATCGTGAAGCTGAGGCTCCAATACTTTGGCCACCTCATGAGAAGAGAAGACTCCCTGGAAAAGACCCTGATGTTGGGAAAGATTGAGGGCACAAGAAGAAGGGGACAACAGAGGACGAGATGGTTGGACGGTGTTCTCGAAGCTACAAACATGAGTCTGACCAAACTGCGGGAGGCAGTGGAAGACAGGAGTGCCTGGCGTGCTCTGGTCCATGGGGTCACGAAGAGACGGACACAACTAAACGACTAAACAACAACAATAAACGTTGTATATACCAGTAAACTTTGTATACATGCTGAAAATTATATTATAATAAGCCTTGTAATGTAGTATGATAATGTTTACAAATGTAAATAAGAACGTTAATAAATAAATAAATAAATAAATAATTTTTTTTTTAAAAAAGGGAAGTTTGCATGGGACTGAAGCTTGAGGCATGTACCCGTGTCTTATACTGTCTGCATTTCACTGGACGACCCCTTTGTTCCAGTTCACCTGACTTGAAAAACATCTTTCACAAAAGATGAGAAATCACTTTAATGAATGGTTGGTACATTTTATTTTAGACTTAGGTTACTGCCTAAGCTGGAATTTTTACCTCACTTATTCTACTACTGACTGAACGACCTGACACATCCATGAGGAAGCACAGAAGAAAATGTAGCTGCGTAAAGAACCATGAAATGTGGCCTTTTGCCTCTGCCCCACACTTATTCTGCTGAGAAATGTTAAGCATTAGGGTAGAAACCATTTTTAATAGTATTACATAAAAGTCTGTTTCCTTTTATATAGAATAGATGCACTTTCCCAATGAGAGGATTATTTTTGTGCTTGAACCATGTCACAATTTTGCCAGAGGTAGAATTTGCATCATTCACTCCACGATGAGCTAGGATAGCAGGGGGCAGGAAAAAGAAAGAAAATATGCACTGATTTTTTAAAACAACAACAGCAACAAAACAACTTACAGAACACACAGTCCTTTCTTAACTTATCTTTGTTCTAAGTCTGCTATATTTTCAGTGGGCACAGCAAAGAGTAATCGTGTCCAAGGAATATTAGGGGGGGGGGGAGACATATTTCACTTTCTCTAGCTCTTCTCAGTTGTGCAAAAATATACTCACCTACTTTAATTTCTTCACTTTTAGCAACGATGAGCAAACCATTTGTTTCCACCACGACATCAAAATGCAAAATAGATCAGGTGATCCATCCATTTCAGTGGCATAACTTACATTAGTATATGACAAGTTAATTCTGAAGTAAGTCAACTGCGAGGCAATTTACTGAAGCAGAAAAAATGTGAATCTCTTTGGATGAACAGCACGTAAATTAACAGGCAGTGTAGTCCTCTTGAAATCAATGGCAAAGCTCCCATCGATTTAATGGAGCAGGGATAGCAGCAAAATACTGTAGTTTGTGTACTTCCTTACTACAGAGCCAAAATCTTCTGGAGGCCACTGATTGGAAATAGATGGCACACATCCAACGAAATTCACTGAAATCGACCTGGATTGGCTCTTGGCATGCTTCACTGAGACCTAAAAAAGCTTATCACAATAATATATATTCCGGACTTACTTCAGCATGTGCCATTCGCCTGAATATGACTGGCATTTACCTGTGACAGCATAGCTGGAAGCAGTGTAGATTGACTGAAAACTACACCTGCCATACGCAGCAGTTGGCAGCCAGGACCTTTCTGGGAGGCTTCAGGCAAGTCTGTTTCTCAGCGCTGGATATCATTAGGCAGAGTGAGGTGGTGGCTGCCTCAGGCAACTGATTTGGGGTGTCATAGTAGGGCAGCAAGTTGCTATTAATTATTGTTGTGCTTTATTGCCAGTGTGGGAGAGAGGTTTCAATGGGATTTTCTGACTCGGGTACCAGAAGAACTCAACTGGCCTTGGGTACTATCTACCCTGACAGGCAAGTCATTTGCTAATCCTCTGGCATAATAGTGTCTTGAGCCAGCCCTGTCAACTCCTTCTCTGTACAATTGATCAGACTTAGTCTAAGGCAGCTTTATATGATTGTGTTAATCATTTAACATGGGATTGTCCCCCTCCATGCATTGGGGACTTGCTCTTAATTTTTATTCATGTTGCTGCTACTTTATGGGAGACAGGTTTGAGAAGAAAACCAGCAACAGTCAGATCTACAACATATCCTTTCTTCAACAAGCATCAAGCAGATGGCTCTTAGGAGGTCTTCTAGCTAAGCAGCTTTTAAGAGAGAAGTCCACATGGCTTCTGTAGTGAAGCTATATCAGATGTATTCAGACTTTTGACTGGGCCAGAGCACAAACCTTGCTCACACCTGCTTGCACCTAAGTTTCAATGAAACAATTTAGGTTTGAATCTATATAACAGCCTCTTGATATGAAAGTGGTTAACATTGGTTGTACTTGTTTGGACAAAGGTATATGGTATGGCTCCATCACCTTGTTGTGGCGAAGGGGCTTGAATAACTCAGAGAAGCTATGAGCCATGCCGTGCAGGGCCACCCAAGATGGACAGGTCATAGTGGAGAGTTTTGACTAAACGTGATCCACCTGGAGCAGGAACTGGCAAGCCACTCCAGTATCCCTGCCAAGAAAACTCCATGGACAAAGACAACAGGCATATAAAAGTTATGACACTGGAAGATGAGTCCCTCAGGTCGGAAGGTGTCCAACATGCTACTGAGGAAGAGCAGAGGACAAGTACAAGTAGATTCAGAGCTGATGAAGCGGCTGGGCCAAAGCCGAAAGGACGCTCAGTTGCGGATATGCCTGGAAGCGAAAGGAAAGTCTAATGCTGTAAAGAAAAATATTGCATAGGAACCTGGAATGTAAGAACCATGAACCTTGGTGAGCTGGATGTGGTAAAAAATGAGATAGCAAGAATAAATATTAACATGGGCATCAGTGAACTAAAATGGACAGGAATGGGTGAATTGAGTTTGGATGACCATCATATCTACTACTGTGGGCAAGAATCCCATAAAAGAAATGGAGTGGCCCTCATAGTCAACAAAAGAGTGGTGAAAGCTGTACTGGGATTCAATCTCAAAAATGATAGAATGATCTCAATACAAATACAAGGCAGACCTTTTAACATCACATTAATCCAAATTTAGGGATGTGGGTGGCACTGTGGGTTAAACCACAGAGCCTAGGACTTGCCGATCAGAAGGTCGGCAGTTCGAATCCCCGTGACAGGGTGAACTCCCATTGCTCAGTCCTTGCTCCTGCCAACCTAGCAGTTCAAAAGCACGTCAAAAGTGCAAGTAGATAAATAGGTACTGCTCTGGCAGGAAGGTAAACGGCGTTTCCGCGCGCTGCTCTGGTTCGCCAGAAGTGGCTTAGTCATGCTGGCCACATGACCCAGAAGCTGTACGCCGGCTCCCTCGGCCAATAAAGCGAGATGAGTGCTGCAACCCCAGAGTCGGCCACGACTGGACCTAATGGTCAGGGGTCCCTTTACCTTTACCTTTAATCCAAATTTATGCACCAACTACCGGTGCTGAAGAAATTGAAATTGACCAATTCTGCAGATGGTGACAGCAGTCATGAAATTAAAAGATGCCTGCTTTTTGGGATAAAAGCAATGACAAACCTAGACAGCATCTTAAAAAGCAGAGACATCACCTTGCCAACAAAGGTCCGTATAGTTAAAGCTATGGTTTTCCCAGTAGTGATGTATGGAAGTGAGAGCTGGACCATAAAGAAGGCTGATCGACGAAGAATTGATGCTTTTGAATTATGGTGCTGGAGGAGACTCTTGGGAGTCCCATGGACTGCAAGATGATCAAACCTATCCATTCTGAAGGAAATCAGCCTGGAGTGCTCCCTGGAAGGACAGATCGTGAAGCTGAGGCTCCAATACTTTGGCCACCTCATGAGAAGAGAAGACTCCCTGGAAAAGACCCTGATGTTGGGAAGGATTGAGGGCACAAGGAGAAGGGGACGACAGAGGACGAGATGGTTGGATAGTGTTCTCGAAGCTACCAACAGGAGTTTGACCAAACTGCGGGAGCCAGTGGAAGACAGAAGTGCCTGGCGTGCTCTGGTCCATGGGGTCATGAAGCGTCAGACACGACTAAACAACAACAAATATGGTATGGCTGCAAAAGTGGGTCTTGGCAAACATTTATTCCTGAAAGTTCTTGACAATTTTTTCGCTTACATTTCCAATGAAAGAAGCACTGACAGCAACCAGTATGGTTCATTGCAGTGAAGCTGGATTTTGGAAGATTCAAGGTGGATTAAAAAAAAAGTACTTCTTCATGCAGTGCACATGTGTATCTGAAGAAGTGTGCATGCACACGAAAGCTTATACCCAGAACAAACTTAGTTGGTCTCTAAGGTGCTACTGGACATTTTTTAAAAAAAAAATTATGTTTATTTCGACTGCGTCAGACCAACACAGCTACCCACCTGAATGCAATGCACAGTTAAACTAGGGAACTTGCTCCCACTGGAGACAGCCATCAACTTGGATATCTTAAAAAAAGGATTAGGCAAATTCATGGAGAACAAAGCTATCCACGGCTACTAGCCATGGTGGATGTGTTCTGTCTCCGCTGCCAGAAAACCAGTTGCTGGGCATCACAGGTGGGCAGAGAGTTATTGCCCTCATGCCCAGCTTGTAGGCTTCCCACAGGCATCTGGTTGGCCACTGTGAGAACAGAATGCCATTAGCCCTATCCAACAGGCTCATCTTCTGTTTTTATCATAGGCAAAGAAACTGTCACACGCCATTGTCACAAAGATTCTGCTTTAGTAACAGCCCTAGGCTAGGCACTGAAGCATTTGAATCCCACTAGAATGAAACTGTGTTCTTTTCCCATTTGCTCCTCTTGAATAAACAGAGCAAAAATACACACAGCAGTTTTTACGGCACTATTTCACTACTTATTTGCCTCTCTTTATTATTCAGCTTCTGCGTGATTTTTAATTCCCTTTACCCAATACCAGATAGTCTCCTTGAAGCCATAGGAACATAAGAAGAGCCCTACTGGATCACAGCAAAGGCTTATCAAGCCCAAAATTTTGTTTTCCCCACAGTGGCCAAAGAGATGCTCCTAGGAAGCTCAAAAGCAGAACATGAATGAACACAATACCATACTCCCTTGCTGCTGTTTTCTAGCAACAGAGAAGCATTTCAGACCACAGCTGGTGGTGAAGAGAAGTTTAATCATTCCCTCCCCAATGGTGATCACAATGGAAAGTGCCCCCATGCCACAATTAGCCTATATCTCCATTTTTTCCAATCATTAATTGCAGCAGGGCTGGAAAGGGGTTAAACCTTACCTCCCTGTGTGCTGTTGACTCAATGGTAATTGGGGACTGCAAGACCTGGGAGAAAGATGATAGATGGATAGATAGATAGATAGATAGATAGATAGATAGATAGATAGAGATAGAGATAGATGATAGATAGATAGATAGATGATAGATAGATGATAGATAGATAGATAGATAGATCCCCTGATGTGGCCACAATCCATGTAATTAATGTAACATGTAGCTGGGCCCTAATACAAGAGTTTCATGTATTCAGATGTAATACATGAATGTAGCAGATCCAGGGTGTGCATTGCCATCTGCAATCTTGAATGGAGGTTTTTGGCTTGAATACAACTGGATGGGTTGAATACTAGGATTAGATAATTCCTTTATGTAGTTTTCCTACAGCACCTGATATGCTGTAGGGGAAAATCATATTCTGTTTGCATGGAATATACAAGCCTGGCCACTGAATCATTATTTTCCTTTCTCGAGTTAAAAGTTCAATATTTTTACACATGTCCAATATTTTGTTAGTGCTAAAAATGGCACTTAAATTTTTAATCCATTCCCTGGAAGGATGTCAAGATTTTAGACCACCCTTACAGCAAAATGAGATGGCTGTCATCTTGTAGCCTACCTAACCTCCTTGGTAATCATAATATATCATTTTTGTTGTGAGTAATTTGAGCCACAGTCCCAGGCCTTCAAGCATATCCAGTATCTATCTGCCTGGAAATCCCCTAAGCAACTTGTGAGTCATTCAATCACCGAAAAGGCTTGGAAGCATTTCTACTAGGAAAGAAATCCCTTACAACCTTTTATTATTACACATTTTTAAGCAGGCTTCGAAGAGAGAGAGACCTTGGGGAATGACGGATTTGTGGTTTATGCCAATACCTGTGAAAATAGCTGAGCAAAATTGTCATGAAAATTTACTTCCACGGGAACAAAACCTACACAACTGCTTTTACCGGACGGTGAATGTTTCTTTAAAAAAATTAATTATATTTAACTTGAACATCCATCAAAGCAAACTCCCTTCAGGAAAGTAGACTAGTGCAAAGCTGTGTTTAGTTAAGAATTAGATAGCTTGTGAATTGGACAAGAAGAAAATAACCCATGCTCCAAATTGGAAAGTGAGCCCCATGGACCAACTGTTCCCTATAAAAGATTTTATAGGATGGGGTCTTTTTTTAAAAAAGGCTGAGGCACTTGGCCAACAACATTAAGGTATCTATTGAAGTAACAAATGCATTGCTTCTCCATGGAAATTGAACCCTTCCTGATAAACAAAATTGAATGCCCCGATTGCTGTGTCAGGATTCTTGGCAAGGTACAAACAGGTTATAGGAAGGATGAGCAAGAAAGAATAGGCCATGGATGGTCCCTTATAGCAGAAATGGGGATTCTGTGGCCCTCCACTTATTGCTAGACCACAGCTCCCATAATCCCTGTGCAATGATGCTGGAGATTTGTAGACTGGGCAGTATCTGAAGGTCCACAGGTTCCTCAACTCTGGTTCATAGAAAGCTGCCATACCTTGATTCAGACCATTGGTCCCTCGAGCTCAGTAAGGCCCACACTGACTGGCAGTATCTCTCCATGGTTTCAAGAAGGGATCTGTCCCAGCCCAACATGGAAAGGCTGGGGATTGAACCTGGCACCCTTCTACATGAAAAGCATGTGCTCTACAACTGTGCCGTGTCTACAGCCTGCCTTTACTGTTGCTTCTCCTCACAGCTGTTCTCTAATTGGATGCATTTCCTTAATTCAAACACCTCTTTCCTTCTGTTTCAGATCTCCAGTTTAACTCTCATCCTTCCTTCTTAGTGGATGTTCCAAGAGTGGATTCACTGGTGTGTTTTGTTTTGTTTTGTTTTTTTAAAAAAACAGCTTGGAGAAGGAAGATGGTGCCCCATTTTTACTGCAACAGTGGAACTAGAGATGGAGGGTGTTTAACCCAGGCAGTGTGTCTCTGATCAACAGCCTGCCCTGGAGGCTTATATTATCTATAACCGGAAAATAGGAAGCTGCCCTATACTGAGTCAGACCATTGGACCATCTGGCTTTGTATTGTCTACTTTGACTGGCAGAAATTCTCCCGGGTTTCAGACAAGCTTTTCCTAGCCCTTCCTGGAGACATCAGTAATTGAACCGAAAACCTTCGCATTCAAGGCAGATGCTCTTATTTATTAAGAAATCAGGTGATCTAATCATGGATTCTCCATATTACACTGGCTTTTGACCCTCAGTACCCTATGGCAAGGTGCTGGACCTTCCTGGCCTGATCTTTATCTCCATCGCTGCCCCTGAGCCAACTTGGACAGATTCCACAAGCTCTCTGCCTCTTTCCAGATCACCTGCCTTGGCCTCAAGGAAATGCATTTGTTCACTGTGGGCTGGAAACTCATTGCACCCATGACTTCTATCAAGCAGGCAGATAGTCATACATGTGGCTTTCTATGCAACCCCACAGCCCTGTTGGTCTTCTATTTGCACACCCATTATGTCAGTTTACCTGAGAGTTGTTAGGTCACTGATGGGAGGTGCAGCCTGGTTTGCCCTGCTGCTGAATTTGCCCAGTTGCTTGTCACTTGTTCCCTTGGTTTGATGTTTTGTCGCTGGTGCAGAGATGCTACATCTGCTGGGGCTTGCCTCTTGCTTGTGGAACAGATTCCAAGTAGTCATCATCATTGCTAATCCCTTAAGCAAGGAACTTCTATATAAAATATTAGGGAGTATTGTACTCAGCTGCTGTAGCTGACCGTATCCATTTTTACTTGACTTTTTCATCTATTTAACATCCCAAGCTACTTAGCATTTATTTATGGAGTTTTAAAAAGTCACTTTTCATAAATAGTATTCTAATCAGGACACCGACATCAGTAAGGTAGGTCAGTATTGTATTCTGAACATAATGCCAGGCCACTTATACACTGACTAGATCACTTCACTGATCTGGAGAAGCCTTCTCGATTGCCCCATTATGTCATAGTCATTTAGTTTATATGCAAACTAAAGCTTTTGGCATAGTGGTGCCAGTACTTTGGAACACTGTTCTCATTGGGATCAGCAGCTAACGATGATTCTGATATTTTACCACCGGCTGAAAACGTTTCTCGTTTCATCAAATATTATTAGGGGACAAGACTGATTCAGAGTTGGCCATTTCTTTTGCACCTTATTCTTTTGCAATGCTTTAATTATTGTACTCTATACCACCATGATATTTCCCCCTGAATGTTGGTTTAAAAACTCTCCTGTAAATAAAATTAATTGTACAGAGGTGTGTGTGCTTGTGTGATGGAAACGAGGTATTGGCTTACCTAGTGAATTCATAGCCAAGGTGACATTTGAGCCAGAGACTTCTCGACCCCCAGTTTCTGGCCTGAGACTGATCTAACTGGATTATTATTATTTTGGGATAAACAATTAAAAACACTTAATGACCTTGCTAAAATGGATAAATGGCCCCAAATCAGTAAGTGTGATATCCTCCAAGGGCAAAGTAGCAGTATCTCTTAATGAATATTGGCAAACTTTAACCCCCGCTCCCACGGCCAGTTGAACAGTTCCATGGGGATTTAGTAGGAGTTGCAGTTGCACAGCTTGCAAGACAAGCAAGGCACTAGATGCCTCACTAATAAAAATTCATTGCATATAAGTTCAGGCACTCTCCTTTGACTTCCTACTACTTTTGCCCACTTTTCCCACACAATGCAAAATTTTACAAACTATTCCTATTGTAATATTCCATTTAAAAATAAAGAAATAAAATACTGAAACCATGGTTTCCCCCCTATATTAACCTTGTATTAAATTTTATGCTTTTCATCTTGTCATCCTGATCTGGAATATTGTCCTAATGAAAGTTCACCCAATTCCCTCTTCACTGTCTTTTAGACAAACTGAATATGTTTCTTTTATTTCAACACTTTCAGTGTCACTGTTTTTAGACTGACGTTTTTGACTACCACTTTTTAATTGTCTTCTTTTAAAATGTGCATTTTTTTGTAATGAGAGACTTGTTTTATTTTATTTTGGCGTAAGGTGCTTTGGGTGCTCTATGACTGGATAAGTGAGGTACAAAAATATTAAGCTAAAATCCCCCTTTAGTGTTTCAGCCTTTGCTGAATTCCCCCCCCCCCAATTGAAACTCATTAAGCAGTCTGTATAAGGCAAATAAACAGCAAAGTAGGGCATGGAGGATATATTTTGGCCAGTATTCCATTACAAAAGGGGGAAAAAAACTTCATGCAAGGCTAACGGATTTGAATAAACACATTTTATTTTTGAAGTTTTGAGCAGTCCAAACAAAAAGTTGTCGGTATAATATAAATACAAAAGTATTTAAAGCACATCATTGACAGCCAACTACATGGTATGCAAGAACTATAGCAAACCACAGGAGCAGCAGAATATTGGAATATTGGTAAATAACAATGGTTTCCTAGGGCATCACGGTATGTTCACATATACAGGGTATGCAGACTTTTTGAAATAAAACTGAAATTGTACAGAACTTCAGGTCTTTTCAGAAACAGATCAGCATTTTTAAAAGAGAGTAATACATTTACATAGGCACACATCAGTGTTCTGCTTGTTTCAAGAATGTAAAAAGAAACTTGATAAAGAGAGTCTCCAATTTGTAGGTCTCCGTCATTCTTTAAGAATACTGCTATCCGAAAGAATACAACTATCAAGATAAAAACAAACAGAATGGAAAACAAACAAACAAATTCAACATCTGGGATTTGAGTATAGGTGTGGAGCATTCTAACATTGGGCTGGGATTCAGACAAACAAGATACACAACTCCATATGCCCAAGCAGGTTTGGCTTTATGTTTCTTAGGTTGCAGCTTCCCAATGTCATATGGCAAACCACTTTTCACACTAAGGAGAGTTTCAAGACAGCTTGCAAAAAAAGGAAGTAAATAAATGAACTGGGCACATCTAAAGTAGGGCTCTAGTTCCAAGCCCTGGATTAAAATCCAAGACACTTGTCAGAAAATCCCTTTCTGATAAAAAAGACTTTAAGCCAAATAGTATTTTGCATTGGTGCCTTATAATGACAAATTAGTCATGGGTGTTACTTGTTTGTTGTGTAAATCAAAAACCTTTATTCAAACCATTTGTGTATATCCAAGAACAAAGCTTATTTATAATGATTTTCAAAATTGTAAACCTAAGCTGACTTTGAAGTTTCACTTTCAATTCTAGCTGTGCAATATGCATGTTTATTCCTTGGTTTAATGCTGTTTTGTGTTGAATTTTAAACACAGGAACAAAAATTTAGAAAGTACAGGTTTACTTGTTTAAAAGCATCTGTTATGGCTCATTCCCACAATGTGTATGGCACTCAACCAAATATTTTTCAAGAGCAGAACACAAAACAGTTTGACACACCAGATATTATTTCAAGGATGCATCCTTCCTGCATTGGCATGTACCATAGTGCCACCTTCTGGTCAAGCCTACTGTATACATACAGCCTCACAGCAAGTTTTCAATTATAGTGTGTAAATTGGGTGTTTGAAGTAGTTCAAATATTGATTTTCCAAGGCATTGTGGTTGAACTCCACTTTATCAAAGATATATTTTACTTACATAGCCAAATCACAATTAGGACAGGAACAATTTCTCCTTGAATTAAAATGGTGTTAATTTCCTACCCCACTGATCATTAACAATATTTCAACCATGCTTTTGTTTTAATTATACAAGGAAAGCTATGGACAGTTTTTGGGAAACAGTTCAGAGGTATCAATAGTTTAAAACATATAATTGGTTTAATAATAGCTGCATTTAAAGAAGTACCCTGTGAAATGCTAGAAGCCAAATGTGAAGGCTGAAAAGATAGGATTTTAATATCAAGAGTCTGCAATCTAGTGTTATTTCTAAGACGGTTAAATGGAAGAAACATCAACTGTCTTGGAGACTCTAACTTCAGTAAAGAGAATTACTTTCTTACGGATTCGAATTTTGCTACTATTAGGCTCATGGGGTAAGTGAAGTATAGTGGTGATAGCAAATATGTTTAGAGAAAATTGTTCAGTTCATTAAATAACCACTTCCCAATTTATTACATACGATAAACGTAATATGTAATAAATTTATTACATATGAGGGGGGTGTAAACTTATTACAACCCACATTCAACATATGTAGACCTTTCCAGTTGGAAAGGTAACATTTCTTATTATCAGGCAAAATCATGAACTTGTAATAATTGAAAGTGAAGATCCCACGGTGACACTAAAACACCTCCATTAAACCCAGGGGTAGTTGTGGTCATATAGGGATAGAGTGGTCTGTTTTGAAGGAGCAGAGAATGTGGGTTCATGTAGTAGCCTTTGTGTGACTGCATGCAGTTTCAAAGTCATTGAAGTAGCTTCTGAAAGGGTTTCCATTCCTGTGACAGATTTGGTAAGTCACATTTCATAGTAAACTAGATCTGACTGTTCAGAACAAGTATGGTTCACTAAACTTGTTTAGACAATTTATTACCGTTGGAATTCCACTCACAATCACTACACAATGGGGAGAGCTCTTGGCTGCACGAATCCATCCGAGTGTTGACCTTTAGAAAAACCAAAAACACAGAAAAACTCCCCCCCCCTCCCTCAGGCTTATAATTAAACAATTTAACATTTCACACTTTGGCCTTTGTGTTGTCCTTTAGCACATTTGCCATTTCTTACCCATGGATATCAGCAGCAAAATCTACAAATATTTATATGCAGGAAGAAACTAGCTTAAAACAGAGGTTATTGAAGAACAGTTCCTTTAAATAGGTTTTCATATTAATCACTAAAGGAATATGACATTTGCCAAGTTTATGGTAATGTGCGTATAATGGCTATAATGAGATCACTTACAACATTAAGGAAAAGAAGTAGACTTGTTTGTTCCCTACTGAAAAAAATCTGACAGGTCACTGTTCTTCATTAGTGACTCTAGCAAGGAGTAGTACTGAACACTATCTTCAGACCAACGGTTTGCAAGCCTACATTGAGACATTTCTGTCACAGGCCAGAGGACACATAAACCAAAAGAAACTGCTGTTCGGACTGTGCACACATCTGACAGTTCCAGCATTATTTGGCCTAGCAAAAGAAAGCCATGATATGCCTGTTTCTGCACAGTTCACAGAGGAATAAAATGTTGTATTTTTTTTACAACTTTTGCATGAGCTGAGCATTACAAAGATTAGGGTATAGGACTGCCAAGAGGAAGCACTTACATTTAATTGCTTTAAGTGAGTGAGATATAAACACACTCAACATTTATCTGCTTTAGGGTGCAATCCTATAAAGACTTAACTGGGAAGAAGTCCTATTGAACTCAACAAGGAGAAAAGCATCAGATTGCACTCTGAAAGCACTAGACTTTGGGGAGGGTTGTGCTCTAAATTACAAATCTTCTCCCCTGGTGTCATTACCATTTAACACAGCTACATTGTAATGACAGGATGTATGTTAAAAGGTAAAAATGTAGGGTGTGTTTATTGTTAGAACCAACAGGTTATCTGCATTATTTCGAATGGCCTGCTTTAGCGATGTTGCTTTTCAGAGATAATGTGAATCATGCAAATGTCTGCTCTTAAAATGTAGCAGTGAATGCTGTATAAGAAGCATTAAGATGTTCAAAGCCAAATATTGGGAAAAACCACTTATGTGGTTTTCTGCAAAGTGCTTCAGGAGGAAGCAAGGAATAAAGCAAAAGGTGATGCCTAAACCCCAAGGTATTCAATTATCTTCTCTGGTTCATTCTAAGCCACAATCTTAGCACTCAATTTTGGACATGGCCGAAGTGTGCCCTATGTGTTACTGAAATCTAGTAGAGTTTGGTATTCTAGTTACTGCAGTATTAGGTTAGTTCAGGTAAAAGCCCTAGATGAACTTAAGTTTGTTTAAAGCGAGCACAATGCTGCATAAGCACCCAATATCCTGCTGTTTAATCACATACTGTTTGTTGGTTTTCAAGGATTTAAAAGCAGCATGCGAAAAGCCCTTCTAAAAACACCAAGCCAAGTTCTCTTTGCTGGTGGTTTGCTCCACAATGCTGTGATCCTTAATACATTTAGAGGTGTTTTAAGTTCCAAAGGGATTTATGGACACAAATTGTACAAAACTGAAGACAGGACGATTTGATTTCAGGTGGATCTTAAGGCTCTTCTCTATTTCCACGGTAGAAAATACTCAGGGCAATTAAAACAGTATACCGCTGCAACACTAGAAATCCCAGGGTCTGATATTAAAGCAACTGGAACTCAATACAAAACGAAACAGCCTGTCCCCCATCTTCACCTCGACAAATAAAGGCCACCTTTTCTGTAGTAAGAAACCTAAGTTCCCTGTCAGATCCCCTGAGGTAGTAAAGTGGGAAGCTTAGTGAATCTTCGTCTTTGATTTTATTTCAGACTGCAAAAGTGGAGTTTCAAGAGATAAGCATTTATGAATCTGCTTTAAATGTACACAGGCATACCCTTCAAACTGGCTACTGTGCAGTAACAGAAAATGAATTTTAAACCAGCAATGAACACGAGTCGAAAAAGAGATGTACGCTTTCCAGTGAGAACACACATGTTGTTATGCCCCTCCTTGCTCACAACCAAGCGTCTGATGCTCACTGCATAGCGTTAGAAAAGTTGACACAATAGGAGAAAATTGCAACGTTGAAAGTTTAAAGGCAATCCTTTAGGAGCAGCTTCAGATCATCACATTGCAAAAGATGCCATATGATGAGGCAGCATGACTGCCTACCAGCCTTCCATTTTGTCCATAGCTGCATGTTCTTGATAGATTTTACTCCTACCTACCCACACTGAGAGTTCATGGTCCACTGCAAGCTTTTGGTCTTCCATCTTCCTGAATACAGCTGGTAATATTGCTATCCATTCAGTAAGTAGACTACCACTTCATACGTAGACATCATTATAGCTGTGTTTGGAATCTGTCTAATCAGATGCGTTGTTAGGCCACGGTATAGGGCGTTATAGCCTTCTTCTCGCACAAGCAAAGACAGTGTCTGAAAAAAAGACCTGTACTTTGTTCCTTCTTCTCGTAGTCTTGTTCGTACAACCTCTGCATCAAAAAAGGAGAAAACATTTTATCTTCAGGACAGCTTTCCACAATCTTGGAAGGATTACAACGTTTGCCTACTTCTACAATGCATTACTTATTTCATCTGTTGTAGGACACATTTTTAGCCAAAACAGTACTCAAAAGCAACATATTAGACAATAGAGCAGTATCTAAAAAGAAAAAAGGGTATTAATATACTAAAACTTGTGCACAGTTCTCAAAGGCAAAATGTGATAAATGTATTGGGTTGGGCAATGGGAAACTTCTGTTAAAAATAGCAAAATATTTACCAAAACAAAAGTAACTTATCTCTTGTACTGGGAAAAATATATATTTGGTTGCTGATTTGCTTAAGAAAAGCCTCCCTTACCGTGTGGATAGGCTATGGATGTAGCACAAGTTTTCGAAGTAGCTGCAGCCATCATCATGCCAACGAAGTCAGATGCTTCTTTGACAGTTTCATCTTCCTCATCCATAGCAGAAGCAGACTTATACTCCAAAAGTCTTCGCTTAATACTCTCATAAATAACAAAGTGAATAACAGTTTCTGATATGCCTGCATAGCTCGCAGACATTCCTCGGTAAAAGCCTTTAATTCCATCTGTCTGATAAACCCTGCGCACACATTCAAAAGCACTCATCCGTTTTTCTCCACGATTCCTGAAAGAGGGGGGAGAAATTCAACACTCAGAAGAGCTTTGTTATATTTTGCCAGATGCAGACACCACTCACCATATTTGTAAAGTTTCCCATTTCATTATTTCATTTCATGAGTGTACTTGCAAGCTACAGAAAACATATATATATATCAGAAATACAAAAGACAATATGAATATAACAAGGATTTAAATATAAAAATTAAAATTAATTATTAGCATGCCCCCTGTAAATAACATTCAGGGGTTTAGTCACTATGGAATACCACTTGCTTCCTGCGATTGATTGCAGACGCACAGAATTTAGCTACATTTAATGTAGTCTTGGGATTCTTGTCCTCTAGCAGTAGTTTTAAACTATGGTGTTCCGATTCTTTCCTGGACTTTTGCAAAACAGGTGTAATAAAAGTCAAACGTATATCCTCATAGAAACGACAACGTAATAGTACATGTGAAGCAGTTTCAACTTCCAACGAGCCACAAAGGCAGACCCGTGCTGTGTATGGTTTACCCTCAAATCTGCCCTGAAGTAAGGCAGAAGGGAGAACGTTGAATCTGGCAAGGGTAAAAGACCGTCTGTATTTGGGTACCTGAAGACCTGACAGATAGTTAGCTGGAGAGAAACCTCTCCCATGGTCCCTTATTGCTGGATGTTTAATCATTTCGCTCATGTGGCATTGTAATTCTACGTCCCAGATACGCTGGCGAATTGTAGTCCTAGCTTTCTCGAAGCCTGTCGCTATCAGGGTCTGCTGTGGGATCCCCAAGCCTTTAAGACACAGGAGGGGATCCCCAGCAGGCAGCCAGAAAACATACACCTTTCATATGAACACTGAAATGATATCTAAAACTAACCCAGATCTACTGAAACAGTTTTCAGGTTATACTGATTCAGATGTTACAGAAATCATAAGAGGTACTGATGATACCTCACACCCAGTAACTGCATATAGATATCAAACAGCATTGGGGACAATATTTACATTTTTTAAAAGAGTTCAATACCTTGCATCAAGTTGTAATCGTGTCTTTATTAGCCAAATTGGATTGGTTGCGGTGATTGCAGTGAAACCTAAATAAATATTAAAAAAGAAAGATTAGTTTTGCAAACATAATGAAAAACAGCAAAGCTAAAACATGAATAAAGATACAAGTTGATACAAACTGACTTGTGCTATGCTATTGGTTAAAAACCAAAAGTAGGCATCTTGACATTTTATTGTTTTTTTCCAGTCCACGTAGCCAATATTTGTTTTTGCAAGATTTCAATAAAGTAAAATAAAGCCTCTTTATTCTTCTTAGTAACTAGCCATAAGTACATCTAGAACCCAATTTGTGCCCATTTAGTCATACAAATCCCTTTTTGACACCTTTCAAACAGCCAGAGTGAGACTAGGCTAACTGAATTTAAATGCACTCCAAACAAAAGCAAACTGCAGTGAAACTAAAGCATGCCAGAAGAGTCTAAAATGTTCTCTGCAAATTTAATTTATAAAACAAATCAGATCATAAAAACACGTTAACTACTTAATGTCGTACAGCTCAGAGACACGTTACTGTACATCAGCACAGTATAGTTTATACAATATAATTTAGCAGGATGTTGTATTAATTGTGCCAGTGAGTTCCACTAGCAGTAAAAGCAAGGATTTTTGGTTGGTCCCAGGAATACTTGTACAAACATACAAAAATGAGTTGTGAAAGGAAAGCAGCTACTCAAAATCTAAACGGGATTAACAGCCAATAGTGTGATTGTTTTGCAACTTGTAAATAATATCTCCTAGACTACACTACCATAAAGAATAGAAAAGCAGTACAGGAGGGCAGCTTTTGAGAACTGTACAGTTATAATATAAAATGCATTGCATATCAGGTAAAATGTCTGCAGAAGGGAGGTTGGGAATTTGTTGTGCTCAAAGTACCCAATTTATTACTATTTATTCAACTGGAATGACAAGCCAATCATTCCTCTAACCATGCAAATCCTGCTCTCCTCTTGCAGAAGTGAGTGTTCAGGAGCACCTTGTGCAGTGCATCTCCCAAGCACATTTCAAAACAGAATGGAAAAGCCTGCTAGTGAACTACACAAAAAGGAATGTTTGCAAACCAGTTTCCCGCCCCCCCCCCCCAGACAATCTCTATTGGTATTCACATGGGGGGGAAACTTGCACATAAGTGAACTGAAAAGGTTAAAAAAAGAACTGCCAAAGGATCTTAACTGTTTTAAGGTTTAGTTAACGTTACAAAACTTTCTCTTACTTCATGTCACAAAAAGCACACTTTAATTACTTGCACAGAAGCAGAATTGGTAATTAATATTGTTTGGCTAAATGGCAATATGCCTAGCTAATGTTAAGCTCCTTTTAATGTTTGCATCCCCCAAGTCATTGTTCTTCCTAAACACAGACATCATCTTTGGCTTTTAGCCACAGAAATACTGTGTAAGTGCATTAATGGTGGGAGGGTTTTTTTTGGTTTCACACTTGTTCAAACAAATCAACAAACCTGGAGAATTGGTTTAGACATTGCCCATGCATACGGGATATAACACAGGACACAAAAGGAACTGTGCCCTAGCTGCCCTAGATTAATCACTATGAAATGGTTTTATGGAGAGTTAACTAAATGGTCTGTCTGCCAGTGATGTTTACTGCTTACAGCACATGCAAACATAGGTCTACTAAGAAGCAAGCTCCACTGAGTACAAGGCGGCTAACTTCCAGGTAAGTGTGTAAAGGTCTGTAGCCTTAATGTATTTCTAATTGGTAATCTAAAGGGGAATAGAAGCAGAGAAGAGACTGGGTACAACATTCCATGAACCCAACTTCAAGTCCTGGGTATAAATGCAAGAAAACATGCTTATACTTAGCATCTTCGGAACCTATACAAGCTTAAAAAGGAAGAGAATCAAGACACTGCATATGTTGGACAATGTTTATGTCCCTTGTTCCAACTGAGGAAATAACAACATACTCAATGCAACTCAGAAGAGTATTTAGCATTGGGCAGATTGTGCCCCGTTTTTACTTTTAAGACTTAAGCAATGTTCACCTTTATATAATACTGCAATCCCAAATTTAAAAGCACCAAGGTGCTTGGACACAAAAAACTGCTGGAGGGAAAGTTCACAAATACAAATGCACATGCTACAAAAGAGGGATTACTCTTTTGGCAGTTGTTGAATCAATCTATCAGATCACGTTTAAAACTTGGCTAAATTTTAAAAGGTATTATGAGGGTTCAAATGCTGCTCATAGGAATGTCTCATACCAAAATGCATTTGAACAGTGACTACATATGACTTCAGCTTTGATCCAGCTGCATATCTATAGGGCTGGATCAAAATTTTCCATGATCAGAGGAAAGTGAAGTGATTTTTTTATGCCAATTCCTTCTTTTCCCTGAACATCTGCTCCAGAGGGTAGAAGACTACCCGAATAGCATGGGAGTGGTGCTAGAGGGCGGAGAATCAGCAAAAATTACCTTCTCACACTCTCCATCCTCCAGTAGGAGCCTCCACTGGATCAGAGTGCCTTATGTGAATGGAAGAAGCCCTTTAGTTTGTGTAAACGCATAATGTTTTAGTTAATTATTATCTTTAAATACTGGAATTCAATGCAAAATATTTAAGGCCATTTATATGGCTCCATTAAAACAAAATGAAACAAAACAAAAAGTTGCTCAGTGCAATCCTATGTATATATTTATATTTTACTCAGAAGTCCTAGTATGCAAGGGGAATTATAGGCCTTATTTCAGTATGCTGTTTATTTCTAAAAGCAATTCAAGTGAACCTCTAACCAAAGAAGGAGCACCCTCTCTCTCTCTCTCTCAAGATTTTTGGAGCAAAACAAGCTTAAAAATAAAACAGCTAAGATCCCAGGCATGCATCTGCATTGTCTTTGTTTGCAAGGGATAATGTATTGATAAATGCATGTGAATACATATTATGCCAACAAAATTTAAATAGAAAGGAAAGAGTGTGGTGACACATACAGTTAACTGTACTATTATTTAATGGCAGTTCTGAAATACTTTGCCTAAATAAAATAGAAATATATAAATTAAAGGTAGGAATCCTACGGATTGTCAATAAGGAATGTAATTTCACCAACTTGGCTAAACACGCAACAGTAGTCCATAAAACTGTTTTTCCACCTTTCCCCAGGCTGCACTGGAAGGAATAGCTGGGTGATGTATTAAAACAATGTATACAACTGGAATTCAAATAAAAATATTCCCCTTACGTTGTTTGTTTAAGAGTGGTTACAAACCCAAGGTGTGGTTCTTACGCTAGAGGCTGCAAGAGACGCTCAGTTCAGTACTCACGAGGTTTAAGTTAGTCCATATTTCTGCAGGAAGTGACCTGCGGATGGGGAGCATGAGATGACACGATCTCACTCTTTTCACGGGAGAAATGTACAGTAAATGCCTAAAATAGACACAGGCTTTTCTGTATCATAACAACAAGCAGTGACCTCATCAGACATATGTGACAAAACTGAATCCCAATGGAAGGATTTGTGAATTAGTAAATGTGAGATCTAACTTTTTTAAAAAGTTTAGAACAATAAAAAAGGAAAAAAGGTAGTACAGGCCACAGGTATTTTTTTAAAAAAGTTTTGCAAAATGCACTGAGTACTGAAATTTCTGCCATCTGCAGCAGTTTAACCATTTAATAGCTTGCAAAATACTTACCTATACTTATTTTTAAAAGCCCAAAGTGCTGGGTGTGTATGTGCGCATGTCAAATAAAAATGCTAACCTTGTCACAATGGGCAGAAAAAACAATCCTTAATGTCAGGTTGAAACCAGTTTAATTTAAAATTTGAGACATGCCTGAACTGAATAACTTGTACCTATTTTACAAATGTTTGAAGTTATAGATTAAGTTAATTTTGAGTCTTTGGGAAGTATAAAACAAGGAGAAGACAGGCAAAATGAGAACAGATCATATAATTCCATTAAGCCATTATCTTCCCTCTTTGGCTCAAAATGGGCTATAACAGAAAGCAGGACTAAGCGTAACTTGACAAAACATCTTCCAGACTACTTTTTAAAATTTGTCTATGAGTTGGTTCTATGAAAACAGCAAATGACTTAATAGTAAAGGCCCTGAAGTTACCAAAGATTACAGAGCATTTTGTAGTTGATGGAATAGGAATGCTCCTTAGCATTCAACAGTTCCATCAGTTCCAACAGTTCAATCAAACAGTTGTGTGTATAGTGTCAACAAAATCACAAAAGAAACTGTCACTGCTCTTTAACCCAAAGTAGCATTGCTCTCCATTACGTGTGAAACTCTGAAATTCACAATGCACTACCTCACCGCAACACCACTTCAAAGGAGAAGGTAGAATGAAACGCCCAGCTTCCACACATTCAAGAGGGTATATTATACTAAACTGAATCATGTAATTCTGTGTCATGGACTGGCTGGACACAGTGGAATGGTGGGAGGCACCAGGAAGAAGGCATCTCAGAGCCCAGGTGGGACGATGATGAGTGGTCAGAGGGAGAAGAGAGTGAAGACCAGGAGAAGGTGCTGCTGGAAGCTGAAGAGGTAACAGGGTTTAGTGAGCAGTCTAGCAGAGAGGAGTCCAGAATCTGAAGCAGGAGCAGATGGAGACCAAGGGACAGAGATGAGTCAGACTGGTGAAGAAGCCAGGGTGTCTCCCCTCCTGCTGTGACAAGCTCCCTTCCCCCTAGTCTCACAGGACCCAAAGTGGTATGAAGAGGGAAGAGCAGAGACAGACATGTCGGTGGAGTCTCAGATTGCTTCAGAAGGATTCGTGAAAGGAGGAGACTTAACCAGCTACGGAAAGGTGGGGATCTTCAGTCCCCACAACTGCCTCATAGGGACAAGATTTACCAGGAAGAGTTGCTGTGCTAGATAGACCTGGCTCCTCTGAGCAGGCTTTGTTTCTGCTAATAGTTAACTTCACGGACTCCTTGTGGTTTATTGCTGGCTAGCTTCCTGACATTCTGTATGCACACTGGAACGTATGCAAGGCTTTAGACTGAGATGATAGACTCATTTTGGAGCTAGCTTTTTTTGTAACTGAGGCAACTAAATATCTTTGAGGAGTTCTGTTAATTTCCCTGTACAAGTATAGTTTGCAAAGGGGGAAAAAATCCAATTAGGCTTTCTTTATATTCTTAGACTACAGTTTATTTTTGCTATTTCTATTCAGCAAAGCAAATGGAGCTTTAAAAATAAGGCATTTTGTTGACTGAACTCATTAGGCAACATATTGAGGGTGGAATGGGAGCATGATGGCAGTCTGGCTGGCTAAGGATCCCCTGGGTTCTGCAGCAATTCTATCGCTGAATACAAGTGGCCCTGTATACTTGTCTAACTTAACCCCGAATACATTCCAGAATGAAGGATGATAAGCAACTCCAATAAGGGTTGTGAAAAAATGTCTGACAAAAATGCTTCTCCTTCGTTAGACAGTAAAAGTACAATAAAGACTAGGTACAGAATAGCATGAATTTTAAACATTTCAGACTTGAAAGATTGTTGTTTTTTTAGAAATTTAAAAAGGAATACTGTCTACAAGGTTTCAAATAAAAGCTAATTTAAAAAATAGTTCACAACCGAAACAGAGTATAGCAATATTTTGAGTGTGTAGTTTTGAAACTGTTTTGGTGTCAAGTGACTCAAATCAAATGGTATATATATTTACAATTGCTAGTGATATGAAAGCAATAAAAACATCTATAAACAAGGTTTCAATAAAATAAATTTTTTTTGAGAAGCCAAGACATAAAAAAGCCTCATACTTCTTAATTGTTCAAGCAACTTTGAATTTTAAGCCAAAATAGACCTTGTGGGAACAATTGTTAATAGCATAATGTAGTGCGTTCAATGAAAGTTTTAAGAAGCAATTAGAAAAGTGACAAGGTTAGCATTTTTTCTCACAAGCTATGTTAACGGCCCTTTATATTAGTTATATGGCTACACAGCCAACACTATGAATCAGTATTTTATGCATCTTTAGCGGAGGTTTTAAAATGGAGTCTATGGGATTTCTAGCATCCTAAAGCTATGCTAGTTCAAGAGGAAAAAAATAGCTACCTTCCGAGCCAATCTGCATTGGACATTCTTTCACCAACCATGTGGTTTAGGTGCATAACTGCAAAGCTGAACGTTAATGCTCCGTCAGTATTGCATGAGCACAAGAGCAAAATAATTTCAAGTGGTAAGATCAAAGCCACAGAAGTGCAAAAGAGGCAGCTTCGCATTTTAAAAGCAGAATAAAATATGTACAGGTCTTGAAATGACAAACAGAAAAATCGAAGTGTCTCAAGAGATTCAAAATTTAAGTTTCGTAAACCCAGGATTTAAATAGCAAAAATTCAAATACCAATACAGAAATTATCACTGGACATGTATGTAGATATGAAACCTGCCAACAAATCAGATTTTCACATCTTTATTTAACTGGGCAAAGATGCACATCTCTTACGAAAAACAGATAAGGAACCTTTAAGTTAGTTCTGAATAACCTTTTGTGTGCAATATACATTGCATAAACTAAAAAATAATCTTAAGATTACTAATCCATTTTCTTATCTTCTGCTCTGCTCTTTTGTCAAGAGAAATAATATTTCCTTAGAAATTTCTCTGGAGGGAAAAAAAACACAGGTAACAGAATAGTCTTTCATATTAACAAAGCCTCTGAAGCAATTAATTGAGGTGCAGTTTCAAAAGAATAGCCAATCACACAGTTATCCCTCTCCCACCAAACCCATTTCATTCCCCATGGATTCCTTCGGTGGAGTGTAAAAAGAGATAAACTATATTAGAAGTACAGTTCTAAGCATGCCAGACAATTATCTTAAGAACACAGTTTTCTTTTCTATTCATTTCTTAGATCAAACATTTTTAAGTTTTAAAAAAAGAACATTTGCGCCACAGTGCCCACTTGGGGAGAAACCCTATGCTACAGGGTTGGTTGAATTATTGGGCCATTATAATTTTCTTTCATCAGAACTATTTGCGAGCAACTCTAAAAATGTCTAAAAATATTTGTATGCTATATAGAGAAGATTCACAGCAGAAGCTATCATATTCCCTGCAAGTGTCATAGAGTATTAAGAACTATTATGTCCCACTTTAGCCCCATTCTTCTCTTTTGAAGAAACAGAAATAAAAAACTCTTTACAAAACACGTCATGGCTGTTATGCTAGAGGAAGTACACAAAAAGAATCTACATTTAAGCCATGAACTGAAACATTCAGTTAATCCCCTGGTTCAGGTGGGGCTACTCTTGGGGAAAAGGGTACGGCACTGCACCCACAGGCTGTAAAACCAAGCACAATGACTCTGGAGTAAAGCTCATGAAGTCAGCAGTACTGCAAAGAATTGTGCTGGATTGCATTTTTATTTCCCTCTTTCCCCAAGAGGCTTATTCACCTCCAAAACAGGAAAAACATATTTACTGGCTTTCTATCGCCTTATCAAAAGGGGGGACAGGACCAGATTACCTAATACTGCAGCAAATTTTAAATATTTCAAGCATAGGAGGGTGACCAAAATCTGCTGGTATATTATTACAGAAAGTCAGAGCTTGTCTTAACACAGGAAGGAGTTTCAAAATAAAATGAAGGGGCAAGGAGAAGTCTCATTGCTGGCTTCTTTAGTTCCTATAAAATTTGCTTAGCAAATTTGACATTAAGTCCACATGACTTAGCTATCTGGAATGACAGCAAGCAAGTCTGTTCATATACCATAAATTCTCTATTCATTCTCAAGCCTTAAACTTTCATACATAGCATTTAAGACCAGAAGATAGTCTGCCCAGCCATTCTGCCACTATACCCCGAACCAACCATTTCCTGTATTTCCGCAGTTCCCCATTCACCATAGCCACTCTAACACTAAAAGGCTTTCCACATAATTAAAGCACAAAGTTACAGATCCTTACCTGCTACTCCAGCTGAGGTCATGTGTACCTTGGTAGATTCTGGCTCAAATATATTATTCAGCATTTCCTTGCAATTGGAGTATGCAGCAAAATATATTGCTCTGAAAGGAAAACAAGTTAAATATGATTGATACAATATAGCTTTGTAGTAAAACTAGTAACAGTGATGATAGTTGCATGGAAGTGCATGCCAAGCAGATAGGTCTCTTTCTCCATTGAAATATAAATGTGCCACTGAAAGAATTAAAAGGAAGCAGTGTTGGTTCTTTCAGATGTTCTGCAGAAAGACCCCACCACACTCTGAACTTCCAATTCCTCTTAGATCTGCATCATATGAATTACTAGAACCTGCTGCTAAGGGGTGGGTGGGGTGGAAACAATACACCATTTAGAATAGTACAAGACAATGACCACCTTCCCTCAGACCTAAAAAGTTCTGACTTACAAAATGACTAGGTCTGAAGTGTGACAAGTTGGTATGTTCACCCTCTGTTGGATCCTTCAAGAGCACCAAGCAAGGGCAATACAGTGGTACCTCTGGTTACGAACTTAATTCGTTCCGGAGGTCCGTTCTTAAGCTGAAACCGCTCTTATCTTGAAGCACGCTTTCGCTAATGGGGCCTCCCGCTGCGCACGATTTCTGTTCACAACCAGGAGCAGCTACTTCTGGGTTAGCGGGGCTCGTAACCTGAAGCGTTCGTAACCAGAGGTACCACTGTACTGAGATGCTGCCATATAGTCGTACCTTGGTTCTCAACCGTACATTTTGGCTCCCGAACGCCGAAAACCCGTAAGTGTCCCATTTTTGAACGTTCTTTGGAAGCCGAATGTCTGACGCAGCTTCTGCTTGAGTGCAGGAAGCTCCTGCAGCCAATCGGAAGCCGTGCCTTGGTTTGTGAAGGGTTCCAGGAGTCAAACAGACTCCTGGAATGGATTAAGTTCGACAACCAAGGTACCACTGTATTATGAAATCATTTCAATAGTTTTATATTTACAAAAAAGAAAAGAGATTTAGAAATGCAGACACGTTTAAAGCTGCAAGATAGGAAAAAAAATATTCTTCTAAACAAAACAACAGAAATCCAGAAGGGGGCCTTGCTTACAGCTGCAAGTTAACACAAGCAACGAAATGTTTTGGATGTTCAAAAGCGTTATGAATCACCTACTATCACAGTTTCTCTCTCCACAGTCACTGAAGACAAAGAAAGCTGTTGACCAGGCAACAGCTACATGTAGTAGGAGCACACAGTGTACTTGCTAACACAGCTGGTGAATACAATTTTGTATTTTTATTTCGTGAACCACCCTGTGATCTTCAGATGAAGACCAGTATACAAATGTAATTAATTAATTAATTAGAACTAAGTAGTAAAAAGTTCTTTAACACTTGAGCTAGGATTTTTAAAAATCCAGCAAGTTTTTAAAAAAGTGGTCCACTTTTAAAAAAAGGGACTTAAAATTGCCAGAGCACACCCAAGCCCTTCCTTTCTCAACCTGTGGGTCCCCAGATGTTGTTGAACTACAACTCCCATCACCCCTAGCTAGCAAGGCCAGAGATCAGGGATGATGGGAGTTATAGTCCAACAACATCTGGGGACCCACAGGTTGAGAACCGCTGCAAGCCATTTTCTGAAGAAGCTATTTAGATCCAGCACAAAAACTAGTGCTTCACTTCACCCTATATATTTGTTGCAAAAAAAAATTTCTATAATCAACTTTTTGCAACATAGATAATCTTGCCACAAGGGGGCAGGAGAGAATTTTCTACAATCTTTATTATATATATTATTTTAACAGCTTGTTTCAAATTTGTGCTATTCTGTGTTACCTAAGAAGTCTCTTAAAACATATTTAATGTACAAACAGTAATTAAGCACACACCAAGGAATACTTCTGTAATACTCTAAAATTTAACTGATGTACATTGACTTTTGAATGGTACTAACATTTTGCATGTTATAACAAAAAAAACCAACCACATACAATCAGCAGAGGTTGCTATATGAACAGCCTCTAAGTCTTCATGAAACAGAACATTAAGTTAACATCATTAGCTCCTCAAACATGTGGCCTTTCACAAGGACCTGATAAAGTGGTTGTTTTATGTGATGTAATGAACAAAATGGAATCCATAATCAATGGTGTATGCTATACATGTTAAGAAACAAGCTTATTCAAACAGAGAGAAGCTGTTAAAGCTACTTAGTGGATGTTTAAATGAAACAAAAAAGTATTTGTCCATGGTTGATGACTGGAAAAAGTGTGCTATGCTCATTCATAAGCCTGAGAATACATTAGCAAATGGACAAGCCTAGCATGAAAATTGGGTAAAGTCCACAGCCACATTTTAATGAGAAAGAGAGAGAAACAGGTTAAGTTATTTCCTGAGGCTAATCTGAGACACAAAATACACAAGGCTGCCTGCACCTTTCTATGGCTTAAGGAGCTATACACCAAACTATTGCATTAAGCTTATTGGAATACTAGTCCCATCTTATGTGATGCACCTTACTCTTGCCCACTTTCCTTGCAAATTAATGCAAGATGGCTTCTACAGAATAATCTCTTATTGACAAGTTTAAAAGGAAAGCATCTGGTGGGTGAGGAAAAATGAAGCGTTCGCCTTCAAGCCTCTTCCAGCTCTCATGCTGCACTAATATTACAGACACAAATTTATGGACCACAATGTTAAAAAATACTGTGCACAACAGCACCCACAAATATTTATGAAATGGAAAAGGGCTAGGTAAAAAGAAAAATGCTGTTTCAGCAGAAACTTTTAGTAAGGAGTGGAGGTTGCAGTACTAGGATCTATCATCAAGACAGAAACCTATTTCATTTTTATATTGCTGTGGTTTGTATTGTCTGTTATTTTGCACAATAAATGTGATTTATAAGAGGTACTAACCAGCCAGAAATTAACTTTGGCTGAATTCCAACCCTAAAGTCAGGGTTTTAATATTAAGAAGCAAAGAGAATGGTTGTGAAGGAATCAGATACAGCTGCAATTTCTGAATGAGGAATGAGACACACACACAAAAAAGATTTTACAGTGTTATTTTGTAGACACAATTCCATTAAAACCAGCCATAATGATTTTTTTACACAAGATGCCTGGGACTGCTGTATTAGTCCACTATTGTAATCTACACTTTGTTTAAAGGATATACAAATGGTCCTTCTTCCCTCTGCTTACCAAACAACTACAATTATTTGCCTACGTGGCAACAGCTTACAGCAGAACAAAAGCAAACAGTATTTAGCATTATGGAAACTTTAAGCAGAGCAGTATCAAAAATGGAAATGATACAGTACTGAAAAAGCAGTATGTTGCACACAAAGCAAAAAAACTACCTAGAATAATAATATCATGTCTGAATACATCCATGACGTCTAAAGTGCTTCCCAGCAACCAAGTGAGAGTGGGCTGAAAGTTGGACCTGCCAGAATCAAATCTTTATTTCGTACAAAAGGTGGCTGGAGTGAATTCAGAGGAAACAGATCACTGCCTCTTAGTGCGCATCCAAAACTGGGCGTGCAGCCACTGTGACTCATGCACAGAACAGCTGTTTCTTGGCATATGCCTCCACCACTTCTGACATTACAATCTAATGATTTTTTTCCATTGCTCATTCCATACATTTATTGTCTTCTACAGAAACAAAGCAACAAATTATCTGCATTAAGTCTATTCTTCTGTTTCACTTGAGTATTTTGTACAGCATAAAAAACAGAAGACCTCTAGGACTTGTTGTCGACCTCCAAATGAAATCACATCAGTTTCACAGTGTAATCCTAGCCCTGTATTGCTGACTGCTGTGGAGAAGTGGGGAGTAGGATGCCAACTAGGTGCTGCTCTGCTGGCCTCCACCAGCAGAGGAAGAAGAGTGGTGATGGGCTTCACCATGGCAGAGATCACAGCTGCAGCCTAACAGGTGGAAAGCTATCACTGGTGATAGTAAGTGGAAAGCCCTGAAATGGGGAGATTCAGGTGACAAGCACTAGTGGCTTTGGATTCAAATCCCCATGGATCCTCCAATGGACCCAGAACTCAGGTCACTCAGCCACTAGCACAGGCATAGAAATATGGAAGGAAGCACTGCCCTGCACTTCTGCTTCTACTCAGTGCAAACTCACAGGGCTTTGAGTGCAACTACAAATTTGATGCACTGGTCCTCCAAGCCCAATGTTAACATTGCTCTGCCGGTCTTTCTTTGGCAAAAATGGTATATAATTGCCTTTATGCTTTTGGGGAACAACACCACAAAGTTAAAATTGATCATAAAAAAAAAATGCATTTGACAACCATGGGGCAAGTTTCAACTCAAAAAGCATGTTTATTTTGTGAAAATGTTTTTGGTCCAATAAACATATTGTCTGGAGGCTGGTGGGGAAGGAAATGGCAGGAATCACCTCTCCCAGCAAAATCTGGAGACAAATCATTCACTGACCCCGCAAAAATGTTGCCCAGTGGCTTCAAAATATTTATTTGTGTGATAACATAATTACTTTGGAAAACTCTGCACATCACCTAATCCTAAATAAACTATGATAACATTTGTTCATTTTACCTGGATGGAGCCACGCCTACCAAATTAGGACCCAATCCCCGGAAAAGTGAGCGAGGGCCTTCCTTCTGTAAAATCATCCTGCAAAAGAAGCACATATGTAATAAAATACATATTTAGGAATACTGAAATTATATTGAATCAAATAATTTTATTTTGAAGCACTAAACATATACACACAGGCATATGTATACACTGCACTTTTCTACACCACAGAAACTATACAAATGTTGAGGGCTCTTTTGTAATTTTGTACTTTTTTCTTTTTTTAAACAAATCCCATGCTCATTTGCAGGACTCTTTGTAGACAGGATCCCAGCCCAGCACAACTTCCATGCATTACATCATCCCACCCCTGTCTGACTGGGGATCTTGTCTACAAAGAGTTCTGAACTACTGTAAGCAATTACTCCCCACCACCACCTTCCATAGTTCTTCCTCCACTCTCACCCCCAGCCACACCATTCACTTCTTTTTTCCTACATTGCATGCTGCATTGCTGCAGCCTCGCTCCTTAAGCAACAACCATTCCTGTGTATGCACTGTGCATGCAGAGAGCAACTGCTGTTAGCATCTGTCCTACCACAGGATATTGTGGTCTTGAGGCCCACTGGTGGCCCCTGGTCCACAGTTTGAGAATGCTGACTTAACTGTTCTTGAGCCTACACTACAATTGCTCGCATGCAGGGAACCAGGGCTAAAACTACAGCACATAATGTCACTGCTGATTTTAATGTGCTTTTATGATCAAATGGTCCTGGTGATTTTATTCTTGCACAACTGTTTAATTTTGTGTTGCTGGCTGCCCTGTGCTCCTAACTAGAGGAAAGGTGGGATACAAGAATAATTTAAACTTGCAGTTGCTGAGAGCTGGGGCAGCTGCAACTATTCCTGGATGACACATATTAGTTAGACGTGTTCTAGTCTGGGCTCAGGCCTGGCCATTGGAATTAGTCTCCCTTGGTTGCCCTGAGGCATGACCTTTTTACAGAGAGGAGGACAAGCTCCTGCTTCTTATGAATATTTTTGATAATTTTTATCAAATTTTACCTGTTTTTAACTATTATTATTACTGCAAACTACTTGGAGGATTTTTTTTTAATTTTAAAAAAATCAAGCAGTACAGGCACACCCAGCCACACACCATCATTTAGTTCACATGTAGCCCCAGAAAGCCAGAAGTGGGGGAAGAGACCTGATGAGCCTCAGCAAAGCCCCACTGCTTTGCCAGCTGGCAAGCAGACCCTCCCCAGTCTGAAGTGGACATCCTCTTTAGGCTCCAGGGGGAGTCAAAGGGACAGCAGGGCTTCCTTGACCAACTCAAATGATGTGTGGGGAATCTTCTTCTGTGTGCAACAGCAGAGCTTTGTTGAGCTGACAGGCAGCTCCTCATTTCACGCAATTTCACTGATGCATGGGAGGGTTCAGAACGTAACCTCCGTGTAAACGGGAAGTCGCCTATAAATTTCTCCATGTAAACGGGAAGTCGCCTATAAATTTTGTTAAATAAAAAATAAAAACTGGCCACATCAAAAAGTGCCTTTAAAGAGAAATCACATTTCCTAAGAAGTCAGCACAGAATTTGTTTAAAGCTGGATGAGAAGAGTTAGATGATACACGTATCAGGGAACAAGACACAGCACTTAACATTTGGGTATTTAAATTATAACCCTTAAAATATAGTGCTCCAAGGGCACTAGGAATTCAGGATGAATTCAGGTAACTTTAGGTTCAAAGCCAAACTTGTTATCTAATCAGCATGTTGCAATATGCACCATATTATGCTTATCAATACAGATAAAGTGTCCAATAATGTCAAATTTTCTTTAAAGCACTTCTTGTTCAAACAGAAATGCAGGTTAATGACATAAAAAACTAAGCAATCTACAAACAATGTTGCAAGAGACATTCACTTGGAACTGTTTGAACTAATCCAAGTACCTACATTCATTTCAACACAGTGGTTTAAAGATTCAGTTTATTTATGCAGGCTGCACTAGAATAAAAATCTCGTTCTGCCTCATTCTTCTATCCAAGTGCAAAATCAGAAGTCACGTTTGAAACATGTAGTTTTAAAAAGGATTTGCTTGTAAATTACACTGTGCCATTTGTAATCACCACTGAGAGGTCTGAGGTATGTTGCACAGCTGGATTCCTGAATGCCAATGCATCTAAGATTCATTATGTAAGGTATGATTTTGCAATCTTAACTATGGAGTATGTCACTGCACAACACCAACAACAAACAGTACAGCAAGCAATACATGAAAGATACTGCAGGAATTGTAGTTAATTTCATTGTTACGTTTAAAGCCATTTCTTAATCTTAAAAGGCAAACTTTCATTCAGGTTGAAATTGGCAAGCATGCCACCATAAGTATCCCACAGGGTGCAGATTCTGATTCTACAACTAGGGGAAAAACCCACAAGGAATACAGCAGCCTTCCAGGCACTTTAGTTGCCACTCCTTAACATTTCTCAGTCCCATAAGCACAAATAATTATTAAAGTGAGTGAAGTATGAAAGGCTCAGTACCCCGCAGTTGCTTATGCTTTTAGAAAACTTTAGAAAAGGCAGTATGATTGAAGACTACCCATCAGCCCATTCTCAGCATAGGAGGATGGATCCCTCTTTTCTTACAATGGATCCCTCTTCTTACAATGACACTGTAACACAGGTCATTATTACCTATCCATGTTGTAGATGGGATGAGGTGGCTGGTGCTGAAAAGACAGAATTCCCAAAGTAGGACTTTGTAGTATTTAAAAATATATATTTTGTGACTGCTGTGTCTGCTGCTCTGGGCTCCTTCCTCTGGGAAGGGTGGGGTATAAAGCAAATAAATAATGAACATAAGATACTGTGTACTCTGGTTTACCATACTCTGGTTTACCATATAACCGAAGACAGTCACATTTTTACAGTAATATCAAAATCCTGCAGAATTTCACATTGCAGGTCAAAGGAGTAAGGATAAGCCAAGGAAGGCTACCTACAGCAGATGAAGTGCATCTCCTGCATGTCTTATTTGAATTTTTCTTAATATAATTTTCTCTTTTCAAGGGGCATAAGGGTATATAGCAAAAGGGCACCTTTTAGCAGACTTAAAAACAGGAAAACTCAAGGAGGGTTGGTACTCACTTTAAGCAATGGAGAGGCCCTGGGGAAACTCTAGTTACACGATTAACACTGGCACCATTCACAGTATTCAGCTGAACTTCAGAGATGTAGAGTGTAACAGAGGAAGACTGCAGCCGTGTTTTCACAACTTCTAGTGGACATGTCAGAATCGCACCTACGGTGCCCCCACATCTGCAAAGAAGAAAAAAAAATTAGTAAGCCATCAAGGAATGTGGAATGTCTACAATCAAGCAATTTTACAAGATGGTATAAGATAGCCAGGAACTGTGGCAAGACTCTTGGCAGAGGAATACTTCCTTCCAAAAGTAGCAAAGCTTTGATGCAGTATTGCCCTTGTGTTATGCTCTCTGTAGGCAGTGCATGCATGTATGACATTTAACAGAGGCATGCACTTCCTGTAAGAAATCCTCAGCAAATTGTTTGATAATATGGATTTCAGTATTGCTTCTGTACTGAAACAACTAAAAATTGCAATTCATTCTTTTTAAAAAAGTTCTTTGTTGACAGCTCCTTTCATAAGCATTCAGTACTTTATTTCTATCATTAGCTTAATCTTGTAAATATGACTGAATAGCTAAGGCTTCTAATATTTGTTATCAGATCTAACTCAAGTTGAAATCGATTGCATTCTCTCAACCTTCTTTTAAGTTACCCAAGATATACAATTAGACTTTCTAGTTCAGTTGTTTAAAATTGCATCATACAATGTTCCAGTGTTTTCCTATATGATTTTGCATGCAACACTGTGCTGTATTAGCAGAATTACGATAGTGTTAGGGAGGGGTAGAGAGAGACTTTTGAATGCTGGTGATGAGTGATGATTGGATGAGCGTTTGAAAGGGGTTTTCAGTGTTGGGGGTATGACACTTGAGAGTCAGTGGAGTGGAGAGTGGAGCTGAGAAAGGGTGTGAAAGTTGGTGGAGGATGGGAAGCAGGGTTTGTTAGTTAAGAACTATAGGGAAAGCATTATAATAGCAATTGATGTCACTGTAATAAGATAACAATTAACAATAAGATGTTATTACATCTGTAATAAGATAACAATTAAAATTATATGCCTCAAATAATCATATAACCTTTTATTATTTCTCTTTAACAAATCAATTGTCATTACACTGCATGTCTCTTACTTGGCCCTCTCAAAAGTGAAGTCTTTAGATAAATATTATCTGTGGTGGCAGCAGGAATAAAGAAGAATGAGTGAAATAAAATACCCATCAAAAAAACCCCCAGCTCATAGCTGTAAATCTTATTAAGAATGAAAAAGTGGTAGAGGGCTGAGTGGGGAGTGCCAGAGCATCTCAGAGAAGGAGGGGTGGAGGCTACAACACATGAATGCAGAAAATTGCCTGCTGTGTAAATGTTTAGTTTCTTGGACTAGTTATTCTAGTAACAAACTACTGTAACTTGGCATATGTTCAAATACACCACAGCAGCACATGAAAAACTGTCAGAAAATAAGCAAAAATAGAAAGTCAACAAAGAACAGCGGACATCTTCAAATATTGTGCTACAAAAATAAAATGTGCACCCTTAATTTGAGGCATATTCAATGCTATTCTTAATTTTAGAAAGCTCTAATCCTTGAGGCCTTTGGTGCTGAAAAGGGCCAGCCAAATTGAAACTATAGGCTTCTCTGTTTTTCACTTGCCATCTTCCAGCATGGTGAATGCTCTATAGCTTGCTGGCAAGCAACCACTGTCCCTCCCAAGCATGAAGCTGCAAAGATGGATGGGAATCATCCCAAGAGCTGTGCTTGCTGCTTCCCCCAGCTTAAGTTTCAGAGGAAGGCTAGAGGTTATTAGGCAAATGTGTGGCCAGGGATCCTGCTCTTTGACTGCAGCTTGGTGAGGTCACTACAGGCACCTTTGCCAAGCAGTGGTCAAGGCTGCCATACTTTCTCTGCTCTCTGCCCCTTTTCCTGAAAGAAAAGGGGATTAGCTCCCTTGGTAAAGGCAATCTAAATTAAGCTGGTAGAGAAGGGGAAACAACCTGGTGACCACAATTTTTGGCTTGGCTATCGAGCCTAGGCAAAAACTGTGGTCCCCTAATGGTTGCAGAATGCTATCAGTCAAATGCTCTTTGCTGCTCAAGTGTCCTTCAAATTGGAATCTGCCTCCTCATGAAAACCAAGTAGATTAAATTTCTGCATTTTTAAAGAGATAACACTTGTTTGTGAGCAGCACAGGAGCACTAGGCTTTTGTCATTAGGTCTGTCATTAGGTCTACAGGCAAACAGTCAAGCATAGTTAATTGAGGCATAAAGACAACAACAAACTCTCATCTAGATTACGTTTCATGCCAATGACCTAGATGTATCACTTTACCAACTCTTTCAACTATCTTGTCTTTGCACCAACACCAAAGTAGCATCAAGTAAGCTTCCAAGTTTATAAATAGAAATGAATTACAATGTGCATTTTCAACTTCATTCATGTGATTTACCCTCTGGTGAAGAGACATTCTCTCAATGACAGCAAATGATACCACGACATGCAGCGTTTTAACATTATTTTACTAGTTCTGACTATGAGATGCTTTTATGAACAACTACTTGTGTGATCTATACAGAATAATGTTTCAGAATTGCCTTTGAACCCTGCCTGGGACCTATTTTTACCCTCCATTTATAATCCTGTTTTGTTACACTAAATTTTCCCCAAATGATCAAAATTATAGGCTGCTTACTTAGATAAAACTTCACACTTGAATGCCGCTTTAGGCATGAACAAGCGTAAGGAAGCCTTGGGCTCTCATGCTTCCTCCTCCCCAGTGTGATTGGAAGGAGGAGGAATCTGGAAGCTTTCACTCCTCTTGTCAGTCAAACTAGGGAAGATGAAGGGAAGCAGGGACACAAGCCAGAGATTTAACTATGCTTGCTGATGTTACACTAGTTTAGTGTGACATCCTAATGTGGCTGTTCCATACTTAAAGAAGTGAGAATCTAGAACACTGCAAAACACTGTTGCCAAAGTGGGAAACATTGGACTAGGTAGTCAAATACGTTAATCTGGTTTAACGACAGCTTCTGATGCCGTTCTCTGGTGGTACAGCCTCATGAACGGACCATATCAGAAGAACTGAAGCTGCTAGTTTCAACAACACAGAATGCACTGCTTTCTGTCTGAGCTACAAGGAACTAGAATCATTTGGTACAAAGAACTAAACACATTTTACACATATATGTTTACTGCCCAGCATTTCGTACTTCAGGTACATGTTTTTCTAAAATGAAGTTTCCCAAAATAAGATCTGCACACAAAAACTGAAAGCATTCAACGGAGCTCTTAAAGAAAACAAATGTTATTTCTGTACGAATTAGTCAGACAGCCAGGTGCCTAAAATGGGACTAAAGTGTCTACTCTTAACAGAACATGGGGGACTCTGTATTGAAAGATTCTTTTTTCCCTACCTGGACTGTTTATTTACCAAGCTTGTTACCAGAAATATAGCAAAGGAAGCAACAAGTGATTTGTCTGCATTAACCTGGAAGGTCATTAAGACAAACAGGTACCAGCAGTACTGCAAACAAAATCTAGACGTATACAGCCACAAATACTTTTTATTATAGGTTGGACTCTTAATAAGCAGTCAGTTTAAAATGTTCAATAGCTCCTATTTTCTGTTATCACATAGCATTAAGCTATTTTAACTGCATTAACAGAGCATTATCTCTACAACATGAAGTGTTAATAATATTATTTGGGTTTGACTTAGCTCAGTGACCAGCACAGATAAATATATGAACTGTGTTAGCTGAACAGTTAAAGTACCTGAGCAATACCAAATGAAGAAAACAAAATAGTAAGTTCCCTTTCTCAGTTCTTTATACCTTTTCTTGCATTTAACAAAACCTTTGAAACAGATAACAGAACTCATTATGAATAAGAATATCTCAGGAAACAAGCTTAACTCCCACATTTCAAGGTCAGTTTGCAGAGCTGAAACTTAAAAGTTCAGTTATGCATTTATGCATAAAAAGAGTCATTGGATGCACTTCTTCCTATTCTCTGCTTTACAGCTCTTTTACAGAGTGCTTTACAATCTGTGTGTGTGCATACACATTGTCTCCATTATTTAGCCTGTCAATAATCAGCCAGGTTCAGGACTAATTACTGTGAGTGGGACAGATATTTTATTAAAAAAATTAATGAGTATACAAAAATGAAGGGAGAGGCTTTGAATATCACACAGAGTAGTCATCAACCTGTGCCTCCATTTTATGTATTTTGTCTATCAAGTGAAAAGAAATCAAAGAATTACAGGATCATGGAATTGTAGAGTTGAAACACACAAACTACTCTTATATTAGCTCTCCTTCCCATATTCTGTGTAACACTCAAAGCAGCTCTAAAATATATGAGCTTCTGAAAGCGGGGCTACCCTTTCAGATTGTTTGGAAGCTGCAACAACCACAGAATGCAGCAACAAGGCTGAGTGTAGGCATTTCAGGCCAAATACACACATTCTGCTGGTACCGAAATATATATATTCTGGTTGCCAGTCCACTACTGTGCACAGTTTAAGCTGTCAACACATCTAAATTACACCTATAGGACCTGGTGCAAAATATTTGCACTTTCACCCATTGACAACTACGTAATATTTCAATACATTATCTGCCAACTGAGTACTGCTCACTGCCTTGCTTCCTCTCTAAGCACTTTAGTATGGTGGCAACTACCCTTCGGAACTCCCTCCCACCGCATATCAGAAGCCTTCTGTATGTTTTTTCCAGAATATGCTATAGATGTTCCTCTTTCAACAAACCTTTTAAAATACATATAGCATTTGGTATCTGTCTTTGGAACTAAATTGATTTTATTTATGTGCTGTTGCTTTAAACTATATTAATCGTTTTTTTAAAAAAATGTAATTGTTTTAAAGGTTATATGTGTGTTATTATGCGGTGAATCGATTCAGGATGCTCCATGGGAAGTGATTCATAAATGAAACAAAAAACTACCAAGCTATTGCTGAATCTATGAGAGGAGTATTCATCTATTGGTTAGTTTACATGGACATAAAAATGTGAGTTGCTTTCCTGGATCAGGCTAAAGCTTTAATGAAACGAGAGCTATTTCTGCGAGCGATCAGTGAGATGCCACCAGACAACTAGAACAATGAATGTCAAGGAAGAGATAATTACTCTGTTTGCCCTGAAACTTCATAAGTGTTATGAACATGGAGATTCCATTATTGGTTGGAGCTATAAAAGTAACCCCTCCTCATCAAGGAATTTGTTGATTAAAAAAAAAAAAGCTACCTCATCAATGGCCCATGACATGGCACCAGTGCATCATTTAGAGACGTAGATGGTGAAACATATGAGGAGGACTAAGTTTGCTAATACTTGGCAGGAAAGGTAAGGTTCGAAATGGCATTCATTTTTTTTAAAAACCCTAATATAAGTAAAATAAGAACAGTCAAGGCGTTGGTACTATTTTCAAGACAAACTGTTTTTCTGAGAAGTTAGCAATGACTCAAATAATCTGAGCCAACACCAATATTAAGCAAAACTGCATTTCTAATTTTCAGAAACCATATCAGGTTTTTCATCAACCTCAAATGACCCTGGAAGGAAAGTCCAACTCTAACAAGAATCTTATTGTGACAGTTAAGGTAATAGTTACATATAAAGCAAAGTTAACAGACAGACCTAAAGAAGAGCTGTAAAAACTTTATTTTGAACATACGTATTTCTAAAACCTGCAGGTGGCAAGCACTATCTTAAGAGGCATTATTTCTTTAATTGGATAGCTGTGGTATGAGAGCCATAAAACCAAGTCAAAAACAGATTCATAGTTGGAATAATCGTATCATTTTTAGGAAGGAACTATAAATGATGGAATTGGGTATCGAGATTTGAGTGTTAATACTGATGGGGGGTTTTAAATTGCAGACTTGCACATACACAGAGGGGAGGGGAGGCACTGTTGACATTTATGAAGAATTGAACACAGAACTCAATATTCTTATAGGAGTCCGTCTTTGCTCACATCCAACTCAAGGAAGACTTTCCACAACACGTACTATATTGCTACAATAATGAAACAATCCAGGTGTCAGGCTCTGGATATTATTGGCAGAAACTGCTTGCATCCAAGCTCACTTTCAACCTCCTGCAACAGACCATAGTAATGGGCTGTAAGAAATTTACTACATCCAGGCAACCGTCAAGCTTCAGAAATCCACAAGTAAATGATTAGCCATACAAGCTGCTGAAAGCCCAGGCAAAAACCATATTTGTACAGCAACACAGGAAGAAGCCTATTGTTGTCAAGATAGTTTTTTAAAAAAAGAGAGACAGGCATTTAGAAGATAAAGGTCCCCTTCCCCCACAACACAGCTTTCCAGTCCTATAAACACTTTTATCTACCTGCTTTAAATGAAGGGTGACTTCTAATGTCACATGATGGACTTTCCCTTTTGTCCCTTCTCCACTGCAGTTCCCCAAGCAGCCCAAATCTACTGAAGAGAGTCCCTTAACCCCCTAGAACAGATATTGGTAGAACATCTGCAGTAGAGAAGAGGAATCTGTTCCACCAACAGTCTTATTCAGAGGGTGGATGGGCACAATTTGATTTCTCCAGAAGTCTGAAACCATTATACCTCAGGCCTGCCTTAGATTATATCTGCTCTATCATCAATTTCCCTTCTAGGAAAATATGCCTCAAGTGTAAATCTAAGGCTTAAGATGCCTGCAGTTTGACTTCACACACCTGAAAAAAGTGGTTTATACTCAACAGTTATATTCTGAGAAGGAGAGGAAGTCACATATATAGAGCACGGCAACATCACAACATTCAACCTTTGCATAATACCACCGTGCTGAAAAGAGAAATGTTTTGCAATGTGACCACTACAAACTCTTTCTTAATGTTATTTTTGTTGTATAATCCTATACACATTTAACTCACAGCTCAAGCAGCACACATGCCTTCTTTCTTCTTCAGCGATCACCTGTAGCCGAGTAAGATTGTCTTTCATGAACACGGTCTTAACGGTGAGTTCGTAAGTGACCGTGGAGGCCAGTTCTGGATCCACACATCCTTTCACAGTGGGGACAAAGTTTTCTGGGCGGGAGTTAATCACGGTGAGGGTTTGCCAAATGTGCCTTCCTCTTAGCATGTTTCTCCCTTTCGTCCTGAGTTTGAGCATCTTCAAAGTCCATGACACCTTTGGTAAAGGCTGTTCTCCAATTGGGAGCACTCACAAGCCATTGCTTCCCAATTCTCGGTGTTTATACTACATTTTTAAAATTTGCCTTGAGAGTCTTTAAACCACTTTTGTTGACCACCAGCATTATGCTCCAGTGGGGAATTTCCCTTCAACAAAGTGTAGCATCATGGCAATGAACATAGAGTTGGGGTGATAACACAACCCTGTTTAATACTTGATCCCACTGTACATGGTTCACTTTGAGAGCCATTGTTATCTGCTATTGTTGCTGTCATATTATGGAGGAGCTGAAGGATGTTCACAAATTTATCTGGGCAGCCAATTTTCAGAAGGACAGTCCACAGGACACTACAATTTACAGTGTTGAAGGCCCTAGTCAGGTCAATAAACGCCATATATATAGGGGTTGGTTTTGCTTTCTGCATTTTTCTTGAAGCTGTTGAGCAGTAAAAATCATATCCATTGTCTCCCTAGAAGGTCAAAAACCATTTTGGGATTCAGAAAGGGTAGCCTCAGATATTGTTAGGAGACGGTTTACTAAGATCCTTACAAGAATTTTGCCAGCCGCAGCTAATGAAGAGATGCCTTGACGCAGTCGATTCTATCACCTTTTTAAAAGAGATTGATAATTTTGGCATCCCTAAAGTCTGCTGGGATCTCTTCTCCCAGATTTTTTCGATGAGCTTGTGAAGTTATTGAGTAAGTTCAATTCCGCCCACTTTGAAGACTTCGGCAGGTATCCATCCCATCAGGTCCACTGGCTTTGTTGTTTTTCATTTGGTTAACAGCTGTGCACAACTCTCCCATTAGAGATACTGCAAGCTCATCTCTAATTTGTATTTGTGGAATTTGTGAGAGGAGATGCTGGTAATGCTCTTTCCAGCGCAGTGCAATACTGTACAGTGGTACCTCCCAAGACGAATGCCTCGCAAGACGAAAAACGCGCAAGACGAAAGAGTTTTCCGTTTTTTGAGTCGTTCCGCAAGACGAATTTCCCTATGGGCTTGCTTCGCAAGACGCAACGTCTTGAGAGTTCTTGCGAGTTTGTTTCCTTTTTCTTAAAGCCGCTAAGCCGTTAATAGCCGCTAAGCCGCTAATAGCCGTGCTTCGCAAGACGAAAAAACCGCAAGACGAAGAGACTCGCGGAATGGATTAATTTCGTCTTGCGAGGCACCACTGTAGTTTCTTTACCTTTTAGAAGTGTGGTACCATCTGTTGAGCGTAGGGGGCATATGCCATGATTTATTGGCCCATAGATTGTCTTTGCGGCTTTAAAGAAACTCTGTGTATCATGAGTGTCAGCTAAGTGCTGGATTTCTTGAACTTTTTTTATCCACCAGGTGTTCTTTAGTTCTCTGGTTCTTCTTTGAACCTCAGCCTTAGGTTTGTTTCTTAGCAGCGCCGTTTCTCTCTTTGCCAGATCTGAAAGGCCTTCCTTTTCTTGTCAATAACACATTCAATCTTACTGTCATTCTCATCAAACCAGTCCTGGTGTTTCTTGGTTTGGTAGCCAATAGTTTTTTCACAGGCTGCAATAATGGATGTTTTTAGCTTGGTCCAGTGTTCTTGCTCAGGTAGACCTTTCCAGAAGAATGTGTAGCCTCCTTTTTCTTCCTTCAGTTGTCCCTCACCTGCTCTTCGAGTTTCTTGAAGCACTGCAATATTGATGTTAAAAAGTCACAATTCTCTTGCAATGATGGCAGTCCTGCGATCAAGATGTTCATTATCTGTGTTATCCAACAAAGTTCGTATATTCCATGTTCCAAAGTTCAATTGTCTTTTACAACCATAGGGTGGTGACCCCACTGGATGCAGTCAGGGGAAAAGGGAGGCAGACTATGTTTAGGATACATTTTCTAGCCCCTCCCCCTATTCGATCATGGGATACAGTTGCCGAGCTACTCAACTGCCGCATTCCTTGAATTAGAACAACTGAATCCACTGCCCATGTGCCGGTTCATGACTAAAGGCTTCCAAATTTCACAGTCCTGCCCCCATTACCATTTGCCGACTGCCATGGGACTTGTTTGGGTTTGGGATGGGTTTTTGGAAGACACCTGTGCATGAATTTGTTTTATGTGTGTAGATCAGTGCATGCTGACCAACGCAGAGTCTTCGCAGTAAGGCTCTATGCATGAGTATCACAACGACTGGTAGATTCTTATCTGCTGCAGTCTTCACCCACCTTCACAGCCATTGTAACATACCACTTCTTATCTTCCGCCTGTTCTGCCATTGAGGACTTCTTGGATCATTCCTTGTCCAGCTCCTCCCCTTTGACCTTACCGCCTTGGGTGACCCTGCTGGGAGTACGAGACTCCCAATGGCTTCACTCACAAGGGTCATAGGAACGTGCAAGCCCACTCACCACAACAAGGTGATGATCCAGTGAGTGAGAGCATGCATGCCACTTAACCAGGCAGTGTGGTGTAGTGATCAAGAGTGTCTGACTAGGACTGCAAGGACCTAGATTCGACTGGTGACCTAAACTCTCAGTCTAACCTGTGTCACAGGGTTGTTGTGAGATCATAAGAGGGGAGAGGGGACCATGCAAGCAACCTTGAGCTCCTTAGAGGAAAGGTAGGATATAACACTTTGAGGGGTTTTTTCTGCAATCAATAAGCGTTTATGAAATAAATAAATAATAAAATATAAATGTAATAAATATGTTATAAACAAAGAAATAAGTCCTAGTAAACTACCACTTTTAGCTTAGGGTTATCTATTGCCGGGGGGAGGGATCTATTTGTAAGTCATTTAGGACCTATGGATGCTTCGAATTCCACCCTTCCTTTATTGTACATTCCCTGCCATTGCTGCTATTGAAAGTTAAGTTTTGGGCAAAGAAAACGGGTGAGGGAAGAAAGCTCCCCAGACTCACCAGGAAAAAGAAAGGGGGTTGGTGTTGTTGCATGGGGGAACGAGAACAAGGTAGTCTCTCCTACAGCCATTTCTTCTTCTCCTTTCCCTTGACAAGAAAGCTTGGGAAAGCAGAAAGGAGAGAAAGTGACTGCAAGAAAGACTGGGAACAAGTTGTCAGAAAAATATTTGCAATAAGTAAGGTTTTCTGAAAATACCCTGCAAAATGGAGCTTTCTCCAATAATTCCCTGAAACAAGCTTCAAAAGACCAGCACCACCCAAGCAAAGTTAGAAACTATCCAATTAACATATTTACAAGCCAGTATGATTTGAAAAAAACAATGTTTCCCTTTGGTGCTGCTGTTTTGTTATTATCAACTCCTTTGTCTATCTCAAATATACACTGTATAGTCAAGGGTAATGATCAATACAAGTGACATACAGCTGCTATGTGTATTCGGTAGTCAAGATAAAATGGGAGAGAGAAGCATGCCACTCGAGAAATGATGCCAGAGAGCATTCCCCAGCAGCTAGGTAACAAAAATAGTTGAGACGGATGACCCTGAGTTACTTTCACTCTGCTATGCATGTGACTATATGCATATTTTGCAGCTTTGCCGATCCAGGGTTTGGGGATAAACGTTCAGCTACTACTCCTAGAACAAGAATCTCAAGGTCTCTATCATATCTTCTACACAATATGAACTTTGGCCAATTCCATGGGACCTTGAAGCAGAAAACAGATTCTAGCTCAGCCACCTTCCAAAAAAAGTGGAAAATTACTAGCTTCAAGCAAGTGTCATGTGTCTCTGAACCCATTATCTAGTTATACAACACTAGTTTTCAGCCACACACAAAACAAAAGGGGTGTAGAAAAATGTGCATTTGTGGAGGAGAATAGGAAGAAATATTTGTAATTGGTCTGTTCAAAAGCAGCACAATAAAAGAGATGAATAGTAAAACCTGTGACCATTCAGAAAAGGAAGGCTAAGATACTATTTTCTCTTATCAGGAAAAGGACAGGGACAACAAATGTGTTTCCCAAGAAAGTAGATGAGATAACATTGGTCTCCTGCTACTCAGAGCTGCCTGGAAAAACTGAGACCACACAGCACAGTGTCATTCACCCAACACAAAGCAGTTTTCCAGACAGTGAAGGCTAGTGTTTCCATTTACAACTAACAAGTCCTACCACATTGACATAAAACCACATATATTCATCCCATTGCCTTCAAGATTCAGTCACAGTACATTCTTTTGTAGGTTAGCTCCTGTACTCTACCCCTAAAGTTACTTATGGATACAATGAGGCCTATCTTTAAAGCAACTTAAATATCTGCTTTTTAGTGCACAATAAAACACTAAGCCTTTATTTATTTGAAAAACAATGTCAACAAGATACTTACAAACTAATCCTTAAAAAGAAAGGATCCTTTAAAAAAGGTACAGACGTATTCAATGAGGCTTATTCCTACATATATCCAGGATATGTATGTATACACAGGATTGCTGCCTAACAGTATAATCCTATATATGCCTACTCAGAAGTATGTCACCTTGAGTTTAATGGGTTTATTCCAGGTATGTATGACTGGCCTATTTACTAGTTATGTAGAAGACAACAGTATTACAGTAAATTTATTCCAAGATGCCATGAAGTCAATCTAGAAAGAACAACACTGTGTCAGGCAATGTGAAGTATGCTTGATCCCTCCCTTTCCCTTATCAAAATAAAAGCTACTACTTTTATGTCACTGCTCTGCTAGGATTACAGTTCCCTCCAACACAGCAAATTTGGGTGGCTGAACACCTATCACTCTGGAAACAAACCCCCCCTCCAAAAAAAAAAAACCCCTAGCAGTTTCTACATACCCATAAAACTTCCTAGGGACATGAATACACTTTCAAATTTAAAATCCCAAACGCAGCCTCACAATGATGGGTGAGTTGCCACATCTTACATAATGTCAAAATCACTTGAGCAGGCAGACAAAAGAAATCGATAGGTGCAAATTTAGAAGAAAATGGTTAAAGCCTTAAATTATAGAAGGTATTTTGGAGAAGGGAGATTGTAATCTGACCAAAAACACTCCCTTCCCAACACTATAGAGGACTGTATTCTGGAGATTTTCCTGCAGGTCCCACTTGTAACTATTTATTAGAAATGCTGACTTAGTCGCCACTGGTGATGCATAAAGATTATCTACATAAGCAGGCCAAAATCAACCCAATAAAAACAGCAGTTCTCTCTCCCGGCGCCCGAGGCGAGTCTCCTCTATCCCGCTCTACACATTCTGGGCAGAAGAACTGACATTTCCTCAGTCACCCCAACCAAATAAGTTTCGTTTTCCCTCAGCACTTGGATGCTGAAGGAGAAGGTATGAGTTGTGAAGAAACGATAGAAAGGGAACGAGGGAGAGAAAAAGGGGAGGAGAAGGAGAAGGGCAAAAGGCCAGTGACAATTCCCACCTACCCTCCAGCAAACAGGTGCACGAAAGTGTCTTTCTGGTTCATCTTCTCATGCTCGTCCCAGGAAGACACTCGAGGGGAAGGCGGCGAGAGGATCAGCCTCCGCCCGGCGCTCCTGGGCAGCCTGAGGAGAGAGGAGGACGCGGGGCCAGGAGCGCTGCCATCGACCTCGGAGAGGAAGGCAGCCCAGGAGGGAGCAGCCTCGGCCCTGCCGCGCTCAGGGGCCCCCACACGACCCTCTCCCAAACGGTTCCTCCTGCCTCAGCCCCAGAGAACTCCCCACCCCGCCGCCGCCGCCTCCTTCCGCCTCCTCGCCCAGCCGGGGATACGCAGCGACAGGCAGCTTCCAAGGCACCGAACGGCCAGGCCCGCTCGCTTCTTCCAACGCGAAACGAGGCCCAATATAAACAGACGCCGCCATTGGCTCGCGGGCGACGTGACGTCGCCGGCCCAAGCTTTAATCAGGCTTTGCGCACGTGATCGGAGGCGCTCAGCGCAGCCAGCGCATCAATGGAAGGGAAGGAGGCGGAGGAGGAGGAGGAAGCCGATGCATTTGCAAAAGCTCTGGAGGAGGGAGACAGCGTGCTAAAACAAGCTATAGCTTAGGGCCCCACTCTCTTGCCCCCCCCCCGAGAATATAAGTGTATTTCACTATTAATATACTTCTTCTGTATTGTATTTCAGTTCAACAATTACGTTGATAAAATACATATTTTGTTATGTGCAAAGGGCTTTAGATACCTATTAGATCCATAAATTACCATACTGTATAGCATATATTCAACACAAAAAAACAGCGACGATTTGTATAAAGGGCCCCAGTAGCTGAGGGCCTCATCAAACCTAAATCCGGGCCAGATCCTATGCCCACGCTTACTTGGGAGCAAGCAATGCCCGTTGGACTGAGCGCTGAGACGTGCGGTTCACAAGGGAACGTTTAAGCGCGCTATCTGCCCGGATTCCGCAGCAAGGAAAACGCTCACAAGCGTTATCTGCCCGGATTAGAGCGCTATCTCTCCACCTTTGGCTCTTGCAGGTAAAGGGGGGCGGACGCACGGGCTGTGCACGCCGCAGGTCTTTTGCAACTCGACTGCCTGTCCTCTTGGGCCAGGGGGAAAGGGAAAGGAAGTGAGCCTTGTTCAAATCGCTCCTAGGCTTTACAAGATTTATGCTCCTTAAGCCAGAGGTTTCACCCCAAAGCCAATTCCATCTGCCTAGGAGAGGATCTGCAAGCAAACAGGGTTGTTTTGTTGGTTTTTTTGTCCCGGGGCGGGAGGGGGGGTTGCTTATTTAACACCAGTCAACATCTATATTGGAATTTCTTTTAATGTGTTTTTATTTTGTCCCCTTTTTTTTAATGCCCTGGGCTACCGAGGGAGGGAGGGAGGGCTAGGTGTGAATTTAATAAACAAACCCCAAGTTGCATGTTGGTTCCCTCAAAACCAAGATCAGAAGAAATTTGGTAGAAAACTGGATTTTTAAGACTTGGAGGAAAAGCAAATGGTACCCTTCTCCAGCTTACCGTTCTGCCTACTTCTGTCAGATCATGCAAGTGTTTGATAAATACTAAAGGCGAGCGTGGTGGGGGAAGGTTATATTCCCTTTTAGAGATTTCTAGTTTCCCCACCATTTTAAGCTTCTTGCCCCAAACTGGTGTTCAGGAGCCAGGCAACCCCTGCTCTTAGGGCATTTTCCAAACTACTTACTTCTTTCATGCAATATTTAGTAATTCTTACTGGGCCACAGGATCTTTTATTGTACTTTAAGCAAGTTTTTTGGCCCCTGGTATTGGAGAAATAGGGTTCCCCCATTAACACTCCAAAAGCGTGATTAGTGTTGAATGGGATTGCACAAGCATAATAAAAATAACATAGGTGTCACTCTATGCCCCTCCTTCAGCCACCAACATGGGCGTTGGGATTGCATTGCTAGGCTATAATTCTTACCTGGGAGTCAGCCCCACTGAATTCAGTATATTTTGGACATGTATAAGATTACATTAACATTTCAATTGCCTCCCCCCTCCTTTCACTTCAGCTTCACATCCAACACATTCTTGTGTCCTTTTGGCCTATCAATTAGCTGAACCCAAATGAATCCAGTAATTATGAGAATGGAAATTCTTTTAAGTCAGACACATTTGTGCTTCTATCTTGTATTTTTATGTTGTGAACTGCCCTGAGATCTACGGATTAGGGACAGTATACAAATTTAATAAACAAACAAATATAAATAAATAAATGGAATCTGGCTGAATCAAGAGCAACATCTCATGAAGAAAAGCCTTTCCTTCTTCATAAGTCTTATATAATTCCAGCTCTATGCACATTTACACAAAATCAAACCCCATTGAATCAAGAGTGATTTATTCCTGAATAGAAAAGCAGAGGCTCTGGATACAGAAGTGCGTCCTTAGGATAATTTGGGGGAGGGGGGCGGGAAGCAGATGACCACATTGGCAGAATTAGAGGGGGGGAATAGGCCACAGTGTAGAATAGAAACTAAGCTGAATAGGTATAAAAGTTGGATCTAGCCAAGGAATAGGTAATTACTATTTTTCAGCTTGAGAGCCACATTCCTTTCTGGATGCCACTTATGTAAAACCTGATGAATGATGAATTTATGTGGTGAACTGCCCTGTGATCTTTGGATGAAGGGCAGTACAAAAAAAAAATGAATGTAAATTCTCCCTTTATACAGTAGGCAGGTTTCTACACACATGCATTCGAACTCCTCTTTATCTGCCATCCAGTGACCTAAGCAGCATTGTCAGAGGTAAAAGACATGTTTTAAACCATGCAAAAACATGAGAGTTAGGAAGCAGGGTGGCTGGGGGGGGGGGGGTTGGCCTGCAGAGAATTCAGAGGGGAGAATCATATAGAGACCAGGAGGGCCACATTTGCCTCCCAGCCCCCAGGCCTGAGGTTCCACACCCCTGATGTGGGTTTTTAAAGCTGAAAGCCACATAATATAATCTGAAACAAACAAAAGAAAATTCTTCCAACTCTACGATTCTATGACATTTTCAGCAGCATGCACTGAAAAATTTGCTTGTTTTCCCCCCTAAATGGTTGTTCCTGTACTACCATGAAGTAAGGGGTCCTACATAAATAGTCCAAATATTGACACCTTCGTCTTCAGGGTACCTGTGTGTGCAACCCTAACCCCACTTGTCTGGAGGTAAAACCCCACTAACTTCAGCATAACTTGCTTCTGAGTAGTTGTGGTCAGGATTGCAGAATGTTGCTTAATTAAGTCCCACACAAAACCAACCGGTGTAGAGCCACTGTCTCCTCCCCCAAGCGCAACATACAACCCCAAAAGGTGACGTCACGGCCTTCCCAATTAAGGATGCGAAAGCGGGGGGAGGGGGAGGGAGGGAGAAGAGAGAGATACGGAAGGAAGAGGCTCCTCCGCCCAAAGTCAACACAAGGCGAGAGATTCCGAGAGCTTCTGCTCCTTTGCTACCTTCCCACCCCACTCGGGCACTGGATCAGGCAGGGTGCCTGTGCAAAGCGTCTCTTGTTCTGTCAGGAAATCAGCCCTGCCGGATTTCAGAGGGATCCGGATTGCAAGCCTTAGCGCCTACCCCACCCTGCAGGAGTTGCTGCTCCTGCTCCATTTCCACTGCGGCTGCCGCAGCCCAACCGAGAAGCAGAAGGGAAGGTTTTCTCCGGAGCGCCGCCTCGGGTCTTTCCCCAGGCGGGCCCGCTTCCCTCCGGGAGTCCCCTTAACACCCCCAGCCAGTCGCCTTTTCCCTCCCCGGCAGGCCTTGTGCAAGCAAACCGATCTGGCCCGCTTGCTCCCCGAGCGGATCTCTCTCGCGCTCCTGCAGAGGCAGAGGTGCTGCGTTCACACGTTCCTCCCTCTCCCGCGCGCGCCCCCGGAAGCCCCCTCCCGCTCGCACCTACCCTCCGGCAAACAGATGCACCAGGGTGTCTCTCTGGCTCATTCTCTCTCATTCTCGTCCCCAGCAAAACGGGAGGGAGGCCGGGGGAGGGAAGGACGCGAGGCGGCGCAGCGCACTTCCTTTTCTCCCAGGCTGCTCAATGGCGCAGCGCCGAAGGAGGGGCTCTGACGGCCGCCACCTGCCGGTCGAAGAGCGAACCGCGTCTCTGCGGGACGAGGAGCGAGCGCGTGCCAGCGGAGGAATCCATGCTGAAGTGAACCTACGGGTCATCTGCGCAGCCACCCCCGTTTCTTTCCGTCGCGCAGGCTCCTGGGTTTGTGCCCAGCATTGGGCTAAATAAATAATCCTGCATCGCAGGGGGTTGGACTAGATGACCCTTGTGGACCCTTTCAACTATACAATTCCACGCTGAACGCATGGAATTGCTTTATAACGAACTGCCAGTGGTGCCCAAAGTGGGCAGTAGCGCCGCCGGGAGGGGCGCAGTGGGATTACCTAGAGGGGGTGCTGAAGGTGTACTATGGCCTTCGAAAAGCGGCTGGCTACCACGGGGTCAAGTTCACCCACTTTGTTTAAAACTAGTTTTAATTAGATTTTGAAGAAATGGGCAATTAATCGTTACTGTTTCGAATTTTGTTGTGGTCCTTCCCTAGTACAGTGGTACCTCAGGTTACATACGCTTCAGGTTACAGACTCCGCAAACCCAGAAATAGTGCTTCAGGATGAGAACAGAAATCGTGCTCCGGCGGCGTGGCGGCAGCAGGAGGCCCCATTAGCTAAAGTGGTGCTTCAGGTTAAGACCAGTTTCAGGTTAAGAACTGACCTCCAGAACGAATTAAGTACTTAACCTGAGGTACCACTATACAAACCGCGATTCTGAATAAGGTTTTTTAGAGGGTAGCGGGCACTGGGGATGGAACCAAGAGGCAGGAGCAGGACCAAATTTCGGAACCCGGGCTTCTCATAACGTCTCTCCTGCAAAGCCTGCGCCTCACAGTCGGGTTTTCACGTTGTGGGGGCAATGCACAGCAGCTCTAACGCAGGACTCTTCAATCAGGGCTCTTCAAAGCTCCCCGGATCCCAGACAGCTGTCCCTGAGCCAGACACACACCTTCCATGTGTGCCTTTTTTGCAAATCCTCCTGCCACCGTCCCTCTCACCAACCCTGCTTTTTCTATTAGCAGCAACCCTTTATGCTTCAGCTCCTTCCTCATTCAGCATTCACAAGCTGGTAGGCAGCACAGCGCCACTTCATGTCCAAACCACACAGGCCTTGCATAGTAAGTTTCTCCCTCGTCGTCTGTATCCAGGATCCCCTCCTCTTCCTTAAGGCACACAGATCACCTGATCACAGGCTCTCCCACGATGGCAAGATGTACAGTACAGTGGTACCTCGGGTTAAGTACTTAATTCATTCCGGAGGTCCGTTTTTAACCTGAAACTTTTCTTAACCTGAAGCACCACTTTAGCTAATGGGGCCTCCTGCTGCCGCTGCTCTGCTGCTGCACTATTTCTGTTCTCATCCTGAAGCAAAGTTCTTAACCCGAGGTAATATTTCTGGGTTAGCGGAGTCTGTAACTTGAAGCGTATGTAACCTGAAGCATATGTAACCCGAGGTACCACTGTATTGTAATTCTATCTAAATGATGGTGATGGTTTTTTTAAATGTGCATCTCTACATATAAACCAGTATAATTAATTTTTGTCATAAATATGTACCTCTTGTTTGGGGAACCATAAGTGGCCAAGCTAGACTTACCAGTACTTCAAATGGGCTTGGGAGGGGCTCTTTAGTTTAGATGGTGCTTTAAATGGTCTTATGTCCCCCTTTAGATAGTAAGAAGTTAAAATGTGGTAAGCCAAGCCTTCCTTTGTTTGGAGGTCTGTCTCATCCTGCTGGGGGACTTCTGCTGCAAATTTCTGCCTTGATGGGACCACGGGACACGTAGAACCTCAGAGATGAAGTTAAAGAAGTGTTCATATGGTACAGAATGTAAAGCCAGGAGAGGGAAATAAATCAGCCTGACAGGGTTTATGGACTCAGTTTTGCACCTGGATGCTCAGGTGGTGGCTGCAGCTAGGTGTACCTTTGCCCAGCTTATAGACTAGTGCACCAACTACATCTGTTGGATGATGCCAGCCATGACCCATGGTGACATATTCCTTAGTTATATCTAGATTGCCTTGTTTCAGGGCATTGCGTTTTATATGTGCCAGATGCCAATTTGCTTCCAGGCACCATTCAAGGACTCATTTTGTGTTTTAGGAGGATAATTTGAAGTATGTACTTTTTAATATGTACCTGATGTAAAAACACACACCAAGAAACACATCACTGGAAAGCGTTCAGAGGCAGAGGAAGCAGCTGCGGGAGAGGCCATTTTTAGTAAACTGCATAGCTCAGTCGGTAGAGCATGAGACTCTCAGTCTCAAGGTCATGGGTTTGAGCCCCTTGTTGGCCAAAAGATTCCTGCATTGCAAGGGGTTGGGTTAAATGACCATAGTAGTCCCTTCCAACTCCACAATTCTATGATTCTACCCCCCCCCCCATTATAGCACCCCTTCTTGCTACTACTTTTCTGATTGAGCTGTTTTTCAGTGCAAAGTTGGGACATTGTTACATGTTGTGCAGCTCATCTTTAGTCTCTTTTCAAACAAGAAACCTAAAGATTCCTGGCAAAAAGTCACACTTTGTCCTCTTATCAGAACATTCAGTCATATTTGGGTATGATGTTAATACTGTTTTTCCATGTGAGCACAAACATTAACCAATTATACGTTTTGAAAGAGTCTGATTGTGTACATTGCATGTGCCTCAAATATCTCTAAAAGCGTTTCAAATGTCTGGACAAAGTGAAAGACTGTGCAATATTAGATAACATCATGCGGAACTCATTTTTCCAATGAACTGCATCACCACTAAATAATAATAATAATAATTATTCTGTATTAGTATTCAGTTGAAATTGAAATTCACTAACCTTAAACAGTCAAACATGAATCAAAAGTGAATAGTGACCTTTAAAGGCTCCTCTCTTCTGAGGATTTCACCATTCTTTTATAATGCTTCTGGTGTCATTTTACCTGCTAGGCAGCTGGTTCTGTGGCAGGCAAGATGCCATTAGAACTTTAGAATCACGGCCCAGTCATTAGACGGGAGAACGCTGCTGCTTCAGGCACCAGAAATGTGCGCCCCCCCCCCCAGCTGAGTGCCCTGTCTGCCCTGCTGCCTCCACCAGCAGCACCAATTTGGGGCCTGAAATCACATGAGATTCTGTGGTGGATGCTGCAGGGCATGTGGTGGTTGCAGGAGTAGGTAGGTTGTGGTGGGAGAGGCACAAGTGGCAGGGCACAGCAGCACTTCAGTCGGGGGCTGGTCTGGATCAGAAGACTGGGAAATGCAATCACAGAGAGATCAGCTCCTAACAGAAGAGGAAGTTCAATATTTGTGCCCCCACCCTGCCCTGCTTCCTGTGTTTCCAGAAGCAGAGAGACAGGCAGACATAAGCTGCTCAGTTGAGAGAGGAGCTACCCAGCTATGAAATAGTAGCTAAGCAACCAGAAGGGAGGGAGCAGCTGGGCGATACATCAATCAAGAGTGCGGGAGAAGCCACTCCCTCCCCCCAAACTTGGACATGAGCATGTCAGAGAACAAAGGAAACACTGGCGGGGGGGGACTTCCCGTTGGCGTGCTTCTTGCTGCAGAAGTGGGGAGGAGTCACAGTAGGCAACTGATATCCTTGTGGAGGGCTGCCTGTTTGTGCTTGCACCATAATGGTGTAATAAAAGGACTATAAATCTACCAAATGCTCGTTAATTCTTATCACTGAGCTACCAGAAGCTGTCGTACTTGACAGCTTCCCATTTTGCCTCAAATGGCGAAATGGGATGCATCCCTTCTGATTGGAGTGGAGCATCTGCAGTCCCCTTCTAGGCCATGCTCTGCCATGCAAAACTCTCATTAGTATTTCACTCACTTGGCAGAACAACCCAAACCCTCTTTGCACCAGGTTGGGAAGTGTGTGTCCCTACCTACCTCAGCCAGACTCCCACCACCTCCTGCCTACTGAGTGACAGCAGAGAAACTCCTCCCCACCCCTCTACTCATCAAATGATGGAAATGCTAGTAGCAGGATCCCCACTGGCTGCTGCCACTATATAGTCCACTATAAAGTGTTTTTATGCACTTAGAAGAAGTCTTACATCCATTTACATCTGTTCAATTTATCTCTGCATTGAAGTATAACAAAAGCTTCATACTCTGAGCAATATCTCTGCACTATCATTTAATAAAAATTCCCTACACCCACTACATAGGCATAGTTGAGAGATGAGCAACTTTTGATGCCCCTTTACTTGGGCTTTTCCACCCAGGTCATTTTTTTATAACCTGTTAATGGTTCAATTTGCTCTACGCTGCTTTTAGATATTTTTCTATTTTATGTTGTATGGAAATGGTTTTAAATAAATGAATAAATATAAACTTGTAACTAAGAACTTGGACCTAAGTTTGTTTATTTCCTTCTTCCCAATCCATTTTCCTTTTCTGTCCTGCTTTTTAAAATAATACACCCGAAGACAGAGGCAGTCCCTAACCCTAACCTTTGTGGGTTGAAGAACTGGATCAGAATTCTTTAAATAATGAAACAACTGACATTCTATCTTCTCTAAAACTCATTGCTGGATCTAGTTGGGTATTTTCCTGTAGCCAGTAACAGTTAACGCTACCTGCATTGCCTTTGGCTCCTTGGATTCCACAACAATCAAGTCCCCTTTTAATAAGCTTTGGCTGCTAGAGGGAGAAATGCAAGTCACAGCTTGCCAAAGAATGGAAATGTACTGATTAGGCTGGTTGACAGCAACTGCTACCTGTAGCTGCTCTCTTGTTTCAACCTCTCACAGCAGGAAGAAAAATACAGTTTGCCCTCTTTCCCCCTGTCCCCCACTGGATCCCGTAAGCAGTAAAGCACAATCTTTTAGGGCTTTCTCAGTGGTTGAACCCATATGATGGATACCCTTTCCCAACCAAGCTAGAAGTGACTCCTCTGGTTGTCTTCTGCCAGTTTAGCAAAGACCTTTTTTATTTATTCATCCCAGAAGGCTTTTTAGGTGGATAATGTTTTGACTGAAGATTATCCGGTAGGCCTGTCTTTGATATTACTGCTTTATTGTAATGTTGCCATTGTGATCTTTGCATTGGCAACCTCAAGACTGGATTACTGCAACATGCTGGGGGTGGGTGGGTTTCCCTTGGTTAAGGAACCCAGAAACTGTAGCTGGTGCAGAATATAGAAGGCAGGTTGTTGAGAGCACCCTGCCAACACCATATAATCCCCTGGTGGCAAACAGAGTCTCTTCCCTCAGAGTTCTTCCTCTGGCAAACAGCACCCTTTTGACAGGCGGGAGGCATCAACAATGCACCTCACAACATTACAGCACCAGGTGACCCATTTTTCTAGTGCAGCAAGCTGTGCTAAAAAGGAAATCCAACCACATCCAAGTGGGCCTTGAAGTTACCACTGATTGCTTGGTCAGTGGTGACTTCTAGCACCAGTTTCTGTAGGGGTCTGCTGTACTCCTGAGTTTCCTGTGGAAATTCACTCAATTGCAACAGCTGTTCCAGAGTGGCAGGATATTTCCACTATACTATGATTCTTTGCCAGGTTTCAGCCCTGACCTGTTCTCTTCCCAGCCTTCTTGACGGGCATCATAGCAGTAGATCCTACGCCCTTTTAAAATGTGACTCTTTTTTAGGGAGAGGTTATTGGGTTGTTTTTATTTTGATTATACATATTGTGGTTTTTACGTTGATCTTTCTGTGAACTGCCCTGAGACCTCCAGGTATAGGGCTGTATATAAATTCAATAAAATCATCATCATCATAGATCTAACAACGCAACTGAAAGGAGTGGAGAGTTAGTAGATTTAGGTTAAGCTCTGTGTTCAGTCATGGAACTCGAAGAAGAAGAAGAAGAAGAAGAAGAAGAAGAAGAAGAAGAAGAAGAAGAAGAGTTTGGATTTGATATCCCACCTTTCACTCCCCTTCAGGAGTCTCAAAGCAGCTAACATTCTCCTTTCCCTTCCTCCCCCACAACAAACACTCCGTGAGGTGAGTGGGGCTGAGAGACTTCAGAGAAGTGTGACTGGCCCAAGGTCACCCAGCAGCTGCATGTGGAGGAGCGGAGACACGAACACGGCTCCCCAGATTACGAGACTACCGCTCTTAACCACTACACCACACTGGCTCTCTGAATGACTTTGGGCACAAATCCAAGTCGAAGTATACAGTGGTACCTTGGGTTAAGTAACCTGAAGCACCACTTTAGCTAATGGGGCCTCTTGCTGCCGCCACACCGCTGGAGCACGATTTCTGTTCTCATCCTGAAGCAAATATTACCCGAGGTAATATTTCTGGGTTAGCGGAGTCTGTAACCTGAAGCATATGTAACCTGAAGCGTATGTAACTCAAGGTACCACTGTATGTCATATTAGTCTTGCAACGTTCCCCTTAAGTGCAAGAGTTTTCTGATTTTGACAGATGTCAGGGGCTGGACTGAGGAGGAATGGTGGGGACCGCCCCCCCTTCCTACACTTTCCCAAGAAGAGGAGGAAAGTATAGATTTAGAACAATGGTTTGCAGAAGGTCACAGTTCAGAGGTTGCAGTAGGGAAAAGCTGGGAAATATTGGGAGAGGAGCAGGAGGGGGGGAGCACCAGGGGAGAGACAGCTCAGTGTCTCTAGAAAGCACTCCTGACCCGCCCTCCCAGGACCAGACGGGCATTGAGGGTAGTAGAACAGAGAGCTCAGAGGCAGAAAGCTCAGATTCGACGCAGGGGTGATGTAGAATAGGAGGGACTGAGGGGATAGGCCTTTAATTGGAGCAACACCATTATCTAAGAGACACCGCAGTCCTTTGTGTGTGTCTCTGTGAATATTGAATAAACTACTGGTAAGAACTCTTCTTGTTTATGTGCTTCTTGGCATCCCATCATGGGAGGGATAGGATTCCCTGAAGCCTGACACAAACAGCATATAAGCACCATGCCAGAATAGGGTCCTGGCTCAGGAGCTGGAGGGCTTTAAACATTTTCCTGTCTTGCTGCAGACCTGATCCTGATTGCTGCTCCCTCAATCTGCAGTATGCATTGCTGAAATGGTTCCATTCTAGGTAACTTCCAAGTGACCTCATTCAAGGCCACTTCAGGAAATGGACATGTGACTGCAGTTACCCTGACAAGTAATTTCCCTTTCTCCAACTTTGTTAACATCAAACAATAACCATAGAAAGGGAAAACCAGAAACTCATGTGAAGCATGGGAATGGAATTACTGCATTTGTACTATGAGTACTTTAGGAGTTCCAATTAAATTAAATTCTGTCTTATGCAGGACGCGTGCCTTTTAAAACAAATGATTAATCTTTCAGTAGAAATATCTTTGCTCATGCCATTAGCTGGTACACAACTCACAGATATCTCTGTTATTGGGATAAGTCCAGACTGGTTACATGCATCTTGAGTGCTGGACAGAGAGAACCCTTTCATCAATTATGACATCCACTGAGATTTTGATTATAGAGAGTAGCAATGAGAGAGAGCACTTTTCCCCCTTCATGAATGAAATCGAGCAAGTAATCAAAGTGCATATGTGTCTGATATATAAAAATGGTTCAGCTGCCAGCTTAACAGAATGGATCTTGTATTCATTCATCCACTGAAGTATTTCAGAAGCTAATTCTAGGATATGTGGTGGATATTAGGCGTGTGCACTGATCACAAGATTTAGTTTGGATGCCAGTGCTGTGGGGGGGACATCTTGATTCAATTCAAAGTGCTTCAGAGGTTGCCCAGTTTGGTTTGGGGACAAATCTTGCTTCAGAGTGGTGCATGCTCTAGTTATCTCCTGCTTGGACTACTGCAATGAGCTCTATGTGGGGCTACCTTTGAAGGTGACCTGGAAACTGCAATTAATCCAGAATGCGGCAGCTAGGCTGGTGACTGGGAGTGGCCGTCGGGACCACATAACACCAGTCCTGCGAGATCTGCATTGGCTTGCAGTATGTTTCCGAGCACAATTCAAAGTGTTGGTGCTGACCTTTAAAGCCCTAAATGGCCTCAGTCCTGTATACCTGAAGGAGCGTCTCCACCCCCATCGTTTAGCCCGAACACTGAGATCCAGCGCCGAGGGCCTTCTGGCGGTTCCCTCATTGCGAGAAGTGAGGTTACAGGGAACCAGACAAAGGGCCTTCTCGGTAGTGGTGCCCACCCTGTGGAACACCCTCTCTTCAGATGTGAAGGAAATAAGCAGCTATTCTATCTTTAAAAGACATCTGAAGGCAGCCCTGTTTAGGGAAGTTTTTAATATTTAATGCTATACTGTTTTTAACACTTGATTGGGAGCCGCCCAGAGTGGCTGGGGAAACTCAGCCAGATGTTGTTGTTGTTGTTATTTAGTGTTTACCCTATTCACTATTATGGAGAAATTAAAAAACACACACACACATACATAGGAGCCAACTCCTAGGGGCTGAGATCCCTTCACCTCTCCAATAAAATATTTGAGGGGAAATCCCATTCTGTGTGTGTGTGTGTGTGTGTGTGTGCGCGCGCGCGCACGCCATGTCATGTCATGTGACTGATCATGTGGGGCGGGGCTTACCCGGCCCCCACTCTTGGAGAGTGGATCAGGTATGTTACCTGACTATATTTATTTCCCAGATTCAGTGCTGTCTGAAGGTAGCACTGGTTTTATTATCCCTTTGCCTCAAATCACCCTTGTATCACTGTAACTCATTAATGCAACTCAAAATACTATGGCTAAATGTCAGTAATTTCTACACTTTTGCAGCACACAGCCAAAGATATAAAATGTGGAAATTATAGCTTACCAAGCAATTTATACAGGAGTCAGTTCAGGGGGAGTGGGAGAATCTGAAGAAATATGATTGTTTGTACATAGGAGACAATTGAATCCATTAGCTCTCAGAATGGTTTATTGTTGAACACAAATTACTCTTGCACTTATTGATTTTGTGTGTGTTATAAACCATTTTTATGGAAACCATTAGACAAAATTACAGAGTAAACAGTTTTATGGGACAAGGGCCAACATGTAGCAAGGGGAGGTCTTGTGTATGACACAAGATAATTTATTGCATGTATAAATACAGCAACTAAACTCAATAAAACAATCTTTTCCTCCCTGAAATACCTCCCTGGAAAGACTGGAGAAGATGCAAACAGTTTACAGACAAGTCTTCTCCAAACCACCAGAGTGTTTCACCACCAGTCACTGTAATGCAATCCTGGGGCTGTGTGGGTTTGATTGTATCCATGTGCTCTATTTGTGCGTGACCACCCAAATTTAGACAGTGGTAATAATAACCTTATACATAGAGTGGAGGAAATTACTGTACCTTGTGGGACACTTTCATGAGAAGAAAAGGCTAAGGAGTAAACCCTACACATATCCAAAGTGGAGTTCGTATGACACAGGGCCGTCTTTACCCGGGGGTGCAAGGGGTGCGGGGCACCCAGGTGTGGAATTAGGGGGGGGTGCCAGGTGCCCGCCCCTGAAGCCACCTAAGCTCTTAACTATCTACCTGTTATGAAATAATAAATAATTTTGATCAAGCTAGAAAAACAAAATACATATATACCTAGGTACTACCAAAATGAACGGGACGAGGGTGGTGCTGTGGGTTAAACCACAGAGCCTAGGACTTGCCAATCAGAAGGTCAGCGGTTCGAATCCCCGTGACGGGGTGAGCTCCCGTTGCCCGGTCCCTGCTCCTGCCAACCTAGCAGTTCGAAAGCACGTCAAAGTGCAAGTAGATAAATAGGGACTGCTCTGGGGGCAAGGTAAACGGCGTTTCTGTGTGCTGCTCTGGTTCACCAGAAGCGGATTAGTCATGCTGGCCACATGACCTGGAACTGTCTGCGGACAAACGCCGGCTCCCTCAGCCTATAGAGCGAGATGAGTGCGCAACCCCAGAGTTGGTCACGACTGGACCTAATGGTCAGGGATCCCTTTACCTTTACCTTTACTACCAAAATGTATACCTACTGTTTCACTAAAGCACTTTCGACTTTGTGCGCTCATTTACCAAATGACTAGCAGCGACACTTTCATTCACAATGGTGGCGCTTATCAGACTCAACGACGTCACTTGTCATTGTCATTGGCACCGTGTACGAGGAATTAACTAAATTGGGGGGCGCTGGGCGGATCTCTGCACCCCGGCGTTGCATATGCTACAGACGGCCCTGCTATGACAGTTGGATGGTGTTTTGTAAGCCTCCTTCTGGCAATTCTTGCAGCCAAGCTGGTGCCAAATGTATTGCTCTGCTGTCCTTTGGACCACATCAGTGAGGCCAAGAGGGAGGTCTTGTTGTCTGGGCATCCCAGGACTTCCATGCACACAAACCAGGCTTGTGCTCTGGAGAGGTCACTTGGGTACTATTAATGCAGCAAAAACAATGTGAGAGGCAGGAGTTATGAGCTACCAGTCTCTGCAGCCGCAGCAGGTGCTGTGATTTTCCAGTGGTTTGATTTCACCCCCAGAGGCACACTTCATTGTCTCCCGAGACAGATGCCAACAACAGTGGTATGATGCTTCTGAATTGAAATTTACAGAGTGGCTGGCAGGAGGTATTTGACTGGTCAGCTAGCTAGTATCTTGTGAATTCATATTTCCAAGGTCCTAGTGCGGCATTCATTTCTCAGTCATGTCTCCCTGTAAGAAGGGAAACCCTGTGTCTTGTTTTGCCTCTTCTACATTTTACAAAAGTCAGAAACACTATTTCTGATTTCTGTAGAGAGGAACAAAAAATTCAGTACAGGTTCCAAGGCATTAGTGTGCTTGTTCATTACTAAAAATATTAATAGACCAGTCTTCCTCCTGACTGATACAAGGGGGAGGCACACCATAACACTGTTGCAAGGGACCCTTTTCAGAACACGGGCCACATTCCACTGTAGGGAACCTTCCAGGGACTGAGTGCCAGTGCTAGGTAGGGATCAGAGGCAGAGGGGAGGGGAGCAGCAAACACAGCTCTTACCTTTGTACAGTAGGCTCCATTCCAGCTCTGCAAAAGACAGAGGTTTCAATCCACTTAAGCAAGAAGAATGATCAAAGTTCAAGGAAATATTCCAACCAGGCAAATGCGCTTGAGGGTGTGGAGTACAGCTGGTGAGGAGTATGACCTGGAAGGAGACTGGTGGGCCACGCTTAACTTGTGGGCTGGAATAAGACCCAAAATTAGTTGCATTCACAGTAGACCTATTGAACCAATAGATTTAGCTATTTCGTTCCATTTATTTCAGTGAGTCAGCTCCGAGCATGAAGCATTTGGATATCGTTTCAGTGATTTAAAACATCGGCATACAAAAGTACGGTACTAAAAATAATTAAGCAAAGGAAAAGGCTGAACTACTAGTTTCACATTTGAAAAAAGTAAAAAGGTGAAGAGCACTTCTAAGTGGTCTTTATGTGTTGGGAGATCCCCTCCTCCTTCCACTAAATGGTGTTTCAAAGAAACGGATCAAACACATTATTCAGACTGCAGCCATTGTTTACAGTCTATTGCAAGTCAGAGATGTCACATAAAGCCCTGTACTTCGTGTTTGAGATGAGTTGTGTTTGCTTACAATCTGGTTTTAAATGGAGCTGTGCCAACAGGGATTAGTGTTTATATAAAGCAAGAAACCACTGGGAGTTTTGTATGTGTGTGTGTGAAATAATCCCACAGTCCACCAGTTCTAACATTAGCAACAAAAGTTATATAACTTGTCTCAGAGTCAGTAAGAAATCTGGTGCTGGGATTTTTTGACATCACAGCTGTTGAAGATGCCTCATGTCATTTGTTTGCTCAGTATTCTTACATCCTATTTAAAATGGTCACATAGATGTTTAGAAATATGCCAGTTTGTCATATGAAGACTGCGCACAAAAGGACGTCATTATGTTTGGGCACATAGATAAAGCAGATCGTTCCCAAAATTGACTTTCCAGGAAACCAGTATATCCCTTTGTAAATGTGTTAACCTAGGGACCGGAATCATACCCCCACAAAATAAAATGAACTGGAAATACCTTTTTAAATAAAAGCACAGACATGATGAAAGTATACTAACTTGGCAATAACTGATTAAAATAAGAAGCACCTAACCTGGAATTACAGTGCACCTTGAAGCATCAACAGCACCACTCCAAGCCATGGTTTGACAAGGACCGTGTTAATGCCCAGAAAGTTCTTGCTGCCACTTACAAGGCTTCTGTATCCAAGACCAAACCAACAGCTGCAGTGCACCTCCTCCAGCAGAAGAAAAGAGAAGCCATGAAGAAGCCATGGACATGACCTATCCAAGGAACCAAATCCAATGATTCAGCTACCTTCTGGCATATGGTCGCTCCCTGGGCTTCAGACTGAGGAGGCTTTCATAGATGACCTTAAGATACTGGGGAAAATATACAGGAGGAAACATTCTGCTAAGTACAAATCTGTGATAGCCCTTTATCGTTCAGAATCAACACCTTAAATCGGGACACATATGTAGCAGCGAAGATGAAAATGTTACTTTACTGGATGGTAGTTGCTCTCCTTAAGATGGTTAGCAAACAAAAAGTAAGGCTTTTTTGTTGCATTTCTTGTTCAGGATAGAGAATGGCATGATTCCAAGTCTCTGATAAAGTAGCTTTTCTCTAATCCATCCTTATCAGCTGTTTTATGTCTACTGCAGAATGAAGGTCTCTTTGGAGCTTTTTTATCCATTAGACACAGAGCAAAACATTTGGCCTAATTTAACACACTTAGCTGCTGAAGATCTGACAAAAAGAGAGGGAGGGGAAAAAACCCCTATCACAATAAGGTACAATGTAGAGTAAGTTTATGTTCGTTAGTTATATCCCAAAAACGGATAATTTACAGAGTCATTTCCCCTCTACTTGCCTGTGTTTTTTATATAAAGAATTTTAGAGGGTGGGGGAAGAGAAACAAACATGCTCCTTAAATTTCCAAAATCTACATAAGGCTGTATAATTTTCTTGTGGCTGAATTTCTTTCTTTCTTCTTCTTTTCTTTGGTAATTAATTTTTATTGGTTTCCAAAATAGAACATAAGAAAAGAAGAAGAAAACACAAATAAAATTCAACGAAACACAACCAGGTACAACCTTCATACAAGTGGCAGGCCAATACAAACGACTGAATAGAATGTAAAACGAAGGGCTTACAAAATCCATACATTAGAAAACACCTTAGAAACATGTCTGTTGTTGTACAACTTATTTGTAACAGCAATAAAGGTCCCCCACTTAGCCAAGAATGTGCCTTTGGCTGTGTATACACCATACCTCTAAAACACATTCTTTCCCTCAAAGAATTCTAGGAACTGTCATTTGTTAAGAGTGGCTAGGCATTGTAACCGTCAGGGGTAACTACTTTTAATTTTAATTTTAAATCATTTACTTTATTGCCGACGGTGTTTTAAACTATGTACTGACATGTAAACCAAATGCTTAAAGCTTCGGAATCTGGTGCAGATCTGGGTGTAGTGGTGATATCCTGCACTGATGATGTTCTGCTACAATCACGCCTGTCACACTCCACACTGAGGGATTAAAAGTCTTGAGGCTAATGCAATAGCTCTATTGTGTTGATGAATAAGGAATGGTAGAAAAAGGTTGCAACCCTTGCCGTAAGGAAACTTGTAAGAACTTGTGATGGGCCTTGTGACAAGCCCTATGTTCAAGTACTTTAATACTTCCTCTCACAAGAGTTATTTCAAAGACTACATGGACTCAGATACATATGTGGGCCTCTGTGAGGCTTAAAACCTGCCCCAAACATGGAAATACCTTATTACACATTCAGACAGATTCTGTTTGACATGTCACAATGTTCCCAGAAGGTCTTTTTGGAAAGTATAAGAGATCCAGAATTTACCTGACAGTTTACATATATGTCCTCATGACCACTGCTGGATTTATGTATACGCTAAACAAGCTATAGCTTAGGGCCCCACTCTCTGCCCCCCCCCCCGAAAAATTTAAAGGGAAAAAACACACCTGGATGTACATTTCCAATATATAAGATAAAAACAAAACAAAACAAAACATGTGTTTGCATTATTAAGTTTGTTATGAATAAAACATCATTTTATGTTAGAGCTTAATAATTGTTTCACTATTAATATACTTCTTAATTGTATTTGAATTCAAAAATTACTTTGATAAAATGCATATTTTGTTATGTGCAAATGGCTTTAGATACCTATTAGGTCCATAAATTACCATATAGCATATATTCAACACAAAAAAACAGCGACAATTTGTTTTTGACAAAGGACAGCTGGACATATAAAGGGCCCCATTACCTTCAGTAGCTTAGGGCCTCATCAAACCTAAATCTGGCCCTGCTCATGACTGCTTCAGTTTGCCAAACTGGCACTCTTACAAGTTCCTTATATGTAAGGAATCAAGCCTTCATTGTGTCAGCACCTACACTTTGGAATTCTCTTCATTGCACTGTTTTCAGCAGCTGCTAAAAAACCTTTTGTTAAAGCAAATCTAGCCCGACATGTAAATCTGAAAAGTATTTTAATATGTAATTAAATTTTATAATGTGTTTTTTAAAACAACAACAACACCTGCTTATTTTATTTTGGAAAATAATTAGGCCAACTTGTTTTAGCATCTGATTTTACTGTTAATTTTAATGTATATTTCATGTTAACCTCTTAGAGCTTTGGATGATTAAGTGATATATAATTTTGTTATATAAAACAAAATAGAGTGAAAAACACTGAAAAATAAGCTCAAAGCAGTTCGCACATTACAGAAGTAAGTAATTTATCTGTTTTAACAATGCTAAACACTGTATCCCCAATATGCAGTTCTTTCCTTTTTCTATCTTCTTCCCTTGTCATCACCACCATTATTTTATTTCATTAATCACCTTCTATACAATTGTCTCTTTAATTACTTCAATCCTATTAATTTATGACTATTGACTATTTAACGTAGGATTCTTATGAGATATTGCAGGTTAAAAGAATGGCAACCTCCTCCTATTATCCACTAGTTATTGCTCCTGTGCAGAAAATTTTCAGAGAATCCTTTCTTCTTAACAGAAACATGACTTGAAGTCGAAATGACACATTAACTCCAGCTTTGATGCTTCGCTTATACCTTGACCCAGGATATCTTTTGCATAACTGTTAATGCATCTCGTGCTATGCACCAGTACCTCGCTAAACAGATGTTGCTTTGTTCAGTAATACAAAGGCACATGTGATTGGCTGGTGGATAGAAATAGTAGTATAAATTGGGATTTCTTTTATGTGTGGTTCAGTTCCTGGTGGAGGAAGGGATAACAAATGCTATTCCCTCTTTCTGGGAACATGAAGAAATAAAGGAATATCACATAAGAGATAACTTGCACACAAGTATGCACACACAGGTTTTTTAAAGAGTTAAGTTTGTGATGTAAAACAACAACCTAATCCCCATGCTTGGAGTTGGGATATTTAAACCGATATCTGGTTGATATTTTTACCCCACCCCATTGCAAGAATCTCCTGATCTGATGTTTTGAGAAAGGAGGGGGTGGAAACTACTCTTCTCCTCTTTCGCTCCTGCCTGCCTGTCTGACTGACTCTGTGTGGAGAGAGCCTTATCTATGTAGTGATTAGATGGCTGAGTGGGAGCTGTAACACTCATGCTAGCCAGTAGTTCTTAGTTTGTAGTAGCTATTAGAAATAAAAGGAGTTATGCTTCACACCTAGTTTCCGCGTTATTTATACTCTGCTGAGTTTGGTGCTCTCAATGCACAGTTGTGAGTCCAGTGCACTGAGGCCTGCTTTCCAGGATTGGAAGGTCTCTGTAAGTGCTCCAGTCGCCTAGCCCAGTCGGGGCAGAACCAGTTATTGAGTCCAGTCGCTGACATCGGTTGACAGGTACTAGGGCATGTTGTACCCAGCTCCAAGAATTGAGGATTTTGGCTAATTCTGGAGAGTTGCACTTTCTCTGAAGAAGCAGGTACAAAGCTGACGGCTGCTCTTGGAACCATCTTTGACCATAGAGGCCCAGGTAGCCCAGGTGAAGAGTGCCAAAGGGAGGGCCTTCCTGCCTCTTTCCCAAAACCTAGTTAGCACTCTCCAAACATTAGGAAGGAGATGTGAGGGCTCTAGGACCCAGCCAGAGCCTCACCTCCTTCCCAAAGCCTGGTGCCTCCCTGACATGTCTTTGGGAAGGTGGCTTTGGGCTCAAGTCAAATTTTGGCCTCGCACAGGGCACCATGGTACCAAGGCCTGCCCCTGAGGGGCTTATCACCAGATTAGGTGGTGTGTCAACTGCACCCTTTCCTGGACAGAGATAGCTGTAACAGATACTTATAACCTTGGCATTATCAGCACCATGCTGTAACCAACTATACGATGGTTTTATTGCGTATTGTAATTGTATGTTTTCGCTATGTGTGTTTATATTCCAACACTTGTGTAATTGGTTTTTAAACTTGCAAACTGCTTAGAAACCTGCTTTGGCATTTAGTGGTACACATGCATATGTATAATAATGATGATGATGATGATGATGATAATAGTTCAGGCAACTTATTCTGCTTTCACAACAGCATTGAAATGGGAGTCTGTGGGAAAGAATGTTATTGGAAAGAAGATTCATTTACTTGAAAGCTCAATGAGAAAACCAACCACCCAACTCTGAGCTTCATTTCAGTGTTTTGTTGACTTTCTAACCTTTATCCAGAGGTAACAATAAAGCAGTGGTGTTTGGGTTTTCATGGACACAAAGTTGTCTGTAAGAACTGGAACTTCAACAAGAATTGCACAACTATTTTTGTTTCAAATACTGTCTGCTAGATGTCTGCCCTCTGGTGGTTAAGAAACACCATCACTCTGCAAAAAATATTCTTTAAAACAGGACTTCCCATACTGTGGATTGCAAGCTTCATTTGGGAGGTCTGTGGTTTCAAACAGCCCAACCCGAGGATGCCAGGATTGAACCTACAACCTTCTGCACACAAAGCAGATAGTCTATTGCTGAGCTATTACCCTTCCCTATGCACTGACATTAGTGTTTAAAGCCCTAAATAACACAGGCCCCAAATATCTGAATGATCGCTTCCTTCCCTACAGACCCTCTCAAGTGTTAAGCACACGGGGCCCTCTTGGTAGTTCTGCCAACCTCATAAGTTTGGGGTGGTTGCTCAAGAGAAGGCATTCTCTGTGGCAGCTCCTAGGTTGTGGCTGTCAACCCTCATGTGCCTGTCACCTTCATTGTGCAGTGTTCATGGTATGCTGAAGATGCACCTCTTTGTCCTGGCCTTTGACACTGGACATAAGTGTTTTCAGGACCCACCCTATTCCTGTGACTGTGATTGGTTTAAACTGTTTTTATGCTTAATTTCAGATTGTTGTAGCTGTCCTGGGTCCTGCTGCCGAAAGGTAGATAATACATTTGGGGCTAGATTCAACTAAATATTTGTGCTAGTGGGAGCCACTGCAACAAATCCTGCTAGCGCAACAGGACATTCTTAAATTGAGATTCCTGAATTGCAAGGGATCAGACTGGATGATTCTCATGATCGCTTCCAACTCTATAGTTCCATGATTATATTTTTCCTTCCCTCACATCTACTCATTGCTGCCAGATGGATGTTCTCTGTGGTTCCTGTGCACTTGAGGGCTCCTCCAGCCGGTTTATTTATTGAATATTCATCCTCATTTACTTGCACAAAGCTTACACAGAGGTGTGATGATATCTGATCTTTAATGAGCATGCAGTCTGAGTGGTTTGTAGGGAGGTTATCTGGCAATGAGCATCCACCCTGATTTGCTTGCAATGTATCTATGTGTCTTCCTGTTGATCATTCAATAATTCCACACTTTCCTGTCACTTTCCAAACTTCAAAAAGTCTGAATCCAAACTCTCTTATCCCAGAGGATCTTGAGTTTGCAGAAGTACAAAAAATGATAAACAAAAACCTTGAAGGGGAAGGCTCAAAAAAGCTGTCTAATGATGACTTTGAGGTGTCAGTAGTGAAAGGGAAAATGGGCGGTGGTGGGGAATGGAATGGGCTGTTTTGAGGAAATGATTGGCTGGAGCCCTGAACAGGAACAAGCCTATCAGAAGGGAGGATACAGTGAACATCTTCTTGCAGCTCCCACAGTCATTTGAAATACCAAGAGTTATTGAGAAAGGCAGAGGCTAGAAACATTTTGTTAAATATCCTATGTTCATCTTTGTTCCATCACTTATTTTTTTTTTTTTAAAGTATATTTATGTGAACTATATTTGCGTAAAGTATCACTGGGAGATCCCAAGCTAAGTTATTAGCCTGAATCCCAAGATAAGGTAACTTCTCTAAGTTCCCATCTGCTTTCTCTCCATCAGGAGTGCCAGCTTGGCCCTGCGACCGTGGGTGCCTGGGGTTGTGGGTGCCATTCAGCATGCATATTCAGCATCCATATGGGCACCTGAAGGCCTCTTAAAAGGGGGTCCTTCTGAGCTGGGGGGGTGAGGAGGCAATGAATGTGGAACTTTCATTCTGTAAGTTAACTTATCTTCAGATCCAGGCCCAATTTGGGGCACATTTGCCCTTCTCCAGCAGCTTTAGATGGGACTCCAGTGGCTCTGATGGATAATGGTAGACTCTGGACTTATTGGTCTGATTGGGGCTGGGTGGGGAAGAATAGACTGCAATCATTTATTTAGATATTATTGACTTATTTCCAAATGTGTTGATCCCACCCTGTTGAATCTGGGGACTTGCCTGCTCATTCTGAGCCAAGCCCTGAATTTCTGCTCCCAAAATCTTACCCTAATGGCACCACTGATGGACCCAGGCACCAGCTGATAGCAAATATGCCAATGCCAGTAGCCACATTTTTATTAGGATTGCTTGTCCACAATACGTTCCTATGTGGTTGTGGAAGCACGTTATGAGAATTAATAGTTTCTTCTAGAATACTGATACAGTCACTGGGTTGTTATTTTGGGTGAGATATTTCTGATGGATTCACTGCTATTTTTAATTTGATTTAACTGCTGAAATAGTAATGGTATTGAGTCATAGTTATTTGCAGTCTTGGTCTTACATAGCTATTTCAAGTCTAGACTGGATCCGAGTGATGCACAGAAGCCACACAGAAAAGTGTTTCAGTTTTAAGGCAAAATAGACCTCTCTTAGTGTGCCACTCATATACCTGAGTTTATATTTATCAGTTAAACAAGACTTAGATTTGACTGCACTTCTCTGCAGTTGACTTACTCATTAGGTGCAAGTAGTTTGATCTGGCATTTTGGGAACTTGATTTCCTTGACCATTTTTAACGGGAAGTTTATTTATTGATCTTGCACAATTCAGCAAAGTTTTCATATCTGAAATTGAGATCCTTGAATCAGAGGTACATACGGCTTGCAATAAATCAACTTTTTATTAGTTCGTACCTCACAGAGAGGACTCTCTCCACTAGAAACTGGAGTCATGCAATAAAGCTGAATGTTGTGAGATTCAGAACAGATAAAAGGAGGTCTTTATTTATACATCACCTTGTTAATCTATGGAATTTGCTCCCACAAGGGGCACTAACAGCCACCAACTTAGATGGCTATCAAAGCAGGTTTGACATATTCATGGAGCATCAAGCTAAGTTCTACCTCTGCTATCAGAGGTAGACTGTCCATTGTGAATGTCCATTGCTGGGAATCACAAGTGACTCAGATTCTGCTTGTGGTCTCTGACAGAACACTATTCTGGACTGGGTGGTTTTTGGTTTGATCCAACAGGGCTTTTCTTCTCTTTATAAAAGTCATACTCTGTGTTCAAAGTTTCAGAATTTTAAACTGATCATATTGCTAATTGTAGCAAATTTGCTTATTATAAGAAATTTCATACTGTAGTGAAATGGCACCCCCCCAGTCCCCCCCCCACTGCCTTTCTTATGCTTTTGCTCCTTAGATACAAATGAAAGGCAAAAGAGGGATAAATATCCCATTTGTAGATAAACTTAGTGCCACTAGATCACCCCTTACCAGACAGAGTGCAAGGGGACCACTGTTACAGCTGTAGTCCAGGCATGTTTCATATGTTGCCTTGGCAATGTAACAATTACCGGGGGGGGGGGATTCTTCTTGGTTGAAGTTCATATGCTAACATATCCCAGAAGTGCAAACATGTGCAAGCATCCACAGCATCAGGGCTAATCCTAAAGCATAAGAAGTAAACATGTGATTGGGCCAGGCTATACGTTTGGGGCTCATATGTGTTACCACTGTAATATGGAGCACTGTGCATACAAAAAAAGCATATTCACTGCACGCCATAACACCAAAGTAATATATTTCAGATAACAGCTCAGGAATGGTTGCTATTAGAGCAGGGGTGGGGAACCTTTTTGACCCGATGGGCCAGATTCTTATCACTTTCGCAGACCAACTTTGACTGACAGGTGTGTTGTCTCACCCACCCCTGGTGTCATAATGATGTCAAGTGATGGACACCTGTCCCTTGCCCCAGTAACTCAGGAAGCTGACCATTGGCCCATCCAACTCAGTATTGTCTATACTGGTGGCATGTCTCCTGGGTTTTCAGCAAGGAACATCTTCCCTCCTACTTGGAGATTCCAGGTATAAAACCAGGTACCCTATGTATGCAAAGCCTGGTTTGCTTTCAGGGTATTTATACATCTTTTTATTCATCATTTGTCCCTCCCATGCTTTTCAGTGCATTTCTCTGTTGCTCTCCTAATTGCAAAAAGTCTTTTGCTTTTTAAAAAGTGGATTTGTTATGCTATGGCTACAGAGCACTTTAATCCTATTGAATTGTGTTAGCCTAAATTTCTGGCATACACTTGAATTCCTCCCCCGAAATAGTGACAGCCTGGAGGCACCCAGATATTGCATGTAGCCTTAGTTGTCTCCACCCAAAGACAACTTTGCAGCATCCTGAACAGCCTCTTGAGATTTCAAGGTAGGAAAGGGGCCTCGGTCAGTACACTTCTTTGCTGCCAGAGGGAGCCTGTGTTCCTTCAGTAAATGTGTGACTTAACGAACACACATTCATATCTGCTCCTTTCCGAATGAATGAAAAGTGCTGCTTGTGGATCCGTCAAAAACAACAGCGGTCCTTTCCATTAGCATCTACATCAGTTAATGAAACTAGTTTCCCTAGGATTGCCTGAAACTGATCTTCAGCTTCTAGGTCTTGGTTATTCCTGCCCCAAAGTGGATCAGTCCTTTTGGGCTTGTTTTGGTTTTTTTTAAAAGGAGAGAGAGAAAAAAGAAGTCAGGAGAAATGGGCAGGAGGGGAGGCATTGCCAGAGGGATGGAGGGAGGGAGGGAGGGAGGGAGGAGAGAATATTGAACATACGGTTTGAGAGCAGAGATGGATAAATTTGCTTCCATTTGCATTTTAATGTAAACCTACCTAATTTGCATTTGCAGGGCTGAATGACAAGGGATTTGCCTTTTAGCCACCCCAAATCATTGCCACCCAAATGGTAAAATGGTAAATGGTAAAGGACCCTTGGGCAGTTAAGGCCAGTCAAAGGCGACTATGGGGTTGTGGCACTCATCTCACTTTCAGGCCAAGGGAGCTGGTGTTTGTCCACAGACAGCTGTCCGAGTCATATGGCCAGCATGACTAAGCCGCTTCTGGCGCAACAGAACACCATGACGGAAACCAGAGTGCACAGAAATGCCATTTACTTTCCTGCCACAGTGGTACCTATTTATCTACTCGCATTGGTGTGCTTTCGAACTGCTAGGTTGGCAGAAGCTGGGACAGAACAATGGGAGCTCACCCTATCATGGGGAGTCAAACCACCAACCTTCTGATCAGCGGTTTAGACTACAGCGCCACCTGCGTCGCTGCCACCCAAATGACTAGGATGTGAGAAGGCGCACCTGGTCAAACAAGGCTAGCAAGAGGCATTCCCACTGCATACCATGGCTACCCAGCTCTGAACCAATATGCAGCAACTGAGCCCCAGTTGGGTTATGTGAGCAGTAAGAAATGGCAAAAAATATCCATCTGAGCCTCTCAGCCGATCTAATGTATAAACCCCACGTACATCACGTTTCTTCCATGAATAAAGCTGTCTTGCTTATCTTCAAATCTGGATTACCCCATAAAGCTAATTCAGCATGAGCATATGGATCAAATTGTAACTGAAGAGACAATATACAGCATTTCTGTCTAGTTGCTAAAACTGAAGGTGGCATCAGAACCATAGGAGACATCTATGTAGGGCAGTGGGGAGACACTGCCCCCCAATGTTCTATGTTTCCCGCTGAAAGTATGGCTGCAATTTTCCCCTGATTTTATTGTTTTATCTTTCTGCAAGCCACTTTGAAGGTTGTTGTTTTTTTTACAGTCAAGCGATATAGAAATTTTATGAAATAAATAAAATAAAAGTATTTCCTGAACTTTCTTGCCAATCCGTTTCATGCAAAAAAGCCAAAACCCACCTAAGGGAGACATAATAATCTAAATACATTGTTATGCTTCCTCCCACATCCCTGAATAGTAAGAAGTTTCTTTAAAAGAACCCCCCCCCACACTTTTAAGAGATGCTGTTGCAATTTTCAGAAACACAGATAGCATTAGAAGTATTTAAATGCTCTGCTCTGCTCAGGAAGCCTTGTAAAACAAATATTCTCTTCCAGGAAACTATAAAAAGGATAAATCAGCCAGCTGCAGACCATTTAGTATACTAACAGCTATCTTCAGATGGAAATCATGGTTTATCAACAACGTGGATGCTCATTACATTTTAGAATATCCAGATTTTTTTCTAGTAGTTCTCCTGTGCCTTTTAACAGCTGCATGTGAAGGAACAAATAAGCAGGTAAAGTTGATGGAATAAGCAGGAAATTATTATCACTGAGTGAATTTTCTTCAGCTCTGCAGATGTTAAAAGCATTTGAGTGTTGCCAGGGAAAGAAGTCTAATATTTTAATATGGCATAATAACATGTTCTATCTATGCTACATCCACAGGGCTGCAGAAATCTTAAGACATGCTAAACTAAGGCTGCCATGTTGGAACAGGCCCACAGGCAAGAATCAAGGCTAAGATAGCTGCAAACCAGAGCACTCCTAGGTGAATAACAGCAGCAAATAAAAATTAGTTAGCTGGTCATAGGCAGGTGGGATTCAGAATGCTGACAGCCTAGGTCTAATTCAGATGACCACAATGGTGTGGGAACTGCTGCAGCAATGTGACTCCTACATCACTCCACAATGCAGGACACTCTTAGCAGACTCTGTAAGGCTGGAGGAGCCAGGGCAAGAAGGCTTATGGTGTTATGGGAGGGTAAAGCAACTAGACAGGATCCAAAAAGTGAGTTTCCTCAGAATTCTTGACTTGTCAGTGCACCTAGTTAGCCCTCAGCTGGTTCTGACCCAGCCTGCTCAGGTGTCCAAGATACCTGCCTGACATTTAGCAGTTCCTATTTCCATCAGAAGAGACCACATTCACACGCAAACAAAAGATATATGCGACAAAATACTCTTTATTATTATTATTATTTAAAAATGTAAATAAAGAAGGTCTTAGGATGTGCTGCATTATGGACCATATTCAAGAACCTAAAGTGAGCTCAGGATGGAAAGATGTTTGACCTCTGAGTGCACTGATTCAGCACATCCAGCCCCGAGGTGAACACTGGGCTGATTACCACCAATCTTCCTAGCAGAGTGGAGGATAGTCAAGATCTGCACAGGTGGCAAGTTCAAAAACAAGGGACTGCTTACTGCTAGAAAAGCTCTTGCAACTTTGTATTGTTTAGTTCCTCCCTTGATTAAATAGGCTATTCCTGCTCATTTTCTGCTTTCAATGATCAAGATTTTTTTTAGCCCAGTAGATGTACTGAAAGTGCTTTATCACATCAGACTTTGAACCTAGATTGTCCATCTCTGGACATTTGGAATGTTGATCATCAGGTCACTGTGGTTCTTTATACACAGTGGCAGGAATGTGAGGTTAACGTACACTAAATCAGACCGCTGTGACATCTAGCTTAGTATTATGTAGTACAGTGGTACCTTGGGTTAAGAACTTAATTCGTTCTGGAGGTCCGTTCTTAACCTGAGGTACCACTTTAGCTAATGGGGCTTCCCGCTGCCGCCACCGCACGATTTCTGTTCTCACCCTGAAGCAAAGTTCTTTACCCGAGGTACTATTTCTGGGTTAGTGGAGTCTGTAACCTGAAGCATCTGTAACCTGAGGTACCACCGTATGTTAGGATTTTTCCGTTCCACCTTAAAAGGGAGCAGGCTTTGTGAGTCACAGAGTCTGCGTATTTCCTGTTCACAGGATGTTTCTGTTGTGTCTTTGTTTTCCTTTCGCTCTCTGTTGCCTGAGCAGACTGAAGCAGGCAGTCATGTTTTTTCTTTGTTCTGACTAACGCCGAATAAACTTATAAATAATGCTCTCCTGCTGTGCATCTTTCGCTGTGTGAATTCTGCTGATAGAGCGTGCATCAGCTCAGGAATGTGGCAAGCTATTTTCTGGAGCTCGTGTCACTAATTGCTGATACTGCGTGTCTACGGGAGATCGATGGACGTCCGGAGACGACGTGGGGGCCATGATGGGCTTTATCTCCCTGGCAGTATCCCAACACCGTATACAGTTAATAAAGGGCAGTGGCTCTGTAGAATCTCAGGCAGGTTCCCCTGCCCCCCCCAATCATGCACTCTGAGATCCTTTAACTAGAATGCCAGACACTGAACTAGCAGCTTTCTGCATGTACTGAGCTATGACTGTTCTCTGAATTACCTTCTTTGACTAATATCTGGCTAGCAGATTTGATTTGATACTACTGTAGCAGAAGCATTCTTATTTTCCCATTTAAAGCAGCACCACAACCTTTCTGGATCCCTTGAATACTGCAATCTTATGTACACTTGTTTGGGAGTAAGTTCCTTTGGGATTTACTTTGGAGTAAAGCTGCATAGGATCAAGCAGTGCATCTTAGCAAATGGGTGACAGTGAACAGACTAGGTGGATCTTTTATTACTTTCAGAAAGAATTAGCATCAGATGTCTCCAGTTCTACTCTGATCCTTTGAATGTAAGCATGAGCAAGATCAATCAGTGTAATGAGCACAGTGGAACAGAACATGTTTTGCAACTGTTTGTCAGAAGAGGATAACCTTGTTTTCTGATCTCTGCAGAAGATGCAATAGAACTTGCTTCATCCTGCTACTGGTTGCCAGATGGCAATTCTCCCTAAAGGAACAGGCTATGCAAATCATAGGTTTCTGCATATTTTCTCTGATATATACAGTATAAGAAGAATGTTTCTCACAGGCAGGCATGAATGTTAGAGCCAAGAATTTCCTGTAACAGTTTCCTCTTCAGAAATTGATTTCATTCTCCAGTTGAATTAAATCTGGAACTTGTTTAAATCCCTTTCTTTTAGATCTCGTTCAGGTAAAAATGGTGAGGTGTGAGCTATATAGTGACTTTTCTTTTCACTGTTCCTCCTTGCTCACCCCCACCCAAACCTACAAAAGGGATTATAGGGGTGCACATACATTTTACACCAGAAGGGGAAGAAGGTAGGTGCTGAATAAATTTGTGCCATTCCCTTGTCATTCTTTGAGCTGCTGGCGGGGCAAGGGGAATGAGGCTGGGAGCCAAGCAGAGAATAGAATTTCAGCAATGGATGCTGTCTCACCAATAGAGAATGCCAGTTAGTTAGCAGGCCAGCTTCAAGGTTTTACTCTTTGTATATAAATAAAGCATTTTAATAGTTTGGGACCAATTTACTTAAGGATCACCTTGCCTCAAACAGGCCTATTCAACCACTTTGATCTGTGGAACTTGAAGTTTTATATCATGCTTGTTCTGCACCTCCGAGGAGCTGATTATTAGTGTGACAGCAACTTTGTTTGGGAACTCCTATCCTATTCACATCAGACAGGTGTTTGCATTGTTTTAGATGCCTGCCGGATTTATTTTGCTTAATCTCACCAAGCCTATCCAGATATAGAATTTCATCAGCTGTATTTGCTTGAAATGTTTTGCTGATTTTATTTGCATTTTAATGATAATTGTTTCATGTTTTTGATTTGTTTGTGGATTTTATTTGTGCTGTTGTTTATTTACTGCTTGGAGAGCTCAGTGATTAAGTGATATATAATTTTTTCTTCTTTAAAAAATTGAAACAAATTGTTAAGGGGTCACTGTCATTGAGGCTGAAGTGTGTGGTAGGGGTGCCATTTTTCTACTCTGAGGTTCCCCACTGGAGATTAAGCTTTCCATAGGATTCTTCTTAAATGGGCCTGTGACACACAATATTATGAGTAGGTTCTGCTGCCGATCAGAAGGTCGGCGGTTCGAATCCCCGTGACAAGGTGAGCTCCCGTTGCTCGGTCCCTGCTCCTGCCAACCTAGCAGTTTGAAAGCACGTCAAAGTGCAAGTAGATCAATAGGTACTGCTCTGGCAGGAAGGTAAACGGCATTTCCGTGCGCTGCTCTGGTTCACCAGAAGCAGGTTAGTCATGCTGGTCACATGACCTGGAAGCTGTACGCCGGCTCCCTCGGCCAATAAAGCGAGATGAGCGCCGCAACCCCAGAGTCGGTCATGACTGGACCTAATGGTCAGGGGTCCCTTTACCTTTACCTCTGCCCTTCCAGCTGCCAAGAGTGTTCCTAAATGCACCCGTTTATTTTGCCTCTTTAGGAGTCAATAGCGGCTATGCACTAGCATGGGAGAAAGTAAAGGGAAGTCCACAGGAACAAAAAGCTGCTGAGAAATTTGGGGGAGAAACTTGATTTCATTGCATTTTAATGAGGAACTACCTACTTCACACATTCCAAGCCAATATGTGAACTGAAACACAGCTATTCTTTGAAATCCATGTATCTCCAGATTTCACAGTGCACTTCTCCAACCAACTAGTGTACTGCATATTCAAATGTTTTCTTCTTCTTCTTTGGCAATCACTCGTAGCCAAGTAAGATTGTCTTCCATAAACATGGCTTTAACAATGAGTCCGTAAGTCTGTGGAGGCCAATTCTGGATCCATATGTCCTTCCACAGTGGGGACACTGGTTTCCGGGCAGGGGTTGATCACGGTGTGGATTTGCCAAGCGTGCCTTCCTCTTAGCACGTTTCTTCCTTTTGTCCTGAGTTTGAGTGTCTTCAAAGCCCATGACATCTTAGGTAAAGGCTGTTCTCCAATTGGAGCGCTCACAGGCAAGTGTTTCCCAGTCGTTGGTGTTTATATTATATTTTTAAAAATTTGCCTTGAGACAATCTTTAAACCTCTTTTGTTGACCACCAGCATTATGCTTTCCATTTTTAAGTTCGGAAAAGGGTAGTTGCTTTGGAAGATGATAATCAGGCATCCACACAACATGACCAGTCCAACGAAGTTGATGTTGAAGAATTATGGCTGGTGATCTTTGCTTCTTCCAGTCCACTGGTATTAGTTTGCCTGTCTTCCCAAGTGATGTGTAAAATTTTTCCAAGACACAGTTGATGGAATCTTTCGAGGAGTTGGAGATGGTGTTTATAAGCGGTCCATGTTTCACAAGCATATAGTAGGGGAAAGGATACATAAAAATGCATGCTCTCATGAAAATAGCACATACTGTTTTAGGGGAAAATGCTTGCAAAAATGTGAAAGGTAGTCAAAACCTGTGCATAAATATGTGTACCTTAGGAGAAATTTGCCTAATAATTCTGATGAATTTTTATGAGGTCCCCCCCCCTTAATTGCAAATTGCTGCTTCTATTATGATTGGAGAAAATGAGAAATGGAGAGAAACCCAAATTGCCAGATTCATCCATCCTTTACTATACCTCTCAGCTTTTATCTGCACCTCTTTTCTGTGTTTTATGGCTTTGCAAGGCTGTACTTTTAATTGTTCCCACAGTGCTTGGAACTGGCCATATGCAAGCAGAGGCTGCTCTCTCTGGATCCTTCCTGCCTATTTGGTTTTACTTAACACCCTTCAAGGGAGCTGTGTAGCCTAGCTGTTCCACCAACCAGCTTCTCTACATCATCCAGTCTGATTTCTCACTGCCTTTTTCTTGCAAGACCTGTTGGCCAAGAAAACCGTCAGCTCTTCCTTGTAATTGCTGCTTATGTTTCTCACTTTCCCAAGTGTATCTTGACCTGCTAGCCTGAAGGGATCATTAAACTTTGCCCAGAACTCTTACTGTAAAACTGTTGAATAATGCTCTTGGAAAATGAGCATGGTTTTGCATTGTTTTGCTTGTGAAATGAATTCCAGTTAGCAGAGAGTCTCTCCTACCACCTTCTTCATTGATCTACTCCCTGCCACCCTACATTTGCCTCTCAAGCAGATCTTTTTCTTCTTCCTTTTAGTAAATCTCACTTACTGTGCCCATGACATACAGTAAATAGGGCAGTATTCCAGCGAAGTATTGTATTGTGTTTTGAGAAATATGCTTTTTTAAAAACAGCCTTGCTCTTGTATTCCCCTTGAAGACCTGGAGACCATTTAGGCTTCAATGCACGTCCATTAACTGGCAAAATGTGGGAGCAAATTAGGAGCCATTTTCTGGTGTGGATTCTGTGAGAAGTAGCTAGCCATCCTCAAGAATTATTTGCACTGAAGCAGGTTAGCAATTTTTCTGAAATAATTAATCAGAGCACCTATGAAAAACCCTTTGAAGGAAAGGGTTTGCAGATTGCTGCATTAGTCCCCATCTATAGACTCAGGCTCAGGAGAATTTGCTCTCATGATGTCCTAGTTAAATACATTGCAATTGTTTCGGGTTTTGCCATTTGCTGCAAGCATGGGAATCTGCAGTGCACTTCCCAGCCACCATTGGCAAGTGATGGTAGTGATGGAGAGAAAGTTGCTTCTCAGTCACCACACACTGGGCAATGGTGGGGACCAGGATTCAGGCCAAAGGTACTGTGCCGGTACAAAGGAGCCTATAGCAATGTAGGGTGACGATATGACATGCTGAGTGGGTGTGCTTGGCCCAATATACCTGAAGGAGCATCTCCACGATCCAGACACTGTGGTCCAGCTCCAAGGGCCTTCCCTCCCTGTGAGAAATGAAGCTACAGGGAACCAGGCAGAGGACCTTCTTGGTAGTGGCACCTGCCCTGTGAAATGCCCTCCCATCAGATGTCAAGGAAATAAACAACTATCTGACTTTTAGAAGAAAGCCCTGTTTAGGGAAGTTTTTAATGTTTGATGTTTTATCATTTCATTATTATTATTAATATTCTGTTGGGAGCCTAATAATAATAATAATAATAATAATAATAATAATAATAATAGACCTTTGCAGAGGCATAGCTTTGGAACAAATGGAGCCACTGTTTGTCAGTAGTCGCTTAGCAGCCTCAGTTCTTCAGATGGCTATCAGATGGCTAATTTCTTCCAGAATGCTGGAAAACTATACATATGGAACCAGGAGATTCAAGGTGCCCCTTCATAATAATAAATGAAGATCTGCTCACTTCATGTGAGCAATGCCCCGTCTTTCTTTCCTAAATGCTTGAAGATAGCCAACATACTCTCAAACTTCACACTGGCCTAACTCCATAAGCAAGCTAAGTGGCTGGCAATTCTGAGTGGCTGGCAATATTTTTAGGGCTATGAATGTACAATCCAAAAAATGTTCTGTAAGATCCCTTGCAATGTTGCCCCTCTGTTAGTAATGTTTATATTGAGTTATCACACAGCAGGTGTTCATAGCATTGTGGTCAGTTGCTCAGGAAGGACAAAAGAAAATACTCTTTTGCTTTACTGTAAAACCCTATTCTGTAATGTGCCTTGCCACAAAATAAAGGAGAAACAGTGAGGTACCAATAATCAGTTGCTTGTGTAAGTCATGGTATGGATGTTCACCAAAAGTACTTCCTAATAAGGATAGCCCAGCTACATCAGACCAACTAGATGTCTCTAGGAAGCCACAGTACATGTGACAATCACTGTATCTGGATTATTATGAGCTGAACTACATTGCTGTGAAAATGTGCCTTTGACCTTTAGATTCCTTCTCCCCTAAAGGTTTTCTCCCATTAAAAATCATTATTGTGCCTAGAATATATTCAGATTGTGTGCATTATAGTGGATAAGAAGTGAAGAACAGAGCAAAAAGAAGAAGAAAAGAAACCAGAGACTGACTTTTATTCAGTAGCCATTCTGCTATATTGCTGTACAGAGTCCTTCAGAATTGTAAGTGTATAATTTTTCAGAATTGTGCATGTCCATGAATAAGATATTTTCCCTTAAGACCTATATTTGTTCTTGTGCCATTACAGTATAAAGCTTAGTAGACAGGTGATTTTCTGCATTGGAATGTCCTTGAATAATCCTCTCCTATATACTTTAGAAGCTCTCCTTTCCTACAAGAGAGTTCCTTGATTATACATTACCCAGACTTTGCTTGCCTGCTGCCATTGAACTATATTACTGAATAGCAGTTCCTTTTGAATTAGACTCTTCTCCTGTACTTTTCTGACCCCCTTAGAGAAAACTGTGCTGGGCTGTGAATGGCTAGCATGAGTTATCTTTTATTCATTAGGATGCTAAATGTTATTGAAATATATGCTTAATTATTCCCTGCTGAAAACAGTGGTGTTCATGAACAAGTGTTTTGCATTTCACTATGTCCTGCTGCTAGCATAGTTAATAATGCATGTAATAAAAATCAGAAACTATTATTGCAGAAATAATAGAACTTATTAACATGATTCAATTTAGGAAATTGTTACTTCTGTCTTTCAGGAGCCATGAGCAGCCGTCTCTGAATAATTCAGGTGGCTAATCGTTATATGGAACTTTAGAGCTGAAATGCCAACATTTCCTGTTTATTTAGAAAGAAAATCACTGCACACTGTGCTGCGAGTGCCTTCATCTTGGCATAGTAGTTCAAGAATTCCAGTGCCACCCCAATGATTCTATCCTGGGGAAAAAGCTTGCCACTTCCCCACCCCCCTTATGGGCAGAAATTTAATGGGCAAAGCTTTCCTCACTACTGCATTTCCATGCTGGCAAGAGTTGAATTTTTGCCTATCATTCAAGTTGTTGAATGCACAAAGCCTCTGCAGCTGAAGGGATATGAGATATAGTTGGGGTATTTGTTGGTTTTTTTCCCCAATCTCATGGGGAACACATGCAAAAGTGAGCAGCAGAGCAGTGGATGAGCTAGTAGCCACTCACGCACAAGTCAAAGGTATCCATAGTACACACAGCCCTCTGTCTGCATCCAGGCAAGCCAGAGACACCATCAAAGAATGCATTCCAGATGAGCAAAAGCCAAAGCATGTTAACACTATGAAATAAAGGATCTCAGTCTCTTTGCCTGAGAACATGCAAGGAATTTAACTCCAGTAGAGAGTTAAAATTTTAACTCCAGTAAAATTTAACTCCAGTAGAGAGCCAGTGTGGTGTAGTGGTTAAGAGCGATAGACTCGTAATCTGGGGAACCGGGTTCGTGTCTCCGCTCCTCCACATGCAGCTGCTGGGTGACCTTGGGCTAGTCACATTTCTTTGAAGTCTCTCAGCCCCACTCACCTCACAGAGTGTTTGTTGTGGGGGAGGAAGGGAATGGAGAATGTTAGCCACTTGAGACTCCTTCGGGTAGTGATAAAGCAGGATATCAAATCCAAACTCTTCAGTAAGGCCTGTGAATCAGATGGGGAGGACTGTGGGTCATAGGCAGCTTTGAGGTTCATCTGAGGCTTGTGTAAACCTCATAATTGTTTATGGGTCCTGGTCATACAAAATACCTTATGCTGCAGACATAGGGAACTTGCGGTCTTCAAGATGCTGTTGAATTCTAGCTCCAAACATCACTGACCACCAGATCATGCTGAGTTTGAAGCTGCAGTCCAACCTCAACCCCCTTGTGCTGGGCTGTGAGGGGTTTGGACTGAGCAGGGGAATCCTTTTGCTCACTTCTGCTGGCTGCTGAACATGCAGGTAGGTGGAAGGCCTGCTAGCAGCAAGCTCCCAAATGGGGTATTCCAAGAGTGGGATGGGGTGGGGATGAGCTAGCCCAGATCTGCTGGATTCTGAGCCATTCTCACTGCCAGTACTGGCTGGTGTCTGGCTCGAGCTGATTTAAATTGCTGCCCACCCAAATCAACCCACCCTGTTAAACAGAATGAATGAAGCAAGCAGGAACTTTTCACTATGATAGAATAGAGCAGGAACATTCCTCAAGCAACCAAAATTTGTTTCCAATAAGTAAGATTAAAACCAAAAAGCAAAGTTAATAATTAATAACAACATATCAGATAACTTTGAGATAACTAAAGGTACTAGGCAGGGATGTCCTTTGTCTCCCTTGCTATTTATTACAGTCCTAGAGGTCTTGAACAAGAAGCTAAGAGAATCATCAGAAGTCAGAGCCATTAAGGTGGGACGAAAAGAATTTAAGTTAAGAGCCTTCGCAGATGATCTAGTCTTAACGTTGGAAGAACCAAGACAAAGTGTGAAAGAGGCAATAAAAAGAATGGAAGAGTTTGGGAAGGTATCAGGGTTTAAACTCAAGAAAAACAAGACGAAAATGCTAGCAAAAAATCTGAAGAAAGAAGAGATGGAAGAATTACAAGTAGACTCAGGAATCGCGATAGTTAAAAAAATAAAATATTTAGGAATTTGGATGACAACAAAAATATAAACCTGTACAAGGACAACTATGAGGTGGTATGGAAAGAAATTAAGAAAGATATGGATATATGGAACAGACTAAAATTGTCATTATTAGGCAGAATCTCTGTGATAAAAATGAATATACTACCTAGACTGTTATTTTTATTTCAAGCAATACCAGTGGTAAAAGGGATAAGACAATTTAAGGATTGGCAAAAAAAATTAGCGAAATTTGTCTGGCAGGGGAAAAGGCCAAGGATAAAAATGAAGATACTAGTAGATAAGAAAGAGAGAGGAGGTTTTGATTTACCAGACCTGACTTTATATTATGAAGCTTCGTGCTTGGTATGGTTAAAAGATTGGCTGACTTTAGAAAACACTGACCTATTAGATCTAAAGGGCCACGACAATAGATACGGTTGGCATTCGTACCTATGGTACAACAAAGTAAAGGTACATAAAGGTCTTCTAAACCATGTGATTAGGAAATCTTTATATGAAGTATGGGATCGGAATAAAAACCTCCTGGAAAGAAAGACACCATGGTGGATATCACCAATTGAGGTGTTGACAACAAAAAAAGTAAACATGGAAGGGGAAAGAGTAACATATGAGGATATTACTAGGAAAACAGACCAAGGGATAAAGCTCAAACCATATGACCAAATTGAAAAGATGTTAACAGGGTGGCTGCAATACCACCAGATCAGTGACTTATTAAAGGAGGATAAAAAGAGAAATGGGTTCGAAGATAAAAAATCGAAATTCCAAATCGAGTTAATAGGCTGTAAAGATAAAATTTTATCAAGAATGTATAGTTTATTGCTAGAATGGTATACAAAAGACGAAGAAGTAAAGGAATCAATGATAAAATGGGCAATTGATATTGGGCATAACATTGAATTGGATGCATGGAAAAGATTATGGAAGGAGGATTTGAGATTTACAGGATGCATGGCTTTAAAGGAAAACTTGCTAAAAATGATGTATAGATGGCATTTGACGCCAGTAAAATTAGCTAAAATATATAGGAAAAAAGAAAGAAAATGTTGGAAATGTAAAAAGGCAGATGGGGACTATTTCCATACGTGGTGGACCTGCGATAAGGTAAAAAAAAATTGGGAATCAATTTATAATGAACTCAAAAAAAATATTTAGATATACTTTCCCCAAAAGACCGGAAGTGTGTCTATTAGGCTTAATAGGAACAGAAATTAAAATAGAAGATCAAAATTTGTTCATGTATGCTACAGCTGCCGCGAGGACCCTTCTGGCCCAAAGATGGAAAGTACAAGATATATCAACTATTCAGGAGTGGCAGGCGAAGTTGACAGAATATGCCGAACTTGCCAAACTGTCAGGGAGGATCCGGGACCAGGGAGATCAAAGATACCAAAATAACTGGAGTAAATTTATTGAATATTTAAAGAAGAATTGTAAAGAGGTCAAGACACTAGCAGGATTGACATAATATCTCCAATGTATAATAGTACTAATATGAGAATGATGTGCGTGATGGAAAGAGGATAAATATACCAGTTGTGGGGAGGGAGGGGGGTCACGACTCGGCAGAGTCAAAGGGAATGTATGGTGCTATTACAATTTGTTGGAAAAGAATATGTAAGGAAAACAATAAAAATTTACTTGGAAATAAACATAAACCTGCACATTATGCTTTTTCACAAATGTGCCTAGATATGCTATTGCAATAATTCTCCATTTTTCTCCAGAAGCTGATTATCACCTGCCTGGCTTTGTACCTCCATAGCCCTCTTTCCAACAATTTTCAATCACCAGTGATTGCTAGGCTCCCACTGAGACCTTTCACAATATATAGTTAATTTCTTCTTTCAGAGTCTTCTGTTGCAGTCTGGTCCAATAAGTTCCCCATCATTCAAACACACATCCATGGTTGTCCCTGACAACCAGTAGAGCCCAGGATCTGAGTTCCTACCTAGATCCTGCTGTATTTTAAACACCTGGAGGCCAGAAAACCAATAGCCATCTAGTGATTTCACAGCTACATCCAAAATGGTGAAGAGAAGCTTTAAGGAAAGTAAAGGAACAGCAACTGGATGGGAGCCATACACTCAGATTATGTCTTTTGCCTCCTCCAGTTGCAAAGCCTTTAGGTCAGTGAGGGCGAGCCTGTGGCCCTCCAGATGTTGTTGACCATCAGGTCTCACCAGCCCGTCAGCATAGCCAATGGTCAGGGATGACAGGAGTTGTAGTCCAACTACACCTTGAAGCCCAAATTTCCCTAATTCTGCTTTAGAGCTGTGATTGGGTGATTGCTGGATTTTGAACTGCTAAGTTGGTAGATCTGAGATGCTGTTTCTCCCAAATTAAGTCTGGCAGCACAGAAGATTAGTCCCACAGAATAAGGCTTAAAGGCTCACAGTCTAGCATCCTGTTCTAATAGTGACTAATGAGTTGCCTTTCGGAAGCCTGTAACCCACAGGCTTACTCCTAATTGAAGTGCAGAGTGTTTGAGGACTGGGACGTTCACAGGGAATTCAAAATGCTTGTTCACAAAGGTATTGTACTACCAACTTTGCTGTATGCTTGTGAAACATGGACCACTTATAAACGCCATCTTCAACTCCTTGAAAGATTCCATCAACGGTGTCTCTGAAAATTTGTATACATCACTTGGGAAGACAGGCAAGCTAATTCCAGTGTACTGGAAGAAGCAAAAATCACCAGTGTTGAAGCAATGATTCTTCAACATCAACTTTGTTGGACTGGTCATGTTATTCAAATGCCTGATTATTGTCTTCCAAAGCACTCTACTCTATTCTGAACTTTAAAATGGAAAGCATAATGCTGGAGGTCTACAAAAGAGGTTTAAAGACTCTCTCAAGGCAAATAAAAAAAATTGCAGCATAAGCACCAACTGGGAAACACTGGCCTGTGAGTACTCCAGTTGGAGAACAGCCTTTACCAAAGGTGTCATGGGCTTTGAAGACGCTCAAACTCAGGATGAAATGTGCTAAGAGGAAGGAACGTTTGGCAAACCCTCACCTCACCATGATCAACTTCCACCCAGAAACCTATGTCCCCACTGTGGAAGGACATGTGGATCCAGAAGTAGCCTCCACAGTCACTTACTTACACTTACTTACACGGTCACAGTTAAGACTGTGTTCATGGAAGACAATATTACTTGGCTACGAGTGATCTCCAAAGAAGAAGAATCCATGATTTTGTCTAATCTCCCTTTAAAATCACTTAGGTTGGTGGACATCACTACATCCTGAGGTAGCAAATTCCATTGTTTAACAGCAAAGAAGTGCTTCCTTTTGTCTGTCTTGCATCTTCCAATAGTCAACTACATTGGATGGCCATATGTTCCACATTTACTTATGTGTACCACATCCATCCAAGGAGGCCAATGTGATATACATCATTCTCTTCCTCCCTGTTTTATCCTCACAAGAGATCTTTATTTATCACTGAGAGAGACAGTGACTGGCCCAAGGCCATCCAGGGATCTTCATGACTAAGTGGGGATTTGAATCCTGGTCTTGCAGGACCAAGTCTGACACTCTAACCACTACACCATCCTGGTAGGGGGGGCGGGGAAGTCTTGCTAGTCACTATTTCCATACCATGTATCGTTTTAATGCATCTCTCTTGTATACACCTCATCTTTTCTCTAAACTAAAAAATGCCCCATACATTGTAACTATTCTCCTCCCAAAGCAGCTCACAATCAGAGGGTTCTAAACAAAAGTTACAATAACACAACATTATCAAAAGCCAATTACTTACAGTAGCTGCTCGTTTAAGCATTTTAAAGAGCATTTTGCCTCCATTTGTTGGCCATATGTTACATATATGATAGGACAATCACAGGGATGGCAAATCCTGATGAAATATGACTTTATTTGGTATGCATAACATTTGTTTTGTAGTCTTTCTGTATCATGTCAATTTTTGTTGCACATCTGATTTAATGTCTCTTCTTTTTCTTTTTCTATTCCCTACTGGGTTGTAATTTTAACTTCCTAACAAAGACTTGGATTATTATTATTTAAGCTGATAACTAAAAATCACACATTATCTAGAAAGTTGGAAAACGCTAAATTCTTAAAAATCTAAACATCTTAAAGTAAAAACAGAGTAGCATTATAACACTGCATAAAAAATGGTAAGAGGCAGCCAGTTTGCTGGAGTGTCAGATACAACAAGAACATAGGAACCGGGGGAGGAAGAGGAAACACTAGCTTTTATTGAAAGTTGTGAAAGCCTCTGTAGACTTCAGAAATGTTGCCTTATGGAAAAAACAAGATAACAGAAAAATCATTATGCAAAAACATCGCCTTAGAGAGATTTATGCCCCCAAGGAAGAGCTTTTGACAGCATCTAAATATTTACTTTTTACCAGAGTTTGGGGACTTCATGAGTACAATAGTCTTAATCTACAAAAGGTTTTTTATTGTGCCAATTTTTTTTTTAAATGAAGGATGATTTTAGGGGCCTGCAGCAAAAAGGAAGCATTTAAGACCCAGTTATTTTACATAGCATCATTAAAGAGCTCGTTATTTTGAAAGGAAGACAAAAGACATTGAACGTGTCCCTTTGATTCCCCCTTTGAAGTATCAAGAGGGATTTTGAGATTCACTTGGCATATTTGAAGCTTCTTTGTGTTTATTTTTTCTTCTGTTTGCAACCAAACCTGAAATTAAAAAACATCTCCCTGATATTCCCATCCTCCATCTACTTGTAAATATCCTACCTCAAGAAGTCCGAAAGAAACAATTGTTCCAAGGTTCTGCAGACACACAAACATTATTTTTAGACAAACTGTAAAGTATAATTACTTAATTGACACTGAAATGGGGAATGCCTGAATGTGTACTACTGAAGGCTTTAACATGGGGGATTTTCACTGGAGTATACTAAGTGGTCTCTGAGCTCCAAGATGGATTGATAATTAAGTATTGTTGTTTTCTGCTAGCTAACATGTGAGTGTTTAACCTTAGATCAGGTGACAAAGGCATTTGGTTGCAAATTCTCTATCTTGGAAAGGTGGTGGCTGAGTCTTTGTTCCCAGGCCCTGTGGGAGTAAAGTGTCTTTCCAGGAGCTGCAGAACCATAGGGGCTAGAATGCAAACAAGTGGAGCCTAAGGGAGATAGAGCTATGTTGGTTAGCTCTGATTATAATTTTCTTTTCTTTTTAAGAATATGAACTGGTGCTGGACTTGTACAATATATTGTATGGAATTATTTGGATGTATCTTTGATGTTTTTGTCCTGCTTTAAAGAAAATTATGCAAGTAAAGTTTTGAATAATATCTAATTGGTCTGGACAATGCTTCATTTCAAAAGAAGTCAGTTTTTGTGCATCCAGTCACTTCAAGCAGCAGAATATCAATATCTGCAATATAAACACTGATTGATGCAAAATTATTATTATTATTATTATTATTATTATTATTATTATTATTTTAAAAAGAGGTGATGAAAAATATCAAGGAAAAAGAGACTTTGAGGGCAGGCAGTTACAGATAGGTAGCCGTGTTGGTCTGCCATAGTCAAAACAAAAAAAATTTTTTCCTTCCAGTAGCACCTTAAAGACCAACTAAGTTAGTTCTTGGTATGAGCTTTCGTGTGCATGCACACTTCTTCAGATACCTTCTTGTTATCTGAAGAAGTGTGCATGCACACGAAAGCTCATACCAAGAACTAACTTAGTTGGTCTTTAAGATGCTACTGGAAGGAAAAAAAAAATTTTGTTTTGAGGGTAGGCAGACTGTTATGCAGCTTACTGAGTGGCACCCTGTCAAAAGCTCGTGAATACTTCTGAACTATCTGGAAAACTATAAAAGAGCTAGACCTCATATGCAAACACACCTCTGTGGTCTGAGCACTTTGATTTCTTTTCTTTTCTTTTCTTTTCTTTTCTTTTCTTTTCTTCAAATCAAAACAGATTCCCCCCCCCCAACCCATACACACACATGAGAAAATCTGGACATACAGACCAATCTGCTTGACTAAATCACTTCCACCTCATTATGATGTTAAGTAATGAATGCCTTTTGTGTCTGCATGGTATTGACTAGGGGGTCTGATCACAGCGTTTAAGCTGGCATGCCATATGGACTGCTAGAATAACAAGAGCTGCGTTGTGTGCCCAGTCTGAACAGTTTGGCTCTTTTGCAATCAGGTGAAGAAACTTAATTGTGATTTTCTGTAGGATAGGTTTTGCAGAATGGTTCCAAGTGCGTAATGCAAATCTTCCTGTGACCCTTATCCTAATAGTTATGCACTGCTAGCAGCTGAACAAATCTTGTGAGCGACAAGATTAAACAGACAGTGCTGTGAGGCTCCACTTCACTCTTAATAAAAACTCTCTGGAAATTCTGTGGAGATTCTTGTTATGAAGTGGTTCTGTACCATTTGATCTTAGTTTCTTTTTCTTATTGGTATTAGAAAGAAACATTCCTCATTTATGTATGTACAATAAAATGTCTGTGCAATGTTCAGTTACTGGTGTGTTTATTTTATCTACTTGCCATGCTTTTTTGCTTTCAATCAAAAACATCTATTCTTTCTGTTCTTGAGATTGTTTATATCTGTTAAGAAAGTAAGGCTTAAATAATAGTTTTTTTTTATTTTTTTAAATTGCATCATTTCCTTCCCAGTTGGACAAACTTGTTGTAGAATTGAGTAACATTTGTGTGAAAACAGATCAATATCACTTTAAAAAAATACTTCAGACTGCCAAACTATACCTAGCAACCTGCGAGTAAGCCCAGTTGAACTCAGTGAGACTTACTTCTAAGTAATAGCACTGTCAATTATGTCACTACGTACTGGGAAAGATGTCTCTTCATTTTTCAATTTTGCTGATGTTCTGTTTGATCATAACACTTTAAATGCAATTTATGTTCTATACGTTTGCCAGTAGTGTATCCTAAGGCAAAATTCACAAAGAGAATGAGTCGACAGGATGTGGAACTGATTCAAACTCTACAGAATCTGATAGAAATATATAAAAAAAGCTTTGATCCAGTCTTAAGAATCAATGAAAATACTGCAAAAAGAGGGAACAAGAGCTAATAGAGAATGAAAAATAAAGGGAATAAAAGATACTCAGGCATAAATTTCTGTAAAGAACAAAATCACACTTTGATCTGATAGCTTACAGTTCCATCTTATGTTTGAACTATCTATATGCATTTCATAACATGGGGAAATTCCACTGAAGTATACTAACTGGTCTCTGAGCTCCTTGTTAGGCTGATAATTAACTATTGTTGTTTTCTGCTAGCTAACACATGAATGTTTAACCTTAGATCAGGTGACAAAGGCATTTGGTTACAAATCTCCATTTTGAAAGGAGTTGCCTGAAGTCTTTATTCCCAGGCTCTTCAGGGACTCAGCAGGCTAATGGAGCCCGTGTGTGAGAGAGCCATCTTTGTCAACTCTGATTATAAGCACGTTTATTTTTAAGAAGATGAACCTGTGCTGGACTTGCACAAGATATTGTATGGAATTATTTGGATGTATAGTTGATGTTTTATTCTGTTTTACTCTGCAAGTAAAGTTTTGAACAATCTATTTTTTTTTTTTATAATATATTTATTAAAGTTTTCAAATAAAACATATATCAAATAAGCACTTATCGTTGTCCATTTAACATCTTTCAATTGTTACATGGGACTCCCCCACACCTCCCGCATACACTTACATCATTATTAAATTATTTTCAAGCAAATTATCATTTAACTCATCTTAATTAATAATCTTAATTTGGTTTGACATATAATTCGACTTTAAATCTATTTTAATGGTAGACAATTGTCTGCACTGGCATCCTATTCAGCACTCAGCCAGATTACAATATTTTTGTAAATAAGTCTTAAATTTCCTCCAGTCTTCTTCCATCCTTTCTTCTCCCTGGTCTCGAATTCTGCCGGTCATCTCGGCTAGTTGCATATAGTCCATCAGTTGCATCTGCCATTCTTCCACAGTGGGTAGCTCCTGAGTTTTCCAATTCTTGGCAATTAATATTCTTGCTGCTGTTGTTGCGTACAAAAAGAATGTTCTGTCCTCTTTTAACACACTCTGGCCGACAATACCCAGGAGAAAGGCCTCTGCTTTCTTAGTAAAGGTGTATTTAAACACCTTTTTTAATTCATTATATATTTTCTCCCAAAAGGCCTTCACTCTAGGGCAGGTCCACCAGAGGTGAAAAAATGTTCCTTCATTTTCCTTACACTTCCAACATTTGCTATCAGACGAATGGTATATTTTAGCCAGTTTGACAGGGGTCATGTACCATCTATACATCATTTTCATCACATTTTCCTTCAACGCATTACATGCAGTGAAGTTCAGCCCAGAGGTCCACAACCTTTCCCAATCTTCAAACATAATATTATACCCAATATCCTGCGCCCATTTTATCATTGTTGATTTTACCATTTCGTCATGTGTGTTCCATTTCAGCAGCAAGTTATACATTCTTGAAAGTACCTTAGTCTTAGGTTCTAACAGTTCAGTTTCTAACTTTGACTTTTCCACTTGGAATCCTAACTTTTTGTCGTTTTTAAACACTTCTTTAATCTGAGCATAGTGTAACCAGTCTCGCACTTTGTCTCTCATCTTTTCTAAACTCTGCAATTTCCAGTTGTCACCATCCTTTTCTATTATCTCCCAATATTTTGGCCAATTGGCCTCCATATTGGCTCTTTTCCGAGCCTTAGCCTCCAGGGGTGACAGCCACCTCGGAGTTTTATTCTCCAGTAAGTCTTTATATTTTGTCCAGACATTAAAAACTGATTTTCTGACAATATGGTTCTTGAAGGCCTTATTTATCTTAGCTTTATCATACCATAAATATGCATGCCATCCAAACGCATTATTAAAACCTTCCAAATCCAAGACATCCGTATCTTCAAGAAGTAACCAATCTTTTAACCAGCAGAAAGCTGCAGCTTCATAATACAACTTTAAGTCTGGCAGGGCAAAGCCCCCTCTTTCTTTCGCATCTGTTAATATTTTAAATTTGATTCTGGGCTTTTTGCCCTGCCAGACAAATTTAGAGATATCTTTCTGCCACTTCCGGAAGCACTCTGTCTTGTCTACAATCTGCAGTGTCTGAAACAAAAATAACATTTTTGGCAATACATTCATCTTGATGGCAGCTATTCGGCCTAGCAATGAAAGTTTTAATCTTGACCAACTATCCAAGTCTCTCTTAATCTCTGACCAACATTTTTCATAATTATCTTTAAATAAACTCAGATTTTTTGCTGTTATGTTTACCCCTAGGTATTTAACTTTTTTAACCACATTTAGTTCTGTCTCTTTCTGAAGCTGTTCCAACTCAATATCTGTCATGTTTTTCCCCAGAACTTTAGTTTTTTGCTTATTTAACTTAAATCCTGCCACTCGACCAAAGTTTTGAATCAGTTGTAGTACTCTTTTCAAACTAGACTCCGGCTCCTGTAATGTCAGAACTAGGTCATCTGCAAAAGCTTTAAGTTTATATTGTTTCGCTCCGACCTGAATCCCTTCCACCAACCGGTCCCCCCTAATCATATTCAGGAGCACTTCCAGAACCGAAATAAACAGTAATGGGGAAATCGGGCAGCCTTGTCGTGTACCTTTTTCAATTTTAAACTCTTCTGTAACCACATTGTTAACTATCAGTTTAGCCTTTTGTTCTGAATATATTGCCTCAATCCCGTTCTCAAACCCCCGTCCCACTCCCATTTCTTTTAAGTTCCCCTTCATAAATTTCCAAGAAATGTTGTCAAAGGCTTTCTCCGCGTCTATAAAAATTAAAGCTGCTTTGGTGTTTATGTTTGTTTGTAAAAGTTCCAATATGTCTATAATGTTCCTTGTGTTAGTAAACATATGTCTGCCCGGGAGAAAGCCTGCCTGGTCTTTATGGATTATCTCACTTAAAACTTTCTTAAATCTTCGTGCCAAAACATCTGCAAATATTTTGTAATCCACATTTAAAAGGGAGATGGGACGGTAATTCTTAAGTTGTGTCTTTTCAGTTTCTGACTTTGGAATCAATGTGATAAATGCTTCTTTCCACGATTCAGGCGCCTTCTTCCCCTCCATTATTTCATTACTGACCTCCAACAAAGGTTGTATCAAATAATCCTTCAATGTCTTATAGTAGTTAGAGGTCAGTCCATCTGGCCCTGGTGATTTGCCCTGTTTCAGACTCAGGATGGCCTGTTCAATCTCTTGTTGTGTTATTTTGCCATTTAAAATTGTTCTGTTTTCTTCTGACAGCTTTGCTAATCCATTTCTCTCCAAAAATTGTGTAATCTCTATTTCATCTTGTGGCCCTTGAGTATATAACTTTTTAAAATACCTCTGGAAGCACTTTCTAATCTCTCCCGGGTTCTGAATGTTCCTTCCTTCAACCTCTAAGTTTGTTACTGTATTTAATCTTTGTCTCCTTTTCAACTGCCAAGCTAGCAGTTTCCCACATTTATTTGCCGATTCAAAAGTTTTTTGTTTCATTGTTTTAATCTTCCATTCTATTTCCTGATTTATCAGCTTGGAATATTGCGCCTGATAAAGTTTAATTTCTCTCAGAATCGGTTGGGACTTCGGGTTAGATCTTAACTTCTTCTCCAACTCTTTGATACTTTCCAGAATTTTATCTTTCTTTTCATTTTGCAGTCTTTTCTTTAAGGAATTCTGTTGGATCAAGAACCCTCTCATCACAGCTTTACTTGCATCCCAGATAGTTCTTTTTTCCACCGTAGTGTTCAAATTAATCTCAAAATAGTCCTTTAAGGTTTTTTGGGCCTTCTTTACAATTCTTTGATCTCTAAACAGGCCATCATTCATCTTCCATCTAAAGGAGCCGATTGGGATCAATGTCATATCCATTCTCAAGGCGTTATGGTCGGAGCATGTTTTGGGGCAGATTTCCACCTTCCTCACCTTAGGTGCCAGACTTCTAGTTATCCATATTTGGTCGATTCGTGTCCAAGTCAGTTGAGCTTCAGAAAAGAATGTTCCTTCTCTTCCCAAGGGGTTTCTAACTCTCCAGATGTCAACCCAGTCCATATTGTCAGTCATTTCAAAAAAGGTCTTAGGTAGTCTTCCCTCTTTAGTAATGTTCTGGTTCTGTGACTTATCCATATTTGTTGATACGACCCCATTCATGTCCCCCATCATGATGACGTTGTTGTAATCCAGATAGTCCAGCATGATCTCGTGCAACTTCTTATAAAAATCCGATTTTCCTTCATTTGGAGCATAAATTCCTAATATCAAAATTTTTTCTCCTTGATACTGTATTTCTATTGCGAGGATTCTTCCACTTTCGTCTTTAAAGAGAAATTTTGGTGAAAGGCTCTCTTTTGCATAGATCACTACACCTCTCTTTTTAACTGTATCCGATGATATAAATTCTTGACCAAGCCTTTTATTTATTAACACCTTTCTATGGAGCCTAATCACATGCGTTTCTTGTAAGCATATAATGTCCAATTGTTCCTTTTTTAAAATATGAAAAATTTTAGACCTTTTTTCGGGACTGTTACAGCCATTTATGTTCCAACTCAAAAGCTGCAGAGACATCCTGGATAGATCTGGTTATTCTTTCTGGGGTGGTACCTTGTTCTCCGGTCCTTGAGGATCCGAGGGGGCGGGCTCCCCTGGAGGTTCTGGCGCTGGCAATCCAAGTCCTTTGTGGAGGTCTTCTCCGTGTGCTCCCAAAAACTTGTCTCTATCTTCCACTGTTTTGATTTTGATCTTTCTCCCTCTGTAGGTAAAGGATAATCCTTGTGGAAACTCCCACCTGAAGATAATTGCGTTGCTTCTCAACAGTCTTGCCAATTCCGTGTAATTAGATCTAAGGTCCAGCAACTGCTTAGGAATGTCCTTGTAGATTTCAATTCTCTTGCCCAAGATGTCTAGTGACTTTTCGTAGTGCAGGCCCAAAATCTTGTCCCTTTCCTCCTTTGATCTCAATGTTATCAAACAATCTCTGGGCTTCTCTGTCCTTCTGACTCTGCCAAGCCTGAAAGCAGATGCAATTTTAAAGTCTTTTTCCTCTAACTCCCAAAACTTGGCAAATTCCTTAGTTAGAAATTCAATAAGATTATCTTCTTCCACCTCTGGTATTGACCGTATCCTCAAGTTGGTCTCCCTGTTTCGCAGTTCTGTCATCAAAAAGTAAATCTGATGTTCTCCAACTTGTTTGCTGAGTGGTCTTACTTCTTTCTCAAGTTCTTCCAATCTTTGACTAGTATCTTCAGCCAGTTTACGATTTTCACCTACAGCCTCCTTTAATTCTCCAATGGATTGGGCATTCTGTGCAACTTGTCCAGTCAGCTTATTCAAACTTTCTGTGTTCTGTTCAATTTTAGCTGTATGCAAATCAGCCTTCTTGTCCAGAGCCTCCAGTTTCTCCAAAATTTTCTCCAAGACAGAGCTACTTGTCCCTGAAGCCATATCTCCCAGGTGCAGCTCCTCTGTCTCACCCTCCCCTGCCTGTATTAGGGAGGCCGCCTCTATGTCTGGAGGCAAAGTGGAAGGCAAGGCCGGCACAGAAGATCTACGCTGTGAGGCTGCAGATAAAGTTAAAGTTGTTTGTTTAGTCCTTCCTCTTCTCCTTGCGCCACTCATTCCAAAGTTATCTGTAATCCAAGGTCAATCCAAGTTGTTCCCATGAGAAAGCAGAGTCCCAGATGCAATAGTCAAACAGAGGCCGGGAAAGGGAAAGTAAAACAAAGTCACTGCTGTAAGCCCAAAATCCTCTAGAGGGAGCTTAATACGTCTTCAGGGAAAAGATCAAATCCAAGTTAAACTTATAAATTTAAATCCATGTCTATCGCCTCCACAGTGTGTTATTTTTAGCAGAGTAAAACTTAAAGCAAAACAGTGTTTCTTACAGTGCCTTGACTGCAACAGTTTCAAAGTATCCAGTTCCAGCTCAGAATGTTTCAAAACCTGAATTCAATATATCCAAAGTTGCAAACTGGTGCTCATTCAGGCAGCTCCAGCACCAGAGATTCTTATTTATTTTATAATCTACTGGTACCACAGAAGAAGAATATCAGTGCATCCCACATATGACCAGCAAAAGTCAATAGCTCAAAATCTTTCTCTCAGAAAACTGCTTTAACAGGGTGCCAGCATTTAGTTAAAGCATAACTTTTTGTCTCCACTCCTCCTGCTCTTTGCTTAAAGTTCAGTATCGCGGGAGATGGGCTTCCTGCTTATTCTCACTCCGTTTTCAGCCAAATTTCAACTTTTTTTTTAAAAAGTTTTAAAAGTTCCATAAAGTTCTCAAAAAGTTTCAGAAAGTTGACGAAAGTTTCAGAAAGTTTTCAATGTCCAAATTTACTCACGGGTTGTAGTTTCCAAAGTTCAGAAAAGTTGCAGGAAGAAAGGACAGCGCTGACCGGCAACAGCAATGCGGCTTCACTTCGCTGTTTGCGCAACGACCCACAGCGCCGCTACCCCCTCCGCGATCCGGAGCCCCTTACGGGGTCCCTTCAACGTTTTGGGGGCTGCTTCTGGCGCCCGCCGGGTCCCGAGACCACAGGCTTCTGCCACCTGTGGTTTTCCTGGATGGGTCTCCGCTTCGCCGTAGCGGACGACCCGTTTACAGCGGAGCTCCCTTCTCCTTACTCGGAGAAGGCAGCCATTACCGGTCGCGCCGCCTCCGGAAGTCTAATGGGTCTGGCCAATGCTTTATTCTGAAAGGAGTCAGTTTTTATGCATCCAGTCACTTCAAACTGCCCAATATTAACACCTGCAATATTAACTGTGCCGATAAGCATCTGAAAGAATGAGAGCTGGAGAGACGTTGGGCTCATCCACACTTTCTTTTATGCCATGTTCTTAGGCACAGGTCCGAGATTTGCAGGTCCATGTATGAGCAGATTGGGGTTTTTTGTCCCAGTGATTTCCCCAGGGAACGTCTGTGTTTTAGCTCTGAATCAGAGGAAATGGCAATTGGGTTTTCCAGTGACACACCTTGCTCTGTACTGTGACTAACAGAAAAGCAATATCTTTTGGGGCTGATAACGCTGTGAGCCCTCTATCCTATGCTCAGTTTTTTTTTGTGTGTAAATAAATCCATATATCCTAAAGACACAGCAGTCTCTGTTGACCTTTATTCCGAGGAAAACGAACCCTGGGTAAGCTCTCAGATATTGGGGTAGGATGTAACAATATAAAAACATCCTCTGTCTTTATAAAAATGCCTTATTCCTTGGCCTTTCTTTGGAATTGTAACCTTATTATCATTTGATTCATTGCTGAAGCTCTGGGTTCCATGATGTGTTGTTAATACTCCTTCCCCCCTTTCAAAATCCTATTGTTATATTTTATTTGTGCATTTTATCTTGCTTTTGTAAACTGCCCTGGGAGCTCTGCAGAAGACTGGACTATTGATCTTTCAAACAAATAAGAGGATATGAAGACTGAGAAACAAGTTTACAAAAAAAAATGCTGATTTGTAAAAAGTGGAAAGTTAATGCATGACAAAAACAATCAAGGCGGTCACCCTGCTGTATGCTTTCAAGTTTTGGGTGATAACATTGGGGGGAGGAGTGGAATTGTGATGGCAGAGTGAGAGCAGCTGAATAAAAGGCTTGATCTTTTTTTCTCATTTTTTTTAAAAGTTCTCTTTAAGATTGACAAAAATAGCTGGCTTCTTTCCTGGAGCTGTGTCTTCTCCCTTTAATGAATGTCAATGAAGCAGAGGCAAATAGCTCCATTTTCCTCACGCCGGGGCAGCTGCTCTCAACATGTAGTAATGTTTGGTGCTAGGATACAGATCTAAATTTAATCTTTCCTTGGGACAGAAGCGCAGGGGGAGATTGCAAATTAACTTGAATGTGTTTGACAGCCCTGTGAACTCGTGAATAACACATGTGGGATGGTGGGTAAACATCTCTTGACTCTTCCACCCGTTTGTTATGCCAGGGGCCGTGGGCTCTGTGCATTCTGGATGGTTCCCATGTGTGCAGAAGGAAGAAAGAGACCCTTCTGCGGATCCCTGCAAAGAGGCGAGTTTCTCTCCAGGCTAATGTGCACCCAAATCCCACACCAATTAAGGGGAACTCTGCAGCATCCCATTTAACGCAGAGAGATAATTCCTCATTTAATCATTGCGTTAGATGAAGCCGCAGCATTCGTTTTGGAGCTGGGTGCTTCTACGCAACTAGGAACTAGGGCTGAGCTTATGGAGAGGTGTGTTTCACAAACATTTCAAATGGTATCTGCCCTTCTTGGTCATATTGTGGGAGCCTGTTAAAGGAGGGGAAGTGGAAACTGAATCCCCACTGTCTCCGCACCATTTATTAAATGATCACCTGGTGCTCTGCATGTGACAAACTGAGTCATGCAAGGTACCAGACATCATGCTAGGGATGAGCAAATCTGTTTCAGTTTCACATTTTTCCAATCTTAAGCATGGTTCTCCACATTTCTACATGAGTTGGTGATTATTATTATTTTTAAGTCCTCATGGCATAAGTCCTCATATCCTGTTATCTGCATTTTTTCTACACGTTACTGGGCTGGAGAACTGCATTGCAAACTTGAAAGGATGTATTTCAATTCTCATATTGTAGTTTCATCTTTAAATGCAAACCAACTAATAATAATAATAATTTATTTGTACCCTGCAAGCTATGGTTTTCCCAGTAGTGATGTATGGAAGTGAGAGCTGGACCATAAAGAAGGCTGATCGCCAAAGAATTGATGCTTTTGAATTATGGTGCTGGAGGAGACTCTTGAGAGTCCCATGGACTGCAAGAAGATCAAACGTATCCATTCTTAAGGAAATCAGCCCTGAGTGCTCACTGGAAGGACAGATCGTGAAGCTGAGGCTCCAATACTTTGGCCACCTCATGAGAAGAGAAGACTCCCTGGAAAAGACCCTGATGTTGGGAAAGATGGAGGGCACAAGGAGAAGGGGACGACAGAGGACGAGATGGTTGGACAGTGTTCTCAAAGCTACCAGCATGAGTTTGACCAAACTGCAGGAGGCAGTGGAAGACAGGAGTGCCTGGCGCGCTCTGGTCCATAGGGTCACTTAGAGTCGGACACGAATAAACGACTAAACAACAACAACCCTGCCCATCTGACTGTGTTGCCCCAACCACTTGAATCCCCACCCCCCAATTTCTAGCTAAGGCCCAACACATTTCATTCTCAAATCTGGACATTTTCAAATATCTCAAGAGCTGACTCAGGAAGAGGGAATAAGAAAGGGGATTCTGACTAAACATCAGGAAGAACTTTTGACCACAAGAGCTGTTCAATATTGGAACAGTCTCTCTCGGGAGGTTGTGGACTCACCTTCCTTGGAGGTTTATAAACAGAGGTTGAATAGCCATCTGCCATGGATGCATTAGCTGAGATTCCTGCATTGGAAGGGGTTGGACTAGATGACCCTTGCAGTCCCTTTCAGCTCTATGATTCTATTAATGCAATTGGGATGCTTTGGCACCCAAAGCATGGCGGGAAAATGTTCAAAGTTTTTTGTTTCAGATTGATGTTGTGCTGAAGGAAGCCTAGTAAAAAGCTGTGAAGTGACTGCTCTGTACTGTTAGATGAGTGTAAAAAGGGTTAGGGAATGTGGGATTTTGGAAATCATCGCTTTTCCCGCTGCCTTCAACATGTGTAGCTGTTAAAGCTGAAGAGCAAAGTGACAAGGTAATTCGAAGCTGTCATGGGAAGCAGCAAAAGTGAGTCACAGGGATACATATACCTTCATTATTCAGGTAAGAGACAGCCAGGGGATACACACACACACACAAGCAAATACACACACTCAAATCAATTCACATATCTAGGTCAAGTGAAGTCAGCCTACCAAGGTTCAGGCAAAAACAATCTTGGTGTCAGCTTCTCCAAGTAAATAAGCCATATTTATTTTTCTTTTCAGTTTTGAGTTAAAACACATGCATTCATACACACTATTTGGGATTAAAAGAGCAGGTTCCTGAGCAACCTTCACCAGAAGCAAATTACAAGGTAGTCATGGCTAGAAAACGCAGTGCCAAGCAGTGGATATAATGCATTTATTTCTTAAATTGTTAAGCAGCCTCAAGGTTGCATGCATAGTTCTTCAACTCCTCATTTTACCTTCACAACAACTCTAACAGGAAGTTCCTTCAGCCTTTTTAGTTTTTTTTAACTAGTATCCAGTACCTAGTTTTATTAACCAGTTTTTTTGTGTGTGTTTTTTAAAAAACCTAGTATCTTAGATTTATCTGTTTAGCTTGTTTAGTGCTTCTGTGTCCTGGTGTTTTTTTGATAATTGGAGTGATAGCCAAATACTGCATACTCAGAGCAGACCCATCTAAATCTATGGATTGCAGTTACTACGTCTATTGATTCAGTAGGTCTGCTCTGAGCACAACTAATCATGGAGATAATTGTTGGGGTTTATGACAAGTGCAGCCCTAATCAGCTGTACTCCACACCCTCAAGTGCTTTTGCCTGGTTGGATGAACTTGGACAATGCTTCTTGCTTAAGTGGATTGAAATATGGGTGGGGTGTAGAAATCTCTGGCCTTTGCAGAGCTGGAATGGAGCCCACTGTACAAAGATAAGAGTCATGTTGACTTCTCGTCTCGTCTCTTTTCCTCTCCACCTCTGACCCCACACCCACTACTGGCATGCATTTCCTGTGCTGTAAAAGGTCCCCTACAACAGTTTTATGGCATGCCCCTCCCTACTATCAGTGTCAACTTTTTTTCATGTGTTTCGTATAAAATAATTTAGAAAAATCTCTGCACAGTGTACAATGTAAAAGCAATAAATTGTATCATTAAGGCAGAAATGTGACCCAAAACTAGTAAAAGATTAGTAGAAAAGCAAGTTTCAAAACAAAACAAAACAGGATTTCAAAATTCAAATAAAGAAAAATGTATGGATGAGGGAAAGTCTGGGCCAAGAAGGAGAAAAAATGTATTTGTGTGTAACCAAACCACCTAGAAATAAATTCACACAGGACTAAAATTTTAGTTTGAGGTTTTGGCATAACTTTTGGCCACAACTTTATTGATTACAGGCTGTGATTGGTTTGCTTAGGCATTGGTTCAGACTATCTGAACCTGTCCAGGACTGTCCAGAACTGACAACTGCCAGTGCAGAGGTCAGTGAAGGTAAGCACCCTAGGAGATCGATTGGGATGGGAGCAGATCACAAGATCACGCCCAGAATGCTCCCAGGGGCTCTTGCGTGGCCCTATCCCCCTTTCAGGGGTCGGACAAAAGCATGGCGAGCCCCTGGATTCCTTTAACAGAATACCCACACAGCAACCATTGGAGGGACAGCAAGGCCACAGCAACACCTAGTCCTCTCCACCACACATTAACCAATGCCTAACTGCAAACCTTACAAAGTTGTGACAATTTGCTACACGGTAGGCAAAACCCAAATGGCACTAGCCAATCGGCCAAGTGGGAAAAATTCCTGCCAGGCCCCTGCCCCAAGAGGAGACGACCCCTGATGGTATAGCAAGGTCAATCAAACCCTAAATATAGGGAAGGGTGGGAGGGTGATCCGGTGCATGAAGCGAAAAAGAGGAAGCTCAACGCGATCACGCAGCAGTATATAAAAATCCCTCAGATGCAAATTTAAGCACCCATTGGTCAGAAGCAGTCCCATGCCTCTGAGGGACCAATTGGGTGGCTATCCAAACATACCCACCCCACCAATCAGCAAGTGGTTGGGGTGATCTCACCGCAACATGTGATCTCTGAGGAGAACCTGATTTACAAAAAGAGCGAGCCCTGGTGCAATGTAGGGACTCAGCATGTGAAGCCCTGGGTTTGAATGTCACCTTTGCTCCTCAACTCAAGAGAATGCCTTGCGGGAGGGGGAAATGTTTTTTCCCTTAGTTCCCCTCCTTCTTCACAGCCTCACATACATATTTTTAATAACATTTGTTGTTTTTTAGTTTTCTCATACTTTTTTTTGATGCATTCCATATATTAAGTGGTATAGGAGTGGTCTAAATAAACAAACAGAATAATAAAAGGTATCAGCCAGAAATAATATACTGCTGGGAAAAGTTGAAGAATGAACTTTTCTCTGTACCTGACTGTCATTGATGCAAATGAGAGCCCGTGGCTGGTAGGGGTGCAGATGAATTCCAGATAGGCAATTAATAGGCGTGCAACAGGTATGAGTGGCTCCCCTGCCCCAGGGCATTCTGACTTGTCTCCAAGCAAAGCCACAGCTCATGCATATTTTTGGAGAACAAGCACTTCTTAGGCACTTCATAGATCAAAGAATGAAACTGCCATTTCTGGGTCCCAACTGTGCTAAAAATAGAAATATTATCTTGTTAAAAATGGGAAAACACAGAAACATCAATGCTGCCGTGGCTGGTTGGGAGAGTGAGTAAAAGCCATGAGGTGACAGCATTTCATCTCCATGCAATGAAATCCTTCCAGAGTACCCAGAAGCCCTCTGTAGTGCCAGCTAGTTTGTCTTTCATTTGCTCATATAATTTTCAAATCTCGGCCTGGATAAATATCTTATTGACTGGTGTACAGAATTGGGTTAATGATTCTTTGTGCCTTATTGCATCAATGACTTCGAACAAGGCAACATTCCACCATGGCGAATGCACTAATCCATTGCTAGGTTCCAATGCTGACATGAAACTATGCTTTGTGCTAACAGAACCAACACCATTGTTTGGGCTTTCAGGCATATAACAGACAACCCATGGTGTCTACTTTTTGTTTCCCATCTACTCATAGTATTTGGCCTCGTAAGCTCATAAATGTACTCCTGCTTCCATGGTGCAGTAGTCTTTTGAGGCTGAGCAATGGCACAAGCTGTAGTTCTAGATCCTGGTTTTTCAGACTCAACCAACCATAGTTTGTGTGAAGCTCAGGTTGTTTGAACCATAACTTATGTCTGAACTTATCACACACATTCAGAATGGGGCAGCCAGACTGGTGACTGGGAGTGGCTGCCGAGACCATATAACACCGGTCCTGAAAGACTTACATTAGCTCTCAGTATGTTTCTGAGCACAATTCAAAGTGTTGGTGCTGACCTTTAAAGCCCTAAATGGCCTTGGCCCAGTATACCTGGAGGAGTGTCTCCACCCCCATTGTTCAGCCTGGACACTGAGGTCCAGCTCCGAGGGCATTCTGGGGGTTCCTTCACTGCGAGAAGAGAGGTTACAGAGAACCAGGCAGAGGGCCTTCTCGGTGGTGGTGCCCACCCTGTGGAATGCCCTCCCGTCAGATGTCAAGGAAATAAACAACTATCTGACTTTTAGAAGACATCTGAAGGCAGCCCTGTTTAGGGAAGTTTTTAATGTTTGAAGTTTTATTGTGTTTTTAATATTCTATTGGGAGCCACCCAGAGTGTCTGGGGAAACCCAGCCAGATGGGTGGGGTATAAATAAATGATGGTGGATAATGATGATGTGTGTGATAAGTCTAGCCAGGTGAAAGATGTCTGTGACCGGAACCAGAATAGTATATTTAGATCTCATAGCTTCAGACCCAACCAAGTGCAAACTCCACAGGGACCCATAACTAATCACCATTTCATTTAATTGCAAACATATCTGTTGCTTTTACATTTAAGATGTTAGGTGTACACTTAAGGTGCTGCTTATGGGCTTTGCATAATTATCTGGTTGGCCACTGCAAGAACAGAATACTAGATAAGCCTTTGGCTTGAACCGGTAGGATTCTTCTTAATATCTTATGTTAGGCATACATCTATGTTCTATAAAATATGATGTGTGTGAACAGCCCAAATAACCTAGTTAACGGTTGTGTATATTTCCTAGTGTTGTATTGGTTAGTAAATCTTGTGGTGGCAGCAGTGTTGACATCTGACCTTCCTGCTCAGTGTTTGCAAGGATGTACAACATGCACAGTACTATTGCATAATAAATCCCAGCTCACACGTGTTAGGAATCATGAAATCCTGGACACCTGGTCTCTTGATAAATGCCAGAAGGTGGGGCAGTGCTGTCCTTCTCACTTTTGCTTAGACTCCAGGAGATCCTGTGTTTCTCCTTAAGCACTTAACTGCTTACAATTAAGCAGTAAATCCTACTTACAATTAAGCACTGTTACAAAGGTACTGCCAGAATGGTTCTTGTCACGGGGATACAGACGATGTGCATACAGAATAAGTACCAAACTTAGAATCATAGAATTGCAGAGTTGGAAGGGACCATGAGAATCATCTAAGACTGCAGGAATCCTTTGCCCAATGTGGGCTGGAACCCATGACTCTGTGATTAAGAGTCTTGTGCTCTACTCACTAAGCCACCACAGAAGGTGATTAAATGACAAGGCTGTTAAATGTACCTTTTCTTATAATGGCAATTTTTTAAAAACGCAAATTGCATCAGCTGGTGTGGTGGGGTGAGGACCACAACTAGAATCAAAGCCAGCATGGAGGGATATTTAACCCTTTCCTTCCTTGTCGTGGTCCTGAGGCAAACCCCAGCTTTTAAAGGTACTCTTTGCTTTGGAAGAAAATCTTCCACTTGTGCCAACAGGAGATTTCCCTCTGCTCCCTGCTCCAAAGCAAATTCCATCACCTGCAAAGAAGACTGTTTAATTTTGTCTGGACGGAGTATTTGTCATCTGAGTCTTTCAAGGAAAATGCATTTTCTTCTTTTAAGTATTTCTGGTTTCAGCCTGGGCTAGGCAGGCGAGTTGATGTAATTCCCATAAATATACTCCATATGTCACTTTCTCTGCTGCTTATTCCAGGTTATAAAACCTTGGAAAAATCTGAATAATAATATGTGGAGAGTGGTTGGGTTGGCGAGAAGCATGTTGGCAAAATGTTACCAAATTAAGACATTCACCCTCTCTTTCTCTACCTTATTTATTTAGTCGTGAACAGAAGGGAGAACTGTAGCGTCGCTTTTGCTGCAAATCCCTTGAAGCGAAATGGGCACAGGGGACTGTCAGGCCGGATAAAGATAATTTACTTGGCTACAGACTTTCTTGAGTGACAGGGAAGCAATAGCAACAAAACTTACAATGGAATGCAATGGTCTGACTCGTGCTTCAATATTAAGGCACCTGCATTTGAATCAGCCATGTGTAATTATTAGTCTCTTGACTCATCACCAGCTTTCAAAACAAGATAAAGGCAGCTACGATCATTTCTTTATGCTTTATTAAATGGGACGCGGTCAGCATAGCCACATTAATCCTTCAATATTAAGCTGCGAATAGCAGTGCTTTATTAAGAACCCCCACTCAAGCCACAGGAAACACAAGGAATAACGTTTCACTACCTCCCAGTGAATGGTGAGCAAGTACAAAGGACGATGGGAAATTCAATCAAGAAACAAATTCTCCTCTCTGTGAGGTCAGGCAATAGTATTATGTGTGGATGTGGTTTAGAGACAGCCAAATTGGAAGGTTGTTTTTTTATTTCCCTGTTCCATAGCTGGCATTTCCCTCAGCAAGCAGGTGTGCAAGATGCTCATTTTGCATAGTAAAAAGCATATTTAAGGTACTCCCACTGTCATTTGAAGCACTGCAGGCCATTAATTATAATTTTGTGGCAGCATACGAAAACACCTTTTGTAGCTAGGCAGTACGTAAGCACGTTTTGAAAAGCCCTGGGCACAAAGAGCTTGCAAGGTAAGCAACAGATAAGAGACAACAGGTGAATGTAAGCTAAGGATGAATCCACGTAAAAAGAGAGGGCTCAGCTCAGCAGCTGAAATATCCTTTGCTATAAGATGTATTTAATAAATGGGACCATTTCCTACAAAGCAGCCTATTTGTATTCCTACACTTTTTATAAGGCTCTTTTGTGTTCTTATAAAGGCTTGCTGGGAAAGTTAAATGTGTTATTGGCTGCAAGATGTCAGGGATTAAAAGCAGGTATTCAAATGCCATAGGTTAGTGGAATGAGTTATAGGCATTATTTAAAGCTCCAGTAAGCACATGGATACCTGGGAGGGCCAGGGCTCCTTTCTTCTACATGTCAGAAACACTGTGTGCTCTATTTGCATACAGGGAGTATGAATGGAGAAGAAATCTGATTCAGGTCACATTAAAAGCGAACATACATAACTCACACTTTCCAAAATAATAGGAGTAGCAAAACACAAGTCACCCTTGGAAATCTGTATTACTCTGACTTTTGAAACACAGTTTTCCAACCAAGTAACGAGTACAGAAATGCATGTAACATTAGAAAGGCATTATTTTAGGGGAAATTGCTTTGCAAAATTGTGTATGTTGAGCAAAACAGTGTGCAAACATGTGCATTTGCACTAAAATGCTGATGAATCTCCAAGAGGATAAAAATAAATAAATCAGTGTCTCATGTGGGGAATTAAACTTAAGATTGGAAAAAATCGAAATGGAGAGAAAATGAAATGGACAGATTTGCTGATCCCTAACATGGAGCAATCCCTACTTTGCTTTCTTGTTCTCTTGATCCACTTACCTGTCAGAGCTGTTGGTTTGTGGTATAGGTTTTAATACATGGATCAGGAGTGCTCTCACAATACAATTGCATGTCTGTTGGTGTTTGAATTATTGAACTCCACAGGCCATAGCTTGGAGGCAGCTCCCATCCTTTGTACACTGGTTCAGTCCCCAGCATCTCCAAGTAGGGCTGGGAGGACTCCTGCCTGTGATGCAGTAACGCTGCTGCCAGTCAGTGCCAACAATGCTGAGCTAGATAGACCAATAGTCTGACTCAGTATAAGGCAGTTATCTATGTTCCTCATCCCACTGGCTCCTCTCCTCTCAATTTTAGCAAAATTGTGCTCTTCTGCAGCCTTCTCAGAAAAGTTGTTTAGGTAGGTCGACTCAAAATGGAATACACCCCTTCTGGGCCCTTGTAATCCATAGAATCACAGCATCTGAGTTGGAAAGAACCACAAGGGTCATCTAGTCCAACCCTTGCAATGCAGAATTATTTTTGCCCAACGTGGGGTTCGAACCCATGACCCTGAAATGAAGAGTCTCCCATGCCTTAAGGCCCTACACCACAAAGAACAGGCACATGAAACCATTTCCCAACAGCCTTATTGTGCACCTGAAGAAATTAGATGCTTAATGAGAAATGACACTGTCAGGATTAAAATAAAGCAACCTCTAAAATAGCTTGTGAAACAAGTAATGGAACACATGATTATATTATGAGAGTATATTACAGTAAATCTGGTTCCTTGATTATTGCTGAGCTTGATGAGGCTAATCTTATAAGAGCATTTTGAGAAAGTTAATGCTGATGAACAAGGAAAGACAATGCAGCATTTGGGAGATATGCAGACTTTTTTGGCTATGTACTTACTGGACTGTAACAACAGATAAACTGGCATGGAATCCAGCTTTAATACCTACCAATAGGCTTGAGCAGGGCTCCTGCAAAATCTCTCTCTCTCTCTCTGTGTGTGTGTGTGTGTGTGTGTGCGTGTGTGTGCGTGTGTGTGTGTATAAGAGAAACAGAGCTTCCTCTTAATGGTGTGATGAGTTGCTTGGGTGAGTCAGGATAACTGCTGAGTCCCCTTTTGCCACCCAAATTTGCAGTGGAATAGCAAACAGTCCACAAACATGATGTGAACTTTCAGTACAGGTGTTCCCTTGTTGCAATGATGTTGATGTGTGGCCAAGGTTGGATGGAGATAAAGATGTGATGGAGAGCAGCAGCCAGATATGCTATCCATCATTCCACAACTAAATTAAACATTGTTTTATGCTCTGTAGGGACTTAAGAGCATCTTAGGTTTGGGGAGAATGTGCAGTGAATCCCCGGCCCGTTTCAAATGAAAGGTCCCCTTCATGGATACAGTGTTCAAGCACAACATCAAAGCGGAGGTGGATAGTCTTTATCAGGACTTAAGTAAAAAGGTTTGAGTATTATTTTGTAAGCAGATGGTTTTCCTTCTTCCCACACCATATGGTGTACACAACAGATGCATCACATTTCCTTCCGATTATAATGGATAGTTAACATCAGCTACATGTCCCTACTTGTATGATGTGCAAGAAAAAGTACTGTATGGAAATATAGGCAAGTACAGGTAGGTTCAGTCTAGCGGCTAGAATGTGAGCATTTGAGTGGGTTTTCAGCATCTGACACCTCAGCTATGGACTCACTGTGAGAGGGCATGAATCTATTTAAGTAAAAAGAAAAAAGCCTAATAAAACTGAAATGAAGCATAAGTGACTGTCTTATGCAAAAAGAGAACCGGAGGACCAGACATGGAAGGAAATATGTATCCTAGGAGGATGCAGGGGGAAAATGAAAATGTATGTTTCCATTTGTGAAGGGTTTTCAGATACACAAAACCTTTAACGACTTGAACCCATTAACCTGTCAAGCTGCCTATTGTGGGGTATTTCCATGCCTCCCACAACAACCTATTTGATATCTGAGGGATGCAGTTTTTTAATGATACGCATACACACTTTTTGCATACCTGGCCTCAGGGCTTTTTCCCCCAGCCAGAATTCATCAGAACTCAGTTCCGGCACCTTTCAGGTGGGCGCCATTGCCATTCTAAGAGAATGAGGGAGGTATTAATGGTGGGTTACAGCACATCTTTTCCTAGAAAAATAGCACTTCATTGCCCAGAACTATGAATGGGCATCATTTTTGCAACTGCAAGATAGGCTCAATTAACATTACTTCCTGTTCTCTCTAATGCTCAGTCAGTGAAGATTCTGGGAGATGGCTATACTTCCTGGGCAATGGCAGTGCTTCCATAATTCCACTGTAAAACGACACTCTGAGCTACTAGAAAGAAGGCTATGATACAGATTAATTAAACCAAAGGCAGACAGAACTAATTCAAGTAAAGCTTTGACCAGATGTCTTTCATGGCACTGGGTATTCTGTAATAACATGCAGAACTTTTGTATCTGCAAACAAAGGAAGCAAGGCGGAATGTTCCATGCCTATATTACATTCCATGCACATTGGTGTAAAATGACGCAGTCTGTTCTGATTATGAAGGGACATTATTCTTTTCAGATTGTAGATTGGTTCTTTAAGTACTCGGATGTGTTGAAAGAGAGAGAAAATGACAAGGCATTCAAGTCTGTAATTAGCAAACTTAAAGCAGCGTTTGCTAGAAATGAGATACTATCAGAAATGGTTAGTGACCTCTTGCTAGAGGAGGACTGAGGGTTTTACAAAGCATTTGGGGAAGCTGTTCAAAGCATTTGAGCACAACCAAATGCTATGGCTGAAAGGAAGAATTCAAACCTTAAAATTATGATGCAAAAGAAGAAGAAAAGCAAGAACCACAGGCTCTTCCTCAGATTTCAGAGAGTTTTCTAAATGGCATGCTAAATTTCTCCTCTTAATATTGCACATAGCCATAACCTATCATTCATTCTACACCCATTTCAGATTTAGCAAAAGAACAGTCCAGTTACTACATTGGCAACTTGAGTCAGCAGGACAAGCAGACCCCAGCCTGCATCACTGCATCACCAGGCTCTGAAAAGCCACGCCAAACGAATAACAGAATTCCTATGTTATGGAGAAGGGAATTTCAGCAGCTCGCAATCCAGGATTACAAAATTCTGTCAAAATGACCTATTCGGCACAACCATTAGAGATATTGGGGACCTCCTCGGCCTTTGTGTCTCGGCATTCTAGCAATATTCCAGTATTTGACCCTAATCTTGCAAAGTTCAGTACAGGTTGTAAAATCACACCCGAAGAGGTTACAGTTGATGGCACACTGGGAGATTCAAGTGTCAGCACTGATATGAGATAATAGATCTGAAGACAGCAATGAGGCAGGGAGCAAACAGGGATGTAAGGCAGTGCAAGAGAGGTTAAACAGCAGTTTCACTATGTGACAGTCTGGGAGCACAAGAGGCAAAAACAGATTTAGGAGTCTTTGGAGAGCATAGAGAATAAATATATTTTGGGGTTGGGAGCACATAGGATGGTATCACAGAAACGTGAACTATTAAATATTTTTGCATGGGTGCATATATTTTTTCCACAGGCATCAGGCAGTTATAGAATACTACTTTTAGAAGGCAGCCGATATTGCTGCTGACATTTTTATGGTTTTTTGGTTCAGCACACAGTCGTTCAGACCAAGTGATAGTCACATATACTAAGGCAGGGTTGGGGAACCTGTAGCCCTCCAAGTATTGTTGGGCTAAAACTCTCAACATCCCTGAACACTGGATTTGCTGGCTGAGGCAAAAGGAAGTTAAGAGTCCAACAACATCTGGAGGGACCCGGGTTCCCCATCACAGCACTAAGGCATACTATTAGAAATGTAGTGACCCTACATAACAGATGGGCATGTATAGTTGTAAGTGGATATGAAGGTACATTCCCATCCACACTTTCAATTCTTATGGAAATTAAATTTAATAGATTACATCTGAAAAGCACATCTAAATCCTCTGATGTTCACTTAGTTTTTCATGCAGGCCATGGGTCACTAAAAAGGCTCCCACAAGGATCTAGTTCTTGGTCCTTGCTGCTTTTAGGCCTGAAATATATCTATATATCTATATCTATATCTATATCTATATCTATATCTATATCTATATCTATATCATCTATATCTATATCTATCTATCTATCTATCATCTATCTATCTATCTATCTATCTGTCATCTATTTATCATCTATCTATAGTACACACACACACACACACACACATATACATATACATATACATATACATATACATATATAAAGACTAATTGTTGCTGTGGTGGTGGCATGTATGTTTCTGATTTTCCTGAAGTTTACAGCCAGGAAGGGAAATTTAACTCTCCGGAAAGATCATGGTCTTGCGGGTGATTTGCAAGGTGGGGAGAGTGAGTGTGCATACACATGGCACTGTGATGCATGTGTAAGTTGTAGTGTGTGCAGGATGCTCACAGTTTCTCTGGTTGGAATTATGTCCAGAGACCCGCTAAAAGCTGATAATGCCTGATCTAGGGCCATGAGTTACATAAGGATCTTTGATTATAGGATGAAGGCATCCAACCAGAAGAAGCTGGTGTATTGTTGAATTGACATGTCCTGACCCAGTCCATGTCTTGACACAGATTTTCTCTGTTATTGGATTGAGACGACTGTCAGGAACACATGGGCAAATTTAGTATTTATACAGATTTTAGCAGGACTCCAAACAACTATCATTGCACTAGTACATTTGCCAATTTTAAAAATTGATTGATGTTTGCTGTCCATCAAATCATTTGGCAAATTTGCAAAAAACAAGATCTGCTACTGTCTGTAATAATGCCATAGTCTGTTTCCCCCTTTTTTACCTTTCCTGATACAAAAAGGGTGTTCCAAATGCATGGGGTTTGCTTTGCATTATTACCTTCAAAAATTAGATTGTTCAATTGTTATGTAAGTTATATGAAATGTACTGAAAGTATGGATTCAGACTCTTATATTTTACATTTTTATATGAAATTGATCTTACAGCTCTCATTACATGACCACTGGTTATCAAGTTTTACAGAGCAACCCAGTACTGCTGGCTGAAAGGGGCAGAGTATTTGGTAAAAGTCCAGATAACTTGAGATATGCTGCCAGTACATAAAATATGCCAGTGGAACTGCCCTGCTTCAGGGATTGTAGAAAGAAAGGAGCAAAGTCCCCTAGTAAGTGCTCAGCCATGATGAAATTACAGGCTCAATTCCAATTGGTCCACATCTGCCATGCCATGCCTCTCTGTCACCTGGCCCTTGTCTGTATGCTGCTGGGGTCTGAACACAGGTGAGCCACAGTTAGAAAATCAGGCGGACAGATTAGCACTACAGTCTTGGCAGAAGTCCACTTTTTCATGCTTCCACCGGCATTGGAGCTAGGTCATGGTGAACTCAGGTTCCTTCATCCTGGCCCAGACCCCCCTCCCAAGTCTCTGTGCTGTGGGCTGTGAAACTACCTACTGGGAAGGTTGCTCAGAAGAGAATGTGGCTCCCTGAAAAAAATGTTTGTCACCCTGGTATATAGGATGGTTCAGTTAATGGCTTGAATGTATGCTGTATGTCACAAAGAGGGCCATATAGGCAGCACTTCTGTTTCTCCTAGGTCACCCAAATGTCCTGGGTGCTTCACAGATGATAGATTGCACAGGGGGAAATCTTTTCATACACTTCTTATGCTGCAAATGGAGATCCACAGTGAGCTCTAATTAACCAAGAAAATTAATGTGGCTTGGATAAGCCCATGCATGCTACACATGCACTAGTATTTTCATCAGAACAAAGGAATTCTGTTAATGAAATTGAACTGACTTAATTAGGACGGAACAGATTGGGAATTTCGCAGTGTCAGTTCCATAAACATAGTCTATAATTTTTATTTTTATTTTTAATGATGACACAAGCCTTAACCCAAGAGATGAAAACAGATGTCATCCTGTATGGAATGCAACTTCAAGTAGTATTCTAGTAAAAATGTTTCAGACACAGCCACTGATACATTGACCGTGAGCCTATAGCCCACCCACACTTTCATTTGTGCTGTGCCTAGAAAGCATGGGGGTGAACGATTCCCCCCTTGACCAGCTCCTTTGCAAGGGAAAAACTGCTCCTTAGCAAGAGATCAGAACAAATGAAAATTTGGGGGGGAAACAAAATTGCTGTTTGCTCTGATGGAGTGCTAAATAGTAGTTTTCCCCAGGGAAAAGCGGTGGGTCAAGAGGAAGTATGCATGAGCCCTTAACCACTTCTTGACAGGTGACTGGGCAGCAACCAATGAAACTGAATACTGACGATTCAGGAAAGACAAAAACTTCATACAATGCAGTTAACCTGGAATTCCGGGAGCACCTTGTTCACTGGGGTGGAAGGACCTGCAACAAACAATGGCCTCCAGACCTCAGCAGTGCTGCCACTTACTGAGACTTACTGGCGAATCTGAGGCTACCAACGCATCCATGCATCCCTACCTTGCTCCCACTGAGATAATTTGCTCCCTTAAGATATAGTGATCCCCTAAGATGTAGCGATATTCGCCAGCTTGGATGGCGTTGAAAGGGTTTCAGTTTAGACATACTCATGGGGGATGAGGATATCAGTGGCTACTAGCCATGGTGGCTATACAGTGGTACCTCGGGTTAAGAACTTAATTCGTTCCGGAGGTCCGTTCTTAACCTGAAACTTGTTCTTAACCTGAAGCACCACTTTAGCTAATGGGGCCTCCTGCTGCTGCCGCCGCACCGCCGGAGCACGATTTCTGTTCTCATCCTGAAGCAAAGCTCTTAATCTGAGGTACTATTTCTGGGTTAGCGGAGTCTGTAACCTGAAGCGTATGAAACCCGAGGTACCACTGTATTTTACCTCCAATGTTGGAATTCTACACGAGGGGAGAGAGCTGCTGCTCAGGTTCTGGTTTGTGTGCTTCTCATAGGTGGGCTATTGCTTCTTTTAGCTGTTATTATTTTATATGTAATCAAAACTTGAGTCCCTGTCAGGGCAGATGGTGGGGTGTGCAAGCAAGCAAGCCAATCAACCAACCAACCAATTTGTTATTCACCTCTTCTTCACTGGAGGCTTTTTAAGCGGAGGTTGGCTAGCCGCTAGTCAGGGTGGTACTTGATATTCCTGCATTGCAAGGGGTTGGACTAGATGACCCACGAGGTCCCTTCCGCCTCTACGATTCTACCACGGCTCTGCTTCGTCGGCAAAAAGGCTGCGGGGCAGACAAGTACGTCTTGGGGAAGAAAACCCCATCTCTTAGGGCGACGAGGCGCTCTTACTCCAGGAACCTTCACTTAGGGACCTGTGTGCCCGAGCGGAGTAGTCACCGCGCAACACCCTCCCACTCCCGCCTTCCCGCCAGCCTGAGGATTCTCTCGCTCCCAGGATGAAAAGGAGGGAGAAAGAGAGAGCCGGACGGGAGAGCAGCGAGGGAGCGTTCTCACAGCGCAGGCGCGCGCCGTCCTCGCCGTTGCGCCGCGCGGGCGGCAGGTGGCGCTGCCGGGGAAGCCTTCCCGGGCGGCCAATGGATGAAAGGAGGGAGGCGGAGCTCCGGCGCGGAGGGAGAGCGAGCGAGAGAGAAAGCGAGCCAGTGAGCCGGAGCCACGGTCGGCTCAAGTTGGTTCGCGCGCCGCGACGGCGGCAGCAGCAGCAGAGAGCGAGGAAGGGGCGAAGGAGCGGCTGGGCTGAGAGAGAGAGAGAGAGCGGCGGTTGCGCTGGCTGGGCAGGTAGGAGCTGGAGCCGCTGCTGTTGCTGCATGTTCTCTCCATTCCCACCCGTTGGAGCCCTTTTCGCTCCTTGCAGAGAAAGAAGGGGGGGGGGCTTATCTGTCAGTCAGTCAGTCACCCCCCTCCCAATTTCTCTTCCCGAGGGTCCCTTCTGCGCCGGCCTTCCCCTTCTGCGCCCTCCCCACGGCAGCCCGCAGGCGGGACAGCGCTTCTCCCAGCGCCCCCCCTCGCCCACCCCACACGCGTCCACGCGCACCGTCGTCGCTCCGGCTCCCGTGTGGCGGCTGCGCCTCCTCTCCTCCTCTCGCTCTGAGTTCTCGCTGGCTGCTCAGGCTGCTGCTTCCAAACTGATTTACAACCCCCCCAAAAAAAATCTCCCCATCGCTTTCTAGGCAGGGACTCCCGTCCCACCCCCCTTGCCACTTCTCAGGATCTCTCCCCCTCCGTTCCCCTTTAGGAGCCTTTCCTACAGGTTGTGGGGCGGGGCGAGAGGGGGGTGGCTACGGCGGCGTTTCTCTGTCGCCTAGCCCCACCAGTTGAAGCCCTTTGCCTGCCCCATTCTGCCCTAACCTTTCCTTAACGCTGCGTGGCGAGATTCCCACGCCTGTCCAAAGTCTCTGCCCCCCCTCCTCTCCAGTTTTAAACTCTCCCGCAGCCTCCCCGTTGATACTTTAGGTCCTCTTTTTCTCCAACGTGTCCTTTAAAGATGCTCGCTATGAATTGGCTTGGAGGGTGCTTTCGTTTTCAGTTCATTGTTCGCTTTCCACTAGTGGGGCGATTGTGTTTGGTTTCTTGGCACGGCATCAGTTTGCAGAAGGTGGACTTCAAACCCGGGGGACTAGTATTTGGCAAGCCTCCTTCGCATCCTTTTTATCTTTCTCACACACACCTTCCGTAGCTCAGCTGAGCTCTGCTGCGCTTTTGTCCCCTTTTTAAAAACCATCCCGGACGATTTTCTTCCTACACCTGGGTTTTGCTCCCTGTTCTGAGCCAGCAGTGTAGTTAGTGAGCAGTTCTTAGGACCATCTGCTGCACATCTTTTGCTGTGCATAAAAAGAAGGAAGCAACTTCATGTAGAGAGCTGGGTGAGGGTTGCTATTGCCCATACCCTTTTGCCAGTTTGATATATAATACGATAATTCAAGCAAGTCTATTGTGGTAACTTTGTAATTTAATGTCTCTTTCCCTCCCCCCGGGGAAACAGCAAATACAGAACTCAGTTTTCCCTCTTCCTTTATAAACAACAAATACATCTGAGCCTAACATAATTTTCCTTTGCCGAGGGTGCTGTACCCATCAATTAAAGCTTCCACTATTTCATATTTTAATTGTCCCAAGAGTCACTTATGCCATGGCACAGCAGTAAAACTGCTAGCACATCTGCAAAGCTAAGCACAGTCTGGTATGGTTTCAAATTGGATGGGGGGGGTTGGACTAGATGACCCTCAGGGTCCCAACTCTACAATTCTTTAATTCTTTGAGTGCATCAGGTTGACCTGCAAAAGCTTCTGCAAGTGTTAATTTAAGTTCTTCCATAGTTCATTTGAAATGAAGTTGTGCAGTACAGCTGTCTTGATCTCTTTTAGGAAAAACCTATACAGAGACTGCATGTGCTTTTATCTAGCCAGACACCTACTTTAGTTTAAAACTTTGCTTCACCTTTGAAAATATATATTTGTCTTCTGTTGAAGAAATCGATGGGCTAAGTGGATGCAGTAATGAAGGACTTTTAAAAAATGAATTAGATATTTATAAAGAATATTGTGTTGATAGTATGAGTAGAGTACAGTATTTAAACTGTGCCAAGTGGTGCTTCTGAGAGCCATTCTACACATAGACACAGACTATGAAGGTAGAATTCTAGAATGTACCACTTCAGACTACAGGGGTGTGTGTGCGCATGCTATTTTGAGTATGCGCCATATAACAAGGTCCTTGAATATAGAATGCTTACAACCAAGGATTAAGGAGAAATTAGATTCAGTTTGCATTTAAAAGTGGAACTACCAAATTGCTCTTTCCGAAACAGTATATGAACCAAAACACAGGTAATCCTTTGAAATGCATACTTCTCCAAATTTTGCAATGCTGTTAATTCTCCAGCTAAGCAGTTGTACAAAAGTGCACCTATTTGGATAAAGTGTGTATAAAAAGCCATATAATTGTGAAAATAACATACAAAGTGGCATTATATTGGGAGGTGGAATGCTTTGCCAAAATCTCAGTTACAGATAGGTAGCCGTGTTGGTCTGCCATAGTCAAAACAAAAAAAATTTTTTCCCTTCCAGTAGCACCTTAAAGACCAACTAAGTTAGTTCTTGGTATGAGCTTTCGTGTGCATGCACACGAAAGCAGTGTATCTGAAGAAGTGTGCATGCACACGAAAGCTCATACCAAGAACTAACTTAGTTGGTCTTTAAGGTGCTACTGGAAGGAAAAAATTTTTTTTTGTTTTGCCAAAATCTGTACACTTCATGACAATGTGTTTAGGAGAATGTTACACTAAAATGCTGATAAATTTTCATGAGGATTTTTTTAAATCTGCAAATTGCTGCAGAAATGTGTAGAACTGAATTTAAGATTGGAAAAATGAAATAACCGAGAAAGCTGAAATTGGGAGATCTATCTTTAGCTAGGACCCTCGTACCTACGGGACCGCCTCTCCTGGTATGCCCCACAGAGAAACTTACGGTCTTCAAATAAAAACATCTTGAAGGTCCCAGGCCACAGAGAAGTTAGGCTGGCCTCAACTAGAGCCAGGGATTTTTCTGCTGTGGCTCCGACCTGGTGGAACACTCTGTCACAAGAGACTAGAGCCCTGCGGGACTTGACATCTTTCCGCAGGGCCTGCAAGACAGAGCTGTTCCACCAGGCCTTTGGCCAGGGCACAGCCTGACTCCCTCCCTCGGCAATCTTCGTGGAGCTCTGGCCCAATGGTTGCCAGTGGCTTGATTTTAATTAATTTTATAATGAATGATTTTAGAGTGTTGTTTGTGTTGTACTTTTGTACTGTTTTATTGTTGTTAGCCGCCCTGAGCCTGGCTTTGGCTGGGGAGGGCGGGATATAAATAAAAAATTATTATTATTATTATTAACTATTACATCGGGGAGAGGGATAAACTTTTCCCATTGTATGTTGGATTTCTATGTTCAAAGAGTTCTTAATTTGGGTTGCATTCAACAGTACAGCAGAATGAAGTACTAGAATGGACTGTCCTGCTTGAAAGTTCACTTTACAGTAATACCTCTGCAAACGTCCACCTCGTCTAGCGTCCATTCTGGCAAACGTCCACGGCAAACCCGGAGGTATCAGAAAGGGTTACTTCCGTGTTTGCCACTCGCGCATGTGCAGAAGCGCAAACCGCACCGCAGACGCGGTGCTTTGCCCTGCATCCTTTTCGGCTAGCGGCCAGGGCTCCAGAACGGATCCTGGTCACAAAATAAGGTATGACTGTAGATACAAATCTAAGAGGGTAGGAAACGGTCTAGGTTTGAATTTTCTGCCTGATGTGCTAATTTTGTTTGTGTGGAACTTGGATTTTTTATGTGGGAGTGCATTAACCATCTTGATCAGCTTTTTATGCTCTTGTTCACTTAGGCATTTGGCTGTAAATTGATGCCGTACGTTATGATGATACCCTAGCATGTTCTGATGGTTATCCTTTAGCAGGGTGGGGTAGTATTTGTCCTCCTTAGGTTATTGCAGGTCAAACATCTTTAGTCAGTGCCTTTATATCTTTTTGATGTCTGTCTGTCTTGGGAGACAGTGGAGGAGTGTACCTTGAGGAGTAAAGTCAAATTATTGGAGCATTATAGTGCCTGTCGTGGCTGTAGAGACCAATATGGGAGAGACATGTTTTATTTCAGGTGAGGCAGATGAAGGTGTCCAGTTTTGCTGCTACAGCTGCACCATGGCATTTCTTCCCTCTCTGATCTTTCTTTTTGATGTATACTAAATGTTTTATGTATCCTCTAATGTGAGGCACCTTGACATATTTTATGTAGTAGGTGATGAACAATTGCAATTAATACTACTACTACTAAAAATAGTATCACCTAATTTCCCATAATTCTGCTGCATGTGTTGACACAGACTCAAAAGCAGCTGTAACACTGATGTCCTGTTTTGACATTTATGAAAGGAGGATTAGAGCAGACAGAATTTGTAGTAGGAGGATGCGAGTAGGATGTCAAGTAAAATCTTGTTAAATTTAATCTTTCAAGCAGGTGGCTGAAACTACTAGCACAGAGCATCAGATCACATGCGTATCTTTTATCTAAATGGTTAAACGTGGTCTTTTAATTATATTGGGTATATTGTGATACTAATTTTGATTGTTTAATGCAGATCATTATACTGGGATGATTCTTTGAGAATTACTAGGCTAACTGGGTTGTCTAAGTGGGTTTTTTTCTGCTATGCTGAAAAAAATAATTGCACTGGAGCAAGAGCAAGTAAAATAATTCAACTGCAGTCATAAGCATAGTTAATAGGGTGTCCCCTTGAACTCCATGTTTGTACCTCTGTGTAAACATAGGGTGGGATTGCAGGGTGCTTGTTAGAATAGCTGTTTAACTTTAGTGTTTTTCTATTCTGCACAGTTTGAAAAAAATTATCTAAGATATTTTTTGCCTCTCATTATATGTTCTAAATCTAAGTGTGTGTTAGTGTCAACTGTTGCACCATAAAATCATTTTGTTCTAAAACATATTATTTTTTACAGATTTTATATCCATTCTCTGTGTGATTAAAATTCTTTTAAAAAATGATTTAGTTTAAAGTTGTTTAATACACTTAAGTGTAAATGTGGTACCACAATGTGGGGACTAACTTTGGGGAAGCATTCCGTAAGTTGGGGGCCACCACTGAAAAAGCTGCCTCTCTTACTATCCTTGCATGTGGCATATAGAGCCAAACAGAAACATCTCTTATATCTAAACGTATACTGTATCAGATCCTTCCAGTACCCAGAGTGGTTCAAACTGCCTATATTCATTAATTACAACTCAGCTAAGAAAAAATGCCATTCCCATGAGATTTGATAGATCTATGTATCCCTTTAGATCTCCGCTCATTGTAGTTGGATGCACTCTTGTAGCTGATTTCTCATACTCTTATTTCAGATGAGATCCTCCAAATCTAATTACTTGTAGCAGAAGTTGGGGGAAGCTAGTAAGTAAGGCAAGCATGTATGAAGAGTCTAGCTCTGCAATCCTGAGGGTAGGAAGATTTCATTTCTTGTCAATAGCAAGTGACCTCACTATACTATTTATTTGGCAAATTTTATGCAAACCTACATTGTCTGTTGTAATTTTTTTAGTGTGCAGTGGCTGAAAACGGGGAAAAAATCAGTGTTTATTTTTTATGATAGTTTTGTATGGTGCTGGGTTCTACACTTAAGTTTACATGGATGAGTGCCAAAGCACCAGCAAATGAGGACTAGGCAATAATTTCAGCTTCTGGACAGCTTTCAAACATATCCGTGTGTTACAGTTGTCTAGCAGGATCTGCAGTAGTCATAGTTGCTGGAACAAGTTTCAGCTAAAAGGCACTGTGTGCTTTAATCATCTTAAAGTTAGAGTTTAGCCCAGGGTTTCCCAGATTTCTGAGACATTGAGTCCCTGATGAGCTTATAAAGTCGCTGTTGGCTCCAACTCCACTTCTTAGGAATGTAAATGAAATAAAGTAAAGAAATAGCGATGCATAACCAACATTTATTAATCTGAATTGATGGGAAAAAGGAAGCAAAAAAGAGGACGGATATTAATAATGGGCTTTAACAACCTATGAGTATTGGGCTGCAGGTTTGTGAGGTGCACTCAGTACATGCTCATGCCTTTTATATTTGAGATCATAGGTTTTTGTTTTGTTTTTTGCGTTGTAGCTCGTGAACTTCTTTTTCCCTTGGGCTGTTTCTGACCCCTTTTTGCTCCCTGCACAGTCTCAGTGACCTTTGGGGGGGGGGGTAAATAGTGATCACTTTAGGAGGGACAGCTTCCAGCCTAAATATTACTGAAATGTGTAGTGTAGTCTGTTTCATCAGGAAGGGAAGGGAGCAATGTAACTGCCACCATTACTCCATTCATCACCTTGACTAGAAAGGTAAACTAGATGGTGGCAAGTATATGAGTCTAGCAGGCTAAACAAAGCAGGGGTTTCATAATATGCTCCTTTAGGAAGGCAGAAATTGCCAATTCTTAAATGGAGGCATTGACTAAATCAACTTCCTTACCATAGTGACATCATCTAGAAAAAGCAAGAGCCAAACACAGATGTCGTTGACTGTACATGGTAAGAAAAAGGTTTCAGCTTATATAGTTAAAATCAGGAAGGTCCTGGAATCTCTGACGTAGAATCTGTAGTCAGAGTTAGTCAGAGTAAGGTTACCGTGAGAAATTTATTTGAAGTTCTGACCTTGAATTTTTCCAGTGGGTCATCATTAACCACTTCAAGGTTGTTGTTTTTACTCTCTCTGTGTGTGTACAGTGGTACATCGGGTTACATATGCTTCAGGTTACAGACTCTGCTAACCCAGAAATAGTACCTTGGGTTAAGAACTTTGCCTCAGGATGAGAATAGAAATCGTGCTCCAGTGGCATGGCGGCAGCTGGAGGCCCCATTAGCTAAAGTGGTGCTTCAAGTTAAGAACAGTTTCAGGTTAAGAACGGACCTCCGGAACGAATTAAGTACTTAACCCGAGGTACCACTGTACAGACACATACAGAGATGCAGATATATATGAAATAAATAAGTCATAAGTTTTTTTTTCATGGTTCTGTCCAGTATGTTAAAGGCCATTTAATCCATATGGGAAAGCGTCAGTTGACTGTACTACATGTATGGGTTGGTGATCGCATTATGGTTTATTCCACCATAGAGTAGGTTCAGTTGAATTTATTCCAAGTTACCTGTTACTGTTATTCAGGTAGTCAGCCTTACTATTCAATTGCCGACCCAGTTCTTGGAACATAGTCCTCAAGTACTAAAGAGTTTAATGTACACTGATCCGTTGAGGAATGCATGCCAGAGGATTATATTGGTTGCCTAAATGAGATCTTTACTTCAGATAGTACTAGAGTTGCAGTAGGATAGGAGATGCAGTATATTTATAGTCCCTATTCAAGTTACTTCTTGAAACTCATTAGGCTTTGGGACAGTCTTAATAGACCCACCACATCTACACTGGAACAAACTGTGACAGTATCAGCAGTCACCCGTTAATGTCCAGTACATAACAGTAGTTAGTACTTTCCCTCACCCACAGAGCATCACCCACTCGTTCAGTTCAAAATACTGTACCAAATCTAGTTATGAGTTGATTGGTTGATATCTTAGCAGAACCTCATTCTGGTATTGAGTGTAAAGCCAGGCCATCTGTTTCATGGCATACTTGATGATGAACACTGAATTCTTGTTCGTCACCAAAATGCTACTGCCACTGATCCCAGCCTGATGCTGAACAGTGAACCCAGCACATTCTCAGACCTTTTGGCTGGCTCAGCATTTTCATCTGGGAACAAGTCCTAGATGACCAAACTGTATCTACTGAGTTGGCTTTATAAAGTACTCTGTGTGCGGGATTCAGGAAGAACTGATAGGTTTCAATGTTCTATTCCCTCTTTCTCCCAGATGACAGCCCTCATTTTTCAATGTCACATGCCCTTATTGTTGAGAACTTAGTTTTCATGGGCCTCTCCATCCCGTTATGAGACATTTATATGTAACATTTATACTCTGCCCTTTCTCATTCCAAAAGTGCCCAGTGTGACTGACAACATAAGATGAAATGAAACAATATCCCATATGCAATAATTAATATGACAGTTACAAAAATACAGTGGCTAACTTTACCTGCCCCTTTCCAAGTTCCTTTACAAATAAAAATGTATTCTTTTTTTTATTTAAACAGAGCTAGGGTAGAGAATTGTCTGGCCTCTCCTGGGAATTCCAGAGACACCAGAGAAAGCCTTTGTGTTCACATCCTCCTAGACATCCATGGTATTAATTTAAGAAGGGCCTTTGCTTTTGTTGGTGGACATATGGAGAAGCCATGTCTTCAAGCACTTGGGTTCCAGGGAATTTAGGGATTTGTAGTATCAGCGTCTTGAAGATACAGGCAATTTTCAGTCAAACTGAAAGATAAAAATGGAAGAGATAAAAAGGAAAGGAGTCATATGCTCAATTTCAATAACCACCTCTTTATTGCACTAAAAACATAGAAAAATGTCTATATTTACTGGCCAAACTCATTACTATAACAAAGGTTCAAAACCATCTTAGCCCATTGTAGGGAACGTAACAAGGAATAGTAGATCAGTAATAGTTTCCTCTCATAGGTTGACGCAATAAAACAGCATCTTTTGACATTATCTTTTGGGCAGCGACCCAGCAGTGAGCTGCCCTCCCTCCACCTGCCAGTAAATAAATAATCATCCCCAATGAAGTACTTAGAAGTCATTGCAGGAGGATATCCACCCATTAAGAAGGCTTTGATTCACTATAGAGTTGCATGGTATGCAGCATGAGGTTCAGTTGTAAAACTGTTGCTGTTGAGCTAGTAAACCTGCTTTATTTGGGAAATGCCGTACTTTTCCATATATAAGACTAGGATTTTTTCTTTAAAAGTTATGTTAAAAAGATAGGAGTGCCTGGCATGCTCTGGTCCATGGGGTCGTGAAGAGTCGGACACGACTAAACAACAACAAATGCTAAAAATTGGGGGTCATTTTATACACAGAAAGTGTATCCCCCCATTTTCTTAATTTGGAGTCCCCCCCCAAAATGGGGCATGTTATATATGGGGGCGTGTTATACATGAAAAAATACGGTATATGAATTTTGAAGTGGAAAACAAATTGATAATTCAAATCAACCCACACTGTTAATAATCCAGTGAATTTGTATTTGATGCAGTTGAGAGAGGAAAAGTCTGATCAGTTGATATGAAGGCAGATGTAAATGAATAGTAGATATTGGTCTTGTTAATTTATGCTTGTCTAGAAAATTAAACAATGCAGGATTTTGTTATAATCTTTCGATAACTTAGATCACTCACCCATAGTGCTGTGCTTTGTGTCTTTCTGGTTGACATTTTCATCTGCCACCTGTGGAGACTGTTGACCTTTGGTCTCTGTTAATGATTGTATAATAATGACAAACTAGTCAAATACAGCATCACTTTCAAGTTTTTAGGGCCGTCATTGACTTGCTTCTTCCTCTCCCCACCCCGGCCACATCATCAACTGCTATTTTTGTAGTTGAGTTATGTTTTTTGTCTTCGTAAAATGCTTGCCTCAACTTGAATTTCTGTTTAGTCATTCAGATAGTTTCCATGCAGCTTTCAGGTTTAGGATAACGTTTTACAAAGGAAAATGTAAACAGAACATTTATGTTTCAAGTGGAAGAGTTTAAAGGGTCTTTGTGTGTAGAAATGTTTAGCTACAGTGATTATTCCCAAGGGATTTGCTACATAGGGAGTAGCTTCAGTCCATTTTCCAAATGCTGCTTTCTGTACTGTCACAGTCTTATCCTTGCATCTTAGAGGAGCAGATCAAAAAGGTTTTAAATTTAGGCATAGTTAATTGTTTACTTTAGACTGCCTCAGTGGGGGATAGGAGGAGTGGGGCTCGTTGAGCATGCGGTATATCTTGCCCCTGAACTTCTTCCACTCCAACTGCCATTTGAACTTGAAGAATTGGTGCCTGAGTTTGCTTTTTCTCTATTGACTCCCTGTCTCTTTTCTCTTCTTGAACTGTCTCTTAGATCATAGTCCTGTGGGTAGAGACTGTCTTACTTTAATTGATTGTATTTAAGCTGCTCTGGAAGGGGTTTTGGCTGAAGGGCATCGTATAAATGCTATAAATAAACAGTTGCTTCCCAAGGAAACTTCATTTAGAAGTATCAAGAAAAGTTACTATTTGAATACTGTATATCAGTGGCTAAAGAAATCTCCACAGGACAACAATTGACCACTGGCAAATTTATCACACGGAGACAACAGTTCTTCTGAATAAGGAGTTAGTCCACAAAAGTCAATTTTTTGGTGACATGTATGTGCTCTAAGCATGCTTTTGTTTTTAAAACACCTAATGTAAGCATTAACTTTTATATTTATAGCTAATATTTTTAAACATGAAAGGGCCCAAGTGCAGTACAGTCATACCTTGGAAGTTGAACTGAATCTGTTCCAGATGTCCATTCAACTTCCAAAATGTTTGAAAACCAAAGCATGGCTTCTGATTGGCTGCAGGAATTGAAAGCTGCGGAAGCCCCGTCGGACGTTCAGCTTCCAAAAATAGTTCGCAAACCGGAACAGTCACTTCCGGTTTTGCTACATTTGGGAGCCAAAACGTTCGAGAACTAAGCTGTTCGAAAACCAAGTTACGACTATATACTGAAGTGGGGTTATGGGTGGAAAGTCCTCTGATTATTACAGCAAGTTATCGCCATGTAATACGCATGGCATATTACAGTGTCTTGTAAGTATTTATAGAATCTCTTCTAGCCATTTATTTAGCATGACCAAGAACTATAGTTTGCACTAAGTAACTTTTTCCATAAAAAGATTTCCAAAGATTACTGAAAGCCTTGTAACTTGATTATAATGATTTACTTGGTTTTTCTTCTTCTTCTTCTTTGGTGATCACTCGTAGCTGAGTAAGATTGTCTTCCATAAACACGGTTTTAACAATGAGTCTTTAAGTGACTGTGGAGGCCAATTTTCTGGGTGGGAGTTGATCACGGTGTGGATTTGCCAAGCGTGCCTTCCTCCTAGCACGTTTCTCCCTTGTGTTGTGAGTTCGAGTGTCTTCAAAGCCCATGACACCGTTGGTAAAGGCTGTTCTCCAATTGGAGCGCTCGCAGGCAAGTGTTTCCCACTTGTTGGTATTCATACTACATTTTTAAAAATTTGCCTTTAAACCTCTTTGTTTTTTTGTTTTTTAATGATATTTATTAAAATTTCAAAGAATTACAAAAGGAAAAGAAAATAAAACAAAAATGCAAAATACAGAAAAATACAGAAAAATAAAACAATTAAAAACAAGCCAATTTTTCCACATCTTATCTTTCATTTGCTTGTTTCCTTGACCTCCTCGCTTTTTTGTGTTCTAGTTCAGTTAGTTAATTCAGCAAATCCTTTCCATCTTTGTTTTTATCTTAATAATTTATCTTAGTATATTGTAACTTTACATTCTCACCTGTTAACAATCCATTTTTACATACTCCTCTGTAACATTACTGCTAAAACCACATAACTTCATTCCAGCATCCTTCTAACATTCCTTAATTTTGCAATGTTTCTGTAAACCTCTTTTGTTGACCACCAACTCGTATTGGCCTGAATATAAGCCTCACTTTCCCCCCAAATTCTGACTGTGAAAAATTAAAGTGCAGCTTATATTCGCGACCTTACGGTATGCAGCCAGGAACGTGGGGCAAACAGCACCAGGAGTGCGGTGAAGCAGCGCCTGCCTTGTGTGTAGTCCTCCGTCCTTTACCCCAAGGCTGGGAAGGGAGAGAGTGAGGAAGGGGAAAGCCCGCTGGCAGTGCTGTGCGGCTCTCCCCTCCCCAGTATGCAGCTAGGAGCAGCAAGGAATGGAGTGGCTTATATTCAATTATTTTTTCTCCCCGCCCTCCAATTTTAAAGGTGCAGCTTATATTCGGGTGCGGCTTATATTTGGGCCAATACGGTATATGAAATTGTAATATGGAAATATGTCCATGCAGTGGTATCTTCTCCATACATAGGTCCTAAGATTGTCATCCTGACTTAAATCTCAAAGCATGGAAAGTCTGACTTGCTGATTTAATTGAAGAGGCCTCCTGCAATAGCTGTACAAGTGCATTTCTTCTTTGTTGCTATAACCTAAAAATGTACAGAATCATTTGAAGCTTTTAAAAGGATACTTGTTTGGACAGGTTATTAATGGGCTTTGCATAAAAGTAGCACTCCCAGTGCAGTTGTTAAGTTGTGCCAGTGAACAGACACTGTCAGATATTATTCTGTATCCTCAGTGATACTTAATTCTTTCCCCCTCACAGATAAAAGTAAAAGAGAAGGTTTATTTTTTTCAAATGCAATGGAGAATTGGCAAGCTAGATTTTTTTTATAAAAATCATGTCTTCTACATGCAAATTTCCTAAGAAATATGCAGCTTAATCTTAACATGAGTATGATGAACATAAAAAAGGACATTTTAACCGGACACATGGTGTGGACTCACTTTGACTGACTAAAGTGTTAGCCCTTAGTTCACTGCTATTTCTGTGGAATGAGGAATTTCATATCAGCAAGCATAATCTCTGAGAATAACTTGTACTGTTTCGTTTTACAATATTTCTGTTTGTCTTGTATGGATTTTGCCTTGGACCTTCTCAAGAACCATAGAAGAGTGTAAGCAGTAGCGACTTAAGCTGCTTCTGTTCAGGCTTATGGGTATCATTTGAAGCAGGAAATTGCACCTGTCCAATTTAGTGACAGAATATTCGCCACCCTTGGGCAAGATATGGAAGGTTCAGAAGATAAAAAACACATTATGTGCTCTCACTGGGACATGAAGTTGCTTATAAAAGGAATTTTAAAGTAAAGGGTTCTTGATGTAGCAGCAAGTACAATACTGCATGGGTGATGCAGTTCGTACTATCTCTAATTTTACAAGACTTACAAATTAACACCCCAAACTTACTAGCCATGTACGATACCTGTATGTAGTGAGTGAATAGGTTCACCACAGGGTTGCTGCATCTACTTCTTGGTAGGGTCTGGCCATGTTTTGCACTTTCTGCAATTTGTCAGACTACATGAATCAATGTTGAAAAGATGACCAGCTTTCCATGGTAATTCCTTTGTTTGTGTGTGATGATAACACACACACACACACACACACACACACACACATGCGCACATGTGCACACACACAAACACAAACACACTCTTACTTTTTTACATTCCATTGCTTTTAATTCGAATTCTAGCCCACATATAAACATTATATGGGTCATATAAACATTCTAAACAAATACCGTAAGTTATCTATTTTGAGAAAAAGTTCATTTGTGTGTGTGTGTGTGTGTGTGTGTGAGAGAGAGAGAGAGCCCGCTGAAAAGAAGCAGTTTTGAGTTTTTTGAACAGTGTCAGAGACATGCGAAGAGAAACACGTTAAAGGGTTTCTATTCTTCCTATTGCAATGCATGTTGAAACTGTGAATTTGTAAATGACAGTTTGTTATAGTGATATTGTAAATCACCAGGGGTGTCTCCCTTTCAAGAGACTCTGAATTTTCCATGATGTGGGCAAAGAGACCAAGGAACAAAACAACCACCCTTCTTTGTTTCTAGTTCTGTGTCACAACTTTCCTGGGGGATAAGACTGATAGCCAGTCTATTATTATTACTTGTTTCATTATCCAGTTTAAAAGTCTGGAGTTACAGTTGAGGACTGTGGTTTGGTTTTGGTTCTGTTTTTTGTTCAATGCTTTCCAAGCCCCAAGTTGGGTGAAAGATTCCTGCATTGCAGGGAGTTGGACAAGATGATCGTCTTGGTCCCTTCCAACTCTATGATACTATGAATTCTAATAAGAGATGATAAGTGGGACATACTTTAGTACATTCTAATAATTATTTGCAGTATTTCAGCATTGACTTGCACCAGCACTTTTCATTGACTACATAACTATCATAGAAGTAAACATGAATAATTTTTGTTCATGTGTAGTCATAGAATCATAGAATCATAGAGTTGGAAGAGACCACAAGGGCCATCGAGTCCAACCCCCTGCCAAGCAGGAAACACCATCAGAGCACTCCTGACATATGGTTGTCAAGCCTCTGCTTAAAGACCTCCAAAGAAGGAGACTCCACCACACTCCTTGGCAGCAAATTCCACTGTCGAACAGCTCTTACTGTCAGGAAGTTCTTCCTAATGTTTAGGTGGAATCTTCTTTCTTGTAGTTTGGATCCATTGCTCCGTGTCCGCTTCTCTGGAGCAGCAGAAAACAACCTTTCTCCCTCCTCTATGTGACATCCTTTTATATATTTGAACATGGCTATCATATCACCCCTTAACCTCCTCTTCTCCAGGCTAAACATGCCCAGCTCCCTTAGCCGTTCCTCATAAGGCATTGTTTCCAGGCCTTTGACCATTTTGGTTGCCCTCCTCTGGACACGTTCCAGTTTGTCAGTGTCCTTATTGAACAGTGGTGCCCAGAACTGGACACAGTACTCCAGGTGAGGTCTGACCAGAGCAGAATACAGTGGCACTATTACTTCCCTTGATCTAGATGCTATACTCCTATTGATGCAGCCCAGAATTGCATTGGCTTTTTTAGCTGCCGCGTCACACTGTTGGCTCATGTCAAGTTTGTGGTCAACCAAGACTCCTAGATCCTTTTCACATGTACTGCTCTCAAGCCAGGTGTCACCCATCTTGTATTTGTGCCTCTCATTTTTTTTGCCCAAGTGCAATACTTTACATTTCTCCCTGTTAAAATTCATCTTGTTTGTTTTGGCCCAGTTGTCTAATCTGTCAAGGTCGTTTTGAAGTGTGATCCTGTCCTCTGGGGTGTTAGCCACCCCTCCCAGTTTGGTGTCATCTGCAAATTTGATCAGGATGCCCTTGAGTCCATCATCCAAGTCGTTGATAAAGATGTTGAATAAGACCGGGCCCAAGACAGAACCCTGTGGCACCCCACTAGTCACTCTTCTCCAGGATGAAGAGGAACCGTTGATGAGCACCCTTTGTGTTCGGTCAGTCAGCCAGTTACAAATCCACTGAGTGGTAGCATAGTCAAGACCGCATTTTATCAGCTTCTTTACAAGAATATCATGGGGCACCTTGTCAAATGCCTTGCTGAAATCAAGGTAGGCCACATCCACTGCGTTCCCTTCATCTACCAGGGTTGTAATTCTGTCAAAAAACGAGATCAGGTTAGTCTGACATGACTTATTTTTCAGAAATCCATGCTGACTATTGGTGATCACAGCATTCCTTTCTAGGTGCTCACAGACTGTTTGCTTAATGATCTGCTCCAGAATCTTCCCTGGTATTGATGTCAGACTGACTGGGCGGTAATTATTTGGGTCCTTGTAGTCTTCCAGTAGGACTGGAAGACAATTATTGTAGTCTTCCAGTAGGACTACAATAAGTAAATGCATTTAAAATTTATGTAGTAATAAATCAGAACAAATAAACAGCAACGCTTTGATTTGAACCACTTACTTCGCCAAACCTTTATTAGGCATTGCAAATATAGGCCATCATAAAACATCAATATATAAAATTTTAAAATATGTACAAATAAACAGCCATGTAAGAACGAGGATTTTCATTGGAGTTTCTTCCCGCTAAATAGTGCCATTCACCACTCTGAGAGACTCAGTTGATAAAAGCTCAGCCACCCTTGCAGTTACTTTGGCATTGAGTTTGCTTTGGCAGATGTTAAAGGAATATAAATTCTGTATTAAGATCAGCAAGTGTTGATCGATTCCTAACTCTACAGGCTTCTTCCACAATATCACACAGTCAACTGAATCAAAGGCACCATGAAAATGTACGAAAGCTGCATATAAATCTTGGATTGGTTTTTAAGTCTATATTTTTCAACCAAATTTGTAAGTATGAGACAATGGTCTAAGCTAGAGCAGCTTTTGGAAAAACCTATTTGTTTTTTCCCTGGTAAGTTTAGATTTTTCACTCAAGTAAGTAGTTTAAGCAAAAGGTGCTTAGCATAGATTTTCCCTCTCACTGACACTAGACTTATCGGTCTGTAGTTCTTTGGTTCATCCGGATCACGTTTTTGGAAGATTGGAATAATTATTGATCTAAGCAATATTTTAGGAATGATTTCATATTTATTGATAAGAGTAAATAGCTGAGCTAGGGGTTCTGCCCACCAATCTGTGAATGTCTTAAATAATTCTGTTGGTAGACCACCTGGCCCTGGCGTCTTGCCCAGTTTGAAACTATTAATTATCTGTCCAATGTCCTCCTCTTTCACCCTTGGCCACTCCTTTAGTTTATCTAGTTTGTTATCGTTGGCCTCCTTTCCATTCAATTTACTATGTAGATTGTTAAATATGGAAATGAAATACTGAGACCATTTAGATTCTGCAATTGATGGGGCAGCTGATTGGTTGCCAGCTTTCAGACCTCCAAATACAGGGATACCTCGGTTCTCGAACACCCCTGTTGTTGTACGTTTCGTTTCTTGAACGCCAAAAACCCAGAAGTAAATGCTTCCGTTTTCGAACATTTTTTGGAACCTGAACATACGACGTGACTCCTGCTGAGTGCAAGAAGCTATTGCAACCAATGGGAAGCTGCATCTCAGTTTCTGAACGTTTTGGAAGCCGAACAGGTTTGCAGAACTGATTCTGTTCGAGAACCAAGGTACCACTGTACTATCGACCAAACTGCTTTGTTATTTTTGTTTTGGATGGAGTCAAGTAATTGGGACCATTTTTGGGTGGCATATTTTTCTTTTTGGCCAGAACAAGGTGATATTTTCTTTTTTCATCAAAGTAGGAAGGTTCTAGTTTGGTATGGTTATCTTTGAAAATTTGGTGCAATTTTCTTTTAAGTTGAAGACATTCATTGTCGAACCAGGGACTAGTTTTTAAGTGTCCTGACTTTTTGTGGAGTATTAAGCTCTTCAAACATTTTGAAGATTTCACTATATTACTTCTAGAATGTCACTATGAGAATTGATGTTCTTCAGATTAAAGAGTACCTGGTTTCTAAAATCAACTAAGTTTTTGCCCCACTGCTACACTCATTTCCTGGGACCATTTTAGTTGGGTCATATGCTCATGTTGACAAAAAAATGTATTATTATGATTAGTTAGAATCATAGAATCATAGAATCATAGAATCATAGAATCATAGAGTTGGAAGAGACCACAAGGGCCATCAAGTCCAACCCCCTGCCAAGCAGGAAACACCATCAGAGCACTCCTGACATATGGCTGTCAAGCCTCTGCTTAAAGACCTCCAAAGAAGGAGACTCCACCACACTCCTTGGCAGCAAATTCCACTGTCGAACAGCTCTTACTGTCAGGAAGTTCTTCCTAATGTTTAGGTGGAATCTTCTTTCTTGTAGTTTGGATCCAATGTTCCGTGTCCGCTTCTCTGGAGCAGCAGAAAACAACCTTTCTCCCTCCTCCATGTGACATCCTTTTATATATTTGAACATGGCTATCATATCACCCCTTAACCCCCTCCTCTCCAGGCTAAACATGCCCAGCTCCCTCAGCCGTTCCTCATAAGGCATCGTTTCCAGGCCTTTGACCATTTTGGTTGCCCTCCTCTGGACACGTTCCAGTTTGTCAGTGTCCTTCTTGAACTGTGGTGCCCAGAACTGGACACAGTACTCCAGGTGAGGTCTGACCAGAGCAGAATACAGTGGCACTATTACTTCCCTTGATCTAGATGCTATACTCCTATTGATGCAGCCCAGAATTGCATTGGCTTTTTTAGCTGCCGCGTCACACTGTTGGCTCCTGTCAAGTTTGTGGTCAACCAAGACTCCTAGATCCTTTTCACATGTACTGCTCTCAAGCCAGGTGTCACCCATCTTGTATTTGTGCCTCTCATTTTTTTTTGCCCAAGTGCAATACTTTACATTTCTCCCTGTTAAAATTCATCTTGTTTGTTTTGGCCCAGTTCTCTAATCTGTCAAGGTCGTTTTGAAGTGTGATCCTGTCCTCTGGGGTGTTAGCCACCCCTCCCAGTTTGGTGTCATCTGCAAATTTGATCAGGATGCCCTTGAGTCCATCATCCAAGTCGTTGATAAAGATGTTGAATAAGACCGGGCCCAAGACAGAACCCTGTGGCACCCCACTAGTCACTCTTCTCCAGGATGAAGAGGAACCATTGATGAGCACCCTTTGGGTTCGGTCAGTCAGCCAGTTACAAATCCACTGAGTGGTAGCATAGTCAAGACCGCATTTTACCAGCTTCTTTACAAGAAAATCATGGGGCACCTTGTCAAATGCCTTGCTGAAATCAAGGTAGGCTACATCCACTGCGTTCCCTTCATCTACCAGGCTTGTAATTCTGTCAAAAAACGAGATCAGGTTCGTCTGACATGACTTATTTTTCAGAAATCCATGCTGACTATTGGTGATCACAGCATTCCTTTCTAGGTGCTCACAGACTGTTTGCTTAATGATCTGCTCCAGAATCTTCCCTGGTATTGATGTCAGACTGACTGGGCAAATTTGATTTATTTCTAAATCAAAGTTTAAATTTCTAGACATCAACAATGGTTGGTGATCGCTTTCGGTACATGCCCCAACTCTAAACTCCACTATAAGATTTACAGTGTCGCAAGGGACCAGCATATAGTCGATGACATTACATCCTCAGGGGAGGGGGAATATGTAAATTCCCCATTTCTATCCCCATCTATTGAACCATTCACAATTTGTAAGCTAAACTTATTACACAGCTCGAGCAAGCATATGCATTCCCTATTTATAACCTTGTCTCTAGAGAGTCTTCCTATTTTCATTGAATGTGCAGTATCATTGGTGGTATTCCAATCTAAAATGCTACTTAATTGTTTGTTGCCAATGCCCACCCTAGCATGAAAACCACCCACTATTATTAATGAGGTGTTTGGGTATCTATCCATCAAATATTCAGTGTCAAAGTTTGTGTCTGTCAGTGGGGGACTTCCCTAAGTCCTGTAGTTTCCACACTATCTGCAGCCTCTTTATTTTGTTGGTCCTTTTTCTGTTCTAGATCTTTTGGAGTCGGGGGGAAATCTTGTAAGTCTACTGGCTGTCTACTGTTTTAAATCAAATTTACAGGGTGGGGGGTTTGTTGCTGATTCCAGTACAAGGTTAGTTATTAGCAGCATTCTTTTCAGTTTGATGGATCATATTTTGGTCTTTGGATATCCCCTGTTTTCTTTCATGGAATGATGTATGCGCAAGCAGTAAGGTCTGATTGAAGCTGAAAGGTTGGAAGGAAAAACAAAATAAGTAGTGTTGCAGGAACCCCCCCCCCAAAAAAAATCATTCAGTTTGTACAAACATGACACTCACACACGACATACGCGATGCTTCTGTTATAAATTCATAGAAAATCACCCATACATCGGATCTGTACCATTCCACTTTTATTTTACACCATGAAGGAAGGACTATCAAAGGGGGGGGGGGTTGACTCAACACAAGGCAGCCAACACGTCCTCAGCGAGCTCTACCCAGTTGGCATGACAACCTTGATGGTCCTAGACAGAAGATCATTACACTCACAAAAGATCTGCATATGGAAGTAGAATCAGTACGAACTGAAACAAAGGACAGTGATCAACCCTTCCCTCTGGGGGCAAGAATCTGCGAACTCCCCTTTTTCCTTTGGAAAGTACTCATGGGGAGGGGGAAAGGAGGAACCAGCCAGGTGACAAGACACTCAGGTTACCACCACAACTCCTCCCTCAGCCCCTCCTTTTTGTGATGTATCAATGATGTAGTCATGATGTAGTTGTGATATAGTCTTAGGGGTGTAGCATGAGGGATTAGTAGCTAATAAAAGTTGGGGTCTCCTTTTGTTCAGGGCTTCCATCTTGTTTCATCTTGAAGTGGGAATCCTGTCGCGACAGTCTTCAATAAAGACCAAGCCTACTGGCTGCTGTTTTGCTCCAGTTATCCTGGTTGGTGTCTTTACTTTTGGTCCAAGGGAGCCCTCGGATTTCTCCATTGACAGTAGAAAAATTGGGTTAGATGTTGTGGCCACGACAACTTGTAGGCTCAGCCCCAAGAATGAGATTGCAAGATGAAGATGCTCCTCTGAGGTGCTACAGATATTGAGTTACGCAATACAGTGGTACCTCGCAAGACGAATGCCTCAGAAGATGAAAAACTCGCAAGACGAAAGAGTTTTTCGTTTTTTGAGTTGCTTTGCAAGACGATTTTCCCTATGGGCTTGCATCACAAGACGAAAACGTCTTGCGAGTTTGTTTCCTTTTTCTTAAAACCGCTTGAAGAGGTGCAGTTGCGACTGACCGTGCTTCGCAAGACGAAAAACATTGCAAGACGAAAAGACTCACGGAACGAATTAATTTCGTCTTGCAAGGCACCACTGTATTTAGAATCTTGGGATAAAGAAACAATGGTTTCTTTCTCCATTTTTTTAAAAAGAAAATGAAGTCTGTTTGTAATCCAGGTGTGACCAATACCTTAAACAAAACACACAGGCAGAGAGCAGAAGTAAACAGAAATGGGGTATTCTGTTATCACAGCAAAGCCAGGAGTTAAACCAGTTAAGTAGTAATTGCTGCTTTATCTCAGATTCCTAGGTGTACAGCCAAATATTGAAGTCCCTCCTTTCACCTTCCATTTTGGAAGCGAGTGTACAAGCTGACCTCATGGATACAATACCCTACTTTTTTCTTTGTTTCCCCTCATCCCAGTATTCCCTGCTTTGTTTATATTTTGCCTGCTGAAGAATTCTGGAGAACATAAAAGCTTACCACGTTTTTGTGTCTTTTTGGTTGATCCTAATAAAGATACTGCTTGACTGTGGACTTTTGGAGTTTTTTCTTATGGACCAGCATAGCTAACTTAGTTTATACTTATACAGTGGTACCTTGGGTTACATACGCTTCAGGTTACATACTCCGCTAACCCAGAAATAGTGCTTCAGGTTAAGAACTTTGCTTCAGGATGAGAACAGAAATCGTGCTCCGGCGGTGCGGCGGCAGCAGGAGGCCCCATTAGCTAAAGTGGTGCTTCAGGTTAAGAACAGTTTCAGGTTAAGTACGGACCTCTGGAACGAATTAAGTACTTAATCTGAGGTACCACTGTACTAGCATAAAAAGTATACACACTTTCTCACACATTAAGACCAAACTCAGAAACGCTGATAGCTGTTTGACTGATATTTCCCTTCCAATTATTCAGTATTTTACTATTCCCATTAAACTGTGGCAAAGCAATTGATTGGTAGCAAAATATCTCATGCGGTAGCTGGAGGAATGGATATAATGGGAATGTCATCCCTTGCTATACAGATTGGTCTAGGAAATGCTTTCAGGAGTTTCCTTGACAACTGATTTCTAGTGCAAGAACAATTTTGTATTATTACCTTGAATAAAAGCTGTAGCTTTTATCAACCTGTGCATGCCTTTTTTTGTAGTTGCTGGTACAGTGTCCAAAGAATAGCACAGTAGAAAGCAAAGACTGAAACTGGTAGCAGGAGGAAATAATGTAATGACAGGACAGATTTCCCAGAAATGCAGATTATGTGATCAAGTCATCTAGGCTTGCCACACATCCCTTCTTCATTGTGCATGGAACATGTATTTTAAAGTGTGTGTGTGTGTGGTTTGTTTTTGTTTTTAAAGCCTGAATAAACTCCTTTACCTCGTCATTTTCTCTGCCTCTATAATTTCCTGTGCTCATAAATAGTACCTTGCTATCTAATTGCATATGTTAAGTTATTCCCAAAGGCCATTAATTAGCTGATGGCCTACGTTGGAGAGTGCCTTTTGGCCCCTTGGCATTTATGCTGTGAAGTGCCACATGACACTATTTAATCCTCAGTGCAGTTGAATATCTGCATGAAACTGTTGGGAGTGTGGAGTACGGTGCCATACATATGCTGACAACACTCAACAATATTTCTCTGGAACATGTAAAATAGCAGAGATTGTGTGGATCCTAGATTGGTTCCTGAAAGCAGTGGTGTGCTGGCTGAGGAAAAATAAACTGACCTTGAATCTTGACAAGACAGAGGTGCTGTGGATGAGAAATTGGCTAATTACCTGCAGTCTGGAGATGCTTCTGGATCTAGCTTTGCCACCGGAGGCTCATATGGCCTTGGTGGCTAGCAGCACCTCTTGTTAGCTTAAGGCGATATTATGGCTATTGCTGTTCTGCACAGAACTTGGAGAGTATCTCTGTCATATCTCCTGGCCGTCAGTGTATCTCTGTGGAACTAACTTGCCCTGAGTGGAGGAGAGAGAAGATAGTTGCCAAACATTCAGCTTGTACTAGTTGCATTAAGTTGCTGAACATTCAGCTTGTACTAGTTCCACATTAGGTGGTCCAACCTTTGCACATCTTGTCACCACAGGGATACTGAAGAACAATCTTGCCTTGAGGAAAGGAGAAACAATACTTGGAGAACTTGACTGAAGAGCAGTCATAATGCAGTGAACACAGAGACCTGAATGCAGGCAACTGAGAGCAAATATCTAAGGGAGGTCTTCAGTCGCATGCCAGTTTGGAGAAAAATGGTTCTTTTTGCTTTGTTCTACTTTTTAATGCTTGAACTCAGGATGAAAGGGAGAAACGTGCTAAGAGGAAGGCACATTTGGCAAACCCTTATCGTGGTCAACTCCTGCCCGGAAACCTATGTCCCCACTGTGGAAGGAAGGACTTGCGGATCCAGAATTGGCCTCCACAGTCACTTACGGACTCACTGTTAAGACCGTGTTCATGGAAGACAATCTTACTCAGCTATGAGTGATCACCAGAGAACTACTATTAACACTCACCTCTTGTGACATAACCAGGGATGAGAGAATTCCCACTATTCTATTCCTTTATTGTAGTTATTATTCTGTATTACGAATCTGACTTGTCGTTTCCTTTCTGTTCTGCTATCCTGTGTTTATTGTATCACACTCGTTATAGATTGCTAGGGGTTTCTGTTTTTGTTTTTTAAAAAATCATTTAAATTGTTTTGAGATGCCTGGTTTGAAAAGAGGCATACAAATACTACAAATAATAAGGTGTTCCTGTTAGTATATAAAGCCCTCAGCAGCTCCAGGCCAGTTTACCTTTCCATATTCATGTCCATTTAACCAATTTGATCTGCAGAACTTACACTTCTGCAAGTGCCAAATAGTGTTCATTCCACATCTGCCAGTAATTAATATTTTAGTCCGGCAAGACATATTCTCTGGAACACCCTGCCTATTACAATCAGGCTGGCATCCTCACTATACTTGTTTAATGTCTGCTAAAACTACCCAGACATAGGGTTTTATTAGGTATACATTGTTTTTAAAATTTTGTTTTTAATTGGTACTTCCCCATAAACATTTTACAATATTTTATGTAAACAACTTGCATTTGGTCCCCTTTAATGGCATGCCTGTTCAAAACAGTGCTCAACATGTTGTGTGTGTGTGTGTGTGTGTGTGTGTGTAAAATTCTGTCTAGGTTGTGCTTTTAAAATGTGTGTGATAAGACAGAAAAAGCAAGAGATTAAGAATAACATGACACTACAAGTTCGTAATATTCTTTGAGCTACCCTGGAGTGGAACTGCAGGGAAGCCAAAGCATGTTAACACTATGAAATAAAGGATCTCAGTCTCTTTGCCTGAGAACGTGCAAGGAATTTAACTCCAGTAGAGAGTTAAAATTTTAACTCCAGTAAAATTTAACTCCAGTAAAATTTTAACTCCAGTAAAATTTAACTCCAGTAGAGAGCCAGTGTGGTGTAGTGGTTAAGAGCGATAGACTCGTAATCTGGGGAACCGGGTTCGCGTCTCTGCTCCTCCACATGCAGCTGCTGGGTGACCTTGGGCTAGTCACACTTCTTTGAAGTCTCTTAGCCTCACTCACCTCACAGAGTGTTTGTTGTGGGGGAGGAAGGGAAAGGAGATTGTTAGCCGCTTTGAGACTCCTTTGGGTAGTGATAAAGCGGGATATCAAATCCAAATCCATATTGAACGCAGCATATAATCCTTCTTAGTTCATAAGAACATGATTACGTAACAACTGTCCTGATGGGTCAGTCCAAAGGTCTGGCTAGTCCACCGTCCTTTTCCCCATAGTGGCTGACTATATGCCTATAAGATTCTCACAAGTTAAACATATACACAGTGACTTTAGTGTGTGATTTTCAGGGCAAAACTGTCCCCAAGTACTTTGCATCAGAATCATAACAAACACTATGTCCTAAGCCATTAGAATATTTTCACCAAGAGCTTTAAGGTGGTACTTAGAAGTTTGTGAAATATTTTTTATTTAATAAAAACGTTTTCCCCATAACAGGAGATAGTGGGAATTTTTAAAAAGTGGTCTTTTACAAAGAGTGCAGAGACAGGATATTTTCCTTAAAATACAGTTCCTTAAAATACAGTTCCTTAAAATAAATGTTTTTTTAATGACGCAGCTGTTATTCTTATCTTTGGGCCTTGTGCAGGTCAAGAACTAGTTGTTATTCAAAGAAGCTCAGCACTTTGCTTTTAAACAGAGGAAAGCAAGGCATAATCTCTGTTCCAAATCTCTCCAACACTTCCCCTGAACACTTTGCTGCTCACTTCCAGCACTGCAATTTGTAACTGAAAAACAAGTGAAACACATGATTAAAGAGTTAATACAAACAAATCAATTGTCTTTTTCTTTCTTATGTTTGCATTCTATCTTTTCCCAATACTTGGGACTCTATGATTTTGCCATAAGTGAAATCTTAATAAATAAATAAAAGTCTTTGCACTAACTCTGTATGACAAGAGTGGTTAACATTTTTTCGCCTGAGAGTCAAATTCACCCTTGGCCAACTTTCTGGGACCACATACCTGTGGTGAGTGTGGCCATCTCACAAGTTTACACTACTGTCCTACCTTTTTTCTTTTAGTAAATTTGTCTTGCCATTAAATCATACAAGTAGCCTGAAAGTTACAGCTGGAAACTAGGAGTGTCTAAAACAGCTAAACCTGTGTTTAAATGCAACCTAGACTCAAGCTGGGAGCATTGCAGTCAAAGAGCAGTGCTACTCTTGGCTCTCTCCTTTTTTTCATAGGGGCAGGATAATTCTTAGATGTACAATGAAACAATAGTATAATGGCCAAGTGACTTATCTAGTGAAGTTGAAGGGGGGGTAGCAGGAGAATTGAAGGCTTTTTAGAATAATAAACAATGAAACTTGGGGCCTTGGATTCAAACCACCCACCTTTTGCATTTGCACAGCATGTATGTCATCAGTTTCTACCCATTCCATTCTTCCTCCTCTGTCATGTATGCACAGTGATTCCCCCCCCCCCCCCGGAGTTCAGAAACAGCTTTTCAGGCAATATGAGAGGCTGCCTCAGGAAGGGTCAGTGATAATTATACTGATGTAGAGGGAATGCTGGTCTTGGAGCTGGTGTGCAAGAACATTGAAGAATCAGAATATCAGATGTGGGGATGTAGGGTAAAAGGCCATGTTGAGCATAATTCCATGATCATAGGCATGACTAACAAGTATATTCGGTGGCTGACAAAGGAAATAGGGAGGGCTTGGAGAGGGGAAGATTAGAAGCTCTGTATTTGCAAGAATCCAATTACTAAATAATCCTTTCAAGCTATTACATAATCCTCACTGCCTTCATTTAAAAAATGGCTGCTAAAGAAAAATTGCAATCTTTATGTTCTTCTACCTCTCTCTCTCTCTATGGATTTGTTTTGGTTTGAATAATTACGAATCCCCCCCCCCTCTTAGTGTAAAATATTGTGTAATAGTGAGAGGCGCATAACTGATGGCATTTATGAGAATTATTTCCCCAACTAAATAGCTACAATTATGTCGTATTCCAATAATCTGTGAAGTTATTTTATGTAAACTTCAGTAGTGATCTATAGATTTGCTTTTTTAATGTTGAAGGTAAAATATTCAGATGTGATTACTGATTAAGACTATTCTCTTGAAGAATATAATAGCTGTTTCGCACATAATGCTAAACCAGATTATTTCTTAGCAAGAATGAGTATGCATACAGCCACTCAGATGGAAAATCTTGGCTGCTTTGTTCTTTTTGCTGCTCCTGGTGCTGCCATGCTACCTAGAACTAATGGCATGGTTTGGTTTAGTGTTAGGTGTATACCTGGGTTTGTGTTTGTCTTGCTCCTAACAAGCCACAAGCTGTAACCAAAGTTTGATGTTTGTTTACTGCATGCAATTTGTTTGGGGAAGAAAAGCATTGAGACTGGTTTAGCAAATGCTGAACCTTAATAAAACTTGGTGTAGGTGTGTAGCAGTGAGAATTGTAGTCCTTAATCAGGTGAAGTTCAATGTGTGGAGATGGGGTTTCGAATTTATTCTTGTAATCCATTACTTGAAACACTTTGCTTAGACGTATGTAAGGCTGGAAGGGGTTGATTCTTAATAAAAAATTCCAGTTGTCTAAAGCAGGGGCAGCCAACTGGCAGCCCACAGTCTACATCTGGCTCCTGTGGCAATTTGTCAGTCCCTGGCAATGCTAGCAAAGTTGAATCAAAGCAGTTAAAAAATTGCCCATAGTTTCAGTCATGAGGATCATAAGAAAGTTTTCAAGATGTAAGAGAAATAAAATCCATAGTTAAATTTTGCATCTTGCTGGTGCATAAATGTGAAGAGTATTTTGGGATCCAGGCTACTAACTGTTGAATGGCTGCAGTGATACGGGGTTAGCCACTCTGGTTTAATCTTTCCAAATTTAATTTCCCCCTCCTTGGCCCCTTCTCTTAGTTCTGTGCTGGAGCAGTCCTTAAAATGTTTTGCCCAAGCTCAAATTAGCTGTCTGTCACACTGACAAGGTGTTGAATTCAAAGGACTTACTACAGCTTGGTTCTTGTAACTGAGCAGAAGCCTTTGGAAGCAGTAGAAATTTACTGCACAGTCTAATAATGAGATTTACTCAGGGTGGGAAGCAACTCATTTGTGCAAAACGTTCTGGATCATTTATATAGGGAGACGAGGGCTACTTTTAGTTGCCATGACAGACTATGAAGTACAGTCCTGCGATTGTCAGAGATTTCATTTACAGAAGTCCATGACTGGGCTAGTGATATCTTGTTGTAACTTACAAAACAAAACCGTAAATAGAGCAAGAAGACCTGGTGGGCATCAATGTATTGTGGGCAGAGCACACAGGGGTGTGTGTGTGGGGGAGTATGCTCTCAGAATAACACAACAGAACTTAGTGGTGAGCCTAGGGTATGCGGTCCTTCCTGCTATCTTTCCATACAATGTTATACACACAAATGTCTGAATAAGGCTACAGATTGCACCCCTTGATGCATTTGGAATGCAAACACTTGGCTCTTCTGAACAATATCTTAATATTTTGCGCTAGAATTTTTCTTCAGGTGTTAGAAATATTTTCTACAGTAATTAGGGAAAATCATAAGAAAACTTGATCCTAATACTCTGTGTGCTTGTTAACTCCAGCTTTGTGTCACAGAGAAACCTAGACTTTCTGGGTTGCACATCAGAATGTTACTTGCACCCCTCAAAAATTGATACTGAGGCTTGGGGGAGCCTTCATAACAGATTTGGGGCTATGACAGCAGAGGAAGGGGAAGTCCCATTGCACAAGTGGAGCTCTGTTCATGAAGCATTGGATGCAATGGACTTTTTTTTTAAAAAAAATAATCAATAACTAAAGACATAAGATTATTGGAAGATTAGTCGAAACATTAAAGATGTGCAGTCGGTTGATTTTTCTTGAGTTCATTAATCAACACTCTTCAGTGACTAGTTCAAAGATGCAAAGTGAATCAAAGTCTCGATAGGATATTAGTTTCTTAATCAGGAATATTGATTTAGAAAAAGATCTGCTAAATCACTTAATTAGTTAATCAAAAATTTCAGAGTGCATGAATTCACTTTGCAGATTGAATAGGAAGGAAAATCAGTGGTAGGTGGTAACTTTGTTAAAGGTTAAAGTTCTGGGTTAGCAGCATTCAGGAAAGGGATCAGCAGATAAGCAGAAGACATGAGAATAGTCAAAGGTAGAGTGAAGATAATGCAGATTAGCCACCCAGTAGAACTTGGAAAGACTAACAATATTATTCATTTTGAGTACAAAGAATAGGAACAATGTTTTCTTGTGGGTGTCAAGCGCAGTGTCTGCTCAGTGTCACTCTCTTTCCATTGCTGAGGCAGACACAGAAGTGTTCACCACAGCAGCGAACAGATCTTTGCAGGAAGGATTTGGAAATTCCTCCTTTTGTTCAGCCACCCAAGGGACTCTTCTTTCCCCCTATCTGCTCCTGCTAGAGCTACAGGACAGACAGAACTTTCAGGCAAAATGGGAAAGGCAAACTGCCAAGCAGAATTGAGCTGGGTTCATGGCGCATACTCATACTTTCACTTGTATTGTTCTGTTTTATGTCTAAGCAAGGAGTTAAGGGTCAGTCACTCTATGTTTATTTTTCATAGCTGTTCATAATAGGTGAACAGAAGCCTAGAGGCCATTAAGAAACAGTCAAATTGTGCTTCAGTCAAAAATTTGCGTGCTATGTACAGGAACTTACTGCTATTTACACCAGTGGAAAAAGGTAACTCGGTAAAAGAAGTGTGATAACATTCCCCCAAAGATATAGTGCATGTCTTTCCTGATTTTTATGTGAAACTTAAAAAAGTGGAGAATAAGATCCTAGGGCCCCCCCCCCCCAAAAAGCTATATTTTAAATTTAACTTCTGGAGTTGCTGATAGTTTGTAAGGCCCAATAACTTTTGAAGAACTCACTCTGTCAAATAATGCTCTAACTAAATCACTGAGAGCCTCTGATGGGATACTTCTTGAGGTTCCTCACACCCCTGAGGTTTGGTTGGCAAAGGAGACTTTTTCCCCCAATGCTGCTGTAACCTTCTTGGGGGCATATCTATGTGAGAAGGAACAACTGCTGTCTCAGTAGATTGGTCTGTTGGAAAGCTGGAGGAAAGCTGTTCTTTTGCCTTTCCTGTAACTTTACTACATTGAGTTACCGTATTTTTCCATGTATAAGATGCCCCCTATTTTTGGGGACTCAGATTTAAGAAAACGGGGGGAGTTGGCCCGTGTATAAGACGCCCCCTCATTTTTGACATTATTTTTAAGGGGGGGGGGACCTAGTCTTATACACGAAAAAATATGGTATATTGTATATCTTGTTCAATGTTTGTATCATTTACTTTCTTCCTTACAGTGGTGAGTTTTTTCATTTACTGTTTCTCTCTCTCTCGCTTTCTCATATTGTGTCAGTTTGCATCGTTTTGATCTCTCACACCAGATAAGTACAGTAATTTCATGGAGGCAGACTTTGAAGAGTGCTATTGATTATTATGGAGACAAGCCATTTTAATCAATTCATTTAAGCTGTCACAGTGATTCAGTGTAATAATGTGTTTACTCTGGGCGAGACAGGAGGCTGCTGCTCTAAAGTAGCAGAACGATGGGCTGCTTCTGACTCCCCCATGGAAGTGACCAAATACGCTTTTGTATGGTGGCTGAAGCAAAAACTGCTAAACCTGCAGCTTGACCAAATTCTCTACACATGTTTACGCTGCACAATCTAGAAGGGCACCATTATGGAGTCCCTTGATGCGATTAAGTCAAATCACATGGTCATACTGCATTGCTGAGAATAATTTTTTTGGTAACCTCTATATACAGTGGTCTATTATATGAGATCCAGGTTGTAAACTCAAGACTGCTTCATGTTTTTATTATATGTGTCCATTAATTTAAACAATCTGGTAGCTTACTGTAGAAAGAACACTGCAGTGAGATACCAATGACTCACAAGTGATGGTGATGTGGTTTCTTTTGCTAGGCGGTTTCTGGCTGACAACAGTATTCATAGAAAGAAAAGGGAGTGCCAGAAAGATTAGAACTCATAGCGGTAGTGTTCATTGTCTCTCAGGGGCTTCACATGCAACATTTCTCCTCCTGCTCCATAAAGGGAACCTGAAGCATCTAGTGTACTTCTTAAAGAGCCCTGTGTGATGCTGTCACTTTGTAGAACAGCTCAGGTTGGGTAGATAAGTCTCCTCAGGTTTATTGATGGAAAAATGCAGCCCATGCATAGTTCTGAGGCAATGGGTTGCTTTTATTTTAAAAAAAAGAAATAGGAAAAGAGAGAGTGTGGCCCAGTTATTATTATTGTTTCTTAAATTTCTATACCGCCTTTCATCCGAAGATCACAGGGTGGTGTACAGTATAAAAACACCAAAATATGTAACATAGTAACAAACAAAACAGTACACCCCAGTTTAAAAGGCCATAGATTGTTTCATTAGCCAAGGCCTGGGAGAAGGAATTTTTTGTGTGTCTGGCACCTAAAAATATGTAACAGAGATGCTAGGCAAACCTCCCCGGGGAGAGCATTGCATAAGTGGGGAGCCTAGCTACAGCCTAGCTCCCCACTCTTCCCTTGTTGTCTAAATGTTTATCTGTAATTTCAGCTTTGTTGATATAGCCTCATGCCATGCATCTTAATATTTTAGCTGTATTTCCTTTCTAGCAGTTAGATACTTCTATAAGGTAAAGGTAAAGGGACCCCTGACCATTAGGTCCAGTCGTGACCGACTCTGGGGTTGCACGCTCATCTCGCTTTATTGGCCGAGGGAGCCGGCGTGCAGCTTCCGGGTCATGTGGCCAGAATGACTAAGCTGCTTCTGGCGAACCAGAGCAGCGCACTGAAATGCCGTTTACCTTCCCTATTTATCTACTTGCACTTTGACATGCTTTCGAACTGCTAGGTTGGCAGGAGCAGGGACCAAGCAACGGGAGCTCACCCCGTTGCGGGGATTCGAACTGCCAACCTTCTGATCAGCAAGTCTTAGGCTCTGTGGCTTAACCCACAGCGCCACTTCTGGTGGCCTTCAAATATGATTAATAATAATAATAATAATTTATATCCTGCCCTCCCCGGCCAAAACCGGGCTCAGAGCAGCTAACATTAAATGTATAACACATTAACATAAAATCAGGCAATCAATACATCCTAAAATCAGATCAGAAAAATCAGAATCAGAAAAAAAATCCAATCAGATGGTAACCCGCAGATTAAGAGATGAGTATTATTATTTATTTTATTTGTGAATGTATTGCTGCATCTATGGTGGTCCTTTAACTTGATTGCATTAGGTTTATTTGTTTTCCTGTATTCTTGTATGAGGTCCCCCCCCTCCCCGTAATACATTATGATAGACTTGAAAGTGACAGTTTTAATATCCTGGCTGTGTGTCATTTTGTTTGGCAATGTAAATAGTTTTTATTGCAGTATTATTCATGAGTTATATCGTATTATTGTAGTACTTGTACCTGATCCCAAGGAAAGCCAATATCAAGTAGCACCTGAAAACAAATTGCATTGGCAGCTTCTGTTGGGCACAGTTGTTCATTGGGAATGATCCCAAATCAATCATGGATGGCATAATTACTTTTATTTATTAGATGTCACGATTTTCTTTTAAAACACCATTTTTGCCTTGCTCTGGTATTTGAAAGCCATTGGCAGTCCAGGCCTACATTGACAAGAGAGAGAGAAATTGACGAGGTGACCTGCCAAAACCAAAACACTCTTGGGCTAATACCCAACTGGACAGATGCTGGGCTGTCGTCATTCTCTTTTTCCTCCTTTCGTCGATCGTTTTTTCTTGAAGAGTTTTCCTTCTTCAAGGGAAGGGAAAGAAAATAGGATTGCCACCTCAGGAGCTAGTTCCACCCCCACCCCCCATTCCAGGGCTGTGTCCGAGAAATTGAAGGGTTTTGAATCTACTGGATCCAGAGCCACACATTACATGTCCTCAGAACATCTCCTTTTTGCCCTCAGCAGTGGTGAGGGAGTATCAGTCACTGTCCTTACATTTTCTGTGATGGCTGGGATGGAAGTTCTCAAGGTGGACCACCTTCTCTGCCTGCAGACAGGGAGATCCAAAACATTTCCTATGATCCCCTCACAGGGATCATAGGATTTAGCCTTTAAACAGTTACTTACGCTACTTAAACCCACTTACTTCAATGGGTCTATTCTGAGTATAATGACTCTGAATAGTTGGATACTGTTATACTAACTGCTTTGTACAAAGCAAGATTTGGAATTATTTGTATGACTTTTGAAATGCTCAGAATATCAGTCCTCAATCGCAGGAATAGTTATGTATTAAAACCTTTATTTCCCAGTAAAGGGCCCCTGGCACTTTACAACAGGTGGAGCACAAGTTTGGAATTTGCTTTCAGGGGAAAATAAACTTAGAATGAAAAAAAGGCTTAAAGGAGGAGGCAACAGGATGACTTTTTTTTGTATGCTGGAAACCATTTATTGAATATTGCAAAGGGAACTCATTGCTTCCTCAAGCAAAGCAAAGCCACTTTATTATTTGAAGGTAGGGATGACAAAGGTGATACTCTCCAGCTCAGGGGTCAGCAACCTTTTTCAGCCATGGGCCAGTCCACCTGCCTTCAGACTATATTTTGGAGGAGGAAAAAGAACGAATTCCCTTGCCCCACAAATAACACAGAGAGACATTTTAAATAAAAGGACACATTCTGTAATGTAAAAACACACTGATTCCCAGACCATCCGCGGGCCAAATTGAGAAGGTGATTGGGCCACATCCGGCCCACGGGCCTTAGGTTGACTACCCCTGCTCCAGCTGTTCCTGGACGGCATCTCTCATAGGCCATGCCGGCTGAGGCCAATGGGAGATGGAGCCCAACAACAACTGGAGGGGGCAGCACATTATTGGCTACCTCTGTTCTAAAGTATCAATTTAAAATTGAATTTGTAAAGATACAATTGCAATTTATTAGTTTAATTCAGTAATCAGTAATAAAGTGATAGTAATGAAGTGATTAATAAAAGTATTAGGTAGTAAAGGATAGCAAGGTAGGCTCTGGTGAATATTGTTTTGATTTTTCCATATAATAAATGTGTATATTTTTGTTTTGTGGAAATAGTTATTTCACTAGTACTTACTAAAAAGAATTTTAAAAAAGAAAGAAATCATGTCCTTTTTTTCTTAATCCTGGAGCTTCAGAGTTTCTCAAAAGGGTGAGGGTTATCTCTAATGCATTTTTTTTTTGTATTTGTGTTGACAGGAAGTTTCTGACTATGGAGGTGAAATCATGAAGAAGTAGCAGAAAGAATAATAATGCTTTTCCGAAATCGTTTTTTGCTCTTGTTGGCCTTGGCAGCCTTGTTAGCCTTTCTGAGCCTTAGCCTACAATTCTGTAAGTATACCTTGGCTCACATTATGTGAGAAGTGTAAAGCCTCACAGCGTTCACCATGGCGTCTATTAAATACTTTCTGTTTGCCCCCAACCTTTCTTTGTAAACCACGTATTTGAATGTAGCTCAAAGGAAGTTGATGCCAAGCTGTATATGTGAATGGGAAATGAATGCCACCACTTTTTCAATTCTAGTTCTACACAGATTCTAACCAAAGTCATGCGGATTGTGATGATTTCCTGGTTTGCATGTAACATCAAATCATTTTAACTTCATTTGCACACAGTGGTGCATACTTCTATAAAGTCCCTGATGTGATCCTTCCCTGCTCTTGTATACCAGAGAAGAAATAAGTCGGTGGCTGTCTTTATGTATTATGCAAACCTGTGCTTGTGGATTGTTTATCTCCAACAAACCATAAGCGATTGCCATGGTTTCTTGGAGAAACAAACCACAAACACTTATTTTCACAGAACACAAAGTTGCTCAGTTGCTTAGAGCATGGTGCTGATAACGTGAAGGTTGCAGGTTCAATCCCTGTATGGGACAGCTGCATATTCCTGCATATTCCTGCATTGCAAGATGATCCTGGGGGTCCCTTCCAACTCTATTATTCTGTTATTCTTTCTGGCATGGCAGGGGCACGGAAAGGGCTCATCAGGAACTTTTGAGATGCATGCACCAGTATGCTACACATTTGTGTTAAGCCACAATTAGTTTTTCAATGCATTTTAATGCTACATGTGAATTGGACTGATTGAAGGAAAAGCCCTCCCCACCACCCTGTCTATGTGCTTTCAGATAATTGCTTGATGATTTAAAAAATATTAAGAACTATGTTTTCTTTAAATAGAAATGCATTAATTGCGACTCTTTCTACAATTTGAGTAATTAAGTAAAGCATAAAATGTCAGGGTGATTCTCAAGCACAAAAGCTTGGTTACAGACTGGGGAAAAAAGAGAATATATATATACTTATTTATATTGGAAGCTAGATGTGGAATCTGCAGTAATATGATCAACGCAAACTCTCTTTCCAGGGTTGTCGTGCTGTAAATACTTATATACTTTCAAACAGTTAGTTGCTTCTGTGCTGGTCTTGGCTGACTAGATACCTGCTTATGTGATTGAGGAAAAACTTATCTCAAGATGATTTTCCATTGATTAATTCAAACTGTGGCGACTGTTGCTAGTTTTTGAGGTCTCTGCTTTTTTAGACTTCTTTAAATAACCGTAGAAGGAAAGGATTATAACCTCTCTTCTTTGTAATATGTGGACCAGCCCTCATGTATTGAGACAGTGTGCCTTTTTGTGATGGACTCTTACTGATTCTAATTTGGCATGTTTTGCTAAACAAATAGATGTTCCTATTGATTGGCTGTGATACATTTATATACAGTGGTACCTCGGGTTACATACGCTTCAGGTTACATACACGTCAGGTTACACACTCCGCTAACCCAGAAATAGTGCTTTAGGTTAAGAACTTTGCTTCAGGATGAGAACAGAAATCGGGCTCTGGCGGCGCGGTGGCAGCAGGAGGCCCCATTAGCTAAAGTGGTGCTTCAGTTTAAGAACAGTTTCAGGTTAAGAACGGACCTCCGGAACGAATTAAGTACTGTAACCTGAAGTGTATGTAACCCGAGGTACCACTGTATAGCGGAGATCTGCACTGGTTGCTGATTTACTACCAAGCTAAATTCAAAGAATTCTTATTATTACTATTATTTACAGTGGTTCCTTGGTTCTTGAACTTAATCCGTTCCGGGAGTCCGTTCAACTCCCGAAACCGTCCGAAAACCAAGACACGGCTTCCGATTGGCTGCAGGAGCTTCCTGCACTCAAGCAGAAGCCACGCCAGATGTTTGGCTTCCGAAAAACACTTACTTCCGGGTTTGCGGCATCCGGGAACCAAGATACCACTGTAAAGCCCGTAACAACTTGGGACCAGTTTGCCTACAAGATCACCTTAACCCTCCCCCTACTCCCTAGGCTTTTTGACTGATTCGACGTTTGCATTGGCAGAATGTCTGTTTCTTTATGTTTAGCATGTGCCTTGATACTGCATGTTGAGTGCCTTCAGCATCACATCTCTGCTGATGGCTTGTTCTGAATTAATTATTCTCTTCTCTATTTGTATTCATATTCCATATTTTTCTTGGGAGTAGAGTTGCTGAAGATCTTCCTTCCTTTAAACTCCATTTTTGGGATCTCTTGGCAGAACTGTTCGGTGGCTCAGTGTACATTATTGGTATGATAAGCTTGTGTTTGTTTTCTCCTATACAAGTTCCATAGTATGGGAAAGCAAGGAGTCTGTAGCAGATTATTAGGATGAGGTTCAGGGGACTTGACACAGGTAACTCAAATGATGTGTTGTTTTCTTGCTTCTTAGCAAGTGCTACAAATTACTATTCCACCCTAACAATTTGTGACCATGTTTGGGTTCTTGCAAAGATTTCCAGTAAGTAGACATGGGGAAGCAATTCAAAATGAATCATTCACAGACCGTACTCAAAGATGACCTCTGAGCTGCAGCTGTCTATGAATTCAGCTTATGAGATAGTCTGCAAGCAAATTGTATTGATTAACATTTTAGCTCAATATTTTCAGCTGAATGCATCTTGGTTGACCATTTATAATTGAAACGTATGTGCTTAGGAGTCATACTTACGATGCACATATTATGTCAGAACTGCTGTAAGGGACTGTGGGGGGGGATGGGATTTATTTATTTAAAACACATTTCTTTTTGGCAGTATGTATCAACAGACAATAGATAAGGGTTTTGTTGATGGCTGAAGATCCTGTTGCTGTATTATTTCTGTGTGTACAGAAATACACATTTCCTCAGCAAATACTTCCTATAGGTTAGGCTGGTATTTGCCAACCTCCAGATGTTATGGACTACAACTCCATATGTCCGAACCAGATCTGCTGCCTAGGACTCATGGGGGTTGTAGTTCAAAACATCTGGACCAGGTTGGAAGTAGGTGAAGGCCATGTTAAGCACTACACTTGTGCCTTCTAACGTTCTCCTGCCATGGTTTGACCTTCATTAATATTAGGATGGGTACTCCATGCCTCAGCTATTATTTATGCATGAAAATATTTATCATGTTGCTATGTCATAAAAATATGCCACAACAGCTTGCAGAAATAAAACAAAGTTAAAAACAGGCATCAGTTAAGCATTGTTCATGGTCATAGTGGCACAGTGGCATTGTTTGTTTTTGTTCTTCGTGGACGCCACAGCATGTTGGCTATCATTCTACCCTGAGGTTATTTTGTTCTTTCATAAACCTTTATCAAATTATTCCATGCTTTCCCTCCAGCCCTTTGGTAAAGCAGTGAACCTATATTAGTATAGCTGCTTTTATTTATTCATTTGGCTCCTTTGCTAATCTGCTTGATGCGAAGGAGGAAAACCTTTGTCGCAGGGTTACATATACAGTTTTTCTTTATTAATGTTTATAAACTTTACCCACTCCTCTATTTCTGCACAAATATCTCATGCTTCCTACTTTCTGTCTTCCTTTTGCTTGTCTTTTTCTCAGTTTCTGTCCTCCTTCCATTATAATATAATAATAATTCATTATTTGTACCCAGCCCACCTGACTGGGTTGCCCCAGCCGCTGTGGGCAGCTTCCAGCATACCGTATTGGCCCAGATATAAGCCGCACCCACAAATAAGCCTCACCTTTAAAATTCAGCAGCTTGGGAGCCGCGGACAGGACAGGCGCCGTTGCCCCATGCTCCTGGGCTGCTCTGTGCGGGGAGTGGGAGCCGCACCGCTTTGCCAGCAGCGTAAGGTCATAAATATATGCCAAACTTTAACTTTTCACAATCGGAATTTGGAAAAAAAATGTGGCTTATAGTCAGGCCAATACGGTATATAAAAACATAGTAAAACATTCTGGTCTGCGTTAGCAAATGTTTTGCTGCAGACCAGAATTAGCAAGATGTCATCTTATAAAGCCGTTTCAGTTGTAAATGGTGACATGTGTACATTAAAAATATAGAAACATAGAAAGTGGGTGTATTTAAAAGCTTTCATTAGCTAGAATGAATAGTTGATTTACTGTATGTATGTGGGAGATGCAAACAGCAGTTGAATTATTGTTTAGTTAAATGGCTTCAGGCTAATAATGTGGAAAGTAGCTAACAAGCCAATGGAATCTTCCTTAGTTTACAATATATTCCTTTGAAGACTCTGAGCTCCCAGGACAGATCCATTATCGTGTTGAAATAGTAGCAAGACAAGGATTTTGGTAGTCTAAATCGCTGCAAGTATATATTTTTTAATTTGGCAGCAGTTTTTAATTGACTGTATTTCACCTGGTTTGAGAATAGGAAAGCTGTAACACCTCATTATGTCACTTAGTTGCTGTCTCCTAGAGAAAACAAGTCAACCCAATAAGTTCTGCCACAGTGTGATGTGGAGCTCATGTGCATTAGATCCTAGACCAAAGAAAGATGTAGTAGTGAACAGAACATCCTACTAAGTGGATAATGTGTGCACTGACCTATTTTGCATGAACACTACAAATCTCTACACATTTGAGTCTTGGTGGGAGTGGGTGATGATATATTTGTGTAGTACGTATTAAGTATGTAAGCATTCGCTATATAGGCAATGGGGAGGTTAGGTGGAAAAGAGATGTGGTTTTGAAGAATATAATGGGGTCCCATTCAAGACTGATATGAGGTGGTAACTGGTAATTCCTTTGCAGTAACTACTCTTAAGTGCATTGCGTGATTATATGCTGTTTGAAATAGGCTTGCTTAAAGCAAAGTCAATTTCCTTTCATAACTTACGTTAATACTGTGCCAGCCTAGCTAACTGTTGCTGGGTGGTGAAATCCCAATAAATAGAACTATCATATAAAGTTCACTGATTGGTTGCTATTACTGTATTTGTTAGACTTGGGCTGTCCAAAGTTTGTCAATAATTCACATTCCCACAGGTAGCATTTAATGCATGGATGAGCCTCCTTAAGTCTAATTTGGAATTCAGGTTTTGCTAGTTTAGTGATAATCTTCACATTTGTTTCTGCTGCACTTTTAGCAAATGCAGGGCATGTTCCTAGCAAGACTGTAAATTCTGCAAAAATGTAAAAATAAAAAAGCAGAATTACTTTTAAGTTACATTGTTTTACTTTATCTATTGGCTTCACATGTCAGTTGCTTTTCAGACTTCTACCAAGGTGTTATAATTATTGAGCTACAGTTATATTTTATGCATGATAATTAGGTGAGATTGTCGATACTTTGCATTAATTTCAAGGAGGAGAAGTGAGTAGGTGTATGACTACTGTCTGAATTACTTTCTGTAAGAGAATGCAAAGAAAAAAATCTGGATGAACTTTTCACATATTTAATTTTCCTCCTGTCATGTGGAATAATCTCTGCAGAAACTAATGAGAGCATGCTTTTAAACTTAATGCTAGTTTAGTGATGCTTGCACAGCAGTCTGGATGTCTACTGTACATACAGTCTGCACAGATGTGCGTCTCTCTGATGGGTACCATCCTCAAGTATATAGGGGCCTCCCCAATGATTGAGTGAATGGGAATATGGGAAATGGGAATATGGCTAGTTTTAGCCTGGGTATCACCACATTTCCTTGTCAGAATCAGCGGCACATTTTAAATTCTTGAGAATTCTTACTTGGTAAGCAGGCTTGAAAGGGAAGGAGAGCTGTTTCAGGGAGCAATCCCACTGAACAGCAACTCTGTTGAAGACAGCACAAAATGGGTTATCTAAACACTCAATGGGTTTTCTTTATAGACTCAAAGAGAATGACTTACAGTAGAAAAACAGAAGGTAATCTTATGGAGCAGTTTCACAAAAAAGCAAATCTACTTCCTAAACTTTAAATATGCTGTTACTTAAATATTTCTACTTCCCTAATGGCTGTTGAAAGAGCAAAACAGCCGTAGAGTACAGAACTTATACCAGATCAGTTGTCTCATTACTGAATGCTTCTTCTCTTGAGATCTAATGGCCTGAGAGCCAGCCACCAAGGAATTAATGGCCAGTGATGGTTGTGCTATGTTTGCCTTCCACTCCTGGAATCTGTTAAGAAGGAAGGAGCTTCGCTCTTAGACAGACTAGGCAGCTCCTATGACCAGTCTTCCAAGTTGATAAATTCACTTCATCACAGTGTCCATTTGTATTGTCTCATTACCTTGAATTCAATGTGTGATAAAAGACCACACAACTAAAAGGTAAATCTGTTCAGGAAGTTGTAAAATCCGTGCATCCTTGCATTCCAGGTGGCATTGTAGGTTCCCAAACATAGTTGGAAGCCTCCATTGGGAACAGTGGAAATTTAAAGATGGGGTCTCAGCTGGTATGTGTGGAAAAGAAAGCAATGGGAAATGTTGGGAAAGATTGGCAAAGATATGACATATGTCTGGTCTTTCTGAGATTTTAAATAACTCATGGGAAGAGTTTGTTATTTAACCAATGCATTTTCTTCTGTACTTGTGTTTGAATTTCCATTGCTGGGTAAGCAAAAGTGATCTGCTGCAATTTCAGTGTAACCATACTTTGAAATTCGCCTTAGCTGGACTAATACTGGGGATAACCAACAAGTGAGGCTGTTGAATTGTTTTGCATTACTGCCATTTGTGTTGGAGCTTTCCAGGCACCCCAGTTCCCAGTAAATTGATCTTGTTTGGAGTTGTATGGCATGGCAGTACGACCATTCACCCCTAAGGATAATTTTTCTGCATTTTCTTTTCTTTCTAAAAATGTAACTAAAAATCTGTTTTCTGTTACTGTATTTTAGATACACAGGAAATAATTTCAGAAGTCATAATTTATGGATGTTTACTGCGGTGTGTTTGTCTGTCTTGTGTTCTCCAAATGTGTAATGAGTTTCTTAGCAAAGTATTGCACGTTGAAAAGCAATCATACTGTTCTGTCTTATCACTGTGTAATCTGCCTCGTTGGTACATGTGGATATTGCTAATGTCTTTCAGAAGGAGGATTAAAATGATGGAATCTTGCTATGGCTGGTGATAAATTTTATCTTTAGACCCCTGGGCAAATGTTTATAGAGGTAATTAAAAGAAAATGGTTGGAAAGTGGCTCAGTACTTCCTGTGTTGTGCCTTGAGCATAAGACATGTTTGCGGGATGAAGATTGCTGTTTATATCCATGAACACATATTAGCATGTGAGATAAGAATATGATTTCTATTTCAGTTTCAGGGCGGGTGAGATGCATTGTAAAATGCTGATGTATGTTCAGTTATAACTGGCTAAAAATCATCAATATTGTCTGGTCTCTCTTTTCTTAACCTGTAGGAGGCATGTGAAAATGCATAGGGTATGTTAAGATGTAAGTAACAGTTATCATGTTTTTTAAAAAACCAAAAATATTAGGTGTGTGAGGTAGTTTTTATTGGGACCACAGTACGCAAGGAAGGTTCATTCCAATCTATGATTGAAATGAAAATCAGGAGCATTTTCCTGCTGTGCACCTTAGAGGGGGTGGAGACTCCCGTTGACACCAATGAATTGTGGTGCAGGAGCTGTTTCTATGAGGCTGGCTATTCCACAAGGAACTCTGTAGTGCAGCCAAGTCCATCAGGCTTGAAGTCAGTGCCTCAGGTAGTGACTGCAAGCCTCTGTTGCCAGGGAACAATAGGGAGAACATTTTAATAGTTCCTCCTTTTTTATACTGCTTAATATATTCAAAATATCTCTAAGTGGTGTACAGAGAACTGAAGAAGCAACAAACAACTTAAAGCATTACACAAATACACAGTTACATATAAAGATGTTACACTAAGACAAAGTTACAAATATATATAAATCAATATAGGCTCATTTTCCTTCTGACACACGCTCCTTCTCAGCCTCCGGGTTCTCTCTCAGAATCCAGCAAAAACAGTGGGAAGAGTTCCTAGAAACAGCAGGCATCTCCCTGGTTTCTCACTCTACGCTTGCTTTTTATGGGCAGGCCCAAGGTGAATGGTACTTCCTCAGGCTGCCCAAAGCTGTGTCCCATTCAGCTGCACTTTTTACACTTGGTTTCAGGTGCAGCAAGTTTCCTGAGTTTTCCAGGGAGTTCAAAGGATGGGAAGAGGAGCCCTCATCAACTCAAAGCTTTTTCTTCCCCTTTTGTCTTCCTCGCCTACTCCAGTTGCCTGACCCACACCTGGCGTCATATATGACACCAGGTGTGGGTCAGGTGGGTGTGGTTTTGGACGAACTGCCTCACAGTGCCAATTGGGACCTGTGTCAGGACTAATTCAGCTCACAGACAAGAGATAACACCCCCATGTTTTAAAGGGATCTCTGCAAGCAATGCTCAGGCCTTGCCTGAGGTCTTGGAGAGCTTCTGCCAGCCAAAATAAATCATGCAGAATTTGAATGATTTCAACTAAAACACACACAACTTTTTCGAAAATTGCCCTTTACTGAGGATACAGTCGTACCTTGGTTCTCGAACTTAATCCGTTCCGGGAGTCTGTTCGACTCCCAAAACCGTTTGAAAACCAAGGCGCGGCTTCCAATTGGCTGCAGGAGCTTCCTGCACTCAAGCAGAAGCTGTGTCGGACGTTCGGCTTCCAAAAAATGTTCAAAAACTGAAACACTCACTTCTAGTTTTGTGGCGTCCGGGAGCCAATTTGTTCAACAACAAAGCCATTTGGGAACCAAGGTACCACTGTACTTTAGTATTAGCACTGTGTTAATATTAGTTTGTCAGCAACATAAGTATGTGTCACTTAATGCCTGGTTTGCAAGTTTGCTCTCAAACTTAGGAAGCTGTTGATGGTTTCCTTTTTAATATAATTTTATTTCCATGCTTGTCAAAGGTAATGGAATTTGTTGATTTAGCTACTACACAAAAGTCTCTTGTTATAGTGTCACAATATTGTGATATTTGTAACTGTCTTACTGTAAACTGAGAGGCCTCTAAAGCTGCTGGAACACATTTGTTGCCTGATTGACTTGGCAAAAAAAGACTTTGCTCAGTCTGCTGTCAAGTGTGCAAGGTATTTCTTTAGCAATTTGTTTACTTTGAAGCCCCCTGTATTTCAAAATGTAAACACAGTAAACAGTTTCATTCTCTGTTTGCCTTTCTGTTTAAATAAAGTGTGTACTTGAACAATGTTACTTTATTTCTGGTTTCATCTGCTTCTGTAAATCCTTTTATCTCCCTGTTCCGCAAGGAGAGTTGAAAGATCTATCTAGTAATCTTTTATTTCCTTTTTCTGTTTGGAGGGTGTCTTCTATTTGTGTGAATTATGCAAGGCTATATTAAGCACAAAATATATACTAAAGACCATTCATTTTGAACATACGACACATTTTGAATTGAAGGTCTAACATACTTTCAAAGAAGTTTTGTTTGTGATTTCTTCCTGTTTTACTTTGATAGGAAATGGACCTGCTGGACAATGCAGCACAATAAAAACAGGGCCACTCTAGGAATGAAGGATTGAATGGAATTGGGGAAGTGGAGATGGGAAAGACATGTTAGGGGTTAGGAGGAGGATAGCTCATGAGTTCTTACATGTCTGTTAACATTCACATCCTTTCTTCATATAGCGTAGTGGTGAAAAAACTTCCCCCCTGGAGAGTTGCATTCAAAGTGGGAATGGCCTCAGCCCCTGATCACACTGGGGCCTTATCAGGGCCCTAGTTTAGGGTGGGGGCTAGAGGGGGTTTAACTCTTTGCTCCCTGCTATGGTTCTGATCTGGACCGAGGCTCCTGCATGTTCAATTTGTATTGCCAAAGGATTCATTAAACTGAATAGGTTCTTCTTTTGACAATACTGGCAATAAGCCTTGGATCTCTATTGTAATGGAGTAGTGAAGGTAAAGGGACCCCTGACCATTAGGTCCAGTCACGGACAACTCTGGGGTTGCGGCGCTCATCTTGCTTTATTGGCCGAGGGAGCCGGCGTACAGCTTCCGGGTCATGTGGCCAGCATGACTAAGCCACTTCTGGCGAACCAGAGCAGCGCATGGAAATGCTGTTTACCTTCCCGCCAGAGTGGTACCTATTTATCTACTTGCACTTTGACGTGCTTTCGAACTGCTAGGTGGGCAGGAGCAGGGACCGAGCAACGGGATTCGAACCACCGACCTTCTGATCAGCAAGTCCTAGGCTCTGTGGTACTATGGCATTAATCCTTTGCCCTCCACTGTGGCCCCAATCTGGAGTGTATCCAGTGGCCAACTTGTTTGTTTGGCAATATGAAGACTGAATTATTTCAAAAAGTTAGCAACTAGGAAACATCCACCAATGGTCTGTATGCACTGGTATGCTAACAGGCTGTAATCCTGGCCCCACTTACCTAGAAGTAAGCCCCAATGAATTTGCTTCCAAGTAGACAAATAGATGGAATTGTGGTGTAAGAAAGCTCATACTCCTTCAGAGCTCACCACAACCCATGACTAGAATTATGCTACAATCCTAATTATGCTACTCAGAAGTAAGTCCTGTTGCATTAAGTGGGGCTTACTCCCCATTAAGTAGGTGGAGTGCAGTAGACTTGAAGTTCTACTATTCCTTCATTTTTCTCAAGCAATCGACATAAAAGATGTTAAGTAGTCCCAAATATACAACTTTATAATTGAGTCTGGCATGATAGCAGTCCTTAAACTGGCATAGCAGATGGTAAGATTTTCTGCAGTGCATTCTCAGGTTTGCTTTGTGTCTGAATTGGCATTTACCCATTCAGCTGTCTAATCCATATGCACCTTATCTGTCTCCTCCAGGCTGGGTTTTTTGGGGAAGGGGGCATAATATCTGCCACTGGGTTTTCTTAATTAACCATCCCCTCTCTTTACGTAGCATATAGCCACCCTTTAATGTGCTTCTGTGCTAATTAGTCTCTTACTTGTGTTTTACTTTTTTCTGTATTGGTATATTTTAGTGAAAACTACTTTGCAAGATTTGGAAACCACAAGCCCCTTCTTTAGGGGAGAGGGATAATGAACTTTGAATAGTTCTTATTATGCATATTTTCTCTTCCATGCTGGTGAAAAATTGCCACGTAACTTGAAAAAGTATTTGCTGTGTGACCTACTTCCTACGTCAGTGAAAAAGTTTTAAACAGTTTGGTTGCATGGAACTGAAAGAACAGTCTGTATTTAAGGCTACCACTAAGAAAAAAATTCCAGACTGAAATGGCTACTTTCTCTGCATACTCTTTTTGGACCGTTTGTGGTTGCAAAGGAAAAAGAAAATGGGAAACAGATTTCCTTTCTTTTATTCTAATTTTAGGTAAATGGTTTAAAATTGATGATTTTGCTGCAGCTGCTTTCTTCCTTCTATGCCTTTTTGTAATGCTTACATTGCTTCCTATTCTGATTACTATGCTTCAGACAAAAAGTAAATATATCTTAATGTTTTGCAGTCCACTGAAAATATATATAAGACATAGTCAGTGATACTGAAATGCAAGTTTGTAATATTGATTTGGCTTATTGCACGGGTCTTTCTTTCTTCAGAAGTAGCTTTTATCATGGCCACTGTAATGCGTATATTCTTCCTATTAAAATAGGAACATTTATTATTACAAGTATTTGTATTTTTGTGTAACTGTAGAACATATTATGAATTTGTAGCCCCTTTTAAAGTTGCTATTGTCGGACTGTGGAGTAGGGTTGGGGAGGATAGCAGATGGGCAGAGATTCCAGGTATATTTTCAAATACATGGTAAATTGCACTTGCACCACAGAAATCAGCTAGGTTAATCTAGCGGTGTGGAAAATATTTCAGTGGCCGGGCATCAGTAGTGATGATTCCACATTTCTTTTCTTTTCTTTCCTGTTTCCAATCCCCCACCCCTTGTTGTGTGTCACACTTACGGTATGCCTAATGTAATAGGGATATCCTGGAAAACATTTGTATTTATATTTTGAGTCAAGTGATAGAGTTTTAACATAATGCAACAATAGAGCTTTAACATATTGCAACAATAGCAAAATGATGCGAATGTTGCTTTACCATAATGCAACAATAGCAAAATGATGTGAATGTTGCTTATTTGTATTTTTAGTACACTTGATCCCTGTTAACCCTGTTAAAGAAGATGATCTTGGCTCCAAGAATCGAAAGAGAATAATGCCTGATCCTTTGACGGAGACACCTGCTGTAGATCCAATTTTCGAAGCCCAGTTTTATTGTAACATTCCCAACATACCTGAACGCAGTATGGAAGGTAAACCTGTTACAGCATTGGTGTCTTCTGCTTTATTTCTGTGTAATTGCTGGTGTTTTAATTTCAAATGCACGCTTTCTTGATACAGAGTGCTCTTAAAAAATTTCCAGGTAGAAGCAAGCTGCTATAGTAAATAAAGTAAAAGACAAAGCTTTGACAACCTCACCACCTACTTATGCTTGGCTCAGTTGCAGTCAGTTCTACTGGATCAGACCAAGGGTTCTTCTAATACGCCAATGTGTTTCCTTTTTTAAAAAACAACATTTTATTGATTTCCCAAAAATAACAAAAACAATGCAAAAACAATGCAAAAACAAAACAAATTGACTTCCCTTGGTTCTATTATTTATAAAGATACTGCATGTCCATTGTTAAATTTGTAACATATTTAAATCACGTATTATCCATTCATAATAAAATTACAAGTTATCTTAAAACCCTGCTAATGTATTAACCTGTGTACATTGCTTCTGTATATATGCAATAAACATCTTTCATTCTTCCTTAAATTCATTATCATCACTTCCTCTTAATTTTATCGTCCATTTTGCCACTTCAGCGTATTCCATTAGTTTAACTTGCCAATCTTCTTTGGATGGGACACCACCTTCTTTCCAATATTTTGCTACTAAAGTCCGTGCGGACATTGTTGCATACATAAGAAATTCTTTTGTAACTTTGGTAGGTCCACTCCTAAAATACCTAATAAGAAAGCTTCTGGTTTTTTAACAAAGGTTATACACCAGTTTGTTTCTAACTCTTGGCTGATTGGATGGTCTTGGAAACATGAATGCAACACGCTCCCTTGCAAACAGACATTGAAATATATACCACCTTTTAAGATAGGCTCTAGAGCAATCAATAATCTGAGGAGGCCCTCTTAGTTGTGCTGAGTCAGATAGGAAGCACCATTAAATTCCATGGCATTTACTTCTGAGTATGCATGTTTAGGATTGCACTGTAACTTGCACAAAATGTTGAGGAAGAGAAGAAACTCCTCATTTATGTAAATTACACATTAAATGCTGGCATCTTACAAAACTGAACAAAATTACGTTTGTGAGAGACAAAAGAGGATGGATTGATAAATGAATTTGAAGAACTGGAACATTTAAATAATCTTTTGGAATGTTGAAATAATCTTTTGGAATTCCAAATAGACAATTACCGTATATACTCAAGTAGAAGCCGACCCGAATATAAGCCGAGGCACCTAATTTTACCACAAAAAACTGGGAAAACTTACTGACTTGAGTATAAGCCGGTTCACCACACCACAAACCACCTGGTGGGCCAGAGCATGTGTGTGTGTGTGCGCGCGCACGCATGCGCACACAGCAGAGGGGGCTTTTCTCCCCCCCAGCCCCTCCTGTCCCCCTGCCTACCTAGGGTGCTGCTGAGAGGCAGAGGCTGGTGGCGGCAGCAGCGGAGGAAGAACAGGCAGCCCAAATGGGCTGCTTTTGGGCTGCTCGTTCCTCCGCTGCTAACAGGGACCCTCACTCGAGTATAAGCCGAGGGTTTTTTTTTTCCAGCATTAAAAATGTGCTGAAAAAGTCAGCTTGTACTTGAGTATATACGGTATATCTGATAATCGTTTTCCCATTTTAGTATTACCCCTCCCTGTTCTTGTCTTCTTTTAACAGTTTGTAGCATATTAGAATAATGCATCTTTGTTGCTGTTGGATGTATGCTTTTGTGTGTGTTTATGTTCTGTTTATTTTTTGACTTGTAAAGATCAGCTTATGTGTTTTTTCCTTTATTGCCTATATTGTATGTAGCTGAATATATGAACTTGGTGAATTCTAAAACTAATTGTTGTTGTTTTAAATCACTTTTAATGTTTCTTTTATAGGTCATGCACCCCACTATTTTAAACTGAATTCTGTTCATGTGCTGATTCGCCATGGGGACCGATATCCTCTTTATGCCATTCCCAAAACGAAAAGGCCAGACATTGATTGTACATTAGTGCCCAACAGGTAAAAGTTTTGGATTTTACCATTTCTCTCTAGGCTTTATTTGTTCAGTAGAATGCAAGTACCCATAAATAGTCCATGGGCATTCTGTATTGCATTTCCACATGCTCAAGTAGAGACGCACGTACTTTAAAAGAGTCCTTTCCACCCATAATGCCTAGTCTATATGTTCACACAAAATACCAGTTATTTTCTGCTCTCCTCTGTTTCCATCTCTTGCATAAAGATTTCTAAAGGTTCAAGATTTCTAAAGGTTCAAGGGATGGATTTCAGCTTGTGCCTTTGCGCTCATTGAATAATCAGTTATCTTTCTGTAGCGTTAGCTGTAGTGTCAGCTTCGTTTGAGAATAGTGGTGTTTTCCCCCATTTTTGAACACTTTGTGTGCTCTTTCAACAATAGTGAGATCCTTCTGAAATACAAGTATGTTGACTATGGATTCAGTGTAAATAAACTGCATTCAGAGGTGTTAAAATAAATGACACGTTCATGTTATAAATTGCTTATTGGCGTCACAGATGGCGTCTGGTTTACTTATCTGATGGTTTTGTCAGGATAGCCAGCTAGAAAACAAAAGTTCATTTTTGATGCTATGGGAAAGGGTCAGAACACATGCTTAAAGATTAACTAGAATTGCTAAAGGAGGACATAATAATTATAAAGAGAATAGTTAAGACCAATCCTGGTTTGTGTTAAATGTATACCATTACGCAAAGGTGAGGAATGTAACACAATATTTTTATGTAAGTGTTCAATATCTGTAAAATTGCATATAACTGAATTTGGAGGATGGAGAGAAACAACCAACAGCGTATTGCGGTAAACACATTTTTACAAACAAAACTGTACAATCCTGAAACAGGGAATGTATATTAAATGTTTTTAGAGTTGAACCTACTTGGTGTTACCAAAGTGTACTGGCCACAGTAAGCAATTAAATTCTATAATAGGATAAGCAGTTAGTAATGTGCTAATTGCAGTGATAGGATTTTTTAATGAACTTACTCTAGGGAATGAAACATTAATTGAAGAGAGATAATTCAAAGCCATTTGGAAAGCCTACAGGGTTTACCAGTCTCGGCTCTAAAATGTCTTGCTGTATAGCATTAAAGAAAATATTTTGCAGAGTTGTCAAGTGCATGTGACAGGGGTAGAAATCTTCTTCTTTTAACGCTAAGAGCTGTATAAAACTTAGTTGTAATTAAAATCAGCAGATCACACTGTAGAGAGGCCCATCATACATTGAATTTGGAAGGTCAGTTTTTTATTATATCCAGTGAGTTACTTCATCAAAATTTATTCAGATCTCCTGATTTACTTGTTCTCACCAATCACTTGGGAACAACCATAACATTTTCTGAGAAGAGAATAGTGTGATATGTGTGACTTTTGATATGTTAAACTAATTCTTTCCTGGCATTCCTTGAACATGGATGCAAGGCGCTGTGTTGACTTCTTTCCACTCGGTGGACTCTCAAATGCTCATCCATATGGAATTTTTATAATTGTTTAATGTGGCTTCTGAAACATGATTGGATAGAACCCTGCCCCCGCGCTGAAATAGGGTGACTGGTAACCAGACACATCCTTTCTTTTGAATTGTACTTCCACTGTCTTTTTATTTTCGATAAATGTGTAAAACAGTGATATACCAAGCAACCTTAGGATAACATGCATCAGATGAATTGGACTCTGGTCCATCAAACCAATAATAAATTGGTTAGGCTTTAAGATGCACCAAATGTTTTTACTGTTTTTTGCTGCAAGAGTTTAACACAACTATTTCTATGGAAGTTGTTACTGGGCAAGCATTCAGGTTGCAGATTGCACCTGCCAGGAACAGAACATGCTTCTTGGGGAGCCATTCATATTAGCTCCAAATTTCTACAGTGTGCCTACATGCTGGCTGCACACATGGTTCCATTCCTTTTTTTTCTAGAAAAAAGAGGTACTTTGACTGACAACCCTAAGTTGAGGAGATTTTTTTCAGGGGGAGCAAAACCTTTTTTTGGGGGGGGGGGGGGAGAAACACACTGCCCCACAACCTCCGACACATGCACACAGCTGCCAGTATGCTACAAAAGGCTGCCAAAACACACCAAAGAGGTGGCGGAACTCAGTTCTGGTGAGTTACAGCTAAAAAAATCCCTGTTAAAGGGCTTATCTAAAGCTAGAAGAGAGGGAGATGAACTTCATTGTGTGACATTGCGGAGAGGAGATGAAGGGATCAGCAGCTGTGGAGGCAAATTGAGCAAGAGCTATCCCTAAATAATTGCAGGACTATTTTAGGAACTTTCTAGTTAGGCTTGTAGTGTAGCAAAGAAAGTTCTTAATAATGACATAGTGACGTCTGTGAAAATACAGTTGTTTGTAGTGAGAATTAAAACAATGGTAGAACTGCCGCACATACATTCATACTGACAGCTGTTTAAGATCAGTTATTTTTTCATTATAATTTGTATTTGTTTAAGCTCTTTGGACTTTGTCATGCATTAAGTATCCCATTTGTATTCCACCCCATTCTCCATTTCATTTAGTATTCCACAGATGGAGTTCATTAATTACGCAGATTATGCTGCAGCCCTATGGACTTCTAATGGATATGCAGGATAGCTTAAGGGGTCCTGCTTGGGCTTTGTGAATTAAGAAGTGTGGTATATAAATAGTGAAGAATGAATGTAAGAAAATAGACCAAGTCCCTGGGGATTTTTCCTGTCAAATTTCAATTAACATTTTCAAATCAAGGTAGATTTCCACAGAGAAAACTTGTTTTTGTAGCTGTTCACCAGAATAATTAACTTTCTATTTGTGTGTGTGTGTGTGTGTGTGTGTGTGTGTGTTAGGATTTAGATACATCATACTTCGGCTTTGTATTAATTTCAGATGTGAAAGATACGCTGCTTGATTAAAATCTGTTCAGAATGCCACCATCTAGTTTTATAAAAAAAGGTAAAGGACCTCTGACAGTTAAGTCCAGTCACAGACGACTCTGGGGTTGCAGCACTCATCTTGCTTTACAGGCCAAGGGAGCCGGCATTTGTCCGCAGACAGTTTTTCCAGGTCATGTGGCCAGCATGACTAAGCCGCTTCTGGCGCAACGGAACACTGAAATCAGAGCAGTGCACGGAAATGCTGTTTACCTTCCTGCCAGAGCGGTACCTGTTTATCTAATTGCACTTTGATGTGCTTTCGAACTGCTAGGTGGGCAGGAGCTGGGACCGAAAGACGGGAGCTCACCCCGCCTCTGGGATTCGAACCGCCGACCATACGATCGGCAAGTCCTAGGCACTGAGATTTTATCCACAGCGCCACCCGCGTCCCATATCTAGTTTTATAGTTGATAGTAATGAAATGGCAAAATGAAAAGAAATGTATATACCAGTTAAAAGAGGCAAATACAAGCTCTGTTATCTGATACTTCAATGGCTATAACAACAACAATGGCAAAACTAACATTTTTTTGAAACCTAGTCAGGTAAGTTTTCATTCTGTGGATGTCATTCAGAGGTGCTCATGTATATAGTGTACAAATTATTCCATCAGGGTCTTTTTTGTCTGATGTCCTCCCAGCAACTCCTGTAAGCAAACTTCTTGAGCAGTTAGAGTTCCACCAGGCAAAAGCTAACGCCATGTGTTTCTTTCCCCTTTAATCTCTTGATCAGCAGCTGTTGTGTCAAGGGGAGCTTAAAATGGGAGGTCTGCTTGTTGATGTCAAACTTTTGTACTCAATATGCATTTCAGAATATCCTCTGATTGGCAGAACATTCTGTTGGAGGGTTTTCTTCAATACCTTGGAAGTGCTGTAAATGAAAAAGAAAATTAGTTCAACTAGTAAAAATATGGGATGGATTTCAGCTTGTGCCTTTGCACTCATTGAATAATCTTTGAGCCATGGGTGGGGTCTGCAAACAAAAGGGGGGGCAGATGCTATTTTTCTTGGCTGTCTTCCCCCTGTAGCCCTAACAGCCCTGATAAATTAGCCCCAGAGACTTAGGAGATCCTCAGAGCAGGCTGCAAGATGTCAGCGGAAGGGGAATCAGCAAAAATTGCCTCCCTCTCTCTTATTTTTATGGCATTTGTGCTGGATCAAAAGCTATTCCATGTGTACAAAGGCATAAATTGGATTCTAGCCACGGTTAGAGTTACAGGCTTTTCGATAATTCACTTCAACATGCTAAACATTTGTTGATAAGATTTTTAAATTTTATTTTTGGACATATGAAAGCATCAAGTTAAGCATTGTTACACACCCCCAAGGTGTTAAAAAGGGCCAAGTAGTGTAATTAATCTCTTGCATTTTTATTATTTCCATGTTTTTATGGAAATTAATTTTTAAGAATCTCTCTGGAGGCTTAAGCTTTCAAACTACACAGACTAATTTATTTGTGTTCCGCTCAGCCCCAGCAACCTTCACATTGTTGCCTGGATACTCCATCTCCTGAAGTATCTGTAAATTGGCCAATTCAACAGCAAGATTGCTAATCTGATTTAAAAAAAAAAAAGCATAGGGAAAGGTAATTGGCCTAGCAGCATCTGAAATACTTTTTCAAAATCTCTTTGCCACCTCTTCTTTCCATCCCTTCTCTTGCGAATTATCACAGTGGGAGACTTCTATGTAGGAAGCTTCCTGTATGACTCCTAGAGACTAGCTTGCATTGTTTGATGGTGCACTATTAGACTGGCATGCAACAAGGAAGTTTTCTATTGCTAAAAACGTTGAGATTTCAGAATACAGATTCCCCCAGTTTCTAGTAAATGCCACCATCTGCAGAGTATCTGCTAAATTAATTTGTGGCATGGCATACAAATATAGATACAGAAGCCCAATTTGAGACAAGTGGTGAAGTGAGTATATGCGCATCTATTGTGTGCCAAGCAGCTCACTAAAGACTCCTGAGTAACCTTAGCAGTAATGGAATAAAATGAGAAGTCCGCTTGTGGATCAGTAATTGGTTAAGAAGCAGAGAGCAGGAAAAACTGGACAGTTCTTTCAGTGGAAGGATGTAAAAAAGTCTGTGAAGGAGTCTGTACTTTTTAAGTTGTTCATAATCAATTTAGTGTCGGGGTGCGCAGTGAGATGCTTAAAATGAAAAGAGACCATGAAGAGCTCCAGAAGAATCTCTACAGACTGAGTGAATGGGCAGTAAATTAGCAAATACAACTTCCATTAAAGTGTAAATTGATGCACATTAGGGCAAACAAGTCTTATGCTCCATTTAACATAGTGGCACTTACTTCCAAGTAAACATGCATAGTTTTGCTTTGTAAATGCACATTCAGACTTCTGGTATATCAAATAGGTATTGATGTGGTTTTGCATATGAAGGCTGCGAGTGAACTCTTTGTAGAATTTGCCCATGTCACATTGGTTCTTAGACACAAAAGGTCTCAATGTCTTCTATTTCACGTTTCCCTTTCTGAAATAGTATTATATCTACAAATCCAACCATAACTAGAAGTTTTCTCATTTGTATATTCTGTACTTTTCACTATGTGAAAAGTAAGGGTAAGGTGTCATACAGTGTGCTTATATTGAAGTGATAGCATGGCACCCCCTTGTGGTTTAAGTTAGTTTTAAAAGTCTGATATAAAGTAGCAAAGAGTTGCCATTTAATTGACCAATTTCTTTTGAGCACTTGTTCAGACACAGAATGTAACTTACGTTAACATTCTTTTTCTTTTTTAAAAACCACCTCTATTGCCTAATGCACATTTAAAAACTCGCAACATTTTATATTAACATACACACACACACACACACACACACACACACATATATATATATATTATTTTAAAGAAACCTACAATAGCACAAATGTCAATACAGTGAGTGGAGTAAAATCTTTGTAGACAATGCAATGTATATAACTTTGTGTTATATAGTCTCACGTTAGGACATTAACCAAAAGTAATAGGTTGCTATTGTAATCCAAAAATTATTAGTAGGAAAGACTGATGAAAGGTATGTCTAAACTATAGGGGAGATTATTTTATTTTGTGTTCAAGAAGCTGTACATCTCTCAGCTTGACTCTTTCTATAATTGGTATCCTCCTCTAAGAAAAGGTTTCTTGCTGGGAATGAGCAGCAGGAGAGGCAACACAGCTTTGACCAAGAAAGTAAATGCCAATAGATGCAGGACAGTGATCTCTTTCAGCTTCTGCCTTCTGGAAGAAGGTACAGGGTTATAAAGACTAGGACTAGCTGCCTGAGAAACAGTTTCTAATCAAATGTGATTTTGGTTTTAAACGCAGTGTAAGGTAGTCTCTATGGGAGTATATTGTATTTAATTATGGAGTATCAGAGTTTTTGGGGGGCTAACCAGGCTGGGATAGCAGGCTTGTTGGTTTTTGAATGTCTGATGTAGATTCTTTCAATTTCATTGTTCTGTATGGGACAATGACAATAAAGATTATCGTATCGTATTGTATTGGAGCACCCTTAACTCACCACTGCATAATTTAAGAGCTCTTCAGAGTTGTCTGGATGTAAGAGATTCCTATGGTGGCAGTATAACTCTCAGGCAGGGTTTGGAAAGTTGTGAAGGCTTAGTCGTTACTTCAGAAAAAGAGGAGCGGAAAATACTTTTGAAAGAAGTAAGCAGTTAAAGAGTAAAAGCAATTCAGACTCTTCACTGATTTTTAACTGTGGCTTGATCGCATTGCATGAGCAGAGCACACTTCTGCCTGCACAGGTAGGAAGTGGCAGAGAAAGCCATCTCCTCCATCTGCACTCCCTGTGCCTCCGAGACAAGACTTCAGATGTAGGCATAGCTGGCTATCTTGGACATCAGCAGAACAGCCTTTCACTCTTGAAGTGGGATCCTAGGATGCAAACAAACAAATGTAGCTGCTTTAAAACACACACCAGAACACCCCCTCCTCCAAAGTAATGTAATGAAATTGTTGTCGTCTTTCCCCCTTATATACAAAAGCCTTGTTGGAAAGGTTGAGACCAGTCCTGATGCTAGTAACTGATTTGCACTGTGATTTCATGGGATCCTTTTAGCAAGGGGTAGCTAGCTGCTTCAGCTTTGCAAAATGCCACATGCATTTATGATATTAATCAAGGTGTCTAGGCTGTGCAGTGGTAAGAGCAAACCTGTCTGTCAGTAATGGGAAAGAAGCATATAAGAGCAGATCTGTAAGTGAAAACTGCTTGGTGGCTTTGGTCTAATTTTCACTCCACTGAGTTGCTGTCCTCTGGTTTGTGCAAAAGCACACTGTTACCATGTCACTCCTGGATTAAAATGTAGTTTGGCAGTTTAGCGGGTGGCGGCTTGAAGTGAAAATGAAAAGAAGCACCCAGCTGTGTTTCATTCTGATTTGATTTTTTTTTTGTGTGTGTAGTTTTCTGAATGGTAGCCAGTTTCTTTAAATGGTTTTCCTGTGCTAGGTTTTTAAATTGGCATGGACTGATATTTGGAAATTGGCTTATGAATTTAAGTTAACTAGATTTAAATACAGTCATACCTCGGGTTATAGACGCTTCGGGTTGCACGATTTTGGGTTGCGCACCACGCCGAACCCGGAAGTACTGGAGCTGGTTACTTCCGGGTTCTGGTGCTTGCGCATACACAGAAGTGTTAAATCGCGCTTTGCGCATGCACAAAAGCACCGACTCGTGACCCGAGCGTCCACTGTACATCCAGATTTGTGCATATTATTTTTAACTATCTAGGGACTCAAAGCACCATGTAAAATATAACACTCTTTCAAAAGGACTTTACAGCATCAAATAGCCTATGGGTACCTGTATTGTATTTGAACTGATTTTATGTATGTGCTGCTGCTGTTTTAAACTATATATATGTAATTGGGTTTTTTTTAATGTTCTTACAGGTTTTTATATATGCAGTTGCTTTAACTGTATTCAGATATGTAACTTTATATTTGCTTTTGGTTTTATCATTTTGTATATCATTTTGGGATGGCTCATGAGAAGTGATTTGTAACGAAATAAATAAAAATATGATATAAGAAGGTGAAAATGCAGCCTAACTTGCATGCAGCAATATTAATAGTAAGTTAGAGGAAGCATGGATCTCCTGCTCTTCTTGTTCCAAGCTAGACTTTTTCTTCCTATTTCTTATTTGGCATTTTCATGGGATGAAACCATGTACTGTACAAACGTGTTCATCACAGTAATTTTCCACCTCTCTTTTAACAAAATAAATCCCCAGAAATCGGTACTGAATCATCCATTGCCTACCACTCCACACACCAGATACATTGTTTTTCTCTTTTATGAAGATAGTAGGTCATTTCACGGAGATCATATAGAAAGCTAACATTGTCCTGACAGCAAAATAGTAGCTCTGAAATAGTGCATCCTAGGTTACAACAGCACAACTTCTTTGGAGGTTTTCTTATGTATTTTTAGCTGTTGCGTTTCTTCCCTCTTCCTCCCATCGCATGCTAGTTTTTTTCAGGCCTTAACACCCATCTGCATGGCTGCATATTTCATTTCTTTTAAGAGCAGAGTTTTGTCGCCCCCCCCCCCAAGCAGCAGGTATGCCTTCCTAATGAAATGGTGTGACTTGACATAATTAGAGCACTTTAATCTTTACAGCTTCTTCATGCGTTTAAGAGTTTTTGTTTGGTTTATCTCCTTTAGGAAACCTTCCCATCCTCAGCTTGAAGCTTTTATTAGCCATATGTCTAAAGGATCAGAAACCCAAATGGATGGCCCTCTGAGCAGCATGCCTCGTTACCCCAGCCATTCACTGTGTGAAATGGGAGAGCTTACACAGACAGGTGATTTTCTACAGCTGTTTTATTTCCATGTCCAAAAGAAACCAGCGTGTCAAGAGGCTCTTTGGTTCTTAATTGGAACTTCCTAGGTGCTTGTTAAAGGTTCAAAAAATGATTTTTCCAGGGGACATTGCTGGTACTTTCTAAAGGATGCCATGGTTGTAGTAGCAATATCCCAATTGGTTATGGTTTGTTTGTTTTTTTAAGAGAGAGAAAATTCTCATATTTCCTTCTTGCCTGTACAACCATTTAAGACTTGTGCAACTAGCATTTTTGAAAAAAATAATATGTTTTTATATTCTTAGCATGATCTGCCCACCCCGGCCATTACCCTTTCACATGGATTGTATGAAGTGACTGCATGAGCAGAAGGCAGCTCAGGCACTCAGTATTTTTATACTCCTTCCTGTGCAGCCACATGTACCCCCAAAACCTTCTCGGGGGTGGGGGGTCGGCCAAAGTTTGGTGAACGTTTGGAGCTATGTCACATGGAAGGGAAGATTCTTCTGAAATTGGACTGAGAGATTTTGTGCCATTGTAGCTGGCACTGGAGCAAGATCGTTCTGCTCCATTTCAGATGATTTCCCCCTCACATCACAGCCCATGTGACACAGCTCCCAAAAGGGTCAACCTTTGAACCTCTTGAGAGGATTTTTGACTGGGTGTTTCAGAGGGGAAGGAGAGAAAGAATAAGGTAGGTTGCATGCCTTATACCCAGGCAACCGTTGGATACAACACAATTTCTCTAACAGTACAGTGGTACCCCTAGTTACGAACTTAACGGTAATTTGTTCTGGAGGTCCGTTCTTAACCTGAAGCTGTTCTTAACTAGAGGCATGCTTTCACTAATGGGTCCTCTTGTTGCCGCTGTGCTGCCGGCACACAATTTCCGTTCTCATCCTGGTATAAAGTTCTCAACTTGAGATAACTCTTCCTGGTTAGCCGAGTTTGTAATCTGAGGCGTGTGTAATTCGAGGTACCACTGTACAATCTTCCCAAGATGACTCTCAAATTATTTCATAGAAGAATGCTTACCTTCTTCTTTTTCTTTTTTGAAGGGATTGTACAGCACTTGCGAAATGGACAACTACTGCGGAATATTTATATAAAGAAGCATAACTTGATACCAAGTGACTGGACAAGTAAACATTTGTATTTGGAGACAACTGGAAAGAGTCGAACACTACAGAGTGGGCTGGCACTACTGTATTCCTTCTTGCCGGAATTTGATTGGAAGAAAATTAACTTTAGGCACCAGTGGAGCACAATTTTTTGTTCTGGAAGCTGTGATTGCCCGATAAGAAACCATTACCTAGAGGAGGAACAACGGCGCCAGTACAGCCTACGGGTGAAGAACATACACTTGGAGAAAACGTATGCAGATATGGCAAAGATTGTCGGCATACCCACAAGGCAGTTAAGGGCTTCTAACCCTGTAGATTCTATGCTGTGTCATTTTTGCCATAATGTCAGCTTCCCATGTACCAAGAATGGCTGCATTAACCTTGAGCACTTTAAAACAATCAAGACGCATCAACTTGAAGATGAAAAAGAGAGGCAGGAGAAGAAATATTACTATTTGTATGCGCTACTGGCCACTCATCCTATCCTTAACCAGACAGCCAGCCGTATGCAGCGCATTGCAGAAGGCAAGAGAGAAGAACTATTTGTCCTTTATTCCGCTCATGATGTCACCTTGTCCCCTGTTCTGAGTGCCTTAGGCATCACTGAGGCCAGGTTCCCAAGATTTGCAGCCAGACTAGTCTTTGAGCTGTGGAAAGATGGAAAGAAATACAAAGAACATTTTATCCGCATCCTTTATAACGGTGTTGATGTCACATTCCAGACTTCATTCTGCCGGGATTATAACAAACATTACACCAAACTGATGTGCCCCTTAGAGAAATTTGTTCGTTTTGTTAAACAAGACATGTTCTCACCTTTTAATAGCACCAATTACTATGATGCATGTCACAGGAGGCCATTCTAAACAAGGGAGGAGTAAAATGTTACATTTTGTATTGTCAAAAATATTGTCTCCAAGGCAGCTTGACACTGTCAAATCCTAGTGTGCCTAAGTGCAAATGAATATAGCTTGAAGTGGTTTTGTCGTTTCCCCCCCAAAAATGCATTCTAGATTGATTTAAAATGTCATCAATTCATAATGTTTGTCAGCCTTAGCAGCACAGGGCCTATGTTCTTTTGTGCTCCAACTTGATTTGTCTCTTAGCTGCTGTAAAATGGATATTGCTTGAAGAACTGAATGAGTGCATTCTGGTTCCTTGTTGTTCCACTGTAAAAGTTGCCACAGTAAACACAAACCATTCTTGTCATAATTGAAAGTATCCTTCATTCCACAAATCCATTCATATGATCTAGCTAAAGTAGGAACCATTTTTTCCTTAGGGCAAAAGTGTATTATAGGCAGGCTTTGTTTTTTGTTTTTTTGGGGTGTTTTTTTTTTAAAGGTGCATGGATTCAAATGCTTCTGGTGTGTTTTCTTGAACACATCACTTCTAGCTACTATACAGGGACTACTTCATACATGACGTAGATGCTGTAAAGATTGTTACTTCATGGTAGAGGCTGCCATGTTTGACATGGCTTCTTCTTGTGTTTGGTTAGAACACATGCGAATCTACATCAGCATAGATGACTTCCTCAGAGGCATTAGCATTGTCAGAAATACGTTTTTCAAAATTACCTGTACAGGCAATCCACACAGGAAGCCATTTATATATAAAACCAGCGTCCTTGTGGAACCCCCAGCATATAGAAGTGTTTGGGTTTTCTTTAGGTAAGGAGCTATCATATTATATACAAAGCAGCCCCTGGGGTAGATGAAAAGGAAAGTTCCGTTCTTTGCACTTTTAGCACTTTATGTGTACTTCAAACACAAAGTACAAGTTGTGTCAGATGCTAGAAAGGATTCATACACAAGAAGTGAAAACTTAAAATCGGGCTTCGGATACATTCTTTAGGAACTGCTTGTGTTGTTCAGATCATTCGTGCTGTGATAAGAAGCAATGTGTTATAGCCGTATGTTGTAATGGCTGCATGTAGCCAAACAAGAACTTGACTTAATGCTTAATTTTGTAGTCCATTTAGTACTTTTATAGACTAGGAAGACATTTTATAAGCTCAGTCTTGTTTTTTACTGTCTGGTGATTGTACTATAGTGTACTAGATTTTTTTTTTAACCTTCTTTGTAAAGGGATGCCAGAAGATGTTTTTCAACACTTTACTTTGGGCATAGTACAAAGATTCAGAAATCTATTATAAATAATTTTACTGGATAAATTAATAATGCATATTAACTCAAATTTTGGATTCCTTACATCGGATTTTTAGACAGCTTGGAAAAGCATTTTGTTACTATTGGAATGCTGAGTTTTGTAATGTCAAGAGTTTTTAACACACCCTGAAACCAGACTTTAGTGTAATTTGTATTGAAATGGTGGTAGCAATTAAAAGGAGCTGTAATTTGTGTTATTGGCATTTCAGTCCCCTTTTGAAAACAATGCATTTGAATGTTCTATAAATAAAGTTTTGAAAAAAATCTTTGATGTGGTTCCTAAAAGCCAATATTTCTGTTTGTGCTTTTCAAACCAGAGTTTGTAAAATTGATCTTTGCCTAATCGGTTATGTCAAAGGTTTGTTGCCACATTGGTTGTTGAAATTTAATAGATTCTTAATTAGTGGTGCTTGATACATCACAAGGATACTAAAAGCTTCATAGAAAATATGTAACTGCAAAGAAAGTACCGTATGTAACTGCAGAAAAGCTTCAAGCTCAAATATGAAGCTAGGTTACCACAGTATTTGTGATAGTTGTTCCTATGAAAAACCTGCCATTTTATTCTATTCAGTACATGTTCAGGTGGTTTTGCTCAGAATAAACCTGTCAGACTACCTATTCCTCAAGAGCAAAATCAGTCATAGACAAATGAGAAAAGCAGGCACAGAAAGGAGAATTCTGTGCCTTGCCTCTAAGTTTTGTACCTTGAGTCAAACAAAGAGGAATTATTCCCAGTCAAGCCCAAAAAAGAGTATAAAAAAATGGGGATGAAACCTGCAAAAAAATGGGGATGAAACCTCATATAGAAAATGTGGCAACTTCTAAACACAATAATGAACAAGAGTCAATGCAGCCTTAAAAACCTTATGGTTAGGACTGAAGGAAAGGTTTTTTTAATGAGCTTTGCATAGGTACAATGCTACATTACCACTACTCAAGCAGATATTGTTGGCTGTTATAGACAGCAGTATGCAGAAAAAGATCCTATCCAGAAAGAGATTAAATTATACATAGAATACCTTCCTTGTTCTTGCATGCTTTGCATGTAAAAAGTCCCAAGTAAAATCTAGTCTTTCGAGGTAGCGATGGGAAACATTGGAAACCTTGGAGTGGTGCTGCCAGTCAGGGTTGACAAAATTGATGCACCAATGGTCTGACTTGGTATAAACTGCTTCCCATGTATCTGCAGACATAGAATCATAGAGCTGGAAAAAGTTAAAGCATTATCTCGTCCTACTAGCTGTCATTTTGCAGGAAATTCTTTACTGCTTTACCCCTGTAAACCGGTCGCTTGCCTTTTACAAGCTTCAATGAAAGAGTCCTCCAAGACTATCTGTTACACATTTGAACACCTCAAGGCATCAGAGAGTGTTTCCTAATGTTTTATCTTATCAGAATTTCCATTTTGGGGATTGCAACAAAAGCTGGCATAAAGATGTTATTTCTTCTACGCTCTTATTCTTAGATCCACTTTTTTTGTAGACGTGTCAATCCTCTGCAAGATTTTAAACCTCAACGCCACCCTGTGGCAACGTTGATTTTATTTTTCATGTTTTTTGAAACTGTGTAGGAAAGGCTTAGGCTTCCCTCTCGTGGCCAAATGTAATAGTACCTTGGAAAGTAATTGTAATTAAAAGCTATGCTCCTAAGAGGAAAAACAAGTAAAGTTCTTTTTACAGATTTTTCTAAACAAGCGGATTGTCAGCATTCTGATTAGAGAGATCAGTTTAGGGCAATATGTACATCCCCAAACCTTATACCTTTACAGAATTATTATGAATGATTAAACACATATTGCATCGTATTTATGTGAGCAAAATGTAAGAGATGTCAGAACAATTTTTGAAAGTCTGGCCCAGTATATAATGGCAGAGGTTTTCCATTCACTCCTCAGCTGCCACATGTGAGAGAAATAAAGGACACAAACCCTGAAATAGCGGGTTGTAATTTATTCAAACCTCTGCTATTGTTTAAAACTGCTACTTTCCTCTCAGTTTCCTCCATCCCTGCTTCACTTAAACTTCTGCCGTTGTTTCAAAACACTAGTCTTCCCTTTCACTCTCATGCCATAGCTGCTATTGTGCAACCTGCCTTCACTTTTTCTCCTCTATTCCACCTTGACTTCCAGGCACTACACATCTTCCAATGAGGGCTGCACCATGACATTCTTATGTTTTTATTATAGAGAGATATGTTTCCCCCTAATTCCTTAAGAGCCAATTCACCTGAGACAAAAGTAGCTGTCCACCAAACATTTTGGAGCGTCTTGCCTTCACAATAGTTGTGCAAGTGAGAAATGCAACACTTTAGATCACAGCAGTCTGCACACAATTCATGCAACGGCACAAGCGTTCAAGTAGTTAGTTCTGAACTATGCCTTGACAGAAGTGCAAGTACAGTCATACCTCGGGTTGAATGTGCTTCGGGATGAATGCGTTCGAGTTGCACGTCACGGCAGCCTGGAAGTAACGGAGCGTGTTACTTCCGGGTTTCACCGCCTGCGCATGCGCAGACGCTCAAAATGATGTCACACGCATGCACAGAAGCACCAAAATGTGACCTGCGCACGGGTTATGTTTGCTTCTAGATGTGAACGGGGCTCCGGAACGGATCCCATTTGCATCTAGAGGTACCACTGTAAATGGCAACCAGGCAAATGGCTTGGCTCAAGTGAAGCCACTCTTTGCAGCTATATGGCCGTGTCCTAGTTCCCATGATGGCGATCTCAGTTTTTAACCTGGCTCCTACAACAGGAATCAGCATGAGCACAAAAAGAAGAACCTAACAGCCCCCAGTATCCACATGTGGAGAACAGATTTCCAAGACAGTTCGCATGGTTGTCAACAAGGTTCCTTGGGGATCAAGTCTCATGGCATGCAAAACTAGCTCTGCCATATGATTTAGTTGACAAAAAGTGGCAATTAGAAATGGTGTCAACTCAAAGCAAGAAGAACAATGCGCTGGGTGCATTGGCGCCTTGGGCTAACATCTGTCACACTAAATATTTGCAAATAAACAAACCTATTAAAGTCAAAGTCTCCTTATGGATAATTTGCAAACATGAAAAGCGGATAAACTAATTTGATAAACAGACTGCCTTGAATAGTTGTCCTTGACATAAAAACGTGTTAATCACTTGTTTTTCCATGGAACAGTGGTGCAGGGTTTTTTAAAAAAATAATAATAATTGAAGCTGTAAAGCAAACAAGGCTTGAAGTGTCCTTGCTGTTTTCTGTGAAGACTAGTTTAAGACACAGAAACACAAGCAATCTACCCATCACAGACCCACAAGACTAACATAAATAGGAAAAAATAATAGGCCAGTTCTAAAAGGCCACTCACTATCTCAGCACAGGCTTCCAGGTGTACATCCAAATGTGTACATGAAAAACCTTTCTTGATAATAATAATAATAATAATAATAATAATAATAATAATAATAATAATAATAATATATTTGTACCCTGCCCATCTGGCTGGGTTTCCCCAGCTACTCTGGGCGGCTTCCAACAAAGACCAAAAATACACTAAAATGTCACACATTAAAAACTTCCCTGAACCTGAGCCTTCAGATGTTTTCTGAATGTCAGGTAGTTGTTGATCTCTTTGACATCTGATGGGAGGGCGTTTGGGAAACAAACCCTTTGTACACAGTGGCTCTATACGAAATCTACCCCCTCTGTTGAAATCAATATGGTCTTGAGTATCCTCAAGAGAAATATGCTGTCTATACGATCATGTCCACACTAAACATGAGAGTAATTCTTCACAATGATAAACCCTACAGGAGAAAAACATAAGACAATTCCAATACATTTCCACATGTTTCTTTGGATAAATCATATCAAAGATGCATCAAACATAACAAACCGGGACTATTTGTACGAATGGTCCTACCAAAAGCCTGCATTGTGAGGAAAAGGGAATACTTTTGGAGGGGTTAGAAAAATCCTTTGATCCAAAAAGAATGCACAGGCACATATTTAAGAAACCTACAAAATGCCTGTCTGAAGAGCATGTTACTTTAAAACATGGGGGGGGGGGGCTGCTCACCAGTCTACCTTGGTTTACAACCAGGGCGGGGAGCCAGTGGCCCTCCAGTTGCTGTTGGACTACAGTTCCCATGATCCCTGAACACTGGCCTGCTGGATGGAGCAAATGGCAGTTGGAGTCCAACAACATTAGGAGGGCCATAGGCTCTCTAGCCCTCATCTACAACCTGGCAGTGGTGGTTGGCCTGCTAGGTATTAAGCGACATTAAATATTCCTCATTTCAGGAGACGATTCTCAATGGCTAGGTTAAATATTTTGTCACCAGCAGTTATGATTTACATGTCCTCTCTTTTTTCCACCATGTGAACCTGACCAGTGAGGATGTCAAAGCTGGATGCTCCAAGCCCAGACCGTATGGCTTTAGCAAGCCATCTTTGTGTTTCCATACAAATAACTGAGAAACGCTTATCAGTTTTGAAACTAAGTTGTACTGCCTGTCTTTTCTTGCTGCTGAATGGGACAGCACATGAATTTGACCTTTGAAGAGTTTGTAAGCAAACCATTTCTAACTTACCAAATGTGTGGTCTTTCTATACTAAAGGAAGTGGATAACTTTGGAAGCAACTTAGAAGGGGATATTTTAAAGGTCTGAAAGCCTATATTTCCATGCTTTACATTGCTGTATGTTTTGTGATTTTAAATCTCTGCTAGGGCTCTCTCACCAAAGAGAACAGTGGTACCTCGGGTTAAGAACTTAATTCGTTCTGGAGGTCCGTTCTCAACCTGAAACTGTTCTTAACCTGAGGCAGCAGTTTAGCTAATGGGGCCTCCCGCTGCCGCCGTGCAATTCCTGTTCTCATCCTGAAGCACAGTTCTTAACCTGAGGTACTATTTCTGGGTTAGCGGAGTCTGTAACCTGAAGCGTCTGTAACCCGAGGTACCACTGTACTTGTTCCAAAAGTGGATCTGGGCACCCAGAGAATTCCCCTTTTATTCTTTAACCAAATACAACCAACCAACAGCAGAAGCAAGCATTAAAATCCCAGAAAGTTTTGCATATGTATTGCCTTGGTTTTGCTTTGGCTGTGATTGACTTCAGAGGTGACTTTTGCTTTGGCTGTGGTTGGCTTCAGGAGCTAGCTTCCTGGCAGAATTCCCCCTCCCCCCACCTATAAGGAGGGAGGGTGGAGGTGGTGGGGAGGTGAATAAGGTACAGGTGTACCAATGGAGCCAATCCTATGCTTCTAACTGTGTTTGTTCACACAGGGCTGACATCCCTACAGCCTGCCCACCCATCCCAGTATATGGCAGTGGTGCTACTGCTGCTCCATCCAAAAGGGCAAGCCACTTTTGGTTGTTTTGATGACTAGGGTTGCCATATTTCAAAAAGTAAAAATCTGGGCACAAAAGATGTTGAGCTCCCCCGCCTCAAAAAAAAAAAACAAAACCAAAACTACAAAAAACCCAAAAACATCTTTTGTGCTCTTTTTTGCCGGGGGAAATCGGCAAAAACAACACTGCCAACATGGCTTCGCCTACACCTGTATTTTCCCAGACATTTTCCCGATTTCCGTCTGGACACTGCTTCTGACTGCAGTATTCCGGGTATGTCCAGGAAATTCTGGAGGTATGGCAACACTACAACTCTCTTTGGCATATTAACTATAATTGTTAGTTATTTTAGCAAATGTATATTTTATAGTTTCCTTTTGCTGCAACAGATCTTCCTGTAAACTTCTTTGATTGATATATTAATATACAATATCAAATGAGCTCAATTATAAGCTGAACTGTTTATTTTAATTGTATGTTGCTCTAAATAGCACTGAGAGATAACAGAAAAAGTTGTAAGTATCCTAACAACAAGATTTCTTAATGTTTTGTTGGTTCAGTAAAAAATAAAACAATGCTGCTTAAAACATGGCTGTGATGCCTTTGACAGCCTACCAGCCTTTGTTTGTTTTTCACAAGGGTGTAAACTCTTCAGCCTTTCCAAAATGGAGCCTAGCTCTATGTGAATATTTCATCTGTCAAACCCAAGGCCCAGAATGTGGCAGCCTTGAGGTTTCTCTCCAGATCTAGTATCCTCAGGAGGGTGCGAGTCTGTATTTCTTCCATGGGCTCCTGCCAGAAATCTCCGTTGGGGGTGAATAGAGGCTGGCTGAAACCTACTATGTTTCATTATTTCCTCTCTCTTAACCAAAGAGGTTGAGAGAGATTTCCTGTTAAGTTGGTGACAGGCTGCGGTGTGTTAGTAAAATGCTATGCTAGAAGTGCCATTCAGACATGGAAATTAGTTGTCCTTGATGCATTCTTGCATGATTGAAACCACGTATTTTTGAAGTGATCTACCGAGAAGCTTAAGGGTTGGGGGGGGGTTAACAAAGAAAAGAAAACGAAGGAAAGGAAAGGAAAGGGGGATTTGTATTTTTGAGCCCAGCTTCAAAGCTGCAGTTAGATGCATCCACTGACACTTGCCACATATTCATATTCTGAAACAAGCTTAAACTGAAGTCTTCATTCAGTTATTGCTACCACTTCACTGAGAGAACTTCCTGGACACAGTCCTATTTCAGGAGCTATGACTTAACAATATTGAAAAAGTCTAAGGTCAAAAGCATGCACCTTGCTGATTGGGAGAACAGTATACAGTGGTACCTCGGGTTACATACACTTCAGGTTACAGACGCTTCAGGTTACAGACGCTTCAGGTTACAGACTCCGCTAACCCAGAAATATTACCTCGGGTTAAGAACTTTGCTTCAGGATGAGAACAGAAATCGTGCAGCGGCGGTGCAGCGGCAGCGGGAGGCCCCATTAGCTAAAGCGGTGCTTCAGGTTAAGAACAGTTTCAGGTTAAGAACAGACCTCCAGAACGAATTAAGTTCTTAACCCGAGGTACCACTGTATTATAAGCTGAGAAATGAAAATGTGGCCCTAGTACCAGACCTCTGTTTTCTAGGCTGACTCAGAGAAAGGACCCCTGATTGTGTAGATAACAACTATCCAGTAGGCTTTGACTGACCCACTTCAGGGCCAAGCTAGATGTGATGTGGGGATTCTGTGATTAGAGAACCCCTTGTCTTTTTTTTTATAAATATTTTTTATTAAAGATTTTAATGAAATAATAAAGAATGTGCAATCTCTCTTTTGGTTGTTCAGATTATAAAGCCTTGGTTACATTCAGGGTAAGGCAATATGGTATCCAGAGGTAGGGGGAGAGAATAGAGGGGAGAAGGTGGGCGATAAACTTCTTAAAAAATGTTTAGGGGTACTCTTATTTTCCTACTCATATTGAAATACTGCCCCTCAATGAGGCCAAACTTAGATTCACAAAATGTTTAGGGGTATGTGTACCCCTGCGTCCCCCCCAGAAAAAAAGCACTGGCAGCAGCAACATTTGTGTCCTCTTGATTTGGATTGGGGGCACAGAGTGAGAAGAGGTGCATTTTAATCCTTTGCCCTCACACCTGTTCCCTACTGAGAATATCTCTGCCCACTGCAGAGAAGAAAAAAATCCATGGCAATCCCATTGCAAGTTTGGTGATTGATGCATGCTGTACTTGCATACTAACAGATCTATCTCTGCATGCATTCTTGGGCAATGAGCATTGAATCCCAAGTATTAATTCCTCTCTGTTAAAGGGACTGTGTAAGGCATAAGGCTGTGCTTGTTGTAAGCAGATAGGGTCCCCAGGCAACCATGCAGGGACTGAGCGATGGGGAAGAAGCAAATGAGGTTTTTTTTTGCCTTGCCTCTGGCAACACAAACAGGCAGACTTCCTCCGCACTGGCCGTGCTGGGCCTGCTCCTTTTCTTTCCGTGGCCTGAGGAAAATCGTCAGTGAATGCTGCTCGAACAGCAAGGAATAAGATGCTTTTGATCCAAAAGGAGCATCACTCTGTGCTTTGCAGGTTTAAGTAGAGTGGTACCTCGAGTTACAAATGCCTCAGGTTACAAATGCCTCAGGTTACAAACTCTGCTAACCTGGAAGAGTTACCTCGAGTTGAGAACTCTGCCCCAGGATGAGAACGGAAATCATGTGCCGGCGGCACAGCGGCAGCAAGAGGCCCCATTAGCGAAAGCATGCCTCTAGTTAAGAACAGTTTCAGGTTAAGAATGGCCCACTGGAATGAATTAAGTTCGTAAGTAGAGGTACCACTATACTTGTTCCACAGCAGTTTCTAAATTAAGCTGTATGCTGAGGGAAGCTCCACAAGTCTGATAGTTTATATTTCACAGGACATGAAAGCCACAGTTAGAAAAGCCAGGCATTCTGAAATATATTTCATTAGCAGCATCAAATGAAATATACACCCATGAGCAGGTATTTCTCTCTCTCTCGTAGTAGCATTTCATTAAGATCCCAGCCAGGGTTGTTTCGGGCCAAAAATCAACAGTGCGTCATTCTTTGGATTTTGTTGTCAGCTGTAGATTATCTTATCTTATCTACCCCAGGGCCAGTCCAAAGCATTTTGCAAAAAACATAATGGTGCCTCTTCCCCTTCCATGTACAGAAGCTGAACAGACTGGCAGCCAAATCTTCAATCAGGATCCTTCATCGTACTTAAGGGCAGCTAGCTGAATTTGAGGGTGGCAGGCAGGCTGTGTAGCACACATAGATTTATCCCGCAATATTACATCCCATTCCCTTTCCGCCTGCTGCTATCCCTCATCATCCTCACAAGGCAGTTAGGCCTGGGTGGGTGTCCCCAACTGAAAAGTCTTCTTCTGAAAAAAACAAACAGAACAAAACCTTGGCATGTGAAGGGAATTCCAAGGGCAACTAAAGAGGGGAGGGTTAATCCTTCAAAGAAACCAAGCCTTTGATCTAGCCATTCCATATCTACTATGCAATCACATCCCGTTTAGGCTAGACACAATGCACAGTGCACTCTCCTCTCCTCTCCTAAAGCAGGGAACTGGGAGCCTGACATCCTCCAGGTGTTGATGGACTCCACGTCCTATCAGCTGCGACCAGCATGCCAATGGCTAGGGGTAATGGGAGTTGCACTCCAACAGCATTGGAGGAGCCACATGTTATCCATGACCTACCAACCTCTTTGTGTCCTCAGCCAGCTCTCCCACCTGTCTGCCTTCTTACAACCAGCCCAGAGGATAGCCTTGGCTGTAAGCTGTCAGGCCTGAGGAATTCTCTCCCTCCCTTCCCAATGCTTTCAAGGAGTTGGGAAGAAACAATAAAGCTTTTAATTAGGCTTTATTCAGTCACTGTGGTAAGAGATAAAGAATTCCAGTCTTTCCTCCATAATGGATTTGCTCACTCTGGCTCCTCCTCCTTCCCCCTTCCCCAACAGCATTGGCCTCTATGGAAGCCTCCCATTGCCAAATGTCACTGCGTAAGTTGCTCTTGTACCCTCAATGACCGTCGTGTCCTAGGGGATGGAGAATCCTCTATGCTGTCTATTGAAGTGTTCGCTGGCTACTCTCTCCCTTCCCTTAATTCTCCTAACTCAGCATAGCTTGGCTGCTTGCCTGTCTCTGTCTCATTATCTCCCTCATAGCTTGGCTGCAATTCAGTACCGTCTCTTTCTTCCCTGTCAGCTATAGGAGAAGGGGGGGGGGGAGGAAATCCCCACCATGCCTCTGCCTCTTCATTCCAGTCCTTGACATAAGCTTCCTCTTCCTCACTCTCAGTTTTGTATTTGTAAAATTCAGAAAGGAGGAGGAAGAGGACTCTGTCTGTTATTGGCTCTGACGCCCCCTACTGTTGGCTTCCTTGTCTTCTGCCCTACCAGTCCCAGTGTGGAGAACTCTCTCTTCCCATGTGTAAGACAATGGACAAGGAGCCATTTCAGAAGAGGTCATCCACCTTTGTGCTCATGCGGTCATCATCTTAAAACAAACTTTCCCCTTCCTAAGTGTTGTTTTATTAATGCTCAGATTTATGGAAATTTAAGCAATCAGTCTCTCAATTGATTAAAATTCATACTGTTCATCAACTATTGTTTCTTTAATTGTGTGAAAGCCCTGCTTTCTTGCAAATATGAAGAAATACAGGCATTACAATCCATTAAAACTGCCTCCCCCCTCCCAGCTACAGCTTGATGAATTTGCACAGATGGCACAACATTCCAAATGTAGTTCATTATTAAAAATTGCCACAGGAGGATGCCCTTAAAAACGCACATGCACACGCACATGCACACACGCGCGCGCACACACACACACACACACACACACAGACAGAACAAGGACTTCATTTCCTGAAAAGTCTGGGGAAGAAAACCGGGAACAGAAAGTCTTACATGAACATAGCTGTCATTGTTTACAGTCCTGGCAACATCTCTCTACCAAACTGGCACCAATAGCAGCTTTCTTCAGATGTTATTAAATTGAAAACATGCAGAAGGTTGGGGCTGTGCACTCTGCGCCTGTTCTCACTGTGTTTAGCCACAAGGTTCAAAGTAGTCTTGTAAGTATGTGCATAAACACACAAAGTTTCCCACAATCAGGAACCCTCTTGTGACAAGTCCCCAGCTGCAGGGAGACATAAACCTTTTCAGGTGGCACACCCTTTGCTAGGTTGGGGTCGGTGGGGGGAACTGGTGAGCAAGACCCTGAACTTCCTAAGGATATAAAAAGAGCCTGCGGGATTGAGCCAATGCCCCAGCCAGTCCAGCATGCCGTTCTCACAGCCAGGAGAGATGCTGCTCCTTGCTGTAGCAGTTTTTTTAAGTTGTTAAGAAAGGAAGGAAAAGAAAGAAAAACAGAGAGGAGATGCCTCTGCTGTCCTGAATTTCAGAACACACTGGTCCCACACTGGAATATAAGTTGTTTGTTAGCTGCCAACAAGAATGGCACAATTATCTCCCCCCTTTCAAATCAACAAAAGCATTCTCAAAAGGTACTTTGGCCCAGGACTAGTTTAAACTGACCATACTTCCCAGATTCATCAGGGAACTCTCGTTAGTTTAACAGCGGAAGCAGATCTTTCTGATCTTCTTATAGCCCAGTGGCGTAGCGTGGGTTGTCAGCACCCGGGGCAAGGCAAGTAATTTGCGCCCCCTAACCTGTGGATTTGCGCCCCCTAACCCGTGGATTTGCGCCCCCTAACCCATGGATTTGCCCTAACCCCAGATGTTGCGCCCGGTGCGGCCCGCACCCCCTGCACCCCCCACGCTACGCCACTGTTATAGCCGCACTACAGGAGGACTGGAAAGAGAAAGCACATAAGATTCATGCACTCTTGTTTTTATTCTGATACTGATTTTAGGATGTATTTTAATTGATTGCCTGATTTTATGTTAATGTGTTATACATTTGATGTTAGCTGCTCTGAGCCCAGTTTTGGCTGGGGAGTGCAGGGTATAAATAAAAAATATTATTATTATTTAGCATTCTGGCTGAAGTGGACCGCTGATTTCCAAATGATGGAGCAAGCATCCCTTTGATGGAGTCAAAGACAACTATGAGCATTGTGACATCTCAGCATATGCCTTATCACTTTCTATAGATTTATTTCCTGTAAATTGCTAATACTTAAGCATCTTCTCCTACCTATAGGATTTTTTTTTAATTTTATGCCCTTCTGTTGTCTTGATCTTCTTAAATTCCATTTCAATTCACTTTGGGATGAAAAAAGATCCTCCTCCCTTTCTTCCAGGAAGAGCTCCACCTTCCAAAATACATTGCAGTGTTACCAGAAATTTGCATGGAATCATGATGAACTGCATCATAAAAAGAACAACTGGGACGAACCCCATGCCAAATGTAATGTATTCAATGATTCAGATTCTCTGTTAACGTTTCTTGTACTTCTTTCAAAATTCCTGGGGGGAATGGAAAACAAAAAGAGCAGAGGAAGAATCAATAGCACGAAAATTCACTTCTAATCTAAAATGACAGGTTGACAGCAATTGCATTCAACATGAATTGCAAATTCACTGCAGAAGGAGGATCTTAATCTGATCATTTATATCATAGATCATCCTATAATGCAGTGTCTTATGTGCGCTAATAGCTTTTGTATTGTCTTAAATGCCCCGGTAGCCTATTTGGTTTATGTGCAACAACCTAAATATATTTATTTACGTGGTGGACTAAAGAAGTCTTAGGTTGAGGTAGAGAAATATTTCTTGGGCAGAAGTCTCCCCTCGCTTCTTACTTTGTTAGAAAGAGTAGTGAATTAATGCCTATGCTGAAAAAAATTTGGATGTCATTTGGATATGGATATAAATTGGGAGTTTCATGCCAGTAAAACCTCTTACACAAAAACTGATCATTCAGGTTTCCTGATCACATGCATGGTCCCATGCTTCGGGCAAGGTCCATTGCTCAGTACTAAAGCATCTGCTTGGCATGCCGATGCTTCCAGGTTCAATCCCCAGCATCTCCAAATAGGGCTTGGAGAGGCTCCTGCCAGGAACCATAGAGAACTAAGAAAGGTAAGCTAAAGGACCCTTGGATGGTTGACGCTGTGGTCTGAACCACTGAGCCTCTTGGGCTTGCTGATCGGAAAGTTGGCGGTTCGAATCCCCGTAACAGGGTGAGCTCCCGTTGCTCTGTCCCAGCTCCTGCCAGCCTAGCAGTTTGAAAGCATGCCTAAAGAACTACTGCCCAGCAGCATAGACAAGATGGACAAAAGGTCTGAATCAGCATAAGGCAACTTTCTATACAGTCGTGCCTTGGTTTTAGAACAGCTTAGTTGTCAAACGTTTTGACTCCTGAATGCCACGAACCCGGAAGGGACTGTTCCGGTTTGCGAACTATTTTTGGAAGCCGAACGTCCGACGGGGCTTCCGCGGCTTCCAATTGGCTGTAGGAGGTTCCTGAAGCCAATCAGAAGCTGCACTTTGGTTTCCAAATGTTTTGGAAGTTGATCTGACTTACGGAACGGATTCCATTCAGCTTCCAAGGTACGGCTATATTCCTGTAGTTTGAGGAAAATCGACTCTTTGGGTGCCATAAACGGAGCATAAGAATTGGGTACAAGTTTGTGGTAGGATCCTAGATCATAAAGTATAAAAAGATGTTTGGCTAAGGAGACGGTTTGTTGTCCAGCCTCAGCTCTTTTCTAAACCCATCTAAATCTAACATCAAGGAAACCTACTTCTGGCTTCATCTCAGTGGGCTGCAGTAATGGGGCTTAGCACCGATTTTTTTCCTGCATGGCTATGAAATCTTGCCTATTACAGTGATTCAGAACTTTATTCCCAGTTAAAATAGGACCATAAATTATAACGTTAGTGCTTTAAAAATAAATAAAAAAAATCCTGCCTATTCTGGCTGCCCCTGACTGAATCCTTGGATACGGATCACAAGCTCTGGTACTTGGAATAATTTTTGCTTCTGTGGCTGGCAGGTCAGAAGAAAATTCATCAGTCAATTCATTACGGTAGCGGTAATGCTGTCTCTTCCGAAGAAGCGTAAGCACTCACTCTGTGCAGTCTCCTGTCCCTGGAAGCAGCTGTTGTATTATATGGAGGTGTATAGTAATGTTTCTGTCAGAGGCATCAATTGACCTTCAACAATAGTGATTCGTCCATATAAAATTTCCCCAGGATTGCTTTGCTGTTTTCTTTCACACACACTTTATGACACTAATAACACTTGCTCTACGGGAAGGGTGTACTTTGATTCCCCTCTTTGTTTAAAACGTCGAAAACAAGATGGTGTTGGGAGGCTCGCTGACTTTCAAAATTATGCTGATGGCTGTGCCAAGTCAGAGGCGCAAGCTTCCAGCCGTTCCACCAACCTTGAAAGGGTAATAAAAGCATTTATGAATGCTGGTGATTTTTAATGGCAACATTTTTCTGACGACCTCCAGTGCCTGGGACAATATAAGGCTGTTTAGCTCATTATGAACTCTCAAAACACATTACATACAAAAGAAATTAAGAAAGCCATAAGCCCATGGATTCAAAGAAGGTTTTCAATATCTAAAAATAAAAGCAGTATAGCTATAAAATTTAATACCCCACCGAGCATGCGAGAGGGCTGCTATCATCTGTGCTGCTCTTTCTTGCACCACAGTTTGTCTTGTAGTTGTGGCTGTTATTTTCATTTTAAAGGTGTGTGTGTGTGTGTGTGTGTGTGTGTGTGTGTTTTAATATCCTTATTTGTATTTTTCTTTTCTGTATAAAACATTTATTGGAGCTACTTTATATACAGGCTCAGCTGGGGTTCCAGATCCAAATGAATACGATGGTGTGTCTTGAACTCATGGAATGGCAATGGAACTGCGCCCAAATTTGAAAAAATAAAACATTTCTGGAAAAATAAATAGCATACAGAGAACCCATAAAAATTGTGATACTGTAAACAAGTAACCTGGCACACATACCCTCCTTGCATATGCAAAGTATGATGACTTCCTGGCATTCACATGCCCACTTCCTTTGTTTTGTGATCTCCCTTTCATAGCCTTTTGTTGAGGATGTTTTCTTTGGAACACACATGTGTCCCAGTTTACAAAGAAAATACTAGAGAAGATCAAGGATTGTCCCATTGCCTTCTTCATGGATGTGCTATTATGGTTCCAGTGGTGGTGGATTCCTATTGGTTAGGCTGGAAGGCAGGAAGACCAGGAATATGGGGAACCAGATCGAATGATAGCCAGAGCCAACTAATTCTGGTTTCATCCCAATTTCCGCTCTCCGCTGAATTCTACAAGGGCAACACTGACACTTAGAAGAAGGAAGCAGACAGGCAGTGCTACCTTCCAGACTGGTCATAAGAAAGAAAGAAAGAAAGAAAGCAGGTGGAAGGTGTTTCAGGGCAGGCTGAGGTTGGTGGGGCAGGGCCTTATTTGTCTTAATAGACCAGCCTCCATTATGTAGCTTTCACAGCTGACTAAAGCTGAGTAGTGTCTTACAGGCTGGTATCTCACACCCAATGATACTCAGCAATAAGTTCTGACAGGCAATGCCAGGAACAGGCTGAACACTGAGGAGCGGTGGCTGGATGAGTGGGCACCGGGAGAAGGGAGGTTGGAGGAATCAGTGATCTGGGAGAGCCTGGAACAGCCAGGAGACAATAGTCAGAAGCAGGTGAAGCTGCAGGATTGGAGAGTGAGGAACAGGTGCAGGCTGGTGCAGAGCTCTACTGTCTCCCAGGGCCAGGCAAGAATTGAAGAGGGAGGAGCAGAAGCGGCTTACATGCAGATATAGTCTTCACCTGCTTGCGCGCAGCTCGGGTGCGGAAGATACATAAGCTGAAGTTGGGGGTGGGGCTTCTCCCGTGCCGCAACTGCCCCATCAGCTGCACACCTAGGAGTGGCAGAGAGATATATGACTGACAGACATGCATTTTCCTAACTTGTAAGTGTACTTTTGAAAAAAACAGAAGAAGTGTCAATTCCTCACTCTGGACATTCCTTGCCTGACAGCTGTGACAGGCATTGGACTATGTATGCAAAGTATCAAGCCCTTGCTCTCCTGGTGAAGTTTTTTTTTAAGCCAGTGTGTGGATGGGAGGGTTGGCAGGCTTGCTTGAATCATGTAGAGCTGGGGTGGAGAACCTGTGGCCCTACCAATGTTACTGAACTAGAACTCTGGTCTTCCAACTGTGTAGTGGATGCAAGTTGGAGTACATCTCCATCTACAGGGCCACAGGTTCCCCACTGCTATTGCTCAGCGGCTCTGACATATTCCTGCTTTGTGCTATCATCATCATCATCACCACCACCCCTGCTTTTTCCCTGATGGGACTCAGTGTGGCTTCATAACATATATGTGCTGGGCCCAGGGATAACCCTTGAAACGCAGTCCAGGACTGGTCCAGAATCCAGAGGTTCCGCTAGGAGTCAGTCCGACAGGGCCGAGGCAGGATACGAGGCAGGAAACCAGACAAGGACAGGTACAGGATCTCAGGCAGGATCTGGCATACAGCAATGTTGCTCCTGCAACCTGGGGCGGGGTCCGTCAGCCTTTTATCTTTGTCGGGGTAACGGCCGGTCCTGATGCCCCAGCAACTCCCCTCCCTGTTTCGCCCAAAGGCGAGCACTTATGTCTCTCCTGCGAGTACTTAGGTCTCTCCTTCTCTCAGACCTTAGTCTCTGCAGCTCGGGAGACGTCGGTGGGTTACTAGACCCAGGGGCCACCTCAGCCTCCCCTGACCAAACCAGTAGTGGAGCAGCTGTAAGTGATGGCCCAACTGAAGGCAACGAGGTAATCCCCACATCTGGAGCCATGGCAAGCTCAGGCCCCTGACTCAGCCCAGCTGGTGTTTGTTGCAGGGGAACCTGTGCAGACTGGAACTCTTCAGGGTCAGGCCCCAGACTTGGTTCAGATGATGCCTGAGGCAAAGGAACCAGTGCAGACTGAGACTCCTCTGGCTCCGAGTCCAAGCCCGAGTCCCAGGCCATCACAATATGCTAGGGACAAACAAGGGTGACAGGCCTCAATGCCTTTCTTATGATCTTCCCAGAAGCCTCTGACTGGCTACTGTTGTAAAAAAGGATTGCCTATGTTCCACAGTAATAGGCGAATCTACACAAACGTGACTGGTATTAAATTTTCCTCAGTTAAGATTGGGTGTGGACCAATACATTCCAGTAGTTGTCATACCATTCCTGCTGCATATGACTTGATTTACTTGTTTGAATCAGCAAGAGATTATTATATTGTCCCAAATATTATAAAGTCCTGATTTAGATCCCTCTTAATTGGCCTGATATCCTCCCCATATCAGCTACTCCTGTTATTCTTGTACTTCAATAAATAATTGCCTTTCTGATGTACTTGATGTACAATGAATTCATTTGAAAGGGCCTATATCATACTCATGATAAAGAAAGATGTCTCCCTAGCCCACCCAGTCACCCGGCTAGTACAAAAGATATGTGTGGCAGACATTTTGAGCTATGCCAGTGATGTGTTCAAATGAAAGCACTGCTCTGTCAACACATAATAGCTCTCTCTTCCTACTTCCTTCCCTCTTAATGACAGGGTCACCTAGCTTAATTGTGTACCCCTATTTCTTTCTAATAAGTAGCCTCTGAAAGGAATTAATGATCAGACATACTCTCAAGCTAATGGAAATGAAACATTGGATCAAGAGCATGTGGGTGCTTAGATAACTTTTGAAGCAGGCTAGAGAAAGCAAACCACCACATGTAGCTCATTTTGTAAGCCAATTTGCCCACAGACTGTCTTTGTAATGTGTTTCTTGCTTCAGTTGACAAAAATGGTAATTTCGACCCCTTCATGCATCGTTACACTTGCTGCAGGTTTCGTCCAAAATGGGGATGCAGAGGCAATGCTCTCTCACCAAGAAGAGAATGACAGTGTTGCTTCTGCATATGCTTTACGTGTGGTCAAGTATTATGGTTACACTGGTCAATGGGTTAATTAGTATCTTCCTACAGATCCAAAAGACGAGGCTTCCTTCTTTACCAACATGTGTCTTAAATGCAACTGGAAGTTATTTTTGACAAGCCCCATTTTAACGTGGGGTAAACAGAAGAAGAACAGAATAGTCCTCTTATTTTTTTGCAGTGGAGCTTCCTTAGAAGGACTTCTAAGGAAGCTCCATTGCAAAAACAATCAGGACTTCCTGATGTTCTTAGGATTGTATTCCACAACCTTACATGCACCTCCAAACCACACTTATAAAACACATTGTTCTGCCCACTGGCCCACCCAAGGTCTGTGCATTCAGCAAATGATGTGACTAGGACGCTTGAAACCCACAACAGTGTATGCGCACAGGCTCTTTCATATGTTCCTTGACTCTGCAGACATAGCCCATGTGTTTACCTAGAGCTCTGGTCATACCTTCTATAGCATATGCATCTGTGGGGATGGTGTTCCTTCCTCCATGCTTTCAGCAAACATGGTTTGAAGGCAGAAATAGGCTTATGCCTTTATCCCTTTGCCACGGCATCTAAATCCAATTCTGATTCTCCAGCAGGATAGCAGTGAACAAATAGGAGATAGAGGATTAGCTCCTCAATGGCAGCAATTCCTTCTTCATGTCACTATGACTAGGCCGAAGCCTTGCTGAGTTTCAGGAGTTGGGTATGCAGCTTCTTTTGAAGTCTTTCTGATCCCTACCCTCCAGAAATATTGAGGGCTTTAGCCCTTGAATTATTTTGTTGATGTTTTTGTTGTTGGTGGTAATCTCTGTCTTTGGCCTAGTATAGGAGCACTCGGGGAAAATGTAGCTGCCTGTCCCCAGAGTATATCCTGTGCTCCATTTGCACAACAACCAGGAGAACAGACAATTCTGTCATTCAAAATAAGTTGCATGCGTTTACACTTAGAGCGTTTTTAACATGGCAAAGGCCATAGAAGGATGGATTGATAGCTGCTGGTGATTGACTGCTCTTCCAGCCTCTGTGCCATTTGCTAAATGATAGGCATGAGTTATTACTCATCCTTATTATTCATGCCAAAAGGACCCACTATTATAACTCATCATGAAGTGAACTCAGCATGAGCAACATCATAAATTGCAGGAAAATAAGATTGATGATCAGTGTACGTTTATTTTGCTCCGTAATTTATGTGTGATGCATTTTGTCAGGGCAAATGATCATTTTCTAATCCCAAAGCCATCCTGTTTGCTTGCTATAAGCCTATAACCAATCAATATTATTAAAAATGAGGGCACTGGAGCCTGTGAGTGATAACTCATAATGCTGCAAGTGACAGACTTTCACTAAAGAAGCTCTCCAGTTGGTACTGCAGCCGTAATGACTGCTTTAATGGTGGCTGTCAAGGTGCCACTAAATTTCTTCCCAGCTATCACCACTGCCTTCTAGTTATAGGAAAATCCTGGAACTGTTGACTTGAGAGACAGTCATTATGAAAGAAATATTACGTGCTCTGCTGCTAGCCTCATGCTGTGTGTTACGAGGAAGGGTTAATAAATGGCAAGGAATCATCACTTTTTTCCACACTGAAAGGACACGAAGACTCCTTGCATGCTCTAATTATACAGAGCTTTGAAAGAAACAACTGAAAGAGACTATTACCCATCTTTTAGGGGATGCAATGACAAATAGAAACTCAAAAAACTTACTCAAATATCCATAGAAGAAGCTGGTGGGTTGTGGGAGGGGTATCTTTTGCTGCAGGGAACAATCCGCTTTAAGTTGCATGATTGTGTTGCACTAAGTTTTTAAAAGGCCAGAAGTCCTCTCCTGCCAAATGATAGTGAGCATATGAAGGACAATACCCATCTAATATCTCTTTATTCCCAACATTTAGGCTTTTAATTAGCTACCCTCTAGATCTTAAAACATATCCAGTACTTCCCATGAACATTGTGATAAAGAAATGTAGACTTCTATCTGTTATGGAAAAACAAGTTCATTGGTTCCTTTCCCCCAGTGTAACCATGTGACACCACACTTTCTGAGAACAGGACATTAGGTTTCAGCAATTTATATATTCATTTATTATATTTATTATATTTCTACCCTAACCTTTATTGTGAATGATTCCAGGGCATTGTACAGTATCATACAATCAACTGGCTGATACAGTAATAATAATTACATACAATTCACAAAACAACCAGAGCAGATAAAATACTATAATTAACAGACAGTATTAAAAAGAGACCATAAAACTGCAGGAGAACTCTTCCCAGAACACTAAGTTAACCCCCAGATACCTAGGTAAATAAATATATTTTAAGTTGCACCGAAACTAAAAAGTGTCAGCCCCAACTGACATTCTATTGTTACCCTAAGGGATATTCTTCTCATCTGAAAGAAATTGCAAATCTTTTTTTTGCAAAGGTCTGTAAAACAGTTAGAAGGCTATCAATAGCAATCAGTCATTATTGCTAATGGATGAAGAAGCAAGCTGTGAACTGCCTTCCCTTAGAGAAGCAGAAATCTATAAGTTGCTGATAATTACAAGAGAGGCCAGTGGAAATGAAGGCATTAATATATTTGGCAAGGCTCCCAGTTCCCAAGTTCACTTTTTAATCCAAAACGTTGACTGACTCACACACCTTAAGTATAAGTTTGTCTCAACTTTTGAGTTCAACTTGAGTGTGAAATGGTAAAAAAAGACATCAAAATGACCCAAAATGCAAAGTTCACTGTCTTGCTGAGAATTTTTTTTAGGCCCTGTGTGGTATATCTTCAAAAGAAAAGTTAACGGACTGCACAACTGAATGCATATTATACAGCAATCTGCATATTGTACATTGTAATAATAATAATAATAATAATAATAATAATAATAATAATAATAATATAGTGGTGTTGTTATTGTCATATAGTCACCATGAGAACAACAGTGTAATGCAAATTTGGCTCAGTGACTAGCTTGATCACGGACTTAACAGCCTAGGCCCAGAATACGTCATGGAGCATCTTCTCAAGAACCTCCTTCGTGAGTTTGGATTTGATATCCCGCTTTATCACTACCTGAAGAAGCGGCTAACATTTTCCTTTCCCTTCCTCCCCCACAACAAACATGCTGTGAGGTGAGTGGGGCTGAGAGACTTCAAAGAAGTGTGACTAGCCCAAGGTCACCCAGCAGCTGCATGTGGAGGAGCGGAGACGCGAACCCGGTTTACCAGTTTACGAGTCTACCACTCTTAACCACTACACCACACTGGCTCTCAGTGTGGCTCTCAAAAACATTCACTTATTTTTTCTTTTTTTAATGGTGGCGTGAGAGGTGTTTAAAGCCATCAAAAAGGGTGTCTAACTCCAACACTATTTTACAGGCTTCTTTTCCTCTGCCAGACTTAGGCTGGCTAAGCCAGCTTTCGCCCTGCTGCCAAACAGAGTTTGGATCTGGTGTAACTTGACACCAGGTTAACTTATACCAGCTTGCCTTACACCAGCCATCTTCCCACATGAGTAGAGGGTGGCAATCTGTATATTACTAAGACAGGCTCACAACAACATACAAAATACTGCATGACAATGAATAACAGGGTCAATGAAAGGTCTCCCAATTAACCTCCCGATGGATGGAAAGGTGCTCCAAGTCACTGGGGAAATTGCTCCAGGCCATGAAGCAGTCATCACAGCCCTGCTGGTACTACTGCCTGCCACTGCTACCAGCAGACTGCCAGTTTGCCAGAGCCCATTCGAACCTGGCGTTGGCCCTCTCTCCAAGCCATTGACTCTAGTAGCTTCAGGCACACTCAAACACTGTCTTAAGCGACTCGAAAGGAGAGTCAGTGCCACTCATTGTACACAATGCTGAGCTACTAGATGGAACAATGGCCTGACTTGGGATGGAACAGCTTTCTATGTTGGTATGGGATGAGTGTCAGCAAGCACAGACCCTTTTCTATGCTTTCTCCGAATGTGTCAAGAAGCGAGTGGAAGAAGTAAACATAGAATCCTTGCAAGACACAGGGAAAATCTGCTGGGAAATGCCACCAGCATCTCAGCTGAAGTCTAGTACAAAGTGCACTGTCAGAAAGCTGGCATACCTAATCTGTAATAATATAACAATAAATATTAAAGTTTCTCAGTCCTTGCTGGTGTTGCTTTGGGAAGCAAAACTCTCTTGCGGCTGCTAGATTTACATATAATGACAAGCTGGAGCTCATGCTGATGACTGAGTTGCACAGCAAGCTGGGCCTGGTCTTTATCTACACACCTGCAAAACTCTTTGGTAAAAAAAACACATGCGCTCAAAAAAACTCAAGGGCAACAGTCAGTAGCTTAAAAAAATTATGATGGATAGCAGTAATTATAAACCAATAATATACGGGAAACAGAAAAGACTGCAAAGAATTTCCTGCCATGTGCATTTTAGGAGGCATCTGGACTACATCTGGTTAAGCGTGGATTTAAGGACTGCAGGCATTCAAAGATACATGATTGTGCTATCACAGATAATGATATAAAGCCATAATTTATAATAACTAAAGAAATTTGTGTGGGGTGGGGAAGAAGCATCACTTAGGTTTATTTTTGCAGAGCTCGGATCCAGTGTATAAATTGACAGAACAATGCTGGATAGATCACCTTGTGACCTCACATTCACTTAAAAAAAAGTTATGTTCAAGAAGATTGATAACAGTCCTGAAAGAATGTGATGCTGGGACTACTATTAGCATTACATGGTGACATGAAAATAGGACTGGCCTGAGCTTTCACATTTTTGGTTGGGGAAATGAAAATGATGTTATTGCAAATGAGTCTTTTAAATAATTCTGTTGATCTTCCCCAGCGAATGATGGCTATGAACTCAGCAGACCATTCAAAAAACCAAAAAAACAAACAACACACCAAAGCACGTAAAATATATTGTTCCTTAACTTTTGAAGATCCTTCCCTGTCATAAAATAAGCATCATCTATTGCATCTTGCTCTATCCAACATGATTCAAGTATGCTTTGCCATTTGTAAAAAAAAGTTGAATAAAGCAACTCCGTTAGTTAAAGCAACGAGTGCCAAGTTACTGTACCAAACTTTTTCACTCAGGTTCAACTTTTAAACTAGACAGCAAACTACAGTATGTGAAAACAAAAGTATCTTTGGGGTGGGGTTGTTTTTTAAATATTACGCATTAAATAAAAATGATAAGGCCTTTGGGCTCGGTTTAGGAAATATGCTAAAATCCCATAGGATATGAAGGTAGAGGATGATGCAATGGGAATTCTGTCCTGTTAAGAACAAACAGTGTAAAGTGTTATAAGCATTATAAATAATGTCTGTGTCCTACCACACACATAGTATGAATAGCCATATTCTAAAATGGTCTATAAAAGCAGGAGTCGGGAGCATAGTTTTCCCAGAGGGCTGGATCCTAAAGTGGCCAACCCTCTGGGAGCACATGGACCTCATGTCACCAAATTCTCACTGCAGCTTGAATTCAACTCCCCCGGACTCAAGTTGCACCAGCAAAGGAACAGCTTCTGAAAAAGATTGAGGGGGCCTGATGCAATGTCCTGATGTCACATAAGCGACATTGTGAGGAGCCTGGGGATGGAGCTGAATGTGGTGGTGGCATGGCCCCAGCAGCTGGTGGCCCCTGTCCTCCCTCTCCCCCAGCAGCAGCAGGAGAAGGAGCCACTGGCCACTGAGCTGCACTGCACCCTGCTCTGCGTTCACCCTACTATGCCCTTTGAACATTAGGGGCCCCTAAAAAATCAGTGGAGGGGGCAAAGAGGCTCGGCCCCTAGGAGTTGGTGCCTATGGTACGTTCCTTGGCAGCCGTGACTTCATTTCAGTGCTCTTTGCAGCAGGTTTACCTGCCCTGTGGCCTGGTGTCATATGAAATCAGGTGGATGTGGCTTCACGGAAATGGCCTCCTGGGCCAAATTAGGAGCCCTGCTGGGCCAAAGCAGACCCACAGGTGAGAGGTTCTTCACTGCTGCAACAGATCAAAAGAAGTGCAACACACAGGCACTGAGCAGTGCTAAGCATGGAGGAGAGTTGAAGCAACAATTCACTTCTTCCTTTCTGACTCACTCATTTTTTGAAGTAATGGATTTTGAGCATTTTGACATATCCCTTATGAAAGCTGTACTGAAGCCCTTCAAATCCTTGAGCAAAATGCTGCCTGATAAAAGAAGACAATTCTGATGTGCCACAAAGCTGAACGTAGCCAAAATGCACTACGGAGGGTTGGGATGGGCAGATCTGTCAATTTCGGTTTCTCCCAGCTTCTTATTCTTCCAGCCTTAAGTTTAGTTCTCCGTATTTCTGTATCAGTTTATTTTTTAAAAAAAGAGAATCCTCAAATAAGTATTTCAGTGCACAATTTTTCTAATGTGTACATTTTGCATGTGATTTTATCAATACTTTTGTATGATTTTTTCATTAGTATATGCATTTTTATACATGCCTCTCCCAATATACACATTGCTTGGTTTGGAAACTCCTTAGCAAAATTCTGACAAGTGGGAAAGTTGATAGATAGCTGAACTTCAGTTTGCATATTGTTTCAGAAACTGCAAATTAGGTCATTTCATATTAGAATGCATACTAAACCAAAACCTTCCCATGTCTAATACAAAGTTAGTAATGAATGTCATACTTTCCAAAGAACATGTGGCTATTTCCGTTCAGTATTCCTTTTATAAACTAGCAGTTAGTTTCATCTTGTGGGAAACCAGTTATTTTTCATTCATTTCATTTACAGCACAATCCTATGCATGTCTATTTAGATATAAGTCAATGGGGTTTCCTCTCAGGTAAGAGCCTTACTGAACACAAGAAACTGTTGTAAAGCACACCAGTGCATGTTAAGCCAGTGTCAAGTTACACCAGATCATATTTTGTTCAGGCACCAGATCATATCCTGTTCAGGGCTACTGTTGCTACTACTCTGCCAAAGCCTGGCAGAGGGAAAACAAGCCTATAAAATAGTATTGTATGCCAGGGTACCAGGTCAAATTACCAAGTTGAATGGCCTTAGGAGCCAATCAACACTTTCTTTTCACCCCACCCCTAGAACATCCTTTTGGGTGGACTTGGTTCAAACCTTGGTTCAGCAGGCTAAGTCACGTTTGAGGTGGGATAAGCAAGTTACGCTAGTGTATCTTTCACTAGGATCCGCTGCATCCTAATTTGTTCATCCAGGCAGATCTTGCCATAGGATTGTCTCCTAATTTTGTGCTGCCATTTTGAAAAATGGCAACAGATAGAAAACTTGGAGGCACCATTTTCAAGTGCCTAGTTACCATGCTTGATAAGATGAATCTGAAACAGTGGACCATGTCACAATGGAACCTTCTTCGGTGTTAAATATGGAACAGATCAAATGGCATCCCCACGTTCCAACCATTCATTGAAATATGATGGCAAACAGCAGCAAGGAAAAAAAAAGAAAAGAACGAACACCATCAAGAATAGACAGAAGGCAAACCCGCCAAATTTGTTCCAGCAGTATGCAGCAAAGGAAGTAAAAAAATTGCAAATCTCATTTTTATTCCACAGCATTTTTTTCCTCAGAAGAAACACAAGCAATTTACAGGAGATTGCAGCTTGTAAAACATTTTGTGATTCTTGGCAAAGAGTTGGAGGACTACATCATCCTTGTAGTCTTCTTCCTCTTCCTCTTTCTCCTTCTGCTGAAAGTGTGCTTTAGTTCCGAGGTTCTGCTTTTTCCTTAAGTAAAATGGAAGCAGATCAAGGTCATCTACGATTCTACTGACTCTCGATATTCCCTGAGCATCTGTAAGTATGCCAAGGATTAAACTGAGTTATGCGGGTGTTTTCAAAACAATTTAAAATCAATTTGGGTGAATTATTACCAGATCACTGGAACCGTGGGAAGCAAGGTCAAAAGATCTATAAACCACGGGTGCCTATTTTGAACCTCCACATATGGAAGATGCTCTTCCCAGGTAACAGCAGCCATCCGATGTAGATGGACTTTACCATCACCATGTCCCGTTTGAGGGCTATCCTTAAGGCATCTTTCCGGCCACTATTAGAAGAAAGAATGTTCAGTAAGCACTGGCTCGAGAGAATAGGACAATACTTATGTTTTAATACTGGCATTTCTATACTCCTTTCTGGGCTAATAAACAGCAAACACTTAAATAAGGCTACATACAACAAGTGAGGCAACCTACTTTTCTTTTCTTGATCCTGAAGAGCCCTGCCAGTTAGAGTAGAGTAGAAAAAAAGTCTGACAGCTTCATATGTTCTTTTTGCTTTGGCCCTGGAAAAGAAAATGAAAGGTCTTTGCCTGTTTTAGGTAGCGATCCTGTACGCATGGTATAAATCAATGCCACTTTGTTCTGAGTAGAGAAGAATAGGATCAGTCCTGTTTAAATTCTGCACTTACTTTCATTACCATCATTACTTTCATTTCAATTCTGCACTTGCTTTCATTACCATTCTTAGTGCAATTGCTGAAATAGTTGCTGTTATGATGTAACAGTACTCTGAGGTATAGTGTGGTGTGCTTTTGATTTTCATGTAAAGTAGATACCCAAATTGTGCTATTGGGCAGAGTTTGGTCCATATAAGTCTCCATGACTTGATGTTACAACCCGATATACTGTTATAACCCTTTCCCCTCCTCCCTGCTGTGAAACAATTTGAAGACACCTAATTTCAAATTATATCTCACATGTTCACAGGCTTTAATCCACAGATGACAAGTTGAAGCAACATTTGCATTCAAATTGCACCATTGGATTAATCACATTGTATTTGCTGCAAATAATTAATTTGGCTCCAGTCTGAAAGTAAAATTAATTGAGTACTAGAAGCACCAAGAGATTTCCTTATTACTCAACATGTGCAGGGGAAGAAAAAGTACCTACAGTATTAGAGTCCTATTTCCTTAAAATATGTTTTTCTTTCATCAGATGGTACTTTTATTTTTTTTTTCTATTTTAAAGTTCCAAATGTGAACACTGAGGGAATTTAGATCCCTGCATCTTTCTTGTCATTAGAAATTGCTGTGAGATTGTGAAAAAACTTGGCTTCCTGTTTCCTGTGTGCCAGGGGATGGGCGCACAGATGGAGATAACTTGCTGTGAGGAGGGGTAGCCAATGTTGCATCCTCAAGATATTGTTGCAATCCATCTCCCATCAGCCCCAAGCCATCATGGCCAATGGTCAGGGACAACAGGAGTTATTGACCAACAAAAGGGCACCATATTGGCTACCCCAGAAATGAACTTAACTTTCTCCAGAAATGATGCGATGAACAGGAGGGTTAGGCGTGTCGGTGAAACATCGATCTGCTTTCCCTTTCCCTGTGACTACTGCCACATTGTTTTCCAGAAGCCTCTTCATTTAGTGGAGAAATTGCCAATCTGATATGCTGACCGAGCTGGGTGAAACCCTGTCAGTTTCTTCACCATCAAAAGGAATTACACTGCAGGGCTCTCCATGTTTATAGAATCTTAGTCCTTGGGAAATTGCTGACTGAATTGCTCCTTCAGCTGGTTTATACTTGTGAATGTCACTTTGGGACATACTGCCTGAATTAGTAGTTTCAGGTTCAACTTGTTTTTTGTTGTTGTTTTTTATATTTATAAAAAAATCAATTTAAAATACAAACATAGTTTCAGGAAATCATCCATCGGATTGCTCTCTAACTCAGTCGGCACCTGATAGATTACACCTCTCTGGAGAAACCTACACGTTGCATTGGTCAATTTCAGCATATGCCAAAGTCTATATCCTGCCATTTCATTTCTGTTTCCATTTTCTTGTCGTTTGGAAGATAGCAGTTTGTGAGTGCTTAAAGGTCAGCACTGCAGACATCAAAATATTCCATCTGCGTTCCTGGATATGCCACCCAAATGGATATGGAGAAGCTTTCCAAACCTCTCCCATAATAGATTTTAAAAGCAAGTTTGCTAGGTGGCTGAAGGGAGGAGAGAGAGAAACCTGTAACATATATATGTGTATTTGCTTTCATATCATTTGCTTAGAAGACAAGGCAGAACTCAAACGTGAGTGAATAAGTAGCAACATGCAGCAACTCAGTGATAAATTCTGCACTGTGCAGTTAGCTAGTATGGTGTTCCCATTACCAGTGCTCCCCCCCCCCTTAATAAATGTTTAGGGCTACTCTCATTTTCCTACTCATATTGAAATACTGCCCCTCAACGAGGCCAAAGATAGATTCACAAAATGTTTAGGGTTATGCGTACCCCTGTGTCTCCCCAGAAAAAAAGCACTGCCCATTACTATGATTTAGGTGACTAGCCAGGACGTGGGTGGCGCTGTGGTTTAAACCACTGCACCGCTTGGACTTGCTGATCAATGGTTCGAATCCCTGTGACGGGGTGAGCTCCCGTTGTTTGGTCCCAGCTCCTGCCAACCTAGCAGTTCGAAAGCACGTAGTGTAATTAGATAAATAGGTACCGCTCTGGCAGGAAGGTAAATGGTGTTTCCGTGCACTTCTCTGGTTTTGCCAGAGGCGGCTTAGTCATGCTGGCCACATGACCTGGAAAAACTGTCTGTGGAAGCAGACAAACGCCGGCTCCCCCAACCTTTAAAGTGAGATGAGCACCACAACCCCAGAGTCGTTTGCGACTGGACTTAACTGTCAGGGGTCCCTTTACCTTTACTTTTTTATGGGACTAGCTAATGCAATTCTGAACGAATCTCTCTCAAATTAGACTAATTTGGGCCGACTCAGTTGATGTGGCCTATGGCCTCCTGTACATGTTGTCCCCTGCCACTGTTGCTGTTCCTCAGTCATGTGAAAGGTGTTTACACTTTAGGGTCTGAACAACATCCATAATGATATGCACAGGCACACACACAAACATCAGGGCTGTGAAGTCCTGGCATGGTGGGGTGACAAAGGATGTATACTTCGCCTTTTAATAAACTTTCTCAGAAGGCCGACAACAATTTCTAGATGTCAGGAACAGTATGGGTGTCTTTTATAAGCTTTGGTAAGTTCACCAACTGCAGCTTTTTCCGTAGAAAGTGGAGCTAACCTCCATTATCAATTCCTTAGTTATTCCCAGGCTGGATAATTGCAATGCTACCTTTTTGGACATTTCAGCCAGCTCAAAATGCTGGTCCAAAGGTTACAGTATATTAGCCCATTCTACAGCAGAAAACACACACACAATTTTCCTCCTATTCCTTTATCCTCCTTCGGTAACTAAACGGTTCACGCTTCTGTCATCTAATAGTTCAGTCAGCCTCTTCAGTTGTCTCCAGCCAAGAAAACAATGTGCAGATGCCTCAGTAGTTATGCGAGCCACAGTTTCAAAGCACTGTGACAACACATGACTAGTCAGTTGTGTCTCTGATTAGTTGACTTCCTCTTGGGGATTACTCATACTTGTCTACATAGGCAAGGGAGTTGGGATGGCGGGTTGATGCATCACTCCCCTTTGTGCATTGACCCCCAAACACTACAGTGGGCAATTCATAGATCATACTGTTTAGTATGCCTGCACCCTTGTTTATGTAAAACGCAGAGGGGAGGAAAAAAAGAACAGTCTCCAGAAACAAATTTGACACAACCCACTTTCCCTCTGTTTTGCAGATTCCAGTTTTCAGTGTCTTGGGGTGGTGGTGGTGGTGGTGGTTTTGATATTTTATTTCACTGGCAGCTCTCTAGAAGCTGACAGATCCTTTGCAGAATGCCATGTTTTAAGGTGTGCCTATGTTAGAAGTCTGCTTGCACTTTCCCCTCCTTCCTCTGTTCTTTGTCCTGTGTTGAATTTAAGGACCTACTTATATGAGTAGCACCATTAATGTTACTGGGAGGTTTTTCCCTCAGTGTTAATTGCCATGATGTTTTGGGGTTGTTGTTGTGTTTGTTTGTTTTGCAATTCTGCAAGATCATAGTTATGTAGGGAAAGCTTAAACCTCCTTGCAAGTTTTAATGAGAATATTGACTCTCCACAATACAGTGGTACCTCTGGTTACGAACTTAATTAGTTCTGGGGGTCCGTTCTTAACCTGAAACCGTTCTTAACCTGAGGTACCACTTTAGCTAATGGGACCTCCCGCTGCTGTCATGCTGCCGCCGCCGTCCAATTTCTGTTCTCACCATGAGGTAAAGTTCTTAACGTGAGGTACTACTTCTGGGTTAGCGGAGTCTGTAACCTGAAGTGTTTGTAACCCGAGGTACCACTGTAACCTCAGTGGTATTCAAATAAACAGTTATGATAGTGCAAGGACTTTTGGTCGAGCAATGTGGCTTTCTCTTCCCATGTGCCCCCCTAAATCTGCCCCAGAGGGTTGGCTGTAAAGCACCATATAAATGGATGGTTTAAATAATAAATTCTTCTTCTTTCTTCTTTCTTCTTTCTCTTTGGTGATCACTCATAACCAAGTAAGATTGTCTTCCATGAATATGGTCTCAACGGTGTGTTTAATATAGATGTGGCTTCCCTTCTCTTTAGCAGCCAGCTTCCTCAGAAAACACCCTGATCTTGAGTTCTCAGGTGTTTTTTCCTCAATATATTTTTTTCTGTTATGAAAACGGTGCTTGAGTCATTAAGAGGCTTAAAGGGGTCTCAGGGGTTGCATGTGAGTCACAATATAATGCAGAGTTAGAGGCACTAAAATCCATAGATTTCAGGGAGTTTGATATGCCTAACTTTGTCCTGGGTTTTGACTTGGAGGGTCTTGCCCTATACCGCAGCAGACTGCAAGCTGCAGAAATAGGATCATCAGTAGGAAGAATGATATATCCTGAAGAAGCCGCCCCAAATCAACATTACAGCCAATGCTACATTTGTGCTGGTTTGCCTATAAAACCGGGAGAATGAAGACAGTTGTGGAGACTGCCTGTAAGAAGAGAGAAACATAGGTTGGAAACTTAACCCTGAACAGGAACCACATTATGGGTTAATGAGCAGGAATGTCTGGCATAGACATGTGTCTTGGGAAAGGAGAAAGCAGGGAAATTCTTCCTGCTGAAGCTGAGCAAGTATTCATATATTCATTCATGAGCTTTCCTCTATGGAAGGTTTAAACTGGATGGATGTAGAGAGGCATTGCCAGCTGCAACAGGTCATGCTCCCCATCACACATATCAAAACCATCCATAATTTAACAGGATGCCCCTTAGTGTGTGGCCAAACATGTACCGTCATCCTGGGACTTCGTAACCAGATGTGCTTTGTAGCAGCTAAAAGATATGGCTTTGTTAGCTCAGGGCTGGTGTCATTTCCATAAATCTTTGCGGAACTATCCCCTAGTTTCTGGCTGGGGGGGGGGGAAATTGACAAAATATTTATAAAATAGACAGCAAGCAAAAATATATATTTTTGAACTTCACTGCCAACTATAGTTTCAGTTCTCTCTTGGTTTCCTCATTAACAAGCTATTCATTCTGATGGGTAAAAGGTTTCAGCTGGCTCAGTTCATTGGGAACTGAAAAGGACAATTTGATTTTGCCTTTATGTTGGACTCTTGCAGCCAAAACCAAGGTGAATAACTAGGTCCTATAGCGGTACTCTGGTGTTTTGCTACCCTGTAACTAGGTTCTATCAGGCTTACTTAAATTCGGGTTATGAAACACTTCCTAAAGCAACAGTATTTGCATTCAGCATGGAATTTAATCAGCCAGCCCTGCTGCTTAAGGAACAATCAAGAATGCCTGAACTGACTGTTGAGGTCACAGTTGTTGAAGAACATCTTGTTTCCAGAGAAGTGTTGTGTACCCCTTAGCACTGTGGGCTAGCAACAGATGTGGTAGAGTCGTGTTCAGCAGAGATAGGACCACAGTGAGGCCAGGCCCTTCGACAGAAAACTACTAGATAGGAGATATCACTTCATCAAGCTGCAAAAGGTAAACATGATAGGGATGAAATATTGACAGCCATGACTCTGGGTCTGCTCACAAGCAGTGGCATAGCATGGGTTTGCGAGCACCCAGGGCCATGCCAAGGGGGGAGGGAGGGAGGGAAATGGACAGAGTATGCATGAACATTCAATTGCCTTCGCCGCATCAAGCAGTTGGTCCCTTACCTTTCCCGCCCCGACCTGGCCACAGTGATCCATGCGACGGTCATCTCCAGGCTTGACTACTGTAATTCGCTCTATGCGGGGCTGCCCTTGAAGCTAACCCAGAAACTCCAGAGGGTGCAGAATGCTGCAGCGAGGCTCCTCACGGGGTCTCTGCCATGGGAGCATATTCACCCACTGCTTTTCAAGCTGCACTGGCTCCTGGTGGAGTACAGGGTCAGATTTAAGGTGCTGCTTTTGACCTTTAAAGCCCTTCATGGCCTAGGACCCTCGTACCTACAGGACCGCCTCTCCCGGTATGCCCCACGGAGAGCCTCAAGGTCCATAAATAGCAACACCCTAGTGGCCCCAGGCCCTAAGGAAGTTAGATTGGCTTCAACCAGAGCCAGGACCTTTTCAACTCTGGCTCTGGCCTGGTGGAACGCTCTGCCTCATGAGACCAGGGCCCTGCAGGATCTGATTTCTTTCCGCAGGGCCTGTAAGACAGAGTTGTTCCGCTTGGCCTTTGGCTTGGAGCCAATTTGATTCCCTCCCTCCCTCTCTTTCTTTTTTCTTTTGCTTCTCCTCCTGCGATGAGGCTACATTTTAATATTTTAATGTTCCATTATTTTAATGTTGTATTTTATTTTTGTTTTTAAGTTGTAATCATTCATCTTGTTTTTATTATTGCTTGTAAGCTGCTCTGAGCCCAGCCTTGGCTGGGGAGGGCGGGGTATAAATAAAAAAATATTATTATTATTATTATTATTATTATTATTATTATTATTATTATGGCATCTGTGTCACCCAGGAGATCACAGCCTCAGAGACAAGAAGAGTTGCTGCATTGTCTGGAGAGGTCACTTCTTGGTTTGCACAGAGAAGACATTTTCAACAGAGCCCAGCGACAGAAGCATGCAGCTGTATTGAGGCAGCACTGGGTACTGAAATTTTGCACCCCTATTTTGTGCCTTAGGCAACTGCCTCTGTGCCCCCCCCCACTATGAGAACTTGTTTTTTCCCTTTCATGTTGATAAAGCTCAGCACCATGTGCAGAATGGTCATGACCATTAAATGTTCCAAGAATGCTGACTTTCCTTGAACCTGATCTTAGCCTGATTTCGTTCTTTCCAAATTTGGCTTGGGCTCATGTGTTCTTTTCTTTTCTTTTCTTTTCTTTTCTTTTCTTTTCTTTTCTTTTCTTGCCTCTGCAAAAGAACAATTGAATCAACACCTGCTATTGCAAGATGAAAGTCTGTTTCCTTGCTGGATGAGCATGATTTGATATGACTAGGAAATACACATTTACAATGACATGTGTATATAGGGGCGAAAGAGCATACTAAGCATGGACATTTATTTGTGGACTTAATAAAAAAGTTGATGTGTATGTATATATCCAGTGCTTTTTTTCTAAAAAAATGTTTAGGGGTACTCTCATTTTGACTCAAGAAAATCACCATTTTATAGTTCAAATCAGAAAAAATAAATACAGTAAATGGACAAAAGTACAAAGATTCACAAAATGTTTAGGCATATGTGTACCCCTAGAAAAAAGCACTATATATATCTTTAAAAAGAAATAAACACTGTCTGATCCAAGCATATTTATTCAGAAGTGTAACTGATTTCAGTGAAACTCTAGCTTGGCAAAAGTACTTTGCCCTGCCTTATCATTGGTTTCTCTTTACATAATTTTGTTGTTCTTTTGTACAACAGTAGATGGCAGAATGAGATCATCCTCTGAACAAGGAATAGCTCTTAAAAACACACACTCCTCTGAATCTTCTCTGGAATTAACCTTATTAGTTTGAAAAAAAAGTGTGGAAGGGGAAAAACCTGTAAGCCAAGGTGTTGCTAACCCCCCAGTCCTTCCAATGCTTTTAGATGCATTTACAAATCTTGAGCCTGAAGCTACCGTATCATTAACAATAGGGATAGAGTAAAAAGCAATTTATAGAGACTAGAATGAAGCAAAATGGGTGTTTTATTGGAACAGAACTCAGATAGCTCATATCTCCCCACCCCCAAGCTAACCTGTCATTCTGTTGGGTTGTTGACAAAGTTCCCAAAGAACATTTCCCTTTTTGGTCCCTGAAATTTTAATAATTCAATACATTTGTAGCATTAAGGCAAGACAAAGGGTGGGGTGGGGGGCTGCAGAGAACCCCGATATTACTACAATATCTCAGCTCATTCAAAGAAGCATTGCTGAATCTACCTCATTGTGTGGACAGGCGGAGTCCCCCCTACCCCAGGCAACCCCCAAGTGGAATAATGACTCAAGACAACGTGCTATGGGATTAAATGTAGGGAGACCATGGCTCAGGCATTGGGCGTTTATCCTTCCCAGTCCCCAGCCCGGGATCTTGGAGACTTCAGGGTTATCCAGAATATGTGGGGATTGGGCTGGCTCTGGAAACCTATGTTCAAGCCGAGAGCTCGCCCCCCGTTTCACCGCCGTTGGAGGGGAGAGCAATGACAACCTCTTGGCATATGGCCAATGCCTCAAGACCCCTCTAATGGGGAACCCTGGTATCAGGGCATGGGTCACCGCTTCACGCTCCTCCCCCCATTTAGGAAGATAGACTAAAGGGTTCCACCCAAGGCCTGAAACCGCCAAAGTTGTGATGTTTTGCTATGGGAAAGGCAAAACCTGCCAATGCAGGAAAATTCATTTCTGGCCCTTCAACAGCAACCCTGACGTAGCAGCACCTGCATACCCGTGGAACCTGCAAAAGAAGACTTAACTGAGGGAGGGGAGGGTGGGAGAAGCTCTGGAGCAAACTGCCGCTTTGCAGGTAAGATTCACCTTCTGTTGTGTGGGCTGGACAGTCCCTCCTCTTACCTGGCCAATCCCCTAGCAACACCTCCCCAGGCAGGATTGGGCGATTGGCTAAGGTAGGCGGAGACCTCCAGGTATCCAGCCTGGGGAGGATGAAGCCAGCCTGAACTACCAGGTGTCACACTGGGATCCAGGAGGCTGTGCATGACCATGACCCCATTTGATGTGGGGAGTGGTCACTGGGAATATGATATGTATCTGCAGGCACTGGAACATTGCAGAATTGTTTCCTGCAGGACATCTTTATTTTGGTATAGGCTACAGTGCCCCCCTCCCAGTATTCTTAGAAAAGGTTTCTGTTCAATTTGCCCTGAGGGAAAATATCAAAACAGCCTCACTATAAAGGTTCACTTCAGGCTCACTTAAGGGGAACAGAAGAGCTGTATGATTCACTTTATAAAAATCTCTGTGGCAGAATATCAGAACTCAGGATATGGTCTGGCTTGTTAGCCAATTTTTCTCTTCCCTTTGCCTCTTCATCTGCTGATATTTGAGCTTCAGCTGGTCATTGCCAGATGTTTGCAGGATAGGACCCCTGGATAAGGGGCCAGGAGGTTATAGGCTAGCGGGAGGTACTTTGGTGGAATGAGAGTTGACAGGAGTTTGTGGTTGGGTTACTACAGTTACATGGTAAGTGACTGGAAAGCTAAGACAAAGCATTCAGAAGTGGAAAAACTCCAGACTTAGAACTACTTAAATGTTCACCCTCCAATTCACAAAGTATAATAATATTAATTTATTTTTAGTACCCTGCCCATCCCACTGGGCTGCCCCGGCACTCTAGACGGCTTCCAACAGAAGATAAAAGAACACAACAGAACATCAAACATTATACGCTTCCTGATACAGGCTGCCTTAAGATATCTACAGAAGGTTGTTTATCTCTCTGATATCTGACAGGAGGGCATTCCACAGGGAGGGTACCAATACCAAGAATGCCCTCTGCCTGGTTCCCTGTAACTTCACTTCACACAATGAGGGAACCACCAGAAGGCCCTCAGAGGTGGACCCCAGTGTCCAGGCTGAAAGATGGGCGTGGAGATGCTCCTTCAGTATTAAAGAGTTTGAGGTTCTATTGTGACATATTTTATTCCAAAACTAAACCTCTGTCAATGGGGGGGGACCCCTCCTTTTATCAATCTGGGGTCAAATAGAAGCCATAAAAAAAATACTTGGGGAATGGTATTAATCATGACACCACTTTCATTAAAAAAACACCTCCCAACTTTAATGAGAACTCTCCTTTCCCCAGTAAAACAATATACAGGGTGATTCTTTTAAAAGAGGCCCCGTGGAACATGTGTACTCTGTTTTAAAGGACTCACCCTGTACTTGAAAAGAAGTCATTGGAGGGGTCAACAATACCCCGGAAGATAAATTATACCCAAACCTATGAAAGTGTTGTCTGGTGTGTAGTTGAGCCCACATTTAATTGAATATAAAATGAAACACTGAGCTATGAATATACATGTGCCATAATTATAGCAGTTACATAAGCTTGGAAATCAGTTCATCCTTGATCATTGGGTAAAAGGCTGTAGCTCGGTGGCACAGCTTGGCTTCCAGATGTTCCCAGGCTGAATTCCAGCCACCTCCAAGTGGGACTGGGAGATCCCAGACTGTAATTCTGGAAAGTCGTTCCCAGTCAATGTAGACAGTACTGAGCAGGATGAACCAATGGTCTGACTCTGCTTAAGGCAGGTTCCTGTGTTCCAATGTGGTGGTTTGGCACGAGCCACTACACTCTCCTCTGAATATTAAAGTGACATGTTTTGTAGTTTGGGACTGATTAGTTTGTCAGTGAACAATACAGAAACCAAAGGGGAATAAATTAATAGTTTCTAAATTAGCTCTTTTTATATTGTAATTGCGGAATAATGTTCCTTCGTATTCTTTTCCCTTAATACTCTTAACATTGCTACACAATTTACATGGGCAAAAGCAGGATGCAACATAAATTTGCATTTAAATAGCTATTTTTCTGTGATTCAGTCATTATTTTTTTTGGACTCATCCCAGACTGAGGCCTTAGACACTGTACAGAGAACCTGAAAGGAAATGTATTCAACAAGAGAAAAGAAAAGAAAAAGAATAAGGTCTAGGCAAATCTAAACTACTTCGGGGGGGAAATATTCATCTCCCAAAGCTAATAATTATATTTCTCTCACATGTACAGATTGTTGAACTCATTCTGCCAGGTGCTGAGTCATACTTATCCTTATTAATTCAGTGGGAGTTGAGGGGGCAAGATAATTAGAAAGACGAGGCATTACGAAAGGCCAGCAGTCTCCCACATTTACTCATGTGTCATCTTCAATAAGGTGTTTTTACCAACCAAATTATATTCCCAAATAAAAAGTATTGACATGTTACTGATATTTTTTTTTTACCAGTGTTAGTTTTTTTGTATTATGTTTTTATGCTGAATACCACCTTGCTATATTTCTTATGGAAGTGTGGTTTCTAAATACTTGACCAAGTAAATGAAATAGGAAAAGTTTCCAAATTTTACTTGCAGTGCAAAGGAAAAAGATCCACCCCATTAAAGAACATTTGATGCATATTTAAAGCACATGACTTCCCCCAGGGAATTCTGGAACTGTAGCTTTCCCCACCACAAAACTATGCTTGCCAGCACCCTTAACAAACTATGGTTTCTAGAATTCTTGGGGGGAATCCAGGTGCATTCAAATATATGTGGTGGATATGCCTCATATCTGTGATGTTACGTAGTTTTATAAGGACAATGGCCAGTAAGTGGAGCGGGGCAAGGAGATTAAATAGTGCAAGTCGGAAAATAAAGTTGTTACGTTTTACCTCTCCCAAGATGGCCTCCTGGCCCTCCGTTAATCCTACATGGTGTCAGAATGGAGTCTACACTCAGAATTAAGTTCTACAGAATTCACAGCAGCATACTCCCAGGTAAGTGGGGTTAGGACTGTAGTCTGCTTGTTTTCCAAATGGTGCAGATAGCAATGAGTTTGGGGCAGAAAGAAGGTAAGCGAGACGTTCACATTAAAATGTAGGAGATTCATGACCATTGTTGGGTCTTCTTAGCACCTAACTACATTAACACTATTAGCCATCATGTCTTAAGGTATCTCTGGTTCCTTCTAGCCAATGTTCTGCAAGGCTTTGGGGTGGCTTCATAAACTTGACTGTTCTTTTAAAAAAAGCTTGCATGTTTCCCTATTCAGAAATATGGTATATTGCTGTTGGTCGTAGTTTGGGTAAGAGTGCAGTGGCTCATGGGCAGAATCCAGAATCTAATCACCACAGCTTTCATAGCACAGTGAAATGAAGGACATGGAGAGAGAAAAGCGATAGTGAAGAACCATCATGTGGAATAATTTTGATAAACATGAACTTTAAACTCCAGCTCATCGTTTGATTAAAAAAACCCAGCCCATAATACTTTCACATCAGTGGCTTGGATGGAGCTCATAATCATTTCTGTATACAGCCGTATCAGCAGATTTAGCACAGTGGGGGATCTGAACAAGATCAGGGCAGCCTGCTCCCCATCATGGATTCATCAAGACATCTGCTGCTGTGGTATAGAAGTTGCCACTTATTCACTGTGCGGAATTTTTATATAGTCACTAGATGGAATTTATGCAGTCTCCCTTTATGATTAAATTGAACTCTCAGATTTGCATTAAAGTTTAAGCAATATGTTCTCATTGATTTGTTTTATTTATTGTTTTATTTCTGCAAGGAGCTCAAGGTGGTATATGTGGTTCTCCTCCTCCTCACTGAATCCCCCCAGCCCTGGGAGGTAGGTCAGGCTGAGATGCAGCAACAGGCCCAAAGCTTCATGGCAGAGTGGAGATTTGAACCCTGGTCTTCCAGCTCCTAGTCTGACACTCGCACCAAACTGACTTCTCATTGTTTTATAAAAAGCATGGCCTGATAATGCAACGGGAAGAGTCCAATAGTTGTGAAACCATATCAAGTTTCCCTGTAAAATCTATAGCATTTCCACCATGACTACATGTCTGATTAATAGATTCTGCTTTTTCCTTTCCTTTTGCCTCATGCATCCTCAGAGGTTGTCAAAGACAATGCAGTGCATGATCCAAAATAAAAATAAAATCTGAATGGCACTCCCATTGTTTTAAACATATATGTCAGGATGCTGTCAGCGGCTCCTGGTTGGTTGCTCAGGAAATTATAAAGACAAGGAAAAGTTTATTGCAGTCCTTTTTTATTTCAAACTTTACAGAGGGAGTACCCAGCCTCTTGGATAATGGCATTGTCCCGAGTGAATCTCCACCCCGCCCGTCTCTCCCACTTCTTCATTTGCATGTTGAGGTCCCCAAGTAACCCTCAAATAAAACACAATTCACACAGAATTGTTGTTTAAGGTTTTTGGCATAATTTTGGCCACAACTTTATTAAAATACTAAATATGTGAGTGGTTGCTTAGGCATTGGTTGCGACTATCTGACTCCGCATGGGGACAGACTGACATTCGCACACCCATGAAGTCAGAAAGGGAAAACATTTTGGGGAGAAAGATGGAGCTGGGTATCATGCCCTCACCTCTCCCCAAATGCTCCCAGGGGCTCTTGCGTGGCCCTAGCCCCTTGACAGGGGTTCGGACAAGAGCATGGTGAGCCCCTTGATTCCTTTAATGGAATACCCTTGCAGCAGCAGCATTGGAGGGGCAGGCACAGCCAGTCCATGCCCCTCCACCAACCAATTCATAAAACCAATGCCTAACTACAACCTTACAGGTTGTGACGATTTGCTACACAGTAGGCAAAACCCAATTGGCACCAGCCAATCAGCCAGATGGACAAAATTCCTACCAGGCCCCTGCCCCAAAAGCAGACGACCCCATGACAGGCATAGCAAGGTCAAGCGAACAACCCTGAAAATAGGGAGGGTGGATGGGTGATCTGATGAGTGCAGCGAAAAGAGGAAGCTCAACGCTGCACGCAGGGAATATATAGCTTATGGCTGTCAATCACAAAATGGCAACATAAAAATCTCCCCAACAACAAGAAGAGCCCAATTGCAATGGTGGCCAACTATCTTTTACCTGCCCAGCAACAGTGGGATGTTTTGTTAGACCCCACCGTAACATGTGCTCTCCATGAAGGAGAACACGCTTTGTCATCATCATCACCTCCTCTACAGGTGTTGCTAAGTCTTCAAACTCTTCGCTCTCCTACTTTTAAGGCTTGCCAGATTCTGGGAGATGGTGGATCTGGAATGCTTTCTAATGACAATATGTCAGCCAGCTGCTCTGGTTCTCCCATGATTTCCCAACTTCCCCCCTCATCTGCCTCTGAGCTGAGACCTCCTTCAAACCCCTGTTGTAAATCTATACTGCCTTCCTCTTCCTCTTCCTCTTCCTTTTCCCTGGAAGGGTCAGGATGGGGAGGCAATCTCCACCATTCCTCCTCTGCCCAGTCCCTGACATTATAGTAACCTAAATGGAGGGTTGCAAGTGCAATGCCCGTGAATGAAGTGCTTTCAAGGTGCCCACAAAACCCCTAAGTCATCCTCCTGCCCTGTCCCCTTGGTCATGAGGTTGTGAAGTGGTTGCCTTTTTCTTCCTTGAAAAGTATGTAGAGCTGAAGGAGAAAGTTGGAAGAGTGACACCAGGCGCGCCAGTTTCTGCTCAACATGTGGGGGGAAGCACACGTTGTGGCCCGTCCTACCTTATGAAAAGCCTGATGGGGCCTACTTGGAGCCACAGGAGGGCTGCTGCAGCTGCGAGAGGGCCCAGTGGGGCCTGCCCAGCTATGGAATATTGAGGGAGCCGAGCCCCCTCAGTGAAATTTTTTAGGTGGCCTCAGTCCCCCCAGCCCTGCTGTCCCCGCATAGATGGTGCACCAGAGTGGCACTCTTTCCCACGTCCTCTTTCAGCTCTCTGTGTTTGCCAAGGCTCAAAATAATTCTACTGGAAGCAGTCAGAGTGAGTAGTACCCATGGCACTTGCTCTAAAATCCAGATGTGCCCATGGGCCTAAAGAGTTTGTTGATGGTCGACAGTTCCTGCCTTTTAACAGTGCCTGTAAATCTGCTGCCTAAGGTGAGCTGCAGTAGGACTGGCCCTATCTGTATTTCATGAGGTGAGAAGAATATGAAATAGGCTGTTGTTTAGTCATTTAGTCGTGTCCGACTCTTCGTGACCCCATGGACCAGAGCACGCTAGGCACTCCTGTCTTCCACTGCCTCCTGCAGTTTGCTCAAACTCATGCTGGTAGCTTCGAGAAATAGGCTACATACATTTAAAGCCCACAATGCCCCCCACAAAATCCTGGGAACTGTAGATGACGCCTCACAGAGTTTCCCAGCACCCTTAAAAAACTACAGTTTCTGAGATTCTATTTTTTTTTTTTTAGAGGGGGAGGTCATGTGCTTTAAATATGCTTTAAATGTATGGTGTATATGCAGCCAAGTACCACTCTCCTTGCACTGTTCTTTTCATCCTTCGCCTGCTTAGCAGAACTAGCATTTTTGACTGCTGCAGGATAATGTAGCATCATAAATAGAGCTATCAAGATTGTCAAGCAGCCTTTGTGGTTGTCAGAGCTGTGATGTTTCAAGAGAGAGAGAGAAATTCCCCTCACAATAGCTTTCTTCAAACTGTCAGGCAAGGAACTGGTGAAACGAAGCTTTTTAGTCCTTGTTCTCTCAAGTCAGTTTAAGTAATAAATATGATGAAATAATTACCTGGAAAAATAACAACTCAATTTCTCCCAGTACCCATTTCTCTCCCCCCCCTTTCTCTTTTTTTCTTTTTAAAGGAGCTGTTGCGATTCTTCAAAACAGTATGAAAACTTGAGGAAATAATTACAGCTGGGCAAGAGCTGAAAACTTCATATCAGGACTTGGAAAAATCTGCAGGTAGCCCAATCTGAAGATGCCTGTAGCGTGTGCCTTTGATACTCCAGCTAATTACCTGGATGAGGAAAGAGAAGGAGAGAGAGGGAGGGAGGGAGGGAGGGAGGGAGGGAGAGAGGGGTTCGGTGAGGATGAGTCACCTCTCATCTCACTAGCATTTTGGCATTGAGACTGCCAGATTAAAGGGAAACACAAATACAGCTCTGCTGAGGAGCGCTAGATAAAGGGCCAATGTCCCTAGTTGGTTGAAACCTGTCACAGACTTCTCAGAGGAGCCACATTAATTTACAGTGTTGTGATGCCGGCCAAAAGAATTGTGAAAATAGAAGTCATTTCTTCAGGCTTTGGGGACCAAAGCATAGCAAAAGTGGCAAATTTCCTGAGCACATGTCCAACACCTACTTACAGCAGCTCTTGTTCTAATAATAAGTCAGGAACATAAATCTGGTGTAATAAAGCAAGCTATTGGCACCCCTGCAGATGCATTGGGCCGGAGTGCAGGCAGCCACAAAAGAAGGAGCAAGCAGAGGACATTGTACCGTGATAGGGATGTTGAGAGTTGCCCCAGGGATGTCACCATGCCCCACAAGTGCAATAGGAGCCCCTTAAGGGCCTTTAGTAGAGGGTGGACGGGATGGGGAGATTATTCAAAGCAGCTTCCAAGATTGCCAGTTTGGCTCTCCCATTCTGTGGAAGGCTATGTAAATTGGGCCAATGTTCCTTTGGCTCTGGGGAACCTGAACTGCATGGGTTGGTCTTCTTAGGGTTGGCCACTTGTGTACGGTCGTGCACAGCTGTGCAAGGCCCAGTTGATTTAACCTTCCAAACCAATCAGTCCAAATGGAAGAGTTGCACCTGCATGCTTAGAGACAGTGGTACCATGAGCTCTGCATCCACCCACTTAGCTTTGCTTCCTGGCAGCTGGCAAAGCATTAGTATACTGAATGAATGGAGTGTCACTGATGCTACACGTAGCCATGCTTTCAGGTAAGGTTTGAAAGTCAAGAGACACCAGTGCTTTTTTTCAGCTGGAGCGCACCGGAGTGCCGTTCCAGCACCTCTCAGGTGGGCACTATTGCAGGCCGGCACTCCCCACACTCACTTCTTGCCTCTACGTACTCCTGAGAACGCAAAATGAACATTTCAAGTCAACAGAGAAGCTTGCCAGCGTGTACAAGCCAACACTTTGTTTAGATCGATGACTCCACCTAGCTCTTAGCTGCTCCTAGCCACGATTGGTCAGATTAAAGGGTGGGGCCAATTCGTGTTTCCTTTTCTTCAGTCTGTCTCCCATGTACTGGCAGTGGGCTTTAAGCTTTCCAGTCAGGTCTCTACCGTTGCACATGCACACATTTGCATGAGGGCCCTTCCAAGCTGCCCTAGCCATCCGCCTGAATCTAAGAGAACAAGGGAGGTGGTTGTGCATTTATTTGACCTGCACCAGAACCAGGGGAACCAGCATCTATTTTGGGCTGCCCCAAGCCAACCAGTGACTTACTGTAACAACTTCATGGTGAGTTTTGGCACCTATTTTTCTTGGGGAAAAGCACTGAGAGATAATGACTAGCATCACAGGGACAGAGATGTCAGAGAATTGCGATGAAAACGAAACGGGAGCAAAAATAGCCAGTGTTCACTTATTTGTCCTATATCTGGAATGGAAATAAATCCAGCAAATGCAACCCATATTTGGTCTTGTTGTTGCTTTCAGTCTGGAAACATGGTACATCATTGATTGTGGCCCACCTGTTTACTTTGCTTTTCCTGAAATGAATCGCTGGAATAACATAATGAGAACATAACAATTAATTACGTAATTTATGTAATCTTGCTACAGTAGACAGTGAGATGAATAATGTAGCTTTTGGCAGAAGGTGAACTGTAGCACAACAGAAACAGTGCTCCATGTGACAAATACAGTGGAATGGGAAACAATGCCTTCTTACATTCCTACTTGGGGGTATGACTTTCCCCCATTTGGCCAAGTAAAATCCTGGGGTTTCCACTGTGAGACTGCCTGTTTTGGGTATTCAGCCTCAGCCTTTTTGCAACATTATTTTTATGGGCAGAAGCTCTGACGAAAGGATCCCTTCCAGGCATGAAGTTGTGATGGGTAGCCCCAGTTCCTTCCATCCTCCTTCTGTTCTAGAAAAGTTTGCTGTCAGCAGACAGGCAACTGAGGCAGGCCTCTTTCGATGACAGGCAAGAAGGTTGGGGACAGGAGGCAGCAGCTGGGCAGCTGTGCCTTATATTGAGTCATATCATTGGCCCATCAAGCTCAGTTTTGTTTACATCAGGAATGAGGGACCTATTTCAGCCCAAGGGCTCCACTCACTTCTGGCCAACCTTTTTTGGGCCACATGCCAGAGATGGGTAAGCCAGGGGCAAAAGTGAGCAGAGCCGTGTGTAATATACTTTGTACAGTAGGCTGGTTTCTACACCTCCATCTCTATCCTCCAATCCGGCAAGCAAGAGTCATAGTCAGGGTTTAAGGACACATTCCAGGTAGGCAAAACCTGGAGAGGAGGTAGGAGGTATAGGAGAATGGTAGGAGAATGGTGCCAGGGCGTGTGGCCTGGGGGGAGTCCCAAGGGCCAGACAGAGGGACTGTATCCGGCCCTTGGGCCTAATGTTCCACACCCCTGGTCTAGTTGCAGCTCAACAGAGTTTCAGGGAGGAATCTCTTCCAGACCCACCTGGAAATGCTGGGGATGGACCCTGGGACCTTCGGCATACCTACCACTGACCTATAGATCAAAGAAGCATCACATCTTAGGAGGGGCCACTGGTGGGCCAACAGCGGCTGCTTGACCCTGGCACCTGAGGCTACTATGCCTGGGTTCTGCAAATAGATTTTATTGATACTGTGGACATAGCTCTGACAAGAAAACCATGAAATAGAGCATCCCACTGAAATTCTCTATTATTTGTTGCCATGCATTAAAATAGATTCCCCCCTGCATACTGGCTTCTTCATCTCAGCATGTCCATGACACTTTTCTCTTCATGTTATGAACAGTGCAGTAAACCAGAGGGGGATCATAGGCGGCTAGCTTTACCGAAGATGAACGTGTAAATGTTAGTGACTTAACAGAATGCTTTGAGTAATATCATGCCTAGGACAGATTTTAAAGCCCCTTGAAATAACCCAGTAATGTTCTCAGTGGAAATAATTTAATTTGAGGAAAAGGTGTATTAAATGGACGAAAGTGTCAACTGATATCCCTGGCTTCTGCTGTTCAGCTTTTACCAAGAGTAGCTTGCTATAATTTAGGATAATGTACTTGGGTGGAAGTAATAAAATATAAAGGCTTCCTTCCCTTCTATGCAACTTCCTTCATGCCAAGGTCAATAAAGCACAGGGAGTCTGTAATGGTGGCATGGAGATGCCAAGTGAAAAATCTCGCGTTTGTGTTTGGAAGGTTCATGACCAATTAAATAAATCAAAAAAAGGGGTTGTGAGGAGAGGTTGATATAAAAGAAAATGCTTTTGAAATGCTCAATGGCCGAGTTAACTGGGTGCTGTCTTTTATTCAATTAAGTTAAATTAAATTTTCATTTTATTTCATTAGCCCCTGATATCTTTGTGAGCCAGTTTCCCCTGCAATTGTCCTAAAATGTTCCTTGTAAAAAAAATATTGTTTTTCAGATGACTTGAAATATACTTTTGACTTTGAGGTTGTGCTTTTTGCTTTTTTAAAAGAAAGCAAGCCAAATTAAAATTTAAACAATAGGCTGACTGCAGTGGGAAAAAGCAATCTTTTAAAGAAGGTGATATGACATCCATTGGTCCATGGAGGTTTTTTGTAAACTTGATTGTTATGTCCCCTACTATTCTGTTATGTCAAGCCAAAATATAGTCATTTCCCCCCCTTTTAGGTTCTTGTATGGCCTGCCAGTTGAGTGTTGCCCTAATGATCACTGATCAGGCCCTTTTGGGACAGTGATGATGGAATAAAATTGCCCGTGTTGTCACAGATGAAGAGGGCCACCTCAAGACTGGCAAACAGAAATAGATGCTTGAAGCCATGCCTACATGCAGAATGGAATAAGAATGGATCGTTGGTGCACAGTAAACTTGGACCATGCAGTGAACGTAGGAACACTTACCAATTCATTTTCTCTCTGACTACAGCTTCCTATTGAAATGAACTGGTAAGTTTTCTTATACCTAGGGCATGGTCATATATGGTTGATAGGAATGCACAAGTTTTGGAAGGAATTCAATGTAGGGCTAAGCATCCCCTCCCCCTCCCCCCATATGCAAAGGAGGAGAGAGAGAAATCAAACCACAGCCTGCTGTGAGGTTCACGGAACTGCATTCTTCTTGTTCCTTTGCCACTCTACTTGCTTCGCTGAGAGAGGCACTTTTCATGTAAAAATTTTTAATTGCACACTGAAATGGAAAATGCCTGTATGTGTATAGCTAAGGGTTTAACATTGGACAATTCCACAGCCATCTTCAAATAGCTGAAGGGCTGTCACATGGAGGAAGGAGCATGCTTGTTTTCCCCTTCTCTGGAGCGCAAGACTTGAACCAATAGCTTCAAGTTGCAAGAAAGGAGATTCCGACTAAACATTTAGAAAAACTTTCTGATAGTAAGAGCTGTGCAGCAGTGGAACGAGAGTTGGTGGACTCTTCTTCCTTGGAGGTTTTTAAACAGAGTTTGGAAGGCCATCTGTCATGGATGCTTTAGCTGAGATTCCTGCATTGCAGGGGGTTGGACTAGATGACCATTGGGGTCCCTTCTAACTCTAAGATTCCATGATACTAAAGCAAAGTAGGGCTCTCTAAGCTTCTAAATTGGTTGAGAATTAAGTTAACGTTCTCTGCTTTTTCATGTGCTATTTAACTTTAGATCATGTGAATAAGGTATTTAGTTGCAAATCGCTATTTTGAAGGGAGTTGCCTTTTGCCTTTTCTTCCCAGCCACAGTGGGAGAAAGATCTGAAAATGAGTGTCTCTGGGAGAGAAATGGAGGTTATAGGGAGAGAAATACCTTTGATTTTAGATCTGTTTGGAGTAATCTAATATTACTAAGAGGAACCCATGCTTTGACAAGCATATGTCTTATGGATGTATCATTGATTTTTTTTTTGTACCAGTTATGAAGAAAGTTCTGGTTAGTAAAGCTTTTGAATTATATTTATGGGTCTGAACAATTTTTATTTCAAGAGGAATCCGTTTTTATGCATTCTATTGCTTCAAGCTGTGCAATATTAATATCTGCAATATTAATATCTGCAACAGCACTTGCTCTGCCTTTTCCATTCCTCCTCTCTCCACCTCTAGTGCCACCACCACTTAAAGAAGCCCAGCGAATCATCCTGTCACTCTTGCACCTGCTGCCATTCAACAACCATCACACTCCCAGAACAACAAAGTCCCCACAATCCGATGCACACAGTGTCCAGTACTGGGCAGGAAAGAAACCAAATGGAACTTTGGGAAGAAAGTAAAGCTATATTCATTTTGAAAGTTTTACTGATTCTATTTGTGTTTTACTGATGTGTTTGTTCTTTAATGGTTCTGTGCATTTGAGCTGTGTTTTATTTGCAGTTTTATGATGTGCACTGCTTAGAGAGCTTTTTGATTATGTGCCTTATAAACCTTTCTAAAGTAGATAGGGATGTCTGGCTTAAAAGAGAATGCTTGACTAGCCTATCACTACCTAGAGCCTGTTGACCACTTCTAAGGGAAATACTCAAGCCAACAGTTTGTCCCCAAACTTTCTCTACAGCTGGGCCTGAATATAGTTTGTCTTTGTAAATGTCTTCTTGGACAAGAAGAGATCGAAATACGGTTGGCTGTCCGTTTCAGCTGCAGGAAAAAAACAACATTGCAAATATTCGTCCATATGGGTCTTTCTGTAGTTATGTGCGGAAGGACTATTTGTGCACTTTGAGGTTGCCCAATTAGCTGGGGAAAAAGGACTAGTAGTTTAAAGTGACCAGTTTCATGATGTGAGTACAAAGTATATGGGCTGGAAAGAAATGAAACTCTGAGGAGCTGAGCTACACTTTTACTAATTCCCTGCTTTCTAAACATTTGCTAATTAGTCAAAACACTGGAATTAACCCACAGGCCGGCGGGAAATGGCAAAAATGTGTCAATTAAATTGTTTGCCACAATTGTTTTGTCCTTCTGTAAGGCTGCTCTCTCCGAGCACGCAAGGCTCCCAAATGAATATTTATGAAAAGTTAATGCACATTTAGAAAAGGATCAACTCCCTGAACTTGGGTATTTTATCCTTCCACAAAATGCAGTTTAATGAAGAAGGCCTGTCAGTTTTGTTTCTCTAAGCATTCCTCACCATTATAAGATGAAACTTTTCTCTTCATTGAGTAAACTGTACATTATATACTGGAATACAACTGTCACTCATTCAACAATAGGAATTTTTAAAAAAAGAACTTGACTGCAAATTATTCAGAGAAGCAGCTTTCAGAAATCCCAACTTCTCCCACTCCCTTTTTGCTAATTCCACAACTTTCTTCCTATGTTACCTCACATGAAGAGGCAACACAGTTACAAAGGAGCTGCAGGCCTGGATGGGGGGTAAATTTGATTCTGCTGATTGATATTTAAATGTGATCTTAACTAATTCATGCTTTCAAAAAAAAAAAGAAGAAGAAGAAGAAAAAAAAGAAAAAAGAAAAGTATGTGAACTGAAACACAGCCATCCTTCAAAACTAAGATTTCTCTAAATCTGGCAGTGCAGTTCTCCGGCAAAGTAATGTGCACAAAAATATGGCCAAAGTGTGTGTAGAAATGCGATTCTTATTGAACACACAAAACCACATTGGGGGGGATTCAATATAAGCACTAAGGAGCTTTCTCCATCAACACCGGTATTTCTGCTTGCCTGAAGAAATAATTTCTGCTCTTCTGCCCTGAGGGCTGTTTTGGGGGTTCTCCAGCCCCTACCCCAAGTCAATTGATGGACTTAGTAGGAGCATGGCAGGGCAGAGAGGAAGAGAAAGCTTCATTATACTAGCAAAAGTCCCAGTGTGTATTTCCGCTAGCATGACCCATCAGCTGAATCCAGCCCATTATATTAGGGGAAATTGCTTTGCAAAATGTGTGCATTAGACAAAATTGCACATAGAAATCTGTATAGTAGGAGAAAACTGCAAAGGCTACCCTCCCTCATGAGTAATCTTCTGGTGACCACATACTGTATTAGTGGTAGGTGAGCCAGAGACATATTACATAATATTACTAATATATACTGTATTAGTGGTAGGTGGGCAGAATAACAGTGGTGGCACTTAACTTTGTTCAGTAGGTGACATTCCAGCCACCTGCACACATCTTTTCATCCTCTATCCAAGCAAACAAGAGACTTTATCGCAGTTCAAGTACATAATCCAGCCAGACACAAGCCATTGAGGAGAGAGCAGAGCAGGGCTGGTGAGGAAGAGGTAGGGAGAATCCTAAGGGTCAGGCAGGGCCAAATTCAGCTCCTGGGCCTAAAGTTTCCAATCTTCTTTCAGAACATTCGGTTTCACGTTAAAACTCAGTAATAATAAGTTGGATCATGATAAGTTGGATCCATGTATCTTGGGTGGTGTTCAACTAAGGTATACGCATTGAAATTAAGGAACACGACTAAGATCCAGTAATTTCAATAGGCCTTTTCTGAGTAATGCATAGTAGAATCCCACCCATTATTCTCATTTTAAAAAAAGTTTTAAGGAAACGTGTCAGGTAATGTGTTAAATAAATCTTAATCTGATAAATTCTGGTGTGAGAGAATACAAATGATGCCTTGACAGTGGTAATTTTTAGCCTTTCTTTAATGACTTGATAATTATGTGAGCAGGGTCATGATCTGGTAGCTGCTACCAAAGGCAAAGGCAACTCACTTTCTTTGGCATCTTCTGAAGATACTAGCACTGACTTTCTCTGTGATCTTGGGTAAAATTGGCACCTTCAAGCTTGAATTACAGAAGCCGGCACCCAAGGCTGAGTCCTTTAATCTCATATAGACAACCCCTGTGAAATAATTAAGCTACTCTCTACAGATATTTAGCTTTTACGAATATATGAAAGTGTGTTATACTATTAGTCCAGTGGTCCATCCAAGTATTCAAAGGCAGTCCAAATGTCTCACATATATGTTTTGTATTCAATTCTGCTTAATATGCCCATTTTTGTACACATAGCTTGGCTGGAGAACTGCATTGCAAAATTCAGAGAAGTGCAAATTTCGAAGGATAGCTGTGTTTCAGTTAAAGTGTGAATTAGGTAGGTTCACCTTTAAATATAAACTGTATTGAATTCTTCTACCCCACCCCCCAATGCCTGTGGAAAGCTGAAGAAAAACAAACTTGATTGCTTTTAGAGGTAGCAGAAAATAAAAGCAATATTCTCTGGAGGACTCTCACAGAAAGGTAGGACAGAGCCTGGCCATGTGGATCTCCCCTCACCACTTTGACTCTCTGATAGGCCCCAGCTCAGATAGGCCACCAGCTTGCCTAGGTTCTGCATTGCTTCTGCACTGATCAACTTACTGCAGCTTGCAGGATGCCTACCCCTTTCTTTCAGACAAGATGTAACACACCCAGGGACTTGGGTATTAAAGGCCCAGGAGTTCCAGTCATAAGGAGCTGAGGCATCCAGCAATGCACCCTAAATGCCAATGCCTGTACCATTTCCCCTATATTAGAGTAAGGACCAAGCTAGATGTTCATTGAGGGACGCGGGTGGCGCTGTGGTCTAAACCACTGAGCCTAGGGCTTGTCGATCAAAACGTCGGCAGTTCAAATCCCTACGACGGGGTGAGCTCCCGTTGCTCGGTTCCTGCTCCTGCCAACCTAGCAGTTCAAAAGCACGTCAAAGTGCAAGTAGATAAATAGGTACCGCTCCGGTGGGAAGGTAAACGGCTTTTCCGTGCACTGCTCTGGTACGCCAGAAGCGGCTTAGTCATGCTGGCCACATGACCTGGAAGCTGTACGCCGGCTCCCTCGGCCAATAAAGCGAGATGAGTGCTGCAACCCCAGAGTCGGTCACGACTGGACCTAATGGCCAGGGGTCCCTTAACCTTTACCTAGATATTCATTTAATATGTAGCATGCAGCTACCTATATTGTCTTTCATTAAATACTTACAAGTGTGTGTGAGAGAGAGGGAGGGGAGAGAATTCTAACTAAAAAGGCAACAAAAACAGAAGAGAGACCTATTTCTTCATTCCCCATGACCACAACTGGACTGTAACATGGTCTTCTGCACTGATAGAAGTCTTAGGCAGCAGTGGGGCAGAAGAGGGAATAACCATTAGTGTCAAAAAAATGTGACGTGGCAATGCAAATCTTCTCCCAATACAAATAATAACAACAGCCTGAAATTTATTAAGGGTTAGGATGCATACATCATTATATTGATTTGCTCAAAAGTCACAGTGAAAGTTGAGTTGTTGGTAGACATATTGAAATCAGTGCAAAATTCATTTCTGAGGATGTGAAACTCAAGCTTTTTCCCCATCAGAAAAACTGGGTTTTGTAGCACCATTCGAGTTTCTGGGTCTTGAGTTGTGTGAGACCTATAGTTGTGAATTAACCATTGATACCATTAATTTGCTTTATTTGTTGCACATCATTATCCATCCAGCAGAAGCTGACAGGAATCCCTGTGCTATTTTCATCAATAATTCCCAGCTGTGCTTCTGTGCACAACCTCCGCTCAACATAATAAGCAGTTTACACTACCTCTGTTGTTGACTTGAACAGCTTCATTATGGCAGTTCCTTCGCTTCTTTTTGACTCATAACTCCAAAATGCCTTTAAGGAAGGACAACATTTTAACACTTGTTCAAACAGCACTGCAGTTACAGACATCTGCTATCAGCAATAGCAATGCAATTTCAGAAGAAGAACAACTTACAACTAATGAAGTGCTAAATCAAAAACTTGTAATCCTATTTGCCAGGCACTACGGTTTTCTAAATTAGCGTCTGTCTGTATCTTAAACTCATATATCTTGGGACTTTCTTCCCAACTTAGGAAAAATCACCATTATCAATTCCTCCAGGAAGAGCCTTAATTAAAATTTCTGTCCTGGGGTGAAACATGAGATTTTATTATCTAGTCTCTAAAAGCTTTCACTAATCTTGACATGTAAGTGTGGAGTTAAATTTATAAGCTGCAATACCATAGGAGGGAGTTCACATTTTTTCTGTAGACAATGCCACACACTGTATCTTTTGTCACTGGCTAAGTTCAAAGGTCATCTTTGACCTTTGCCTCTGGTCAAGAGCTGAGTGACATTTGGAACAACTGTGTCTTTGCAATTTTATAGTGCCTAGTGGCAGTGGAGCAGTTTATTATATGACCCACAACCTTAGATCGTCTGGAGGAGAGTGGAGTTGACAAGGTTTGATAAATCATTCATGATGAAAGAATAATTGCCGTGGAAAAATGACACGGAAGAGGCGCGAGAACAGGAGACAATTGGATGTTGTGCTTCCTGCAAATACTTTAAAGTGTTTTCTTTTTTTAATTCTCTCTCTTACTCAGAACTATAGATATCCACCTGAAAGGGCGGAGGAGGAAAGGATGTTTATTTGATGCCATAGCTGTCATCAGAGTGGGTGCACCTGTGTATCAACTCACTGATCTAAACAAACTGCTCTTTCACTTGCATTAATAACATATATGTTTCTAAAATGCTAAATGCTAAGAAGTTCTTAAGTGGCATCTATGGCATACTTTTTTCTCCTCTTCAAATTTTCTTCACCATAGAGTTTTGTGATAGCACAAACCAGAACAGTTCTATGTTCCATGTCACAAAGCTGGCAGGAACCCCAGTGAGCTCATCTAGTCCCCCATCATTCCAATGACAGGCTTAACATCTGTCTATGCAACTTTGAAATCACTCTTCTCATGTATGAATGGATGGGCAGTGAAAGGGGGGGGATAAGCAGAAGTGTGATTATAGTGGCAAGCCCCACTTCTGACCCACATGTTTTGACATGGCCATTTGTATGGTCCCAATGCATGTACAAATAATACATGCTTAACCTCTTTTTGTGCAGCTTTTCCAGCATCCTTGACTGGGTTTACAGAGCTTGCTGCTGGAATCCCACTCTGCAGCATGAACAATCACTAAATATGTGTGTGGATTGCATGAAGAATCTTCATGTAGCATGGAAGAGGATTCCATGACTTCTCTATGCCAAGAGGACGGTAACCCTTGACCCAACCACAGTATTTTTCTAGCCTACAAGGCAGAGTCCACTATGTACATAATCTTGAGCTCTTTAGAGGAAACATGGGATAGTAATGTAGTCAAAAAATGCATACACCCCAGCTTCAAGAGCTTTTGGCAGTTCCCTCATCATGAGAAGTGAAGTAACAGGGAACCTGGCAGAGGGCCTTCTTGGTAGTGGCACCCACCCTGTGGAACACCCTCCCATTAGATGTCAAGGAGATATTTGATGTCATTAGATGTCAAGGAGATTATGTCTTTTAGAAGACAACTATAGGGAAGCTTTTAATGTTTGATGTTTTATTATTTTTTTATAACTGTTAAAAGCTAACCAATGTGGTTGGGGCAACCCAGTCAGATGGGCAGCATATAAAAACAACAACAACAACAATTACTACTACTGCAGTTTCCAGGTGGTGGATAACAGGGATGCAGGAGGGATACAAAAGGACCACCATAATGGAATGTTGGGAGGGTTATCTTTTGACTTCTGTTCTTAAATTGGTCCATGACTGATGTTTCTATGACAACTGCTTCATAGTTTTATTGCTGCTCTTTATTGTTTTTTGTTCTGTTACAGTTATAACTGTATGTGCAGTATGTACATTTATAACAGGTACGCCCTCCCTTCAGATGTCAAAGAGATAAAGAAGTACATAACTTTTAGAAGACATCTGAAGGCAGCCCTGTATTGGGATGTTTTTAATGTTTGATATTTTACTATGTTTTATATATGCTGTGTGAGCCACCCAGATGTGTGGGGTCTAAATAATAAAATTGTTGTTGTTGTGCAAGCTGTTTTGAATATCCTTCAGAAAAAACACACAAATTTCGCCATTCCCCAACTGTCTAATATTAGGTTTCGATTTATTCCCCCTCCTCCCCCACAATCTTAGGGTCTATTCAGGCAACTATTGATCTTGTGACTGTGGTTTGAAATGGCTGCCCGTGTCTTCTTTCTGCCCACGTCTGGCCTGTCATGTGCTGACACCAACACATCCTTTTTGCACACCACCCCAAACCTACGTTTTCAGACATTTGCAATAAAATGTTTAATCCTGTGCGCGATGGCAGATGTATACAAGTGGCTGACTGCAGGCGGGAAGCCAAGAACTCCAGCGAATTTGAGACACCATCAAAAGTCTGATGGTTATGTGTCACAGCTGAGTGACCTGGCACTTGCACTCAATACTTTATGAGCTATGTCAGCAACACGAGCATCGTGCATCAAAGGAACGGGCTGCAGTTCCTGCAAAGCTAGTTCTGTAAGGCCCAGTTCTTACAAACAGCAGATGAGGAAGAAGTAAGCCTGTTTTTTGAACTGTGGCATTTCAGATCACGTGACTGAATGCTCCCCCATGCAAAATGAATGGATAAATAAATTCCTGAACTTGGAAAACTAGATGTCAGGGAGAAAAATTCCAACCCAGCAATTTCTCTGACATCTCTATGTGCAAGGACATGATGATGATGATGATGTATTCAGCCATGTGAATCCCTACTTGTCGCCGGTACAGCTATAACTGCAAGTTTATCACTGCATCTGAAAACGACCCTTTTTTTAAAGCTGGAGAAAGTGAAGCTGCCTGCACTAATGAAAATCACCTGGCAGCAATAAGGACAATGCTTTCGAAGGATGGGAGCTGAACAGGCCATTGATTTAAACCTTAGCAATGAGTGTTCACTTGGATTTACAGGAAGCTGCACATGACATTTCATTAGTATCACAGTGAATTAACTTTATAGCGGTGTAATGCTTAATCCAATTTGGGCTTAGTGTTATTAATGATATTGCTAGGGAAATAGTTTTAAGGCAATTAAACAGACGTATGTACGCCTGCCAAGCCTCGCTACCGATATCTAATGGCATCGCAAAATAATACCGTTGAAAAGAGGGGATTGGATATGGAAGGATCGCGCTTCCTGGTGACTTAATCTCTTGCGTTTGGAAGGACATCAAACCACATTAAGAATATGCCCTGCAAGAGCTGCCTTTGGAGGGAGCACCGTGTCTTCGCTGAAACAGATGCAGCCTTCATTCCGCCAGCTAAGAGGCTGATACTCATGCAGGGCATGTGTAAGCTCTGCTCTGAAAACAAAAGTGCACCTTCCTGGCTCCCCTCTCACCAATAACAGCAGATTAGGAGTAATCAAAGCTTTACAAGCGGAGCACACTAGACCTCAGAAAAGGTCTAATGCTAATGCCTGAGTTTAAAACAAAGCCTCTTCAATAAGGACTCTTGGACTGTTTTATATTGGCAGGCAAAGGAAGGCTGTATTTGTCAATATAATACAGAAATAACTCAGAAATTGCATTGGCAGGCAATTTTTTTGTTGTGCGCAGAGCGCATTTTTTTATTTCCCGTCTTTCCAGAACTTCCTTCCCTCCTGCCAAGTGTGCCTCCAGTGTTTTATTGCCTTCCTTTGGCACAGAAAGCGATGCCATTAACTCCACGTACTTGCTGCCCGGTTGTGTTGGTTGGCAATCATTCACACAGTCGACTGCGGGGAACGTCAGAAGCTGAAATGAATTGGCCCTTGGAATTCTGAATGGCTTTGGGTAGCTGTGAATGTCAACATTTCCATTCAAATATGTGACCTTTGCTCAGGCTCCTCCCACCATCCATCCTGCTCCCTGCCATGTTGCAAGATGGCACCACTTTGATAGTCACTATCTTGCTGGTGCATTATATTCCCTTCATAAACATTGCTGTAAATTGCTGTAAATCTTTTCAACTGCAGAAGCATGGAGTTAAGTAGCCCTGTTCATACATTTAAAAAGAATGTGCATGCACATCAAGTGTGTAGATCACACTGCCCCTGATGTCTGCACCCCACACCAATTCATGCTGTACCTAATACCCACATGTTGTTCTTTCACATGTATGGAGTGGTCATGCAACATTTCCATAAGTAGACATTACTTCATGAATGAAAGATGCCCCCGACCCCAAATATGATAAATCTGCTGTTAAAACATATTGCATATACAACCTTTTCCTTGATCACACATGACGGTCAAATCCCTTAACTTCTATTCTTTGCCCATCTGCTTCCCCTTTAAGGTTTCTCCATTTTTTATCCTAACAGCAGCTTCTTTTCGGTCTTTCATATCTTACGGAGATCTCTGCATAAATACAAAGAGTCAAGTCTTTAAACACATGTTTTGTTTTGATTTTGTGTGTCTGATTTTAACAGATATTTAATGTAGGTGCTTATTTTAAAATACTTGCTTCCTCTCAACCCTTTGGATGGAGCCAGGCAGACATTTTCGATTCATTAAATAATTAAGTAAGTTAGTAAGTAAAATAAATATTCCAGCAGCACAATTGTTCTTTCCTCTGCAGGAGGTTGTCTGCTCTTAATTCGTAGCTCCTGTGTTGTACATCTCTCTGTGAAATCCTTATTTCCTTTCCTGTGGTCATTTTCCCCCCCACTGCAAAAATTTCTCCTTGCTATTGACCTTACCACAGAGAAGGTGTAAGAAACTGCTGAAGAAACAAGCAAATCCTTAGGAGATTATTTTGCGAGAGACCCTGATCTGAACTCTGAGATCACAAACACTTAAGGGCATTTTGAGTATTATGCCCAGGTGATTGTATTTGCATGACTGCATGGATAAACCTTAATTTTTCCACCTCTAACTTCTTTGAAATGAAAGTGTCTAACCTTTGCAGGAAATAGATATTGCTAAACAATAGCACTCTATAGCATCTGTGTAAGCACAGTTGGAGGCAAGAAAATTAGGCCCCCAAAGTGCTGCTGCTGCTGCTGCGAGATTATAATGCTCTGTGTTCTGCTAACCCTTCTTTATACATCATTGCCCTCAGCTGTAGCAGGAATCAAATAATTACAAAGTGAGATGGAACCTCAAATATTATTTTTTTTAATTTTTTTTTTTGGTACGGTCTTGCTTATTTTAATCTCTTAGCATTGCTGAGATCAGTCCTAAATCAGTGATTTCGATTGAGAAACAGCTTGGTTTCAGTTGAACCTATCCTTTAACTGAGGCTGCGCCTGAGGTTTTGGCCAGTAAAGTCCAATGGACCTAACTCTTTGTGATGTAGGTCCATGGACTGTTGGAGAATCATTCCAGTACTTTTTCTCTGAACCACACCATTTCCATCACCCATCTCTTTCCTTCCCTTACCTTTTGCCACATCTATAACAGCATATTACATGTGCTGCTCTCTTTCTCAAATCGAGATGCTTGAGAACAGCAGTGGCACCCTCCTGGTTATTCCACCTAAAGCCCATAGCCATTCCTCTCTCCTGGAAGAGAGTGCCATGTATGTCACACAGCCTGGCCCGGCCCACCTTAAATAACTATTAAATTCAAAGTTCTGTCCCCCTGCTTCACCCCTCTCACTATAGTGGAGAATCTAAAAATGAAAACTTTGTTTTATTTGACATAAGTGGATAAAATCTGCAAGCAAAGAAGCCCCTCCAGAGGGAATTAGGCTTGTCAAATTGCAGACAAATCCACCCAGGGATTTTCATTCAGAAAAACTTAAAACCAAAAACAAACAAAAAAAAAAAAACCAAGCAAGCAAACAGAAAATCAGAAAAACAACTTTTTGTCTACACTAATAAAAACACAAAAATAAATACGGACTAAATATTAGTTGGAAAGTTTTTTGTCCCCAGCGTGCACACCTGCTTGTTTCAGTGGTGATTTTACTAATTATGAAATGACTTTGATTTTACTCAGCAGAAGCAAATTATGGTAAAGAAGAGACACGACACATCTACAATCTCAGCACTGCAGAGTTTTATTGCTCATGGTGATGTGCCAAGAGTATAATTAAATGAATTGGGGAGAACTGGGGAGAATACAGCACATTTTCTTTATTGCATGTAGGTAAGACCAAATCATGAAACATCATTTTAATTCAGTTACATAAATCATCTAGTCATATTTTTAAAATGCAAACATGGCATTTGCATATGGACTTACATATTTGTTTATCTCATGGGATTCTTCCACCAGATCTTTAACAGAACAATTTGTATAAAGGTCATAAAAACCTGCCACCATCCAATTGAAGTACTGCTGTTACCTGCAACAGGCAGAATGTATGTTGGTTATTGTCTTATCCTCTAACTTGGCCAAACTTGGCCCTCCAGATGTTTTGGAACCACAATTCCCATCATCCCTAGCCAACAGGACCAGTGGTCAGGGATGATGGGAATTGTAGCTCCAAAATATCTGGAGGGCCAAGTTTGCCCATGCCTGGCATAAACCTAGACCAAGGCCTTCCAGACATTGTTGAACTACAACTCCCATCATTCCTTATGCTGGCTGGGACGGATGGGGTGGAGTACAACAGCACCTCAAGGGCTGCAGAGTTAGCCACCCCTCCTGTTGAGTTTGTTGGTTGCCCTGGGAATGCTGATTGAGCATTGGAGGGGTGGAAATAAATTGTAGAATGAATAAATAGATTCAGGCTTCTGCAAATGAACGCACACTATTGTACCTCAGATTGACTTCTGAGTAAGCTGAGCTGTCATGAAATAAAAGGAGAGGTTCTTTTCTGGGTCAGAAATTGGTTAAGTCTCAGCAAGCAGAGCGTACGAATAAATGGGCAGTTCTCTAAATTGAGGGATGCAGAAAGTGTAATCCCCAAAGGATTGATATTGGGTCCTGTGATTTTTAGCTTGTTCATAAGCAATCTAGAGTTAGGGATAAGCAGTGAAGTGGTCGTTTGCTGACGGTACTAATTTTTTCAGGGTCATTAAGTTTCCAGTGTTTGGTGCTCCTTAGCTATAAGGGAAATGGAGAGTAAGAGGTAACAAGGTAAGTTTATGAAATTATGCATAAATAAAGTGGACAGAGAAAAGTTTTTCTCCCTCTCTTATAACATCAGTTTGCTTCTGTATTTCATTCCGCTTCAGTTTCTATCCTCAATATGGCTCATAGAAGTTTCAGGAAAAAGTGAGCTTTGCTTATTCTCTTGGTAACATTTCAGTGATCCTGCCTTTCCACTTAATTTTGAAAGCGGCATTAATGTTCAAATAAGTTCATGGAAATAGATCACAGGGAGCTACAAATAAATTAATGAGTGCTGCATAATAACCCTCACCTGATTTATGTCTGGTTAAGAAACACTACGTTCTCTTTTTATTTTGACCTTCCCGTCTTTGAAAGCTGCTTCCTCTGTGTCACACAGACTAATAGATCATACTGTGCTCTTAGTTACACCCTTCATTGACTTCCATTGTGAAGCTACATGGGCTGCGCATAAGAGTAGCATTTGTCGTAGAGTCTTGGACTCTGTCCAGCCTTGGGCTTTAACTTGCTTCAAAAGTGTCTGTGATATATTTTTATTTTTTTATTTTGGTGAAATGCTGGCACTTGCTAATTCTGAATGGGGAAAGGCCTGCAATTTTGAACAGCACCTAATATATTCTGTTGAAAGCATTTTACTAGGATTGCTTCAGTGACGCTGCACAGAAAATGTCAAGGTTTGGAGGTGTGCACCAATACCAATGTTTATGACAAGGAAGACTGAAGGAAACCAACTTCCACCCAAAAGTGATCTGAATGAAGAAGTTTGAAATAGTATGGAGAATACTCGAATTGGCAAGAAATTCAGGACAGACATAAGATGTGGCGATGGTCACTAGTTGACATGGCTTTAAAGGAACATTGGGAAGTTCATGGAAGACAAGTCTATCAATAACTACAAAATAAGGATGCCCAATGTGCTACCCCCAGGATCACAAGCAACATGACTCTAAACCAGTGGTTCTCAACCTTTTTTTGGCCATGCCCCACCTAAGCATCTCTAAAATCCTGATGCCCCCCTCCGTGACATATAATTCTTATTAAAAAAGTGAACTCCTATTCATGTGGAGGAAGCCTAAAAGGCCATTAACTGTTAATAACTCATTCTCGAATTGCCCCCCTTAAAAATCAAGTCCCCCCTGGGCGGCATATGCCCCTTGTTGGGAACCATGGCTCTAAACAAACTCACTGTTAGCGCCATAGTATCTCTTTTTTAGGGACACGGGTGGCGCTTTGGGTTAAATCACAGAGCCTAGGGCTTGCCGATCAGAAGGTTGGCGGTATGAATCCCCACAATCGGGTGAGCTCCCGTTGCTCGGTCCCTGCTCCTGCCAACCTAGCACTTCGAAAGCACGTCAAAGTGCAAGTAGATAAATAGGTACCGCTCCGGCAGGAAGGTAAATGGCTTAGTCATGCTGGCTACATGACCTGGAAGCTGTATGCTGGCTCCCTCAGCCAATAAAGCGAGATGAGCGCCGCAACCCCAGAGTCGGTCACAACTGGACCTAATGGTCAGGGGTCCCTTTACCTTTACCTTTAACTCTTTTTATAGGCCCAGCATTTTGATGCTAAGCACCAGACTAGGGGGGCTGCAGCCACCAGCATGTTGATTTTACCTAATGCCTCTGGACCTTGACCCAAATTTGTACCAAACCAGGGCCCAAAGGGGGAAATCTGAATTTTTTAAGAAATTGCATGAGACATTGTTGGACTATATGGATTACAACATTATTATGATGGGAGATATGAATGGAGTGGTATCTACAAATATGGACAAGTCGCAGAGACAGGTTGTAACTAAAGATGGCAGACTACCAAAAACTTTTCTTAACTTGACTGACAATATGGACTTGATTGACATTTGGAGAACTAAGAACCCCTTAGGAAGAGAGGGAACATTCTTCTCTGAAGCCAAAATGACATGGACAAGAATTGACCAAATATGGATAACTAGAGGACTGGCACCTAAGATTCGAAAAGTGGAAATTTGCCCAAAAACTTGCTCCGACCATAATGCTGTGAAGATGGAGATGAAACTAACACCAATCGGTTCCTTCAGATGGAGGATGAATGACACCTTGTTTAGAGATCAAGAGGTTACCATGAAGGCCCAAAAAATCTTGAGAGACTATTTTGAGATAAATTTGAATACCACGGTTGAAAAAAGAGTAATATGGGATGCAAGTAAAGCGGTCATGACAGGGTTTCTGATCCAACAGAATGCAATAAAGAAGAGAATCCTAAATGAGAAAAAAGATAAAATCTTGGAAAAAATAAAAGAAGGAGAGAAGAAATTAAGAGCGAAACCAAAGTCGCAAGAGATTCTGAGAGAAATAAAGTTATATCAAGTACAATATATGAAAATGATAAACCAGGAAGTAGAATGGAAAATTAAGCAGATGAGACAAAAGACATTTGAATCGGCTAATAAATGCGGGAAATTGTTAACCTGGCAGATGAAAAAAAGACAAAAATTAAACACTATCACAAATTTGGATGTGGAAGGAAAGAACATACAGAATCCATTGGAAATTAGAAAGTGCTTCCAGAGATATTTTAAACAACTATATACACAAGGGCCACAGAAAGAGACTGATATAGACCAGTTTTTAAAAACAAACGGATTACAAAAAATCTCTCAAGAAAACAAGATAATGCTGAACTACAAAATTACAGAACAGGAGGTAGAAGGTGCCATTCAGAATTTGCAGTTGGGTAAATCTCCAGGGCCGGATGGCTTAACCTCAAAATACTATAGATCTTTGAAAGATTGAAAGATTGGTTAATTCAGCCACTAAAGGAGGTTTGTAATGAAATTTTGGAGGGGGAAAAGGCGCCAGAGTCGTGGAAGGAAGCTTACATTACACTTATACCGAAAACTGAGTCTGAAAAGACACAACTTAAGAACTACCGCCCCATATCCCTGCTCAATGTGGATTACAAAATTTTTGCTGATATTTTGGCTAATAGATTAAAAAAGGTACTAGTTGAAGAGATACATAAGGACCAAGCTGGCTTTCTCCCAGGTAGACACTTGTCTGACAACACGAGGAATATAATTAACATTTTGGAGAAGTTGCAAGTGAACATTAATACCAAAGCAGTTTTAATTTTTATAGATGCGGAAAAAGGCTTTGACAATATTTCTTGGAATTTTATGAAGAAAAATCTTCAGGGAATGGAGGTGGGTCAAGGGTTTGAAAATGGTATAAGTGCAATTTACTCAGAACAAAAGGCTAAGTTAATAGTCAATAATGTGATGACAGAGGAATTTAAGATAGAGAAAGGGACACGACAAGGCTGCCCAATTTCCCCATTGCTTTTTATTTCGGTCCTGGAGGTTCTCCTAAATATGATTAGAAGGGACCGTCTGATTAAAGGTATTCAGGTCGGAGCCAAACAATACAAATTGAAAGCTTTTGCAGATGACCTAGTTTTGACATTACAGGAGCCAGAATCTAGTACGAAAAGAGTATTAGAATTGATTCAAGAATTTGGTCATGTGGCAGGATTTAAGTTGAATAAGATAAAAACCAAAGTTTTAGAGAAAAATTTTACACCAATTGAGAAAGAGAGGTTTAAGAAGGAGACAGGTTTAACATTAGTTAAGAAAGTTAAATACTTGGGGGTTAATATGACTGCTAAGAATTTAAATTTATTTAAAGATAATTATGAGAAATGTTGGACAGAAGTGAAAAAAGATTTGGAAATATGGTCAAATTTGAAGCTTTCTTTGTTGGGTCGAATTGCAGCTATAAAGATGAATGTATTGCCAAAAATGTTATTTCTGTTTCAGTCATTGCAAATTCTGGACAAGATGGACTGTTTCAAGAAGTGGCAGAAAGATATTTCTAGATTTGTCTGGCAGGGCAAGAAGCCCAGAATAAAATTTAAAATACTAACTGACGCAAAGGAAAGAGGTGGATTTGCCCTGCCAGACTTTAAACTTTACTATGAATCAGCAGCATTCTGCTGGTTGAAAGACTGGCTGCTTCTTGAGAACACAGACATTTTGGACCTAGAAGGTTTCAACAATGTTTTTGGGTGGCATGCATATTTGTGGTACGACAAGGTTAAAGCACATAAAGCATTTAAAAACCATATTGTCAGGAAAGCATTGTTTAATGTCTGGATAAGATACAAAGACTTATTGGAAAATAAAACCCCAAGGTGGTTGTCACCAATGGAAGCCAAGGCTCAGAAAAAGCTCAATATGGAGGCCAAATGGCCGAAATATTGGGAAATATTGAAACAAGATGGAGACAAATTGAAATTGCAGAGTTTTGAGAAATTAAAAGATAAAGTGCGAGATTGGCTGCATTATTATCAAATAAGAGAGGCCTATAACTTGAATAAAAAAATTGGCTTCCAGGTGGAAAAATCAAAATTGGAAACAGAACTGTTAGATCCCAAAACTAAGATACTTTCAAGAATGTATAACTTGCTGTTAAAATGGAATACGCAGGATGAAACGGTTAAATCTGCTATGATTAAATGGGCACAAGACATTGGTCATAACATTATGTTTGCTGACTGGGAACAGTTGTGGACCACCGGTATGAAATTTACGGCATGTAATGCCTTGAGAGAGAATATTATGAAAATGATATATAGGTGGTACATGACACCAGTCAAGCTTGCAAAAATATATCATCTGCCCGATAACAAATGTTGGAAATGTAAAGAGAATGAAGGTACATTCTTTCACCTTTGGTGGACGTGCCCAAAGATTAAGGCTTTCTGGGAGATGATCTATAATGAAATGAAAAAGGTATTTAAATATACCTTTCTGAAGAAGCCAGAGGCCTTTCTCCTGGGCATAGTCGGCCAATTGGTGCCAAAGAAGGATAGAACGTTCTTTATGTATGCAACAACAGCAGCAAGAATACTTATTGCAAAGTATTGGAAGACACAAGATCTACCCACCCTGGAAGAATGGCAGATGAAGGTGATGGACTTTATGGAATTGGCGGAAATGACTGGCAGAATCCGAGACCTGGGAGAAGAGTTGGTGGAAGAAGATTGGAAGAAATTTAAAGATTATCTGCAGAAACATTGTAAAATTAATGAATGTTAAAATGATGTTGGATTGGAAATAAGTGGTATTAGCAACAAAGTTAATAAGAATATGCAAAAATGAATTGATAATGGATGAAAATATAGAGTTATAAAATGTTAAGATATAGAGTTAAGATAAATGAAAGAGGGTAAGGATTTGCTGATTTGATTATTTAAATGGGAATACAAGAAGGGGAGGTGTGAGGAGGTCAAAGAAACAAGCAAATGAGTTTTAAGTTATGAAAAATGGAATTGCTTTTAATTTTTCTTATTTTTTCTTTGCTTTTGTATGTTGTATCTCTATTTTTCTTTTTTCTTTTATTATGTGTTTTTGTATTTATGTTTTTGTAAAACTGCAATAAATATTTCTTAAAAAAACAAAACAAACAAACCAGGGTCCAAAGGCATTATGCATAAATGAAGTTGGCAACTGCTGCATCCACTTCAGCCAGTGTTTTTCTTCTCAGCAGCAGGTTTAGCGCTTGCTGCCACCCACTGTCGGTCCTCCTCACCCATACCCAATAAGCTTACTTCAGGAAGACACCAAGACAGTACTGGGGGAGGCGGTTGAGGGCACCTTGCCCCTCAGACTTGTTGCTGGCCATGCCTTTGAGTACAACTTGCTGGAGAACAGTGGGAGGGGACTATTGACACCACGGCCTGTTTGTGGGCTTCTCAAATGCATCTGGTTGCTCACTTTGGGAAACAGGATGCTGCCCTTGGTAGGTCTTTGGTCTGATCCAGAGGGCCTTTTATTACATATCCTTCTGATCAAAATCTGGATCATTATGACCTGTGCTTTTAATGAGCTGATATGCTATGAGATATCTGTCCCCAAAACTCTGTTAATTTGGACGACATATTTCCTCCACGCCTTGCTCTCTACAGTTCACTAGCAAATATTTTTCATCATGAGGAAATATTGAGTGAGTTTGTGTGAAACTCTTGTATGATCACAGAGAAAGGGTCCTATATTCTGAGGAGCACTGAAAGTGGTGAAATCAATGTCACAGGCTCTCCTATTCTTTAAAGAATCACACAAATAAAGCCATCCAGAAGGATTTAACCAAACGTCTTGAAATGCGCATATATATATATATATATATATATATATGTAATTGAACCTGTCTCTCGAAGAACTCACAACTTTAATTTAAGCACAACCCTTCTAATAAAGTCACAGTTGTGAATAACTCAGTAAGAGAGATTTGCTGAGAAAGTGTGTCATATTTTAAATGGCTGAAATGAAATATGACGTACATCTTTGCACTCGACGCAAGTGCATAAAAATAAATCCAAGATGAATGAGACTTGGCACCCTGTTTCATATGTAATATTCAACACTACTAGCATTTGCTCAAGCTGTTTTAGACACTGCTAAGACAGGGGAGGGATGTAGAAAGGCAATATTACATTTTTAAAAATGGTGTGGGATATCTAAACATATGTCAACGTGAGCAAGGGCAGCATTTAGAAGGAGGAAAAGACAGGTGTAACTTAAGTCATGATTGCTACACTATAGTTCAGTTCACAGAGCTGGTATTGGGTGATATTCAGTGAAGACATTCTGGTAATGCAAGGACTTTTGTCTGTGCAACAGGACTCCTCTTCCCAAGTGTTCCCCTAAATCTCTTCTGGGGTTTCCTCTGGAGCACACAGGGAGAGGGAAGGAAATTCCCTTGTGCAAGAAGAAATCCTTGCACTTCTGAAAGCACTTTCTTGTATACCACCCATTATGTTCCTTTGAGATGCATACCTTGAGGGAGGATTGAAGCAGTTACAAATCACAACACAGAAGACTCGGCTGTCCTGAATCAATTTGTAGTGATTTGTGCTGTAGCTCAAAATTGGATCAGGGTGTCTGTGCACAGCCCTACTTTATTATTTCAGCAGGCATATTAGGTAAGCTTTCTGATTTTATGGTTAGTTTTAACTGACTTTATTGTATTTTAAAACCTCATTGTACACTACTTTGAGACTAAGGTGCTACGAGGTATATGCATTTATTATTATTATTATTATTATTATTATTATTATTATTATTATTAATAATAATAAACAAAGGGCTTTCATAGCAAGTTTGCCCGCTCTCCTTACAAAATGAGGGCTACAGGTCCCTCTGGAGGGTGCTTAGGAACAGACAGCCTTTCATATAGAGGACACCTTCAAACAGAGAACTGTCCCTTCACAGACTGCCAAATAAAGGACTCCCTCTGTATACTAAGACACTCTATTGAACAGTATAAGTGTATCCTTGTTAGTTCTTTTGAACATCTCAATGGCTTCAATACCATCAAGGATGGCATTATTCTGGGGTGTCTCTCAGGGATAGCACTTGAGGCATAATTTTAAGTTAGAACTATTCAAATGCAGGCACAAGTGCTTCCCTTTAGCTACAAAATCCAAGAATGCACTCAAAGCTCAATTCAGTAGTGATTATCAGAAAGTATCAGTGACCTTCAGAACTTGCCTGTGTCTGCTGAGAGGCATCTGTCCAAATGCACTGGGCAGATTTTACTCAGCACAGAAGATGATTGTGCCAATGTTAGAAAAATCTGCTAAGGTTTTAGCAGAGGCACTAACAAGCTGTTCCCATTATGACCCCAACTTTGCCACATTGACAGCTAGTGGCACAATTCTCATTGACTATTTATGAATAATCTGAAGAGGTTCTTACCTGCCAAATCCTCCAGGATCTCATGTTTCTTTCTTTTCACCCTGAAACAGTTGATGACATAATTGACACCTAAAACAGAGCAAGGAACTACAGGTCATCCCTGTGAGGTGTTGGTGAAGTCATCATGCAGAGAAGGAGGAACAGAACTGAGAGTCTCTGTGTTGCCCAGCAAAGTAAAGACAGGTAAGGGATTTAAAATAATTTGATTTAGTGTTTATAGTTCTTGTGGCTAAAGAGTAAACATGTTCTTTGTTAATCTCACTTAAGTGCTTAATAGTGATCATTTGGAGTGTGACTATTTATACAGTACTATAGCCTGCAAAAACGAGATGAGGTTTGGATTAATCATTATGCTAACTATGTTACAAAGTGGAGTCTGACCAAACAGGAACCTACCATATGGGGACTCCTAATATAACTTGCAATTAACTAAAGGGGTATTCTAGAGTGCAACATTCATCAAATCTGTAAAAATTCTCATACTGACTATTTCCTCATCAGACAAGGAATCTTCTGCAAAAGATAAATTAACATATTGTTTTCTTATTTTACATAGACCTGGAAGTATGGTTCATAGAAGGCTTTGATTAAACTAGATAATGATACCATCCGCACAGCATGGTGCATGATCTGCCTAAATCTTAACACCAATCTCTCCTTCTCTTGGTGTCATCACTGCCCACAGAGCTTCTGAAGGAATAATGCCTTCTGCCGTGTCTGAGAAAGCCGTGCAGTCTGACACCTTCTTTATGCTTCCTCCATCTGTGCAACTTTCCTGTGCAACTTGTAGCCTAATTATGAAGTCGCCTCCTCTGGAACCTGCTGTCTCCCACAAAAGGTTGCCTTTGATATAATTAAGTCTCTGTATAAAAGTACATTTAAAATGGGACAGAGTCTCCTTTGACACACAAACAGTGATTTATTATGTTTACTATACTGTTATGCTTTTGAGCGTAAAGCAGATTTCACAAACTGGCCACAAATATAAGTGCTTTTATCCATTGGAAAGCCTGTTTGAGAAGCTGGCACAAGCTTGCTGCACCAGCAATAAGGTGCACACAGTTCTGTGCAAAGCTGATACTGAAAGGCTCATTTGAATAACAGTTCATGCCTATTTGCAGCTTCCCATCACTGCACCTTACTGAGCAAAAGAGATAATATTCAGTCAAATTCCTGCAGTCTTTCCCCCCATTTTGTCTAGTTGTTGGCTGTGGAATTCCAACTTGGACATGAACATGTGCTTTGGCTTCAAATACATATGTTTAAAAAGAGAAATGTTAGGATCAATAAGAATTTTGCCTGTCACTGCTATCTTTAGTTGTGTGTAGTCATGTATTTTTCTATTTAACCCCTATATAAATGTAATCTAGTCTAGATTACATTGCACCTTTAACAGAACCTAGATGTCTAACTCATTGTTCCAAGCCAGAAATTATATCCTCAGCAAAGATATTTAATGCGCATAAAAGGACTCTTGGCTGTTTGTGCTTCCTCTGGTCCATCTGTTCCAGTGGCACAGAGCCTGCTCCTTAGAGCATAGGGTCCAAGCATTGATGGGTTTAATTTGGCAGTCTATAGGACTGCCAAGCTTGTGATTGCTTCAGGAAGCACCTCTGTTCGGCACACACTCACACTTTGATTTCTTAATTCCTCATCTTTCAGAGTTATTATATTATTATATTACACCTCTTGATATTTTGCTGCTAGCCAAGAAGGACTTGTATGGTGCCAGAGGAAGAGAGTTCTGCAGCTGTACAGTACAGGGTGGCTGGCTATGAGGATTGCTCCTTCTTGCCCTTCCTGAATGATTTCTTACACCTGCCATGTTCTGGGGAATGCCCTCAGGGCCTAGGGTCCCAGTTACAGAAGATATAAGCTTCTACCAAAGTAGTCGTCAAGGAGGGGAGGGTTGCAGTAGCAGCACAGCCCAAACAAACAAAGGTCAATATATTAGGGGCTCAAGGCACAACACAGCAAGGCAGTGAGACTAGATTCAGGAATAAGGCACCAAAGAACAAGGGGCCAGAGATCTATCTATTCTTTCCAGCAACTAGAAGGCTTACTATGGCCTCCTAAACCACACCCTAAGTACAGTTGCTAGTGGTGAAGGAGTATTGTTGATGGCTTTCTCAAGACTGGCCCTCTTACTCACAAGTGGACCAATGGCTCTGGGTCCATAGTCACATAATGTGCCATTGCTCTTTGTCCTTGATCTAAAGGACTGGGGAGGGGTGTGCCCCACCTTCTCCTCTGAGAGTTCCAGGGTTCATCTTTAGAGGCTAAGCCAGAGGGCCCCTCACAAGGATACTCAACATTGGACTCGGGTCCTTGCCTGCTCTTCAAGGTCCTTGACCTGTGGGGGCAGGTATATGGTTCATCTCCAAGGACTCTGCACTTCCTGATGTGTCAGGTCATTGGTATCAGGAGCCCTCTTTTTTGAAATGACACGGGCATACCTGAAAATAAGCAAAAGAGCATTTGGCTTTGGTGTCCAGTTAGGGAGTAGTAATGTTGTGGGGTTGTTGTTGTTGTTTTGTCAGATGAAGCAATGCATTGATTACAGAGTACCCGAATATCCAGATCTCAGTAATTCAATGTACAAGGAGTCTGTGTTGTGATAACTCCAGGAAAGTAGAAGGACTTCCATTAAAAAAAAATTCAGCAGAACCCACTTGGTGGGTAATACACTATCCTACAGCAAAAAGTAAACTATTGAGAGAACATAATAATCTTACTGAGAAGCACTGTAACTCCAGGGAATTCAATCCTTGCCTGTGCTATGAAGGGTAAAAAGAGATCTGATACCTTTCTGACTAGCTGAAGTATCAGTTTTGATAGCTAGAGATAAAAGCATGTCTACAGCTCTTGATTATTTTGCCAAATCTCTACACACTTCACCAGGAGTTTCTTTAAAGTTGTTGGCTACAATCTCATGTACACTGTGCACGTGCGTGGAGGTAAGGTCCACTGAAATCAGGGGACTACACTTTTGAGCAAACAGGTTTGGGATTGCACTTCACAATAGCTCTGTAGTGCAGGAAAACACTATTGCCATTACAGTGGTACCTCGGGTTACAGATGCTTCAGGTTACAGACGCTTCAGGTTACAGACTTTGCTAACCCACAAATAGTACCTCGGGTTAAGAGCTTTGCTTCAGGATGAGAACAGAATCGCGTGGCGGCAGCAGCAGGAGGCCACATTAGCTAAAGTGGTACCTCAGGTTAAGAACAGTTTCAGGTTAAGAACGGAACTCCAGAACGAATTAAGTTATTAACCAGAGGTACCACTGTATAGGCTTCTTTACATCACCATTTGAACTGGTCACAGTGATCAAAGTGATCAACCTCATAATATTCAATGAGTTACCAGAAACAAAGTAGGAGTGCATTCAGACATGGAATATATTGTGCTAGTTTTCCTGATCGCAATACTAGAGCTTCTGTCCCATTTTCTAATGTTCCTTCCATAGGACAGTACCTGTTGTGTTACGAAACTGTGGCTTTATGACCAATATATCAGCATGTCATGCTACATTTCATTCACACCTCCTCCACCCTGCTAAACCAGAGTTCAAGGACAGATTCCAGTCTGGCAAAGACACTTGAGGAGCAGGGCTGGTGAGGGTTGTGGCACACCCTCCAACATTTATCCAATGAAAATAGGGACATCCCATTCCATAATGATAATTTTACATTTTATACCTCACACATCTTATTGGGTTGCCTCAGCCACTCTTAGGCAGCTTCCAACATATATATAAACATAACAAAACATTAAACATTTTAAAAACTTCCCTATACAGGAGTGTCTTCAGATGGCTTGGGGGTCAGATAACTCCATACCCTCCAGCATTTCTCAGAAAATAAAATAAAATAAAAATAGGAACATCCTAAGAAAAAGTGGGACATTCAAGGATCAAATCAGAAACCAGGATGGCTTCTCTAAATCAGGGACTTCCCTGGAAAATAGGGACACTTGGATAGTCTGCTGTGGCATGGAAAGGAGATGTGGCCAGGTTATGGTCTGAAGACTTGATCATGAGATCTGAGGTTCGGCTCCCCGGTCTGAGGTTCCTCATCCCTGTTCTAGCCAATAGCTGCCATCCAAAGTTTCCCACATGCATGTTTCAGCCCTTACATGCTTTGAGATGGTGGTGGTTAGTGGTATAAAAGTTTCTGAAAGGGAAAAGCATACAATTTGCACCGTTCCACCAGAGGCAGGAAGCTTTTACCCTGTCGGAAACCAGCCGTCACAAATGGTGCACAGCATAGAATAAAGACACAGTGAGACAGCAGTATTTTCATGGATGGAGGGCAGCTCCTTCGACTTCTCTCCTGTCCGGTATCTTTTATTACCCTTTGTTCTCTCCTCTCTCCTGTCGCATGGCCGTTTGCCAAAGTCTCACGTTACCTACATCCGGTTCTGACTTTTTACCCACCCATCGCCATATAGGGTCATTGCCCAGAGGAAACACAACTCCAGTTAAAGTCAATACATTCCAATACATTGTAAAGCTTGGAGTGCTGGTCACGAGGTCAGGGGGCCCCTGCAATTTTAGAAGACTCTGGTATGGCTCTGCATGACTCCCACATGCCCTCTTTCTTTATTTTATTAATCAGAGTCATAAATGTTAGTACCAATACGGTTATATCGAGTGCGATAAGCGACTCGTGTGAGACTGGAAGCGGGCCGCGGACTGGAGAACCATGCAGTACATATAGAAATTAAAGAAGGAATACATTGTATACAGCAACACAAAATAATGCAAATAACTACTATAATGATCACTAAAATCAATAAATGTCGAAGCCAACTTCCATCCGGAAGCCAAGAAAATAAGAATTCTGATTCCAAGCTGCATGGTAGGCTTCCTTTCTAGTTTATTAGCCATGCACTGGTGTCACTCCTATAGCACTGAGATTGGTCACTGTATGTTCCTGTAAGAGAACAAGAGCTATTAAAAGTGAATTTCAATGTATATTGACAGTTTGGATATATGCCCCATGATTCTTTCCCCTCTTTAATTTGAAAACAAATGGGGGCAGGCTCATGGAGGGTCAAGTGTACTGGAGGCCAAGAAGATTGCTTAGGGGATATAATATTTGTAAATCGAAAAAAATCCGTTGACAGGCACACCATGAAGCATTATGCCTGAATGACTGGCAAAAGGGGGCATGTGCATACACAGCCAGCATCTAGAAGCATTCAATAAACTGGTAAACATAATCATATCTTGTACAAAAATATTATCCCTCCATATCTTATGATAATTTTCTCCCCTAAAAGTCTTATTCAATAACGCTGTTCTTATAGTTCGAGAGTGGCTGAGCCGTGGATGCTGCCAGCCAGAGTAGGATTCTGATGACAGCGGCTTGCCAGCTGATAAGGTGAAATATGGTGGTTTCAACTGGACTGGGTCGTCTGCTTCTCTTCCTTGTATAACGGTGCAGCAAAGGATGGCAAGGCAAATGGTTAGGAAGGTGAACACTGCCAGATGCAGTTCGTGTGCAGAACCTCTAGGTGGCGCATGCGGAAAGGTTTCAATGCTTCATCCACAAAATGTTGACAAAGTGTAGGGGAGTTCCGCATGCCTTGAGGCAGAACAACCCACTGATATCGCTGGGTGGGCTGCGAATTGTTATATACTGGCAATGTAAAAGCAAACCGTTCCCTGTCTGCTGGAGCCAGTGGGATGAAGACGGTTCAATGTGGCTGAAAGTCAATCGTTCAGAAATAAGCTGTTCAGAAATAAGCTGGTGCCATTGCTGCGGATTTTTCTTTTTGTAGATGCCATTGTCCTATCCACACTGGGGTATCGGTGATCCTGGTTTGTCACACTGGAAACATGTTGTATCGGTGGCTACAGGCTGGTTTTTATTTAATGCTGCTGCTAACAGATGAGCTGCTGTACCTACAGACTGACTAATGCGAAGCATAGCTGCTGTGTCTGTGGCAGGATTGTGTATTATCTGGCGCCATGCAAGTTTACAATCCTCGTTAGCATTTTCAAAGGCCAATTGTTTGATAATTATTTGTTTGGCTTCAGGATTTTCAATTTGGCGACTCACTGCTGTAAGCAGCCTGTCTATGAAGGAGGAATATGATTCTCTTGCCTCTTGCCTGATCGACCCCCATCTAGACTGAACACTGGTGGGCTCTGGGATTTTTCTCATTACTTGTTTAGCAGCAAGAGCAGTGTCCCTCAATAAGATTTGCAGCAGAGTGGCTTGAACTGAGGCCTGAGCGAAGGGACCACGCCCCATCATGGCATCTAGGACGTCTGCAAGGGTAATATTTGGATTATTCCCTCTGATTTGTTGCAACAAAGCCGGGGCATAAACATGGCAGGCAGTTTCCCATTCATGGGCAAACTATACACCTGCTGATGGGGGTAACACTGTACGTGCCAAAAGCTTGATGTCATCTGGAACCAAAAGCTGGGCTAATGTGGCTTCCAAAAGAGCCTGTGTAAATGGGGCTTGAAGTCTGTTTGTCCGGACTGACGATTGCAGCTCTTTCAAGATTTTAAATTCAAAAGGTTGGTGCTGGGCTTGAGTTCCTGCTGGAGCACCAGCAGGGGGCACAATGACGGGAAATGCCACAGTATCCTGAATTAAGGAACAGGCAATGACTGCACGTTGAAAAGGGGTGGCTGGTTCTGTCGATGAGAGAGTAGGGTCATTTCCAGCCAGACCACGGTATTTTTGCAGGATTGGGTCCTCTGGTGAGGAAGTGTAGTCCGGAGGTTTGGGGTCTGGGGGTGCTGGCAAGGCGAGGGCTGGAACAGGCGGCATCACAGCAGGCTGGATTAAAGAAGCCGGGGGTGATGTTGGCAATACAGCCATGGAGATATTTTTTGGAGTTAAAGAGCCCATGGCGTAACGAACCTTGCACCATGCATTTAGAATCCGAACACCAATGCTGGGGTGTCCGTGAAAATGTGTTCCAATCTTATCCCAATGTTTTAATTCCCAAGTTCCATCTGCAGGAAACCAGGGGCAATGCTCATCGATGGCCAGAATGAGCTGTATCAAATCACCCTCAGGAACTTCCAATTTGTTGGAGGAGAGGAGAAATTTTAAGTCTTTTAAAAATTTCTGTTGGGGAGTAGACAAAGAGCTGCCCATTTTTCAAAAATCAAGATAAAAGGGATCGACTCACCAGGGATCCGAAGATGATTCAGCGCTTGCAACCCTTGCCGGGCGTAGTGAGTCAATGATCAAGAAGCCTCACACTGTTTCCTTTGAAGTCAGCCTCACACTGTCTTCTTTAGTTAGCCTCTTCTTTTAAGTTTGCCTCTTCTTTTAAGTTAGCCTCTTCTTTTAAGTTAGCCTCACACGGGGTACCACTTGTCGGAAACCAGCCGTCACAAATGGTGCACAGCATAGAATAAAGACACAGTGAGACAGCAGTATTTTCATGGATGGAGGGCAGCTCCTTCGACTTCTCTCCTGTCCGGTATCTTTTATTACCCTTTGTTCTCTCCTCTCTCCTGTCGCATGGCCGTTTGCCAATGTCTCACGTTACCTACATCCGGTTCTGACTTTTTACCCACCCATCGCCATATAGGGTCATTGCCCAGAGGAAACACAACTCCAGTTAAAGTCAATACATTCCAATACATTGTAAAGCTTGGAGTGCTGGTCACGAGGTCAGGGGGCCCCTGCAATTTTAGAAGACTCTGGTATGGCTCTGCATGACTCCCACATTACCCCAGCATACATGCTCCAGCAGCAGATCACGGCGATTAGATTGTGATGAAAGCACACATTCATCAATATTCAGCACAATTCATTAAAAGGAATTAATTGAAAACATCAGAAAGAAAAACACATCTGCCGAAAATATGATCATGGATGAGATATAAAAACCCTTGGCAGTATATCGGATAAGTATAAATCAGAGATTTAGCAACTGGTTGGTATTTCCACCTCCTCACTGCTGCTTGAATGAGTCTTTGAAAATTGATAACATTTTAATGTAATTTTGATTGCCTTCTTCTGGAGGTCAGTCTAATAAGTGTATTGCATAATGCCAAATTACTCTTCTCATAGGATATAATTAAAAGCACAAGCACTTAGTGTTTTTGATTAAGGGAGCTAAAAAAGAGGCGTATACTTAGATAAACTGGTAAAGTGTGGAATTTGCCCTAGACTTCAAATATGCTAATGCTTAACCTTTTCCTCCCAAGGGATGCATAGTCCTGTTTGGACATTCAGGAACACACAAGTATAACTGTGGGAGACGGGAGAGCATAGCTGCATACATTCATCCTGTGTGCATCCCGGCACCTCCCCAGGCCACTGCCTGCTGCTATCCATGTGGAGTGCTCAGGATTCCATTATACATAGGATATCTCAGTTGGCAGCGCATGAGATTCTTAAACTCAGGCTCGTGGGTTCAAGCCCCAGCTTGAGCAGAAGATTTCTCCATTTCAGGGGGTTGGACTATATGGCCCTTGTGGTCCCTTCCAACCCTACAATTCTATGTATTTGGCAGCCTGCCCCACTGCAGACATGAGTCCACCTTTTGTTTGTTTCATGGCGACACCTCAGATGATAGGCTTCAGGGTTGTGTTGCAGATGTTCTCCATCCACTCCATCACACAACACTCTGGTGCCCATTTTTCCTCCATTGCACAGCCCACACACATCACACGTGCAATGCAAGGCTGAGAAAGTGTGTGAGTTTGTGTGTAATGAATACTCCCATATGTGCTTATATTTCAAAGGCAATCATATCTGTACTGCTGTTACAGCATGGCAACGCATCCTCTAACTATCATGCTCTGGGAATTTTTGGAAATGACAACTGAACCTTGAGCATGTCCCTTTACTAGGTTAAAGTGCATATGATATGCTGGTTGAAGTGTAGGTGGGGTCCCATGAAGCAAGGCACAGTGATAACAGCAAGAACCTTTATTGAACTAACAACTGGACAACAGGGGCAAAGCAACTGCTTATATACATTTCTGAAGGCCTGGGCCACTCCCACTCACAACGTGATTGGCTGTCTAAACTCCTAAGCTGCAAATCATAACTCATTCTGAAATCATGAAATGTTCTGTGATTGGATATCATGCATCAAATCAGAACACAGGGGCTCAGAATCCTTTGTCCAGACTCAAGCTCAGGCAAACACAGATAACACTAGTGTTGTAGGGAATGAAATTGTGTAAACAGCCGCCTGTTCATTGTAATGGGTCTATGTATTTGGGGTGAAGATCTGAAGTTCTCCTCTTTAATCGTTTCTTGACTTCTAGGTATCTTCATGCCTCCTATAAATCTACTATGCCAGATGGCAGAGATCTGTTTTGCCTGAACTTTCTTCATCCCAAGCTTATTTTGCTTTAAAAGATTTCTTCAGCAGAGGCCCTTCTGCACACTGGGGGCCTATGATGTACTGCCTTTGCTGTACACACTTCCTTGAATACAGACTCCCTGGGAATCAGACAGGCCCTGCTTTCTACTTGGCTTGTATTTTATGCTGTTGACCTTGAAACAGCAATGGACAAAAGAGAGCTTGAGAAAATTCCAGTGACTTAGCACCTCCACAGCAGGCCACCAGCCTTATGATGAACAGCAAAGTGCTTCGCGCACAAAAGTAGGCCATTCAGCACACTGGCTAGTATCTGAATGCTGGGCCCTTCTGTTTTATGGAGTGGCAGGAAATGAGTTAGGTCAGCCAGCCAATCTAAATCATAGTTTGAAGGTTAGAAGGAACTTTAAAGAGCCTTCCTGGGTGCACAAACAGTATGGTCTGCTTTACTGCTCAAGAGGGCTTGGAGGGGAGCCAAAACTAACTCCCGTGGCTCTACACCATGCAAGGGAGGGAGCTCAGAAAGAAGAGGGCTTGTTTTTTGTTTTTGTTTTTGCAGACTGTCGGGTATTTCAGGGCTTTTGCAGCGTTGTTTCATTATTCCCAGTTGCCCAGATTTATTTTGTCCTGTTGGAGGCACTTACTGGGCAACAGAGGTAGATTTAATTTTAGCAGAGGCATAGATCTGGCTGTAGTTATAGCTCTATTAGTCTAAGGTGGAAAAGGGAAATCAAACCAGGTTTTCTGATTTGCCTTTTGCTTGAGAGGTTATCAGGAGGGAAATAAATCTGCTGCAATAAAATTTTGGTTCCCTGACATTCTCTTATGCAGAGAAGGCAAAGGTTGTGATTAAATACAGGTTACGCATTAAAACTTGACTGCCGAAGGTAGAGAGAGAAAGGGTGAAATTGGATGCCGAACTGCTCCCGTTGTGTGCTGGAAGGTTCAGGTGAGGGGTTTCTAATGGTCTCTGGATGGCCATAAAGGCCATCCTCTTTCTGCATTTAATTGGTAGAATATATGGTGCCACTTTAAATAATTTATGATCCTTTAATTAGTTTTGGAAAGAGATGATGAAGCCATCCAAGCATTCCTATTGCATATGATTCAAATTTGTGAGACAGTGAGGTGAAATAAAGTTTTGTGCTAAAACAGAATGCACTGATCATATCAAACTAACTGTATTTATTGTTTTTATTTTAACATTTTAATTAAAAAAAAATTCACATACCATGTTGAGGAATTGATAAATAAGTAAGTAATGTGAACCCATCTTTTTGTCTCGGAGCTATTTCAAACTTTATGAAGCTTGCGATTTTTACTCCCTTTATTCTTGACCGTATCCCTCTTATGTAATGTGGGAAGTGCAACTCATAGGTTTTGCATGCGCAAAATCCTTTGGAAGTTGCCTGAGGTTCTAGAAAAGAGCTGGAGAACCTTTGGTCCTCCAGATGATGGTGGAAAAAAAACTCCCCTCATCCCTGACCTTTGGCCATTCAGACTGTGGTTGATGGAAATGAGAGTCCAAAAGCATTTAGAAGTCTCCAAGTTTCTCATCCTTGCTCTAACATCATATCGCAAGAGAATAGCACCCCTTATTGTGAGATCCTTGCTCATTTCCTATGTAACGTTAGAACCATTATTTGTGTTTAACCCATTCACAGTTCATCTTTCGCTCTTCCTTTGGAATATACGAAATGGCTTTCTGATACTTGCTTACACTTCAGAAGAAAATGTTCCAGAAGATCTGGTCAATCACAACCAATCAGATCTTTCATTCTTGTTCTTCCTTGAATGGATTCCTCTTTGCTCCCATAGAGGTCGTCGGGTGCATTTTTGACAGCAATATCCAGCACAGCACAGTGATGAATCTCAAAACAGCAGAACGATAGAGAGATAGAGAGAGAGAGAGAGAGAGAGAGAGAGAGAGAGAGAGAGAGAGAAAGACAATCAGTCACACAAATTAGGCTTACTGGCCAACAGTCTCTATCTTGAACACTGCAGCCTACGTAGTCTATATGCATGTTTTCCAAATACTAGGAGACAGGTTGATGTAGTAACAGAGCTTTCTCAAGATTAGATAAAGGTCTCCCAGTGGCTCCCTGAAGACAAAAGTCAATAAAAGTCTGGATATCTTTGTGCACTGAAGGATATAACGGTGTGTTGTGGGTATGATAGGGGCTTTACTACCCTGAAATGTGCTAAGCCACAGGCTAATGTTCAGTTCAGAATGGGTAGCTCCCCTTCTGTAGGCAGGTAAGACTGAAGGTGATGAGTCAATTCTTTTCGTGAAGAAAACAGAGCAGTAATTTTGCTGAATTTCCTAAAGGGTATGGGGGAGGGAGGTATCATTCTTACATAAATGAAGTGCTGATATGTGTATGTATGCACAAAGATATATAGATATATCAAGTGGAGAAAAGAATGAGAAGCTGCAAGGATTTTGATATGCAGTCACCTAATAACCATTCCTGATTTATCTAACAGAGTCATTTTCCTGTATAATTTCTCTTATTCTGTGAAATCTTATTACCCTCAGTAATTCCATTTCTTCCTTCAACTAATACAGTCGTATAGCAGTTGCATATCTGAAAAATGCCAACTGGTTGAACTTTAAATTATTAATCTTAGCTTTAGCTATGCCTGTTTTTAATAGTCACTTAAAATCATCTAAAAAAGAGCACGTTGAGATAATGAGGTCCATAAATATTAGTTGCCGTTATTAATTTACACATTGCTCCTATAGATTATTTTCATCCCCCCCCTTTCCCCCTCATGTCCTTCTGATTAATCTGGGTGTGCAGAAATCATCTCTCCTCCTACACCCCCCCAAATTCTCTACCTTATAGATTTACCGTACAAAGGAAAAATAAGGTGTGCAAAAAATGATTCTGAAATAGATCAATTTTAAATGCATCTTCTTAGTACACTAAAGATAATGAAAAATACATGCAAACTTTAAAATAATTGCAGAAGAAATCATTTTTAAGAGAATAAGACTAGTATAACAATAGCACGCTAAACATTTCAGTCTTCAATACAAAACAGTTCTTTCTCATCTTCAATTGTTATACAGTCGTACCTTGGAAGTTGAACGGAATCCGTTCCGGAAGTCCGTTTGACTTCCAAAACGTTTGGAAAATAAAGCATGGCTTTGCAGCCAACCGGAAGCCGCGGAAGCCCCATCAGACGTTCGGGTTCCAAAGAACGTATGCAAACTGGAACACTCACTTCCAGGTTTTCAGCATTCGGGAGCCAAAATGTCTGAGCACCAAGGCATTCGGGATTCAAGGTACGACTGTACTGGTCTTACTACAAGGCAGGTGGGGGGCAAGAATTCCAGGTATGGCAGGTTACCCTCCTGTGTGGTGCTTACTGAGACCTTTTCCCAGAATGGCATGTGGTTAAGCCCCAAGTCATGCACCTACACCACTGTTGGTTCATAGTGCAGTGCGGTGGTGCTCACTTGACCTACCAAGTGTGTTGCTGCTGCTTAGTAGGAGGGGGGAGCTGGAGGGGCAGGTGGCAGCAAAGTCATCACAGAACAAACACATCTGTGGGAACACAGGATTGACTCTGCTGGCATGTTTGCACCATGTTAACTTTGCTGCTGCCTGCCCCTCTACCTCCTGGTAAGCAGCAGAAATAGGGCAACAAGAGGCCAGGTGAGTGTCACCACCCCACCAACCACCACTGACCTGCACTCCAAGAGAGTGTCTTTAGAACAGGGGTGGGAATTTCAGATCCAGGCACTGAAGGTTACTCTCCAGGTTCTCTGCCTGGTACCCAGTAATCTCTCCAGGCCACATACTCTCACCAGCCCTACTTTTCATCCTCCTGGAGTAGTTTCTCTCCTGCCTTGAAATCCAGTAATGCTTCCTGGATGGAGGAAAGTGAGGGATGTGAAAAGAAACTGGTCTGCTGTACAAAGGTAAAATCCACAGGTAATCCTCAGCCTGCTTTTGCCTCTGGCATACCTCAGCACTGGGATGCAGCTCTCCAAAGGTTGAATGTGGTCCTTAGACTGAAAAATGTTACCCAGCACAGTTCAGGGAGGTAGCATAGCATCACATCCTTCCCGATGCTTCTTTTTGGCACGTGACACTGATAAGCATGATACCCCTGTGCTAATAATAATGTTTATAGAAATGTGTGAGTGTGCATCCCACCCAGAGTCATACACCCACAGCTCAAAGAGTGTGTCCTCTAAGAGATGACACAGAATCTCAGTTCATCGCATCAGTTGTTTTGACAGCAAGGCAGCGTCCCAGGCCAGCAACAGCCAAAATACGTACAGATGAATAAGGAACTGGGACTGTGCACCCTAAACAAAGCATTAGGCAACTGTGAAGCACCTGGGGGATATATGTTATTGTGCGGTACACACTCACCATTTCTTATTTATGTGCGTATTTCCCTGTTGTATATTCAACGGAGAAAGGAAGAGGTTATGTTTCCCCAGAGAGTTCAACTTTAAAGATCCAGATGAGAAAATGAAGTATGGTGACCCAGGTCTACTGCTGACTGGTCTGTTCTACAATTATTGCCGTATCCAGGAGAAACCCAAATCATTTTCAGTTTTGCTTCATCAACATGAGAAAAATGATGTGCCAAAGAGGATCTGAAGTAGGAAAGGCATCCTAGGAACTGTGTGATCATTAACAACACAACATAGGATTGTTAAAAGCATCTGTGCTGAATAGGATGTAAGAGCTTCACAGACTACTAAATTCCCATTGACTTCAATAAGACACCATTTTGGCCCAGAAAGACCTGCTCCCTTCCTTGCACGCCTTTCCCCATCTCGCCTGGGAAGGTGGAGCCTTGACTTACTGCTGCTACAAAAGCGGAGGCTGCTGAAGAGTACAGAGACCACCTGAGCTGCCTCTTAAGTGAAGACCCAGGCCACTGAGTTTGAGCTTCCACATGAAGCACCATTTACAGGATTGGCAGCAACAGCAGAACACAGAACACAGAATCAGGTTTAAATAGATTAATGTTACCAAAAGAAGATGAAAAATTATTTCTGTATGCGATAACGGCGGCCAGAGTTTTAATAGTTCAAGGATGGAAACATCAAGATCTGCCGACCATTGAGGAATGGCAACAAAGATGGCAGAGTGCACAGAATTAGCCAGGCTGACAGGACGAATTCGTGAGCAGGACGACCAGACGTTCCAAAAAGACTTGAAGAAATTTATAACTCACCTTGAGAAACACTGTTTGCATATAAGAACACTGGCAGGTCTGAGATAAACCTTACAACATATAATTGAGGGAGCATTCTATATGAGATTATAGAAAAAACTATGTATAGATATGAACAGTATGCTGATATAAATCCATGTGTAAACATTATAGTGTGGAAACAAGAAAACCAGAAGAGGGATAGAGGGAAGTGGTAATCCTGAGAGTTTTAGGTTACTAATATTGTAAGAATGTATAAATATATACTATGAAAATCAATAAAAACAATTGCAATAAAAAAATAAAAAAAAATTAATGTTGCAGTTGCCTTCCTTGTCTCTAAGGAGATATAACACAGATTTTGGTTTAAGCTTTATTAAACTTTTATTCAAGCTTTGGATTATGTACTAGTCAGACTTTATTTGTGCTTTAACTGTTACAGCATAATATGTGTATTCCTAAGACTGGAAATGTGCTTTGAATCAGTTATTTAAGTTGGTTCTTTTTTTGGTGATTTAACTAAAATCCACCTGTCCCCTGTCACCTCCTCACACCTCAGTATATTTTCTCTTCTTGAATTCCAGCTTAACATTATTTAAACAGAAGTGACCCACAGATGAGGTATCAGCAGTTTGGTTTACTGGTCATTGGAAATCCAGTATATCACTAACAACTTTAGAGGTTAGGAAACAGCACTATTGATCTCCAGGAGTCTTGTTGCCAGAAATTATATTAGAAGTTTAATACTTTGTGTTCGGCTTCATATTAGTAGTGCTGCCAAGATTGATCTTTCCTGGAAATGAACAAGTCAAGTGCACTGCTGGTGCTCGGGTTTTTAATTCTTCTCTCAAAGTGATGATGAGAGAGGAGTTAGCTGCACACGACCCTAATACAGACTTGTTGACCTTAGTTAAAAATTTACTCTCTGCCTTTGCAGAACCTGCTAAGTAATCACAAGCATAAACCTTTACAATGTGTTAATTTACCTTCTTGCTCCTCCAGATGCCCTTTAAAAGGAGTTGATATGGAGTGGAAGGGTGCACTGTGGCCTTTCAAATCACAAAAAAGTGAATAGGATGAATTAAGATGAATCAGTTTATATCAGCATAATTTATTCTTATTGGGAAATACCTGGGTTTTGCAGAAATTGGAATTTATGCTGGAACATTTAAAATATCATTCATGTGGCAATTTACATATGGATGAAAAAGAATAAAAACGTTTTGATATGTTATGTCAGCATAGTACACTGCAAAGGGAAACAGATTTCAGTTTTGTGGGATCTCCATCATCCCTTTCGATGTTGATGCTCAGTGTAATGTTACAGTCCACCCCATTCTCTGCTGAGTGGTGCATGCGTAGGGTTGCCATATTTCAAAAAGTAAAATTCCCAACACCCGCAAAGTTGAGCTTTTGGGGGGAACAAACCCAAATTGTTTAGCTTTTTTGGGGAAACCTCCCCCCAATGATTTTAAGCATTTGGAGCTGTTTCTGCTGCTTTTTCCATCGTGTTGCCATACATCTGGGTTTCTCCCTGGCAAAATTCCCCCCGAAGCCATTTTTACACCCAAAAACCAGCACATATCAGGAATTTTCCTGACGTATGGCAGGCCTATGCATGCAATTTCAAGGGAATCTTGGCACTCGACCAGCGTCTGTTTTCCTTTGGGGAAGACGAGGCACGGCATAGTCTGCAGTGTCCTTGGAATATTATTTATTTACACATATTTACACTGGAAGCTTTCAACGGAGAGAGATTTCACAGCATTCACATCTCAGGAGGAGTCCATCCTTCACAGCAGCCCAGCCTTGCATTCCCAAACATCTGAATGCCTCTCTCCCAGCCTGCCTTCAGCCATCCTGCCAAGATGCTTCTGGCCTCCACAACAAAGTTCTCCTCCTACTTTCCCTACCTCTTAAGTTTCAAAAGGACACATTTTTTCCTGTGTGACATTGTGCCCCTCGTTACCCTGGCAACCTCCCTCTGTCAACTCTGCTATTTCTTCTGCTAACTAACACACAGTGGGGGAAGAAAGCACCTGTTTTAATGGCCAGGTACTTAGTTCTCCTTGTCTTCTTAATGGCATCACTATCAGCGATCTCTTGAAAAGGAGAACTGGTTCAGCCTGCATTTTAAATCTAATATCTGGCACCTTCCCTTCAATACTCCAAATATTATCTAAAGTCTGCTATTTATTGATTTCTAACATTCACTAACTCTAGCAGATATGGGTGCCCTATGGGTGCCCCAAAATCTGTTATCCCAGATCTGTAACATTATGAACATTCAAAGTTGAGCCAGTGGGTGAGGAACGTTATGGTCAGGCCTTGCATGCCTGCCATACATGTCCACACCCAATTCCTCATGTACATACCATGCATTTAAAGAACATTTAACGTCCTCCCACTCCCAAGAATCTGGGAATTGTAGTTTAAGTGTGCTGGGAATTTAAGCTCTTTGAGGGAGAGATAAAGTACAGTCCCTGGGATTTTGTGTGTGTGCATATTGGGGAACAGAGAAATGTGATTTAAATGTTCTTTAAATGCATGGTATGTATGCATTTATGCTTACACACCATGCTTTATGAACAAACAGGTATTTGAATCTAGATCTCAGGGTTTTTTATACATAGTTCTATAATTCTGTCATTCTTCAGACATTATATTTAGGGTACATAAGGAGGGGCAATGGGGATGAGTGCTCTAGCTCTTACCCTGTTGTCATTCCCATCCGCCTCCTGTCCATGCGGAGGGAAAAACTGAAGCCCTGCTCTTGTGGAGACATCTCATGTGTTGTAGAACCCTAATTCTCCAGTCTGATTGGAGGGCCAGATGTCTCTCAGCCCTTATTTATGCTGATCTAATGTGAAGGCTTATGGGTGGGAAAGTGGCTGATAAATGCTAGCAGATAGAAATTTTAGAAACAGGCTCATGCCCACACAAGAGTGGCACAAACAGTCTGGGTATGGCAAAGCCAAATATAAAAGGAGAGGGAAGTAGAAACTTTGTAAATCGGAGTTCTTCAAGGGCACAGTTCCCTCTCCTAGCTGTGAAAATTCTTCTGAAAATGGATGAGAATTCTTTTGTGGGCAAGGATTAAAATTCTTTACGTAACTTTCCCCGCTGAGATATCTAATTATACAGCTCAAGACTTATGGCAGAGCAGCTAGCTTGGGAACAGAGACTGCAACATTAATGACTCCAGTTCTTTATGTAGTATAAGAAATCATAATGGAGAATTAACAGTTTTTTTCAACACACAAGGTGAAGTCAGTATGGGGCTCCAGGCAGGCATCTGTAAGAAATTCAGTGTCATTATAAGATTGTGAAAAACTTAGGAAACGTGAGCCTGGTGAAACCATTCAGATCTATATGCAGAGTTTCAAAAGCTTGGGTGGTCCATGGGATAGAATTTTGGGCACTTTTAAAGTCCTGTGCAACCTGGGACCCAGTTATTAGCTGAAGTACCTCTTCCTGTGTGTGCATCTTCTATGCAGCCTGTTGTGCAATGATGCAGAAAAGGGCCTTTTTGTTGCTGTTGTTCTGATACCCCAACTATGGAATTCCCTTCCTCTGGACATGCGGATGATGACAAATTTGTTCAGCTTCCACCACCAAATGAAAACATATCTGTTCTTCTCGATCTCTGGAAATCATTTGATGCTGTCGGATGTTTCAGATTTTTTCTGTGCTGCTGCATTTCAATAATTTTTGGTTTTAAGCATATTTGTATTGTTTGATTGTGAACATAATATATTAGAAACGTCCTGAGATCATACTATATGATGAATGGCAAGTCCAGAAATCAGGTGACTAAATAAATGGACTATGATGCAGTACATCAGACATCAACTCTGACATATCCTATATTGATAAAACTACACATTAAAAATCACTGGATGTCAAGTACTTATAGAAAATACCCAGAAATTATTTGAAAATCATAGTCAACATACATATAAGAAAAGGGGGAGGGTTGTGTGTGTGGGATTTGTTCCAACTCTTTGTGTTTCTAACTATACCAGAATAATGGGTCTTATAAATATTTAAGAATGCATGTAAAAAATATCAGCGATTATAATGGACCTGTCAATGTGCTCCTAATGCCTCAATTTTAAAACTACACCTTCCTGAATGTTTTCAAACCCTTCACACACCAAAAACATTTTAAGAAGCCAGTCTCACCTCATCCCTCCACTTTTAATGAAGAAATTTGTATGCAGGAATGTTTTGTGTGCTGAATATATCCTTACAAGACTAAAGCAAATTTCAAATACAAATTCCTGCTGGAATAGGTTTACTGATAAAAGCCTGATGACCCCTAGGTATGGTACAGTGACACTAGCAAACTCCAGCGTAAAACTGTTCTATTGTTTAAAAGAGAATAATCCATTTCCCCCCTAAAGAGAATATGCTGCGAAAGGTCACCGCTGCTTATGATATATGAAAAATATGTCACAGAATGCATTTCTCCTTGTTGCTAATGTTGTTTTATAAGCCTGCAAAAGGCTTGCATGCATTGTTTTCATCTGGATTCCTTGTACCCCTGAAGGCATTCCCACAAACCAAGGTTTCAGTGAAAATAATGAGTAGTGGGGGGGGGGGAGAGCAAACAAATGCTCTGATCCAATGTGTCAGAATATTTGCATTATGAGAGTAATGATATATGCATACACTGCACACAACTCCGTAATAAATGCTTATTGCACCCCACCTGAAATGAAAAAAGGGCCAGTCATCTTCACAGAATATCAGCAAGAATACCATGTTAGCTGTGTTCAAAGTACCATTTCAGACTGAAGCAAGAGGAGGAGCTACATTCAGCAGTTTTAAAAGCTGATTTGTTTAAAGTTGAAGTTGGAAAGAAGAAACAATACTAAATACTGAGGGTGTCTACACACAGCAGTTTAATGCAGATTTGATGCAACCCACGCATGCATGGTTCTCTCCTTGCCCCCATTATCTGCATGAAGCCATCCTCATCCGAAAGGCCAGTCTGAACTTCCCCCAATTTAATGTGTATTTTCCTAGTCTCTGGATAATCTGTTTGGGCGGGGCAGCAATATAAAATTGCACACTGCCCAACTGCAGACACACTGGGTGTACATTGTGACATCACCATTGTTCTGGGTCATTCTTCACGTGTGTGTTGATGTTCTTGTTGGTATTCCCCTTCACACCTCCACATCTGTGTTGTCTTTAACAGGTGGCTGGATCCATGCTGTTTCCAGTGACTTCACGTTGCAAACTTAGTTTTGCTTTTAGATTCTGCTTTTGGTTTTGCAAATGGCGGAGAATGTTCCTGCTCCAGCAGCCCATTGCCTCACTCTAGCAGACATTGGGCATGGTGGCTGTGATTGGACCTTCTGGACCCTTGGTGGGATAAAAAAACAAAAACAAAACAAGAGCAGGTACATAGGAGTTACAGAAACTGAGACCCCTTGGAGCATGTGTGCAAGAGATGTCCATGTGTGGACATCATGGACCTGCAGTGTTACAGAGTGCCACAATAAAATGAAGGTGTTGAGATTAGAACTGAATGTTCATGCTACACATGACTCTAGGATCTGAATGACCTACATGTGTGCTAACACCCCACTATGAACACAGCCAATTATGCTCTGTGAGCATTGTTAACCTGTGACAATATGAGTGTAGTCAAATGCTAACTGATAGGAAAAAGTCCAGTTCCCTGATGCACCATTTATCCATGCATAGTTCTCATTATTCCTGGTAAGAATCATAAATGGGGAAAAGTCATCATGCTCTAAAAAGAACCTCATTTCTCTCCTAGTCATGTTTATTGCTTGAAGTCACCAACTAGATCAAGAGTTTCAGATTTCATTGTGTCTAACAGCTGGTTAAGCTGACAGAAGTGACACATAAAATTGTCCTCGATAAAGCTAGTCTGAGCCGAGGTATTAGCAGCCAAACCTCACCTGTTTTTCTTCACAACGGCCCTTTTCTAAATGCTACATAGCATATTTAGCCATTTCCCTCCCCAATAGATAGGTAGGTGCAACAGCTTTTGGGAACCTTGCCTTTTCTTTGTGGGATAAAGAGGCTCCCCAAGGCTCTTCAAACAACTGTCATTCACCTAATCCTTGCTGTCTTTAAATTATGATAACATTCCTGCTTGTCACATCACACAGGTCATAATGAAAGGAGGGGATTAACCTTCCGATCACAAAGGTCTATTTGCTACACCCTCAGCAAAATAATAATCATCACAAATCAAAGTAGTGTGCGTTTTAGCATGGTGCGTTCTAACAATGACTTCACTTAGCTGATGTACCCATCATGTCTTTGATCCTCCAGTCAAGTGTGAGCATGAGAATACCTGTTGTGGCCATAGTTAGGCAGGACGTCTCATTTTTAAAGATGGATTCTCATTAAAGGTCTAAACTGAATTATTCACTCTGCTTAGTTGGCTTTGATTGACATCAGCATTGTGATTTTGCATGAGAGTGGATTGTATCACAGCAACAAACTCAATCCTTCTAATGGATACAACTTTTCTCTTTTCATCTTCTTACAAGTTGCTGTTTCTTCTTTGAGGTTTTTTTTTATCCTTTAGGCTTTTTACATTACTGCATTGTTCAAGCATTTTCTGGTAATGTGCTCCTTTTTTGTCTTTGTAAAGTTTTTTTTTAAAAAATCTAATCAGCCTTGGCTAGCATTTATGAAATCTATATACTATGCAAACATTTTTTAAAAGGAGTGAAGGAAGGGGTGGCAGAGAAAGATTTAATAAAAACTAGGATATATGAATAAATTTTGGCAAAGTTCTTTTTCACAACATGTAGAAAGGCCACTGGGAAGAAGTCATTTATGAAAATCTCCCTGATTTTCCCCGCATACCTGTTTTAGGAATGTGCTCCTAGAACATTAATAAAGATTTTCATAAGTTGTTTCAATAATGGGAGGCCATTCCTGATGTTACCATTAAATATAATATACATATATTTGGAGAAGGTGCAAGTTTTGAGCTATGGTGGTGTTGCCCCACTAGGGAGGTGAAAACATGTGGCATGCCCTTACTCTCTCCCCACATCCAAATCTGCAGTTCTTTATTCTCTTGCTGTGGATTTTTATGTTCTTGTTAATAAAGTTGTTATCGTGCACACCATACCAATGTCTCATGAGTTCACACTCCTGCAAGGTGTGGGCAATAACCACATACAACATTACACCCCCAACAAGCAGCCTTTGATTTTTTAACATGCAGCCACCTGAAAGAACTCTCCTGCGCATGGTGACTCATTGCAGATGAAGCATCCAATGTTGGGAACAACTCAAAAGAAGTGCAAGTACTTACAGCTGATATGTATCATAGAATTCGGGCTATGTCAGCTCCTAGCTAATGTGATGTCATCAAACCTTTTTATATGGGTCTGTTTACACGTATTCAGGCTTGGTTTGGCCGAGGGCCGGGTGACACAGTTGCAGGAGCTGACATAGCCCGAATTCTATGATACATATCAGGGGTGCTGAGGAGTGGGGCAAGCCGCCCACAGGGGCGGGGCTTGCCGTCTGGCGGTGCACTCGCAGTGGCCATACGGATGGTGCACACGTGGCGCCCAAATGGACGGCGCTTGAGCAGCACCCAGATGGACGATGCACAGGACCATACCAATGGTGCATGTGCTCCCTTGGCCACCCTACAGCTAAGGGGGAGGCAGTGGGTAGACAGCGCAGAGCCTGTGGGTGCCCGAGATACGTGGCTCAGGCACGCTGCAGGCCCCGCGGTGAGTGCGGCCTGCCATTTTGTCATCCCCCTCAGGGTGACACCCAGGGCGGACCCCCGCACCCCCCTTCCTACGCCCCTACATCAGGGGTCTGATTCAGATGATACACCAGTTGCCCCACTTGAGTGGACTTGAGGGTGATGTAACTGCAGGTGTAACTTAGGATTTTGTCAACATCACTTCCTTTCTTTGCACATTCAGAGGCCCTGCCAGGTTCGAGGCAGCTCTGGAGAAACTGCTTTCCAATGACTCAAGTCCCCACCTCTGACTGCTTTGCTCTTACATAGGATGGAAGTTGGCTGAGGGTTCTTCCCTTTTTAAGCCTTTTAAAATAAGGGGAATGTGCTACTCAGGGCAGTGTTAGTTCCTCTATGACTGCTCTTCCCAGAAGAGATTCAGGGTGATGTGGCATTGCATCACTCCAGAACAACTGTAGGAAGTGTGGCTGGTTGCTTTCCTCTTGGAGTGGTTTCAGAGTGATGTAACATGATATCTAGTCCTCCCTCTGCTTGAAAACCTATAATGAAGCACCCTCTGATGAAATCTCTTCTACCTTTGAACAGCTCACGCAGTCAAGAAGTTCTTCCCAAGGTTTCTTCTAAACCCCTTTTCTTATAATTTGAACCGATTGGTTCAGCTTCTTCCCTCTGGAGCAACAGAAAACAAATTTGTTCCTTCATCTCTGTGACAACTTCAAATATTTGAAGATGAATACCAAATATTCTCCGGGCAAAAATCCTTCAGCCTTTCCTCATTATACTAGATCTCCAGATTCCATAAAAAGACATCACTGTACATTTCATTCTGTTGAGGGAATTTTGACTGGGAATGAACACCAAGTTCAGGGGCCTATTTTACTGCCGTAGAGTCCAAAGCAGATTGCAGAAAAATGGCAACACTAATGCTCTGTCCTACATTCAGGCATTCTGTTCTCTCCCCCTGTCCTGCCCTGTATCCACTTCAAAAACAAAAACAAACCCATGACATTTTCTCAACAAATCATTCCCCACTCCTCTGCCAACCAGATGGGAAGATTAAAATCTCATGTTTTGTTTTGTGCGAAACAAGAAGCTGCACAGAGGGTGTTGAGTCTGCTGGACCTCTCAGGGAGGTAAATCCCTCTTTAAGAATTGAAGTCTTTGCCCTGCCACAGCTTCTTGGCCAGATTACAGGGGAATGAGGTTGTGGTTGATTAGCCAACCCTGACAGGTCTGTGGTAGAGCTGGCCATCAAATCTATTTCAGAAGCTCAGCAATTCCCTTTTAATTCTGAACACGAAGACCAACCAGAGATACTCTATCTGAAACTTGATTTCAACCTGTTCTGGTTTCATGCACATGCCAATATTCACTTCTCTCTAGTGGTAATCGATAGCTGAAGGAGGAGGCGGTGGAGAAAGAAGCTCATTTACATGGGGTATTATTTATTAAAGTGTTTGTTGAACAAAAGATGTTTTGTTGGGCTTGCAACCTTCAATTATATTTATCAGCTTTAATTGCAGACAATTCTGGTCTGCATTCTAGGCAGAACTCTCCCACCAACTGCTCTAGCGCCTGCTGTATTTGCTTTTCAAATTGAATTTTTTTATATATGAAAGAGAACTGAGAAGGATTCTATTTAACACCAAGACATGCATTTGGAATGCTGATTATGTATGGTTTTTCTTGCCTTTTAGAACATTTAATTCCCTGACAAACTATAAAAGTTAGCAATAAAACCATAAAATATATCACTAATAGGCAGGTTACAGGGATCATTTCGGGGGAAAATTAGTCTCTTTTAGTTGCTTTCTCATCATTGATATGTAGAAATTAGCACGAAAGGCAAAGAACCTCAGGGATACATCCCCCCCTGCTCATACCTCCTTACATGTCTTGATTTAGTTACTTTAGCACTATTAATAAAATGCATTACTTGTTGTAAATAGCATACTAATTGATGCTAATGGGAAGACACTGTATTACAAATGGCTCACACGGTGGTATTAAATTTACTTCTACCCTCCAGCTTCACAATTTATTGGCACATGGGGCAATCTTACGCACTCATATGCTAGTTCCTGCTAGAATTATAAACACAGAGTAAGAGGTGTAAATAGCAAATAGGTTTTCTCAATTCCTATTTGCATTAATAATATTGTTTTCTGTATGTAGGAAGCATTCAACAAAACAAGGAAAACAGCATTACTGAGAATGAGCAACCAAACTATAAATACCCAGCATGGTACACTCTGAAGTACAAGCTCATTCACAGAAGCCAATGGCCTGTAAAATAAAAACCCTTGACCCTAGAAACTCAGTATGATGCACTATTGCTGAAAAGCAAAGAATGGATGTATCCATCATCCATACACCCGGCAGAGTGTTCTTGTGAAGTTCTTATGAAACACTCCCTCCATCCCACCTCTAAACTACTTTTTAATTTGGAAAGTATCCCACTAAATAATTGCCCGAACGGAATAACCTTTCCTTGTATGACAGGACTCCCTCCCGCCATGTGTGCCCCATGCCACCCCCAAATCAGCTCTGGAAGGTTGGGATAAAGCCCTGGTAAGATTTAGGCAGAGGTGTACCTAGGTTCCCTTGTGCCCTTGGCAAGGAGCTGTACTGGCGCCTCTGAAGCCAGGAGAGATGGTGGAAGTCAACAACTGAACTGGCTGTGGGGCAGGCAAGGTAGAGCTCCTGCCCTAAATTCAAAGGAGACTTACTTCTGAGCAGACATGCTTATTTATTTGTTTGTTATACTGTCCTTCATCTGAAGATCTCAGGGCAGTTCACAGCATAAAAATTCAAGATACATGCATACGATTACACTCTAAGGGCATCAGCTGTAACAAAACCAAAGTTTGACCCACAAGTTGTAAAGCAACTGCATGGCATGTAGGTCCCATTTTCAATCCCTGGCATCTCCTGGTAGAGCTGGGAGAGATCCTTGCCTTTAAACTCTTGACATGCGCTGCCAGACAGTGCAGATGCCACTGAGTTAGATGGGTGGATGATCAGACTTATTTTAAGGCAGCTCCCTATATTTCCTAAATTATTTAGAGGGGCATCCACAGATGGGGTGAATGATGAATGAGTCTCTGACACTGACATGTCATGTAGATACCCCACAGCCTGCATGTGTGATGTGAGCATGCCTTGCAGTGTGTGTGCACAGCTGCTGTGGAACTTGGGGGGGTCCGGTCCCTGCCCCTACTGACCGCGTCTGACTGTAGAATTAAATACAACCCATTGAAGTTGGCTTAAGAGGTTGGATACCTTGATTCAGGGAAAGTTCTCTAAATGCATACATTGCTGTTGACATCCATCTGTCTTGGGAGACAATAGAAGAGTGTGATAGGAAATGTCATTAACTCTGCAGTGCAACATCAGGTAAAAAGGTAAAGGACCCCTGACAGTGAAGTCCAGTCGCGGACAACTCTGGGGTTGCACACTCATCTTGCTCTACAGTCTGAGGGAGCCAACATTTGTCTGCAGGCAGTTTTTCTGGGTCATGTGGCCAGCATGACTAAGCCGCTTCTGGCGAAACCAGAGCAGTGCACGGAAAGGCTATTTACCTTCCTGCCAGAGTGGTACCTATTTATCTACTTGCACTTTGACGTGCTTTCGAACTGCTAGGTTGGCAGGAGCTGGGACCAAACAATAGGAGCTCACTCCATCACGGGGATTCAAACCACCGACCTTCTGATCGGCAAGCCTTAGGCTCTGTGGTTTACACCACAGCACCCCCTGCATCCCCCAACATCAGGTAGGTGACTACAAATTAAACTGGGTTGTCGTTTTACCAAACACATCAGTCATGTGTTTGTGTCATATGAAACACATGAATTTTACCCGATGTTGAATATGTTCCAGTGTATTTTAATTTTTGAAGTTTTGAACAGGCAACAGTAGCTTCACCATGATAATTTTCAGAATGTATTTATAATTGATTTAACAGCAGGTGCTGGGGTAATGTTAAAGTACCAATATGACCTGTTATGATTTTTTTAAAAAAATCGATTTGAACATACTCCTGTAAAATCCAAGATCAAAATGGGAGAGGACTGTTCAGCTATAAGATTTTCTTTTTGAATTTCTTGACGTTTTGTGTCCATCCAAGAGAAGTAACTTCACCAGTTTAGTAGGTCATAGTGCTCCATTTACCATTGCTAGCAACTGAACAGATTTCATATTGAATCATATAAGCATGCGTCTGTCAGGAGAAATTCACATTAAAATGCTGGTGAATTTTCTGGAGGACTTTCTTTTTAAAAATAAATAAATAAATCACAAACTGATGCAGGAATGCGGAGAACTGAAAAATTAGAAACTGAGAACAACTGAAATGGACAGATTCACCCCTTCCGACTTGAAACTTGCTCCAGCTGGTCAACGTGATTTCCTGCTGAGTAAGGATGCCTATAGCTTAAAGCAACTTCATAGATGTTCTCCCTGAACTTACAACAATAACAATTAATTCCAGTGGAGGGGGGCCAGGGGGCTGTTTGCAGAGGTATGAAAATACTGTAAAAAAACAAGAATGAAGAACAAAAGCCCAAAGGGGCAAAATCTTCATAATGTAGGCTAATAATAGTTGAGCATGCTCAATAGCCACAGAATGTTGATGGTTAGATGGAAAAGGGAAATGGAAGCAGGAGAAGCAGGAGTGGAAAAATAGGAGTATCCTGTGGGAGAGTGTGGCTCGCTAAAATCCTGAATAGGAGTCCTCCACATTGCAAAATTTTGATGAAGAGCTTCCCCCCCAATCTTCTAATATCAAATATGAAAATGTATTCGAAGTACTGTACCTTTATGAGCTCCAAATGTCCTTTGCAAGCATCAAGTTTGCATCTTCAATAGTTCCCATCTAGCTAAAAATGTAAAGAAATGTTAAGGGGGGGGCACCCAATATCTATCATACCTATAGCTGAATGTCAACACTGATTTTCATATCGCTTACATCACAAATTATCAAATCACAGGCCAAATAATGTGGTTATATTGAAATGTGATATGCTCTACAATATCTCCAGCACACTCTAAATCATTATGGACAGTTACAATTACAACCTGAAGACAGAGTAAGAGAGAATGATTAAGGCCACATGCAAAAATCAAGACACAAATATGTTTGAAAGGTAGATGTCAGAAACCATTTAGTTGTTTGGTTTTTCCTTCTTGGTGCCTAATGGGCTGTGGACTCTGAACTAAACCATTACCTGAAACTGGAGGAGGATTTGTGCAAAAACCTCACCTGCCAAAGGTCACGTAAGAAGACATTTAGACAGAAGCATCTTGTATACCATAATGCAGAATGTATCACTCTCAAACCTAATCCATGTGCGTAACACTCTTAGGCAAGCAGAGGTCATGCACCATCTGTATTTGATTGAATAATGTTCTATGAAAATCAACAGGCATGGGGCCTACCAAAAAGTCATCAGAATTTTCATTACAATTAGACAGATGGCCAAGGAATCAAATGAAGAGACTTTGAGTGATGGACACTGAATCAATAACATCTTTCTGGACTTCATTTGATTTATCATTGTCGACGCAGTGGAATTGATTTATGTCTGCAGCTTTATTTTGGTAAGTTAATGATAGCTCAACTATTCCTAAGTCACTTTCCCCCCTTTCTCCTGGGGCTTTCATCCTCCTCCCTCCTCAATTAAATAGATACAAGCTTATATAATGTGCATTTTGTTTCCTAAGTAATTCTGGGCAAGATCCTATAGCCCTGCTACATGTGTGAACCTCTTCATCAAGTAATTGCTATGCAACAGTGTCTTATGTGTGTTTTTGTATGTAAGAGATGCAGAATTTCAGTCTATTTTCAGGTAATGGGCTCTATGCAACACTGTAGCTTCACTGTCACAGCAGACTTCTGTGAGTGCAATGGAACTTCCTCTGCCTCTCCTGCCCCCTTCAGCCCACCTCAGAATCGGCTCTGGAGGGTGGGGACTCTTTAAAGCAAGATTTGGGAGGTGCATGGAGGAGCACTGGTGGAGGAACAGGGGTGGGGGGGAAGTGCACTGCCCCCGGCATCATGATTCTGGTGGGATGCCATCGTGACTGCCCTGGGACGTGCACCAGCCACACCCATGCCTGCTCTCCGCCCCCCTGCCAGAGGTTGAAGCTCTGCCACTGTGGGGGAGGTGCAGAAATTGAAGTCCCAATGCACGAGTGCTGGATACAATCCAATATTTATTTCAAATATGGATGAAACAATCAGATTTACAGTACAGTTTTATACAAATGAAGCAGGGATGCATGAATTTGTCAATTTCATTTCTCATTTTTCCCAGTCTTAAGTTCAGTTCTTAAAATTTCTGCATATGATTAATATAGCTATATGAAATTCTTATGAAAATTCCCTTCAGTGTACACTTTTCCTACTATACACATTTTCAATGCTATTTTGCCTAACGTACACATTTTTGCAAGCAAACTTCCTTTATTCATGTCGTTTTATACAATGATATGTATTTTACCATATTTTCACTTTCCCATAATATATGCCTTGTTGTATTATTATTTGGTTGCAGAACTGCATCACAAAATTCGGAGAAGTACAGATTTCAAAGGATACCTTGGTTTTGTGCCATACATTGTTTCAAAAATTGTAGATTAAGTAGGTTCTCATTAAAATTCAAATCAAACTGAATTCCTTCTCCACCCCTTTCCCCAAGTCCTATCATGGGATCGCCATAGTTAGCCACCTCCTGGCAATGCATTAAAACTCTAATTCAGTATAGCAGACAAACATTTTTTTCTAGAGCAGAATAAATGTGCAATATTAGCCAAATTATATGAGATTAGTTTACTAAACCAATTACTGAGATTAGTTCAAACAGGCTACTCATCTGTTCACCGGAAAATTCATATGCAAGGTACATGGGCTGTCAGACAATTATGGATTCTAAATTCTCCCTTTTGAGATTTCTAGTCATAAGAGATTGAGTTAATAACAGAGACAGAAAACCACTTTAGAGGTAAGCATTACCTAAAGGGAGAATTGACCTTGCAGGTACTTTGCTCTTGACTGCACTTCTGAATATTCAATGCCCAGTACAGTCCACTATGTACTGATAATGCCGTCCTCTCATGGTGTGTCAAGTACAAAATAACAATCGGCATTTTAACATAGTTACTTAATAAAGTAAATACTCATTTCCTGCTTGGGAGATCAACTCAAGTGATATTTAAAAAGCATGTTAAACAGTAGTGTAAAAACTTTTGGCTTATTGTTTTTATTATAGCACTGTGAAATGGGTGATTTATCTTTATTACAATGGAGCCAAGTAAATACGGTATGGGGAAAAACTGGCAGATTTTATTCTAATGAACCTATTAGTCTTCTCATTCCAAAAGTACTTCTTAAATGAGTTTTTGAATCTGTTTAAACTAGCTGTGAGCCAACCCCCCTCTCTGTGTGTGTTTATGCTCATTAACATTTTTATTCTCTAAAAAAAACGCATCACCACTTTTCAGTGCCTGTTCAGGGAAGGGCAGGAAATAACAGCAAAAAGATTTGCAATTATTCCATGCCCAATACCTACTTAGAGGGAGGACAAAACTTCCTACTTTCAATGTAGGTCAGCTTTGTGATGTTGTAACCCTAGTAAGGTTGATGGCCTATGACTCTAGGGAATAAAAATTAGGATGCACAGTAGACTTTGCAGATGTGGAAGAAAATATCTAGCCCTACATACAGCAGATTCTTGGTTCCTTTCATGAAATCCCTTCTGTCCATCTCATTCTATAAGTCAGTAAAATAAACAAGTCCAAGAATCAATTTGCCTTTAATTCAGGGCATTATGAAATACCGACTTGACGAAAGGAATGGATTTGCCAGGTGAATTCTTGAATCTTTATTTCCTTCTCAATTTTTTTAAAAATACTATTTTTCTCAATACAAATCTTCTTTTTAAAGGGTGTTGGGTAAGCAATGTTGGAAACACATATTTGCATATCACATTTAATGTAGTATGTTGTCTTTTTCACTTGGACACAGAATAAATATAATTTTTGTAAAGCACTGCAAAATTTAAAAAGAACCATGCAAAGGAAAAGAGAGAGAACATTTCAGACTTGTGATCCCATTTGGAAATATATGGCAAGGAATCCCTTTATGCAGTGAAGCCTTTTCAGACCACTTACTTCAAGATCATCTTTCTCTTACACCTTCATGAAATTTGAAAATGTAGCTTTGTGGTTTGATGGGTAAAAATACATTTTGAATTTTTCAAACTGAATCACTACTGCAGAAGACTCCCCCTGCCTTGCCCACATATGGGAAGTTATTTCAGATTGCTTGTGGGGGTGGGCTGTCAGTGAGAAATGAATGTCGGCAAGTAGATAGCTCTTGACAAACTCCTGTTTGTTAAGATTGTTCTTATGTTCTTTTATGTACAAATTCCTTAGGGAAGAGAGAGGCAGATGGATGCATTTTTTTAAAAAAAATACAGTCATATCTTGGAAGTCAAATGGAAACCATTCTGGAAGTCCATTCGATTTCCAAAATGTTCGAAAACCAAATTGTGGCTTCTGATTGGCTGCAGGAAGCTCCTGCAGCCAACTGGAAACCGCGGAAGCCCCGTCGGACATTCAGGTTCCAAAGAACATTTGAAAACCGGAACACTCACTTCTGGGTTTGCGGCGTTCGGAAGCCAAAATGTCCAAGTACCAAGGCATTTGGGATCCAAGGTACGGCTGTAATGAACAAAATTGGGAATTCATACAAATACTAGAATATCAGAGGTGGAGGAGTGAGACACCTATGCCCCCCAGATGTTGTAGGACTCAGACAAAGCCAACTCTATTAGCCTTTACCATTGGTCCATGATGGTGAGAGATGTAGTCCAACAAAGGCCACCAGTTCACCACCACTATGAACCAACCAGAAGAACCCTGCTCCTCACCATTTCTTAAGCATCGCCAAGGTTCTTAGCAAGATTGGTATCACATCACTTCTGCAACCTCACATTCAAATGATGAAAGTTTGGCCCCAATATTCAGTGCTGGTCTTGACAGAAGAGGAAAGCTGAGCCCAGTTTGTCCAGTGAGGAGAAATCCAGTTTGCGTATATAGTTGAAAATACAGGCAAAACTCACGCTTGTAAATGCTTCCACCTTTGCAATTACAGCCCTGATTACGGGGAAAAACTTTGAACTTGCTATAACAAATGTTTATCTTCCCCCTGGAGGCAACATTGCAGACTTATACAATAAATGGGGAATCTTGGAGGAACATCTTACGCTCTGTCACTCCAAATACCCCAATATACCCAATGTTGTAGCAGGGGACTTCAATGCTCGCATTGCAACAAACTGGGAGTCCTTAATCAAAGCCAAATGGTGGATAAGCCCAGAATTCATTAATGACCTCTCCCTCCATAATCAAAGACTTTCCAAAGACAAAAGGGTAAATGAAGCAGGAACCCTTCTTTACCAATTGGTACTACGTCTAAACTTAGTGATTCTAAACGGGAACTGCCCGCCTGACGTACCGGGTGAGTTTACACACATAAGCTCCTCTGCAAACAGTGTCCTGGATTATATGTTAGTATCTCATGACATATTCCCCAAATTTTCCCACTTTAAAGTTGAAAATATTCATCTGAGCGATCACCTACCGTTGGTCGCCACAATGACTATAGACTGGACCCCAGATGGAGATAGACACCCAACACATTTGATTACGAACTCAGCATTGCAAGTCAAAAGTATAAAATGGTCTGAACTACAGGCCCAAAAATACTCAGCATATTTCCAACAACGACTAAAACAAGCATACTCAGGCTTAATCGAGGATTATTACGATCATGATCAAACTCTAAGACTATTCTCGAACCTGTCGGAAGATCTAACGTCTTTTTTCTCTGTCCCGACGCATAAAATAAATCGAACACAAAGGAAGATAGGTGCACTGTGGTTCAATAGTGCTTGTAAACAGGCTAGACAACTTCTTGGTAACATATACAAAGAGTATAAAGCCTCCGGGGCAACGGTCCTGCCAAAAGAATATTTCCAAGCAAAATCGGCCTACAAGCAAATTCAAAAGGGAGCCAGACAGGAATGGCAAGCGAATCAATGGCGGGCAATCATAGAAGCCTCATCATCACGGAACTCCAGACAATTTTGGCTCCTGGTAAATAAAAGAACTAAAAGATACCCTTTAACTATTATCCCTGCCCCGGTTTGGGAATCTTACTTAAAAAACTACTTTGCCACAACTGACTGTACTGTTAACACAAGAGATGAATCTCAAGATCAGCTTCCCCTCTGGCCCCCCACCGATCCGGAAGACATCCATGACTTGATCGTTAAACTTAAAACAGGGAAAGCGCCTGGACCAGACCTGATCCCGGCAGAAGCTATAAAATACCACGCGGACTGGTGGGCCAAAGCCCTGGCAACCATCTTCGATGCCGTTAACAACTCTGGAATGATCCCGGAAGTATGGAAGGACGCTGTTATCGTTCCAATCCACAAAAAGGGCTCACCAGATGACCCGGGGAATTACAGAAATATCAGTCTGCTCTCAATAGTGGGGAAACTATATGCCCGCTTCCTGTTAAACAGACTTATTCAATGGGCCGAAGAGAAAAAAATAATTGGGCCCGAACAAGCTGGATTCCGCCCAAAACAGTCAACAATAAATCATATTCTAATTTTACAGCATCTTGCCTGGAAATATTCCACCCCAAAGGGTGGCCAACTCTGTGTGGCATTCATTGACCTAAAGGCAGCATTTGATAGTATCTCCAGGAGCATCCTCTGGGAAAAACTCACCCGCTGGGGCATCGACAGAAGGCTTCTCTGGCTAATAATCAAACTCCATGAGAACTCAGCGGCTAGAGTGAGACTCACCCCGGAGGGTGATCTCACCAATTCAATTCCCATTAACAGAGGTGTCTGACAGGGTTGTATATTGGCTCCATTCCTGTTTAATTTGTTCATAAGCGACATGAGGACTCCCCTATTAGAGGCTCAAGAAAGGATTCATGCACCCCGCCTAGCACTTTATCGCTGCCCTTTGTTACTATATGCGGATGACGCTGTCATCCTTTCTTTTTCTAGAGTAGGTCTTATGAGGGCCTTAAAAATTTTTGGATCATATTGTAATGCAAATTCCCTTACAATCAATTATGAGAAATCTAAAATTCTAATTTTCTCAAAGAGCCGGAAACTCCATAATTGGAGAATTGATGGGAGAGTCATCGAACAAGTCTATAGATTCCAATACTTGGGAGTTTGGTTACAACATAACCTTAGATGGAAGGCCCATGTAGCCTATGTTACAAATAGAGCCAAAGCTATCTCCTTGGCGATCTTGCGATTTTTCTTCACCGATGGGGCCCTTCATATCCCATCGGCGTTGAAAGTCTTCAAGGCCAAGGTGATTCCGACAATTGCTTATGCCATCTCAATTTGGGGGACTTTTGTCAACTTATCCCACCTAGAGGTTATTCAAAATCAGTTTTTAAGAGGGATATTGAAACTGCCCAACTGTGTAAGTAATACAGCGCTACGCATGGAACTTAATATTGTATCCCTGGAAAACGCTCTGTGGAAGCACATACTTTGTCACTGGTTATCTCTATGGCACAATCTCCCAAACTTGTACTTGATACAATGCATGTGGAGAGATGATTTCCAGAGCCCATGGGTAAAAAATTTACAACTGAAAATTACGGCAATGGGAATCTCCCCATCCAAATTACTAGAGCAGGATATAGTTCCAGCTAAAAGAACAGTAACCTGTAAACTAGAGGAGATGGACTTGCAGCAGAAAATGGTCTTGGGCAATGGTACCTGCTCACCTCTAAACCTTGGTTTATTACCCCTCTTAAGGCTCCCAAACTATTTGAATTCCTTAACTTCTTCGGCTCATAGATATGCTTTTGTAAAGGCAAGATTCAACACCTTCCCATCGAACGTGCTGAGAAATAGATTCTCCAATGGACAGATATCGCTCTTATGTGATTGTAATTGTGGGGCACCGGAATCGTTGCATCACATAATTTTTGATTGTGCATTTCATTCATCGGCCAGGAGCAAGTTTCTTGCTCAATATCTAAAGGGAATTGCCGATGATACAAATGAAGCCAAACTGAGATATCTACTAAATGATGATGACCCCTTAAGATCACTCATGGTTGCCAGATTCTTGATCAGCGTTCTATCCCTAAAGAAGAGAAACGGACTCCTGTGCGGCTCGGATAATCCCTCTAAACTATGATCTATGTTTTAGGATGTAATTAGGTGATATCACCATTGATGTCTTCTACTAATTTATGAGTAGAGGGCGATGTTCATGTTACAAATTTAGTGTAATGTATGATGTTGGTCTTTTGTTTTATTTTGCTTTGGTTCTTGTCTGTTTTTTGTAAGTTTTGGCGGTTTTAAAATTGGAGTTTTAAGTACATTATGTTGGTATGGGAAACTGTTGTGTGATGGGCCAATGGCCGTAATAAAGTTCAATACAATTCCTTTGCGTATATAGTTGCCTGCAGAGTTCCCACAAGAGCTGGATCTTCAGTTCTGCTGAAAGAAGTAAAAATTCTCCATACCTGGGCCTTCTGATATTTTCTGGTACATCCTAAACCCCCAGGTGCTTGTGACAGTTGCCTATATTAGCAGCCACGTCCACATTTTAAATTGGGGTCCGTTGCAAGGCTACTTGCAATGCCGTAGCTCATGGGTAGGCAAACTAAGGCTCGGGTGCCAGATCTGGCCCAGTCGCCTTCTAAATCCGGCCTGCGGACGCTCAGTGTGTTTTTACATGAGTTGAATGTGTGCTCTTATTTAAAATACATCTCTAGGTTATTTGTGGGACATAGGAATTCGTTCATTTTTTCCCTTCAAAATATAGTCCAGCCCCCCACAAGGTCTGAGGGGCAGTGGACCGACCCCCTGCTGAAAAAGTTTGCTGACCCCTGCTGTAGCTTCCATGGGAGGTAAACCAGAGCAAGCTCTCCTATTTCTGAAGTGGATCTTTGCTTAGTGTGCTGCCTGAAGCGCGCATTTCACTTGTAGCATCTTGACACAAATTCCCCAAGACATCAAAGTACATGAGAGTGATGGCATGTGCCAATTTATATAAAAGAAGCAAAGTTAAAGTGATTGCACTCTAGCTCCCCGCAAGTTACAGTGACAGGTAAAATGAGGTATAACCATTACCCACATTTTAAAAACAGAATACCTTATTGAAACATTATTCTGTTGAATAGGAAGGCAATCCCCAAACAGCAATTGGGCCATTAACCATAGCCTTTTCTGGATGAGCTGCTGCAAATAATGTAAATGTTTATTAAGCACTTAACAGCCAGATTTTGGGGTGCTGTTAGGTATTAAGAGCCTGGCACGGGATCTGTTAAAATGGAATTGTTCCACTGTTTCCATTGGGATATGCATCAGGTTGTAATAATCCAAGATAGATTGCAAAAGTAAAGCCAAGCTAAACAGCACCACCAAATATCCCATCAAGCCAAAATGCAAAATGGTCTAATTCTGTATCTTGGAGGAATGGTGTTTACTGCAGATGCAGTAAATGAAACAATGAATGAAAGCCTGGTCTCGTTAATCTGCATTTAGCAGGTAATGCCATTTTACTAATATTGCCAGAAGTAAAAGGCAGCAGATTAATGCACAAAGTACCTTGATAAAACTGGTTTGAATTTTGTAAGAGAGTTTGGCTATTAAAAGCATGGGAACAAGAGTTCCACTAAACAGTGCTGTAGTCTGCTTCCTTTTCCTTCAGGGCAGAAGAATGGCTCCTACATTACCTTAGTAGTGTGGCTTCTGATTTTGCATAACACTTTTGCACACAATTCCAGTGACTTACATCAAGCCTTGCATAGTGGAACAAATGCTGGAGCCCATAGCTATGGGGGACCCACCAGGGCTGAGAAATTATCCTTTTAATTATATTATTATTATTAGTTAGTTAGTTTAGAAAATTAGGGATTTCTTAGCATAGAAATCAGGGGGATCAGGATTGGGCCAAAGCATGTGTTGGGGGTCCTAGCAACATCCTAAATATCTTTGCAGAAGCTTACGAAAAGTTTGGCCTATCACTCAACATCCAAAAAACAAAAGTGCTGCACCAACAAGTACAAAATAACCCCTCTGCAGCGCCACAAATCCAACTCAATGGTGTAACATTGGAAAATGTTGATCACTTCTCCTACCACTTATAAACGCCATCTCCAACTCCTCGAAAGATTCCATCAATGGTGTCTCCAAAAAGTTTTACACATCACTTGGGAAGACAGGTGAACTAATATCAGTGTACTGGAAGAAGCAAAGATCACCAGTGTTGAAGCAAAGATTCTTCAACATCAACTTTGTTGGACTGGTCATGTTGTATGGATGCCTGGTGATCGTCTTCCAAAGCAACTACTCTATTCTGAACTTTAAAATGGAAAGCGTAATGCTTGTGGTCAACAAAAGAGGTTTAAAGACTGTCTCAAGGCAAATCTAAAAAAATGTAGTATAAACACTGACCACTTGGAAACACTGGCTTGCTAGCGCTCCAGTTGGAGAACAGCCTTTACCAAAGGTCTCATGGGCTTTGAAGACACTCAAACTCAGGACACAAGGGAGAAACATGCTAAGAGGAAGGCACGCTTGGCAAATCCACACCGTGATCAACTCCTGCCTGGAAACCAATGTGCCCGCTGTGGAAGGACGTGTGGATCCAGAAATGGCCTCCAAAGTTACTTACGGACTCATTGTTAAAACCGTGTTTATGGAAGACAGTCTTACTCGGCTATGAGTGATTGCCAAAGAGAAAACAGCACAATCATTCTGGCATTTCCTTGTCCCATTTCACAAGGGCAATGGGAGTAGGCAGTGAGGCAAGCTGTTGGTGGTCAACTTGGCGCTCACCAAAGAAATACTAAATGGAGTGGTTTCAATACTATTGTAATTTCCCAGGTGAGAAGAGGAATGGGATGGAGGGGGGTAGCTTGCCCAGGGCCTCCTTAATCCTAGTGCTGGCCCTGATTCATCTCATGGGACAAGGATAAGGGCTTCAACACCACCAACAGGACAGTAAGGACCTTGAAATTGGAAGCATGTTTTAAAGAATTACCATAAGAAAGTTGGAAAAGCCTGAAAGCAGATTTGGGAAATAATGTTCCATAGTACTAGAAAAGGACCTGGAGGAGTTTTTGTAATTTGTTTCGTTTGCATTTTGCCTGTATGCTTTTGATGTCACAACAAATTGCAGCATGTGGAAGTGATACTGATTAGAACTGTGGCATGTGAAAGATGGATTAATTCTCCCCCATGTCCTTGTGCTGAGGTCTCACTCTTGAATCTCCTCCTGCCATCATTGCTGACATTTTTAAAGAAAGAAATGTGTTAAATGCACTTTGGCCTCACTGTATTTCAGGGATCCTACCTAGGTTTGTAGCAATAAACCATGCTTAGTGCAACACGTAAGAAACCAGAACCACATATACCTATTTCAGCAGTTTAGACAGAGAGCAAAGAATGTGTGGTATGTATAAAACATACAATTGAATCTGTACTCTATCATGTCTAAATAAAATGTCACCAAGTCTCCTTTGCACAAGTGTCCTTTTCCAAAAAGTAAAATACAATTTTCATGGGACTAATAATACAAAGAAACGAGGTTAGGGAAAAATTCCCAGGCCCTATTGATACCAATAACTGACTTCTGAGGAATTCCATTTTCCCATTCTCCCGTGCTTGCCTTTAAAGTGTTTCTCTGCTTAAGTCGGTTATGATATACTGGGCAAGAGATTTGGGTTACAATATACAACTAGCTGATTGGGAAAAAGTGTGGAATGAAAATATGAAATTTACTGCATGTTCGGCGATAAAGGAAAATATTATGAAAATGGTTTATAGATGGTACATTACACCGGTCAAGTTAGCAAAAATGTATAAAACATGTAATAAGTGTTGGAAATGTAAAGAAAAAGAAGGATCTTTCTTTCATATGTGGTGGGAATGTAAGAAGGTTAAGGGTTTCTGGGAAATGATATATAATGAGTTGAAAAAGATGTTTAAATACACATTTGTAAAGAAACCAGAAGCCTTTTTGTTAGGGATAACAGGAAGAGAGATCAACAGAAAGGACTATAAACTTTTTCAATATGCAGTAACAGCGGCAAGAACATTAATGGCCCAAAAATGGAAACAACAAGAACTACCGACACTCGAAGAGTGGAGAATGAAACTTATGGACTACGCAGAACTGGACAAAATGACTGCGAAAATTAGATATCAAAAGGATCACAAATTCATCGAGGACTGGGGAAAGTACACGGATTATCTGAAAAGTATATGTGATGTACAGACAACGTTAGTGGGTTTTAAAGAAGCTTTGTGAAGGTTAAAGACGTACTGTAAAAGAAAAAATAATCTGATAAGTGAGCACTAACCGGCAGTATGAGAAATGGAAAATGTGTAATGAATAGATAATATGGATGATTGGTGGAGGAGCTGGTGGAAGTACAAAAAATGTGAAACATGAGATTAGGATGTGCTGAATAATTTGTAAAAGAAAATTTAATAAAAATTTATATATAAAAAAAAAATAAAGTGTTTCTCTGCTAATTAAGTAAAGCTATGTTACTTTACTATTTTGTTTGAACAAATTATTGTACATTATATTTATGAATAAGCCTAGGAAATATTCAGCAGTTCCATTGTGCCCTAACAGGAAAAAAACATTGCCATTGGTATAACATGTGTGTGGTCCCCTTTTGTTTAATATTAAGTTGAATGTTTTGAAGCAAAACTGGGGCCCTTGGGTGCTGTTAAAGCCTGTAGTATGATCCCAAGGGAATCAACAATTTTAATAACCAAATTTAGAGCTTTTTTTTGGTTGTTTTTGGTCCTTTCTGTGTAGGCAGCCATCTGGAGCCCATATGGAATTGAAAACGTTTAGTTTTTAGCTTCAGAAATAATGAATACATGGGAATTCCATACTGAACTACTTTCCAATTGAAATCTTAGGTTCTTAACACACTGGTTTTAGCTTCCCTCCATTCAGTGGATTTCACACACACACACAAAATGGTTGATAACTATGACCTAGCCAATATAATTTTAGGCTCAAATAAGGTGTGATGCAGAATATGTCACATGGAAGGGGTCACAAGCACTGTCATATGGAAGATGGAGCAAGCTTGTTTTCTCCTGTTCTGGAGGGTAGGGCTCAAACCAATGGCCTCAAGTGACAAGAAAGGAGATTCTGACTAAACATACCGAAAAACGTTCTGACAGTAAGGGCTGTTCGACAGTAGAAAAGTCTTCCTCGGGAGGTTGTGGACTCTCCTTCCTTGGAAGTTTTTAAGCAGAGGTTAGATGGCCATCTCTCATGGATGCTTTAGCTGAGATTCCTGCATTGCAGGGGGTTGGACTAGATGACCCTTGGGTCCCTTGCAACTCTATGATTCTGTGTGTTCCAGCCTTTGCTCGGTTGCTGCTTGGTGTCATGCATGGCGTGACTTATCATTCTGCAAGGATCCATGCGATTGTCTGCTGCTTGCATGGATGCCACAACACAATTTTTCTTCTTTGTGCTAGACATTTTTTGTTGTGGTTTTCAAATATTTGAGAGGGGACCAGGGCCGGATTTAGGTTTGATGAGACCCTAAGCTACTGAAGGTAAAGGGGCCCTTTATATGTCAAGCTGTCCTTTGTTAACAACAAATTGTCACTGTTTTTCGTGTTGCCAATCGGAAGGTTGGCGGTTCGAATCCCTGCGACTGGGTGAGCTCTCGTTGCTTGGTCCCTGCTCCTGCCAACCTAGCAGTTCGAAAGCACATCAAAGAGCAAGTAGATAAGTAGGTACCACTCTGGTGGGAAGGTAAACAGCGTTTCCGTGCGCTGCTCTGGTTCGCCAGAAGCGGCTTAGTCATGCTGGCCACATGACCCGGAAGCTGTCTGCGGACAAATGCTGGCTCCCTCGGCCTATAGAGCGAGATGAGCGCCACAACCCCAGAGTCATCCACAACGGGACCTAACGGTCAGGGGTACCTTTACCTTTACCTATATGCTATATGGTAATTTATGAACCTAATAGGTATCTAAAGCCATTTGCACATAACAAAATATGTATTTTATTAAGTAATTGTTGAACTGAAATACAATTAAGAAGTATATCAATAGTGAAATACAACTCAGAAGAAGTATATTAATAGCTAGCAGGCTGTTACTGACATCATAGTAGCCTACACAACACAAAACACTGTTGCTGTATGTAGGTTTTAATTTATTTGTTTTTTATCTTACATTTTGGAAATGTACATCCAGTTTTTTCCCTTTAATTTTTTTGGGGCCCCCAAGAGAGTGGGACCCTAAGCTATAGCTTGTTTAGCTTATATGTAATTCCAGCACTGCAGGGGACAGTCAGGTGCTTAAAACAACTGAAGAATCAGAGTTTAATGGGATTTGGATATATAATGATTGAGAGACTTTTTGTTTTGAGTATAAAGAACCTAAACCTTTGTTTCCACAGATGAACTAATGTGAAAAACCTCTTAGAACAATGTTCTAAGCAGAGATTTTTTACCCCAGGCAGTAGCTGGATTTATCTGAAATTGTTTTATATATGCAGTTTTTCTTTTTATATATAATTGTTTCAATTGCTTGTATATATGCATTTTTTTAATTTTTGTGTGAGATCACTTCAAGATGAAACAATTCATAAATGAAATATTTAAATAGCAACAACATTGAGATGAATTCTAGCCTTAGGACAAAATTGCACATGTGAATAAATAGGATTGACCCACGTGAAGTAAAAATGCCTACAAAAACTATCTTTATCCTGATGTCATCATGTTGTGGTGATCTGCCAGCAGTGGTCACTACTGTGAAATGGGACAAAGGAAGGCACAGTTTCGTGGCAGACATCAGAACTTGTCTGATTTTATTACTTATTTCAGAATTTCAGAATGCAGCAGGCATCATGCAGCATGAAGCTGCCATATCAAAGCATGTAGCCCAACCTTTATAGTGAATAGTCCAGTGAATTGTTATATAAACCAAAATCTTCCCTCCTTTTCTCTCCCCTTGCTCATATTTTGAGTTTGACATAGCACTAGACTGGGACAGTATTTGGTATAACAGCTTAATTCAAGGTTAACCCTCTCTCTTTTTTTGCTCCTAACATGCCATATTGTGTATTTCTTCAGAGCCAAGGTGTCATTTATTCCTTTTGGAAATCTGTCCAATACTTCTAAAGGGTTAATGCTGGCTGCTCTTTCAAGTCCTTTAACTGTAAAACAGGTACGTTGGGGATGGGGGTGGAATAGGTCTGTTTCAGTAGCTTACGGGCAAGTAACTCTGATTAGGGATTATATTTCTGATTATCCTGTTGATTTAGTTAGAATAAAAGCATCAGTGACATTGCCAATGACCCAGATGTCTGAAAGAAGAAGAAGAAGCTAGGATTAAGCTATTGAGTCCCTTACCTCCAAATCCTATAATATTACATTAACGCAGACTCAGAAGCTGTGGAATTGGATTTAAATCTACCACTTGAACCCCTCCCGTAATCTCATTTTGCACTTTGAGTGGTGAAAATAATGGGGATGCAGCTGCCACAAAAAGTGGCTGTGTGAGCATTTTTCACATTAGAAAGACTTTCAATAAAGTAAAAGGGCTTTAAATGCAGAGGCATTTTCTCTTACATTCTTCCTCCCCAGATAACCACGAGTGCTATACAAAATAGAATAACAGGCTGTAGCCAGGCACCTGGGACACAGAGGACTTAGTTTTCTGCCTAGAAGACTAATATGTTTCAGATAATATGGATCCGCTAATGATTGATGGTGTTGCCTGCTACATTTGTGCTTAGTTTCAGTTTCTCTTTTGCACATTCAGCCAGTGGTTGTTGTGTTGTTGTTGTTGTTTTTGCAATGATCAGAGGTAACAAGCAAGTTTGATATAGTGCCTAGGCTTGAGAGTGCTTAGCTGGGTGTGGGAAAACCATGTTCTAATCACTGATTATCTATGAAGCATGCTGAAAAGCCATGGGCAAGCCAGTACCTCTAATCCTAACCTACTTTTCAGGAAAGATGCAAGGCAACCGTGCAACTCTGAGCTTATTGGAGAAAGCCCAGGTCAGAACTGTTATGCACACAAACACACATCCCTTCACTATATTACTTTTGGTGCCTGCTGAGGACATTCTTATTTAAACAAGCCTACCCAAATGTTTAGAAAGTTTGTAGGAGTTTTAATTTGTTTTAGTCTACTTCATTGCAATGTTAACCTTCTGTATGCTTCAAATTATGGTTGTAATTTTTTTTAGTGATGATTTTATTGTTTTATCTTTTTTTGTAAACCGCTTTGAGGCTTTTCTGCAATCAAACAGCATATCAATTTTATGAAATAAATAGCAGCAGAGGTTTTGCCTGATTATAAATTTATTTATATGATTCATATTAAGTGAGTAACAAAGTGGAGATTAGAAGACATTTAATGAATATAACCAACTCTAAACTGTAATACAAACCTGTTCAACGGTTGGTGGTATTATTTACATTGCATGAGTACAGACTGTTTCTTGGGATGGGTATATAAGGCTTGTTTGTTATAAGTATTTTAAAAAAACTGAAAATAAAACAAACAAAAGATATCTCAGAGTTTTCAAATGTCCACAAAAGACACCTGGGATTATCAACGCTCACATCCCAGGACCGTCAACAAATGATAGAATATGACTGTGTACCTCATGCGGCGGGGGGTTAAGTGTGAGAGCCAGTGTGGTGTAGTGGTTAAGAGCGATAGACTCATAATCTGGTGAACCGGGTTCACGTCTCCGCTCCTCCACGTGCAGCTGCTGGGTGACCTTGGGCCAGTCACACTTCTCTGAAGTCTCTCAGCCCCACTCACCTCACAGAGTGTTTGTTGTGGGGGAGGAAGAGAAAGGAGAATGTTAGCCGCTTTGAGACTCCTTAGGGTAGTGATAAAGCGGGATATCAAATCCAAACTCTTCTTCTTCTTCTTCTTCTTCTTCTTCTTCTTCTTCTTAAGGGTGCTGTGGATGCAGTTAATGGATGTGGATGGCACTGTGGTCTAAACCACAGAGCTTAGGGCTTGCTGATCAGAAGGTCGGCAGTTCGAATCCCCGCGATGGGGTGAGCGCCCGTTGCTCGGTCCCAGCTCCTGCCAAGCTAGAAGTTCGAAAGTACGTAAAAGTGCAAGTAGATAAATAGGTACCTCCAGTGGGAAGGTAAACAGCATTTCCGTGTGCTGCTCTGGTTCACCAGAAGCAGCTTAGTCATGCTGGCCACATGACCTGGAAGCTGTCTGTGGACAAACGCTGGCTCCCGCGGCCAGTAAAGTGGGATGAGCATCACAACCCCAGAGTCGTGCGTGACTGGACTTAAAGGTCAGGAGTCCCTTTACCTTTACCTTTTATTAAATAGACTAAAGAGCTGAGCATACCCCAAAAGAGCTGTAAGGTTAGAGATTTCACATGCATCTAAGAGGCTTTAATGTAGAGATGTCTTCGTAATGATGAATGGGAAGAAAAGGTGTGAAACAATATTCAGCATAGAATGTTAGCCAAATAGCGGAAAAAGCTAAATCATAGAGTACTTCGCTTAGACTTGCACCACCTGAATTACCTTTGGATGCTGGAATAAGCAAATGGTGCCTTCAGTACAGGCGATTGTTCTCTCAATGGTAATTTGCCATCTGCCACAAACAGGTGGCATTTCCCTTTGAACGCTGTACTACAGCACATAAAGGAAGTGATGAATTTCCATTTGGGATATTTTGTTCAAAGGAAGTAAATAATTTACACATTTTTCAATGGATTCTCAGAACCTGAGAGGTGTCTCCACCCCCTCACATCCTCTCTCCGTTTTCCAGAAAGATGTCTCATCTACAGCAAGTTGGGAGGACACACTCCATGGAAGTTTATTAGTTTCTAAACTGGTTTCGAGGGATATCGAGTTTTTCCCCCTTCTTAACAAGCGTGCTGGCTGTAAAATTGCTTTGCTTCCCATGGCAATAAAATTTCAATGTCTCACATGCTGGTCATGTTTCAGAACATTAGGCCTGCATGTAAACAGGCAGGGACCTATCAGATGGCTGCTTTAATGTGACATGGTTGTGTCATTTGAAGGAGCGTAGACTATGTGAGTGAAAGGCTAACTCTGTCGCTGTGCATGCATGAGGGAGAGATTTTTCAGACTGTAGACTTGAAGAGAGACCATGGAGACATTTGTTGGTAGATACATGAGGCAGCATATTTGTTGTCGAGTTATGCAGAAATGGCATTTCAAAATTCACCCTATTTGTGGGGAATTGGCAGCAGAAGCAATAGCTGCTACTGGAAGCCTGACCACCATTTTGTATCTTCCACAATGCCTCAGACTTTTAATTCCTGGGCATTTTGGAAGTGGAATGGCAGCCACCACTGAAAAATTATGGAGAAAATTCAGAGACAATTCTGCAAAGCAGACTCCCCCTCCCCCCCGGGTGACGAAGCATCTAGAGTAGCTGCTCTAGTCCACCATGAGGCCAATTCTAGCATAAGGTACTTGGGTTTGAAAAGGGGATTATTGTTCTTTACAAGGTCATATAGTAGAAAAGAACATAAGCAGATTATAGTTGCTATTGGATATTTTGGAGGGAATCTGTGCTGGTTATGTGGTTTTCCATAAACCTCAGATTTTAGGGAATGCTACACTAATGATTTATATTGTGAAGTTATTTCACAAGCACTTTCACACTGACACTGGTGAAATCACACCACCAGGAGTAGAGTGGGAACCATATTCACCATTTGTAAATTGGAATACATTCAACCCCTTTGGTATATTTCTTAAATTTTGGGGTTTTTACAACTTCTTGTTATTGTGAATTAAAGTTCTATACTGCCCTTCATCCGAAGATCACAGGGCAGTTCACAACATAAAAATACAAAATGAAAAACAAAAACAAACCAATAACCCCCCCTCCCACAAACACATTTAAAGGGCCATAGAATGTTAGTCAGCCAAGGCCTGGTTGTTGATAAATGTTTTCACCTGTCCCCTAAATATATGTAATGAAGGCGACATGCAAGCCTCCCTAGGGAGGGAATTCCACAAACAGGGAGCCACCACAGAAAACTTGTTGGTTTGCTGTAAACTGCGATATATTTATACCCAGATCAGCTATTTCACATAGTAAAACAAAGTAGTAATGCAGGAGATGATAAAATTTAATTTAACATTTTCTCCTTTAGGGAATAATCCATCACCATCACGCCTGAAACTTCAAAACTGGCATAAACAAAATATTTAACATTATATTTGTGACAGTATTTCAATAAGAAAGAATGTTTTTCCATTACTACTGACCACCAGAACATTATTACCCTACGGATATGTTTCATGGTTTTCCAAACCATGTCATAACTTTATAATTTTGATTGTATTTATGTACTTTCAATGAGGAGAGTGACTTATGCTGTGGAATAATTGGCACATCAAAACAGTCTATATCACAAGCTTTCAGAATTACCCATTTTATGTTGGATTATTTAGGCATTAGATACCTATTTTCTATTTAAGGTATGATCCAGACCCTTCTGTACATGGAAAAGCTTGTTGTGGTTTATGAAATGATATATTGTATAACTGCCCCATTCATGCTACACTTGCACACTCATCCAACATGTCTATGCCTACTTCATGCATTACGGTTAAGTAAACACAAGGCAAGGACAGTGGGGGTGACTATGCTAACTCTATCACCTATTATCCTTCCAGTGACCCCCCCCATTAGTTGAATGGCAATCATATGAAGTGAGGAGCTTCCTATACTTGTGGAAGCAACTAAGGTATTTTAGAAACCTCACTTTCTGGAGGAAAGGAAGCTCCCTGATTTATACAGTTATGGAGGGTGATTGGAATGGAATAATGTACTTGTCGCTGCTGTCCCAATCTCGTCTTTTCTTGAACCCTAATGCAGAACTGCGTGGCCCACTGCTCCATACTTCCCCATGAGTGCTGCTATTTCTGTTACAGCTGAGAACAGCCTACACATCAGTGCTTCATATTGTGGATGCAGCAGTGGAGTGGGTGATGGTCAATATATTGACACTAAATTCTGCTAAGACAGAGATGCTGTGGGTAAGTGGTTCCCAAGTCTGATAATTGTGAGGTCTGTCAGTTCTAGCCAGGGTTGCCCACCCTTTGAAAAAACAAAGGTACAGCGGGTGGCACTGTGGGTTAAACCACAGAACCTAGGACTTGCCGATCAGAAGGTCGGCGGTTCGAATCCCCGTGATGGGGTGAGCTCCCGTTGCTTGGTCCCTGCTCCTGCCAACCTAGCAGTTCGAAAGCACGTCAAAGTGCAAGTAGATAAATAAGTACCGCTCCGGCAGGAAGGTAAACGGCGTTTCTGTGTGCTGCTCTGGTTCGCCAGAAGCGGCTTAGTCATGCTGGCCACATGACCTGGAAGCTGTACGCTGGCTCCCTCGGCCAATAAAGCGAGATGAGCGCCGCAACCCCAGAGTCGGTCACGACTGAACCTAATGGTCAGGGGTCCCTTTACCTTTACCTTTACCTTTACCTTTACTTTAACCCCATTGGATAGCCCAATCCAATGTTAGAGCCACCTAGTTTTGAATTAAATATTACCCAACTTATGTCCCTAGGGCTGAACAAGTTCTTTTATGAGCCCTTATTCAGTAATACCAGTGACTTCAGTGTTGTTACTCTAGGCTTACTTTCAGACTTTTCCATTTTCCATTTTCCATTTTCCTAACAATATGGGAATAAAATCAAAATAGTGCTTGCTTCAAATGCAAATGGAAATGCCATGTACTGCAGCTTAGTCATAAACGTATAATTCCTTGTGCATGGGAGGGATTTGTTTTTAATAAAAATGTTATTGACTTTTTACACCTCCTTCCCCCCTAGCATTTTTACACTACTACAGATGGTTCCAATTGCGGTATAATTTTTGAACTGACAATTAAATGTGTCTGCAATTGCCTACTGAAATGCAATGCCCACTTTTAATATTTTCAGCTAGGACATTTGCCCTCTACAGGTTTTCACGACTTTTCTTTATGCTATTTTCATTTGTTTGAATTTAATTTTCAGGCAGTGGATTTAATTTGGTGTTTACATTTGATTGTTAAATTAAAACATGCCATACTTTGATTAATAATTCCTTGCCCTTTTATAATTGGAGCTGCTCTGAGAGCCCACCCTATATGCTGAAAGCAGTAAGCCACATTCAATTCTTCTGTGGTTGCTTTTCATTCTTTATCATATGTATGCAAGAATGCTGGCCTTTTCAATATATGGGGAAATTTCTAAAAACAATGATTTCCCAATGATGTAACCATTAAGATATTTCAGATATTTGCAATGATGTAAATTCTAACTGCAGAACTTTCAGGAGAACAGACTTCATGGAAGATAGACCTATTTATAGCCCACATTGGCTTCATTACTGACTCAAGGATGCGGATGTGGCTGAAACTCAGTAGTAGTGTAACTGCTTTGCATGCAGAAGGCCCCAAGTTTGCATGCAGAAGGTTCCATGTCAAGCTAGGAGAGTCCCTGGAAAAAAGAGACTGATTGTTATTATAATAATAATATCTACGGGATCGCCTCTCCTGGTATGCCCCGCGGAGGACAAATGACAACATTTTGGAGGTCCCAAGTCGCAAGGTGGTTAGATTGGTCTCAACTAGGGCCAGGGCCTTTTCAGTACTGGCCCCGACTTGGTGGAATGCTCTGTCACAAGAGACTAGGGCCCTGCGGGACTTGACATCTTTCCGCAGGGCCTGCAAGACAGAGTTGTTCCACCTGGCCTTTGGTTTGGACTCAGTCTGACCCTAATGTTTCCCTCCCCTTATGGTTTTGATCTATGGGCTACTTTTAAAATGAGGCTGCATTTTAAATTGCATTTTAACCTGTTTTTTTAAATTGGTGGTTTCTTTCCTATTATGTTTGTTAGCCGCCCTGAGCCCAGCTCTGGCCAGGGAGGGCAGGGTATGAATAAAATTATTATTATTATACCCTGCCCATCTGGATGGGCTTCCCTAGCCACTCTGGGTGGTTCCCAATAGTATATTAAAAAACGATAAAAACATCAAACATTAAAAACTTGCCTAAACAGGGCTGCCTTCAGATGTCTTTTAAAAGTCAGGTAGTTGTTTATTTCCTTGACATCTGATGGGAGGGCGTTCCACAGGACGGGCACCACTACCGAGTAGTTTTTGGGTCACCTTCAAAGGTAACCCCACATTGAGCGCATTGCAGGAGTCCAAGCGGGAGATAACTAGAGCATGCACCACTCTGGGGAGAGAGACTGTGGGCAGGTAAGGTCTCAGCTTGCGTACCAGATGGAGATGGTAGACACTCTGGGAACTGTAACTCTTTAATGGGAATAGGTGTCTCCTAACAACTCTCAACACCCTTAACGAACTACATTTCCCAGGATTCTTTGGGGGAACCCATGAATGTTAAAATGGTATAACAGTGGTGCTTTAAACAGTGCTTTAAATGTGGTGTTACCATCACTGGAAGAGATAAGCTACCAAGACTTTGGACAATCCAATATGGGAACCCACACTCCTAGTGGCATCACCTAAGTTTGTAGCATTGCACTTTGTAACTTTTAAATTGCTATGTTGGCACAGCTTGGCTCTTAAACTAGATTTGTACATCTTGCCACTTGTAAGAAAGAGTGTTTTAAAATGTGCAAATGTTACTCTTCAGAGACTCCTTCCTAGATTTCGAGATGGCCTGATCAGTTTTAGAAGCATCCACTCGTCTGATGAACCCAGATAATGAAGAGTGAGGGGCGGGGGATCTGTTCCTTTTGAATACTGTTCTACACTGCCACTAAGGAAACACTCATCAGCACAGCAAAAAGTAAATCAAATCTCTATGCTGTCAAGACTGTACTTTTCCCTTTTTGAAAGGAAAAGAAAAGAAAAGCACAACAAAAAACAGAAGTTGGCAAACCAGATGAAATGCTCTACAGTCACCTTTGCCTTAGGCTAAGTTTGCTAAAATCTGTACTCAGGCATTTTGAAATACTCTATTGCCAAGTACAATGGCATAAAAAAGACTAAAAATACAGTTTTTAGAAACTTGTGATCCGGTAGGGACTTTATTGAGAGTCTTTTTGAAATACGGCACAGCTAGAAGTTGTATCAACTACTTTTGTATGAATTTCTCATGTACATAAGTTTCCCCTGTAAGTGAAATAATGTTACCTTGTTAAATATGTATCAGTCTCCAGATAACTAGAGTATCTTTGCCCTTTCCATGTAATAGTGTAAGTCTGAAATCAACTTGAAGGTCAGCTAGTTCCATTGGCTCATCTTCCTCCCAGTATCCTGACAAATTATCCTGCGTATTGAAAGAACAAGCTAGTTGTTGCAACTACCCAAGTTATTGTGCGAGCCTAAGGGAATAACAGCATCGAAATCATGACATTAAAGGGTACTGGAACAAAAGGGGATAAGGATTGATATTTTTTAAAAAATGAAACTGCAAAGTGTCTATGTTTCAGATCACTTCAGGCTGAAAGTCTAATGTAAAATGTTGGCACTGCTATAGAATGCACTATAAGCATAGCCATGCAATTTCTTTAGTTCTGTTGCCTCAAAGGTGCAGAAGGCTGATGGAAATTTAGAACATAACATGCATGCATATACACTTGTATGCATGTTTTGTGTGTTTGTATTGGGGGAGCCTCCCTATTCTATGACAGAAACACTATTTCCCAGTCGTGCCAACCAATTTCCTCCCCACACTCCATCTGATCAGCGTACTACACTCTTTAAAAAGTCCACTCAAATTATTTATGTGTAAAGATGTGTAAGGGACGTGGGTGGCACTGTGGGTTAAACCACAGAGCCTAAGACTTGCCGATCAGAAGGTCAGCGGTTCGAATCCCCACGACGGGGTGAGCTTCCGTTGCTTGGTCCCTGCTCCTGCCAACCTAGCAGTTCAAAAGCATGTCAAAGTGCAAGTAGATAAATAGGTACCTCTCTGGCGGGAAGGTAAATGCCTTTCTGTGTGCTGCTCTGGTTCGCCAGAAGCGGCTTAGTCATGCTGGCCACATGATCCGGAAGCTGTCTGTGGACAAACGCTGGCTCCCTCGGCTAATAAAGTGAGATGAGCGCCGCAACCCCAGAGTCGGCCACGACTGGACCTAATGGTCAGGGGTTCCTTTACCTTTAAAGATGTGTAAAGCTGATGCTGGTAAAAGGCACTGTTTTCCACAGAGGACACTTGGGCCTCTGGTGAAAAAGATGCATCCAGGATACTTCCCTGATAGTTCAGGCTTTATCCAAATTGGAAGGTAGAAATGCATCCCCATTGACTTTAAGGGATTTTTCTCCATGCATCTATTGATCAGAAATATTTATGGATTCTCTTTAAGCAGTCATCAGTCTTATTTAAAGGTTAGAAAAAGAAATCATTGAACAAGCGTTTCCTTTCCTTTTTTTCATTTCATATCCTATTTCTGAAAGCTCTACCTGCAATTTTACTGAAGAGACTGAGCTGAAACACCACATCCTGGAGCTTCTACATTGCTCACTCCAGATAAGAGTTAACTAATTTTTTTAAAAACTATTCAACAGAGGTTTAATATACTGGTGTGTTGATGAGTTAATTCTTCTTCACCAGGAGGTTAGGACTGTAAATCCCAAAGCTGCTTGTTCGGCTCTATGTTCCAATTACAGTACTGTCTGTGAATTTCTAGGTCAGGAAGAAAAGCACCAGCCATTTACATGTTGGGCCCTTCAAGGGAGTGGAAAATGTAATGAAAATGGGAAATAGACTGAGCGCTACGTAATTGATTTAAGTTGCTGCCAAGGCCAAATGCTACAGAAGAATGTGCAGCATCCTAAGGAATTAGAAAAAAATATGACACTGGCAAAGGTCATATATTTGGAAGGAAAACCAGACTTGGCATATGAAATCAAGCTGTTGTTACCTAAAGTATGCGCTGAGTGCGTATTGAAGACAGAGAACAAAGCTTCTTAACAGCCACTGCCTGAACAAGCTTTAACTTTCAGCAGCCCAGAATGAACGCAATAAAAACCCTATTAACTGTAGGAAGCGTTGAATAACAAAATGTATTGTAACATCTTTTAAAGAAGACCTGTATAAACATCTGTCAAGAGGGAGCATGAACAGCAAGCCTGTTTCAATTCAATTAAGCCTTTTTCAGTAATTTGGTAGCTGTGTGTATTAGACAGATGAAGGGGCTTTCGAAAAAATAGCAACCGGCCTCATCACCTAGGGGGGGGGGGTGACACACACTGGCTATGCCCCCAGCTGATGTGAGATCAGTGTCAGCCAGAAGGGAGCCATATGCATGTACAGGAGATGATAAAGGCTGTCTTTCAGTAGGAGGTAGTGATTACACATAAAAATCAATGTAAAATAAAAATTTGAGCTATTTATTCTTCACAAATACTGTGTTCTAAGATACATGGTTAAGATCCATTTTCACAGGCTCACTGCAACAAGGGAGCCTTCTTGTACCAAACCCAATCTATTCTATGATCTTTGGTTGTTGTTTTTTAGTCTCTTCTCTGAGTGAAAACACCCCTCCCCATTTTAAGATAATTCCCCCCCCCCGCACTGTGGGAAACTTTTTTCCAATAGAATTCTTCTCTTGATTCTCATTTTGACAAATTCTCTGAATGAGCATTTCTGCTTCTTTCCAGCCTGAGCCAGTCTGTCAAAATATTCAGGTACTATACCTGAAATCAGATGGTTCTGTGATGAGTTCTGGTAAGTTCCATTATTCCGAGCACTTGCTACATCTTTTGAAAGAACCATAGGTGCCCACATATGCTCGTACAATTGGTATGCCTGGGCAACAGCACTGTTTGGCTCCAGCCTACATGACATGCTTTGGATTCTCTCACCATGTCATGGGGACCCAACAGAAAGGTCTGATTATTAATAGTAGGGGGGCCAGGTATCTTTTTTAAAAAAATCTAGACAGTTTGGCATTTCAAGTGTTGTGTCTGGGTTGTGTTTGGTTATGTCTGGTAAAATCAGAAGGTGTGAAATATTATTTTGCACCATCCAATTTTTCTTGACACATATATTTTACCATACACACAGAGTAGGCATTTGCTATTTATGTGTACTGACTGGGTGGTCCTTTTCTTTTGTTATTATTTTTAATCTAATTTCAAAGGAAAGCACAGTTCAACAGCTGCACTGCTTCATGCTTTCTAACTGTAGTCAAAAACAGTCCTGGGAAATGGCATTCTGGGATGATGAGCTATGGTTACTTGGGACATGGGGTGGGGAAAGATGGCTGCTCTCATAGTCGCACACAAACAGCCACATTTGTTTTCCATAGTGTCCCCAGAAATGATATTATGTCTTGATGTAGTGAACTTCCTAGAGACACCCCACACCCACTTTGAAAGAAAATAGAGGCAGTCAAGATTCCAAGCTACTTGCAGCATCTTTTCTCTGTATATAATAAAAATGTCAAAATGTCATCATGTATTCCTCAGTGAAGGATTTATAGTGCCACATCCAAATCTTGGATTTGCATGAAGTCAGGGCGGGAGCAAAAGTGAAGGCAGAATACATAGCATCAGTGGCATGGGAATGAGAAGGAAGAAACATTGAGAGGGGGAAAGCGGTGATTTTTAAAAATGCCAGAGGTTTGAGTAAAGTAGAGGGTGGAGGAAAATGAGAGGGAAATTGTGGTTTTAAACAACAGTGTGAGTTTGAGTAAAGCAGCGATGGAGAGATACTGAGAGGAGGAACGCAATTGATTTAAACAATGGCAGAGGGTTGAGTAGAGTGAGCAGGGGATGACACATGGGAAGGAATGGGAGTTTAAAACAAAGTTTGAGTACAATGAGAATGTGTTGCCCCCGTTTCTGCTTTTTCTCCTTCTTAAAACTGGTGTTTGTTTGTTTGAAACAGCAATAACCCCACAATGTCCCTTTATTCCTGCTTGCTTCTAATTTTCCCCCTCCCAGTTTCTGCTGAGTTCTACAAGAGCAACACTGACACTAAGGAGGAGGAAGCTGGCAGGTTGTAAGAAAAAGGGCAGTCAGGCAGAGGCTTGGGTAAGGGCAGATTAAGGTTGGTGGGGCAGTGCCCATTCATCCCAGTGGCCCAGGAACCTCCATGGTCTTACCCATCATGGGCATAGATGTGGAAATGCAGGATATAAATTATTGCAGTATACATACACATACATGGCATACTAGACTTCAGAAATAATAATAATATAAGAATAATAATTTATTATTTGTGTCCCGCCCGTCTGGCTGGGTTTCCCCAGCCACTCTGGGCGGCTTCCACAAAGACCAAAAATGCACTAATATGTCACACATTAAAAACTTCCCTGAACAAGGCTGCCTGGGTTGGATCCCAACCCAGTTTGGGGGCAGAATCCTCTTTGAGAACCAGAATACCTTTACAATAAAAGTATAATGCAGAAAATAAATTATGCTACCAAATTCTCAATAGTCTCAATAGCAACTTCATATATTAAGTTTCATTGTTGGTTGTCTGGCTAGCCAAATAAATGTCTAATTTGTTTTGAAGTTTCTGTGGTTTTAAAGTCTTTTAAAGTCATCCTTCATTCCATTTCCCATTGTCTATCAATGACTGTGTCTAGAGGAATAATGTATTCATAAAGGCAAGAATCCCTGCATTTTAGAAGGTTATAGACGATTTAGTTCCAAATATGATTTATCTACATAGAAACGTGTTTTGTTTTGATAGGCTATTTATTTCTAATGTGTTGGTTGCAGGATGTATTGAGCTTGAACTGAAATATTTTCAGCACCAAAATCCAAGTCATGTTGACTTGCTCAATGTTTCTGATGAGCTTGCTTTTCAATCTTTGTTATGCTCCCTAGATCAGTCCGCAAACCCATGTGGAAATAGCTGGCCTGTCAGAAAAATACTGGAAAGGTCAAAGTGGCAGCATGAGCTGTCATGTGCTGAATAGCAAGCGCACACAGTTTGATACTTTAGTCTCATGGCAAAGACGGGAAAGCGACTGGGAAATGTGTATTACCTAAAATGGCTAACTTCTTGTCTGACACGATGCACCAACTTCCAGCCGTTAAGTCTCAGAAAGCTTGTTTGGTTGATTCATAGATGGATTGTCATTATTATCATAGCCCCGGAGAAAGAAGTGGCTTGTCATATTACTTCCTGTTAACACAGCATCGAGGATATAAACACCGCTTTTGAATCTGGCTGAGAAATACAGTTGCGGGAAGGGAAACTCTTTGGGTTTCAAAGGACAGTGTCTCCATAATTTCACAAGTAACTGTAATGCCTAGGTATGTAAAATGGTTTCAGCATAATGTCAACAAGGCATATAATGCAGGAAGTAGCCATTTTGTATTTAAATGAATTCCCCAGCCTTGTGACTGCATAATATAAATTATTCAGTAGGCTTATGCTTTCCATTTGCTGAGAATAGCTGTAGCTTTGGAGAAGTGCCTTAAGGTCACTTCCCTTTGTTTTTTGTTTCCATCTAGAAACAAAAGGCTTGAATCCTACTTCCAAGGCTTCCTTTTTCTTTCGCTCAGTGATCTGGCACAGGTATGCTCAATGCCAGGGGCGGCCTGAACCGTTTCACCACCTGAGGTGAAATGGGAATTATCTCCTCCTGCACCCGCCCACCATGCCCCACTTCTGCCACTGTGGCGCCCCACTTCTTGCCTATCTTGGTGGGAGCTGGGGTACCCTTCCAGGTGTCACTATTTGCTGGGATTCTCTGCCCAGGGGTGGAAAAGACAATCAGCAAAACTGTACACTGGAATGCTTCCCTCTCAGCGACGGAAGTGGTAGGGCAAGCAAAGTGCCTCATCTTGCATTTCTGCCATCTGAGTGGCGGGCGCTTCACCCCAGGTCATGAGCGGGTTGGCTCTGGATTAAAACCTCCCCAATGATATCAGATCTCTGGCACTTCTTACTCTATTTCTTACTCCATCCTATATAGTAACAACAACAACAACAAGTATTTATAGCCTGCCCATCTGGCTGGGTTTCTCCAGCCACTCTGGGTGGTTCCCAATAGAATATTAAAAACACGATAAAACATCAAACATAAAAAACTTCCCTAAACGGGACTGCCTTTAGATGTCTTCTAAAAGTCAGATAGTTGTTTATTTCCTTGACATCTGATGGGAGGGCATTCCATAGGGTGGGCACCACTACCAAGAAGGCACTGTACCTGGTTCCCTGTAACCTCACTTCTTGCAGTGAGAGAACCACCAGAAGGCCCTCAGAGCTGGACCTCAGTGGCTGAACAATGGGGGTGGAGATGCTCCTTCAGGTATACTGGGCCGAGGCTGTTTAGGGCTTTAAAGGTCAGCACCAACACTTTGAATTGTGCTCAGAAACGTACTGGGAGTCAATGTAGGTCTTTCCTCCCTCCACTTTCCCCATTCACTCTCCAGGATGAGAGGAGGTAGTTGACTAAAGAATCTATGGCTTGAGCTTGTCTTGTCCTGGCAAATGAAAAATGTTAAGCATCTCTCTCGTGTCATTTTGCATACGCAGACTGCATTGAAGTTGCAACCTGGAAATCCCATCTTAACAATCGTGAGCAACCCAGCAAGGAAGGTTGCCTCCGGTGCATCCAATTCTTTGCTGGGTCCTTTTGAACCACCCTCATTCTGTTTAGTTGACACATATAGTAGTCAGGCTTGGCTTTCATGCATTCTTCTTCGGAAAGGCACTCTTCAGCACAACCTCATACAATAGTCATTTGCAGGAGCTAAAATAGTGAAAGGGATGTGAAAGGGATGAATGTGGGGCCTCCACTCATTATGGATGTCCTCATGAAGAGGGGAGCCTTCTGCCCTCATGGAAGCTCCCCACATGCTTTAGAACACTAATTTTCCAGGGATCTAAAATGTGTAGGGATGCTCCATGAATTCAGGAGGCTCCTGGCTTCACAAGGCCGATTTCCATGAGTTGAAAGGCAAGTAGACCGGTGACAGCAGGGACAGGGCTAGCTTGCTCATCCTTGTGTGCCCCTCTTCATGTGTGCTTAACTGAAGCCTGGGGAGGGCTTTTAATGAAGCTGATTCAGGAGAAAGCAGATCCAAGAACCAGCTGGATATAGTCAAATTAAACCTACTAAAAATTAAACAACCAAGAACGATACATTTTGATTCAAACCAATATCTCTGGTTGCAAATGGGCAGAAAAGTATTGGGTCAGCTGGGTCTTTGAACGCTTGCATCTTTAGACAACAAAAATTGATTCAGTAAACAGATTTTTCTCTGTTGTTTCTCCCCCATTTCTCCTGGAGAAACATGTCAATACACAGTTTGCAAAGGATTCATTTATTAGGATCCCACAGGGTAGGTGAACTAATCTGCTAAATCAGTCTTCCTGTCTTCGAGGCCAAGTCACTGAGAAGAGCACCTGATGAGAGGCAGGTGGTGCCGTATTGGCCTTGACCCTGACAACCCTGCAGTTTAAATCCCTACTCAGTATAGGCTCACTGGGTGGCCTCGGGCAAGAACTGTCTTGTAAAACAATGTGGGCTTATGTAAGAATATGATTATGAGGTTGAGGATGATAAGAAATGGTACCGTGCTGAGCTTTAGAGATAGGGCAGATTATGGAACGAATGGCAAATCTATCCCAGCATATCCTCCGTTTGAGACGCACATATCTGTAATACAATTCTGCTGTTCTAATTTTTTTGTGTATATTTGTGTCCATTCCCAATATAGGTTGCAGAGCAAATAGCTGTTCAAAGCAGGGATAAGTTTATATTGCGGCTATGTAAGGTATATTTTAAGGACGGTTCAACGGAAAGGCAGTTAGAGCCAAATTAGATATTGCACACAGATGTATGGAACATTACTTTAAGGGGCCCTGCTTAAAAAGGATCAGCTGCTTTGGGAAGGAGGATAAGGATCAGAGAACTGATAGGGTGATTAAGCCTTTCCCTGTTGGCTATTTGCCCATCCAAAGGGACTCCCCTCCTCCAGTGGCTGAGAGAGAGAGCACAGCCTATTGCAACTGTCTTTTTCTTTTTTAGAGGCAGTCAGGATAATGTTACAGGCATGTGCATGCAACGCCTAATTTGGCCTGTGGATAATCTACTCTGAGGGTTGAACATGGTGCATTTGATAGAGAATGAACTAGGAACCTTTCCTGTTGTCTGCTGGATGAGTAGTAGTGGAAATTCTGATCCAAGCCTTCCTGAGAAATTTTGGGTCTGTGTTAATGCAGATGCCATGTATGAAGTTGCTACAAACTGTGTACCCAAAACGGGCCAGAAACACATCTAATGTCAATAAGGAGACACTGTGGGCCCAACCCTGTGGAACTCCCTCCCACAAGAAGTTAGGCATCATCCCTACTGAGTTTCAGACCCCTGTTTTTTTTTCAGGAGGCCTTTGCACTCTGAATGTTTCTCAGATGTTATGCCTTTTTGAGATTTAAAATTCTTCAGGTATACATTTTTGGAGGGTTAATTTATATTTTTAAATTGTGTGTATTGTATATTTTATTGAGATGTGGGATGTATTTTTTTTTTTAAAAAAAATAATGTTTAGTGTGGTAGAACTGAGTTCGCTATCAAATAGCGTTTTCCACAAGACTGAAGTCTGCCATCTATCGTATCCATCTCCACTTATATCCCAATGCATCCCTTCCTGTGACCTTCTCTCTCCCATCCCCCACTGTCTTCCCAGGACACCTGGGTGATGCCACCTCTTTTACTTCATTCAAATCCCTCCTCACAATCCATCTTTTCCATGAAGGCCTCAGCGCAATGTCCTACTTCCATGTCCTCCTTTAACTAACATAGGAAGCTGTCTCATATAGTCATACCTCATGTTACGACCGCTTCAAGTTACGTTCTTTCAGTATATGTCCCGCGGTGACCTGCAAGTACCGGAAAGGGTTACTTCCAGGTTTTGCTGCTTGCGCATGCGCAGAAGTGCAAAATGATGTCACGCGCATGCGCAGAAGTGGTGAATTGTAACCCACGCGTGCGCAGACGCACCGCTGTGGATTGCGTTCTTTTCATGTTGTGAACAGGCCTCCAGAAGGGATCCCATTCGCAACCAGAGGTACCACTGGTTTAAAGCAGTTATTATTTTAACCTTTAAAAAGTAAATAAACCTGACCACCTATCAAACAGAAATATCTGGAGCTGTATCTTGCAGTGTGTTGTTCACAGAGGCCTTGAAAATGAGTCTTTTGCTATTTAAATTCTTCACAACTTACCAACTACAACTGTGCAAATGATGCTTGGAGAGCCTTGCTGGAGAATTTCATTAACCTTAGTAGTGTGATACTGGATAGAATTATCAAGGTGACTTGCTAGTTGTTTGAAGGAGAATTAATTTATGTAAAAGAAACCATTATGAAATGTAGCCATAGGTGTATATTTACTTCCTTACTACTTAACTAATTACAGGATACAATTATTTGCACAGCTTTTCAATGTACAGTCTGATCTATAAGCTGTATAAGAAAACTGAAGGCAGCAGGTTGCTAGGTTGGACCAGTTCCCCTGTCTTTAACTTGTCTCAAAGTCCAGTGCTCAGACATAGGTGAAAGAGTTATCTCTTTATCCATCATTTTGTACATCTTTATGTGGTTTCCTCACTGCCCACATTCCATTTTAGGGAACTTACAAAGAAGAGATGGATGCAAGTGCTTGGAATAACATAGGCCACAACTTTATTGTAAAGCAACCATTACAATTCTGCAAAGCATTACAAATAAACAAGTACAGAATAAAGGTTTAGTGCTGGAGGAGAATGCCTGCACACCCCCCCACACCCATGGACCTAGCATGGCTGTCCTGCCAAATGGTGGTAGAAGTCATGGGGCAAATTGCTCCCTCAAAAATGGGAATACCAGCTTGAGAGCCGCTGCCTGGACCAAGCTGCCTTATTGACCATGTTTACCTGTCTGCACATCAGGAAACCATCTTAACTCCCCCTACCTGAGGCCATTTGGCAGTACCCATCCTATCTGAGCTTTAAATTGACTGCTTCTCCACTATCAGTCCAGGTGCCAGAGGAAGGAGCCCCTATAAAATGAACTCTACCCAACCAACTGAGCCTAACTGCTCATGTGGTCAATATGGACACAAATAAAGAAATGTCATGAAGCAAATTACAGATGTAGAGCCACAACCATCACCAGTCACTAGCCATTGACTAACTTGGTGTGCTGTCACAGAAATCTGACTGGGCATTATGCTCAACCAGTGGCTAAGTTTCTGTAGTGTCATGAAATGCTCATAATTTTAATTGTTAAGGATTTTAACTGTCAGTCCAAAGTACATCAAGACCGAAGAGGCTGTTGTATGGTCTTTTTAGGAAGGACTGTAGAAGAGGCAGCTACCAACAATGAAACAACATTCATATGAGGCATGTAAGGTCTGTATGCATCAAATCTCGCCATGTATAGGCCACAGTGTCTGAAAGCTGTTCACCATATTGATAGCCCTGATTCGAGGGTATGTGTGTGTGTGCCACCTTCAACCAGGAATGCCCAGCACTAACATAGAACGTCTCTGTGATTAGAGTCACATCTGAGAAACTTTCTGCCTTTGCAGATAATTCTGGGTAGAATTATCACCAGGCATAAACACTTTAAACATTCTCACCATGATAGGTGTAGCATGTCAATAAGACCCCCAGAAAACAATTGTAGATGTGCAGAACTCCAAATGGACAGGGTGTGGTCCTTCAGTAAGCTCAAGAATGCCCCTCTTCCTACAAATATTCAAAACGTCATCCTTCAACCACTACATAGTCCCTGTGTTTTTTCATTCCAAAACATCCCCATATGTGCAGAACATTTCCTTTAAGTTTCAACAAATTGTACATATTAAAACGATTTGCGTACTTTGGTCTTACCATAGATTTTGGTTTCTTTGGAACAGAATTGTACACAAACAAACAAACAAACAATGCAGCTGTAATTCATTCATGATTTGGGGCTTGGCATTCATATAGGGTGATTGAAATATGGATTTGAGACAGCCGTGATTTTCATGCGAGCTAGATGGTAGCTTTTCTTTACAGTATGCTGTCTCCTTCCTAACACAAATCCCACCTTTAGATAGGCTTCCGTTTGCAGCATTACAAATCAAGTCAGATTCAATACAAATCCTATTGCAAACACAATTTGTATTCAAATTGGCTCTTGAAGTTAGCAAATTGCATTGACACTAAGTAAATGGCAGACGTGATAGATTTTCTGCTAGTGCCAAGGGCCCAAAAACTAAGTGATCAGCTCAAAACAACTAAGTGATCGGTGGTATGTTACGTGTAGAAAGCAGAGTAGCTGCAAAGGATTCAGGAAACTGGGGGGGGGGGGAGCTCGTCATGAATCCACATATAACTATATTACTTGGTCCTAAGTGTTATAATCGAAAGACTAATGATTTAATGGAGGGTACTTAAATATCGTAGCAGAAGTTGCAAGGAAGGTGCGTTTTCCTGGTGGACAGAAGGTTTATCTAGGCCAGGGAAAGTCTGCTCCCTGAACTGCCTTCTAATGCTCAGCTTATGTAGTTCAATGAAATAAATTAAGCCTCCTGAATGAAACAGTGGCTTCCCTGCTTATCTGTATTCCATTGGGACATCCTGAGCTGCACATCTCTTTCTTTAGCAAATGATTGATTTGGGCCTGAGAACTGAAGAAGCCATTGAAAATACAAAGGCAAACAAAGCTGAGATTGAGGGATTGATTGTGCTCTGCAGCAGCGATTTTATGCAGGTGTTTTGTTCTTTAAGAGACGGCATAGTTCTTGATGGGAGAGAAAGGTTTATTCAGGCTCAAATCATTAAAGACATTATTTGCTTTCAATTAGAGATGTGCTGAACTCTTTGTGGCAAAGTTCTGGAGCAGGGAAAAACTAAATGAGATTTGCATACAGGAATTATCAAGGCTTTGGGTTTACTGCTAGGCAGTTCTGGGTAGACATCCGATTATTACAATCTCCTTCTCCATGGCTGAGCATGGAGACAGGAGCAGCACTGTCACAAGAAAACAAAACAACAAAAACAAAACCCACTCACACTGCCTTTCATTTTATTTTCACAACCAGCCAACTCACTGCCTTGCATACTTTTATTTATTTAAAATTAATTTATGTCCCACTTTCCCTGCTTCATAAAAATCAAATACGTGGGCATTGCAGACAGTGAAGTTACAAAAAAAAAAAAGAACAACAAAACCCAGAACAGCCAAAATATCTAGGGGGCTCCAAAAACCTGATTAAAATGAAAAGTTTTAATGGTCCCAGTATATGTGAGCAGCGAAGTCACACAGACATCCCAGGGCAGGAAAGCTGAGGGTGGGGACTATGACAGAAAAGAATTTCATGTGCATGTCAGCTTCCTGGAAAGTGAAAAAGGCCTCAGTAGAAAATCTTAGTTCACAGGCAGGATTATACAGAGGGAAGTGGTCATTCTGATAATATGGCCGTTAAGGGTCTTATAGATTAAAACTTTGACTTGTGTTTTGAAATGAACAGGTAGGGAATGAAGCTGGTAAAAAAGAGGGAAACAAGTCCTATATCCCATCCTGTGAAGATTCTGGCTGAAATATTCTGAAATAACTGAAGTTTCTAGCAAGACTTCAAAGGCAACCCTGCAGAAGTCACATTGACATGAGAGGTTAACAGAACATGATAAGAGCCTTGATCAGACCAAAGACCAGTCTAGTCCAGCTTCACAGTGCATGACCAAATGCCCATGTGATGTTTGCAAGCAGCATCCGAGTGCAGTATCACTCTCCCCACTTTTGTTGCCCAGCAGCTCACGTTCAGAGGCATATCACCTTTAAATGGCTTTAAATCAATATCAGGAATTCTCAGCTACTGTGACTATCTCCTTGATAGCACTGAATGTTTGTAAAATAGTTATCCACGGTTGCTTCTGCAACTGTCTCCAGCTGCTTGCAATCTACCTTGTAATGGAACACTACTGACAAAGTTTGTGCTTGATAGATGGATATATATATTACAGATAAATATTTTCCTCTCATTTCATTTTGGTTGATGAGGAGCGTTGTGAAACTCAAAAAGTCTGCATGCTGCTACAGCACAAAATATTCCCTTAAACAGATATTTTGCTTGCTGTGTGTATCCTTGAAACAAAATGCTCATTAAGTAACAGTTATGTGTCTCCGTGTCAGTTAACTAGTGGACTGACTTTCTATCTCCATTCACTGCCCAAATTGCCTTTCTCCCTTGGTGATTCTTCCAGCTGGGTTGCTCATAAAAGTGCTAGCACATGGGTGATTACAAAAGAAAAGCCATCTGCATGGGACTCTGTTGATAAGAGCACATGGATATTGGGGTATTGTTGTTGTTAGTAGAAACCAAGATATGAAATGAGAGCAAGGATCCCCAAAGTTCACTGACCATGAATGTGGGTCTTGTACTTAAGCACTATGTTGACCCCCTGCTTTTCAGATTAAGATTTATCTTTAAATTACATAAATGCTGCAGAACAAAGGTTCCGGACCTGAAGCTCTAACATAGGTTTTACCTTGGCTTGTGTCTTTTCCATCAAATCAGAGCTGCTAATTCTCCTTTCAGTGGGCGTCTGACCACAATAGTGTTTCAAGAAAACATGCAAGTTGTTTTGACAGCCTGAGTGTTATACTGTAGTTTCATTATTGTTGTTTAGGGGTCTTCATAAAAGCTCACAAATAGCATGCATAATCGTACTATCATGTTTAAATCCCACCCCCATCTTTGCATGGCTGAAATTCAGGCAAGCAGACAGGCAGTGAAAACAGCAATCATGTGATGTACACTGCTTCACCATACAGCTGCCTGAATGCTTCTTGAAACTGAACTGGTTTCTCTTTCCAATGTAATAGCCTGTGTGTTAATGAGTACAAGCAGGCATCTAAAGACATAGGGCTATAGGCAGCAAACAATACGATAGACTTGGCTAAGCTGCCAGGTTGTAAAGGAGTTGGAAACATTGAAATGCACAGAGCATTCAAGATTCCTACTGGGATTCATCATTGCATGTTCTCCTGCTTCCTGAAGCGGCCTCCATTCTGTCAGGCGTCAGAGGATCCAACCCTCATGGTAGGTTGCCAGGAATGGATAAGACAAGGAAAGTTATTACCAACAGCTTTTTATTCATCATCCACAGAGAGAGCCTTGGAATAATGGCATTGCCCTGAGTAAATCTCCCCTTCCCTTCCCTCCCCTCCCACTTCCTCATTCGTCATCCCTTCTATGGGTGGCGCTGAGGGCCCTTTGCTTCTGAGTCCTTCCAGATAGCTCCATCTGCAAAGGAGTAGAAGCACTGCATCTTGAGTTATAACCAGTGAGCTATAGTGATCACTGCAAGTTGATACAGTTAACAGAGAAATTCACACAAAAACAGCATGTTGTTACAGTGTGCATAGATGTATCTACCTTTTCGACACTTCCCAGATTATGCAAGGGAACTCTAGGAATGTCATCTGAACATAAATTTAGGGTGGCTTCAGCCACCACTTATAGGTGGTGACACAGGAAGTGCACATTATTTGTGCTTCCAATTTTCACTCTTCTTATGTACTTTCAAATCGGAAATGCGTTAGTTCTGTGAGGAAGCACATGCTTTATTTGTGCCAGGAGCTCACACCTTCTCAGCAATCAATCAATCAATCAATCAATCAATCAATCATGGAATGAAAAAATGGGTCAACTATAGAAAGGGGGCGAAGGTGGGGGAAGTCACTGCAGTCCACAAAAACTTTAATTGCAAAATGCCAGTATGTTAAGCGGTGGCTTGTAAGGGGGCAGGGACATTGGTATTCTCCCACTAATGGTGGCAGTGATATCATCAGGACAGGGATGAGGGAAGGCCGTGAGATCAGGAGAGCTGTAAAGTTGGTTGCAGCAGCCCTGTAGGCGCATGTGTGGAGCCACCAACACTCTCAAGCTGGAGTGGCCTCGAGCTCACTGCCTTGCCCTGCCCTGATAAGCGCAGCCCTCGCAATGCTGGGAGGATACCACATTCTCCCCCTTTCCAGAACCATCACTGAGTATGATAATTTAAAATTTTCAACAAGGCAGAAGTCATAAAATGTTCCTTGGATAACATGTTCAGTCCCCTTCCCTCCAAAACTTCACATAAATTTACACTAATGCCACTGTGAACAAGAGTACCTCTTTCTGTAACCAGGTAATCTTTCCCATGATGAGACATGTTTCATCTCTCATTTTAAAAATATATGCATTAGTCTATCTACATTCTTTTCTGTAGATACAATAAGTGGAATGGACTGTTTTATCTGAAACTGTTTTATTTAAATAAAAATTAGACTTTTATTAAATGCGTATAAAAAAATCAATTAAGCCAAGTGATCTGTAAATCAACCCCAATAATGTGAAACCCGTTTTTAATCAGGGAGGGACATTCATTTTTTGAGCTCAGATTTGAAAGAGAGAAAGTAAAATCTCCTTTTGTAACAAAATATTTATCTTTACTGATGGATTCTTTTATTTTAGTGTGATTAAGTGTTCCCTAAAGGAATCTGATAAATCACCAGATTGTGGTATCTGAAGCAGGCAATCAAATTTCACTGAAGGCAAACTAATGTTTCCTCACAGTTATGTCAATTAATCTATTTCCCTCCCCCAACTACTTACGTAAAAATGTCAAGATACATAGCACACATTATTGTTTGTCTCCCAAATGAAATATTTTAGGGACTATCCAAACAGTAAACTGTTGTGTTTGCAGAATTTGTTCTGTTCAGTGATAGAATACCTGCTTTTCAAGCAGATTCTCCATTCCAGTGTTCCTGGACATACAATGGGCAATCTGGAGGCTGGTGTTCAGCCAGTTTGGGATGGGTAAAATTCCAGCCCTGCCTACATTTCAAATGTGGCCCATGGAACTGAAAGGGTCCCCCACTCCTGCATTGCAGAAGGTCTTAGGATCAATTCCTGTCATCTCCAGGTAGGTCTGGGAGATACCTCTGTTTAAATCTTGGAGAGACTCTGCTAGTCAGGGGAGACAATACTGAACAAGGTGAACCAACTGATCTTATTTTTTTTTTTTTTTTAAATAATATTTATTGAAGTTTCCAAAATACAGAAAGAGAAGAAAAGAAATTATGAAGATACATTCAGAACCTTATTTTCAAACATCCACTTTCTGGGACTCCCCCCTTCCCCCACCCCTACCGTATTCCCCTTTCATATTGTTGTTTCCACAAGTTCTGTTTCTGATTTAAAGCACAATTTATATACCCCATTGTTCAAATTTAAATTTATACAAACCTTATGCAACACCCTTGATAAAAAAAAGCAAAAGATCTCTCCCCATAGCCCGCCCCCTTTTCTTTCCACAATGTCCCCCTTTTTTCCCATTAAAGTAAAAGCACACAGAATAAAAGTATAAAAAAATAAGAAATATATTAGAAAAAAGAAAACCAATTCAGAAAATAGTTGCAAGCCTTTGGATTCTAATTCTCCCTCCCCTTCCCCGGTTTAATTTCCCTTATCCTCCAATCTATGTTTCCAGCCTGGAAGTCTTAAGTCCATCAATCCCATTTTTCCCCCAACTCCTTGCAGAATTATTTCCCATTTTTAGGATTACTTTTTTAAAAATTAATTCCTAAATCTTTAAAAATGTCAAATTATAAAATTCCCCCCATTGTTCTTTCAAGGTTATAGTCCAGCTTCCTCTTGTTCCGCTGCTAAAACTTTCTTATTCAGAAGTTTAGTAACTCTACATGGGTTGTTGTTATTCAGGAACAAAAACTTGCGTTCAGTCCCTTCCTTCTTCAGTAAAGTATTCTGTTGTCTCCTTTTAGTCTAAACACCCTGTAGACGAGATTCAGTTTCAGTTTTGCAGCTTTCCCAGGAGATAACCAGTTCTGTGAAATTCCGAAGTGTTGTATTTTTCCCGGCTTACGCCCATCTTTGTAATGTCCCGAAGCTCCTCTAGGGGGGTTGTTGTAACTTTGTTTCCAAAAATCCGATTGTTCTCCGTATTTTCGCCATTTTGTATTCAAGTCTTAACAAATTATATCAAGTTGTAACAAATTTGACCAGCAAGGTCCTTGTAATAAAATCCTCTTTAAAATTCCGACTTTGACAGCTACTTTGACAGCTGTCAAAATCACCGGCTCTTTTCACCAGGCTCACTCCTCAATCGCCCCGGTTCCCAGGGAGGGGGGTGCATTTTCCTTCTCCTTCAATTCTTCCTCCAGCACAATTCTTGTACTTTCCCATCATGGAATTCTTGATTTTAGCAAAGATACCGTTCTTTTTGGGCCTTGGCTTCCCAATCCTTGTTTTAAAATGTCTACAATAGGGAGGGGGACTGACTTCCTTTTTAGATCCCCCCCCGCTCGTCTCAAATCCAAAAATTTTTTCTTCTTTTAAACCCGATTTCCAATTTACTCACGGGTTGTTGTTAAAAGTCCAAATTCTCAATGGAAGAAGTCAGCGCTCTCCGCCGGATGGCATGCGGCTTCGCTCGGCAGGGATGGCAGAGGACTCAAAGCACCACGCTTCTCCCCGGCACCCGATCCGTAGCCTTTAAAAAGGCTACTTCACGAGTCGGGAGGGCGCTAGCGGTGCTAGCCGAGTCTCCAAGTCCACGGCCCCCGTGGCCGTGGTTTCTAAGGGTCCCCGCATCGCCGGTGCGGTAAAACCCAGCCCCTGCCGAGCCGGCTCCCTCCGGAGCTCGGAGGGAGTCCGCCATTCGGCGATGGCGCCAACCCGGAAGTCCCCAACTGATCTTAATCAGTACCAGACAACATCCTATATTATTGTGTTTCCCATTCCGAAGCCAAAAGCTTAATAAACCATAAAGTCCTGCTTCGGGTCTTCTGTTTGCAGAATATTTGATAATGACCCTGATGGTTGGATTTTGTATAGCTGTGCTGGTCAGCACTGATTTGATGCTATATAGAGCAGGAATAGCCACGCTAGGTATGAGCAAATCTGTCGATTACAGTTTCTCTCAGTTCCTCATTTTTCCAATCATTAATTCCATTTTCTACATTTCTGTATCATTTCTGTCCTCCCCAGCATTTTGTGTAATTTTATTCTATGCCATTTTTGCAAACAATGTTGCCTAATACAATGCATTTTGTATATTATTTTCATGAAGATATTTATTTTTATGCACACTCTACCTAATGTATGCATTTTTTTTTGGCTGGATAGCTATAATGAGAAATTCAGAGAAGTTCCTATTTTGAAGGTAGGCTGTGTCCGTGTCTTGTTTCAGGAAGTGCAAGTCAAGCAGATTCACCTTTAAAGGTAAACTAAATGTAAATCTAATTTCTATGTTGGTTTGGGAGTTGTAGCACAATTTTGCGACTCCTGCTAGAGAATAATATGAGGAAGGAAAAAGTTTGGGAGGTTCTTAAAAAAAATAAAAGCTCTGTGAACAAAGCAAGGATATAAACCTTTTGAAATGCAAAGCTTTTGTCCATTCCTGTGCTCTTATAATTGTTTAATTTGTGTATACAAAGCTCATGCTAAATGTAAATGAAGAAACTACGAGATGTACATCGACAAGAGCAGCCAAGTGGGATCTAGGCTCATTTATATGCAGGATAAGATTAGTCCTTTCCGTGTTCTTGAACCAGGGGTCAGCCAAACTGTGTGAAGTTTGGTACAAAAGAGCTTTAGAATTTTCAGTTCTTTAAAAGGAAGGGAGAAGTGGGGGTGGGGGTGGGTGGAAATACACAGTAGGCCGATGTCTGCACCAGGCATGTGACAGGCTGGTTCATGGCCAGAAACACCTCCACAAATTGTTAAAAGTAATAATTAGAGCTAGACCTGAACCAGCAGGTTTAGACAGTATCTGTGGTGTGCGTTTAGGCTAAGGGAACAAGGGAAGGAATTGGGCTGAATATTTAGGGCTTTAAGAGCTGGATGGGGTGGGGTGGTGGGGTGGAAGGACAGAAAGCGCACCCTCTCACTCTCTGGCTGTGTAAACCCTCACATTTGCTCTGCATTCAGTGCTCACTCGACACTGGTTGGGGAAGCAGTGCAGGCACATTACCTGCCGTCCATACCTATCCTGTGTTTTCTTATGAAACACTGTGTCTTGATGAATTTTCTCCAAACCAGCTTGGATCCAAATTGAGAAAAAGAATGACCTAATGACGTTTTAAGCTCCCTCTCCCCCTCTCTCACACAAACATAAAACATTTTATTCACCCTCCCTCATATGCCCCAGAGTTGCTGTAAACCCAAGAAATCATAACTGTTTTCTCCGACAGCGTGACCTTGTAAATTAGGTGTGAGCAGTGGCGGAGGAACCCTCTCCATCACCTGGGGCGGTATGCTGAGGGGTGGGGCAAACCACCTGGCAGCCCCATCGGACTGCACACGTGTGACAGCTCGTACAGACGCCGTGCGAGCAACAGCCCCCATACTGACTGCATGCACACCATTCGTGGTTCCACAGCTGGGGGGAGGCAGCGGCCCATCTTGTTACCCCCCCGGGTGGCACCCAGGACAGACTGCCCCCTCCACCCCCCTTCGTTTGGCACTGGGTGTGAGAAACCTCAGACCTGGGAGCCAAATGCTATCCTCCAACCAAGCCCCTGTATCTGGCCCACAGGACTCTCCCCATGCCATAAATGCTTCCTAGCCATATACCCTCTGCCCAGGCCCTGTTCCTTACCAGCCCTGCTTCTTGCCCTCCTTTGGTGTTTATGCCTGGCTCTAATGTGTCCTAGGACTCTGACAACACTTGGTAGAGAATCACCCTTCACCTCTTTCACTCTGTACTGTGCCAGATGCTCAATCTCTGGTGCACCAGTAGCTTCACATAGACAGGAATGGCTTTGTAGGACTATGGGAAATGTCCAAATCTCCCATTTCTTGTAATGCTCTGGTGCCCTATCAAACATGTGCATGGACACATACACCAAGAAGGAAACAGAACTCATGAGCCTTATGGGGATCACAGTATCTATGGCCAGCTTCTCAGTGAAGGATTCCCCTTTGCACATTTTGCATGGCTATTTTATAATAGTAATTATTTTTCATCATAGTGCATGAACCCATTCCAGTGCAAGTCTTTTGAAATTGGTAGCCAGCCAATGACTTTCAGTGCCTTGTCTTTTATTCCAATCCTTTTAAATTCATTGCTAATATTTTGATGATGTAATTGCACTTTATAAGGAGAGCAATATCCTTGCAGGAAAAAGAAACATATAGTTAAAAAATATGGCCAAGCTTTTCAGTTAAGGCAGGCTGGAATTTATCATGTGCCCACTAAATTAACTGGCAAAATAAATATACTTTAATTTTCCCTTTCAAGGTGTCACTGCTATTACTCAGCTACACTAATGAAAGGGGAGTTTAGCTTTGGACACACGTATCTTGCAATAATGCTCTTTTTAATTTTCTAGGGGAGCATTTTCATTTAGCTCATATATTTCTTGTTCCGTATTGTACATAGCAATCACACTAAATGCAGAAAGAAAAAAAAATTAAAATGACAGCCAAACTAATTATTTCTTTTTCTTAGAGAATGATCATTAGAACCAGATGAAATTAAGACTCTATTGTACGCCATCAATCAATATTTTCCTTGCAGTAACAGTTAGAGTAACAAAGTTCAAAGCTATGTAAGTGAGTTTGCCAGTAAAAGGAAGAAGTGCTGCTGAGAAGTGAAAAGATTTTATTTTATTTTTAGCCTTGACGCAAGTTAAAAATGTTTGCCATCCATTATGTGTTTGCACCAGGATTGGGTGAATTATGACAGTCCTTATTGCAGTGTGAAGATCCCAACTATGCTAGGAAAAGTAACCATAGGATGACCTCTTCCAAATTGCAACATGTGGAGGTGAATTGACACACACAGAGGGGGAAAAAGCCCCCCAAAGCTCAAAACTTTAGAACAGAAAGCGGCAGAGAATGACTGGCATGTTTTTTGTGCCTACTGTATGTCAAGAAGAGTGATGCTGAAGACTGGGGTCATCCAAAATGGCACCTGCAGATGCATGTGTTCCCATAAAGGCCTTGCCTAGTATTTGCAGGCTCCATTTTTCCTCCACTGCAATTAGGCTTGAAGAAACACTCTATTATAGCCACTCTGGGTGGTTCCCAACAGAATACTAAAAACACAAGAAAACATCAAACATTAAAAACTTCCCTAAACAGGACTGCCTTCAAATGTCTTCTATAAGTCAGATAGTTGTTTATTTCCTTGACATCTGATGGGAAGGCGATCCACAGGGCAGGCTCCACTACTGAGAAGGCCCTCTGCCTAGTTCTCTGTAGCTTCACTTCTCGCAGTGAGGGAACTGCCAGAAGGCCCTCGGCACTGGACCTCAGTGTCCAGGCTGAACAATGGGGGTGGAGACGCTCCTTCAGGTATACTGGGCCGAGTCAGCACCAACACTTTGAATTGTGCTCGGAAACATACTGGGAGCCAATGCAGGTCTCTCAGGACCAGTGTTATATGATCTCGTTGGCCATTCCCAGTCACCAGTCTAGCTGCCGCATTCTGGATTAGTTGTAGTTTCTGGGTCACCTTCAAAGGTAGCCCCACATAGAGTGCATTGCAGTAGTCCAAGCGGGACTAGAGCATGCACCACTCTGGCGAGACAGTAAATGTTCCCACAGACCTGCCCCCCAAAGCTGGTGACCCCCCTGCCCATCCCTACAGACTGGTAGACATGTGAATGTTTACTACAGTGAGGTCACTGCTATATGGCTTTTCTCCCTTCAATTTCATTTGCTAGTACATTTTCACTTTTGATACCATATTGACAAATCAGCTTTGCTCAGCAAAATTTAGTCTGCTGAGCTTCCCCTGCTTGGATAGTGTTGAACTCAGAGCAAACTATTTTGCAAAATTATTCATCTTTGGGAAGGGGGTTGCCTCTTTTGTGTGGTTGGGAAATTTCAGTGACCTTTTTTGGAGTGTGTGTGGTCACTTTCCTTAACTGGTAACATAAAGAGGGGACCAAGGAATGTGATTCTTCTTGCTTTCATTTTTGTGAAATGAAAATGCACCACTCTCTGGCACTCTTCATATTCCCTCAGGTAGGCATGCTTCCTGTCATTCCCATGGGAAGATACCACACTATGAGGTCCTCCTGCCTCCTGCTTTTCTGTTGCAAATTTGCTCTTTCCTTACTGCTTTGTAGCTGCTCATCAATGGCATCAACTCCTAAAATTGGGTCTGCCTCCAAGTGAATAGTATTGAATAAGACCAACCTTAGGAAAAGGTAAACATCTCAGGTATGGCTCCATTTGCTAGTTTGGGGCAAGTTCATGTCCAACATACTCAGTCATTGAAATCGCACTGTGATGAATTTACCATATCAAAAATCAAGAATTGGGCATAAGGCTGCCAAGATACCCCATTCATCAGTCACTGACAGGTGGACTTTTGACCTTCCTATGAGCACGAATGAGACAGGGAAGTCAATCTGAGCCTGAGGAAAAAGTAGGCCATCAGTCTAAATAAGTGAGAGTAAAGGATCTGAACTTTGTCAGTGATAAAGCTATACACGCACAACTTATTGAAACAACTTTCATACTAAAAGCAACAAAACCCTAATTTTTCAATTGCCTATTCCTATATGGTTGTCTTTTATTTCAAAAATAAAGAGAATTTGTCAGAACTTTTACAACAATGTGTACTCAATCAGCCTCTGAGGACCATGAACCAAATTCTGCTGCAGGAGATAAATTAGAAGATGATAATGGACATTGATGAATCTGTCACAGGCTTCCATAGCAGAACATTTGCCTCTTTTGATATGAATTGCCATCTTTTGTTTCATATCAGGAGCTGTTTTCATGAGGCAGAACTAAACTACAAGAGATATATAGGTGTTGTCATCTAGGGACCCAGTGGAGCAAACCATTAATCTCATACAATATTTCCCTCTCCACTTATACTTCAGGTCTATCAAACTCTATTGCAGTTGACTTCAATTCAATTAAACTCAACTCACCTATCACAATAAGCTATATTATAATTACCTGTTTTGTACAATAGCTATTTTGGTCCTTCATTAGATTAACGTTGCATTGCAATAGGATGTAACCTGACAACATTGGACTGTTATAACATACGGGATGCCAAATCCAATGCAGCAATGCAGTCGTAACCTTATACGCTACCCCAAGATAGAGTTAGCCAGGAATTTATTTTGATCAGTCTTTATTTTTCCTTTTCTCAGAAATCATAGAACTGTGATGGTAAGTGCTTTCAGATTGCATTACGAGGCAGAAAGGTAGAAAGAGATTCTAGAAGCAAATTACCAGCAACAGCCTGAAAATTTAGAGGCATCTCACATACTTTTATTGAACTAATTCAATAAAATTAGCAGAATAGCTTTTCTGGCCACAGGACTATTTTCTTCAGGTCAATATCTTGGAAAAGGCCAAGCATATCCTCATGAAGAGAGCCAGGTGGTCTCAGGACAACTTTCTGAAGAGACAATGATTGTCATGCATACCTTTTTACAATAGTGTATGAATATATTTCAGTTTTTCATTATCCTTATCCTTGGAGGTGAGCAGGTCAGGTATTTCAATCCTTTGGTTTGGATCAGGTTTAGGGCAAAGAAAACTCTACTTGACCTGACCTATTCATGAACCAAAGATAGGCCCAGAAGTTTCCCTGGTGAGGGTAACTAGATTCTTCGTGATGCTTATCTGCTGGTGACACAGTTTAAGTTTCTAGATAACAGGGTTCTTGTGGGATGGTCACTAGAGTTCAATTGGCTTTAAAGAAAATTTAAAAAAAATTAGGGCCATTTTTTAAGGAAGGCTAATGAAAGTTGCTTTGCTTGTGACATGTCTGTTCACTTTTAAGCTTGCATCAAGAGATCTGCGGATGCATAATTTCAACAGTGTGTTGCCAAGGCTTTTATCTCTCCTTGATCTATTTTTATATGTTTTTATTTTCGCAACTAATTTGTAGATTCCCAACGTATAAACTTACCATCCAGAATGACCGTACCATATGTCTTTATGGTCTGATTGATTAGTTTCACCCTATTACCTTTAATTTATTAGAAGAAAAAGGAAAGTTCATTGGGGCAAAGGTCAAACAGCAGATCAAAACTTCAAATGGAAAAGCTGCTGCTTTCTATTTGGATGGGCCAATAGCAAGTGTGACAATAGCTTGGAAGGGTCAAACTCTGTACACTAGGATGAGCCAGGTTTTCTAGTACAATCAGAAACTAAATATTCAGGAAAATATATGCTATACCAGGGTAATTTCAGTATCCCTGGCACTGCAGTGATCCAAGCTGGCAACAGCCACAATTATGAGATGCAACATAATGAGTGATTGAGGAGGAGGAAGTGTGGCTGGAGTGGGATGAAATTGTCTTAATCAGAATCCTTTCCTATTAAATGTTAAACTAGAATTCCAGGTGACAGGATGAGCATATCCCACCTGGCAGGCATATTGTATTTACATTTTCCAAGTCCCCAGAGTACAGTTGCACAGTGTCTTTCTCTTTCCTTCCATCTATCTGGAATAATATATTCAGGATAAGTGACCTGCAAAATCAGATATCCAGTTTTTGCAATGTGGATTCAAACAGTTGCATTTGTCCTTCTGATCTGTAGAACTTACTTTTCAGTCATGATTCAAAGGCAGAAGTTATTATTATTCACTTTCTGAAGTGGATGCTGCAGAAAGTCTAGTGAGAAAGGCTGCCCCTGAAGAAAAACCAACTGTTACATTTTTACACAGAAGTCCACTCTATAGCAACTCTGAGCAGGGCTTTCAATGTGTCTGCCTGTTTTATGGGAGAGCATCCCACAACAGGTAACACCTATCTGTACTCAGTAGAAGACATTTTTCCCTCCGTCAAAGCCTGCTGAAAAGAATGTTCCCCAGATCCTTTCACAAGGCTCTGCCCCAAACTCTAGGCTGCATCAGTTGATGGTCTCTGATTTTAATACACACACAAGTACAGTGGTACCTCCAGTTGTGCACAGGAACCATTCCGGAGCTCCAGTCGGATCCCGAGGAATTCGCAACTGGAGGTGCCTGTTCTGCGCATACGTGCAGCGTGGTAGAGCGCTTCTGCACATGTGCGTGGTGTGTAGAGCACTTCCATGCATGCGCACACAGCGAAACCCAGAAAAATACCGTACTTCTGCTTTGCCGCGGGCGTAACCCAAAGGATACGCAACCAGAGGTATGCGTATCCAGAGGTACCACTGTATATATGATTGTAAACCACTTTAATATAATACAGTGGCATACAAGATATAAAAAAATCATACTGATTTTCAGAATAAACAACACTGATGGTTTAGTGGTGAAAATCGAACACCCCCAGAAACTGAACACCCCTAAAACTATGTTCTTTGTTTCTCCCCATAAAACTCATATATTGTTTCCCACATATGCCCTACTCTCCTATTCACAAAGCAGATGTCTATGATCCTTATTGCAGAGTCAAATCTAAGTACTGATTTCATTCATATATATATATATATATATATATATATATATATATATATACCCTTTGAATCTCTACATGTAGTTCTGCAGACATCAATACAGACAAAAGTTGGTATCACAAAAAGAATCAAGAACCTGGTTTCTTGGCCCTATTTATCACTTCATTAAGCAAGGAGGACCACCGCTTCCAATTACTCAAATAAAGTTAAAGTCCAGTTTGAAGTTACAAAGCAGTATCTTAAACCACCTAATGATGATTTATTCTAAAATACGTAGATCTATAGATATAGCTGGGTGGGTTAGTCAATATATATGGCTCTGAGATGGCGCAAACAAGACAGCATCTTATAATATACGTCATTTAATTAGCGTGGAAATTTGAGAGTGCATTTTTGTGCAATTGATTGAAATCATGTCTAAACGGAAGAGGTGTCTCTCTAACAAATTGTATTAGCCCTCTTAAATTGGCTGGCAGCAAGCTAATACATTCCACTTCCAGTCCTTGTAGCTAAAGCCAGAATTACTGGATCTCTAAACTTACTGAGGAGGCTTCATTTGCATGTGTATAAAGAGTGTCTTGCATTCTTGTGGACACCTTGTCTATTTGCTGTAGCATAGCAGCAAAAGGGAGCGGGCATAGCTCATGACTTGCATGCAGAACTTCCCAGGTTCAGTTTCCAAGTAACAAGGGTGGGAAAGAATATCTGCCTGAGACTCTGGCTGTTTCCAGTCTGAGTAGACAGTACAGAGATAGAGAGGCCAATAGTCTTACTTTCTATGCTTATCCATTTATCCATCTATATTGTGAAGGAACTTTAGGTTGGAGGAAGAGAAGCTAGAGATAGCTTAGTCCTACTGAAATCAATGCAACAAGGTAATCAGGAGTATTTAAGCCTGACTGATTTCAATGGGCTCAAGTTGTGTCTAGCGTCTCTGTATCAAAAAATGGTTGTATTCTGTTCTCCAAAGTAATATTTCCATTTGATCTGAAAGTAGCCAATCCTTTTGTACTGATTTACCGGGTTTCCTTCTCATTCTTCCTGCCTTCCCTTTGTTTACACTGGGGTCTGGTTTACACATACAAACGTACCACTTGATGTTTCTTATTACAACTTGGTTGCAATACAATCAGTCACTGAATGTGTGAACTGACATCATGGAAAGACGCTGAGTTCAGTCCAAGAGAAGGTGTATTGGCTGTCTGAACACGGTCCTTTTGACTTTTTAAACAGTACTCTGATCAGCTGTTTGGAAAGGATGAAGTGGGTGTTGTGCAGGGCACTGAATATAGTCACCACTCCCCTCCTTTTTTCTTAAAAAGAAGAGTGGTGGAATTTCAGTTTTTAAAAAAGTTATGCATCCCTGTTACCTTGGCTATTCAATTATTCGGAGGAACCACACCTGCACACCTGTTTGTATCAGGCATTTCACCCCCATCCCAATTCATCTAAGGATACTCAGTGGAAAGCTCCTCCACATGCAGCTGCTGGGTGACCTTGGGCTAGTCACACTTTTTTGAAGTCTCTCAGCCCCGCTCACCTCACAGAGTGTTTGTTGTGGGGGAGGAAGGGAAAGGAGAATGTTAGCCGCTTTGAGACTCCTTCGGGTAGTGATAAAGTGGGATATCAGATCCAAACTCTTCTTCTTCTTCCACACAGGTATGGGTTGCAGCTGGTCCTCAGGATGGTTGAGTCTGATGCCTTTTATGTTGTAGTGTGTCTGTGATGGTATATTCACACATGCGAGGAATCATTTTGTGGTCATAAAACATGCTTGTGTGAAAAGCCCTTTCAGGTTCTGTTTTGATACCTTCTACACCTTGCTCAATGTAACTTGTTTAAATGAGCAAATGGCATACCCTAGACTCTATTTTTATTGAACGCATTACTTTAGACCTCTGGTCTCTTAAAGTCAGAGCTGTTACAATGACTTCTATGGACTCCAGGAAATTTCCATCAAGATCACATATTTATTTTGATTAATATGAGAGAGTCATGCATTTCTCTTATGTCTTTGTATTTATTTCATACAGAGGAAGACATATAATCCATAAATGACTTTACACCAGAAATGACAGCTGAGAGCTATCTGGAAGCAACAACTGAATCACTAAGTAAGTTGTTGACTTAATGTAACTGTAAACCATGGTGACCATCATTGCAAGAAAATGTCCTCATTGTTTAATGTTTACATTTGATTGATGGGCCCACCCTGTTTGCAACTTCAAGTCAGAGCCAGTGATCATCTTACTGAACTCATCTTTATGATTCAAGTTGTAAAAGCTATCCTATGTAAGTATCTGAGCTTGAAAATTTAATTGCATAACCAATATTATTCCACTAGAAAAAAGGTAATGTGACCAACCCAAAAGTCACATTGTGAAAATTTCACAAACCATCTACTGTAAAGCAAGCTACAGTGACTGGGAAAATAAAATCTTTTAAGGGTCCCAGAAGTAGCCATTAACAAAAAGTATTTCCATTTGCTTCTCTCTCTTACGCACGCACACACACACTACTTTATGACTATGGCATAGCTGTATGTGTTCAGTTTTTATAGTTATTCTTAAGATTGGAAGTTCAAATCCTGTTAGACCAAAGCTTTTGCAAATTGTATTTTCTTCCATTGTTTGCATTGACCTAAAACCTCACCATACTGTGAACATATTTGGCACAGGACTTTTCTCCTGAAATATCTTTAAACTCTCCTGAGGACAGCCAACATATAAAATTCAAATGTTAGGCCACTCAGAGGCATGGTTGAAAGAAAACAAAAGATACTGTCTTCTTGGTCACTATCCATGATCAATAAACAGCCAGGATTTCAAAAATCTCTGGAGTCTGCTTAGAATCCAGTCAAAGTTAAATAAAACGATGAGGGTTTTGACAAGCTTACTAGTTTTAGATTCATTGGCATTCTTCTCTATAGAGGGTTTTGTTTTAATTTAAATATGTTCTGCACTGAATACACAAAAAATACATCAAAGTCACAGCAAAAATCTGGTTCCGAGTGGTGTGTGCATATCTCAACATCTGCACATCCTTCACACTTTATAGAGAATACATATATTTTGTAGTCAGGTATGCATATATACGATATGGGGATAAAATAATGCTGTCTCTTATTAGCATCTTCAACTCTCATTATGACCATGGGCTTTTTCTGTGTGCTCTAATATATAATTATTTCAGGACAGGGCGCCTGTATGTATTACTGAATATGTGTGAATTTACATCTAAATTGTGGCTTTGCTCAAACTCTTGAGTTATATTTTTTGTGTGTGTTTTGAGTGTTTTACCATGGAATCACTGATTGTCCTTCAGACTAGTCCTATGCGTGAAATATATTGTTTTCAAGAATTTTTCCTTTATACTAAATTTCTTGACTGTGTCACGCATGTGTGTGACCTGACCCAAACCAGTGAACTATCTGCTTTTTATGTAGATTATTTCTTGCCATTTAATTGTGACACAACTATAGTCTAGAACAGCCTTTTCTCAACCTTATGTACCTAGATGTTGTTGGACTATAACTCCCATCATTCCAAGCTAGCTGGACCAGTGATAAGGCATGATGGGAGTTGTAGTGCAACGACGTATGGGGACACAAGGTTGAGAATGGCCACTTTCCCCTTTCTGTGGGTGGATGATGGTGGTGGACCCTTGCATTTGGCCACCATCCACTCTGGCCAGGGCACATGTATCCAGCTGGCCACATGGGGAATTCCCCAGCCAGCTGGGGGACAATGGGACAAATCAGGGGCCCTCCATATTGGACAGTGCCTTGCTGGCTGCTTGCGATTTGCTGCTTGAGAAAGGCTGGACTAGAGGATGCTGTGACCTGGTATCATTTGTGGACCGTACTAGGCATGGGCAAAAGCGCTGTCATTTCAAAAAAACATTTAAACAATTTTATAATAATTTTGCTTCATCTGCTTAACAAACCTGTTAGCCAGCAATGAACTCATTTTACAACTGCCATAGAGCAAACTAAGTCTGCAAGTAGATTTTGAATAGCTTCTGAACAGCGAGCAGGTTTGTTCAGAAGGTAGATGAAAAGTGTGTATCCCTTTCTTGAATGGCGCCCTGCTACAGATAAATGCTGTACTACAATAACACTAGTGCTTTAAGATTCTTGGTTAATAGAAACATTTTGTGAGTAAAGGTTGATTGTTGTTCCATGATTAGAAATCCATATGCATTAGGAGACAAATAATAATAATATTCCAGTTTGGAAGTATGAGGGTTTTTTTTAGTTAGGGTTGAGCTTTTTTTTTAGGAAGCTTATTTTTTTGGGGGAACTACCAAAATTGTTGAGTCTTTTTTAAGGAAAAAATTCCCCCCAACCATGATTTTTCTGATGGACTTGCCTAAGATCAAAGTGTCACCTTTTAGAAATTCCCCCAGAACAAAGTGTCACCTTTTAGAAATTCCCCCAGATGCCAATTCCACCTTTAAAATCATGGTAATGTCTAGATGTATGGCCTCCCTATTTATGTAATCATCCAGAGGGCTGTATATAAATGTATATTCACACAGAGTGAGATTCACACTCACACACTGAGGGAACAAAACTAGTTGCTTCCTGACTTGTCTAGTTAGTAACTAGACACAAGTTGGCAACCTTCACTCAATTCTAGGAGATCAGTCAGTATCACACCAACTCCCTGGTGTTCAATACTCTACTCTTTGGAGAAAGACCTCCTGTTTTAGAAAAAAAAGAAATGTAACGCTTCCTCAGAATGAGCCAAAGACCTACAGCCAAATACAATAAAACACTTCAGTTGTTAATAGGCAATAGGGACAAACAGGAAAGATCTGTGGTGATATTTACTGCCATTTGGCAATGCTGTCCGTTAAAGCAGGCAGTATTTAAAGCTAAACATTTCAAAGCCTGCAAGAAGATTTAAACATATTTTTACTCACATAAATGTAACTCTCTTTGACTAATAGTTATAGATCCTTTTCTGACCCAGAATCTGAGGGCACAGGAGGTCACCATCTTGGTGAAGCAAAGCAGGTCTGGGTCTGGCCAGTGCCTGGAAGGAAGAGTGCCTTAGAACCTCAAGTACGCCATCTTGGATTGCATGACAGAAGGAAGAAAGGCCGGCTATGTGAGAAAACAGATAAATATTTGATCAAAATAGTTGGTATGATCCAACAGGGCTGTTTTTATACACTTTCTACCTGCAAGAGCTTTAAATATATCATTAGTAAGGTGGGGCTTGTATCACCCAGCCAATATACAGTAAAGGAGCAGAAATATTAACTATTCAATAAAATCTCCACCTTGGTGATCCACAGGTGGTAAAAGGGACAGAGCAGAGCTGGATTAAATGTACTGTCATAAAATATATATTTCGTGGGTCCCTGATATAATTATTTTATTCAATTCCCACAAGTTACAAAACTTATTCTACCTTTTAATACTATCCAGGTAGCTTTGCTGAAAACCCGTTTATGAATTTGCTCTTGTTCAAATAATTTGGTTCAGCATAGACGAAAACACTTAAAGAGGATCAAGGAAAAAGAATAAACAAAAAGGAGATTCATATCTAAAAGTAATAATGTTGCTAGCCATTAAGTGCCTCGTAATATTAATTAACAGCGTTGTTTCTGGGTTGATCAAAAATAATTTTGTATTCCTTTTTCTTTGCGATTGACCATGGTAGTTGTTCTTGTTTAGTCGTTTAGTCGTGTCCGACTCTTCGTGACCCCATGGACCAGAGCACGCCAGGCACTTCTGTCCTCCACTGCCTCCCGCAGTTTGATCAAACTCATGCTGGTAGCTTCAAGAACACCATCCAACCATCTCATCCTCTGTCGTCCCCTTCTCCTTGTGCCCTCCATCTTTCCCAACATCAGGGTCTTTTCCAGGGAGTCTTCTCTTCTCATGAGGTGGCCAAAGTATTGGAGCCTCAGCGTCACGATCTGTCCTTCCAGTGAGCACTCAGGGCTGATTTCCTTCAGAATGGAGAGGTTTGATCTTCTTGCAGTCCATGGGACTCTCAAGAGTCTCCTCCAGCACCATAATTCAAAAGCATCAATTCTTCGGCGATCAGCCTTCTTGATGGTCCAGCTCTCACTTCCATACATCACTACTGGGAAAACCATAGCTTTTACTATACGGACCTTTGTTGGCAAGGTGATGTCTCTGCTTTTTAAGATGTTGTCTAGGTTTGCCATCACCTTTCTCCCAAGGAGCAGGCGTCTTTTAATTTCGTGACTGCTGTCACCATCTGCAGTGATCATGGAGCCCAAAAAAGTAAAATCTCTTACTGCCTCCATTTCTTCCCCTTCTATTTGCCAGGAGGTGATGGGACCAGTGGCCATGATCTTCGTTTTTTTGATGTTGAGCTTCAGACTATATTTTGCGCTCTCCTCTTTCACCCTCAATAAAAGGTTCTTGTGTAATTGCCATCAGGTGAAAATAAGTTACATTTCAATCTGATGTAGAAGGTGGCTTAGTTTATTTCGAGCAATGCATTATGACACACATAACTTAAATACTAAAATAATACGAATAATTGAAAATAGAGAAACACAACATGCATTATACTTGTGTACACATGATCCATGAAGATCTTAACTGGGGGGGGGGTGAGAGACAACCAATTAAAGATAACCACAACACAAATGCAACTTATATTAAAGAATGACATACTCAAATACAAGAAACCGAATTTTTTTCCACCTATACTATTTGTTTCTTAGGTTCCTGCTGGAATATTTATTGCAATATTTACTTCCAATATTCATAGACAGCTTTTTACCCTGAACAGTCACAAAATGGTTTACAGAACACCAGAACCATTAATAAAACAGTACGTCAGTAAAATAATGCAATGTTTAAAACAATAAAAGCTACAAGTAAAAAAATATGAAATAGCCACAATACAATATGATCTATTACCTATTCTGTAAAAGTATTGGCCTGCTTTTGCCACTAAAAATTCTGAAAGGTTAATGCTAAAACTGTGATAAATCTAAGTGCTTTTCTTGGATATTGTGATTTCCACAAGCATCCATGGGTTCTGTTTCAAGGATGAGCCTTTCGAAGGCTATGATTGGGATTTAAACAGAGTTGTTTCTATGAAGGTTATATTATGTAAGGCTGGAGTTGTTACTGAGTGGCCAATTACAGTTCACATTCTGCAACATTCATCATTCTGAGTAGTGATGGAGCAAGTGCTTGGGGCTAGGAAGCTCAGAACGAGAACTCTCTTCCTTTCAGATAAAGCAATTCCATTTTAATTCAAATAAGGACCCTGCAGAAGTTTCTTTTGCTGTCAGGTATCATGGAGGCTTTCAGATTCTCCCGCCCACACACCCCACCTCCAAATGGATAATTGCTAGCAATCCAGCAGGATCTCTGCTCAACTATGCAAAGCTGGGGACGACTCCCTAGGCTACATTATGTTCTTTGTTCTTTCTGATTCATCCATTTCCTGTCGCCATTATATAAATATATACCATCAATGCATCCAGTTTATTATGAGTTTTGACCTCCACAAATTACTTATTCCTAAAGGGAGCATGCGGCTAGGAATTTGATACTAATCTTGTCAGCTCATTTGTATAACTGATCATTTATGTATGTAACCTAGTTATCCCATTAAGTAAGTTGGCTTGGATCCTAAGGTAAATAAGTTCACAGCAGGAAAGTTCCTCAGCACTCCTCCATCACCAGTCATGGGCACACCCCTAAAAGGCTTCTCTGGAGGGATGTAGGAAACAACGTGGGGAACCATGTGGGATGGAAAAAATTACCAAAACTTGCCAAGAAAAAGGTCCACCCATATCTGCCTAATTCTTCTCTCTCCAGAAGCCCAACTGTACTCCATCCCATATAGACCAGGAAGGTCCACAGCCTTCCGGACATATGTGACCTGAAGGCTAGCAACATTAACTCCACCGTATGGGACTTCCTTGCAGATGATTGCAGTGCCTGGAGAAAAACAGTCAGGTCCACAGCAGTGACCAGAGCAGGAATGACCTCCTGGATCAGCACAACTGGATGCCTTCATCTGCCCCACCTGCAATAAAAAATGTCTCTCCCATATCAGTCTCTACAGCCACAGCAGGCACTGCAACTCTCCATTGTTTTGACTTTACCCCCTGAAGACGCATTCTTCCATTGTCTCCTGAGACAGACGGATGTGAACAACAACAAAAAATTAGGTGGGCTCATCTTTACAGTCCAACTCACGCACAAATAAAGCAATGAATGATTAAGAATAAATGCTAAGAGAATGGGGGTGCTCAGCAGGAAATTGAAAAATCAAACAAAGTTCAAGATCATGGAGAGTGCCCCCACCAATGATGGTTAAGGTGGCTATAGTAATTACAATCAATTCACACTGTCTCCACTAAGTATCCTGTTATTCTCTGTAATGCTTAACTTTATTTTCAATTTCTCCTTTCCCCACTCTTCTTCTTCTTTTAATTAAGACAACTTAAATTGGAATTGATTTAGCCAAGTTCTTAAGGATAATCACTGAGTGGCATTTCTGAGAGGAAAGAAATTGACTCCTGACCCCACAGAAGACAGAAGCAATCTGCCAGTTAATGGCCAAAGTCCTTGGTTATTGCGGAAAGAAATGGTCCAGATGCTGTCAGAGGTGAGAGCCCATATGAGGAAAATGTGATGATAAAAAGAAAAGCAGGCCAGGTTTGTCCAAACCATATAACCTTCATATATCAAGGACTGCAAACTTAATGAAGAATAAAGGGTCAGAATTCTTGTAGAGGCCCCAGAGAATATCTGCCCTCTTCATAGGTTATTCCTTTGTCTGAATAATGTCTATGTCCAATTAATTATGAACATTTCAGTTCTTCCTAATGTCAGTCTCAGATGAAGCTGATGAGTAACAAACATTACAAATTTAATTAACAGGTTCCTGCTCATCTATTTTGGTGATGAATATGAAAAAATAATAAAGCCCAGGCATATTTCCCAAAACGTGAATGTAATCATTCTTCCTCACGAAAAATATTAATATGGATACTTTCCCCAGTGTGTAGATTCTGTTCTTATTTATGTCTAAAGTTCAAGGGGCAAGTAGATGTGGTGGTAAGAAGTCTGTAGAAAAGCAGCTAGGAGCCTCTTTGCCAAACAACTAGTGGGCATAAGTGATATGAATTTGAACAGAAAATATTGCTGTTTCCCCTTGTTTCATCATTACACAAGGTTCAAATAAACACTGCGATTACAAAATGAAATGGGAAAAACAAACCAAAGCAGGCATGTGGTGCAGTGGTTAGAGAGTTGGACTTGCATAGGGAGACATAAGTTCAGTTCCCTGCTGAGCCATGAAGCACTCTGGGAAATCTTGGACCAGTCACTATCTCTCACCCTAACTTATAACTAAGGGTTATTGTAGGGTTAAAGTGGTGGGCGGCAGGGGGAGATTGCAAGGACCCTGGATTTTATTTTTATTATGTATGTATTGATTTGTTTTCTTGCATTTTTATCAGGGAACCCAATACAACAAACTGTACACCTGGTTTCCAAGTAGTCACTCATCCAAGCTTTGCTGCTATCCTGATGTTTTCCGGGGAAAGATAAAATAAAAAGCATACAGATAGGGAGAGAAATAAAACATGGATGAAAATGCAAGAAATGGGTTAAATGCCAACTGTGCAAGACTATTTGAAATAACTAAGAGGAAATTCTTCTCCACAAGATAACAACATAAAAAATATGGTGTTTCTCTTTAGTACAGTTCTCTATCACAAGGAACCTGTATGTTCTGTTTAAGGCAGGAGACTGACTTCAGAATCCAGCAATTCTCTAGATTTTTTATTTTCAAAAATGAGGGGAAAGCTATCATGTGTTTCTTTATCCAAGCATCCTTTGGTGTATTCTGAAACTTGTACAACTCTAGGTGAGTCTACTGTAGTCTGCTGCTTCTCCTGCCCACACGCCATCTGAAGACTGACACCAACTTTATGACATTAACACAGGCATAGGCAAACTCGGCCCTCCAGATTTTTGGGTGCTCTTTTCTGTCCCAGCTCTTTTCTGTCCCATGCCTCCTCCATTTTGCCTCCCACCTAGCCTGATAAAGAGTCTGGGGCATTTGGTTGGCCTTATAAATGTATTTGTCTACTATGGATTTTGGAACATTCTTACAGGCCAGTACAACGATGTTTCTTCTCAGTAGAGTGGATTATGAACTTGGTCCAGGGATAGCCAATTCAGCATCTTATTATTGTTGTGGGTTCCAGCTCTCATCAGCCCCAAACAGCATGGGCCACATTCACATCATGCCTTTGAAAAGCTATGATACCTCTGTAAAAAATAATAATAAAAAAATGCCTCCCCGCAAAGAATTATGGGAGCTGCAGTTTGTTAAGGGTGCTAAGAATTGTTAGAAGGCCTCTATTCTCCTCACAGAGCTACAAATCTCAGTGTTCCCTGTGAAAAGGGATTGATTGTTAAACCACTCTGGGTCAGTAGTCAGAAATAATGGCAATATTGAGGTCACAACATTGGCTACTCTTACCTTAGACTATACATGAGCTTCTCTGGCTTACTATATGTACTGAATTATCACAATTAGAGAGCTTTTGTGAGTGCAACTATATTGCTCATCCTGCTGAGCTGTATTAATACAAAATTACTGTATAACATTTGCAAACGGTGCTTGGACAATGAATAGCCACTGACCTTTGCACAGCCAGCAGGGTTGAAACATATTTAGCACATACATCGTATATTTTGCACATTTTTAGCCATTTTGAAAAGTTTGACACTCTCCCGTGCCTACAGCACCAATGTGACTTTGCCTCTCTGACAGACAGAGATACTGAAATGGCTGACAGCAGTGCAAGAAAGCCGCAGAGAGATCATATGGGACGGGAAGTGGCTTTTCATCTCTGAGGCAAGGAGATGCATTCAGTTAAGCTAAATTCCTCCAGGGCCATCTCAAAGTCTAAACCGCCTGCCTATCAACACGAGCTGGTGGTGTGAAGATTGTAAAGTACTCCTGTTACATGTAGATCAAATGTGCCCTTGTTCAGAGATGACTGGACTCCTGAATCTTTTTGGTCTCCCATTAGACATATATTAATGCATTCAAGATACCTCCATCTTTTCGAAGGGTATCGAAGAGATATTTCCCCCCAGCACAAAGATAGAAAGAATATATATATATATATATATATATATATATATATATATATATATTCATATATATCATATATATATGTAATCATATGTGTGTGTGTGTGTGTGTGTATGCCTATAAATAAATATTATAAACACACACATACACCTATGAGAATCATGCAAGAAGAATCAACCTTTTACAAAGTCCCTCATCTCTACAAGTTAAATACATGTATTATGAAACTTAATAGCACTGTCTGATTGATGTTGTTGTTGTTGTTAAGGCTAGAAAGAGTTGATGAAGATTGAATGGAAGTAGTCTTCTCTGGTACTCTCTAGGTTAGATTACTGCAATGTGCTATATGTAGGGCTGCCTCTAAAGATGGTTTGGAAACTTCCGCTGGTGCAGAATTTGGCAGCCGGGTTGCTCAGCAGGACAAGACAGTTTGAGCATATTACATTGATCCTGGCCCAACTGCACTGGCTGCCAATTAGTTTCTGGGCCTAATTCAAAGTCCTGAGAGAATTCTCTCTCCAAGAAGACTCGCCTGGCACCTTCATTACATATCTTTAAGCGTCAGATGAAAAAGCTTCTCTTCAACCATTTGTTGGGATGACTAACATACTATGGTCTTTTAAACGTGTCTGTAGCAGGGGGCTGCTTTGCTTGCATTTTTGTTTCAGTATGTGTTTTGTGCTTTCATTTTGTATTTTTATGTTGTGGACTGGCCTGTGATCTTTGGAAGAAGGGCAACATACAGTTATTATCATTATCATTAGTTTGCAACTGCTTGCTTTAGAACAGTGCTACCCGGCGCTGTGGGTTAAACCACAGAGCCTAGGACTTGCTGATCAGAAGCTCGGCGGTTCAAATCCCCACGATGGGGTGAGCTCTCGTTGCTTGGTCCCTGCTCCTGCCAACCTAGCAGTTCAAAAGCACCTCAAAGTGCAAGTAGATACATAGGTACCGCTCCAGTGGGAAGGTAAACGGTGTTTCTGTGCGCTGCTCTGGTTTGCCAGAAGCAGCTTAGTCATGCTGGCCACATGACCCGGAAGCTGTACGCTGGCTCCCTCGGCCAATAAAGCGTGATGAGCGCCACAACCCCAGAGTGGGTCATGACTGGACCTAATGGTCAGGGGTCCCTTTACCTTTACCTACCCCAAGTGGAGGTCTGTGGACTGGTGCTGGTTTGTAAACAGATTGTTTCTGGAATCATAAAACATGGAAATGAGCAATAAATTCACACTATATTCCAGTACATACCATTCCTTTTCTGGAAGTGGCTTTTCTGTTGTGAAAGCTCAAATATAATGCACAACATAACGGGGAAGTGTGAGGAAACCATTGAACTGCAGTGTGAACGCAGCCACACTGTCATTGGAAGTTTCTATCCAGTCATGACTTATGTCCAGTTTCCCCAACCCGGTGTCCTCCAGGTGTTTTTGACTGATGGGAGTAGTAATCTAGCACCAGATTGGGGAAGGCTGACTTATTCTGACCAACATTCAACCTGTTGGCATGTTGCTAAGCCTCATGAGTCATTCTGATTGCATGTTCTATCCTTGTATGATTTCATGACTGCTCTGGTATAATCCAGTTTTCTCCTAAGTCTTGAACATTAATTACATCTGTTGCTGTATCCTTGTTGTCTTTGTTACATTAATACACTTCCTGCATGTTTTGAAATTTTAAAACAGTGTTTTTAAATCTTATTTTCACCTTGTCTCTTATGAAAATCATTCAGAAGACAAATTTTTAAAAAAGTATTAAAAAGTGACATTGTTTTCTGGAAATTAATAAATGAGCTCCATATGCAATCCAGATATATTTTGTAAGCATTTTGGCCTGTGCAATACATAAGTATGTTTAAGTAGGGAAGGCAGGGAAAGCTAATCTGAGTGAAGGAAATTTGACATTCACATTTGGATCATGTATTTTATTTTTAAAAATATATCTTTGGAATGGAACTTGACTTCATGTCATCACGTCAGGTCATCTGCAGAATAAATGTTTCCCTTAAAACCATAATGCACCAAGATTCTTATAAACACTTATGAGAAAAGTGCTTGATATTGCCCTTTTATGAAACAATTAACTTAAGTTTCAGACACAATTGAATCAGGTTCCCTTGTCAGCCTAAAATGTTCTAACGCGGGCTACCTTTTAAAGAATAATATCCCTGTGATCTTTAAACATTTGGTACTAAGTTATAGCTGAGGGTAATAGGTCAGGAGAGCTTTGAGAAATCACACAGCTGAGTTATCCATATAGCCTAATACTATTAAGCATTTAACCTACTGTACAGCATTAAGCAGGTACCACATTAAATAACCTTGTCTAAACAAAGGTGAAGTACACTTAAGTGCTGTCAAGCAGATACATATGCCAGAGATGCTGGTAAACCTGATATATATTGTTGAAAATTGTGCAGGGATGCAGTCTATATTCTCTCCCCACACCCTCCATTTCACCCTCAGGAGGGGTGGAAAGTTTGCTTTATTACAATGATAATGGGAAGCTTCATATATCATTGTCATACATGTTGCAACTGCAAGCAAACTGCTACTTTTACTATAAAATCAGTGCATTAAGTAAACCTAAATAATAGGTATAAATCACATTCTTATAAAGCACGTGGTATTCATGACCTGACTAATCTTTACAACAACCCTATAGGGTAGGACAATAGCATTATCCAATATTGCAGACATGGGGCTAAGAGTTAGTGGCTAGCCTAAGTTTATTGCAGAAGCAAAACTTGAAGGGGAAATGTTTTAGTCCACAACATATACTGCAATCTGATACGTGTCTACTTATACTTAAGCCCCATAGAATTTAATGAAGCTTACTCTAGGTCAGCCTTTTTTTGGCCATGCCCCACCTAAGCATCTCTAAGAACCTAATTGCCCCCACCCCTGGTGACATATAATTCTTATTATTCAAAAAGTGAACTCCTATTCACATGGAGGAAGCCTAAAAGACAATTAACTTGGTCTAAACAAGCTTCCAAATTGCCCCACTTAAAAATAAAATTGCCCTCCTGTGGGGCCCACGGCTCTAGGTAAATGGGTATAGGATTTGTGTCACAATGTGAGCTGTAAACACTGTTGAGTGTTTACATGACTCAGTGTTGAGTCACATTATGGGGGAAATCGCATAATTGAATTAAAACATGTGATGTAGTGGGCAAGCTGAGATCAGAATTTTATTTTCACAGGGAACATAGACCAGGAAAGATTGTGGAGACTCAACAGTGTGGTGACAGCAATCCAGATGGTAAGTAGTTCTAGACATTACATTGTGACAGCAATAATACCTTATGTTCAGTCCTTAATATTCAGATTGGACCATATTTGGCCATCAAGGGTTGTAGCCAATGCTCAATGAGTGGGGTTACACTCTCACATTCATCATACTTCTGTCTAACCCATAGCTCCCTTTTCCCTGCCATTATTAAGTATAATTTTGCCCCTTGGGTGTACATTCTCTCTGTGTGGTGCACAACACATGCTAAGCTGCCCTTAGAATCAAAGCACTGCCCCCAGGATCTACTCTAGCTTAGTTAGCTGTAGATCCCTAAGTCCCAAATTCACAAGTTATATGGAAGTGAAGTGAAAATCTATATCACATGCATGGCTTGTAGGATTGGTGAAATGTTCAAACATCGTGCTGATGAAAGACTGTTCATTCAGACACTGCAGGAGAAGTGTAGAAGCTTGGAAGCTGATGACTTTTGGTCACGATGGATCCTGGACATTCTTGAGTAGGCATCATATCAGAAGGTCTCATCAACTGTGGCTTCTGCTGCAACTCATAAATTGGCTCGACAACTAAAATAGATCTATGTTGCATGCTACATTTCTCTTGAAGTAGTGGAAATCCTGACTATATATATATCATAGAATTGTAAATGGGGGAGAAAAAAGAGGGCAAAGAGCAAGCCAGAGAACTCAACCTTTTGAAGAGAAATCTGTATAAAAATGAGGACCATTGGTGCCAGTTACTAAAAAAAAAAAAAAAAGGTGGCCTGTCATGATCTGAAGATCTGTTACTAAAGCAATGAGCAGGGAGCTGTTTTCTAGAAGAGTTTATAACTCTAATATCTACATTTCATAAGCCTTCCTTGAGCTGTCTGAGATAGTGACAGAGATGCCTAGTCCACCATAAAAGCTAGTGTTACTTGCTGTCACAGATATGCAGCTGGCTAAGTAGGCTTTTACCCCACTGCATCCTTGAAAAATTAATCCAGGGGTTATACTTTGAGCTCCATGTAGTGTCTGCCAGCATCTTTAGTGTCTTCTCCATTAATCAGGACTTGTCTGGAATTAATGGTACCCATGAATGTGTTGGTGGGTGAAATATTACCCCATCACCTTTGTAGCAAACCTTTTGCTCCACAAAAAGCATTGGAAATTCCAGAGAGCCAATATCTATTTTCGCCCTCGATATCCAAATACCGCAATGATTTACTATGATGTTAGCAATTGGTTTTTGTCCTTCAAATAATCCTTTCTTTAAAAAACTCCCCTGTTTTGCTTGGTCGTATGAAAATTTTGGTTCTCCCACATCATTTTCCTTTGTTTAACTTTGTTTAACTTAACTGTTGCTTCCTTCAGCCATGCAGAACTCCCAAGGTTACAGACTCAAAACAGCGCAATGGCAAGTGCAACACGGGGCAAAATATTACAGTTCTTTTTGCTCAGCATGACTGCTTTTACAGCTTCCTTTATGACTCTGATTTTCTTGTAATGCCCAGGTTGCTGTAGGAATAGTGACCAGATTGCTAGTCTCTGCCCTCAATTTAGCCCAACCTCATATGTGCTTAAAAGAAGAAGGAAATTCTCAGAGGAGAAAGAAAAAGAAAAGTCTGGGGAATGCATGAGCAGTTTTGCATTACACATGCTATATAGATTATCCTCAACAGGCAAGAATAAGCCCACAAGATGGGATGTGCATTTGAACTGAATAAAAACTCCATCTTGGCAACTTTCCCATGGGGCAAAACTGCAGTTCTCTCCACAAATGATATCGCTTCTTTCAAAAATGTTGATAACGATCTCCTGCTAGTGCAACTACATTTCTCTGACATTGCTGCTGGCCTGCTCTATCCCAACACCATCTCAGGAAGCAGCAGTGACATCAGCGCTGGGAGTCCAGGTCTACAGCAGTGCCTCTCCCTAGTGAGCACCCATGCCAATAAGCACACACCAAAATAAGTAGAAATGTACAATTTTGGATAGCATGCATTTAGAAATGTGTATGTTGTGATAGGAGCCATTTAAATACTGTATTTTGTGATAAGAAAGCACATTTTGTGTGTGTGGATTAAGACATTTTCAAATGTGAAAACAGGATGGAATGGACTTATGCAAGACTGAACACATGCAAGACTGACTTGGACTGGAAATGTACCAATCCATCCACAATCATTGTACTGTGTTTTGATTTCCCATGTACTTTGTTCTGTGTTTCTTGTACTCTGCCCTGGAATGCATTGGATGAGGGCAGCTTAGAAATATTTTACATATAAATGAATACATGACCCATCTCACAGGCCTCTTATATGGATGTGTGGCAAGGCATATACAGTGGTACCTTGGTTTTTGAACGTAATCCATTCCGAAAGACCATTCAACTTTCGAAATGTTTGAAAACTGAGGCGCAATGAGTGGTCGGAAGAAAATTGAGAAAAATACAGTGGTACACTCAGCAGAAGCTGTTTGGCTTCCAAGGTGCATTTGAAAATGGAAGCATTTACTTCTGGGTTTTCGGCATTTGGGTTCTGAAAAGTTTGGCAATGGAGACATCTGAAAACCAAGGTACTGTATTTTGAATAAAACATTTTATATACTAAAAAAGAGATGCATTGCTAATAATGCATAACAGCAAACATTCTACAGTGGTACCTTGGGTTACAGACGCTTCAGGTTACTGACGCTTCAGGTTACAGACTCCGCTAACCCAGAAATAGTACCTCAGGTTAAGAACTTTGCTTCAGGATGAGAACAGAAATCACGCGGCAGTGGTGGGAGGCCCCATTAGCTAAAGTGGTACCTTAGGTTAATAACAGTTTCAGGTTAAGAACGGACCTCCAGAACGAATTAAGTTCTTAACCAGAGGTATCACTGTATATCTCATAAGATACAGCAGATCTTATGTTTGCATTTTTTCCTGAGAAATCGGAAATGAATTGGGTGAAGGAACGTAAGAGGAGTTCTGCTGGATCAGGCCATGGACCATCTAGTTCAGCATCCTGTTCTCACAACAGCTGCCCAGAGACCCATGAGAAGCCTGCAAGCAGTACCTGAATGCAGCAATACTCCGTTAAGAAAAAAAAGCTAGTAAAAAAGTAGGGCACCTGTGTTAACATCAGCAGAATTATGGAGCAGCAAACACACTCACATTTTGTGCACATTTTTGGACTCAGCTCATTTTTGCAAGGGAGAGTTGCTTTACTTAGAGGAGGAGAATATTGTCAAAAATAGAGAAATGGTGGGATCACAGTTTCTCCTCCACAATTAAAAAAAATCACAGGATGCAGATGTTAAATGATTTACAAGCCTTTTAAAACACAGAGAGAGATATCTTTGCTGCTTATTTATTTGATAAACCTTTTTAAGTTTGAATAAATATAGTTGGGTACAACAGTTTTTTAAAAAAACAAAGGGTCTATATCATACACGGATGTAGGACCTTCTGGTATCTATAAAGAAGTTAACAAGAGATTTACCTTCTCATCCCACCTTCCATAGTTTCACCTTCAACTCAACCCCCCCACCCCACTGAGGAGATCACCAGCATAAGCTCTTTGTACCCTTCTCTTGCTAGGCTCTAGTGTAAGTAGCTGAATTGCTTGAAGCACATAAATTGTGTGCTAAGGTCATCTTTATTAGTTGCTTCTGCTTACTTAGGAAGTGGCCCATCAATCAGCATTTGTGAGTCTGACTCAGACTATTCCCTAGTACTACTGGCACACAGTGATATACTGTGATATACAGGAGGAGTGATATACTCCTCAGGAAGTCCACAGGTGGACTCATATGACTGGACTGGGGCTTCTTTTAAATATTGAGGTGAGTCCTGCTGCTCCAGCACCACTGAATGTAAACTTGCACACATCTTTGTAGTCCTATGAATGGTTTGATGTATTTTCTGACTGTAGGCTGGCTGACACAGAGATAGCTTTAAAAATGCTAGATATGAACATGTACTGAATAATTCACAAGGTGCACAGATGCATAGATGTAAGTGCTTAATTTACAAATCAAAAGGTATGGGATATCAATCAACCATGCCCTCTTGTCCCAGACCACCTTGAATGTAGTTAAACAGTAGGGAGGGAAAGATCCTTTTCATATGGTCTAAGGTGCTCTTTCTATCATTTCGTCACACGTCAGGGATGTGCATGGCTTAAATTGTCTTGCTTCTGTGGGATTTCTATTGGAACATCCTTAGGGCAGGGTTCTGTTTTTCCCCACATGCCACTCTGAAAAGTGTCATGCACAAATAATGCACAACCATTTAAAAATCACTTGTGATGCTTCTGAATTGGTTGGCTGGCACCTGTCTGTCTCAGGAGACCATGAAGGAGTGTGCATTTGGGGGGTGAAGTCAAACTGTTGACAGATTACAGTGCCTGTTGTGGCTGTAGAGACCAATATGGGAGGAGCATGTTTTGTTGCAGCTGGGGCAGATGAGGAAGTCCAGTTGTGCTTCAGCAGATGCACCGCGGCATTTCTTCTCTCTGCACTCCTCCCAGTAGTCATTCCTCCTCTGGTCACTGCTATGGATGCACGATCTCACTGTCTGTCTCCAGACACTATGGTCATCTACAATGGATTCCCACATGGTGGGGTTGATGTTGCCACCTTTCATGTCATGCTTGCAGATACCTTTTAAAATGTGTTTGGACAACCCCTGGGCTGAGGGCTGCATGCAACTCTTGTGGGTCTTCCTGTGCTCCCGCTTCCTCTGAATGTCCCCTATTGCCAAGTTCCCCATCACTGAATATCGTAGCATGATTGTGATGGGGAGTGAAATTGTGATGGAGGAGATGGTGCACAAGGAAGTTCATTCCTGCACCTCATCCTGAATATGTAAATGCCAAAGAGCAACTTTCTGCCATGTGTCATAGAATTGTAGAGTTGGAAGGGACCTCAAGGTCAACTGGTCTGCAATGCAATGTCTTCCTCATGAGTGTATGTGTTTGAATAACTCCACCACAATCACCCCAAGTTCTAGCCATGCCCGCTGGCATATGGATCCTGACCACCATTCAATGCCACATGTAGCCCTCAGGGGCAGAATGTTGACCCCTCTGTTTTCAAAAACCGAGTCCCTTAAACTTAAAGATACCTGGAAGCCCCACACGACTACGTGCCACAAGATGACCAAGAAATTCACCTCCAGTTGTGTGTAAATTTGCATTAAGGACTAAAACTGAAGTTAAGAATTGTTACAGATGCCCATGAAGAGTTTAAAAGAAACGTTAGAGGATAACTATAGTATTGTCAGATCAATGATACTCTTTTTTCTTCATTTCAACTACAAAAGATATCACACTAGAAATTAGCCCAAGGCGAGCAACGTACGATTCTAATAGACATTTTGATTTTGTCTTTATACCTAATTTTATTTTACTAAAAAAAAAGACAGCTCAGTAGAAGTAGTTGTTGACTCATATTCACCATCAAAATTTGTGTACTGCTTGGAAGGACATATGCTAATCTTGCTGTTGATCCATATTTAGCTTTAAGGAAAGAGTCAAAAATGTATTAGATGACCTAGATGAAAATTATGTGATTGACGCTAAGACCATTCTGGGATGAATCAGAAGTGGCTGCACCACAGGCCGTGGGATGCACAGGATGCCCAGTGAGGAAACTGGTGCAATGCTATACTTCCAGTTCCCAAGTGAAGGTCAGCTACTAGAATGGTGGCTCAAAGATGCCCTGAGCCAAAGGAGAATCACAATGTCCATTGGGTGTTGCTATTTCTACTTTTAGATGGCAAGAGACTGAACCAATCCAGCCTCACATCTTGCAACTAATCTACTTCTGATACATGACTGCAGAAACCTACCAGGTTTTTGAGGGGATATAGAAAAGGTGTGCCAGAGGAAAAGGAACATATGCTATTGGTTGAAGGACCCCCTGCCTTACCACTTCTAATGCAATTCTTATCTTATGATCACACCCAGTGATTACTCAAAAGAACGCCTCACAGAACATGGGGTGGCATGGGAGCTAACTCCTAGGGGCCATGGGGGCTTCAGTTCCCACAATAAAATATTTGAGGGGGCCGAGCCCACACAAAGTTGATGGGCATTCCCATTCGAATGGTGTGTGTGCACTGCATCACATGATTGATTATGCAGGATGGGGCTTACCTGGGCCCCCACAATATTTTATTCAGGTTGGCATCCCTGTTGGATGGCAATGGCATTTCTTCAACAGATATCCATTAAAAGGATGTGTGACTGAAGAACAAGTGTTGTGAAAAGTACCTGCATGTATAAACTTCTGCTTCAACCCACAACATTATTTATTTAAAAATTGTATCCCCCACCCCAAATCTTAGCATATGTAGACAATGTTATATGATACCACAATTTTGCTTATGCCAAGGTACTTTATGATTTCTCATTTTTCATGTCTCCTTTGACCACAGCTGAGCATAAAGTGTGTAGGTGGTGCAGAGTCAGTTCTGCTGTTTAACTAACTGTGGTGGCTGAAGGTACCAAGGCTGCAGCCCTGTGGGAGTGGCAGGGCAGGGCAAGGCAGCAGGTTCCATTTTGCCTCAAGTGGAAAAATGAGATGTGCCACCCCTGAGGGGTTGACTATATGCCGGCTACCCCACTACATCCTTGTCCCCACCTGCACCATGTATGGGAAGGCCTGAATGAGACGTCTAAGTGCGTTCAGTTGAACATACTTAGAAGCTATCGGTTTTGCTGACAGTGAGGGGAATGCCTTCGGACAAACACAATTCAAAGCTTTCTTCTGGCCTTTCTGCTCAGCACAGGAAGACCAGGGTGGGGCAGCTGCAACTGACATATGTGGGGATTATAAGGGTGGGCCCCTCATATATGCCCACTTCTCTGCATGCCTGCTGATTTAAATGCATGAAGATGGGTCTAGGGTGAATGTTAACAGCCTAGAAATCTTGCTGAAGCCTTCCAGCAGGTAAGCAATTTACCCAGAAGCAGAGATTGGGAAGATGAAAGTGTAATATGATGGGAAAATCTATCAGTTTTGGTTTCTCTTAGTTTCTTGAATTTCCAATCTTAAATTTAGTTTTCCACATTTTCGTGTCAGTTTGTATTTTTTTTAAGTCCTCGTGGAACTGTTAGTGCATATTTCTCCTAATGTGCATGTGTTTGTATTCTATTTCCCCTAATATTCACATTTTTGCAAAGCATTTCCCCCTAATATAATGCATTTTCTATGTTATATGCATTTCTGTGCACACCTTCCCCAAGTATTTGCATTTTTGAACACATGACTTGGCTGGAGAACTACATCGCAAAATTCAGAGAAATGTGATTTTTTTATGGATGGCTGTGTTTCAGTTAATGTATTATTTCAGGAAGTGTGAATGAAAAAGGTTTGCCTTTAAATGCAAACTGAATCTTATTTCTGTCCATCCTTAAGTGACAGATGTTTAGTAAGGGCTTTATTTGGGCAGAAAAAGAGAAAGGTATCTGGGAAGCTTTCTGTGCCATTTTTCAATGGTTTGCTTTCAAATATTTCCTTCTATCCCATGAACACTTTGGCATACATTTCAGCTCATCCACTTAATGGGAAACAGGTCAGTGGTACTTAGCCAGTGTTGAAAGAAATGCCCTACATTTTGATGGATGGGTTCCTTCCCATTCATTGTGTTGATGTGGGCCATCTTCAAGTGTTTGCCATTTCAGATAGATCTGAGCAGTGTGTCAAGATCTGGTGCACCCGTGGCTTACAATCACATATTTTTTCTTCCTTTTCAGTTACTGTCAATGCTGCAGCTGTGCAAGAAAATTCCTGATGTCTCAATCAGAAGAGTAGTATCTTGCTGAGTTGTTCACAAACAGTCTCTTTGGAGCAACATTTTTGGAATAGCCTGTTTGTGACTGCTGTTAATGTGGATATGATGTGGTTCAGGGTGCCATGTCTCCTCTCATTTACAACAAACTCAGAAACTTTTATGGGGAATGATCTCACTGTAGTTTTTCCTGCTATCACATTGTAGAAAACCGCTGAATAGAAATGACATTATTGTACATTAAGACTGGTACAGAAAATCCAGCTGGAGTGTATCAGGACTTTGAATATTGTCCACTTCCTGAAACTATAGTAGGCTGGATGAAATCACACATACAAACACACAATCAATCAATATATATATATATATATATATATATAGAGAGAGAGAGAGAGAGAGAGAGAGAGAGCTGCTTTAGTGCAACCTCATAAAATTAAACACAAATCCCCAACACCATCTCCATATTTTCAATGGAAATTCTGCCACCTCCAATCTTTGAGGGCATCTTTATTGCCATCCAGCACAGCAAAGTAAAATTCCACAGGAAAAAATGGGAACAGCCCTAATGTTTGTGGAACAGTGGTGACATCTGCCATGATCCACAACCCAGAGACCATGCAGTGTGCAGTGGATACAGAAGAGGACAGTGCTCATACCCAGTCCTTGGGGAAAGAACTTCCACGACTATCTTTAGGACTCTCCTGGCCAGAAAACACAGCCTTGGCACCCTCCTTTGATTGAGCGGAAGCTTCCATGTTACCCAATCCTGTAGGAACCAAAGACTGCAGAATAAGGTGATGGTCCATTAATAGACAGGCAGCTCCCCTGGGGAGGCAGGGCTTACTGCCCTGTGGTCCAGCCAATGTAGATAAGAAATCAGTTGAAGCTGGGCCCTTTGGAGAGACGGCAGCTTGGGAAGCTACCATAGAAGGACCCTAGGAGCTGTCCAAGGTCCTGTGAGTGCTCCAAGGTGCTTGAATTGCTGCCTTAGCTAGGCTTCCCCTGTGAGCTCTTGTAGAAAAGGACAATGACCATGCAAATCTGAGGCTGTCCATTGATAGCCAAATAATCCCTCCATGAGCTGTACTATGATAAGATATCAGGAAGTTTGCAGAGAGAGCAAGGATGCAGATATCATTTGATACAGGTTTATGCCGAAGCAGCTGAAATAAAGAAAGGAATATGTTGGTTTCTGCAACTTCCCCCATCTGCAGTTTAAAAACAGACACTGAAAACAATCTAGATACATCCACACCTGAATTTGTAAGAGTGATGGAAAAAACTTACATTCCAAATGATTTCAGTGTAAAATTTGACATTGGAATTTGCCTTGAGTGGCCAGAATAAATAATTAAAAACAAGGAATCATGCAGTTTTCACTACAGATTATAGCATACTGGACTTTTCTGCTGTAAGGACATCTGTTGAAACTTCCTTGGCCTATTTCTTTAAAATATGGTTCATCTAGTAATCTTTAGGTACATTTTGAAATATAACATTCCAGTCTGAACCCATCTAATAGGCATTGTGCTTTAGGTCACTCCAGTTACAAATTATTTTTATGAATGGTTCAGTCTGCTTTCAAGGCATGCCCAGACTGGGAACTATCCATTTCAAAGTAATCATGATTGACATTTATGTGGGAATAGTGTGTGGAATAGTGAGAGGAAAATCTGTCTTTGGTCAAAATATAAGGAACAACCATTTGCTCCTGAAAATAGCACCCTGCCCCTCAGTTGGCAGCCCAGAAACTCAGTGCTGCATCGAAGTTTTGCACCGCATCCACACAATGTCATCCTATTGCATATTCTCCCCCCCCCCTCAATTTAATCTTTCACATTTTCATTAAAAAAAACAACTTACTGGATTTTCTGCAGAAACAATAAATATGGATTAAATTGGGGGGGAGGGGACTTGTGTACCATGAGTAGCACTGAGTCCACAATGAACTGTCATGAGGAAGCACCCAAAATATGGGAAGGTAGAGCCAACAGTCAATAGAGCTTTGTCATTTTTTTCTTCCCAAGAGAGTTTTACCATTGGTACCAATATTGAAGGACCCTTTCTGAAGATGCTGGTGGATTTATGTTGTCTTATATAGTGGTCTGACTTCTTTTTCCTTGTGGAAAATAGTATTGCACACTGACACAGGTAAAAGTTCAGATTACTTTAACTTCATGGAGAACGGTTACTTTTCTAATCAAAATGAGATTTCCACCCCCACATGTAAAGGTTATCATGGACAGTGATAGCCTTTCAAACAATCAGACCACCTGCCATTGACGGGGTGTTCAGAAGTTTGACAGTCCCCACAGTGTTCCTGCTCTTGCATGAAAATGGCTTTATCAGTCCTATAATTAGAAATGAAATAGCCTTAAATGGGTTCAGTACAGCTTGACTTTCAAAGAGGTTCCAGTTTCACATAACTTCATATAAACAGAGAATCAGAAGATAGAACCAGACACCACAGTTCCTGCTTACTAATTGCCACAAAGCAGAGCCATCTGCTTTATACAAAGGCTAGGTCAGGCGAACCCCCTAAATGATGACCTTTGAGACTCAGTGGGGTTTGTTTTTGATTAAAGGAAGCCTTCTTCGGAGGCTCTGAGGCAATCATGCTGTACACAAAATTGCACGGGAGTTCTGTGTCCTGTTGGGAAGTTGCTACTCTTTGTCCTTTTAAAAATAACATATGAAATACTTATTATGAATGGATGACTGATACGGTCTGGGTTTATGATTAAGAATGACGGCAAGAGGTTGTTGCAACTTATGGTGGACTTTGGTGGTTACACATTTCTTTATCCTCCTTTTGCCCACATGGTTTTTGGTGTCACTAGGCAACCCGTAAAAATGTGACAACTGCCCCACTTCCAAAGGAACAAAGACATGAGACAGCATACAAAGGGCCACAACTTTATTAAAACTCAAGAACCAACTGCAAAAAGCAAACAGGAAACACTGGGCATGTGGGGATCTATTTCAGACATCAGAAAATCTAGATGAGATACCACCCTAGTTCCAGCCAAACCACCATCACCTAAAGGTCAGATGAAAGGCCCTGTCTGCTCCACACTCTGCTGGTCAGCATTCAAGGGACTGAAACCCTTTCCACAGCCACTTGAGCTGGCTAGCAATGAGAGGTGGCCTTTCTATTGCCCCTCCACCTCAAGTGCTCACCTTTTATAGCTATGCACAGTGCCTGCACCACCCAACAGGGGTGATCAGTGATTATCAACTAAATTGAACTTGCCCCTGCTAGCAGTTAACAGCATAGGTCAAGCAAATATGTGGGTTCAACAACCAGAGGTCACATAGATATTAAAATAAAATAAAATCCTACTGAGTCTCTGTGGCAACTGATGTAAAGCCACCTTGCTGCATTCAGGCAGGATGGGTGCAGGCAAAGCTGGTTAACACTGCTGTAACGATGCGGACCCCACTGATGCTGCAGCTGCCAAGTTCACCATCACACTAGCAAGCCAATGGGCTTGCTCAGCAGCAGCATTGCATCAGACTGGAAGCCAACTGGCCAGCACCTGGCAGCTGCCATGTGCATATAGTTTATGGGTCACTTGGAAATATGCACATCACCAAACAACTCCTGTTACAGTGGTTACAAACACTTTGGGTTACAGACTCCACTAACCCGGATGTAGTACCTCGGATTAAGAACTTTGCCCCAGGATGAAAACAGAAATCGCGTGGTTAAGAATGGTTTCAGGTTAAGAACAGACCTCCAGAATGAATTAAGTTTGTAACCAGAGGTACCACTGTATATGTCTTTTAAGCCTCTGTGCTTGTCTATTATTTTACTAGGCCAGGCATCCCCAAACTCAGCCCTCCAGATGTTTTTGAGACTACAGTTCCCATCATCCCTGACCACTGGTCCTGTTAGCTAGGGATGATGGGAGTTGTAGTCCCAAAACATCTGGAGGGCTGAGTTTGCGGATGCCTGCACTAGGCAATACAATGGAGTCTATGTTCCTTCCTCCACCCCAGCCAAATATCTGTAGAGCACAAGGTCTGTGCATTTGAGTTTTTCATAGTTTACAAACGTTTAAATCAGATCCAGACATGTTAAGTGACTATGGTAGTGGGGGCGGGAGGCTTAGGCCGACATGCTTGGAATTGATTGCCGAGTTAAGGAACATCTGTTCTATTTTGGGAACCATTTGGGGTTTTGTTTAAATTAACACTCAGAGCAGGGGGAAGTCTGTGCTGCAGACACCTCTTGCCCATTTGGCCTAAGCAAATGTGCCCAGTTTACTAGGTGCAGATTGGAAAAGGCAGATCTCCATCAAAGTGCACTGCTTAGGTGTGTCACTTCTGATGTCTTCAGTCCATTAAATGAAGTCTTTCCTTACTCTGGCAATAAAAAGCCACACACCTAAGTGATGTGTGTTAAAGAGGTTTTTCCTAAGTAGAGTTCTAAAATCTCAAAAAAAGCCAACCTGTGAAGAAATCTCTGGTCTTTATGGTATAATAGGGCAGAGACTGGAAGGATTTCCATTTAATGTTAGCTTTTAGGGATTTTGTTTTTAATTACTTGGTCCCACCTCCATAAAGAAATACTTTGTTTATTTAATACTGCAATCTTATACATGTCAACTCAGAAGTAATTCTCACTGAGTTCAATGGGGCTTTCCACAATCTTACCGTTTTAGCTTATGAATCTTTATTATGAATTTTTAATACTGTGTGTGTGTGTGTGTGTGTGTTCAGTGATGCAAATCAGGATATTCCTGACAAAACCTTAAGGGGAAGAGTAGGTGAGTGAGAGTGTACAGCTGAAATATTCGAATAAAAATTATCTGGGTCTGATTTTTAAAGCCCACTGGCTTTTTCAGTGAATTAACATATATTTTTCCATTGTTTTCTTCCTTTCTTGTGAGTGCCTTTTCCATGAAGGGCAATATTCTTATTCCTTTTTCCATCCGGCCCTAAAGCAGGGAATTGCACTGTACCGGAGGCTTTGCAATGTTTGGGATTTAGTAGCAAAACAAATCCACTTCACTATCAGTGGGGACTCAAATCAGAAGTCACTTTGTTTCCACATCAACCAAGGCCTCATACGCACAATCATAACTGCTGGTGAACTGCCATGTCTTCCCCAAAAGCATATTGGAAAATGTAGTTTGTTAAGGAGCACACACGTGCAGAAAAGGTGCAGGAGTAGTGATGTTCTACAATGACATTCCTTGTTGTGTCACCTCACACACACTGGTGTGAATGACATTTAGCATGACATGCCAGTATAATCGGTCAATAAGCTCCATAATGCAACAGGCACTGCCATGTGAAAGGAAAGTTAGAAAATGAGACAGAAGCACTAGCATTATCATCAGGAAAATGAACACAATATTCCCCACATCTGAAGGGCCCATTAGTGATCTTAACTGCCCCCCATTCACAGTGAATCTTGATTTCTTCTATTTTTTCTTGACATTGCAAGAGCACCATGGTCATCATTTCAAACCAAGAGATACTGCAACCTGCCGACAGAAAGAGTTTTCTGAGCTTTGTCTGTTCTTTTCCCAAGACTGGCAAGCAGGATCGTCAAATATTGGCAAAACATATTAGAAAGGATCTCATTTCCCGAGGCAATTATGCAGGCCTCTAAAGCCAGGCAAACAGGCAGATTTTGATTGGTTTAACGTACAAAAGCGAAATTCTGTCAAAACTGTGCAGTTACATGAAGGATATGCCGTGAATGGGAGAGAGCTGCCTATTTTCCTGTTGGCCAGAAGAGGTCACTCTTTCACTTTTATCTCTTCTATCCTGCACTGCCTCAAAAACCATATACTTTTAAAACAAATCTTCATATTGAGTGATAAAATGCAGTCAGCTTTCTGACCATTCTGGCTAAAATACGCACCCGTCTGCGTGGCTTAACAATACTTAACTGTTACATTAACCAGCTCTATTTCCTTTAACTTTTATATCACGATTGATGGCTCTTGCAGGGAATAAAGGCTGTCTTTAAGTGAGGGCGCTTACTCCACTCAGTAAGGGGACAGCTTACAAAACAGCAAGTATTGCCATGTCATAGTGGAATATATTGTAGTGCAATTTTATACATTGCGGTACAAATGTATACATTTCTAGGTGTACACACCCATTTAAAAGGGCTGGAAAAGGTTTAGAAAAGAACAACTTTTATAAAGGTTAGAGCATATTCTCTATGAAGAAAGAATAAACTAGGTTAGCACTTATTAGTTCACAAGGAAAACCAAAGCAAGCAGAAACGGAAGAGCGCCTCAGAAATGTTGGTATAGAGAGAGTGATGAAAAGGATGAACATGAGAACTTGGTGATCAGCAGCTGCTTTAGGACAGACAAAATGTTTAAAGGTAAAGGGACCCCTGACCATTAGGTCCAGTCGCAGAAGACTCTGGGGTTGCGGTGCTCATCTCACTTTATTGGTTGAGGGAGCCGGCATACAGCTTCCGGGTCATGTGGCCAGCATGACTAAGCCGCTTCTGGCGAACCAGAGCAGCACACAGAAACGCCGTTTACCTTCCCGCCGGAGCGGTGCCTATTTATCTACTTGCACTTTGACGTGCTTTCGAACTGCTAGGTTGGCAGGAGCAGGAACCGAGCAATTGGAGCTCACCCCATCGTGAGGATTCAAACCGCCGACCTTCTGATCGGCAAGCCCTAGGTTCTGTGGTTTAACCCACTGCACCACTCGTGTCCTTTTATCTTAATAATATATTATTTATGTTTTTCATGAGCAACAATTAACAACCAACAAATACACAGTGTCTTTTGTTTCCTGCATGTGCCTGTAGTTTTGTAAGGAACTTTGGAATCATAATATATATCCACTGACAATAACTTCATGATAAAGAAATTCAAGAAGAAATTGTGTATTAACGGTGGGCTCTGACCCCCCCCACTACACACACAGTTAACAAATGATAGGAATGGGGGGGAAGTGCCCCCCATTTATCTTGCATAACTAACCCTCATTAATTAACACAGGTAATGTACAGGAGTACAAAAGAAAAAGGAAAGAAATCAGTGCAGAAATAATTTTAAGAAACAAAACCAGTGATCACACTGATCTCAGGAGCTTGGTAGCCATTCTCCCTACCTTCCTGTGCTTCAGTTAAAGATCAGGAGACGATGTCATGAGAAAGCTTCTCTCGTGTGGCTTTTTCAGATCAGGAAGTGCAGGCAGCTGGGGAGGCTGCAGCGGGCGGGTGAAATGATTTATGGAAAGAAAAACACACACACCATTCACAACTGCTCTGTGATGATGAGGTAAGGTAAGCTCAACCCTGTGCCATCTGACATTGTAAAGAAATTCCAGAGTTCCCTGAGAAAGATGCAGGGGGGGGGGGGAATGAAGCCTGTTTCACATGGGAAGAAAACATCTGAGAAACTGGAAGACAGGTTTTGGCACAGTGCTAATATTTGCAAATGCAGACAAGTAGCACATGACAAATGGGTAAAAGCAATCTTAAGAGGAGGTAGAGAGCAGGGGGTCCCACTATAATGTATTCTAAATGTTTAATCTTTGGAAAAAGCTTGGTTTAAAAACTCCCCATAAAGGGTTAGCAAGAAATGCATTTGGACTTCATTTCAGATTCTTTATTTTCAAACTTCCTCTTCCATCATGAGGACTAGAATTTTTTTAAGACAAGGAATGCAAGCTAAAAATTGGAGGAATCTAAAGATATATCCTTTTGGATTTAATGCAGGAAACCGGATGCATTGTTTTTAAGCATCTGCCTTACACAAATACTTAAAATACATTTCAGCCTGCACTGATCAGATGACTGTCTGTAAACTGGGTGCACTGTAGATCATTGAATCACCCCAGCAGAAGACATCCCCCTTGAATGTGGATCTATTTCCACATTCCACAACCTTTTCCATAGACCTTTCCCTTTCTGTTAGTTTTCTGCTTTAGTTCCAAACCTGGAGTTCTGCCTGGTGCATCTTATCTACATGTTGCAAGTCTTGTAAATCAGAGACATCAAGCCTGATGCTTTAAGGCAGGGGTGGATGACCTGTTGCTCTCCAGATTCTTCTGGACTCCATTTCTCATAATCTCTGACTATTGGCCATGCTGCCAGGGGCTGATGGAAACTGGAGTCCAACAACATCTGAAAAGCTGCAGGTTAGCCCTGCTTTAAAGAGCCAGTCTGAGTGGTGAGTTTAACACAACAGCCACCCCTAGTTCTGCAATAGCAGACTTTAACCAAGGAACCTATCTGCAGAGTTTAGTTGTAGGTTAACCAGCCTCATATATCCAGCATGCTTGAGCCTAATTAATACCTGAAGGGGTTAATGCCATAGAGTAAGCTATCCTGTCAGGCCTAGTCTATGCTACTTCCCCTCGCCTTGGGAGGAAATGGTCAACCAAGCCTTTTGTTGTACTCAGTCCACATGTAAACTTTGGTGTGTGAGGAGCTCTGAGCTGCTGCCTCCATCCACATGGCTTTTGTTTCAGACAAGATTGGAGTCTAAAACCAGTATTTCCCTATACCAATAGTTTAGGAACTTTTACCATTGTGTAACCAACTTTCAGCTTCATTGCACGTCTATGAGTTACAGTGTTATAAGAGATGGAGAACAGCTTTTCTCTGTCCACCTTCTCTATGCCATGTGTAATTTTATATGTCACATCTTACTGCTTTTCTCTGAACTAAAAAGTCTCAAATGTTACTTTTTTGTAAGAGTTCACTTAATCTTGACTTAATCCTGCTTAGCTTTCTGTGTAGATTTTGCCTCTATTTTTTTTATCTAGTCCAAAATCTTGGTTTTTCACACACACACACACACACACACACACACGTACACACGCATGCACCCCTACAATGGCTGTTCCTGCTGCTTCTCAAAATATTATGGGATGCACTCCTCATAAATTTGATGCTGCCAATTGGATGTGGTCGAATCAAAAGAGATTCACATAGACCTGCGTAGATCTTGTTTTGCACATCTCTCTCCCTTCCTGTGTAAGTAAACTCTCCTCAATAATTGGGTCCTGAACCCATTGTATGATGGAAAGCTTTTATGCTCTCCACAAAATAGGCACGAGTGCTGAGGAAGACAATAGGAACAATCGCTTCTTAACACTTCCATTTTGTTGCTCGAGTTTAGGGGAAGCATAACAAAAAGAACCTTGTGAATACTCTGTCATATCATGAGCTCCATAAATTGGAGCTACAGCAAGCTGTCTGTCTGCCAGAGGTGTGAACAAATGTGAACAAGTCCCTCTGAACACATAAACCATCTGCTCATTACCCAATAGGCTCACTCCTCATCATAAAAACCAAAAAGACGCCTGCACTGCTATATCCCACTCCCTCTGCAGGGATACATAAAAGTTCAGTTTGAGCATCAGAGCCGCTCTCCACACAGAGACAGCTCTCATGAGCAGCGAGCCAGCTTCTTTATTACCCACTGGTAACCTTTAACTCTTTGTTTCCTGCAACTGTCTCTGCCCCCAACTCTGATAGTTGCTCCGCGGTCACTCCTGTCAAGCAAAAGCTGGCCTCTCTTGCTTCACAAGACCTGGAATATTACAAAAGAGGGATTTGTACACATATTTCTCCGTGGGCTGATCATCCATTTTATCAGGAAAGCATCAGTTGGCTGCCACTTTTGATCTTTTGTTGCTTTTTTAAAAAAAGAAGCTTGACAACTCTAGCAAGCGGAAATATCTCACTTCTCCTGATATGGGATCTATCAGAGCAGTCTCTTATCTAAACTGAATTTTACCACCAGAGCCTATGAGGCTTTCCTGTCATTAGATAAACTTTAAAATATACTATACGATCTAAAGGGTCATACACCGGGGTGAGAATTGTGCTTTCTAAATATGGTAGTGAAGAGTCTCCCTCCTTATCTTTCAACAGGAGAATAATGGGCCATTCAGAGAAATTTAGAAGTGGCTGATTCAGTATTGATTTTTTTAAAAGGTTTCTACTAGGGATGGAGAAATCTGTTTGGTCCACATTTTGAAGCGGACAGACATAGTTCTCTAGTTCTGGATATATTTGCAGAGCAGCATGCAGCCATCCAGTAGGTTATACACTGCACCTGATTTTGGGATGCAGTTTGTGCTGCTCCTTAAAAATGCATGGGAAAGCTTGCAAAATATTATAGGGGAAGAATGGATATAAAATCCATATAAATATATGTACAATCTAAGTGCACATTTTCATGTTTTGTTTGTTTTTAAGACCACAAGAATGGATGGAATGGACATCGGATCAAGCAAATGTGAATCTGGCACAGAATAAAAAATGGGCAGACCCATTCATCCCATGGTTTTTCACAGTGCCCCGACCACCAGTTGATTTTCGAATGGCATCCAACTAACATGATTTCTGCTTGTGCAACACAACTTCCTCCTCCACTGTGTGTGCCCTCCATATGCTCCAGAGGATTGGGAGTAACCCCTAGAACAGATTTAGGGGCCATGCATAGGGAGAAGGGGGGCAAGTTCCACTGTGTGAGCAGAAATCCATGTGCTGACTGAACATATTTTGCCCTACATTGGATACAACCCTCTGTCCACCCCCCTCTTTATTTTTTCCATCACTTTTCTGTCAAAGGCACCCAAGAGTGATTTGCAGCAAATCAATCTAATTAAAATCATTGAAAGCAGCTACAATGAATATCAAACAACAGTGGATTGATGTTATACTTGCTCCATTTTGGAATCACCCAAGCTTGTGAACTGTCTCCAAGGGCAGCTCCATGTGAAGTACATTGTAGCAGTCAGTTCTTGGTGTTATCTTGAGAGGGTACTGATTACAGGGTTAATAGACCAAAATAGGTACTGGTCATTTGTTGGTTACAAAGTTATCCACCATAATAGCATCTAAACTCTTTCTCTCTGAATTCTTCGAATGTTCAGTGGGTTAATATGTGTGCCATGATTATTGAATAAAAAAATAAAAAAATTGTCCAGCAGCACCTTAGAGACCAACTAAGTTTGTTCTGGGTATAAGCTTTTATGCGCATGCACACTTCTTCAGATACACTGAAACAGAAGTCACCAGACCCTTCTATATAGTGAGAGGGTGGAGTGGGTTTCTTCTCAGAAGGGTAGTAGATGGGTGATTGACTCAATGGGTATGGTAAATGGGTATACCCAGAACAAACTTAGTTGGTCTCTAAGGTGCTACTGGACAATTTTTAAATTTATTTCAACGGTGTCAGACCAACACGGCTAGCTACCTGAATCTATGATTATTGAAGCTCAACTTAATCTGAATCCAGCCCTTTGGTAGCAGGTATATACTAATTCTTGTGGTGTACATCCATGAATCTTCAAGACATTGCTTGGGAAGGTTGGAGGTAGGAGGTTGGAAAACTGTGTGTGGCAAAACTATGGCAAATTTCTGTTCAATCCCACCCACAGACTGATGCTCTGACTGAAATGGGTAGGTTGTGTTTTGTGCTTAAATTATGTATTTAAAGCAGAATTACTGCGTGTTTTTTTTAAATGAGTACAGAAAATATTTCAGGACATTTGCACATGCAAAAGAAGTATCTGGGGTAGTGTGTAAAAGCTAAACACGAAAATGTCATACAGTGACCTTTCTTCAACTTTGTAAAGTGGAGCCTTCGGAAGTCAACATTAAAATCACAAGTAAAAGTCTGCTGTTCCCAGCTATCGTGTATCTACTACATCTGCAAACAATCATAAAATGTGAATCAGAAGCAGAGGATTGTGTTGTGGAAGAATTGGAAATAGACCATTTTCAATTAAAGCCTTTCAGATCTATTGAAATCAGCCAAGCACACACAAGGAGATTCAAAGCAATTGACAAGGCATACTTCTGCTGCCTGCTATTATAGATAATGAAACACATGATGTGCAATGTATATATGGATTTTTGATAACATTTTGGCAGCAAACCTCTACCACAATTGTTTAAAATGAGTTTACTATATTGTCTTTTCCTTTGATGGATCTCATTTCCCGTTTTTGTATCATCTGCAGATTTATGCACCACTTCCAAATTTCTAGTCATTTTTCTATTCAGCCTTTACCCACATTCATTTCTGTTAAAGGGGACCTGCAGAAACAAACACACAAACACGTTTGACCTCTAATGCCATGTATTATGTGGTATGTGAGAGGCTGCGAGGGAAGCCCTACTGCATGAGCAGAGACACCTGCTTGTAATACATAGGATCTCTTCAAGGATGGGGCAGAAATTATAATCTGTTTGCATTTAAAGGTGAACATACCTAATTCATGGGATGTGGGTGGCACTGTGGTCTAAACCCCTGAGCCTTGGGCTTGCCGATCAGAAGGTCGGTGGTTCAAATCCCCATGATGGAGTGAGCTCCTGTTGTTCAGTCCCAGCTCCTGCCAACCTAGCAGTTCCAAAGCACGTCAAAGTGCAAGTAGATAAATAGGTATCACACCGGTGGGAAGGTAAACAGCGTTTCCATGCGCTGCTCTGGTTTTGCCAGAAGCGGCTTAGTCATGCTGGCCACATGACACGGAGAAACTGTCTATGGACAAACATCGTCTCCCTCGGCCAGTAAAGTGAGATGAGTGCTGCAACCACAGAGTTGTTCACGACTGGACTTAACTGTCAGGGGTCCTTTGCCTTTACCTTTACCTAATTCACACTCACCCTTCAGAATCCACCCTCAGAGAGTTTTGCTATGCAGTTCTCCAGCTAAGTAATATGAACAGAAAAACAATATATTGAGGTAAACAGTGTATAAAAATGGATATAATATGCACAGCTTGGGACAAGTTTCCTTCTGGGATTGCCTTACCCCACTTGACCACTTATATGCCCATTCCACCACTTTGATCCATGGAGCTGGCAAGGTTACAGGTGTCACATAATACTCGTTCTGTATCACCAACTTTTAAAGATACATGCCGAGGTGCACTTTCATCATTATTAAGACTTCATATATCCCAGAACCATAGCTGTCAACGTTTCCCTTTTTTAAAGGGAAATTCCCTTATTCCAAATAGGATTCCTTGCAAGAAAAGGGAAAAGTTGACAGCTATGCCCAGAACTGGAAATCTGGATTTGAAAGCAGATTTCACTTGGCACAGTTACATCCTGCTCTTTATATAAGAGGCTCACCCCACCCTGCAAGAAATAATTGAGATTCTTTGCTGGATCCTTTTCTGTTCACCTATCTATTGACTTCTCTCTCTGTTTCTGACTTCTCTCTCAGCTTCACAGAGGAGGTGGAAGATGTTGGCCGTAAGAGCAAGAAACAGGAACACAAAAGCGACACATGCCCTTGCGAAAGCAGTTGGCAGCTCTGGGATATTCTCCATAGCAATGGCAAAGTGGTGCCTGCAAATGTCTCTTAGCAACAGTAATTCAGATTATGGGATCTGGCCTTTGGTTCCCAAATTCTTTCTGTGCTTTGCACATGCTGGAAATTTTTTGAACGCAAAGCTTTTCTCTCTCTCTCTCTCCTTTTCTGGCAAGGGCTGCTTCGCTCGAGTCTCAAGTGTGGAATTAACAAGATGCTAACACCCTCCACAGCAACGATTGCTGAAATCATGCACTCTCATAAACAACATGCTGGAGACCCTCTCGTCCTTCCTCAGCTTCCAGACCAGCTGGATCCTCTCATGAAATGTAATACGTTTCGGAAACATCAGGAACTACAAGAGAGACTCGTGAAGCGGGAACAGTTGCACCGACACAATCGGAAACACTGGTGGTGCCAGCACTAGCAGCCGATGCACCTGCAGTAGAGTGCAGCAGCTTGAGAGTAGAGGAGACCAGGAAGGGAAATTGCTACATGGGATCTGGACTCCACACAGGAGGCAATAAGGATGGCCTCACTTTCACATCCAGACCACTCTTTCAAATATGACAAAGAAGTTAATGCCTATTGGCAGGAAGACAACCCTTTGGCTTGCTGCGTGTTAATCAACATGTGTACTCGGAAGTCAGAGCCAGAGTGTTCAGTGGAATTTTATCCACTTACTGTTCCCAACCCTAACCCTGTGGGAAGCCATCTGATTAGACTTTAATTTGATTCTGACCTGTTTTTAGGAGGTAATTTAATTATTGCTTGATTTTATACCAGTGTTATATATTTGATGTTAGCCGCCCTGAGCCCGACTTTGGCCAGGGAGGGCGGGATATAAATAAAAGTTTATTTTTTATTATATTTATCCCCTAGAAAGTGAGTTTAGGATTGCCGCCTCAACGAAAGTCTGGCAGATGAGTCCTGAACTTTAATAAAAGTATGGTTTGCTGCTGGAATAGTCAGCATGCTATGTTGAGGCTGTGACATGTGCTTGCTGGACTGGTGCAACAAGACATAGTACCGTACCACTAGTAGACAGGTTTACATACCATGTAAGTAACTGTTGCCAACCACGGACACCATAACTATTCATTCTTTAAGGCTGTGTTCCTCTAGATGTTAACTTGGAAGTAAACTGCTTGTCTAACCATGACACTTACTTCTGAGATGGCATGCATAGAATTTTATTGTAAGTGCAAACTGTTTGAGATGGTATTTGTCTGCTGATTCAGTTCTTGGCTGTCATAATTTTTTTTCCCCTATGGCTGCTCTTGTTCTCTTAGGTTTGTTTGTTGTTTGCATTGTTTAAGTTTGTGTTTTCAATGTGTTTTAATGTAAGCCACTTTGAGTGTGGGATTTAAATAAATAACAGCCATAGTTTATGGCAGAGGTCCTCAGATTTAGTTACACTGAGCCTCCCTAACTCATCAGTGTGTGTGGCAGACCAGGAATTGATCTGAGCGTCCCCAAGATAATTGGGACAAAATGAAGACAGGCATTTCTCTTGGCAGAACTCACTTTTCTGCTCAGTCTGGGGTGGGAGGGTAAGGCGGGGGGGGGTGGGTGGGAGAAAATATTTGAGCCTATGGTATGATTTAAGATTTCTGAGAAAGATACTGTAGGACCTGACTATGTGAGAGCATTGCATATGTAATGTAATGTGCATATGTTGCAAGTGTCCTACCATCCATGCAACAAACTGGATTTTATATGATTCTCATTGAGTAGCAAGTAGGGCCTTTCCCTGTGATCCATCTTACAAACACACATGTAAAGAGGAATGGGTTATGTGGGAAGGGCATTTGCATGTACACATTCAGTTTGTGTAGGGGTAATATGTAAGTCTTAGGTTCATTCCCATGCTCCATAGCATGTAACACACATGTCATTGCCATCTGTGAACTAACCAATAAGGAAGCAAAAGGTTTCCAGTTGACTAAAAGTAACCTCATTGACCATATTCCTGGCAATTGTAATAAAAAAGATGGAGAACACAGGCAATTTTGCACACATGCCACTAAAATCTGAAATATAAATGCAAATTATATATTGGCTAAACTGGGCATTGGCTAACATATTCAGTAAGTTTAAACATGACCCTCCTTTGCTTTCTGTCCCACTTTAAGGAAGTTGACACATGCTCAGAAGCAGGGATGGGCGAATCTGACTGTTTTGGTTGCTTTCATTTCTCAATCTTCATTTCTCCATATTTTCATATCAGTTTACATATTTACTTTCTTAAAAAGTCCTCATGAGAATCCAACATCATTTAAAAGTGAATTTATCTTACATTTTGTATACAATTTTGCCTAATATGCACGCTTTCCCCTAATACAAGGCATTTCCGCACACTATTTTCCACTAATATTTGCGTTTTTATGCGCAATATACACTTTCTTATACAAACATATTTGTACATATTACTTGACGGGAGAACTGCAGCACAAAATTCTTAATGGTGTGTGGATTTTTGAAGGATGGCTGTGTTTCACTTTGCATATTGTTTCAGAAAATGTGCATTAGGTAGGTTTGTCTTTAAATGCAAATGGAATTGAATTTCTCCCTCATCCCTACTCACAAGTAGTACAAGTGACTCTTCCTATTACTTGATGTATAGTCTCTTACATAGCGCTTACTAGAAAGTTTCACACCCTCATCTGCCGGACCAGACTTTCAGCCATCTGGGCTGGCTCAACAAGATGTCACCCGCCCCCCCCCACCCCGTGACAACTCTTTGTCTTCCTAGGGAGGCCTAGCTTGCACTTTGAGAACTTGTATTTATAGATACCCTAACTCCATTTCAAACTTCCTAAATACACATCGCAATTCATTTATAGTGAGCCATTCCTCTTCCTACCTTCTTGAAGACATCTAAACAGAATGAGTTGGGTTCTAAATTTCCGTTTTAACGTTCAGCTGCATATTTGAGGGTAGGCAGTTCTTGGCCTGCATGCCATTCCCAAACAGAGTGATGTTTTAAAATTATTGTGGTCACCAACCAAAGATTTGCTTCTTCACACCATTAAAATCTGCATGAGGTGCCAGCACCGAAATTGAATCCATATGGTGGGCTGCCTAAATAAGACTGGACTTAAGACTTTTTTCCTTTTTCAAGACATAGCACACAGCTGTTGCCCATTGTGGATTGAACTGAGGTAAAATGGGACATTTTCTGTTTGTTAGCAATGTATTTTTTGAATCCTTGACAAATCCTTGGATTTGTAATTCACGTGCCTGGCAATATCTCTGCAATGGGTTTGGTTATTGGAAGGAATCCTGTGACAAAGCGCCATGTGACCTGAGTACCCAAGCTCATTGGGTGGTTGTTCCATTCAATATTTTGATAGCTTTATTTGCAAAAGCAATACCTTTCCAAACAAAGCTTTTAAAGTAATTCTTTATTGTAGGAAAGTCTGGAGCCGTTCAGGTTAAACAGAACACTTCATTGTATCAAATAAAAAGCTAGCTGAGAGACGTTTTGAGAAAGTGATGCTTGCGTGTCGAGGTCCCCAATACACGCCCCCCCTAAATAAAACACACATCACACAGAATTTTTGTTTAAGGTTTTTGGCATAGTTTTGGCCACAACTTTATTAACATACATGAATGTGAGTGGTTGCTTAGGCATTGGTTAGGACTATCTGTCCCCCCGCCTGGGGACAGAACTGACTTCCGAATTCCAGCGAAAATCAGTAAGGGAAAACAATATTGGGGAGAAACTGGAGCTGTGCCACAGGCCTTCACCTTCTCCCTGCATGTTCCCAGGGGCTTGCACAGCCCAAACCCGATTCCAGGGATTTGGATGAAAGCATGGCGAGCCCCTGAATTCCTTTAACGGAATTCCCTTGCAGCAGCAGCATTGGAGGGGCAGGCCCAGCCAATCCTTACCCCTCCACCAACCAATTTTAACCAATGCCTAACCGCAACCTTACAAGTTGTGATGATTTGCTATGCAGTAGGCAAAAACCAAATGGCACCAGCCAATCAGCCAAAAGGACAAAATTCCTACCAGGCCCCTGCCCCAATGGCAGACGACCCCATGACAGGCATAGCAAGGTCAACACACAAGACCTAAAATTACGGAGGGTGGGCGGGTGATCCAGTGCATGCAGCGAAAGAGAAAGCTCAATGCTGCGTGCCCTGCATAAGAAACATCTGTTCCCTCCCCTAAATTGGCAACATCAAAATTACCTCAGCAACTCAAGTGACCAATAACTGCCAGAGACCATCTATCCTTACCCACCCGGCAACAGAAGGGTGGCTCGGCGGACCCCACCGCAACACGTGCTCTCTTTGAATGAGAACACGCCTTCTTGTAAAAGCTAATACTTCGGTCATGTCAATCTTACAGCTTAACAAGTGGGACCTGCAACAAAATGTTGCCGCAATTGAGTGTTCCGGTTAACTTTTGCAGCTGATCCATCCCATGCTCTTCATTTTTTGCCCCACCTTCAGTTAGTCAGCCTTCCATACTCACTGAACATTTTCAGCCCCTGTTAGGCTGTTTTGGCATCCCCCCTACCAGGGCTAAGCCATGAGGCAAGATGAGGTGACTGCCTCAAGCAGCAGGATCCACAGAAGCAGCAGATCCCAGTGTAGATCTTTATTCCCTCCTTGGTCCAGACGTAGATATTCACTCACCCCTTCTTCCCTAGTGGGGATGGGGGAAATGCCATTTTGTGGTTCACCTCAGATGTTTTGGGCCCACCTTGCCCACTCATAATTTTTCATATCTCTGCAAATCCCTGGGGATTCCCCAGACCCGGTAATACCTTTCTCTAGTATGTGGATGGTGTCATTTTGACTAAGCAAGGACTTGCATTAAGAATATTGAATATGTAAGTGGGGCATTGCAGTGCTGAGTTCTCCTGTTCGGGATTCATTCCTGCAGATGAGGAAGGAGAATGCACTCAAGGCCTGCTACGTTCTACCTCCACAGCCAGAGGCAGTTCTGCTTCTGAATACCAGCTGCAGGGGACCCCAGGAGGGGAATGTGTTCTTATGCTTGGGTTCTGCTTATGAGTTTCCCACAGGCTTCTGGTTGGCCACTCTGAGAATGGGATGCTGAACTAGATGGGCCATTGGCTGACCCAGCAGCCTCTTCTTATGCCCCCCATGTCTCCAGGCTACTCCTCAGATAATTAGATCTCAAGAGGCTTTTGAAGTGCATTTGATCAAACACTTGCAACCCTTTCCATGAGTATGAACCCTGATTTATCAGAGTCCCTGATCATAGCAAAAGTGTTCAAGATGTTCAGTTGAACATACTTAAAACCCCTATTCCATCCTTCACAGCAATCATACAAAGATCTGAAGGTATAGTGCACACTTAAGGCAGATTGAGGGAGCTTGCATTATGTGCCCCTTCCTGACCACAGTTTAAACCCTTCAGCCAAACTCCTTTACGCAGATGGAACAGACTTGCAGCTGAACTCATGCAAAACTGATATGGAGCATAAGTAGGCTGATCTATCCATCTCTAGCAAAAGAAGACAGCCTGTGGCAACCACCAAAGAATAAACAGTTCTCCCATGGTGGGCACGCTTCTGAAAAAAGCAAAGCCTGCTTTTCTAGAAACCATTCCAGTTCACTGTTCACACTGAATTTTTATCAGAAATGTTAACAGCCATTGTAGAAAATATGTACTTGCAAGTATTCAGTCTGTTGATCCAGCAGGAATGCACTCCCCTGACATTTTGAGGGGACATTTCTTGATTTGGATTTTGGGTGGGGAACAAAGTTGTAGAGATTTTTTTGAGAATTTTCTTTTTTAGCTTTTTTTAATGAAATTCACTAAGATCAACATTTCTGACATGGCCTGCCATACATCCGGATTTTCCAGGTCTTTCAGTGCTTTCTGCCTGGATGCTGTTTACAAAGGTCGAATACCAGCTATGTCAAGGAAATTCCAGACACATGGCAATCATATAATATGATCAGTTTACATGCTAGGAAACAATCGTTCTATGGATGCCATTTTAAGTGTTGCACAAAGCAACTCCTTCCGTATCATCAGCGCTGGCCCAAGACATGTTGCTGCCTGAGGCACAATAGCAAATATTGCACTTCTTCCCACGTCAAGGTGTATTGTACCAATGATAGAAAATCCCACAAGTATCGAGATTACTCTTGAAAGTAAAAATACAAACATAATAAATCTTAATCTGTTGCCCTTTCAGGACAGCCACACTCAGTTGTCTAAAGTGACCACCTCACTCTGTCTAATAGCAGGGCAGGCCCTGCTTATGAGGTCACTAGCAGGGCTTCACCACAAAGACTTGTGCTGGGTACACATCATTCATTTAGAGTGCAATTCAATATAGCACAAAGGCGATTGTTCCATTGGCACACGCATTTCTGCTTGCCCAGTGGAACAATCTCACTTCTTCTCACCCTGCATGCTGTCCTGGGGGTTCTTCCAATTTGGGAGAGGTGTGCGGACATAGGGGGTGATGAGAGGGGAGAAAGCCCCCCCCCAATTAGCTGGAGTTCTTGCACTAGCTTCTGCTAGCAGAGCAGGTTAGTTGAATCCAGCTTGTAAAGCACATTTCTTCCCTCAAAGAATCAGGGCAACTGTAGCTTGCACTTCACAAAGCTACAGTTCACAGCTCCCTTAACATACTACAGTACCCAATATTCTTTGGGGAAAGATGTGCACTTTAAATGTACTTTAAATGTATGATATGTATGTAGCCTGAGGACAGTTCGCCATGCCACCACAAATCATTCTTTGGCAAAACTTTTATGGTGGAACACTGAGGCACACAGACAGATTCCAAAACTGTTGGGTAGGCACCACATGGAGAGTTTAAAACAGTGCCCATGTGTAAATCGTGGAAATAATTGTCTATAATATACTTTTAAAATAAGAAGAAGAATCATATCTATGTTAAATTGATTCAGGTCATTCAAATTTGCTGCTAAACTAAACGTTGAACCAAGTATTAATGGAGCTTTGATCATGGCTTTCTGCCAACACTAGGAAAGTTTTCCAGACTAGAGTTTATGGATAGTATACTGCTGACAGAACTGGCTGACAGATACATTGCAAACTCAGAATTATGTTTGTTTATTTTTTGTTACATACCATACATAATTTTTGCATATCTGGCATGGCCTTTGTAGCTTTGCAAAACCCATTTGCTTTTTGCTTTATTTTAATTTTCCTTTTACAGATTGAACAGGATGTGATGTGTTGTGACTTCTTTTGACTAAATTGCTTGCTGTTTTAAGCATCTACTGCATTTTGCCACCAGAGCAGCTGTGTTTCAGCATGGAGTGAAGTCATTCCTGAATATTCATTGCATAAATATATTATGCTGAACACATATTAGGCCATCTACTTTCAACCAATAGGGAGAAAATTGTCTACTTTGGGGCAATGTGTCACATTGATACAGTATGGACAGGTTTGAATAAAACCCCGACTAAACTATAGTTTGGCTCATATGCAAATTTCCCTCTCTTTCTTGCATGGGCATGAGGAGTTTGAAAAGTTTTGTTTTGATTTCTGACGCACTGCAGTTTGACATGTCATCTGAGCCCAAACAAAATGTTGTTAATTTTAATTGTGGCTAATGGGAATAAGACAAGTTCAAATGATAGTTTGTGATTAGGCAACGTCCAGTCAGTCATTGAAATGTTGGAATGGTAAAAATGTGGATAGGAGAAGGGAGTGCAAATGGAAGACTTCCCTCAGTATCCTAATGTATGTGTTCTGCACTCAGCTGCCAACTTGCCATGTGTTGTGTGGGGAAGTTCTGCATGGGGATTCTACTCATAGCCATATTGGAATAGGAGGAGAGGGACTGTATGAGCTCTGGGGAAGTTAGGGCTCATTCTTGTAATGCTAGACCATGGTTTGTTTAGTGTTATGTCACAACACAGCCTATATGCTGACGTGCTGCAATTTTAATTCTTTTTAGATTTTCCAGTCAGGATACAGAATGACCTTTAGAACATATTACACTAGGCAACAATGTTTCATGTACATGGTGTTTGCTGCTTTTTACCAAAACATTCCATATAAGGCCAGCCTTCCATGCAACAGGGTGAATCAATCTCCTTCAGGCAGTACCATATGGGTGGGGAGTGGGGGGGGGATCAAAGCTGGAAATGGTGTCAAATGGCACAGCAGAACTTTTTAAAGTGTTGGCTCTAGGGGTGGTGTCTGGGTATTGGGGTGACAAAATATATTGATTAGCACTGCTTACATGCATTTTAGCATGCGCCACAAGGAATAAGTAGAAACCTATGGAATTTTATTGGAGGAAAGTGAGTGTGTGAGAGAGAAAAAACCTTGTTTTATTGTAATTGTTTTTAACAGTCGTTGCAAGCCACTTTGCAAGAACACTGTTCTAAAAGATGAGGTGTAAATGTTTTCAATAAATGAAAAAGAAAACCCCCAAATAAGATGCTTTTCTATAAGGTCTTCTGGCAATTAAATTAGAATTACTTCCGATGGTACCATTTTCAAGGGAAACAGGAAGTGTGAATGACTTCTGTTTCCTGTTTCCTGTTTCTAAGATTCCTTGCCACAGCTGAAAAAGAATTCACTCATCTCTTCCATGTTCCAGATGTACAGAAAGCTCATGAACTTTATCATAAGCAAGCACTGGGGACTTGTTAGGGCATATGGGATTTTATTCCTGCTGTCTATGCTACAAATGCTTAAACGACTCACCAGAGATTCTCCTCATGTGAATCCAGTGAAATACAATCCATGTAAAATCTATCCTAATGACCTCAGCGCTAACTGAGGCACATTTACCTCTCACAGGTGTTGATACAAAGGAGAGAGGTAGCTCTTCTGACAGAGAGGTCTGCATTTGATCTTAGAGCTGTGGCTTACCTGTGGAATGATTGACAACAGGCGGGTAGAAAATGATTGACCCTTTACCACTAGGGTAATCAAATCCAAAGTCCTCAAATGCTGAGTTGCTAATCATTCTTAGCTTTGACGGGTTTGTTTTCAGTTATAGACCTCAAAAGCTCAGGGATGGAACGTGAAACTCAGTCCTCTCATTTTGAATGCATAGGTACCAAGAGTCAGTATGATTATACAGTTTTGAAAGAAGCTGTAAAGTCTAGAGTGTTGGATTTGCATGTAGCAATCTGGCATCTGAACCCTGTTCAGCCATGAAGTTCATTGGGTCACCTTGGCCCAGACACACTCCCTCATCTAAGCAACTCACAGGTTTCTTGGGAAGATAAAAGGGGCTAGCCTCATGTATGCCACTCTTAGATGCTTGGAGAAAGACGACAGAATATTAATGGGTTAGATTAATAAGCTGCCACACCAGAATCTTGGGGCACTAATATTACCTGCAAGAGGAAATACTTTAAAACTAGGCAAAGTTCTGCTCTTGATTCAACCAGAGACCCTGAAGCAGATAAAGAATATTGTGTTGTGTCATATGGTATTGTATTAAAAACACATTTACTCAAAAGTTACATTTGAGTTTTGTCCACTACCATAATACTACAGAACAAAAAATATTGTTGAAGCACTTATTAGTCAGTTTCCCGCTCAGGTAAGGCAACTTACTGAAATAAGCAGAAATCTATTAGTGTGGAATCCATCCTATATTCTTCCATGTCAAATATGCATTCAGAAATAAAGCAGAGATGGAAATGAATTATGGAAACATGGTACAGAGAGAGAGTTGGCCACATTCATTAAAATACACACACATACACAGTTTCTCACTCACGTTAATTATATTTTGCTGTTGTTCCAATAAGCACTATGATCTCATGTATTAGCTTGAACATGGTGATTCTCTTATTTTCCACGCAGCTCCTCCCCCCCCCCCCAAATGCATGGTTCAGGTATATTTCCTGCCCTTGGCATTAGGAAACACTCCAGCTTTAGGGAGCCCTCAGTGTCACCCTCAGCCATTATTACACCAATCCTGGGCTTCATCTCAGACCTATTTGTATGCCGACCATACCTCACACTAAGCAAAGGGTCAAAGACTAAGCCTGACAACAAAGACTAAGCCTGAACACCCAGCATGCAGGCATTCAGCTAGTCTCTAGTAATTGTCTACAGATCCATTACACTGTGTTTGTGGTGTTAGAATGGTTGCTTCATGTCTGCAAACCAAGGAGAAAAATATTAAAATAGAGTGCAAGGAATAAAATACATTACAAGAAATGGTGAAGAATTTGGATCACCCTCTGTATTTGCTTTATAGATTTTTCAGTGCTAGGTGAAGATCTTTGCTATTTTCTAAACCTGTGAACTATTTTTTTTAAAAAATCAGTTTTTATTGATTTTCATACATATATCATACATTATTCTACTTAACCAAACAATCGTGCACTATTAATTAACTCATAGAATTTTTGAACTGCAGTCAACTTGAGAGATGCTGTGTATCTTATAATACTGATGTATTTGCTGCCAGTGACATTTCTGTGTTGCCTTTTATTGTTTTATTGATTGCTATTATATTTAAATGTTTTATTGTTGCCAACCACCCAGAGGACACTGTTACTGGACATCATTCAAATGATCTTGATCAGCTACTTGATCAGTTTCTTGATCAGCCCTTCTGGTGCCATTATGTACTATGTATATTTGACTTGGGACATGGGTGGCGCTGTGGGTTAAACCACAGAGCCTAGGACTTGCCGATCAGAAGGTCAGCGGTTCGAACCCATTGCTCGGTCCCTGTTCCTGCCCGCCTAGCAGTTCGAAAGCACATCAAAGTGCAAGTAGATAAATAGGAACCGCTCTGGCGGGAAGGTAAACGGCGTTTCCGTGCGCTGCTCTGGTTCACCAGAAGCGGCTTAGTCATGCTGGCCACATGACCCAGAAGCTGTACGCTGGCTCCCTCAGCCAAGAAAGCGAGATGAGTGCCACAACCCCAGAGTCGGCCATGACTGGACCTAATGGTCAGGGGTCCCTTTACCTTTATATTTGACTTACACAGAAAGAACAGATAAGTACTGCCCAGATCCCAGCATCCTTAGCGTGGAAAAGAGACATGTGTCAAAGAAATCACCCATTTCTGTCATTTGCCACTCTTTTCTTTTAAAAAGCAGTCCTTATTTCTATTAATAATTTATTTTGCAGCCTGTCCCATGGAACCATAAATACGTTTCAAAGCTTTTATTCAGGGATTTCCTGCAAAGTGGTGTCTTGGCTCCCATTTCTGGAAACAGGACAAAATGCGCAATTCTCTCTTGATAAATGTTTTCTAACCTGTGAATTACTAGGTAATTCAATATTGAGCATTATGGAGAAAAAGTGTTTGCCTCAATAACTGCCTTCCAGCCAAACACCTGTCAGAACAAATAAGGGAACGCAACGTAAATGTTCTTAATAGGTGGATAAGTGACAGAGTTCTTGACCTTGAAGCCAAGCTCTAAACATCTAACAATGCATATTACATCTTTGTATGGAATAGCTGGTTCTTGAATACCTGCTCTGAATGCAATCCTTTTACAAGCCATTATCATCCATTCATCATACATAGACACTTACTTGTTAAGAACACTGGTAAATGGTTAAATATGTGGAAAGTGATTCTGTAAGAGAAGGAAACATGTGGATGAGTCAATAGCTTTAGGCAACCTAGCCAGCATTTAAGTTCTTGTCAGCTGGGGCTTTGAATTTAGATTTCTGTCCTTAATTTGGTGGCCAGAAAACAATTTATTACTACTGAAAGCTGCTTCCCTAGCTTCAAGCCAATTCCAATTCACTTTTTAAAATTTCCTATAAGACAGACATTAGAGCAATGCAGAAATCATAACGATGGCATTCCCTTCATCCACTAATATACCGTAACAACATCATAAAAAATAGACATTTGGCTGGCTTTTCTGCATTTTTTTTATTGGTCATGGCTCCATTACTGACTGGGGGCCAAATGTTGATCTCTAGTGCACTGACATAGATCTGGGTTTGCATGAAACTTCAGACAGAAGCCAAAGTATTTTTTTAAAAAAACACACATGTACACTTAAAAATTCTCTTTTCACCGGCGCTCACAAATTTTGGTAGGCCTTTCCCCTCTTTCACATGCATCCAAGAATTTGCAAAGACTGCTGTGAAGTCACTTATTTCACCCCTGTGTGCTAACACTGGCAGAGGGGTAGTTTGAAAACTGGCAATGAAATCCTTAGAAGAGGAAAATATTTTACCTCATAGGATTATAGTTGCATGAGCCTGAATGCCTAAACAGGGCTACTATTGCAACTTCATAAATGGCAAATGGCAGATTTTTTTTTAAATGAATAAAACCCTGCATAAATCAGAACACATGCATATCATATATTGCCAAGTCCTTGAGTAGCACACACCACTTCTACTTCAACATATAAATCTCAAGTACCCATTCAGCAGACTTGACTCTTAATCACTCTTGCATTCATGGCTATATACCTATACATTTAAGCCACAAGCTAACACAGTGTTAAGCATCCTTTATCAGTGTCTTTAAATATGCTTGACTTTCTGTTGGATTGTGGTCTAGACTATTTGCTTCATCCCTTTATGTTTCACCCCTCCCCACCTTACACCAAAATCCCTGGGAACCAATGGTTATGCCCTATAACACTTACTTTAGAATATAAATGTGGCACATTGTGTACACTGCATGTCAAGCAGTCTGTGTACTATAAGCTGCATAACGCGACATCAAAAGTTTGAGATAAGTTCATATTGTAACCCAAAATGCAAGAGGCAGCACAAATACTTCATGTTCTTGTCCCCAAGAGAATGTGAGTGTGCAATTAATGGCATCAGATCCAAAGCTTATCTGTAGTCACTGGTGGAATTCATTTGGACACGAGAGAAAGCTTTGGGAATGCATAGAAATGAAAACCTTTCTTCTGTGGTGGTCTCTCCATGGAGCCGTCATATTTTTCTTCTGGCTCTGCACGGGCTTTAGAAGGGCTGGAAAGATAGACCTACTGGTGTAAAACAGTGACCAATGTTGTGCCCTTCACATGTTGTAAGAATGATGGAAGCTATAGTTCAGTAACGTCTGGAGTTTGCCACACTGGCATAAAAGTTTAGCCACTGCTCAGACAATTGTCTGATCACACCATTTATTAGTCAGACATCATTTGTTGAGAAGTTTAGGGAGGGAAAGTTAGGTTCATCATGACATGGAAATTGTTCTGGTTAGACAATAGACCAGTTCAACTCCTGCTCATAGCTGTCAACTTTTCCCTTTTCTTGTGAGGAATCCTATTTGGAATAAGGGAATTTCCCTTTAAAAAAGGGAAACGTTGACAGCTATGCTCCTGCTTAATCATACCACCAATGCTAACATGTTCTGAATTTTCTGCACAATCAGATTTTCTCCTCTGCTTTGAGATTAGTATCCTGTTTCTTCTGGAATAATTTCCTTTTCAAGAGAGGTTTACTGAAATTAATAATTAGGCTTGGGTACTTATTTCCAACTAATTGCTAACAGAGCTTAGGGGTGGTGGTGGAGGAACCCCGCTTTTAAATACAGTAAGATTGTTCTGTAAATGGCTGTATAGCTTTGGCAAAGGAAGTTGCGCAAGCAGAACTGTGCTGTGTTTGTGGCAACAAACTTTTGAATCACAGCAAATGGGGAAATAGAAGGTCATGGGGGTAAATTCTGCTTACTGTTAGACATTTCAGCAACTAAGACTTCCACATGAAATCAACCTGCCTGTTTTACTCTGGATGTAGAGGATGTCTGCCAGATGGTTTGGAAGGACTCTGGAAGAAAAATAGCAGAAAGTGTGAAGTGACTTAACCGTAGTCTCAGTTCCGCTCTCCCCAGTATGCTGGTGAAAATCCCAAACTGTGATAGTCTTACTCCAGCCTTTAAGAACTGAAGCTGAAATTTGGAGTCTGTGCCATCATCTGCTCTCCAGCTGGTTGTTTGCTTTACTGTGTGTGAATTTGGAAAAGAAAAACAAATAGGCAAATGGCTCAGACGAAAGTCTCTCTTTCAAAGTGAAAGGCACTTTGAAAAAACTGTGTTGCTGCAGGGAGCTTCAAGAAGAACAATACTCGTTTTACTTATGTTGTCCATCTTGAGGTGTGTGCCTCACTTGTGTCAGAATTCCTCACATCCAGTGGCTGCAAATACCAAATTGGAGAACCATTTTTGGGTGAACGCTTAAATCCCTGGCTTGACCATTTTGAGCTAATGAAGAAATGATAAAGGTTCTAAAAGGCTTTTATTCAGTTGTGTTGTCTGCTTTGACCAGATGATAACATTTGGCTTGAAACTGTCTGTGTTTGGGGAGTGATCAAAAATTAATGTGGATAATATGGGAGGAGCAGGGGACCAAAATTACTTAAACATTTTAAGGGTGATAGATGATAGTGGTTACCTGTGATAGTGGAAGTGTCTTTCCTTCTTTCTGGTTTTGGTGGCCACCATGGTGGGATGGGTGCCCCCACTTTTCTACCACAATACCCCTGGAATGATTCTATGTCATGATGTGGTCTAGTTCCCAGGGGGCATTGCGGAGAAAGCATTCTCTGCTTCTTCTTGTGACAATAGCAGCAGCTCTATTAAGGAAGGATGGAAAACAGCATCATTGCCATAGCTAGACAGGAATAACCCCTGAAACTTTGGAGTAATTTAGACACCCCCCCAAAAAATCCCTGAGATTCCCCCTCCCACAGTAAATTCACCAGTTGGGATGGGAAAGCTGCTCTGACTGTTTTCCACAACTAGTGTCCTTTGTATATGGCCACCCTCAAATTAACATGCTTTGTGAAGATACAGTATGTGGAAGTGGCACTCTACTTCTCCAGGCAGAAGATCCAGGTGCTGATTTTCCATTGAGGACAGATTTTGGCACAGTGCTAGCTATGGCAGAAGGCACATGGAAAGAAAAGTTACAGCTGTGCAATGCATTCTACCAGCCTTTAGCCCTACTAACCAGAGCAGCAATCCATCCTTCTGGCTTTTTGTTGTTGTTCTTTTTCAAAAAAGAGAGAGGGGGCATTCTTTCCTCAATCAAATAATCCCCTGCCATTATCAGATGAGACGTCCCTTTCCTTTTTTCTTGTCTGCGGTATTTTGCAGCTGTGTTGCAAGAAGCTCACAAATCATCCCTGAAGGTCAATGAAATTGATAACTTCTGCTTTTGCTTGTGGGATAGAGGATCATCAAAGATCCATCTTCTGAGACACTCCTCCTCATTGCCACTGTTGACAAGCTGGGGTTTTTTGTTGGTGCCAATTGATTTCTCTTTGATTCCTCTGCAGCATGGAGCCTTCAACATGAGAGTCAATTTAGAGTCAAAAGCCCTGAAGTGATTTAATAGCTTCCGTGTGAGGAGCAGCAGAATCCAGGAGAGCTTACAAATCTCAATTGTGGCATGTGCTTTGGCACCACTACAGACCAAGGCAGTAGATGCTAGAATCATTTGCCCTCGCCTTTCGCTCCAGTTGGTGAGCTCATAATAGAAGGTTAAATGTTTGAAAACAATAAGAGGGTCTGGGAGATTCCAAAACAGAACAAAATTCTGCATGCATTCCCCCACATACACCTCTTTGTGTTGTGATTACACAGTCACCACTATTAATTCCAGGAAATAGCAATAATTAAATATAAAGTCTCCGCAGTAATAGCAGATTAAGATTCCCTTCCATTGAAGTGTGTGGCATGATGCCCAGCTAGCTCAGTGTTCTAAATATGGTCTGTCCTGTGAGAGCTGCTTCAAACATTGCAGATTTATACGTGAAAAGTACTTCTATGCAATAATTATCCTGCAACCTGTCTCCATTCACACACACCCCAGATAACAGTTTGCAACGATAGACTGGCCAGTTACAGGACTGAAAACAGCATGCAAGTGTTTGTGTGAAAAAGAATCACACACCCCTGGTCCTCTCTAACCCTTACTTGAATTCAACTGGATTTACTTATGAGAAGTTGCTAGGGTTGCCATACATCTGGATTTTCCTGAACATATCTGGAATACTGCAATGTCCAGACAGAAATCAGAAAAAGGTCTGGGGAAAGTTGGTTTTGCCATTTCCCCATAAAATTTGCATTAAAAGGGCCCCCCAAACCCTCAACAACTTTTCTGCCACTGTTTGAAATATGGCAACCCTAGCATGTCCTCTCACCCGACCTCCTCATGGGTTTGACTTTGTACCTACTCAGGGGCATAGCTAGCTTCTCCGGCCTGGTGATCCATGCGGGGGGGGGGGGGGGCAGGGAGATCCACACAGGGCGGTGCCACAGTAATCTGCACATGGGCCGCATCCCTCAGGGGTTTGGCACCCCCTCAGGGGTGACACCTGGGACAGACCGCCCCCACCGCCCCCCTTTCCCGCCACTGCACCTGCTACCAGAGCCTGGAAAGCCATCAGCAGGGAGCACATATTGTATATGAGTTTCACATGGGACAGAGCCAGAACCAGCATGCCTAAGATAGTTCTGACCCACTACCCCTTCTTTGCTGGGAGCACAGCACAAGGAGGTTTCTCTGACTGTAATTCATAGGCCCAAAGCATGACATTTTTGCTTTGCTGTTCGTAGCAAGGGATTCAAAGCTAGACGTGAGCTTTTAGTAATCTAAAAGCACCCTGCTTCAAAGTTCAGTGGTTTGGCTTTCCTCATCCTTGTGTTCCCCTTGCCAAGAGAGCATGTTATACCAAAATATGCAGGAAGCACTACCCCACAGTACATTTCCAAAGAGGACGCATGCCTTTGTGTCTCAACAAGTGCTGGTTTGACTGTCGAACCCCATTTGGCGGCACCATTTATACTGTGTTTTGGATTAATCACAGGGGTCTACTATTTGGCATTAATTATCTTTATAGCTGTAGTTCCTCAAAACCCACCCGGAACGCAGACGCCTTTTTATTAGGCAGCTCTGACTTGGAGAGCAATAGGCCTCCCATCTTTGAAGCATTTCCCCATTCAGTATGTGGGAGTGGTGGGAGAAGACAAACATGCCACGTGAGAAACTGATAGCACATATGAAATTTGGGGAGGCAGGGGAGAGAGAGAGACTGAGCTGATGGGAAATGGCACCACATTTCTTTTTTTAGTTTCCCTTTGTGTATGTGGCAAAAGTTAATGGGATATGTTTGTGGTACGGGGGAATCTTTGCATAATGTTTGTGCATCGTTAACTATCATTGAAGCTTTTCATCTAATCTATTGGCAGAATATGACTAACCCTTTATATATTTGTTAGTTTATTCTTTTACTCCTACTGGGTGGCGAAAGGAGCAGAGAAGTCAGGATTGGGGCGGGGGGTGGAGGGAGGCGGACTGATGGATGAATCAAAGCATTGCCTCACATCTATTCAAAGTTGTGAATAGAAAGAGACCATCTAGTTTCCAAGCCTTTATAACATTCAAGGCCATGGCTGCAAGTTCTTTCAACGTTTTTGTAAAATTTATCAATAAACATAATGCTTTTGTGCCCCTCCCTCTGTCCTTAATTGTTTCTTTTGATGGCATTAAATGACAGGTGATTTTGTTTGATGTGTTCACATAGAGGTTGTTGCATGATAACTAGGATATTTGTGGTGTGCATTAAGAACTTAAGAAGAGCCCTAGGCATGAGGCCTACATGTCTGGCTGGCTCTTCCCTTTTCACGCCAACTCCTATCACCTAGGGAGAGGGAGAATGGATGCCAACTCCCTCCACCGACTTTCCTATGGAGTGGAGAGCTAGATGGGCACACTCACTCAGTCTAAGGAGAACACAGCCTCAGATTTTCCCTTCCCCCTCACCCCTTGATCTGAAAAAACCCCACCCCTGCTTCAGGCCTACATTAAGAGACCTGCCAAGGAAATGTATAAAACCTTGTCAATAAATACCATCACCTGCATGGGGACTGGATGAGTTTACTCCTTCCCCACTCCTATTATTTTAAAGGCAGCAAGCAGCTCTAATCTTTAATGAAACCACATTTTATTGAATGACTTCTCATTTTAAAAAATCTCAGGGAGACATGGATAAACTTTTTTTAAAAAACAACAAACCCCTATATAAACCACTTCTCTGCCAAGCTCTATTTTAATTTCTTTTCTTTTCCTCTCTGATATTAGCTATCTAAAATGGAAAGCTGAACTGAAAGATTAGCACCATTGACACTAATGCTTATTCTTAGGTCTTACAGAGATGATGGCTTGCTAAACTAGCAGGTTCCTTTGTGATATTTATCCATAGGGCATAAAATAAGTTGCCACCCACCTTGCACAGCTTGTTTTGGAGGGAGAGGAGGCACATTGCAGTTAATAGCAAGCTACAAATTTCACTTAGCTTGCATTTTTGCCAGTTATGGTTGGAAGATGCCATTTTTCTCTGTCTGATTCTCCCCCTGCCTTAGGCTTTTATTAAAGGAATCATTAACTTGAATACCTCTAAAGAGGAAGAATTTCTGACTATTGTTCACCATTCTGGTTGTGACATGTAGAATAACAGAAGTGCAGGTGAGTTAAAGCTACAATTAGACCAGCAGCCTAAGCATTTGAAAACATAAGCCAAGGAAAAAGGCTTTGCTCGACTCTCTGTTTACTTCCCCTTCCCCTGTTTCCTTATATCTAACTGCTTACAGCACAGTTATGGGCATGCATTCTGTGATTCTGTTTGATGTCTTCAGCTTGTCCTGCTTCAGACTAGTGAATGAATGGGCAACCCAATCATTTCAAAGAGACTTACAGGCATGCCTCACTCTGCAAATCTGGCTGTCCAGAAAACAAACGACATGCATCTCCATAATCAAACACAGAATAAAGCAGGAAATCAATGGGCTAAAGAATGCTTAACTCTGCTCTGGATTTTGACTAGAATTTGCTTACTTATTTTAAAAATTGTAAACTGCACTTCTGTAAAAATACAACAAGGTGGTGTGCTGTATACATAGGTTGTAAGAAGTATAAAAGCATCAGTGAAACATCAGAAAACCCTCCATAAATACTGGTTGGTTAAAAGAAACTCTACATTCCAAAGGTATGTCTAAATAACGAGTAAAAGAAGGCAGGGATGATGCTGAATATCTACTGGTAGGGAGTTCCACAGGGCAGGGCCTCCAAAACTAACACCTCAGTCTCTAATAAAGGCCGACCAAACCTCAGGGATGTGGGGAGGCACAAGCCATATCCCACCAGAGGAAGTAATCAGGGTGGAACACAAGGTATCAGGCAGTCCACAAGGTATTTGGGGCCAAAGTTGTTTAGGGCTTTATGAGTTAACACAAAAGCCTTGAAACTCCAACTCCCAGCCAGTTGTGCCAATGGATTAGTGATGATGGGAGTTAGTGTTCAACAACATCTGGAGGGCCGTAGGTTTCCTATATCTGCTGCGTTCAGGTTTGCAGCACAGGAAATGGGCTGGGATGACTTGCAGTGCTCACTCCTAGGATGGACAGAAAACCACACTAGATTTGATGGTACTATGGAACATCCCCAGGCCACACAAAAAAGAGGGATTGGGAAGGTCTTATTTAAACAAAAACAAAAAAAAAAGCACTCTGCACCTCTCCCAGGTTCCCCTCAACCAATTACCATGTGCTGCCATCCTCCATCGGTGAGGGATTGGTTTAGTTTACATGTAAGGTACCATCCAGTTATGTGAGATACAATCCTACTAAATACCTGTGTCTTCTGTTGCTGGACTCTCTCCTGGGAGCTTATACCCTTGTGCAAATTAATTGAAACAAACAATGAATTTAGTAGTTTATTGTACAAAACTCACATATACATACATTAGTAACGGATATGACCTCTGCTATTTTTAAGCAGCATTTGAACACAGTTTGGCATGGAGTCTACTGGTTTCGAACAGTCACTGTTGATTTTTGGGTCCCTGTACCATACATTGAGGGACGCGGGTGGCGCTGTGGGTTAAACCACAGAGCCTAGGACTTGCCGATCAGAAGGTCGGCAGTTCGAATCCCCATGACGGGGTGAGCTCCCGTTGCTTGGTCCCTGCTCCTGCCCACCTAGCAGTTTGAAAGCATGTCAAAGTGCAAGTAGATAAATAGGTACCGCTCCAGCGGGAAGGTAATGGTGTTTCTGTGTGCTGCTCTGGTTCGCCAGAAGCGGCTTAGTCATGCTGGCCACATGACCCGGAAGCTGTACACTGGCTCCCTCGGCCAATAAAGCGAGATGAGCACCACAACCCCAGAGTCAGCCACGACTGGACCTAATGGTGAGGGGTCCCTTTACCTTTACCTTTACCACACATGAATCAGTGCCTGAATGAGCTTCTCCATAGTCATACAGTCTACAGCACAGAGGCAATTTTTGCATATAGCCCACAAATTCTCAATGGGATTTACGTCTGGGGAATTCCCTGGCCAATCAAGTACCTGTATTTGTCATGAATTTCTTCACCACTTTCGATGTGTGACAGGGGGCTAGGTCCTGCTGCAATATCCCAGTACCGTCAGGATACCTCTTTCCCAGCTCTGGAATAATTCTCTTTCGTAGAACCTCAATATATTGTGGCGAGTGCATCATTCCTTCTATTGGTTGCAGGCTTCCAACACCATAATAACTGAAGCATCCCTAAAACATCTTCTTTTATGGGTGCTTGACAGACTGATTGATGTGGCAATCACAAAGCTTCTCTCTCTGTGACCTTCGGACATGCTGACTTTGTTTCAATTAATTTGCACAAGGGTTACCTAAGAGTTGGGACCCTTTGTTGAAACTTATTAGAACAGTTGGTTTTGGTTCTATAATGGATTTTATCCCAGTCAGGATCATGGGAGCGATCGGGGTAAAATCATTTGGGAGGTCAGCAGACTTCTTTTTCTGAATGGAACTCAGGCTGGCTCTGGATATAGGTGAAACAGGGGTGCAAACCTGTGGTCCTCTATGTGTTATTGGGCTCCAACTACCATCAGTCCTAGTCAGCATGGCCAATGGTTAGGGATGCTGAGATAGCCAGATACCAAGCAGCCCAGTAAGAAAGAGGGTATTTTGAGGGCTGCTTAGCCCTGTGTCTGGTTTTCATATAACTGGATATACAGGAGGAGATGAGATTAACACAAACCCGTCTTTCTTTCTTTTTAAAGAAACTTAATTAAGTCTGTCAAAGACTACGCAGAAGGTGAGCTGGGCTGCTGCTGTAATGGGCTGACTGAAACCCAGAATGCCTATGGATAGGGAAGCAACACACATTCTGCTTCCTTTCTTGGGGCAACTGTACAGAAAGAGAAATGGCTACCCCAATGTAGGGGCAAGAGATGTAAGAGAAATTGATTCAGTTCACATTTAGAAGAGGAACCCCCCAAATTCACCATTTCTTAAACAATACATGGAATGAAATGTAGCCACCTTTCTAAATTCTAAATTCACCTTTCTCTTAATTTTTCAAAACATAAATGCCTAAGGTAAAGTACATAAAAATGCATATATTAGTTAATATAATATACAAAAATATTGTTTTGCAAAATATGCACAAAAATGCTGGTGAATTTTCATGTTTATACTTTTTTGTTGCAAACTTATGTGGAAATGTAAGGAGCTGAATTTAAGATTAGAAAAAAAGAGAAACTGAAAGAAACCAAAGATTTGACCATCCCTAATTGGAGCAACCATTTCTTTTTCCATGCAATGCCCCTGGAACAGAAATGGTAGATTCACTTCTCTTTTTGTGGGCATTTGTGGTTTCAATTTGCGTAGTGCAACAGCTCAGCTCAGCATAGTTAAGTCAGCCAAAGACAGGCCCACAGCTAAGTTTTGAAAAGAGAAAACAGATCAATCATCTGTGTCATAGTAATGTGCCATGTGCATCCTATTTATGTTGAATTTAATTTGATTTGGTGTGTGTGTTGATAAACTAACATGGTGTTTGAACTGAATTGGAGTAATTAATTGAAGGGAAACTGAAATTATTTTTACATATTTTTATTTATTTATCTTCTTATTTTTAAATCACTTTGGGATGTGCCATAAATGAAACAGATTTTTTTAAAAAAGAATTGAGGAGCAAGATCTGGATCATTGGGGTGTGTATGTGAATTAGTTTGACAAGAACTTGGGTGATCTGGGACGAGGTGCAAGCCATGCCACTGGGAAACTAAGAGGGATGAATGGAGATAGAGAGAGGGACAAATTAGAAAATTTGTAGGACTTATGAGCTTCCCTACAGTTCCCCTTTTCTCTCTTAGCACCTACAATTTCTGTTTTAGATTGCAAACTCTTTGCAGGTTGGGATTTTTTTTTGCTCTGCAGGCAAAGGCAACTCTAACCATGCTTACTGGAGAATGAGCTCTAGTGCAACCAAGGTGAGTTGCTTTTGAGTAAGCATGAATAAGATTTAGTTTCTCTGCTCAGTTACAATTGGGAATGAAGACTAAGGAGGCAACCAAATGGCATGCATGGAGGAAGTGGCTGTGCAGAGATTTGAAGGAAGGTAAGGGGACACGGGTGGTGCTGTGGGTTAAACCACAGAGCCTAGGACTTGCCAATCAGAAGGTTGGTGGTTCGAATCCCCGCAACGGGGTGAGCTCCCGTTGCTCGGTCCCTGCTCCTGCCCACCTAGCAGTTCGAAAGCACGTCAAAGTGCAAGTAGATAAATAGGTATCGCTCTGGAGGGAAGGCAAACAGCATTTCCGTGCGCTGCTCTGGTTCACCAGAAGCGGCTTAGTCATGCTGGCCACATGTATGCTGGCTCCCTTGGCCAATAAAGCAAGATGAGCGCCGCAACCCCAGAGTCGGTCATGACTGGACCTAATGGTCAGGGGTCCCTTTACCTTTAAAGAGACAACACCATAGACATTTATGGGAGAGGGTTCCACAAAATGCAGGAAGCCAGATAGCCAGCTGAGGAATTCCTTAAGGGGGAGAGAAGCATGCAATCAGCTGAAGTGGCTTCTGAGTACCAGTTGCTAGAAACCAAAGGAGAGGAAAGTGCTTTTATGTTTGAATCCTGCCCGCTGGTTTTCCACAGGCATTTATTTGGTTGGCCACAGCGAGAACAGGATGCTGGACCAGATGGGCCATTGGCCTGATCCAGTAGGTTCTTCTTACATTCTTAAGTGCTAGGCCCTGCATTTCACTGTTGCCTCTTACATAAGGAGCTTACAGAAAGATCAGCCCACTTATCCATATGGTTCCTGATTAGATCTTGATGTCTGCTGCTCCAAATTTTCCAGATTTCTCCATTGGTGACACCTGTGAGGTTTTGATAATTCCATTTAAATAAAGCCTCCCACTAAATCAAAGCTACATGATTGTGTTGGGGCTATATTTGGATTTTCATACATGAGGTATTTACTTTGAGCTCATCTGTAACATTTCCAGCATTTAACTCCTCTCTTCCCATTATGTAATTAAGTCTGCTTTAAATACATGGCTTGTTATAAAGATAGACCTGTTAAGAATAATTTCCTGCATACCAATCTCTGCAGCTCCTGTGGCTTAGCTATAAAGCTGAATGATGCTTCTTTTCCCTGGTTTTATGTCAAGGTTATAGATTGTGAAATCCCTATTAAACTCAGATATAAACCTGGAAAGAAAATAATTAACCACATGAAAAAAGGGTGCTAAGAGGTCTTTGCTATTAATTTCCGAAGGAAGCAATTCTGACTTGGAGTGAGCAGTAATCCAAAAATACTTTCCTGATTGCATATTTTGTGTTGTAGCAAACAATGCATGTACTTACGCTTGCAGTTAAAAGAGATATATATATACCATATAATTTATACAGCCATAGGAGATGTTTACAGAGGACTGCAGCTAAATATGGATAATGGTGCCCTGTATGAGTAGTCCTTGTAAAACATGACTGACTTGCTTAGGATCAGTTCCAGGGACATTTTGAGATGTATAAAGTGACTCAGTGTGGAGCAGCCACACTTTGAATAATGGCATTCCACCATGTCTAAAAGGATCACCTGAACTGCATCCTCAGTCTCTATAACTTGCTAAGGCATGTATCCAAAACATTAGCATGGAATGAAATGCAAGACTGTATTGCACAGTTGTTCTGTCCCAATTCCCCCAAAAGCTGGAATAGTTTTCTCAAAAGCTAAAGGCAACGTACACCCTTATTGAGTAAATTAGTTCCATGGACTATGCTTACTATACATAGAGCCCAGCAATTCAAATGCATCAGTTCCTGAGAAACTTTTTCTTTCCCTTGCAGACCCCAACCGAGAAAAGAAAATATATCTTAAGCTCACAATACCCGTTAAAAGTGGTTTCCAAATCCAATATGGTTTGTACAGGTACAACAACAGGATGTCGGTGGGTTGTTTAGTACAATATCCACTTTATATCTCAGAGGAAAGGTGCACACCTTTTGTGAGAATGGCTTTATATATGAGTATGTTACATATATAACCTTCTCAAGTGTACTTAGAATTGCAAGTAGCTGAATGGAGATCAGTTTTAAGAAATTGTGCTTGGTTGTTAGCCACGGCTGTTAAAAAAGGGTTCTAACAATTTGGCTACAGCTGCAGCAACTGTCAAAGCAATTTAAGTGGAACAGTTAAACATTCTTCAAATACAGGGTTGTTTTTCCCCCAAAAGAACGGAATACAAATATTTCCCTTACTTTTAGAGGAACAGCATGGAACCGTTGAGTACCAATTCTTTTACCTCAGCACCACACAGGCTCTGCAAATGTAGACTATGTGATAGCATTTGTGCCCTGGATAGGAAGTCATTACTAACTCTGGCTAGTGCCTAGAATTGGATCAACTCCCTCCCGCACTTGCTTTGAAATAGGGGATTTCTGCAGTTTTTAATGGGACATGAATTCCAGGGTATGACGCTTCTTGGGTGGTACAAGTAACAGAGGCACATGTACTAACGACAATCAATTGGTGGGCACACCACCGCCACTGTTTTCCTCATGAAATGATGCTAAAGCCTGATGCTGAATTCATCTTGCTACCTCAGGTGTGGGCGACCATTGATCCTCCAGATGTTGCTGAACTGCAACTCCCATCATCCCTGGCTATAGAACATGCTTTCTGGGGCTGATGGGAGTTGTGGTTCGGCAATATCCGAAGGTCCAAATTTCCTCTGCACCTGAGCTGCATCCTGATGAAAGGGAGAGAATGACAGCTGTTGCTGGGGACAGTTTCACTAAGAATGAACTTGAAACAATATTTTATCATGACATTACATTGTTCTGTGGGGAGATGGGGGTAGCAACCACTGGGTGGTTGCTGTTGTTTTTATCGTTGTTGTTTTCCCCCATCCTGCCTCAGTGTACAATGTGATCAGTGTACAGTGGGGGTGGGCAGTGTTGTTGTTTTTTTAAATAAAAAATGTTTAGGGGTGCTCTCATTTTGACTCAAGAAAATCACCATTTTATAGTTCAAATCGGGAAAAATAAATACAGTAAATGGCGAAATTACAAAGATTCACAAAATGTTTAGGCGTATGCGTACCCCTGCATCCACCCAGAAAAAAAGCACTGGTGATGGGAATAGTAGATTTAAAATCCTACCTCACTGGAACTAACCAAACCGAATCATTTAAATTGTAGATTTGCTGTAGGGACACGGGTGGCACTGTGGGTTAAACCACAGAACCTAGGACTTGCCAATCAGAAGGTTGGTGGTTCGAATCCCCGCGACGGGGTGAGCTCCCGTTGCTCGGTCCCAGCTCCTGCCAACCTAGCAGTTCAAAAGCATGTCAAAGTGCAAGTAGATAAATAGGTACCACTCCGGTGGGAAGGTAAACGGCGTTTCCGTGCGCTGCTCTGGTTCATCAGTCATGCTGGTCACATGATCCCAAAGCTGTATGCTGGCTCCCTCGGGCAATAAAGCGAGATGAGCGCTGCAACCCCAGAGTCAGCCACGACTGGACCTAATGGTCAGGGGACCCTTTACCTTTACTTTACAGTTGAATTCTGTATGTAGAATGCTGGTGGTGATGTGTGACAGGGGGACACCATTTTGTCCTCCTCCTCCTCCTCCTCAGGAAGCAAAACATCTTAGGCTGGTCCTGATCATAAATACACCCTCAGAGCTGCTAATAGCATCAGGGGTGGGGAGATACAGGAACCATATGAATCACAGTTTCCAGCACCTGGCTCAGGTTATGGCAGCTGTGCCTAGAAGTCAATGCAGGCTAACTCAAAACTACAAGTGCCACACAAGGAGAGGGTTAAAGAATAGGCTCCAAATAAGTCAGGGATTGAGATATAATTGATTCCTGCCAGGCATCCCTTCTTATCTCCCTCAGTGATCGGCTCCTTTCACTCTCAGAGAAAAACAGAACATGTCTGTAAGCCTTTACCAAGCTCCACCTGTTCTTCTTCAACATTTTCTGGCTATTTTTCCTGCTGAGCAAAGCATTATGTTTTTATTTTTATTTTTTTCTTTGGAGTGGAATGGGAAAATCCTATCCGAAACCTTGGACAGTGCTTTGAAATTCAGCAGAGAAGCAGCAGTTTGATTTCCGAGCAGTTTTAGGTTGCAAATATCCCTGTCGTTTTCATGCAAACATTTCAATCATTTACAATAACTGCGTGCAAGAAAACCAAGAGGGAACAAAAGGTAGCGACAAGACTTCTGCAGCTCACAACCGGAAGAGATCTCTGTTATCTTTGGGCGCAAGCAAACCCCAGACTTAAGAAGAAATATAAAAATGCTTTTGACTTTTTTCAGCTTCTGCATAATTGGTTCTTGCTACAGCTTTGCCCCTGCACGTGGCAGGGGGGACGGCATGTCTGTCAAACTTTTAACTATATCAACATCAGAAACAGATGGAGAAGCCAGGCCTGTGCCAGACCAAGCACAATTCATTAAAGACAATCCATTGTGAGGCCAAGACAAATATCTTTCACCCAGATCAGTCATTCCTAACTCACTGGAACCAACCAAACCAAATAATTATCAAGGAATGGAAGTTTTTAAGAATAGCCATTCTGTGTGCTGAGTTGGAATGTACCCATCCCCAAGGAAGTGTGAAAAGTTAGACAAAGACAGTAGAATATGGATGGGAATTGGCAGGGGGTGAGCCCACTTTTCAGCTAATTAATTAGGCCAGTTTTACAGTGTCCCACAAGTCATTACAGGGTTACTTTGAAGGTCTGGACTTGTCTTAAGTGCAAATCACTTGGCTTCATGCTTAGCACCAACTGTTGGGTTTGCACTTGCCTAATTGAGACTGGATGGTAGCCCAACGCCACAAAGCACAAAGGCCAAATAAAAAGATGTTCCCTTTTTTGCATATTTCAATTTGTGCTGTGCCAAAAACGTCTCCTGCCCGACTATTTCCCACCAATTAATGGAAAAAGAAAATGTCAACTAGGGGAGACAATTTTATAGAAATTCTCATGGGTGTTTGGTTGATTCAAATTTTGTTTGTTCTTGCTGCACCTAACCTTATTTTCAAGGTAGCCAAGGGGGGAGGGGTTGTGAGTGTTCTCTTTTTCAGTCAACAAATCATTTATTTGGTGATTTGCACATTGTAAACTTCCTGGGTGCCAGTCAAAATAATCCGGGGGGCGGCTAGAAAATCAGGATCCAGCCCTCTTGACAGACCCTGCCCTCCATCCCTACTCTGAGCCCAGAAGCAGTGTTGTAGAACCTTCAGTCTGAGAACATCCCCCATTTTGCCCATGGTGTGATTTGGCACAAACCACACCCACCTGTTCCTCACCTGACATCACAGAATGTGGAGCACAGGTAAATCTAAGGGGCAAAACTGAAAAAGACAAATCAGGAATGCACTCGTGAGCATATTCCCAATTACTCCTTTCCACCTGCTGACAGTAAGAGCTGTTTGGCAGTGGAACAGACTCCCACGAGAGGTGGCAAACTCTCCTTCCTTGGAGGTTTATAAGCAGAGGTTGGATGGCCATCTGCCACGGATGCTTTAGATGAGATTCCTGCATTGCAGGGGGTTGGACGAGATGACCCATGGGTCCCTTCCAACCCCAAGAACCTGTGAATTGCTCTGATTCAGCAGTAAAACACGTTTTTTTCTGGGGAGAGCACCAGGACAAAACAAAACAAAACAAAACAAAACACAACACTCAGACATGGAGCTTTAAATCCTGGATTGGTACCTAAAAACATACCACCAAAGGTAGTCTGGAGGAGCCCATAGAGTCTGCTCATGAATTTGTGCAGCAACAGCCACAACTTGCATTCACAACTGCAAAGGAAGACTCTTGGCAGCCACAGATTAAATTAGAGCTGGGGTTGTGAAGGAGGAAAACCACTGATTTGATGATTACTCACCTGCCATCCTCCCACTGCCCCCAGTTGCCCTAGGGTAACAAACTAATATCATTGTCCACATATGTGAAAGAATGAATCAGCCATACCCAACTATCAGGAGCTCGTCCTACACTTGAGTAGGACTCTGGTAGAGACACATGCCCGACTGGCATGTTCCTCCTGGTCGTTCGTTCAGGAGCTTCAAAAGCTTTCTTCAGCCCGAACATCACAGCGACCAATGCCAACAGACACCGACATACTTAGGGATCCACAGAGTGTTCGCAGTTTGCATAACAGACCTCAGCAACTCAGCATTTTGGCTAATCTACTTTATTTACATATAAACACATGGAGCACTGCAACATGGCTCCCTCTCTCTCTAGCATCAGACAGCAAAGAGAAAGAACAAAGGACAATAGTCCCACTTCATGGAACACAGTAACACAAACATCCTGTCTCCGTCACTTCCCACACTGTGGAGTCAAAACATACACTGTCATGTGATAGACAACAGTCCCATGACTGCAATCACAGAGCAGGAATTCTAACACTAAGATCTGTATTTTCCAAGATGTGTCCAGTTGGTGGGTGGGTGAATCATTAATTTTGTACAAGATTCAGAAGAACTGAGAGAATTGCTGTGCCAAATATGCCAGAGTCCTTGTTAGTCAGTTCTCATTTACAGCAAACTATTGTAAGGAAATCACTCCAAGAATGTTTGGGTTGCACCACAATGCAGAAGGTGGTAAATGCACTGATGTATAATTCCCCATAACCAAGGGGATCAGAAGAAATAACATGAATGAATAAAGCTTTGTGGGTTGCCAAAGCAAGCCGTATATCAGCAACAGCCAATGTTGTTGTTGGAGTCCATCATCCCTGGCTATTTGGCATGTTGGCTGTAGCTGATGGGATTTGTAGTCCAACAACATCAGAAGAGCACCATGTTGGCTACTCCTACAAGTTGTGATTTTGTAGAGTTGATTACAGACAAAACTTATTCATTATTTCTCTGCAGCCTGGTGAGCAAATATTAAATACAGATAGGTAGCCGTGTTGGTCTGCCATAGTCAAAACAAGTAGCACCTTAAAGACCAACTAAGTTCTTGGTATGAGCTTTCGTGTGCATGCACACTTCTTCAGATACACTGAAACAGAAGTTGCCAGACAGAGCCAGACAGATACCCAGAGAGAACTTGCTGCAAGACAGACCCAAAAAAGAAAATAACAGAACACCTCTAGTCATCACATACAGCTCCCAAGTTAAAACAGTACAACGCATCATCAGAGATCTACAACCTCTCCTGGACAATGACAGTTCTCTTTCTCAAGCTCTGGGAGGAAGACCTTTCATTGCCTACAGACAGCCACCCAATCTTAAACAACTCCTAACCCACAATAATACTACAACCAGACGTAACACGGACACTGGCACCAGAGCCTGCAATAAACCCAGATGCCAACTTTGCTGCCACATACACCCGGACAACAACATTACTGGCCCCAACAACATCACACATACCATCTCGGGACTATTTAATTGCTCATCGTCTAACATTGTATATGCCATCAAATGCCAACAGTGTCCTTCAGCTCTCTATATTGGACAAACAGGCCAAACCTTACGCCAAAGAATAAACGGACATAAATCGGACATCAAGAATCACAAGACAGAGAAACCAGTAGGAGAACACTTCAATCTCCCAGGACATTCTATACAAGATCTCAAAGTAGCTGTATTACTACAAAGGAATTTCAGAAATAGACTGGAAAGAGAAGCTGCTGAATTGCAACTCATTACCAAACTTAAAACCATGGAGAGACCTGGTCTGAACAAAGACATTGGATTCTTATCTCATTATACATGACAAAGCCATTTTTCACCTTCTCACCCCTTGCTTTTTCCTGTAAGACCTATTGCAGTCGTTAAGAGTCGTCAACAGGCTCATCACAGCTATCTGCCAATCACCCATTCCCACCACCCTTCTGAGTAATACCCCTCCCCACCTTCTCACTATATAGAAGGATCTGGCAACTTCTGTTTCAGTGTATCTGAAGAAGTGTGCATGCACACGAAAGCTCATACCAAGAACTAACTTAGTTGGTCTTTAAGGTGCTACTGGAAGGAAATATTAAATAGTTTCACACTTCTGAAATAACAGCAGAAATGAAAATCAATGGAAATATTTACACTTTTGTTTAAAATACTGGCCTGAAAATCTCCAACAAAATGAAGATGTTGGCATTTTGCTGTGATGACAATATCACCATATGGGCTTTTTCTTATCATCTTCTCCTAAGCAAAGCCACAACACATGCAGAATAACAAATAAAACCTAGAGAACTGATTGTATATTTTTATTTGAACATCAAAAGCTTAATGTAAAATTTTACAGAGAAGGAGCATCATAATTCATACTGAATAATAATTTTTTCCTAGATTTTGTACATGCGTGCTCTACTTTCTGTTTTTAGCCTTTTCTTTTTGTACTAACAGAGTCCAGGTTTGTTTCACTATAAGAGTGACCAACATATGGCCATATGAGTGATCCTTAATAAAATGATGAATGGATCCATGATGCTTTAATGTATGGTCATTAATTTTAATTTCTATTCAAGTTTGACATCTGCTCTTGATCCTTGCCCCTTTCCCTTTAATTTGAATTATTATCATCAACAACAATGGCCAATAGATCATTCTTCTTAACCCCCCCCAAAAAAAACAGCTTTTGCTGTCTGTTCACCTTGCTTGAGCAGAATGAGCTTAATTCTGGATTAACATTCCTCTAACCCCTTAATTGTGTCAAAGTGATGTACATAGAAATCATTACAAAATTGGGTCTAGGTTATCCTTATGAACAATAATTTCGTCAGACGGCTCCTCTCATGATCACCAATATGTATGCCACCTGAATTTGAAATGAATTCATTCTAGACAGTGATATAGGGTATTGGGGTGTGTCATTTTAGGGGGTGAAACTTATTTTTTGTGAGGGGATCTTAAAAATATCTTTTTGGGGTGTGAGGAATTCAAAACTGTTATTTTGTGATTGGACAACCTTTAGCTTGGTAAGTCTATGTTTGATGAAGCAGCACATAAGCTGCTTTCGGAAAACCAATGAGTTTTAATTTTGCCTTACGAAAATATCCGGTACTGCTAAATAATAACAATAAATGATAATAATAAGAGTAATATATAATACAACTGCAAGTACTTGGCAGTCATTTTAATTATTTATATGCAATTTTGTTTAAAATGCAAAACTAAATTATATTAATTTAAACAAAATATATTTTGAATTCCCATGTCATCATACAACTTTTTGGCACCCCTCATTTTTGGAATTTGAAAGTTGAAAAATTCAGCATGCCCTAACAGGGTATCCTTAATTCTACATGAAAGATGAAAAACAAACACACTACTCAATTATTTTCAAATCCATATTCAGTAACATAGAGGTCAGAAATGTAACCACTCTACCGAGTGTTCTCCAAACCGATGTTTGAGACACCACAAGAGAGGCAGGGTGAGGCAGCTGCCTCATGCAAAGGATGCTGGGCATTGTGGGAGGAGCATCTCCAGGCAATCCTCCTAAGTCCCCACCCTCCTAAAGCGTGATCCCTCCAGACATTCCCATCCGCCTGATCCAGTATACCAGCATCGTCGGTGTTTCCTTGTCGCTGACCCATCCAGTCACCTTCTCCCAATGTGTCGCAGAGAGCACCACTGGATAGGAGATCCCGACTGGAGAGGCTGGCAAAGGGGCAAACAGCACAGACCATGTACTCACAGCAGGTATCATCCAGGCACATACAGTGATACCTCAGGTTACAGACGCTTCAGGTTACAGATGCTTCAGGTTACAGACTCCACTAACCCAGAAAGAGTGCCTTGGGTTAAGAACTTTGCTTCAGGATGAGAACAGAAATAAATAAATAAATAAATAAATAAATAAATAAATAAATAAATAATATTTATACCCTGCCCATCTGGCTGGGCTTCCCCAGTCACTCTGGGTGGGTTCCAACAAAATATTAGAATACAGTAATGCATCAAACATTAAAAGCTTCCCTAAACAGGGCTGCCTTCAGATGTCGTCTAAAAGTCTGGTAGTTGTTTTTCTCTTTGACATCTGGTGGGAGGGCGTTCCACAGGGAACTACCGAGAAGGCCCTCTGCCTGGTTCCCTGTAACTTGGCTTCTTGCAGTGAAGGAACCGCCAAATTGGGCAGCGGCAGCAGTGGGAGGCCCCATTAGCTAAAGTGGTACCTCATGTTTCAGTTTAAGAATGGACCTTCAGAACGAATTAAGTTCTTAACCCGAGGTACCACTGTACATTGCTCTGCTCACATGATGCAAGCTGGTGCTACTGATACGTTGATGCATGTGAGGAAGCAGTGAGCAGGTGGGTCAATGGAGAAGTGGCAGCAAAGTGTTGGGAGGCCAGAGTTACATTTGTGCCAACAATGTTCTGCCCCCCCCCCATGCCAGCTGAGGCACAAGTGTGGCATGCTCCCATCTATGGAACACTCTTTGTACACCCCCCACCACATTCTTCATAGTCAGGAGGAGTGAGATAAGGCAGCTGGCAATGTTCTTTCTGCGTGCTAATTTCCCCCTGGCTTGGGAATGACTTCTTTTCTGTTTTGTGAAGCTAGTCTATTACCCTCTGTACAGATTCAGTCGGCAAGTTATGAACTGCGCTAGCTAAGAAATGAATTTTTTATTTTATTTTTGTGTGGCACTATCCTATCTTATAACAGGATTATAATTGAATTTCTGCGTATGACATTTTCCATTTCTACCAGTTTGATATGTTTGTTTCTCCTGCATGGAAAGACTCTTCTGAGGCTCTAGGATCTGAATCTCGCAAGGCGTGGAGCATTCTGAGCATCACAAATCTTGGCTGATTGTTACACAGTTCAGGACACCAACCAACTTCCTTCGATGATTTACTGGGATAGAGTTTTGCCCTTTTTTTTTAAGAAGTTTAGATTCTTAGCTATCTTAAAGCAGCAGCTTCACCATTTGAATTTGTGCCTCTTATTTGCTGTTTCTTCATGCTTCGTTAAGAAAAATATATATATTGTGATTAGCTGGTGTGGCTGGATATTCATTTGTGCAAACCTGCTTTATTCTTCTCCCAATATACATCTTGCTTTGTATAACAGAAATCTAAAGCCCCTGTTTCTTCCGCGGTGCTCCTTTTCTGCCCAAAGACTTCCACCCCCATGATCTCAAACATAAGCTGGGACTGATAGGAGTTGTAGTTCAGAACATCTGGAGGGTACCAGGTTGGGGATGACTAACCTCAGGTATATTTTGCTAAATCTCCATGTTATGGGTAGGGGACGTGGGTGGCGCTGTGGGTTAAACCACAGAGCCTAGGACTTGCCAATCAGAAGGTCAGCGGTTCGAATCCCTGTGACGGGGTGAGCTCCCGTTGTTCGGTTCCTGCTCTTGCCAACCTAGCAGTTCGAAAGCACATCAAACTGCAAGTAGATAAATAGGTACCACTCCGGCGGGAAGGTAAACGGTGTTTCCGTGCACTGCTCTGGTTCGCCAGAAGTGGCTTAGTCATGCTGGCCACATGTCCCTTTACCTTTACCTTTAGCATGTTATGGTATTATGCTAAATCTGTGAAGAGAAATCTCCCCAACTTTACACTTTTAAAGACACTTCTGGGATCTAAGCAGTATGTTATTTAATGCCATATTCCTAGGGCTTTTTTTATAGCAGTCCCAAATCCAACCCCTTTAACCTTTTAAAACTTTTTTTTTTAAAAAAAATATTGTGCGTAGGGCAGGTGGTTGCAGTGCAAAACCAAGTCAAGGTTTCTACCATGCCTTTACTGCTGATATATGAAGGCCCTAGTTGTAAAAATAATTCAGAGTAAGACTATGGCATTGCTAAACTCTCAAACCTATCCTTGTCCTCCACGATAATCTAGCTGAACACACTGAAATAAATAGCATTATTCATGCACACATGGACCCACTTCACTCAATTGCACTCTTAGTCAGACCTCACCCTTTCCATACCACTGAGCCAGGAAGCCAGCCAGCTTTTTCAATCTCCTACCCTGCCACCTTCCCCAAACTTTATGAGGGTTACATTTTCAATAAATACACATTATGTGTAATCTTGGCTTCAGAACGTTGATGTTACATCTTGTTGTAATACATTATATGGTCAAATATATCATGTTACAATACTTTATACAAAGAGTTTGTTTTGTAAATTGGTGACTCATATTCCTTCTTCTCTTTCCAGCCCTTTAAACTCTAGAAAAATAATCTGAAAAATTAATTCTGTTGAGGATACAAGGCGGTGGCATTTGTTTTAAAAATATTGTTGTTTTAAAAATACTATATTGTAATTTAAAATCTTTCTGGTTCTCTCTTTTTCCAAGAGCAATCTCAGATGAAAAGATAATTTTATCTACCTTTCCCCAGCAACCATTTTCAACAGCTAAAATTACCAATATAAGATGGTTTGTAAGCTATGGCTGTACAGTTCACCCTATAGCATTTTGTCTTCCCCACTGGCAGAGATGTAGTGGTCCAGGAGTGTGGAGGTGTTGAACCCATGTCTATAGCATCCTTGAGCCATCCAATCAGCACGAAAGGAGAGCTTTTTAGCCACTGAGAAGGAATCTTTGTGTTGATTGGAGCCTTCGCACTGAAAAGAGATCACCACTAAGGACTGGCTCCTCCTCGTGTTCATCTGAAGATCTGAACACAGCTATCACATGGACAAGTTGTGTGTGCTCTCTCCATGGACCCTAAATAAGAAAGGGTGGATGCAGAATCTACGTATGTACAATTGTTTACATAGAGTCTTTTTCTTTAGACTGTCAGACAAATGCAAAGTGATCGGAATCAGAAAGCATGAGTTCCATCCTGATTCCCTGCTCTCCATATTTTCACTGAGCTCTTGAGATAATTGACTACTTGGGTGCAGCTACTTGATCTCAACCCTCCTTGAAAACCTTCTAACCAGCTGGAGAGCATGTCATCTCATGAGTAACACTGCACAAGTTTACAAGTAAAAACAAAGGGCAATAAGAAAGGAATTGAGTTTGTAAGATATAATCCATGTATAATTCCTGAAGGGAGCAGATTAGTTTGTAGGGTGGTGGTACAGACCAGGCCTTGTGGCCCCCATAGCTCTGTCTTCCAAAAGAGGAGTGGCCAGGGGGCTGCCCTCAGCATTTACTGCCTGAGGCATTTGCCTCACTCTGTCTAATAGTAGGGCCAGTTCTGCTGTTATGAAATGCTGTAGGTATAAGAATGTTTGTCTGTCTGCCAGACTGGATGTTTTCTCTAAAAGAAAAGTAAATGAGGATAGAATGGATTATCAGACGGAAGTTGTAAAAAATAGGTTAAATGAAAAACTCAACTGAGGCTTGTTTTTGTAAGGACTAATAACCTTTGGGTAGAAACTGAAAATGTTTCCTGAATGAATTCATTGGGTTTCTTATTCCTCACTAAAAGTTGTGGGATGCAATCCTACACACAGGGAAGCATGCTTGAAGCTCCATTGATCTCAGCAGAATTTAAGCCCATTTTGCTGTGCACTGGCTTATTGCAGCGATCATCCTTAATGCAAATAGAGTGATTTACCCACTACATGTTACTCAGGCTTCTGAGCTGGGTTTTCTTCTTTCCCCAAGTCCCTTGAGTAGCTAACTCCTCTCTTCAAAGGAACTCAATGCAATTACTGTTCTCTTAAACTAAAGCAAATGCAAATACTTCTACCAGGGCTTGAGCATATGACTGCTGCTATCATAGCACAGGCCGCTCCGACTTTAAAGGGCTTTAGAACAAGCCTTAGATCTGATGATGTAATTGAAATGTACAGTGAACTGTGGGTTCAATAATTACTGAAAGATGATTTTAATAATCTTACAAAAATTACATTCATAACATGAGCATATTATTTTGCAGATTTTAAATCTCCTCCCAGTTGAAGAGACAAGTATAATTTCGGAATGGTAGGTCTCCCCTGCCCCAATTTGAGTGATTTGAGACATGTTCAATTGAAAACCATTCAAATAATCAGGAGTCATATAAACAAGAGAGCTGTTTGTATGGGGTTGCAATTAGATGGCTTATATAAGAGTCACAGTTATGCAACGGTTTCCGAGTAAACGGGTTCAGATAATTGTCCTGTTCTTCAGAGTTTTTGCAGTCTTAGGGGTACTAAATTGTTTATTTATTATTTTTACATACAGCCCATCCTTCAGCAAATGGTCCCAGCGCAGAGTACAGAAATGTTGTAATTTAAAACAGGTATGATTTACTTGACAATAGTAAAACCACAAAACAAGCAATAACAAAGTAACAAAACAATGGAACTCTTCTCCCCCTCCCATTAAACTGAATGGAGATGGACATATCTTGGGTGTTCTTGATAGAAAAGTATGGGCTATCCCTGTACTTTCAGTGCCTGAGTCCACAGGGGATGGAACTCCACCCACAGGACATTCACAAGGCAGGAAGGTGGAAGATATGATCTCCACAAGCTCTTCCTTCACTACAGCCCACTGTACCTCCCAAAATCTGTTCTGAAAGGTTAGAGGGACTTCCATAATAAGTTGGTGGGGGTGGCAGCAGCAGCACAGAGGGACTACAGGGAGAAATGGATAAAACAGTCTCCCTTCTTCCTCCTACAGTGAGAGCCTCAGCTGCATCTCAGTCCCTTATGCAAATGAAAAAAGTCCTTGCTTTCACAGAAGGGCAAGTCTAGATCCATTCCATAGTATGGAACTGATATTCATTTAATTGACATTTAATTTCAAGACAGTGTTTTAGGGCCAGGACTATAGGAATCAACACACATGCAACAAAGACCTTTATCCCAAAATATCACAAGTGACTTTTCCCGAAACAGCCTTTTTGCGTGTCTGATTCATATCATGGTCACAGTAAGGTGCAATAATATGTATAAGCAAGATAGATTTCCTTTTCTTGTATATTTTAGAAAACGAATAAATGCTCACAGCATTCCACTGCATGTTATCTCAACTTAAATCACACCTTACTCTTTCTTCCCTCCTTTGGACACAAATAAATGAGCAGCATTTCTCCCCAATAATGATGTTTTGTGAAGCAACAACTTTAGACTTAGGGTGTCTTGAATTTGCTGATTTGCACTTTGGAAATTCACCTGGCTTGAACGATCTATCTCCTGTTCAAAGTCTTGCTGCAATTTACATAGCATAACAATATGGAAGTGATGTTTTCAAACACTGCTTATCATATATCTTTCTCTGTTTATTGTGGTTATGGAACATGTAGGTGGAAAACTGCCCTGAGATTTGAACCAGGAAATGTATAACTTATAACTCATGATCTTAACACTACTCTAGTTGTTTAATGCTGAACATCGTCAGTTTTCCAACTGATTTGACTCAGAAAGAACCCACCCAGCTGAGGAGGAAAGCCATCTGTGATCCAGAAGAGCCCCAGTGGATCAGGCCAAGGGTTTATCTACCTGTTTCCAGCACTGATACCTTTCATACCTTTACAAGCAGGGCATGTAGAAATCAGCAACCCTACACATTTCTCTCTCTCTAGCATCTGATATTTAGAAGTATACTGTCTGTGGACTTGGAAATTCTACCAATTAAGCTAACATGACTAGTAGATAAAAAGCCATGAATTTATCTAATTTTTAAGCCAACTAAGGTGGTAACCATCTGTAGCAGTGAATGCCATGAATCATCCAAAGCATTGCGGGAAAAGAAGTTACCTTTTGTCTGCCCTGAAATTTCTGCCAACAGATATCATTGACTGATCCCAAATGCTTCAGACATCCCTTGTGTGGAGAAAGGGCTTTAGTCACTTAAACCATTTTGTAACATGTCATTTCATTTGTTTGATTCTCCTGCTTACATTTCTTATTTGTACCACAATGGGACTTCCAAGATAACATGACTAGATCACAACTAGGCATGGATGAATCAGGCTATATCCAAGCTATGTGACTTTCTTTTTTTAAAAAAAGATATTTATTGGAGTTTTCAAAAAATAGAGAAAAAACAAAAGAGAAATTAAAAAACACACACACATAGAATTTACATTCCTTACTTTCAATAACATATTTCCCTGACTTCCCCACACCTCCCCTTCTTGTATTCCAGTTCAATTTTTAGTTCAGCAAGTTCTTATCCTCATTTTAGTTAACCAATTTTAACATAAACCTCAGTCTTTATACGTCAGTACTTATTCTTAATATCTTTTTCTAAGGTCGACCCCAATTCCCTTCCACAAATTCCCCATTTTTATATAAATAGCAAAACAGAATAAAAAGAAACAAAGTATAATTGTACACCCTTTGGATTCCCAAAGCCCCACTCCCCGCCTTTCCCGGTTTCGAACCCCAACAAATGTCCATCAGTCTATCTGCTGTCAGCCTGGTGACCTCACGTCCGAGGCTCTTAATTCTCTCTCAATTCCTCTCTGCTGGTTTTTTTGATAGTCCTTTGTATTGGACACCAAATCTCGGAGAAGCTCTGTCCCAATAAGGTCCATGTTTCTTCCAGCCAGACCTCCATATTTAAAAGTGTAACCCAAATCTTGTTTCTTACTTCTTTTAAATCCAAATGTCCCAAAAACTCCAGCTTCCACTTTAGTCGAGTTTGTAATCCATAGGTCTTCAGATCTCCACATGAGGAGATCTCTCCATTCCTCATTCTTCAATTCAAACCAGATTTTCATAATCCCATTCTTATTTTCCTTTATATCCATCTTAACAGGTCTCTGGCTCTCCTTAATCATCTGCGGCATTGTAGCTCCTCCTTCCTTTTCCTCCAAATCATCATATATCTCTTTCCCCACTTTCTCAAATTTCCCAGATCTCTCCTCTTGTTCAGCTGCAAAGATTCTTAGTTCAGCTACAAAAACTTTTTGTTCAGATGCAAAGACTTGAGTCAAGTCCCTTCCAGATTCAGTAAGTTTATTCACTCTTTCATTCAATGTTGTGACATTTGTAGCCAAAACATTACTTTGTTCTTGTAACTTTCCCAAGAGAAAGAAAACCCGCTCCAGTTCAGTCAGTATTTTTCCACTTGCAGCCATTCTTGTAATGTCCCAGAACCCCCTCTAGAGGAGTTCTGATTACTTAGTATTCCTTCCAGTTCCAATCCAAAAGTCAAATTAGCTTTTTCTCTTTGTTTTCAACAATTTATTACCTGATTGTAACAAATATAACCAGCAAAGACAACAGAAACAAAGTTCTCTTTTTCCCCCCAACTTTGACAGCTAATTTGACAGCTATCAAAATCTTCTATGTCTCTTCAACAGGCTCTCTCACGGATCGCTCCCGGGTCCTGGGGGGGGGGGTGACAGTTCCACTCTCAAAGTTAACTCTTATCCTCCAGCAAAATCGCTTATACTGCCAAAACATGAAATTAATTACTTTTATCCACTAAAGAAGAAGGTGTTCTCTCAACCTTAGTTATCTAGTCCTTGCTTTAAGATGTTTACAAGGCGGGGAGACGGACTTCCTCTTTGCGCCTTCCCCGATCGTGCCTAATCCAAAAGAAAAATTTTCCCTCTTATAAGTCCAATTTCCGTATTACTCACGGGTTGTTACTTTTAGTCCAAATGTTCAAAGGAAGAAGTCAGCGCTCTCCGACCATGGCATGCGGCTTCACTCCGTAGGGAAAGCAGTCGACTCACAGCACCGCGCCGCTCCCCGTCCCCTGTTCCGAAGCCTTTAAAAAGGCTCCTTCGCGGGTCGGGGGGGCGCAAATGGTGCCCGCCGAGTCACCAGGTCCACAGGCTTCAGCGCCTGTGGTTTCTGAGGGTCCCCGCGTCGCCGCCGCGGCAGGACCCGTCCCCTACTGAGCCGATTCCCTCCGGAGCTCGGAGGGAATCCGCCATTAGGCGATGGCGCTAACCCGGAAGTCCCAAGCTATGTGACTTTCACATGTTTTTACTCACAAGTCTGTTATGTCCCATTTCTGCATCAGTCTCCTTTTTAGAAATAGAAATAGAAATACTTTATTGTCACTGTACTACTTGTTTACAGTGAGCCCCCCTCCCCCCAATTTCTCAGTCCTTGTTACACTCTGTTTGCTGTCATACAACCACCAACCCCGAACGTCAGCTGCAACGTTGCTGTCTTCCATTCAGCAGCCTCACGGCCCACAGGTAGAAACTGTTCTTTAAGCTGTTGGTGCAGCTTATCATGCTTCTATATCTCCTGCCCGAGGGCAGAAGATTAAAAATGTACTGGCCAGAGTGTGAGTCATCCCTGAGAATATTCCTCGCTCTTCTGAGGCAACAGTCTCCTGTGATGACATCTAGCGGACTCAGGGGACAACCCATGATATCGTGTGCTGTCTTCACCACACTCTGTAGGGACTTTCTGTCCATGGCTGTCAAACCAGTGTACCACACCATAATACAGTATGAGAGAACACTTTCTATCGTGGACCGATAAGAAGGAAATTTTCAGTTACTGTCTAACATTGTTCTTTTGCAAGACTCTAAGGAAATGAAATGTCTCTTGGGCCTTCCTAACCACCTGGGCTGTATTGACCTTCCAACTAAGGTCTTCACTAATATGGACTCCCGGGAATTTAAAGGAAGAGACTCTCTCCACACAGCCCCCCTTGATATACAATGGGGCTAGTTCCCCTCTCTGCCTCCGAAAGTCCAACACCATCTTCTTTGTCTTGCCAATGTTTAGGTGCAGATTGTTCTCTGAGCACCATATGGATACCTTTTGAACCTCCCCCCATACGCTGATTCATCTCTGCCTGTAATTAAACCCATTATGGTGGTGTCATCAGCAAACTTAATAATTGCAGTAGATGGGTCAGATGAAATGCAATCATATGTATACAACGAATACAGGTATGGACTTAGCACACATCCCTGTGGAGTGCCAGTGCTGAGCTTCAGGGAGGTAGATGTAACAGACCCAATCCTCACTATTTGTGTCCGATCTCTCAGAAAGTCTTTAATCCAATCACAGATGTTAGAGAAAAGGTCCAGGTCCCTCAGCTTTCCAATGAGAATGTCCAGAAGGATGGTATTGAAAGCTGAGCTATAATCAATAAACAGCATTCTGACATAATTCCCTGGTCTTTCTAGATGACTCACTGCAAGGTGAAAAGCTGTAGCAATGGCATCATCTGCTGACCTATTTCTCCTACAGTGGTACCTCGGGTTACATACGCTTCAAGTTACATACACTTCAGGTTACAGACTCCGCTATCCTAGAAATATTACCTCGGGCTAAGAACTTTGCTTCAGGATGAGAACAGAAATCGTGCTCCAGTGGTGCGGCGGCAGCGGGAGGCTCCTTTAGCTAAAGTGGTGCTTCAGCTTAAGAACAGTTTCAGGTTAAGAACGGACCTCCGGAACGAATTAAGTACTTAACCCAAGGTACCACTGTATAGGTGAACTGGTGTTTATCAAAGTCCGGTGGAAAACATGTTCTAAGGTGTTGAAGGACCAATCTCTCGAAACATTTCATCACTACATTATTTTTAATGCATGGCAATTTACAGATAATTGTGTTTTCATAAACATATCTTCTATAGAAATGGAGAATTCTAAATGTATTTTTTTTCGGAATATATATATATATATATATATATATATATATATATATATATAAAAAACATAGTTTGATACTTTTGAGCCAAGAGTTCTGATGAAACGTTCAGAAAGTGTGACGCTTGTGGCTAATGATGTTCAGATCTGCACTTCAGTGTCAGAGGTGTGGATTAGGTCCACTCATATCTGAAGTCATGAAAATAAAATGCCTTAAGCGTATTTAATCACCACCAACTTTTCTGCATGTTAATGCTTGGCAGCTGTTGTTCTTCTTTATCCCAACACAGCCTTTCATTTCATTAATTATACCAAACAGTGATATTAGTATTGTCAAAGCTAATCTCTTGCCTTTGCTTTGTTTTCATTGATGCCAAGTATTTCCCTGTGGGCTACAGAAGAAATAAATAAAATATAAAATATAAAATAATCAAAGTTAAACAAACAGCCTTTATGAAACCAAGGACAATTATGCCTGCGTACACATGTCAGGTTTAACGGTGACATGAAGAGTAAAGCCTTGTGAAAACCCCACCTGTTGCCACAATATGATGCTCATTCCAGACAAGTAACCATCTGCACATACCATGGGTGTAAAAGGGTAGCAAAGCACAGACAGGCAATTGCGGTATCGCCCAAAGCATTTCAGGTAGGTTAACTGCTCCGGCATTTAAAATCCAACCAACTGAGAAAGCGAGCCTGGAGCCAGTTTAATAAGGTGGATTTTTTTTTTTGGTAACAATTGAGAATAAAGTAACACCCTTATAAACATTTGAGTGAGAAATAGAAATTGCTTTGCCTTCCCATGGATTAATTCGTATTGATTTTTATAGTACATGTGTCAAGATACAGTTGCCAGATAGCGTAATAGCATAACAGCAGGCACGGCACTTACATTTAATCAAAACCTAACCAGTTTTAATAAAAGTGAACAAGAAAAATAAAGAAAGCCGAAATGTCAGGGCCCGGATCCACAGCTGGTATAAACATAGCTCTAAAGTTTATTGGTATATTACCAGCTTTCATCTTGGCCGTGTGTGTGTGTGTGTGTGTGGATTAGGGGGTGGGGGAAGGAAATTCACTGACCATTTACACCAGAGCACACCCACTGATTTCACTTACTTCATTGCAGCAGCAGTGAACGTGTGCACAGGGAGAGGTCCTTTCTGGTTTATTTTGCAGGGTTTTCTACTGAGACTGTCCTCAAAGAGTTGGTGGCTCTGCTTCAGTGAAAGTATGCTGGTGCAAGTGGCTCCAATACAAGGCATTAAAAAAAGGGTTTGATAATGCAATGGTGGAAGTAAAGAGATGATTAGATCTCTAAAATGATGTTGCACTGCAATGACATTGGGTAGGACAGGAGACAGAGGGAGAAAACAGATGGCATGTGAAGAGCATGTAACCTGCATTTCCTTAGATTACTGAAGATTGCTGTACACTGACTCATAGAACTCAGTGGGTTTACTTTTGAAGAAATGTGTACAGGATTAGGGATAAGAACTTCTTATATAGTTTCTTGGACTCAAAGAACAAAGAAAAAATCCCCCCAAAAATCCCCCAAATGCTTTATTTTCTGAAGATACTTAGTACAGCTGCCCTACAAATGGTCTAATGCAGTTAATTAAGGTAGAAGAAATAAAAATTAAATAAAGGAACTTGGAAGCAGAATATCTTATCATCTGCAAGCACAAGTGGAACAAATCAAGAATAAAGCAAACACGTCATAAATTCTATTACGCCTGCTAAATTTGTAAAACTGCTTTTGGATGTAATAGCTCAGGCTTAATTCCCTGCAAACAGTTGCTTGATGTGGAGGCGATCATATTATACATGATAACTATGCAATAAAAATCAAACCTGATGAAAGAGCTTCAGGCATCTAATGATGTTTGCTAGATCTGTGGCAGTATGTGTGTGTGGAATGTATATATTCTCCAGTACTGGCAAACAGTGTGTGTGTGTGTGTGTGTGTGTGTGTGTGTGTGTAGAACACCCAATACAGGAAAATGAATATGCAAGGATCTGCTAGATAGCGCTATTAAAAGCTTTCTAAGAAATAGGAATGGCTAAACACATCATAGAGATATGATCGCCATATTCATCATTTATAATAGGCATGAGTGATCCCTATTGGGGGCATAGCTGTGCTTGCAGAAGTGTGAACTGGATGCCTGGAGAGAAGGCACATGGCATATGGAAAGAGTACGGAGGCTTAACAATGGAAAGTAATTGCCAGTGCACTTCAGCACAGGAATTCTGAAGGGCCAAATGGGTGGGAGAATAGAGGGCTCCTTTGAGTTCTGTGTCCACCCTCTCCCATTTGTGTGTCGAGGTCCCACAAGCCACCCCCAAATAAATCACAATTCACACATAATTTTTGTTTAAGGTTTTTGGCATAATTTTGGCCACAACTTTATTAAAATACATTAAAGTGAGTGGTTGCTTAGGCATTGGTTCCGACTATCTGTCACCGCCATTGGGACAGGACTGACTTCCGGATTCCAGCGAAAGCCAGTCGGGGAAAGCAATATTGGGGAGAGCATGGAGCCGGGCACCAGACCCTCACCTCCCCCTGCATGCTCCCAAGGGCTTGCGCGGCCCAAGCCCCAACCAGGGATTTGGACGAAAGGATGGCAAGCTCCTAGATTCCTTTAATGGGATTCCCTTGCAGCAGCAGCATTGGAGGGGCAGGCACCGCCAATCCATACCCCTCCACCAACCAATTTTTTAACCAATGCCTAACCGCAACCTTACAAGTTGTGACGATTTGCTACACAGTAGGCAAAAACCAGATGGCACCAGCCAATCAGCCAACTGGACAAAATTCCTACCAGGCCCCTGCCCCAAAAGCAGACGACCCCATGACAGGCACAGAAAGGTCAAAGCGAACAACCCTAAATATAGGGAGGGTGGGCGGGTAATCCGATGCGCGCAGCAAAGAGAACGGTCAGTGCTGCGTATCTTACATTTAAAACATTTTAGCCCTTCCCCTTAATTGGCAACATCAAAATTTCCCTAGTAACAGGAAGCTACCCAATCCTTGCTAATGGCTATCCAAATGATCCCGCCTAGCAACAAGGGGGTGGCGTGTCAGACCCCACCGCAACATGTGCTCTCCAGGAAGGAGAACACGCTTTGCACAGCTGCACACATTGGAAGATGGACCATGCCTCCTCTGTAAACTTTAGAAGCGGGAGGGCCAAATGTCAAGTAAATGTCAACCGAAGTTCAATTTTCTCAAAGGCAGCAGTGGGCAACCTGTTTCAGCCTGAGGGACACGTATGGCAGTGGGAAATCTGAGGGCTGTGATGGGCAGAGCCAGAGGCAAACATGGACAAAACAATGGATGGGAACCTCACCTATTGTACAGGAGGCTACATATGAACACACACATCTCTTCATCCAGGCAAACAAGAGACGTTATCACAGCTCAAGGATACATTCCAGGGAGGGAAAGACAGCCATGGAGGATATTTGTGAGGGCTCTTCCCTGTCAGTATCCAGAGCATCACTTCCTTCCACCACCATCTCCCAATGTCTAGTTTTGTATTGCTCTCTATTGCCTCTTCAGCAGCAAAATATAGACACCACTGAATTGCCTCACCAGCAAATCTTATGCATTTAATCGGTGATCAAGGATTTCAGCAGTGTTCCGAGAGCAGCATAGCTGGTTTGACCGTTAATGCTTACATATTGATTATACCTTTATATATTTATTTTACCTTTTACCTATTTATTGCATATTACATATTTATTTAGCAGAATTTGTATACTGCTGAATTGGAAACCAATGAGGTAATTATATACACATATAGCTACTTACCTATACAAACGCATGCACACACATATACATCACATACATACATGCATACACACATTTTGGGGTGCTTGTTACAATCAACACCTTTGACACACAATGCCTCAAACGCAACAAGAAAGGAAATTAGGACTGGCTCTGATCAACAGGAACAGACGGAATTACAGGCTATTTCCTGTCACACTGAGACATATACTAGCTGGCCTCTGGCATTTTGTCCAGCTGGGACACTGATGTTTGTAATTAATTAAGCTAATTTGTTCACAGTCAGTTGCCAGTCCTGCACCAGTAAAGTACAAAGGGAGAACGTACCCAATGGGTAGCCAAAGTGGTTTTACACTTTGAATGCCACAGGCGAGAAATTCCCTTTTAATGACAAGGGTTTACTCTGGGAGTCATTTCCCTCTTACACTCCCTTTGGTTTTTAGAGCTGCTTAGTTGGGTTTGCAATGTTAAGGAGCTGTTAAGGAGCCCCCCAGATGCACATACACAATACAGCAATATACTCAATATACTCCAGGGTATTTCTGTAGATTTGAAACAAATCACCTTTGCAATGCATGGTGAATTACAGTCTTCCCATAGCACACTGGCTATAGGCTAAGGATCCCATGTGTCTTCTATTTTGCCAGGGCATTGACTTACTGTTGCTTCATGTCCAACTTTTTAAAAGAGCCAAGCCAATGAAGCCCTTTTCATGACAAAGCTTTGCAAAAGGAGCTTGTCAAACGGTTTTAGAATCCATCAGCTGCTACTTGGATTGCAGAATATAGAAAAGTGATGGCCTGCACCATATAATGTTTGAACACAGGGTCTCCCACCCCACTTTTGAATATTTAATGGATGCAAAATGTGGGGTGCTGACTGCAGTTCTGTTTATTTCTTTTTCCTCAGTTCTTTGGAAAAAGAACTGAAAACTAAGTGCACAGATTATTAATGTTAGAGGGTGCCATTTATGCAACTACAAATATATTAATATGTCTAACATTTCCCTTTGTATTCACTATAGAAGCCTACATGGAGGTGGGGTGGAATGTTAGACTCTGACGCATTGCTTTTTCAGGTGCTGCAAATAACACATCTTTGCAAGGCTTTCTCTTTGCGACAAGCAGTTGTTTAAATATATACAATATTGTGAGGTCAAAGGCTGAGAGGAAACTGCTGAGAAGTTTGGGGAAAAAACCTAGGCAAACTGTTGAAGCGGACACTATTGTTGCTGTAACCTCTCCCTTGTAGTGTTCCCACAGAGGTTTACAAATAGTGCTTATAGTCACAATTATAGTTTATCACATAGAAGCATTCCATGGCTGAAGAATAAAGAAACCTGTCTGCGGCTTTCAGTTAGCCCTAAGGCACTAAAGTTTGGGAGATGAAATAGCTGCAAAATGCATCTCCTAGCAACTGAGTCTCAGTCCAAAGGTGAGATTAAAAATATAAAAAAGCTTATAAATAATCCTTCTTTCTATTTTTAAACAAAGGCATTGTGGTGCCCAGGTGCATGTGCCTGAATTGTGTCTTCGTTCAGTCCCTCCCTGCACCCCGCTTTCAGCTCAAAACCCTGTAGATACAACACGACAGGGTTTAAAAAGCAGTTTGTGGTTTCACGCTGAGCAGAAAAGCCCCTGCAAGCCTCCAAACAGGGCTGTGCTGTTTCCTATTTATTGCAGTCAGTTTATTCCGCCACACATTGTTACTGGTTCAAGGTAGGAAATAGAGAAGTCCTATTCATGCATTCACCTGCTAGGTTAAGGCCACATCCACACCATATCTTTAAAGCACTGTGATACCACTTTAAACAGTGGTAATGAATCCCCCCCCAAGAATTCTGGGAGCTGTAGTTAAGGGTGCTGAAAAGACCTTTCTTCACCTCACAGACATACAGATCTCAGAGTGGTTTAACTAATACTATGAATCCTTCTTCCCAATGAACTGCATATTATAGCTCTATTAAAGAGATAGCACAGGGGTCAGCAAGATTTACCTCTCCTGGGCCGGTTCACTCCAGTAGAGATCCCTCCGTGGGCCAGATCGCATCTGCACATGCGTGTCCCTGTGCTGGTTTAGCGCAGCGTCTGGGTACTCACCGAGCAGGCGGCTTGGTTCGGGGGCGGCTTGGGGGCGGTTAAATGACCCCCGTGGGCCGCTTGTGGCCCATGGGCCTTAGGTTACCTTCCCCTGGAGATAGGTATCTCTTGACAATTCTCAGTACCCTTAACGGACTATAACTCCCAGAATTCCTTAGGGGAAGCCATGACTGTTTACTGTGGCATCATTGGGCTTTCATTATATGGAGTGAATGTGGCCTAAATCAACATACAAGGGGGGGAAGTGTGGGAAGGAGCACACTAGCTCTGACCATTCCTATCCTACTCCACAACCTTTCGAGGGCTAGAGTCACATCTCCCAACTGGCAGCCTTCTGGGGGGTGGAGCTTGCTGCTGCTTGTGAATTCATTGTACGTATGGAGAAGATCCACCAAGTAGGAAGAGGGATCTACACTTTCTGAGTCCAGAGGAAAGGAGGCACCTTCTGTTTCAATCTATAAACACCAGCTGAAAACTTTTCTATTCTGCCAGTCTTATACGGGCAGTTAAGAATATGCATTCCCATAACAGTTAGCAGATTTCTGATTTGAAAATATGGTAAGAACAGTTAAGAAAATGCCTGCTGGATCAGACCAAAGCCTCAGTCGTCCAATAGATAGTCCAGTATCTTACTCTCTCAGTAGCCAACCAAATGCCCATGAGAAGCCCACAAGCAGAATCTGAGGGTAACAGTCGTCTTCACACCCGTGATTCCCATCAAGTGGCATTCAGAGCCATCCTGCTTCCAACAATAGAACGAGAACATAGCTATAATAGAATTATAGAATTGGAGGTGACCCCAAGGGTCATCTAGTCCAACCCACTGCAATGCAGGAATCTCAGCTAAAGCATCCATGACAGATGGCCATCCAACGTCTGTTTAAAAACCTCCAATAAAGGAGAGGCCACCACCTCTCCTTGGAGTCTCTTCCACTGCCGAGCAGCTCTTCCTGTCAGAAGGTTTTTCCGTATGTCTAGTCCGAACCTGCTTTCTTGCAACTTGAAGCCATTGGTTCAAGTCCCACCCTCCAGAGCAGGAAAAAAACAAGCAAGTTCCCTCTTCCGTGTGACAGCTTTTAAGATATTTGAAGACGGCTATCATAGCTCCTCTCAGTCTCCTCTTTTCCAGGCTAAAGACACCCAGCTCCTTCAACTGTTCTTCATAAGGCTTAGTTTCCAGACCCTTGATCATCTTGGCTGCCCTCCTCTGCACATGTTCCAGCTTGTCAACATCTTTCTTAAATTGTGGTGCCCAGAATTGGACACAGTATTCCAGGTGTGGTCGGACCAAGGCAGAATTGTTGTTGTTTAGTTGTGTCCGACTCTTCGTGACCCCATGGACCAGAGCACGCCAGGCACTTCTGTCTTCCACTGCCTCCCGCAGTTTAGTCAAACTCATGCCAGTAGCTTCGAGAACACTGTCCAACCATCTCATCCTCTGTCGTCCCCTTCTCCTTGTGCCCTCCATCTTTCCCAACATCAGGGTCTTTTCCAGGGAGTCTTCTCTTCTCATGAGGTGGCCAAAGCATTAGAGCCTCGGCTTCACTATCTGTCCTTCCAGTGAGCACTCAGGGCTGATTTCCTTAAGAATGGATAGGTTGGATCTTCTTGCAGTCCATGGGACTCTCAAGAGTCTCCTCCAGCACCATAATTCAAAAGCATCAATTCTTCAGCGATCAGCCCTCTTTATGGTCCAGCTTTCACTTCCATACATCACTACTGGGAAACAAGGCAGAATAGAGTGGTATTATTACTTTCCTTGATCTGGACACTAGTTTTCCCCATTAAGTGGCCCAATTGTCCAAGTTGGTGGTCATCGCGACATCATAGGGAAGCAAATTCCTCAGTAAAGTTCATATGGTTCTCTTTAAGATTTTTAAATTGTTATAATGTTTTAATGTTAAGTATATCTTGTGTCGTATCTAGATATAGATACAAAAAGGTAGGCTATAAGACAATTCATATTTTGTTGTGGAAATAAAGCCACAAAAGAAAAGAAAGTTCCTTTCATGCCTTTTTCCTGTTCTTTTGAGTTTCTAGCCTCCACTTAATCTTAAAGCACACGGTTTATAGACACCAGAGAAGAAACATATATACCTCAGACTATTGGAGCAATGCACTATATTACTTTGTATGATGTCAAGTGAGGGTTTGGGACAGTTTTGATGACACTAAATCAATATTTTCCATATTAGAGAGTATTTGACTTCTTCTTCTTCTTGCCCAGAATGATGCAAACCTGCCCCCAAGAGGAGGATAGTCAAATGATGGATTTTATTTAATGCCAGCTGCCACATACCTTTGGCCTTTCTCAATCATTCAAAATGTGAGAGAGTCTATCTAAGATGAAGCAAAGCTTCAATTATGATGAAATAAAAAAATTATGATGGAATAAAAAAAGGGAGGGGGATAGATTTTGGGAATGGAAAGTTAAGAAGAAGGGGGAACTTGCCTACTAAACTTAGCAGAGATGGGAGTTGGAATATTATTGCCTCAACAGTGCAGTGCCGACCAACGATTTCATTTTAAAGCACAGTTGGGTAAGATTGTACTGTTGGGTAGGAGGCAACTGCAGATGTAATTGGATGGGATAGCAATCTGCAGGCTTTTTCATACATTATACAGGGTAAACCTTGGTTTGCTACTCAGTGCATATCAACAAGAAGTTTTTGCCTAACCCAGTTTCTTAATGTGCTTAAAAGTAATGCCCTCCTATGGCAGACATGCTTGCAAACACATACACACTTAAATTGAACAACATAAAAATGCCACAAATAGCCATCTGTAGCCCTCCTTAGGTATTTGGATTATGGGTTCACTTGTGATGGGGTGGGGTTGTAGGAATGAGTACACTAGCTGTACCTGCATTGGAGCATAACAAGCTGCCTTATACAGAGTCTGACCAGTTCGCCAATTAAGCTCAGTACCATCTAAATTGACTGGCAGCATCTCTCCAAGAGTCTTTCCCTGTACTACATGGAGTGTACTTCCCTGTACTAGCCCTTCTCCAGTTGCGATTCCTTTCATCTCCATGAGCTGGAGGACCAATGTGAAGTGAGAAGCCTCCTGTACTGTCAGGCTTTGGGGAACTGGCTTCTTCCCCCGCAGCCGTAAATGAGCAGATCAAATGAAAGGGAATTCTTAAAAGACAAAAGAAAGCATCTAACCAGTATGGCAGTTCTCCCAATTAAGGTCACTCCCCCTTTTGTCCCTATTAATCTACGTCACTCCTACATCTTCTAAACTGGTCTTTGACCGTAATAATAAATCATTACTATTACTATTACACTCCGACGTCTTGTAATCTGAGTTTGTAGGCTTTGTGCTTTCTGTTCTGCCAGTTTCTGAGCTCTCTGGGACTTTGGAATCTGTTAATTCTCTCTCTTCTATTGTTTCTTCTGCTAGCTGTCCCCCATCCAGTATTTCCCAGCTGCTGCCTTCTGAACTATGCCCCCCTGCAAACCATTGTTCCAAATCTATACTGTCCTCCTGCTCCTGGGAATATTCAGGATCAGGAGGAGGGGGTGGCACCCACCATTCTTCTTCAGTGCAACCTTCCTCAGAACCATCCCTGGCATGTACTCATTAAGGCACTCCAACCTTGCATTGTATAACTGTGTTCCTCATGCCAGGAATACACAACTGGCACCTTAGCACTGGGCAAGGAAGAACATGGTCATTGGCCTGCTCATCACCATGTGATAAAGGAACAGCCACTCTGAATTTATCCTGGTACACTGAAGCACAACTAGATAGGACACTGGAAGAAGAGCCATCATCTGATATGTTGGTTTGTTTGTTTTTAAGTTAAGTATTGTTGTGTGAAGACTCCCTGGAAAAGACCCTGATGTTGGGAAAGGTTGAGGGCACAAGGAGAAGGGGGCGACAGAGGATGAGATAGTTGGGCAGTGTTCTCGAAGCTTCTAACATGAGTTTGGCCAAACTGCGGGAGGCAGTGGTAGACAGGAGTGCCTGGCTTGCTCTGGTCCATGGGGTCACAAAGAGTCGGACATGACTAAACGACTAAACAACAACAACATTGTTGTGTGAGCGTAGGGCAGAGGTAGATGCATCTGATGGGACCATGATACCCATCATGTGTTTATCCCTGGGTGTGAGAAACTTGAATACACGAGCATAGTGTAAGAACACACATTTTATTAATTTGTCCATCAATTAAATTTCCTTTAAATGGAATAAATAGCAGTGTACCATTTCCAAAGGCTTGGGATATTGTGGGACAAGCCGTCTGTTGCCATAACTCCATTCATGTCCCTGGAACCATTCCAGCAGCAAGTTTGGTGCTGTGCCACGGCAACAAAAGAGTTACACTGGGTGCACTAAGCCTTTTGCTTATTTTCAAAGCCTCCTCCAAAGTGACAGATATATTGGAGCTAAAAAGAAAGAAACAGCTACTGTGAATGCTGGAACAAGCAGAGCAATGTCTTTCTCTGTTAAGGATTTTACTAGGAATTAAGTATTATGGGCCCATAATTCACAAATGTATTCTATAAATCTTTAATATTGGGCCTAAATGCACATTTTGATTCATATATGTTTGGTGCCTGATCTATGGAACTGTTCCCGTTCATGCAGTAGATGTGTATTAAGAATAATACCCCAAATGCCAGTAAAGCAGCTTTACATTATGAAATCATGAGATGAAATATGTACTATTTTAGAATGGGGATGTGTACAATATTTCAGAGCTCAGAGCATATGTTGTGAATTTATATTCAGAGTAAAACATAACAAAGATAAAATGACTTGGCTTTATGAACCTGTAGTGCCTAATTCTCATCTTGCACAAGTATAAATTGGGGTGGGGGGGGGGACTCAGATGGATGAAGGATCAAAGGAGGTACATCAATATAACTAGGAACAAAGTCTAGGCTTATGCTGTCACAGCATTTTGGATGGAACATACGTATATGAAAATGTATATGAAAAGACGTATACAAAACTAGGGATGTGCCAAACGTTCACCATTATTTTCATGGCAAAGTAGTGAGAATGTTCTTTTCCAAATATCATAATGTCAATAATTGCAGACAATAAATTCACACATTATCATATAATAAAACAATACAAGTAAGCTAATCTAATGTAAGAGTATAAAGCTAAATGAGGATATATAAAAATGGGACTATACCAAGCAACAGGAAGGAGGGAGAAAGTCAATATTCCTAAAAAGACAGTTCCTAGAGTGATCATTACCATTCAGGAATCATGGCGAACGTGATATCATGTCACTAGGTAGCTAAATCAGATCTGACAATGTAGTCATGTCACTGAGGGAAAATGAAGCCTGCTTAGATTGATGGCAATGCCATCTTGTTTATCTATCATATTTTTAGGCTGCTCTTCTAGCCAAGTTCCAAGGGTGGTGTATAGTTTCTGTTCAAATGCAGATTAAAATAACAAGAACCAAACCATAAAACTGCAATAATGAAGACATAACCAGCAGCAGAAAAGCATCAGTTGAACATGGCATCAGTTGATCACATTATGAGCCCCCAAGGGGCTGGTGGAAGGCGGAGGTCTTCAAGGGATGGTGAAAAGATGCTAGGGTAAGATGAACACAACCAGCTATAGAATTGCCTTTCCTTCTTCCCAGTCTCTGGAAAGGCAGAATTAACTTGGGTCATACAAGAATGGAACGCTGGAAGCAAAGCATGGCTGCTGAACAGGAATAAAGGAGTGTCTGGGATCCATTCCCCTGCTTCTTCCTCCTGCTAATTTTCTTCTCATTTCCACCCATCCTAACCAATACCACCCTAATATGTTGTGTTGACTACCAACAGCTCTTTGGGCGGGGGGAGAGAAGCAGCTAGCTGCTTGAGAAGTTTGATCTTGACATGTTCCTAAACAAGATGATCTCATCCTTCACTCTGGGACTAGTGTTGTAACATGAGAAAGAGGCTTCTCCACAGTGGTTCCTCAGTTATGGAAAGCCCTCTTCTATGCAGTCTTCGTTGGTGGAGCATTGCAAGTTTTGCGGCGTTTTGCTCACCTGACGTCCCAATGCTAAGACCCGCCACCAGATATGGAGAGAGTGAAAAGGGAAGGGGCAAGGCAGTGGGGAGTTCAGCATGGCAGGACGCAGTGGTGGGAATGCCGCATTATCTCCAGATGTTGATGGGTTGTCAACTCTGTCTTCCCTGATTACTGCCCATCCAGGGTAGGGCTGATGTTTGGAATCCAACAACCTCTCAAGGGATCCAGATTGTAGTAGACAGAACAGGGCATTGAACTCAGATACTGAAAACTCACTCAACAACTCACTCAACAAGTGAGTTGCCTAATTTTCTCACAAAATACAAAGAATCAGGGTTACAGTCCTTTTCTAACTACTCCTTCATTGCATTTTGCAGAGGAAAGGCACAATCTGTAGGCTGCCCCCAGAAGGAATGCAAGATATGAGCATGGCTTCCTCACATCTGTCGCACAAAAAATGTCCCTCAGAACAACAACAACAACAAAAGTTCAATACTAACACTGATTCTCTTCTTAGGGAGAAAGCACCACTGAATTTGCTTCTGAGTAAACTTGCTTATGATTCCAGTTACATTATTATTATTTTCCAGTTTTAATCATGGTGAATGATTATGCTTGTTACATAATATGAAAGTTCAAACCTTTCCCTAACATTTGTATCAAACCTTCTATTAGAAAATATGACAGCAACCAGATTTCACTGCAATGTTTTATTTAAGGCATATGCTAATTTGTTCCCCTTAGTATATCTAATTGCGCTGGCTGAATGCTCCAGATTCAGAGGAAATCCCTTTGTAGGTCAACATTTCCTTTTCCTATGAAAATGTTAGTTTCCCTCTAATTTTTAAATGGCGAGGGTAAAATCAGGTAAAAGCCCTTCATGGGGTTTTACGCATAAATGTGAATTGGAAACAGCCCGCTGAACACAAATGGAGAGATGAGGCAAACATTAACTCAGCCACAGAAGCTGCCAACTGTAGGAGATCAGGGTTTTAAAGTCAGAATATAATGTGGGCTTTTGTGTTTCTGTCTGAATAAAAGGAAACAAAGCAAGATGTTCCCAGACAACCCTTTAATTATTCTAACTGGAAGTGGAAGACAGCGTTGTGCATGGTAACATGAGCACCTGAGATTACACTTAAGGACAAGTAGTCTTGGAGAGATGGGGGGAAAGCCAGCTTTTTAACTCTCGAGTGTGCACTCCTTGTTCTCCTAATAAAAGTTAACTTCATCATTTGCATAGCAAAAGGATCAGAATGAGCACTGGCACCGAGGTGGAATAAATTTAATTAAAAAGAAGAACAAAAGGAAATGATCCTCATTTCTCCATGCTTGATTAGGAGCTCTTCGGCTTGAGAACAGGGGAACAGAGCTGAGATGCTCATTGAACACACCGGGGGGTTGTAGAGTGACGGTGGCTCTTGAGCAAAAACAGCTGGATTCCCAAAGCTACCATCTGGATTCCAACTCATAACTGGTTCGGAACTAGGTGTGTAAAATAGCTCTTGAAGAAGAAGAAAATGCATTTGCCAAAACAGCCTTGGCTAATTCTATAAATAGGCCTGTGGGTTATTGAGGAAGTGCTGCACCATAATTGAAGGGATTCCATTTTTTTTAAAAAAAAATTAAATTAAAAGTGACAAGTCTTTTTTTTTTTTTTATAATATATTTATTGAAGTTTTCAAATAAAGCATATATTAGATAAGCACTTATCATTGTCCATTTAACATCTCTCAATTGTTACATGGGACTCCCCCACACCTCCCGCATACACTTACATCATTATTAAATTAATTTCAAACAAATTATCATTTAACTCATCTTAATTAATAATCTTAATTTGGTTTGACATATAATTCAGCCTTAAATCTAATTTAATGGTAGACAATTGTCTGCACTGGCATCCAATTCAGCACTCAGCCAAATTACAATATTTTTGTAAATAAATCTTAAATTTCCTCCAGTCTTCTTCCATCCTTTCTTCTCCCTGGTCTCGAATTCTGCCGGTCATCTCGGCTAATTGCATATAGTCCATCAGTTGCATCTGCCATTCTTCCACAGTGGGTAGCTCCTGAGTTTTCCAATTCTTGGCAATTAATATTCTTGCTGCTGTTGTTGCGTACAAAAAGAATGTTCTGTCCTCTTTTAACACACTCTGGCCGACAATACCCAGGAGAAAGGCCTCTGATTTCTTAGTAAAGGTGTATTTAAACACCTTTTTTAATTCATTATATATCTTCTCCCAAAAGGCCTTCACTCTAGGGCAGGTCCACCAGAGGTGAAAAAATGTTCCTTCATTTTCCTTACATTTCCAACATTTGCTATCAGACGAATGGTATATTTTAGCCAGTTTAACAGGGGTCATGTACCATCTATACATCATTTTCATCACATTTTCCTTCAACGCATTACATGCAGTGAAGTTCAGCCCAGAGGTCCACAACCTTTCCCAATCTTCAAACATAATATTATACCCAATATCCTGCGCCCATTTTATCATTGTTGATTTTACCATTTCGTCATGTGTGTTCCATTTCAGCAGCAAGTTATACATTCTTGAAAGTACCTTAGTCTTAGGTTCTAACAGTTCAGTTTCTAACTTTGACTTTTCCACTTGGAATCCTAGCTTTTTGTCATTTTTAAACACTTCTTTAATCTGAGCATAGTGTAACCAGTCTCGCACTTTGTCTCTCATCTTTTCTAAACTCTGCAATTTCCAGTTGTCACCATCCTTTTCTATTATCTCCCAATATTTTGGCCAGTTGGCCTCCATATTGGCTCTTTTCCGAGCCTTAGCCTCCAGGGGTGACAGCCACCTCGGAGTTTTATTCTCCAGTAAGTCTTTATATTTTGTCCAGACATTAAAAACTGATTTTCTGACAATATGGTTCTTGAAGGCCTTATTTATCTTAGCTTTATCATACCATAAATATGCATGCCATCCAAACGCATTATTAAAACCTTCCAAATCCAAGACATCCGTATCTTCAAGAAGTAACCAATCTTTTAACCAGCAGAAAGCTGCAGCTTCATAATACAACTTTAAATCTGGCAGGGCAAAGCCCCCTCTTTCTTTCGCATCTGTTAATATTTTAAATTTGATTCTGGGCTTTTTGCCCTGCCAGACAAATTTAGAAATATCTTTCTGCCACTTCCGGAAGCACTCTGTCTTGTCTACAATCTGCAGTGTCTGAAACAAAAATAACATTTTTGGCAATACATTCATCTTGATGGCAGCTATTCGGCCTAACAAAGAAAGTTTTAGTCTTGACCAACTATCCAAGTCTCTCTTAATCTCTGACCAACATTTTTCATAATTATCTTTAAATAAACTCAGATTTTTTGCTGTTATGTTTACCCCTAGGTATTTAACTTTTTTAACCACATTTAGTTCTGTCTCTTTCTGAAGCTGTTCCAACTCAATATCTGTCATGTTTTTCCCCAAAACTTTAGTTTTTTGCTTATTTAACTTAAATCCTGCCACTCGACCAAAGTTTTGAATCAGTTGTAGTACTCTTTTCAAACTAGACTCCGGCTCCTGTAATGTCAGAACTAGGTCATCTGCAAAAGCTTTAAGTTTATATTGTTTCGCTCCGACCTGAATCCCTTCCACCAACCGGTCCCCCCTAATCATATTCAGGAGCACTTCCAGAACCGAAATAAACAGTAATGGGGAAATCGGGCAGCCTTGTCGTGTACCTTTTTCAATTTTAAACTCTTCTGTAACCACATTGTTAACTATCAGTTTAGCCTTTTGTTCTGAATATATTGCCTCAATCCCGTTCTCAAACCCCCGTCCCACTCCCATTTCTTTTAAATTCCCCTTCATAAATTTCCAAGAAATGTTGTCAAAGGCTTTCTCCGCGTCTATAAAAATTAAAACTGCTTTAGTGTTTATGTTTGTTTGTAAAAGTTCCAATATGTCTATGATGTTCCTTGTGTTAGTAAACATATGTCTGCCCGGGAGAAAGCCTGCCTGGTCTTTATGGATTATCTCACTTAAAACTTTCTTAAATCTTCGTGCCAAAACATCTGCAAATATTTTGTAATCCACATTTAAAAGGGAGATGGGACGGTAATTCTTGAGTTGTGTCTTTTCAGTTTCTGACTTTGGAATCAATGTGATAAATGCTTCTTTCCACGATTCAGGCGCCTTCTTCCCCTCCATTATTTCATTACTGACCTCCAACAAAGGTTGTATCAAATAATCCTTCAATGTCTTATAGTAGTTAGAGGTCAGTCCATCTGGCCCTGGTGATTTGCCCTGTTTCAGACTCAGGATGGCCTGTTCAATCTCTTGTCGTGTTATTTTGCCATTTAAAATTGTTCTATTTTCTTCTGACAGCTTTGCTAATCCATTTCTCTCCAAAAATTGTGTAATCTCTATTTCATCTTGTGGCCCTTGAGTATATAACTTTTTAAAATACCTCTGGAAGCACTTTCTAATCTCTCCCGGGTTCTGAATGTTCCTTCCTTCAACCTCTAAGTTTGTTACTGTATTTAATCTTTGTCTCCTTTTCAACTGCCAAGCTAGCAGTTTCCCACATTTATTTGCCGATTCAAAAGTTTTTTGTTTCATTGTTTTAATCTTCCATTCTATTTCCTGATTTATCAGCTTGGAATATTGCGCCTGATAAAGTTTGATTTCTCTCAGAATCGGTTGGGACTTCGGGTTAGATCTTAACTTCTTCTCCAACTCTTTGATACTTTCCAGAATTTTATCTTTCTTTTCATTTTGCAGTCTTTTCTTTAAGGAATTCTGTTGAATCAAGAACCCTCTCATCACAGCTTTACTTGCATCCCAGATAGTTCTTTTTTCCACCGTAGTGTTCAAATTAATCTCAAAATAGTCCTTTAAGGTTTTTTGGGCCTTCTTTACAATTCTTTGATCTCTAAACAGGCCATCATTCATCTTCCATCTAAAGGAGCCGATTGGGATCAATGTCATATCCATTCTCAAGGCGTTATGGTCGGAGCATGTTTTGGGGCAGATTTCCACCTTCCTCACCTTAGGTGCCAGACTTCTAGTTATCCATATTTGGTCGATTCGTGTCCAAGTCAATTGAGCTTCAGAAAAGAATGTTCCTTCTCTTCCCAGGGGGTTTCTAACTCTCCAGATGTCAACCCAGTCCATATTGTCAGTCATTTCAAAAAAGGTCTTAGGTAGTCTTCCCTCTTTAGTAATGTTCTGGTTCTGTGACTTATCCATATTTGTTGATACGACCCCGTTCATGTCCCCCATCATGATGACGTTGTTGTAATCCAGATAATCCAGCATGATCTCGTGCAACTTCTTATAAAAATCCGATTTTCCTTCATTTGGAGCATAAATTCCTAATATCAAAATTTTTTCTCCTTGATACTGTACTTCTATTGCGAGGATTCTTCCACTTTCATCTTTAAAGAGAAATTTTGGTGAAAGGCTCTCTTTTGCATAGATCACTACACCTCTCTTTTTAACTGTATCCGATGATATAAATTCTTGACCAAGCCTTTTATTTATTAACACCTTTCTATGGAGCCTAATCACATGTGTTTCTTGTAAGCATATAATGTCCAATTGTTCCTTTTTTAAAATATGAAAAATTTTAGACCTTTTTTCGGGACTGTTACAGCCATTTATGTTCCAACTCAAAAGCTGCAGAGACATCCTGGATAGGTCTGGTTATTCTTTCTGGGGTGGTACCTTGTTCTCCGGTCCTTGAAGATCCGAGGGGGCGGGCTCCCCTGGAGGTTCTGGCGCTGGCAATCCAAGTCCTTTGTGGAGGTCTTCTCCGTGTGCTCCCAAAAACTTGTCTCTATCTTCCACTGTTTTGATTTTGATCTTTCTCCCTCTGTAGGTAAAGGATAATCCTTGTGGAAACTCCCACCTGAAGATAATTGCGTTGCTTCTCAACAGTCTTGCCAATTCCGTGTAGTTAGATCTAAGGTCCAGCAACTGCTTAGGAATGTCCTTGTAGATTTCAATTCTCTTGCCCAAAATGTCTAGTGACTTTTCGTAGTGCAGGCCCAAAATCTTGTCCCTTTCCTCCTTTGATCTCAATGTTATCAAACAATCTCTGGGCTTCTCTGTCCTTCTGACTCTGCCAAGCCTGAAAGCAGATACAATTTTAAAGTCTTTTTCCTCTAACTTCCAAAACTTGGCAAATTCCTTAGTTAGAAATTCAATAAAATTATCTTCTTCCACCTCTGGTATTGACCGTATCCTCAAGTTGGTCTCCCTGTTTCGCAGTTCTGTCATCAAAAAGTAAATCTGATGTTCTCCAACTTGTTTGCTGAGTGGTCTTACTTCTTTCTCAAGTTCTTCCAATCTTTGACTAGTATCTTCAGCCAGTTTACGATTTTCACCTACAGCCTCCTTTAATTCTCCAATAGACTGGGCATTCTGTGCAACTTGTCCAGTCAGCTTATTCAAGCTTTCTGTGTTCTGTTCAATTTTAGCTGTATGCAAATCAGCCTTCTTGTCCAGAGCCTCCAGTTTCTCCAAAATTTTCTCCAAGACAGAGCTACTTGTCCCTGAAGCCATATCTCCCAGGTGCAGCTCCTCTGTCTCACCCTCCCCTGCCTGTATTAGGGAGGCCGCCTCTATGTCTGGAGGCAAAGTGGAAGGCAAGGCCGGCACAGAAGATCTACGCTGTGAGGCTGCAGATAAAGTTAGAGTTGTTTGTTTAGTCCTTCCTCTTCTCCTTGCGCCACTCATTCCAAAGTTATCTGTAATCCAAGGTCAATCCAAGTTGTTCCCATGAGAAAGCAGAGTCCCAGATGCAATAGTCAAACAGAGGCCGGGAAAGGGAAAGTAAAACAAAGTCACTGCTGTAAGTCCAAAATCCTCTAGAGGGAGCTTAATACGTCTTCAGGGAAAAGATCAAATCCAAGTTAAACTTATAAATTTAAATCCATGTCTATCGCCTCCACAATGTATTATTTTTAGCAGAGTAAAACTTAAAGCAAAACAGTGTTTCTTACAGTGCCTTGGCTGCAACAGTTTCAAAGTATCCAGTTCCAACTCAGAATTTTTCAAAACCTGAATTCAATGTATCCAAAGTTGCAAACTGGTGCTCATCCAGGCAGCTCCAGCACCAGAGATTCTTATTTATTTTATAATCCACTGGTACCACAGAAGAAGGATATCAGTGCACCCCGAATATGACCAGCAAAAGTCAATAGCTCAAAGTCTTTCACTCAGAAAACTGCTTTAACAGGGTGCCAGCATTTAGTTAACGCATAACTTTTTGTCTCCACTCCTCCTGCTCTTTGCTTAGAGTTCAGTATAGCGGGAGATGGGCTTCCTGCTTATCCTCACTCCGTTTTCAGCCAGATTTCAACTTTTTAAAAAAGTTTTAAAAGTTTCATAAAGTTCTCAAAAAGTTTCAGAAAGTTGACAAAAGTTTCAGAAAGTTTTCAATGTCCAAATTTACTCACGGGTTGTAGTTTCCAAAGTTCAGAAAAGTTGCAGGAAGAAAGGACAGCGCTGACCGGCAACAGCAATGCGGCTTCACTTCGCTGTTTGCGCAACGACCCACAGCGCCGCTACCCCCTCCGCGATCCGGAGCCCCTTACGGGGTCCCTTCAACGTTTTGGGGGCTGCTTCTGGCGCCCGCCGGGTCCCGAGACCACAGGCTTCTGCCACCTGTGGTTTTTCTGAATGGGTCTCCGCTTCGCCGTAGCGGACGACCCGTTTACAGCGGAGCTCCCTTCTCCTTACTCGGAGAAGGCAGCCATTACCGGTCGCGCCGCCTCCGGAAGTCTAAAAGTGACAAGTCAAATCCTTATGTATATTAAGGCTGGGATTTATAAGTGAGTGCATTGCTGAATTGCTGATAGGTTTTCACCTGAACTATATATGCCAAGAGTGGTCTGTGGCCCTTCAGACGGGCTTTCCCCATAGCAGTCTCATGGTGGCTCTCGAACTCAGTACCAGCTGGGAATCATCAGGTCACAAGTCTTTAGGAAACTTACCAGATCATCTTCTTATTTACAATGGTACATTGGGTTAAGTACTTAATTCGTTCTGGAGGTCCATTCTTAACCTGAAACGGTTCTTAACCTGAAGCACCACTTTAGCTAATGGGGCTTCCTGCTGCCACTGTGCCGCTGCAGCACGATTTCTGTTCTTATCCTGAAGCAAAGTTCTTAACCTGAAGCACTATTTCTGTTTTTTTTTTATAATATTTTTATTCAAGAATTTTTTCCATATAAACATAACATACATAAACATACAAAGACATAAACAAAACAAAAAACATGTACCATTTCATATCCTAATTTCTTATACCTTTCTTCCCCGACTTCCTCATGCCTCCCTTTTCTGTATTCCAAATTCTTATCAATTACTCAGCAAATCTTCCCTTATTTTAATTTAGATTTAAACTAATCTTCCTTATTCTCCTTGTCTTAACCATTGCTAATAGTAACTGAAGCACTATTTCTGGGTTAGCGGAGTCTGTAACCTGAAGCGTATGTAACCTGAAGTGTATGTAACCCGAGGTACCACTGTACTGGCTTTCTTACCCACTCTTCCACATAAAGTATTGGGATGGGATATAACAATATAAAAATACAAATTAAAATAATTTATAGTCAGAAGAATAGTGTGAATCCTACACACACACACACACACACAGAGAGAGAGAGAGAGAGAGAGAGAGAGAGGGAGGGAGGGAGGGAGAGAGGGAGGGAGGGAGAGAGGGAGAGAGAGTAACACATCCACCCCTAAGAAGCCAAATTAAATGATCAGCCAAAACTGTCACTGACTGTAGTTCTGCAGCACAGAGCAGACAGGAAAAGGACTTAACTTTCCAGGCCAATCAACAAGTACCAAACTACACATATACTGTTTGTCCTCACATGACAATCAGCAAATCCAGTACAGTAGTACCTCGGGTGAATAACTTAATTTGTTCTGGAGGTCCGTTCTTAACCTGAAACTGTTCTTAACCTGAGGTACCTCCTGCTAATGGGGCCTCCTGCTGCCGCCACCGCCCGATTTCTGTTCTCATCCTGAAGCAAAGTTCTTAACCCAAAGTACTATTTCTGGGTTACGGGAGTCTGTAACCTGAAGCATCTGTAACCCGAGGTACCACTGTACTAGCAGAGAGCAGGCTTCCTCAACCTCGGCCCTCCCTAGCTAGCAGGACCAGTGGTCAGGGATGATGGGAAGTGTAGTCTCAAAACATCTCGAGGGCCGAGGTTGAGGAAGAGCAATGGCTGTTGGCTGTTGGAATGAGCACCCTGAAGACTCACCCATGCCTCCTTGGGATTGGCTGAGCTGCATTAAGTTCTACCCTCATGCTTCTCTCCTTTCAAGGGGATGGGCAGTGGAGTAGGAAGGGGGGGGGCGTGCGATGGCTGCAGGCTGCCTCAAGTGTCATCACTGAGGTGACAAAATGGCAAAAATATGTGTTTTTAAAATAAAAATAAAAATTGGGCCCACAACACCTTTTTTTGAAGAAAAAAAAACTCCCGCACCCACCTTCCAACACCACTAGTAGCTAAGTGAGGTAGGGGGCACTGGGTGCCACACCGCAGGGCCTGCAGTGTGCCTGAGCCATGCCTCTCTCCTGAGGGGGAGGCAGCAGGTGGACTACCTTGCAAGCTCTGTGCTGCTTTTTAGAGCAGCGCGGGGCTTCCGTCTGCCTACCGCCTCAGCCACCCTACAGCTGAGGGGGAGGCTGTGGAGAGGCTCCACGCGGCGTGCCCTGCCTTGGCTCGCCCCACCCCATGGGCAGCTCACCCCACCCCCAGCTGCAGGACACGCGCGCCGCACCAGGCACCCAAGCGACTAGCTACACCGCTGGGGATTGGATTATATCCCCCCCCCAACGGTTGGGGAACCGCAGAACTGATTGACAAGATGGATGCTTTCATGACAAATATGACATTTGTTCTCCTTTTTCTTTTCTTTCTTTCTTTTTTTCCAGGATAAAACTCAGTGGGAAGATCATTCATCTTAACTTCTCCACGATGTCAAAGTTTGTTAATACAGTTTCGTTCAGATGTCTGTATTTATGGCAAGTGGAGTTTCTGCTTCTTTCCTGCTGCACAGCAAGCATTCTCTGACCTTTTCGATTCTTTAGTATGGACCAGATGTCCCAAATTGCCAAAGGGTTTTTTTTGTGTGTTCATCTTTACAAATCCCCTCGGATTCTGTGGTTCTTTCAAAAACAATGACCCTTCCTGTGTCTTAAAGAATATTCCCCCTCCTACCTTACTCTTTCTATTGGCTGCCAGAATCGAGGGCCACAAGTTCAAGCTGAGCCTGAGATTTCTAAACACAAGACATCCTTTGGGATACAGACACTCTTGTAGATATACTGAAAGTGTAATCTTCACTTGACTTGTTAAATAGTGGGTTTGATCTAACAGAAACATTAGGCTACAAAATATATAATATGTTTCTTAACAAATACTCAGGGAGAACAGGCTTTTGTCAATAAGGACAATCCTTTTGGAAGGGTTTTTTTCCTGTTCACCCTCTTTCGAGAGCGAAAGGTTTCACAGCTATTGTTTTCTCCCCCATTCCTAATCTCATCAGCAATAGGAAGCATTCAGACATTATTCTTCACCAGCATTTTAGTTTGGGAAGCAATGTCTGGATTATCCACTGTACTAAACAGATTCTGGCAAACAACCTAGAAGTTGTCAAAGTTGCCTTCTCCTTTCACTTAATTTTACTTAAGGACAAGTGCAAGTGAAAATTAATCAAGTGTACTATCAGATCAAACAGTAGGGGAAGAAGGCATTCTTCAAATATGAAGATGCTATGTGACACGTCTTCTGGTTTTGAAGCTTTCAACTAGGGTCTGTTTATGTCAGGGATCATGCTGAGGAGGGCTGCACTGAGGAGGAATGGTGGGAGCCACCCCCTCCCCCTGATCCTGAATCTCCTCAGGAACTGGAGGACAGCGTAGATTTGGAACAGTGGTTTGCAGAGGGGCATAGTTCAGAAGGCAGCAGCTGGGAAATACTGGATGGGGAACAGCTAGAAGAAGAATAAACATTGGGAGAGAGAGGGTTAACAGATTTCACAGTCGTTGGACAGCATTCCTCCACCACCCTCCTCAAAGTTGAGCTCAGAAAGGCTCAGAACAGAAAGTGCAGAAAGTACAAACTCAGATTACAAGACGTAGGAGAGACATAGATTAATAGGGACAGAGTGGGGAGTGAGCCTTAATTGGGAGCACCGCCATTTCTAGGGAGATGTGTTGTTTTGTCTCTCACTGTGATTATTAAAGAATCCAACTAGTAAGACGTTCCTTTCATTTGATCTTCCTATTTACTGCCACAGGGGAGGAAGCCAATTCCCCAAAGCCTGATAGTTTATAGGGCAGGTCAGTGATACTTAAGGACTGCTCAGTCCACAAAGAACTTGCATGAATCCTAAAATCATTGATAGAGGCCTTCCTCTTAAATCTCATTGCTATCTAAGGAAAGGTAGGAGGAAATATAGGTCTTTTTTTCAGTGATGGCTGCTCTACTTGGATTTCCCTCCCCACAAAGCATTTCCACCCATGAGAGCAGATGTCTTTTCAGCTCTGTTATCTTTCAGAATCAGGTGGAGAACCTTTAACTTTTTAGATTTTTTTGTAAGGTTTTGTTTTACTGGTCTGAATTTCATGTTCTCCAAAGTTTTGTTGTTTTATTGAGATTATTTTAGCAGCTATAAACAATTATTAAATTGCTAGCTGCTCTGGATAATTTTCTAGAGTTGAAGACTGGGTTAATCAAATAAGCAACACAAATAAGCAAATATGCATAGGATCTAGAGGTAGGAGTATCTGTACATTATTGATAGGGGAAAAATCGGCAAGCAAACAGACTGTCAAAAGGACAATTCTCAGTGACCTTAAAAGTCTCATGTTGTACCAACTGAGCTATATCAATGTGTGAATCAAGCATCAATATGGGGATGCCACAAGCCAATTCTTTGGCTGCTGTCTTCTAATAATATGCATTTTAAAATATACTCTAAATACAATGAGAAAACTGAACAGAAATACTATATCACAATAACATATCAATAACATTTCCAATCTAGCTGCTCATTGTGCTTCAGGAATGCTTACTGGCATGTGGTATCCTCGGGAGGAAAATGGTAAGAGGAAAATGTAACCATTTAGGTTTAGGTCAGTATAGACAAAAAGCTCCATTCAACTTTATAAAAGAAATCTCAGTAGAATTACAACCAGTTCTTTCAACTTCCCCCAACTGTGCACTAGCAGAGCTGGGTTGCATAAAAAACAGCTCCACTGTACAGAAAGACTGCGTCACTCACTGTTTGTCTGAAAGAAACTGTATCATGGAAAATCATCTAAATCCATGCACTTAATGACCATACTTATCAAAAGTATGGAAGATATTTGGGTCAGGCACTGTAAAAAAGAATAAAAGGAAGAGAAAGAGAAAGAAAGAGAGGAAAACACAGTACCCTTGGAAATGCAGTAAGAAAAAAACCCAGATTTTTCTTCCTGGTTGCTAAATAATAGAATAATAGAAATGTTGGCACTTGGGACTTCATTATCTAAAAGATGCAACTGTAAAACAAGGCTCTGGTATTGCTAAAATATGTGGATATGCAATGGACATGATGACACTACTTTTTCAATATCACACGCAATTGCATTCTTAGAATAAATTAAGTTTAGCATTTTGGTTTATTTTGGGTTTTAACTGTTTTATTATTCTGTGTGGAAATTCTCTCTGTGTGTGTTTTGTACGCCATCTTAAGTGCTCCTTGAGCAAAATGGCATGATTGAGGTTTCAAATAAATTGCCTTGGTTGGGGGGAGGGAGAAACGCCTCTGAAATCTTCTAGGAAGAAACCTCCTTTGATATCTCTTAGAATAAATACTTGAGATCACTTAACATTTATTAGTTGTTTCGATCTATAACACAATTACTATATATACACAAGCCGAGTAGTAAAATAATAGTGTCTTTTTTCTGCTCTTACAGCTGGTTCACACATGCTCTTTCATCATTTGCATTTCAGAGGAATGTGCGAACCACCTCAAGTATTGTATTTCTATGACATCAGGTGATATTTAATAGGGATATGCATGGCCCCCAAGATTCAGTTCTGTTTCTGAGTCATTCTGTGCACCTTAACTTCAGTTGGTGTCTTGGGTTCCAAGCCACTTTGTATAAAATTCCACCATTTACAATAATGGGGAATCTTGAAAATAGCTGTAACTTTCCCCCTCTTTGGCCCAAGTGGATGAAGTTTCCAGGTACAGGAAACTGCCTGGAGTGCATTAGGGCTGCCAAATTTTAGACAAATAGGTCCAGAGGTTTATTGTGTATTCCTACACAATCAGTTGGTCAAGAGTCCCTTTACCTTTACCTTTACACAATCAGTTATGGGAGTGGGGCGGGGGAGAGAGTGGGGGTTTCTTTATTTTTTACCTTAAAATAATTCAAAAGTGTGTGTTTGGTGTGTATTCTTGCTTGTAGATTTGGAAAAAATAATAATAACCTCTTTGCAGATTCACTGCAGTTGTGAACCTGCAAAGGGTGGGTGTTTTTTTTTTGTTTTTTTTTTACAAATTTCCAGCTCTTTCAATGTGAGTCTGTACTCATCTGGACTGCTTTTGTGCTGTGTTTCTAGGTACAAGCCTGGGATTTGAAGCACTGTGTCTGAGAGCTTTAAATCCGAACTGTACCCTCACCTACAGCTGTGCCTGCACAGCCACCATGACACAACAGTAGTGGCCAGGGCACAGTGGCAGCAGTGAGGCAATGGGGCTGTGTTGGCGGAACGGGCAAAGTCCCAGTGTAGCTGGCAGCAGAATGATAGCAGGGGTGAGGCGGGGGTCAAATTTGCCACCTGAAGCAAATGGCTTCACCTTGCCTAACACAGAGACTGCCCCTAACTATAAGAGCAGACTTCTTCTAAGGGACTTGTTGTGATTACAGTGGTACCTCGGGTTAAGAACTTAATTCGTTCTGGAGGTCCGTTCTTAACCTGAAGCACCACTTTAGCTAATGGGGCCTCCTGCTGCCACCGCACCGCCGGAGCACGATTTCTGTTCTCATCCTGAAGCAAAGTTCTTAACCTGAAGCACTATTTCTGGGTTAGCGGAGTCTGTAACCTGAAGCCTATGTAACCTGAAGCGTATGTAACCCGAGGTACCACTGTACATGTTTTGGTTGGAAAGTAACTGGCACAAACTGGGAAGGTTGGAAGCTTTTATAAAAGCACAGGATTCCCAGGTATTGAGAGTTATAATATGATCAGTAATAATGTGAAATGTTCAAGGTCAGGGATGAAGAAAAAATGTTCAGCCTTGGACAAAAAGTCCACTTCCTGTTGTATTAGAGTATGGACGAAAAGATTCTCAAGTTTTATTATCTTTTTACAGGAAGCAATACTGCCTTCTTAAATGTTCCCTATGGGACTGGATGATAGAGATATTCAAGCCATAAAGCAGATTCAGTGACTAGCTGAGCAATGAACAAGCTACAGACCTCCGCATGGAAAGATGAAAGAGATTTTATGAATCAAGGTGATATTATTCAACACTACAAATTTGTAGGGTCAGATTTATCAGCAGCATACACGGTATGATGCTAGAGAGATGCAGCTATTAATATAACTGTGGGACAAGCTATGTGAAAAAAAGACGAATGCTAGTCCCTTGGAGCTGATGCCAATTTGCCTTGTATTAATGATTGATTCTTCTGACTGCTTCATGCTAAACTGTTAGCTTGTAAACTGCAAGGACAGGATTGACACTTAAAAAAAAAAAGTTGGGGGATAATCTTACTTGTCTCTACCATTAAGAGACCCCTGGTATAGAGTCTCAACATTAGTTAGACAAGGAGATCTTTACTTCTCTATTCAACTCATTAGATTAAGTCACTTTGCCATGCCATTTATCTCAGCATACATGCCCTATTTTATATGGTTATTGTGAGGATAAAACTATTGTGAGGTTCTTGGCCATCCACAGGTATTTTTCTGTAGGGTGGGGGAAGTAAAACAATGATGGGGGAGGAGACTATTTTCTCTCACACAGAATGAGAATATTGTCTGCACATTTTCTCAAAGGTGCTACAAATGCTAGTAACATACTTTTAAAAAAAAAGAAAGTGAAAAAGAACAAAAGCAAGCAAGCTGAGAATCTCCTGAATGTAACTCCCATGGACTACAGTTTGGGAACTTCAGCTCTAGAGCTTTTTGAGTTTAACACTCTACTTGTTAAATTGCTAGGTAGAAGAACAATCCTAAATGGATCCATATATATTTTAATAAAAAAATTGAATGAAAATCTGTAACAAGGTATAAAGGGCTATTTTCCTATACCCATTCTTTTCAAATCTCTACTGTATGAGCTAGAGAAGAAATGGTTTGTCTCGTTTGAATTCTGCTATTGAGGAAAAATGATTGGATCATGACAATATATCTAAGTGTTCTCATATCCTAAGTTTCTTAGTTGTTCCTCACAGCTTATTAATGCAACCTGTTGGATGAAAGAATGCTGTCTCTCTGTTCTCCAGCTTGAACATCCAGGCCTTTGTTGAAAGGAAAATAGCTGAGGTACATAGGTATAACAATTGCACAAGAACATAAGAAAATTGCTGCAGGATGAGACCAAAGGACCATCTGGCCCAGCATTCTGTGTTCACAGCAGCCAACCAGGTGTCTGTGGGAAGCCTAAAAGCAGGAGCTGAGTGCAATAACATTCTCACTGCTTGTGATTTCCAGAAACTGGTATTCAGAGGTATACTGCCATCCTACATTGTCTCGAGAGACAATGATGTGCACCTCCAGAGGTGAAGTCAAACACTGGAGAAGATTGGTAACTCATAACTGCTGCCTCCCTCATTGCTTTTGCTGTATTAGCAGCACCAAAATGACCTCCTTGGAGCACAAGCCTGGGCAGTGTGTGTGGAGGTCACACTCTGATTTCCTTTGGACCACATCAGTGAGGCTTAGAGTCTTGTCATCTGGGCAGCCCAGGACCTCCATACACACTGCCCAGGCTTGCACACTGTGTAAGGTCACTTTGACCTTCCAAAATTCAACTTTATTTAATGGGCTTGGATTCTAGTATTATAAGAGAGGGAGTATTATGATCTCTCCCTCTTTGAATTTGATTAAAAGCCATCCAAGTTATCCATCGTTATACCTTTTTAAGTAAAAAAAATACAAGAAAGGTCATATTACTTGCTTCCTACAATGGACCAAGATACCAAAGCAATGTGCGGCCGAATATATGTGGGTGGGTAGCTTTTATAACATGCAGTCCAGGAAGGTGACAGCCTGGTGCTATGTAGATTGTTAGAGGTGTGGGTATTCAATAGAAATTGGGACTTAGGGAACGAGTGCAAGGCCACACAGCAAGCCAGGAGTAGGTGATGAAGATAAAACCAAAGATTTGGCTCTTAAGTCTTTTGCTTCAATCACATCTTTAAAGTACTTTTAGGAGCACTTGGATTTGAAAGGTGCTATATAAATACAAGATGCTGTAATTACCTCCAATATAAATATTTTTCTTTTAAAGTTAACCTTTCCCTTTTTTTATTACTATTGAATTTATTAAGCCCAGGCGATCTTCTTTGTTTAAACTATTGCAGTCTGAATCACCAAAACCATGTATAACATTCAAGTAACACAGAGAAGATTTATGCATACAGACAGGGTACCTCAGCCAAGATGTTGATGAAATATTTCCTTGAAAAAATATTGTCTCTGTAAGTCATACATAAGGTAACACTTAACGAAAAAATCCCTTTTCTTTCTATAATTCTTCAAAATCTTATTACTCCTTAGATGAAAGAAAGTGGGACCATGGGTGAAAAAATATTATTGCATCATGAAATATTCACTAGATTTACTTTAATCTCATACTTTCTATGGAGAGAGATTCGCCATTTTAAACCGGTAGAGAGCTTGATATTATGTATATATGAAGGAGCCCTTGGTACTGTAGTGAGCACATTCTCCAAAATCCTTATTCCCAACAAATGGTATTCAGACAGTTGCCTCCAGCAGTGGTGGTAGAATATAGCCAATGTGACTAGCTGCTATTCATGGCTGTTTCCTCCATGAATTTGTCTGATATTATTTTAAAGCCACATACATCAGTGGCCAGTACTACATTATACTGTTATGAGTTTGTTGGTGCCAGACTACTAATCCCTGGATTTTCCTGTGTTCAGGAAATCACCTGGGAGACGAGCCATTAAGAAAACAAAGGAAAGGTGATGAGCCATTAAGAGAACAAAGAAAAGGTAATGGGTCATAAAGAAAGCAAATGGGTGAAGTCTCTCCCTCAGCTCAGAGTTAGAAGACAAAGCTAGAGTTTAAAGTAGAGCCATTGGGGATAGCTGTGATATGATCTGGAGGGATAAAAAGGTTGTAGGCTGGTAAAAACAGCAAGCTGGAGAGAGAGTCAAAGCATGATAAAACAAAAAATGTGTATCTGAAGAAATGTGCATGCACACGAAAGCTCATACCAAGAACTAACTTAGTTGGTCTTTAAGGTGCTACTGGAAGGAAAAATTTTTTTTTTGTTTTGACTATGGCAGACCAACACGGCTACCTATCTGTAACTCAAAGCATGATAGTTGATTTCTGACTCCAAGGCTATGGATATGGGAGAAAGAAGGTCCTTTGGAGTGTCAATGCTGTGAACCCCTCCATAGGTGGCTCAGGTTGTATACTGTATAATTTATTTGCAGCTCAATGTTCATTGCTATGCTTTCTGTGTTTTTACTGAACATCTAGAAGTGCAATTTCATTCAGATCCACAAGTTGTCCATGAATACAGTTGCTGGTGGCTATAGTACAGTGATGGGAAAAAAGATTATAAACTAATCCTACTTATGCAGAACTTCTGAAAGCCGTAAGAAATAACTTTGAGATCTGTCTTCTAACATTCATCAATTCGTTGTTTAAAGTACTGCAATATTTCCATCCATGAACTAGTAGGAAGAATATAGCTTTGGAGTTTTAACGAAGTATCATTTATTGGCTGAATACAGATCAGTTATTCCCTGAATGCAGAGATGGAAATTGGTTTCTTTGCAGCGATGACATCAGCACTGAGCCCACTTTCACAGGATATAGTTCTGATTTTAAAAGGCTTTATCAAAATTCACATGGCAAATCTGTGCTTAATGAATTAATCATACTGCTTGAACTCTTCTACTGCTAATGAATACTTTGATATATGCCTATAAAATACCCTCCATGTTTACCCACAGTGCTCATCAAAGACATGGAACACAATTCATCATGTGGTTCTTCTACAGAAGCCCCACCAAAATGAATGGGAGCTGCAGAAGAGAAAGGTGTGCAGCCTTTTTGTTGTAATGGGACCTGTCCCAGAGAATCTTTGTGGTGGGTTATACCTGTGGAGAATCCTGCTTTGAGAACATGTGAACATTTGTAATACCAATCCATCCAACAGAAATCTCAAGTGGTGAGTGCCAACAGAAAATGAGCCCAGATGGGAGGAAGGTAACAGGATGCTCAATGGAACCCCAATGTTTTTAGAAGCCAAAAAGAAAGCAAATCTAGAACCCCAACAGCTCAATGATAACTGAAAGCACTCAGTAACCATGGGATGTTGAGTGTTGGGGCAGGTGGATTCAAGGTGGAATTGCCTAGCTGGTGGCTAGATGGATCCTAGAAGGGGAGAATTCCTACAGGAGATGAGAATACATCACAACATGTAGTCTCAGGTTCCATATGTAAGAGTTAAATATCAAGAACCTTTACAGTGCAATGCAAACCCAAGATCCACCAGTCTGAGCTAGTTGAGAATACGTAGATATCTGGTTGAGCTGGCTGAGAGTGGTCTTAGTTGGGGCTCTGCCAGCTAAAATCACTCATCCCAGCTCAGCTGGAGATACATTGAGGGTCAGTCCCCAATCCTGGCTCTGCCAAAGCTGGCTGAAGAGAGGCATGGGTAAGTCCAGGAAAAGTGGTGTTCTGGGCGTATGACAGGCGCATAGCGAGAGCATGGCTGGGGTAGGACAGGAAATTAAAAAAGGAAGACCCCCTTTCAGCCTGGTCACATGAACTAGGAACCCAGCAGAATGTACACTGGCAAAAGGGTGCTGTAAGTCAAAGGCTTGTTTTCCTTCTGCCAGACTCATAGGGGTAAATTCTTCTGACTTCCTATAGTTAGGATTCTCTGCTCACTTCTGTGCCTACATGAGAGGCATGCTCATATTAAGTGAAATCTCACAAAAATATTCTTTACACACATCATTTAATCAGCATTTTTGTTTTGCTGAAGTGTGTTCAGTGCAACTGATTTTTATTTTTATTTTTTTTAAGGCTGAAAACCAAAGCAATTAATGACTGTTTCTTTGGGTAACACCACACTGTACTTAAGGTAAATACAATATTGTGAGTAGACATAAAGCAAATCTTACTCAACTTTATGCCCCGCAGTCAGAAGAGAGGGGAGTGTGTATGCATTTTCTTTACACATGATCACTCCCAATCCATAGATGCCATTCAAAGCTTTGTGAAAACCACACCTTCAACATCTGCTCCTTGCAATATATAATTTTGTGAATTGCTTTTTTGGATAGATTATTGTGGCAGTATAAGAAATGCCTAGTTTTCAGGTAAAACGAGAAGGGAATCCTTTTAGGATTTTAAATTGCAATGCATTTGAAAAGCATAATATGTTATTTGGGACTGTGAGAAAGATGCATTTTCAACACAACACAATAAACATTTCTCTCACTTGAGACCTTGAAGAATAATTTCAAGATGCTGAATAGTGCTTGCATGCTGAACTTCAAACCATCTCATCCTATTTTAACCGAAGGAGTCCATGTGATGAGGATCATGGCAAAGTCTGTAAACCACATGTATTAACTGAAGCTATGTACTTTCTGCCCCCACCCCATTTTTATACCCATTTTGAATTTTATCTCCTCAATATGATCTTGCTGTAATTTAAGTTTGTGAGCCACGAGTATGCTTATCCTTTATTTATTTTTGCCAGATTTCTTAAAAATATTTTCTGAGATTATTGTTTTAAATGATGTGAGCCTGCTTGACCTTTAAATATCCACTGGTCCCCTCACCAAACTAAGCTTCCATAGCACACAGTGGCAATATTCTTCCCTAAAAGGTCTACAACATTATATTTATATTTTGTAGGTACTACATTGACCTTTCAATTTTTCTGTGACTGGTGTTCTGAGTCTTTTAAAAAATCAGTTAAAATACTGTAGCAAAGCAGTAACTCCAATCCTAGCAAAGTGATAACTTCAGGTTAGGTATGCATTGGCCTATATTTTATCCCTCGTTTTTGTTTATTTCACAGGACAAGGCAAGATCTTTGCCAGTTCCCTACTATATACCTTAACTCATGTTGATAATGCTCATTTCTGCCTTACACAGTGGAGAAGCATTCAGTGACAGACATTTCAGAGTGGGGCAGAGATTCTCTGGGGCTCCAGAAGTTGCTAGACCACAACTCCCATGAGTTGTGATCACTGGCTATGATGCCTGAAGCTGATGGGAGTTGGAGTGCAACAATGCAGTCCAATAAGGTTCTCCTTCCCTGTTTTAAGCCCCATCCCAGTTTAGGTCATCTTTAACAGCACAATTCTATGCATGTCTACTATGAAATAAATCCCAACGAATTCAGTGGGACTTGCTCCCAATTAAGCGCATGCAGGATTGCAGCCTGAATCACCCATTTACTTTTAAGAGCAACATTTTACCAGGCAGGGCTCAGAAGAACAGCTAGTTTAGTAGCAGTAAAACACAATAATTTGACCAATCCCTAGACATATAAGTGGTATAAGGATAATTAAATAACTAAATCAGATATTAGCTAGAATTGATGATCATTTAATAATTGCATGAATTGCACCAGACAGCTGCGATGTTCTAAAGGAACCCACGTCAAATTCTTTGCTGTATGGTTGAAATAAAGTAGTCAGTCACAATTTTATATAGAAATTGAATTTGTTTTCAAAAACAAGAGTTAGGGAAACCCAGCACTGTTGCTTTTTAACTGATACAATATAGATCTCCTGTAGAAAGTGATACAGCTTAGATTTGAATCAGATCAGATGTTTTCACATGCTTCTGGTGCATTCAATGAAAAATATGATGACCTCTATATCTCATTAAAGAGAATATCTCCAACATTGTAGAGGAGCTAAAACACCAAAACTATTCCTTCTCTCAAGATTCATCTAAATAAATAATTCCTCCATAAGGAGAACCAGCTATCAACATGCCACTAATTGCTGTTTAAGATTAAGCAACCTTCCTCCATCTTAAGTACAAGTCTTCTTTTACTATTAGAAGAAATTCATGGATATATAAAATGTATTTCCATCCTATAGCATGAATATATCCATTCTATGGTGTCCATACCTGGGGGGGGGGGGGAGATGACACATTTTTTATTTATTAGGGTCACAACTTTATCAACTGCACTGTAGCTTTACAACTGAGATGTTATTATAATGCACTGCCTCAAATTAGGATGAGTCTGATCTTGCTTTGCATTGAAGGTAGTGTGCTGCCTTTCTCCTCCTTCTTTCAGGTGTTCACTATCCCACTGAACATCCAAATTCAGGTTAGCCTTCAAGGGATTCATTTCCACAGCCATGAGCAGTAGGTCTAGGGAGTACCGCTCCATCATTCCAATGTCTCCCTATAATGACTGGTGTTCTTGCTTAAATCTGTTACTTTCCTGCAAACCCCTCCCTGATGGGGAAGATATCATGTGTAGCCCTTATGAAAACAGTGGTACTTAGACTGCAACACAAAGGTGAGGAGGTACCAAGGCAAATGACGAAGAGGGAATGAATAAGCTGTTTTACTCTGATCTCCAGCCAACAATGAAATTTGCTTCTATATCTTGGTGCCTACACACCCCACCTCTCTCTGGGGCCAGATGCAACACTGCCGACACACAAATTCATCCTTATGGGAGGTGGGAGGTGCTCCCTGTTTCATAGGACCTACATCTTAGGACCTACATTCATATCAATTCAAACCTTGTGGGAAGCAGCTACTGGTTATAGTCTCCTATCCTCTTTCATTTGATACAAATGGATTTTATACCATGTATTTGGTTAAGAAGAAGCAATGCTTGATCCACATAATTTTCTGAGGGTAAGAGAGTTGTTGAATTTTTATGTACATTTTAAAAAGTAAACTCTTTGTAGATATCTGAGCTGGCACAGTAGTTAAAATCAGCAGCCATTTGGATCATTACCAAATTATTACTACAAAAATGCATTATCTAGCCATTAAGCTCTGTAATTAAAAAGTCGTTTGCAAACATAAGGAACTAAACAAAGTAGTTCTTGGATGCAGAAGGTTGGTTTTTAAATCCCAAAGATATAATACAAACAGTCTGAGCTAAGTAAGTGGGATCCGGCTATTGGCTTGATGGAGAGAAACAGGAAACACGTTCTGCAATCTTAGCCTGAAGTCCCAAAGATCTCAATATTAGACTTTCTTCAATAATTAATTTGGCTGCATGGTACCCTGGCAGAGCGACGGCAACCAATAAATTATCCCTGTGTGTATTCAGTGAGTTTCTCTCTCTCTGCTTAGTAGTGAGGCTTCAGTCTGGCTAATCAAAATGTTGCAATCCACTGTAAAGTGGGTGCCACAAATTTGAACTCCTTGGAATGCAGCAATTATCACCTAAAGTGCAGCATACTGAAGGGATTTTCAATTTCCTCTAGTCTGCTCCATACTGGGAGCAGAATTTCCTACTTCAGCTTCAGCTAATTTTTGTGGGATTGATTCTATTAATGCAACTCCCCACTGGGTGTTAATATGAATAGGAAAGAGGGTTAGAGTACTGCCATTGGGTTCCAGATATATACTGGTGGGATTAATTCCCTAGCCTGGAACTGATACCATATCCCAAAACGAAGCAAGCATCTTTCTGCTGGTTTCATATCTGCTTTGAAAACGAAACCATTTCAGACATCTATGGGAAACCATTTCATACATTTATGTTGCCACAGGTAAAAAGCACACACACCTGTCCTCCTAAATATACCCAAGGCCCTCATCCCTCTTTGTGGGGAAAATGGATATATTGTAAATCTACCTGAACATCTATCATTGCCTCCATGACTGTCATGATTCTAACAAACAAGGTACAGTTAAGTAAATGAGACATCTGTTTACTAACAGCATTACAACAAACTGAAAGCAGTACAGGGTTGAACATCATTACACTTGGCTAAATGGCTAATTAAACAGTCTTTTAACTGGGAGGTAGTGTTTCATTTGTTATTATGGTATGCATTTGTTTGTTTTTATATTGTGTACTGCCCTGTGAAGCTCAGATGAAGGATCATATAAAAATTTAATTAATTAAGTAATAATAATAATAATTCATCAGGTGGGGGATTCCTCACTGCAAGATAACTTGAAGCCCCAGCTATGCAGCAAAACTGTGGAGAACATGGCATGTGTTTCAGTTATTGTTTTAAAGAAACATATATTCTATGACAACTGTGGCCTTATATTCTTATAATGTTAGAAGCTGGTTTAGTTTTGGTTGCTAGGTGAAAGGTTAGCAGAGAGATAATGCTTCAAAACTGAGTAAGCTGGATTGGATGGGGCACATTTCAGTCTGGTTGGCTGGAGGCTCCAGTCAGTTGGGCAACAAACGGTCAAGTGGAGATCAACAGTCAGTGTCTGTGTGTCAGAGTCAGAGAGTCAGTCAGTCAGTCAGGTGTTAGTGTGGAGGTAATTGGCTGGGATGGAGTACTAGGCTTGAGGCAAAAGCCATTTAGAGGCTAAAGTCAGCAGCAGCAGCAGCAGCTCTGGACTGTGTGGAAACTGCCAACTAGCATATTAGGCCCCAATACAGGCATTCGATTTTGCTTTTGTATATAGAACTCTCTAAATAAACCAGTTTAAATTAACCTCGTCCCTGGAGTCCATCTCATATCCAAGTCCAAGCATGTTACCAAATGACTTTTAGGCCTGAAGGAATTGGTAGCAGTTAAATTTTTTAAAAAAATACACCAGTGCAGGTACTTGTGGTATATGCAAGTGAGGCTGAGAAACCTGGGATTCTTGGCATTGTGGTGGCAGAGACAGGAGCTTTCCACAGAAGCCCAGGACCTGAATAGATCTTCTGATGAGAAAGAGGACTCTCAGACAAGAAGGCTGGATGAGGGTCATCCATACAGGAGGAGAGTTCAGTCTCTGAGGCCAATAGGCCTCAAGCCCGTATGAGTGCCTTGAATGGTAGATGGAAACCCATAGAGAGAAGTGCCAAAGTTTAGGGAAGACCCATTGGGAGTCAATATCTTCTCAGGAGTAAGGTCCTCCTCACAAGGAGACCTCTCTTTGACAACAGGTAATGGAATTCAGCTAGAACTCGGGTGTGGTTCCAGCAGCTGCAGCCAAAAAGCCATGTTGGAAGAGTTGCTTAAACATTTTTCTGCCAGTGCTGTGTCTTTTGCCAGACTCCCTACTTGCCTGGGATTGGACTTTGGACCACCCCTCCCCCTCTTTATTTTTTCCTTTCTCCTCCTCCTGTGTTGAGGCTGCATTTTAATGTTTTAATGTTGTATTTTAATCTTGTTTTTAAGTTGTATTCATTCAACTTGTTTTTATTATTGGTTGTTAGCCGCCCTGAGCCTGGCCTTGGCTGGGGAGGGCGGGGTATAAATAAATTATTATTATTATTATTATTATTATTATTATTATTATTATTATTATGTGAGCCTTTGTTTGTCTGGGGCCTTGGGTGTGTCACTGCTGTCCTGTGACAGCTCTGTTCTCTAGGAGTTTCTGTTCAAGCCAGAACCCACCTAGGACAGAACAATGTCCCTGATATATGAGCACCCAAGAAGCAGGTTCATAGCATGGTGTGTGTGTTTTTATATTCAGCATTTGCTACTGGAGGCTACGATGACCTTGGTGTCAAGAGACATCCTTAATCACATTTCAAAATATATCCAATAATTGCCTGCTGCTGAAAATGTACTGCATTTCACATACTAAATGCCTGAGTAAACGGAAATATTTTTACCTTGCACCTAATGATAATAATGTAGAGGACAAAGGCACTTCACCTGAAAGGGTGTTCCATAATGGTGGTGCCACCACAGAAAGGGCCCTTCCATAGTTTACCATCCGTTCTCTTCTCATACCTCTCTCATCTTCGGACCCCATTTCAGAGTCATGCCTGAAACCATGGAGACTCACTGCCAGTCACTGTAGAAAATACTGAGTTTGATTTTATTATTATTATTTTATTAAATTTGTATACCACCTTTCATACGAAGATCAATAGTTGTTCACAAGACAAAACTGCAAAACACAGATGCGCTAGTGGCCCAGCTCAGTAGAAAGTGGTTTTCAATCTTCCATGTTGCCATAATTTCCCTTTTTGCCTTTCCCTTTTTGTTTCTTGTCTCTTCTGTTTTCTATTAAATGTTTTAAACTGTGCACCACCTTACATATATTGGCAGAAATGTGGTATGTAAATGTATAGGCAAGTAACTGAATCCTGGAATATATAGATGCATCTAATGTTTAAAGTTCAACTGTGATTTGGTTGTTTTTTTCATTTCTTTTTTTTAAAACATGTGTGCAACTGTCAGCATTACCTTAAAACAATGTCAGGGGAGGCCATGTTGGATTCTCTAATTCTTTCATAGTGTACATAAAATCAACTCGGTGAAACATTTATGGCACCATGTGTAGCTTAAGGCTTGCAATAACCCCATTATTATTGTGCAGTGCCTGACCACAATATCTTTTACACAACTGCTTAAACTTTAGTCTGTTTTATGAAGGGCAGAATGTCTCCAATTTACTCTGGCTAGACATCACAGTATTTTTCCAATGTTTTGTTGTTGTTAAAATATTATCTGTATTTGCAGAATTGCAGGGAATGTAAAATACACTGAACTGCATCCATTCAGAGACAGGTGAGAATGGTTACAAGGATCAGATTTGACAATGAAATACACAGCACTTTTTTGTTGGAACATGTGGGGTTTTTTGTAGGAATGTCTGCATCCTGTTCATTTGCAAAGTTTTAAAGCCGATACCTTTTCTCACCCTCAATCCCTTTTCCTTTACAATATAAAAAGAAAAACAGGTGCCTTTGGGTCTGGTTGTGTATCCAGTAAAACCTTAAATTTCCGTCAACATTGCTACCTTTTTGTGGGAAAATATCCAACTGGGGTGGGGTGAGGGAGGTTGTCTAATTAGTTTCCCTACAGGAATTGTATTGGATGTCTGCAAGTGTAACTCTCTGCATAAAGTTGTCAGAACATGTGGTTTTCTTTTTAATCAAAGTTTAACTGTGGGGAGCTGTACTTCAAAGAGTGAAAGGGTCCTCTTTACATCCCTCTATTGCAAAATCTAATAGCTTTGAAAGTTTGACAATTGCAGGAAGGTGTCCAGAGTCTCATTCCTGTCTTTGAATTCTCTGAGTTCACATTTAGAATGGATCTAAATTCTGTGGCAAGTTTTAAAGCTGTGTGTATATTTGTGTGTGTGCATATGCACACATTATTTATGCAGGCAAGAAAATTCTAAGTGATTTCTGCCAAAAAGATGCAAGGTACAAATCGGAAAGGGCTAGTTCAATGTGCGCACAACCACACATACGTGCATCGTACCAAACCTAGAAGTGACCCAAAAATGTCACACAAAAAGAGGAGGAATGGGGAGGGCTGGGGGCAGAAAAGGGTGTTTGCAGGCTTTTTTCTGAGGTATATAACAAAAATAATTACCTGTCCTTCATCAGCAGGTCAATAATTTTAAAATTCAGAATTAAAAATGGTTACAATGGTTTATAGTCACAGGAATAAAATGCTGTTATGCCCTGATTCAGCACAAGAGGCTACAGTTATCCCACCTACCTGCTTGCCTCTCTCAGAAGGTCCTCCCCTGTCTTCGTAGCTTGCTGCAGGAGATTAGAGGTGTGTATGTCAATTTCAGTTTATCTCTATTTCTCAACTTTCTACTCTTAGATCCCATTCTTGTTATTTCTATATCATGCAATTTGCTTTTTAAGTCCTCATTTTAGTGTGAATATCTCTTTATATACACATCTTGTATATGACAATTTGGCCTTATATACGCAGCATTATTATTATTATTATTATTATTGCAAAGCTAATCTCTTATGCACTACCTTTTCGTATGCTATTTTCACCGATATATGCATTTTATGCACACTTTACCCTAGTTATGCATAGGCATTTTTGTACACATTACTTGGCTGCAGAACTGCACTGCAAAAGTCAGAGAAGTGCGAATCTGAAGGATGGTTGTGTTATGGGTCTTGTATCATCTCAGAAAGTGAGATTTGGGTAGGTTCACCTTGAATGTGAACTGAATCAAATCTCCTCTCATTCCTACACAAAGCTGTGACTGTGAGCCTTGCAGCAGGAAGCCTGGGATCAATAGATACTGGTGCATTCCTGAAGTGGGAATAGAACTGAACCCTCATCCAGAAGAACCACCCTGAAGTGTCGCATCAAAGTGATACGTATATCGACAGATCTGCAGTGTCATCCTCTGCAAAAATGGAAGTCCCACTAAGTTATACAGTACAGTTTTCTGGAGGAGCCGAGACAGCCAATCCAGTACTCAGAGCAGCTTGTTCCACTGACAATTTTCAAATGCGCTTCTGATTATTATGTTTTTTTCCTAAGTAAATATTTTCTCATTTCAGATACAGATACTGCACTCATCACTTGGAGAGAGATTGCCTAATTGCTCCATGAAAGTGCTGCTCTGTGTGTGGCAAAGCAAAACAGCTGGGAGGGCTCCCTGATGGTCTTGGGGTTACATGCAAGCACGGTAACGAGCCACTGTGCATTAGCCAGGTTTACAGACCATCTGGCCATAAAGATCAGTCCTGGAGGGGGCAGCAATGCCCTGGTCTGACTTCCGTGTTGAAAGCCTGTGAGGATTCCTGCTAATGACAGATAATCACTTACGTACTTCCCAGTTGAAGAGGTACTGCTTGGTTATGGAGGGCAGAGAATTGGGTTGTTTTGAAAAACAAAAGCCACAAGGTGCAGAAGAGTTCAAGAGTTAGATGATGTCCCCTTTCGAAATATACTTCACTTCTGCACATTAACAGCATGAAGGATATATGCCGTAAATATTATTCCTCATTCTAATGCCTGCCTGGCAAAATTCTTGAGTCTCCCAACTCACTCTTCATTTTAGCTGCTCTTGACAAATTATTCTATAATGCAAAGCAAAAGCAATAAAAAGGGAAGGTACGGTATAAATTCCTTTTCCTTCACTTCTTCAGTGACCAAACTGAGACTCTTTAATATTCCTCATAAATCATCTCATTGTGGAGCAGTTTGCTGTGCTGTATGTGTGCATGCATGCAAGTGTTCGTATGACAGTAGCACATTTCTTCCATCCAAGGACAGCATCAGAAGTAAGCCTGCCAAGGTGAAGCATGATAGCTTTCACTGCAAGTATTGCAAAACTCATTTGGCAGGCTATCATATGTAGCAGGAGTGAGATGACTTCAGCCTTGTGTTGTATATCTTCTTTCTGCGCAAGAATATGCATAGCCCATCCACCACTGCGCATTAAAGTGCACACTGATGATCCGTTAACAGTTAAAGGGCAGACTAGATGTTACATCAATGACATGATTAACGATCATGTTGTGCAGTTTTAAAAATTAAGTAACAAATTTGTAGGGAGGGGTGGACCTTATTACAATCGCAGCATGTGGGGAAGAAAGTTTTAAGCCTTTCCTCCCCAACCACAATGTCTATGGCAAACATACACTATGGAGTATTTAGCAATAGGACAGAAATCCATTGGTGCCAATAGAAGCTGTTTTCCTAATGCCAATTGCAGTGCTTGTCGGAATTCATTAAGACTTCAACTGGGGGCAAGGAAAATTTAAACATCCTCTCCCCACACACTGATTCTGATAACCATAGGGAACCCCTCGTGTATGTATGTATGTATGTATGTATGTATGTATGTATTTAACCACGTTAACGTAGGAATGTAAGCATAACCCTCCTGGATTAAACCAAAGGGCCATATATGCCAGCATCCTATTCTCACAGTTCCAAATTCGATATCTATGGGAATACTACAAGCAAGATGCATGCTACAGCTTTCTCCCCAATCATGTCCCCCCACAACAGGTATTCAGAGGCACTGACACTGGCAGTCAGATCTGATTTATCAGGCCACATGACAGAGGTGAGTAGCTGCAGGGGCTAAAGTGGGCAGAACATTGCATGTAACTTTTACCTTTTGTACAGAAGACTAGTTTCTATGCACACACCCCTCTAGCCTTGTACAGGCAAGCAAGAGTCATGATCAGAGTTCAGTTGTACATTCCAGCCAGTCAAAAACACTTGAGGAAGGTGCAAAGCAGGGCCAGTGAAGAATGGGGCTTGAGGGGCGCCGCCAGGGTCTGATGGAGAGGACTGGAGGACCACATTTTTCACCCTGGCCTGATGTTTCTTACAGCTGCTTAAATGGTCTACTAGAAACTGGCAGCAGTCAACTTAGTGAAACATGGCTCACCTTCTGCCTACTGGGCATAGACCCATTTCTAATGTTTTGTTTTCTTCTACATGGAGATGGCAGTCAGAGTCACATCTATGCTATTTACATTTCCAAGGCCTGAGGTTGATTGCACTAAAATGGCAGGGGGGAAGAACCCAACTTCAAAACTGCTCTGTTTCAGGTTCTCATTTCTGCAATAATATTCAATGGACTCTGGAGAAGACCTAATCAGTGTGCCTACCAAATTCATTTCCCATTCTAAGGCCTATATCAGCACCAAAGTAGACAGCAGGAGGCCCAGACACTGGATCAGCCAGAGAATGAGCTCAAATAGTAATTAGGTAAGCTTTATGAGAAGAACCAACCAAATAATTAAAAGCAACACTGAGCAGTTGTTCAACAAATGGCAATTTCCCCCTTTCTGTTGCTGCACCAAACAGCAATTAATCAAGTGTGCACTAGTTTCTTTGATCCCCAAAGGCTTCTCTTTCCCTCCTGATGGATTATTTTGTATCCTGCCATGAAGTTTAACGACACATTGCTGCATAATATAACACATGCCAAGTTCCTCACAATGTAAAAGGGCATCATGTAACATGATGATTGTTTCTTAAATCTGTTCTTCATGGCACAGTGGGAGAGGAACCCCAATTAAACTGTTAAACCAGCCAAGCTTTTGGAGGAAGGTGCCCTAGAAAGTAACTTGCATATCTAAAAAACGAGCATTGCTTTCCCAGGAACTAACCTAACCTGGAAAACTGCCTTATTTCAATGGCTTTCAGTTTGTAGCCACTGTTGATACATTTCACTTGTTACAATACTTGCATAGATACTGCAAGTTGCCAGAGTGTCAAGTACAGTGGCTAAGCCATTTCTGTCCAAGCTGGAAAAAGACACTTCCAGCCACTGAGGCATCTACCCTACTGAATCCAGGAACCCTCTCAAGCTGCAGACCAGCTCCTTCCAGGAAAGTGCAATCCATTCAAGGCAGGCTGTGTCCCATCTCTTGGACATGAGAACCCAGGTCACATACCATCTCTGTCTTTTCATGATCCAGCCTTTATTGGCTCCACATCGAGCCCATCATCACCTTCAAGTACTGGTGTAAGATATCAGCCCCCTCTCCTGATTCAGATAGAACAGAGAGAAAGAGCTGAATGTCATGCTCATATTGATAACACTTCAAATCTCTTGATGACAGCTCTCAGCAGCTTCATCATATTAATGTTAGACAGCATAGTCTAACATTTGTCCTTAAGGACACCAGAAGACTACTCTCATGTCACTGAACAGTAGCCTCCCATAACTTATTGCTGGAAACAGTCTTGGAAGACCACCACCACCTTCTTGAGCACCTAGCCCCAAAAGGCGATATTTGCCAGAAGGACCTTCCCAGTAGGATGTTTACTGTGCATAGTACATTGTCAGTTATGCCAGGCCCATGATACCTTATCATCGCAAGATGATAAATGTCTGAGTGGAGCACTCAGATTGCCTCTTCCAACTCCAAAGGTTAGGAATGGGGAATATATATCTGCTTGAGGGCAACAGTCCCTTCTGAGCTACCTTCCCAGGGCCATGTGCTAGTGCTGGGCAGGAACAGAGGCAAAAGCAGGTGAAGCAATGAAGATGCAGTTTACAGTAGGCTAATTTCTGTGTGTGCGCACACACACATCACTTTAACATTAATCCAGGCAAGCAAGAGGCATTATCAGACATTCCACCCAGGCAAAAACATTTAAAGTTGAGGTGTAAGTTGAGGAGTTGAGCCCTGGGAGGAGTATGGCCTGGAGGATTCTCAAGCAAGATAGAGAAGACTGGATGATCACAGCCTCCCACTAAATACCTGAGGTTCCCCACTCCTGCCATAGGCAAGTAGATCATTGAGAGCTTAGTATGAGAATAGAATACCAGTTCCCTGAGTGGCCTCACCTCTCCCTGGGTTGGTTTGGGAAGTCCCTGTCATGCCTTCTTATCTGTGCTCTGAACTCACTTGCATAAAACAAGTCAGGCGTGAGACAAAAGCGCGCCAGCTGTTCTCCATTTGCTGGTTCGTCATGACTCTGCTAGAAACACATCTGACCTTTCCTGTTATCAAGCCTCTTACAATCTCAGATTCAGATCATTTAAGGCTGTTTATCTGGCAGACTTCTTCAAACTACATTTACTTATGGAGCCTTAAAATAGGACCCGTGCTGTTAACCTTGCCTTTATGAAACAGCTTAGTGTTGCAAGTGCTTAAAGAAAAATAGCTAGTGGAATGCAACCCCAAACAAATTATTTTCTCAACGCAGTCATTTTGTAGTGATTACTGAACTCCCTGGACCTTGACATTTCTATGGCATTATCATCACAGTCTCCCTGTTTATTGGGGTTCGATGCACCGGAGGATTGTCAGAAGTAGCTGGGAAGATGAATGACCTGTTGCAAATTGTAGTGATTTAACAAGAGAATATGTCAAGCGGAGACTAGGCAAGAGCAGCGAGAGAAAGCTGAGAGCCTGAAGGCATCCATCAGAAATATTTGGTAATGATCAAAGCTAGGCCTGCTACTTCCACCAAGCTTAATGACTCCATGTAGGCAGTCCACTAAGTCCAGTGGTGATTGGGACATAAAGAAAAATGGGATTGTAGGCAGATAAGTGTTGCTTGTGCTGCCTGAAGAAATCAAATTCAGAAACATTGTGTGAAATGCTTCCTATTATAAAATGCTGTTCCTGCTTGCAGAAGAGTTAAAGTTTTCTAACTCACTCATAGCCACCCCCTCTTCTGATTATCACCTTATGTAAAGGCATCTTAGAGGTGTTTCCAAAATTCTCCCTACCCAATTTTTTCACCCATTCTGGAATTCTGAACTACTTGCTTTTAAAAGGAAGGAAAGAATAATAGAATCTTAGAATTTGAAGGGACACAAGGGACACCTGGTCCAGGAAGGTTTTTGCTAGTTGAAAGCTCTACAGTACGGCATGGAAGAATTAAAGCATGCAATAGTAGTTCAATCAGATAAATATTAAATATCAATAATATTTTTTCAATTCAACATTTCAGTGTTCAAATATCTTATAATATAGGAAAACAGTTAATACTTGCTGCATAATTCTAAAAAATTGTTTCTGCTCTGCCTTAAATTTAGAATTCGCTTCCTATTATCAATCTAACAATCTCGCTTAATGTAGGGAGCAATCCTATGCACAAGAAGCTGGTGTAAAGCAGTAAGTTCAGGTAGCAAAATTTTCACCAGCATCTAGAAAGCCTCTCAGCGAATGAAAATGTATCAATATGATTGTGGGTGACAGGAGAAAGACTGAACCATGATTTTGGAGGCTTGGGAGGTGTTCAGAAGCTTGTGAGGGCTATGTCCAGAAGTGGTCTGAAACATGATAGAAGGGAAGAGGGAAACTGTTCTGCCCACCCAAATGTCATGACTTCTTTTTGTGTAGATCAGCAGTGTCCAAACTTTTTTCAAAGAGAGCCAGATATGATGAAGTGAAGGGCCGTGAGGGTCACCCAAAGGGCCACCCAAAGTTGTTGAGCTTTTTTTTTAGGATTTTACCACAAGATACTGCCACCTGGGCCGGAATAACCAAATGGACATGACTGGTGTAGATGAAAGCAATATACTTTATTGAAGAATGGTAGAAGCCTTGATTTTTTAAAAACACCCAAACACATACAACTCAAGGATGTTGTTTTGGGCAACAGAGAGTGGTGGGCAGTCTCTGTCTCTTTCTCCTGCATTGCCCATTTCAGATCACCCCTGATTATGCCTCAGGTGCACCTTTATCTCTGGCTATTGTAAGATTTTGAAAAGTAGAGCATAAATATGTTAAACAAATTCAACTATATACAGCTGAGATCCAAAGAGCCGAAGTGGCTCATGCATGGAGTTTGCAGAAGCCCAGTAGGTTTTTTTTTTAAAAAAAATATAATAATAATGGAGGGGAAGCAGCTGAACCTTCTCCCTCAGTGGTGTACAGTGGTACCTTGGGTTACATACGCTTCAGGTTACATACGCTTCAGGTTACACACTCCGCTAACCCAGAAATAGTGCGTCAGCTTAAGAACTTCAGGATAAGAACAGAAATCGGGCTCCGGCGGTGCAGCAGCAGGAGGCCCCATTAGCTAAAGTGGTGCTTCAGGTTAAGAACAGTTTCAGGTTAAGAAAGGACCTCTGAAACGAATTAAGTACTTAACCTGAGGTACCACTGTATTAAACAATGTTTTGTTTTGGTCCCTTGGTATCAAAAGCAGTTTTAAACGGACCATATGTTAAGATGGAGTATCCAAAATCATATGATAGGTCCCTACGATTTCCTCCTGGCACAAGACAACCAATTATACTTGAGAACTGTGGAATGCATAGAATGCAACATCTCTCTCCATCTCCTCTTCCCTGTGACATCCTTTATGGAAGAAGGAACCTAGATACAGGCCTAATTGAATAGCTACTGGGTAATAATTCTTGTCTGCATGGCAACTCCATAGGTAAACAGTGGCACAGTAACTCAAATTAATGTGGCCACATTACTTCCTGATAATTTCAATTATCTCCTGTCATCCCTGTGATGTAATTAAAATGTTTAATTGTTTGCTTTAGATAAGAAAGGTTATAAAGCCTATAACAATTTCAAGGGCTTAATGACCAGATGGTGTTAATGGTCCAAAGCCTCTAGTTATCACACCTTTTCAAGCAGTCATTGATTTCGAGAAAATGTCCTGGGTCTCCAGCGTTCCCTCTGAATTTAAGCTGCATTTGACCTTGCAATCAATTGATCACACAAATACACTGATGCAATTTATTTTACCCTGACCTCCACCCACCCAATAAAGATCTAGTGTGAGTGAAGCTATGCTGTGTCACAGAGCTAGATAATTTAAAGCGGTAAACCTTCGGCAGGATAAATATAGGAGACACAAATCTAAGCTGCAGTAATGCTGACCCAGGACGTATTAGTGCTAACTAGTCTGGAAGTCAAGAATGTGCCGACTTGATTCTTTTGTTGCCCTACAACTGCATCAATATTAATTGTACTTTTGACCTCTGCAGAGCAGTGTAGCAGGGGGTTATATTTTCAGGAGCAATTTAAAACTGCATGCCTAGTCCACAATTCCTTTTCTTTTTTGCCGCCTTGGTATTCCTAAAGCAAGTGCACATGCACCATTTTTATACACGTAAAAGTTTAGTAGAACGGTGAATTCAAAATTGTCAGAACAGTAAAACTGCAGAGATGCAGTTATCAGAAAATGGATGAATCAATGCACAAGTTTGTTATCCAGCCATTCAGGGGCACCCTAACTTTGGAGGCATGAGGGGCACATTTGGAAATATAAAAACTGTTATGTGGACCACCAAGTGCTATTTCCTGGGTGGGGAACAGGCATTGCCCCGCCCCCAAACAACAGACAAAATACCTACACAGCACAGCCTAAGAGAAGGCTGTACTGGCCCATTGGGAAACCACTCTGGTCAGCAACTGAATAAATTGATTTGTTCAGCATTGGGAGACACTGCAGCAGCTGGTGTTGCCTAGGGGAAGGCACAGTCTCCTCTGTGGCCTCCTCCTCCACCGGTGCCACAGACATACTTCTGTCAATCCAGGACGTCCCTCTTAAAACAGGAAACTTGGAAGGTATGCTAATGTTAGAGTCCTTATTTTCTTCTAGCTATACCAACTAGTGCAGGCATCCCCAAACTCTGCCTGCCAGCTGTTTTTGGACTACAACTCCCATCATCCCTAGCTAACAGGACCTGTGGTCAGGGATGATGGGAATTGTAGTCCCAAAACAGCTGGAGGGCCAAGTTTGGGGATGCCTGAACTAGCGACTTGGGCACCAGGCAGTCAATAGATGTGCAGTATGTATAAGGTGACTGCAGCCACGAAATTAAAAGATGCCTGCTTCTTGGGAGAAAAGCAATGACAAACCTAGACAGCATCTTAAAAAGTAGAGACATCACCTTGCCAACAAAGGTCCGTATAGTAAAAGCTATGGTTTTCCCAGTAGGGATGTATGGAAGTGAGAGCTGGACCATAAAGAAGGCTGATTGCCGAAGAATTGATGCTTTTGAATTATGGTGCTGGAGGAGACTCTTGAGAGTCCCATGGACTGCAAGAAGAACAAACCTATCCATTCTTAAGGAAATCAGGCCTGAGTGCTCACTGGAAGGACAGATCGTGAAGCTGAGCCTCCAATACTTTGGCCACCTCATGAGAAGAGAAGACTCCCTGGAAAAGACCCTGATGTTGGGAAAGATGGAGGGCACAAGGAGAAGGGGACAACAGAGGACGAGATGTTGGATAGTGTTCTCGAAGCTACCAGCATGAGTTTGACCAAACTGCGGGAGGCAGTGGAAGACAGAAGTGCCTGGCATGCCCTGGTCCATGGTGTCATGAAGAGTCGGACACGACTAAACGACTAAACAACAACAACAACAATGTATAAGGTATCCTAATGTTAACCAGGCTAGCATCAGATGGAGGCACACAGGAATTCCAATGACCTGTAGATTATGCTTGACACAGTCTTTCATGCTGTTTGTGTATCCCACTCCTCTACATCACTTTAACAGGGTAGCACATGCTTAGTGGGACAGATGAAACAGGGAGCAGCCACCACTACGGGAAACTAGCTTATTAGCTCCAAACAGTTGGAATAATGCCTGTTTTCTCCTTTGTGTATGTCCAGGGCCCTTGGAAACAAGTTGGTGATGAACTTATTTTATGCAATGTATTTGAGAAGATTAAGCAAAGATCCTCAAAATTTGAAGTTTCTCACTTCTATGGTGTTCCCCAGAGTGGCTGGGGGAACCCAGCCAGATGGGCGGGGTATAAATAATAAATTATTAGCAAGAGTACTGTTAGCAAAGTACTGGAAGACACAAGAACTACCCACACTGGAAGAATGGCAGACCAAGGTAATAGACTACATGGGACTGGCGGAGATGACCGGCAGAATCCGAGACCAAGGGAAAGAGACGGTGGAAGAAGATTGGAAGAAATTTAAAATCTATCTTAAGAACTGTTGTAAAATTAATGAATGCTAAAATGTTTTGGGTAATGTAAAATAGAATTGCAGCGATTAACAATTGGATATGAGAAATAAGATCTAAAGAAAGTGTTATATTGAAATTAGGGGATGCTGAAAAGATTGATAACAGGGATGCAGAAAGGGGAGGTATGGGGAAGTCGCTGAAAGAAGGTTCAAGAAAAGAAAGGTTAAGAAAGTATACGTGTTTATATGTTTGTATGTCTATGTATTGTGTTGTATTGTTTTGTATTATGTGTGGAAAAACCAATAAAAATTTATTAAAATAAATAATAAATTATTATTATTAAATTATTATTTTTATTGTGAAAGTGACCTGTAATCAGTTTTCTGGCACCTATCCGAAGATCACAGAGGAAGCAGAGATGGAAAAGCAGATCCAGTGAGATCCAGCAAGATCCAGCTTGCGAGATATTTTATGTGACTGCTGCTAAGGATTTGTGGGGGGTGGGAGTTGCTTTTGTGTTTGTGTTTTCTATCATTTTTTTACAGTGAAAAAATTTTGGCTGTCAAAGAAAAATAATAATTGTATATGCAATTTAGATAAAATCCTATTAAGGGTATATTGTTAAGGGTATATTGTGCCTGCCCTGTGGAACGCCCTCCCATCAGATGTCAAAGAGATAAACAACTACCTGACGTTCAGAAGACATCTTAAGGCAGCCCTGTTCAGGGAAGTTTTTAATATGTAACGCTGTACTGTTTTTAACACTTGATTGGGAGCCGCCCAGAGTGGCTGGGGAAACTCAGCCAGATGGGCGGGTTATAAATAATAAATTATTATTATTATTATTATTATTATTATTATTATTATTATTATGAAGAATTATAGGCAACATGTCTCTGTCACTGCCTTTGCTGTGAGTCCCTTCAGAATCCCTTAATAAAGACCTTTGACATACAAAAGAATGTTAAGAATCATACCAAAATAGTTCCATTTGCAGCTGGGATAGAATGAATTTATCCTAGTTCGGAGTGTGCAGAAGTACATCTTCCAAGTTGTATTTACTTTGAAAAAGAAGTAGGAATGAAGTACGTGTGACACAAAATGAATTGTTTCTCAAGTGGAATAAATCACCAGTTGCAGTTCTACATCCTATTTGCAGCAACTCACTTTGATAAAGTCAGTTGTTAAACACACTTATCTTTCGGTTATATGTATTACTTTTTCCAATCACGTTCTAGCACCATCTTATCTCTCAGTGTCTTGATAAATAGTGACGGAAATCTACTACTGTACATTCAAGTCACCATTCCTTGGGTTGCATTACAAACCCACTTAATGTTTTCTGTCTCTTCTGTTGAAAAGTTTACAATTATGCTGTGTCCTTAAATCTGCTTTATTGATTTCTCTTCACATAACCTCATCCCATTGTGGATGCACTGAAAATGAATAAGCCAATTTTCAGTAATGGTAGTTTTTATTAATAGAATCAAACATAAATAGTGTCCCATTGCGCCCATCATTATAAAAACAAAAGGAAAGAAAGTCACTGACCTGAATTTGTTATAGTATAAATATACACAGTGGAGAGATAAAAACAACACTACAGATATAATTTTGTTTTTGTTTTCTTTTGTTTTTTTTATGTGAGGATTTGAGAGACTTAACCATAAAATAGCATAAGAGAGAAATCTAAAAGAAAGGTCAAAGTTGCAGGATTGTTAAGATGGGAGGGGAATGATTAAGAGTGCATTCCTATACCTACCCAATAGGTCTTACTTCAGAGTAGACATGTATAGGATTGCACTGGAAGTCATCAATGTCTATTGGTCACAGTTGCCAATATGGATACCTTTACAAAGTTGCTGTAATAGTCTCTTTACACCAATTGTAGTAATCAAAGGTTCTTTTAGATTCCAACTGAAGAAACTAAGTCAAGGCTTCACAAATTAATTGTTTTTTCTTAGATTCCAACTGAAGAAACTAAGTCAAGGCTTCACAAATTAATTGTTTTTTCTAAGTGTTTCCGTGCGCTGCTCCGGTTTGCCAGAAGCAGCTTAGTCATGCTGACCACATGACCCGGAAGCTGTTTTCGGACAAACGCCGGCTCCCTCGGCCTATACAGTGGTACCTCAGGTTAAGTACTTAATTCGTTCCAGAGGTCCGTTCTTAACCTGAAACTGTTCTTAACCTGAAGCACCACTTTAGCTAATGGGGCCTCCTGCTGCTGCCGCACCGCTGGAGCCCGATTTCTGTTCTTATCCTGAAGCAAAGTTCTTAAGCTGAAGCACAATTTCTGGGTTAGCAGAGTGTGTAACCTGAAGCATATATAATCTGAAGCATATGTAACCCGAGGTACCACTGTAGAGCGAGATGAGCACCGCAACCCCAGCATCTTCCGCAACTGGACCTAATGGTCAAGGGTACCTTTACCTTTAAGCACATTAGGAAGCATAACACATTGAGCAGTATGCAACTAATAGAAAGTACATACAAAACCTGTAGCTCTTCATTTATTTAAGACATTTATATACCACTTAATTTTTCACGTTTCTAAGTGTTTTACAGTACAGGAAAAACGTGCTGTATTTTGGACCACCAAAGACCACCAACAGACCCCCAAAGATCTGAGTGACCAGGCTGGGATATAAGGCATCAGATGGTCCTTAAGCTATCTCAGCCCCATGTTGCTAAGGGCTGCATAAATTAATACAATAACTTTGAACCTGGTTCAGTAACTTAATGGGCAGCCAGTGTAAGCTTTAAGTGCCTGAGTTATGTGCTGGTGGTAGTATGTCTCGATCAATGGTGTAGCCACACTGTGATTTTCTGAAAGCATTATTTAATATTTGGTCTAACTTTATAATCAGAATTGAATAAGCAGATTCTTGTGCCTTGATTATGGTCTCTAGACTGTGCAAGAAAGGGAGAAAAAATTATGGAAATAACAGCATTCCATCACACTGCCTGAACCAGAGATATTGCTTTTGAATGGCAATGAATGAGGTGTCTCTAGAAAAATAACACTAGTTTTTAGCAGCCTGGTATGGACATTTCCTTCATTATATTTCAAATTATTATTATTATTATTATTATTATTATTATTATTATTATTATTATTGAGTTTCACATACTTTAAGATTCAACAATAACAAGAAAAACTACAGTAACTACATCAGTTCATTACAACTGTCCATCTTTAACAATGATTGACAAGTTACAGAACATCACTTTAACTTACTCAGATATTCATATTTAGCTTTATCTCTTTCTTAGCAGATCAAAAGAAGAAAGACCAAAGACAAACAGTATAAAGAAAAAGAAGAAAAAGAAAAAAGAAAAAGAAAAAAGGTTAAAGGAAGAATTTAAAAAGAGAGAAATAAAATAAACACATCTGACTTCCAATTAGATTCATTGTATTATTATTTCTATTATTTTTTCTCACACAGTTCCAAATTGTTGTATTACTTTCTTTGTTTTCATCAGATACCAAAAACATTATATTTCTTGTTTTGCAAGAATCATTCTAGATCTGCCAGGAGATGTTTATTATTACAATAGTTTTCCAGATATTCTTTAAAGATTTTCCATTCTTTCTGTACTTTCTGTTTTGGATAGCCTCTAACTCTCCCTGTCATCATAGCCAACTGCAGATATTCTATCATTTGGACCTGCCACTCATTTATCGTAGGTGTTTTGTCACTCTTCCACTTTCTATATTTCAAAATATTAAGGGTGTCACCAACTCATTAATCTGTGTTTGTGTGCATCATACCTACAAATTTTAAACATTGTACACATGGCCTAAAGATGAAGATCAGTGAAATATGCTATGTGTTCCTTGAATTGTCTCTGATAGCTCCAGCTTATTTTACTAATTGAGATCTACACACCGTCAGCTTATTAATGTGAATGAGATTCTTGAATACAGAGGTATTGGCAGCATTCCAGATTTATGCACTCTATTGTATTAAGTTGTCCCTCAGGTGAAATAACTCACCTTACCAAGCTAGGAAACGATGTTACATATGTACTTCTTCCATTACAAGGGTATTCAGTTTTCCAGGTCTATTAATACAATTTCTATTTTCAGCATCATCAATGTGTAAGTTCTGAATTCACGTGATACTGGGATTTGAACACTGATGAATTCACACGGGCGAAAAGAAAGAAAGAGAGAAAGAGAGAAAGAGAGAAAGAGAGAAAGAGAGAAAGAGAGAAAGAGAGAAAGAAAGAAAGAAAGAAAGAAAGAAAGAGAAAGAAAGAAAGAAAGAAAGAAAGAAAGAAAGAAAGAAAAAAAGAAAAAAAGAAAGAAAGGCTGAAATAAGTTCCCCCACCGCTTCCTTCTCATGAAGAAAATATCAACAACTTTGGGGGAGGCCTGTGAAACTCAGAGCACTTTGGGGTGGATGATGGGTTTACATTTCAATGAGTAGCTGAGGGATTTTGAGTTTATTTTGCAAACCATTTCCTCCTTCTAAGAGGGCACGTGTTGCGGTGAAATCTATGAGACTGACCTCTTGGTTGTGGGTTGGGTCATTTGGATAGCCACAATGCCCAATTGGAGGTCCCTCAATGCTGGGTTCGATCTGGCCAATGGGTTGCAGTGCAAATGGATCGAGGGGCCTATATATATACCCATGCATGTGACCCAGAGCTTCCTCTTTCGGCTTGTGAATCGGAACACCCGCCCACCTCTCCCTATATTTAGGGTCTTTTGTGATTGACCTTGCCATGCCGTCGTGTGTCGTCTGTCATTGGGACAGGGGCACGGCAGGAATTTTCCCACTTGGCTGATTAGCTGGAGCCATTTGGGTTTCTCCTGCTGCGTAGCAAAACGTCACAACTTTTAAGGTTGCGGATAGGCACTGGTTCAGGTGATAGGGATGGGAGAACGGTCTTGCCATCCCTATGTGAAGGGTATTCCGTTAAAGGAATCCAGGGAATCAACTTGGTTTGGTCAACCCCCGAAAGGGGATTGTGCCTGTTCCTGAGTCCAGGGGAGCACCTGGGGAGTGAACAGAGTCTGCTCCCAGGCTTTTCACCTACCTCAGGTATTCACCCTTGGCTGACCTACGACAGAGCTCTGGGTCAGCGCTACCTGCAAGGGTGTAGGGAGCTAGTTGAACCAGAGCCTATGCAACCACTCACTTTCTGTAATCAATAAAGTTGTGGCCTAAATTCTGCCAAAAACCAAAACTAAAATTTGAATCAAATGTGTATTTATTTAAGGAGGGAGGTCTCGGGATCTGAACGCACAACAGCAAAAGACGTTTGGCTGCTGCTTCAAACAGGGACTTGGTTCTGCTTTGTGACTTGCCTGCTCTTCGCTTTGAAAAGCTGGGCCAGGATATCTCATGGCAAGGTTGCTACATGATGGGCCAATGGGTTGTGCTGTGTGTGTGTGTGTGTGTGTGTGTGTGTGTGTGTGAGAGAGAGAGAGAGAGAGAGAGAGAGAGAGAGAATGCAAAAGCAAACAAAGCTGAAACCAATGAGCTAGAATACTGTGAAAGTTGGAACATTGCAGAAGAAGCTAGCAGGCAAGCGGACTCAGAAGCTGAACTAAAGTTAAGTATTGGCTTGGTTAATGAAACAACGTAGTCTAGTTTTAGGTTGTATTCTTCTCTATTGTTTCTGTTTTGCTCTAATGGAAAATAAGAGGGAGTGAGAACATATTTTCCAAAACTTGTTACCTACAAAAACATTTAGTAACATTTAGAAACAACCGAGTTTGGTTGAAATAAGTCTGAGGCCTTAGTATGGCTAATTAATAGGCCATTTTACCCAGTAGGGCTGGGACAGTGAAAAACACAGAAAAAAATAACAAAGTCCTCAAGGCTATTTAGCAGTGGCAGCCAATAAACAAACCCAAGATATCCACTTGGTGGCAGCAGTGAAGTTAACCAAAAGGGGCTGGTTTAGCTGAAACATAGGCTTGAGTTTGTAGGCTCGCTGGTGAGTGTGTTACAGGATAACAACAACAACAACAACAACAACAACAACAACAACAACAACAACAACAACAACAATTTATTTATACCCCGCCCATCTGGCTGGGCTTCCCCAGCCACTCTGGGCGGCTTCCAACCAAATATTAAAATACAGTAATGAATCAAAATTTAAAAGCTTCCCTAAACAGGGCTGCCTTCAGATGTCTTCTAAAAGTGTCTTCTATACCCCACTCAAAAATATGACTGAAACTAATTTGTTCTCTTGAAAATCCATTTCTCCCCCAATGAAGTTGAATATTCTATGAATGAAATGATGAAATATTATTGGAATTTTTTCCAGGTCTTGACTGTAATAGTTAATGTTTTATTAAAATATTTAGTATCAGGCAGTTGATTTTTTGTATCATCTGATAGATGCCATGTAAGTTTATTTTGTATTGACCAGATGATATGATTCCGCATCACGATGATTTGCATGATGACTTTTACCTTAAATATAAATGAATAAATAAAAGTGCAGGGCTGGCTCCACTCAATATAATGAGCAGGGGATCCCATATTTTCAGTTTGTGAAGTAAGTAAAGTAAGTAAAGTCATACACATAACCATCTAAAGAGGGACAGTGACACTGTAAGACCATTAAGTTCAGATTCTTAAATTATCTAGCTAAACCACATCCTATACACGCGTTTGAAGATTCTGTAGGCTTGTGTTAGGATAAACACTCAATTCACAAGGGGTTGCATAAGCTATTAATGAAGAGTGTGTCATGAAACACCCCAAACATGTCCCTGTGGCTGCCGATTCCAGAGGAAGGTCTCTAGTGGCCTGCAAGTTACTGTATCTTTCAGCTGGCAGCTTCTCATGTGCTTTGAAACTACCTAGAGTAACGTCAAAGGTATTTTGACAACAACTTGCACATCATAATTAGCAGTGTTTTATAGTTGTCACAGAGTGGTGTTTAATATTAGATCCTATCTGATAGTTGACATGTAATGGCATTTTTAATCTTATACCATTTGATAGATAATAAGCAATGGTATTTGATAAGTGACAGTACTTGATAGTTATGAAATGGTAATTCATATCTGACAGCTTACGACTTCTTGTAATTTTAGATCTGACCCTGATAAATCAAAGCAATCAATGAATGCCAAGTACTTGAATTCCAAAATTTAATTTAAAAAAATTAGTTAGTTCACAGGGAGGGTGTTTATTAGCTTTGAGAGAAAAGCAAATGGAGCCAAATGGGCCTATTTGCTTCACTTTCTTTTTTCCATTTATAAATCTTTTTTATTGAGTTTTACATTGCAAATTTAAATTCAAACAATAAACATCATTTAGGATTCCCTGAATCCTTTGACTCTCCTCCACCTTTCCATGGTTACCATTTTCAATCTTTTCCCACTGCTTCATTTATTTTCTCTATTTTTCTTAAATAATCCAATTTTACCTCAAATCCTGCCAAAGTTTTAAGGCAGTTGTTTACAGTGTTCTCTTAAGTACACTGTGAATTTTTCCCATTCCTTCTTAAAGTTCTTCTCTTTCTGGTTTCTGATTTTCCCAGTCAATTCCACCATTTTGGTGTAGTCCATCATCTTCATTTTGATTCACTTTCTATTTGCCCCAAAATGAATTCAGAAGACCCCCTTCATGTGAATTGATGGCATTCAGCTAAGTTTTATTGACAGTATCATTGGACCTAACTTAGTCTGAGTAAAACTTAGTTGAGTACCACCCAATTTGTTTAATTAGGGGGGGAGTTATATTATTCAGTGGTGGTAGTGCCAGGGGCACACTTCAGTACCCACTCCTGGTCACCTCCATGGTTTCCCCCCAAAATGGTCAGAAATTACATTGTTTCAGGGTGTTCCAGGAAAGCTTTGCAACTGCCGGCTCAAGGCCACTGAGTGAGCTTCACAGCTGAGTAGGGATTTGAACTCTTGTCTCCCAGATCAAAGTCCAACACTCTAACCACTACAACACACTAGCTTGCAAGACGTTTGGTGACAAAGACAAATGGAATCCTGAAATGAAAAATAATTAATGCTTGTTTGTTAAAATAAGGAGATCTGCAATTTGTCACTCAAAAATCTGAGTGACAAAATGGAGTGGCAGCCCTTCCCAAATTTCAAATATCTGTGGAAATCCTCCATCCCGTATCTACTTTGCAACATTTCTCTCGTATACAATGCTTTGATAAGGAAGCTGTTCCTATTGGTTTCTGGCATGTAATCAGCCAGCAAAGTAAGTAAAATTAAACAGCATGCACTGAACCATGCTACCCTTGAATAACAAGAAAAAGATAAGAACTTGAAAATAATTTGTTCAGTTTGCTATGCTCCACAAACACAATTAGGTAGGCAGCAGGAAGGCCAGGCAAGCCGGTGATAATGGTGCGCCCACACAGGGTGAATTGACAAGCACAGCTGCATAAGAAAACCCACAGAGAATGCAAAATATAGCCACAGCTGCCTCCGAACTATTTCTCTTGCAGGCACATCCAGATCCCATAGTCAGCAGCAATTGCAAACAGATATTGGTCCACTGTATTTCCTCTTCTCTAAAAGTCATGCATCCAAGAAGCCACAACAAGCGAAAATAAGGGACAGAGATAAAATGGTTTCATGTGCTGTTTTTGGAGCCCATCTTTTTTTTTCTTTTTTTTTTTTAAAAAAGCCCAGATAGGAAGGAGCAACTAGGAAGGCAGCATTTCTCATGGTGTTCTAGTTGGGGTCATGGGTATATGGCATAATTCTCAACAGAAGGCCTGTGGAATAGGGAAATCTGTAAGAAGAGTCAAACACTTTACAAACTAATCAACGTATGTTGATACTCCCCACCAATATAATAAATAAATAAAATCTCCAGGAAACTCTCTAAATAACTGTAAACAGATAATGCATGCTTGGTATTTGCTACATTCACATACTTATAGAGGTCTAGAAGGAGAGCATCTCCACCCTTCCTACACCTATCTGGACCCTTTCCTTCTCCCCTGAATATCTGTTAATGAGATGGACACCATGTTGACTTTGAACCATTATCTCAACCCTCCAATCTATAGCCAGTCCATTCCTCTACTTTCCTATAATGTTCAAACATTTCATTTGTAACCAACAGGATATATATTGGTAAAGAAGACTAACCTTGACATAGTTGGCATTATTTAAAAAACTGAAAGCTCCATTTTGGGAGTGAGTAAAACCTGCAAAGTAGCCATTCTCATTTGCCCTGTAGAACATTATGAATAGAATCCAATTGTTCTGCAAAGGAAAGCGCTTTCGATCCAGTAGATGCCTCTTCTAATGAAGGAGTGGGGAAAATTGATTTCCTTTCCTCTTTAAACACCCCTTCCACCCCCCAAAAAAATCTATTGGAGGGGACCCTCCAGGGCAATGCGGATGGTTGTATGAGAAGCTGCAGGGGGAGCGTAAGAAGAACCTAATGGATCAGGCCAAAGACTCATCTAGTTTAGCATCCTGTTCTCAAGTGGTCAGCTCAATACTCTGTTGCAGGAGATGGGGAGATTAAAAACATAAGAACAGCTCCTCTGGATCAGGCCAGAAGGCCCATCTATTCCAACATCCTGTTCTTACAATGGCCAGCCAAATCAATACTCTTCACTTCCTCTCTTCTGTTAGTGGAGGACTAGTATATTCAGTTAATGGAATAACTCCTTTCATGTGCATAAGAGAAATAATAGATGGATGCAATCCTATTAATTTATATTTGGGGAATTCTGTCAACAAATTCCAGAAAAATTTTCAAAGGTTCTGTTAAATAAATTAATAATTTGACTATCATTGTATAGAAGGCCAATCCCATAAAATAAGACTTTGGTTTGCTTGTCTGTGCTACCAAGTTTAATGGTTAAGCAGCTCAAACTTCTGCTTCCACTCATTCCCATTTCTAAATTTGGCAATGATTAATCTCCTCTTGGTATGTAATGAAATATTTCTATAAAAGGATTACATTCCTAAAGAAATGCAACTCCAATTAGATATTTGCACTTCTTAACATAAATTAGTTCTTCAAAATGCACTGCTTGCTTGCTTTCAACTTTCTTAACAATGATATTGTGTCACACCCAGGCATATAGAATTGAATTTGTATTCTGCTGGTTTTTTGTACAAGCTTTCAGGGAAACACTTGGCAGAACTGATAATCAGTGGGGATGCAAATAAAATATTCTCTCTTTCTCTGCAATTGTTGCATTTAGATTATATGGTTGCTGCATGTTGTACAAGGAAAATATTGCACCATATATTGCTCAGGAAATAGATAAACTGAAATTCAATGTTTTAAACATTTCAGTGCATTTTAATTTTATGTTTGGGCATTTTAAACCAAATAGCAGGGCCTAAACCTAAATGGAAACAGTTTGAGGTTCACCAAGCTCAACCCACTACAGATGCCTCTAAAGAGTTAATTAGGCATGTACACAGAGTCATCTGCCTGCTGTAGCACCCATTGTAATGATCTATTTGAGCCATTTCTAAGTGTAAATCTAAGGGCTCTTTTGGAAAGGAATTTAAAGTTACTAAAACATACTTAACAAGGTCGTCAAGTTCTAAGCAGGCTATCGACACATTACCAAACAAATCACAATACAGAGCATGCTATGTATGGGCTATGAAGACATTTAATTTATATCGCTCGGGAATTATGTTTGCTGTGTGTTTTCAAAGGGGCAGGAAGCAGAGAAGGAGGGAATCCGAGCTCATATCGGACCCATAGTCTAGGAAGAGATAAAGAAAAGTGCAAGATTCAAGAATTAGCAATCAGATAAAGTAAACCAGCGCATCACACAGTTCAGGGTTTCCCACAACAAGGACACAGTAGAAGTTGGTGGGGCAACACATCACTGACCTCCCATCAGCAGCATTGCTGTGGCTTACTGGTTTTGCTGCGTGGCAGAGCCAAGGTGCTGCTGCCCTCACCATGACCTTGTGCCTGCCCCTCCCAGTAAGCTGCAGTGTTGCTGGCTTCTCTTACTGGGAATTAATGCATGGCAGCGGCACAGACTTGCCCAAAGGAACATACTTTGAAGGAAAGAACTGCGTTCAAAATTGGTTCAGACATCTCTCATGAGATCATAGAATCACGATTATCTTACTGTGAGATCTCACAAGAACCTGACTGTGGAGATGCAACTCTGCCTCCCCCCCTTCCAATCCACATGAAGGAGGTGGCTGGAACAAGGCTTGTAGGACTAGGCTGGCCATATATTAAAAAGTGATCTGATTTCACTGTGCATGCCGTGTATTCATCTAGAGCAGAAATGGCTAACCTGTTGTTGCTGGATGTCAACTCCTCTAATCCTCGGCTGCTAGTGATGCTTCCTGGAGCTGATGAGAGTCCAACAACATCCTATGCAGGTTAGTCCCCTTAAACCAGACCCATGTCATTCATCTTCATCTATTTTGGCTGCCCAGGTGCTGTTGGGATTACAACTCCCATCATCCTCAGCCAATTTAGCTAATGGTGAGGGATTATGGGAGTTGTAGTCCAACAACATCTGAGTCCCCACATTGGAAGAAGACTGATCTAGGGAAAAGCGATTGGCACTGTGGTGAGGGATTTGTGCGAACCTCTGCACCAGATCACTGCTACCTTTGTTAGAAATCTTGCCATTTGTGTCACACATCTCTGTTCTGTTTTCTCCCCTCACTGACAGGAGCAGCAAATCCTTGATGATGAGCATGTATGGGGGGGGAGGGGACACCTTTCTGAAGTTTAACCATCTTGGGGTTTTCGAGACATTCGACATTCTGTGCTCCTCCAACCCACCCGCCTCTTGCTTCGAAAACAACTCTGCAGCTTCCAGTCTCATTAATATGCATATGGTGCAATGTAAATGGCTCTTGAGGCTTCCCCTTGGTAGATGATTTAATGTGGCAGTTATGAAAGCTGCTCAGACTGTGCTCGATTAGCATAATAATGAAGCTTCTGCAGCAGTGTTATCATCCTCAAAGGAAACAGCCTGAGTGGTCACAGCTCCTTTAACAAGTACCACTTTAGGATAAAAAGCAAAGGACTCTGTTTGAAATGGTAGATTGGAGTATGCAAAATGGCCAAGGCTTGTTTGCTGTCAGTTTGTTGTCTTGGTGGAACGGTGGGGGGGAAAGTGTTGCGAGCTGGCTGTGTGAACAGGTCACCTGGCAGACGGAAGAAGCAGTGTCGAGTTTCGGAATGCTTTTATTGTATGTGTAAGCCTCTGCACCGAGACAATATGTTTTTTTGTTTTTGAAGTCAAGTTCATCATTAACCTGATCTAACCTCACTGCTCTCACAAACCTAGCTTCTTACAGAATGAAAAAGAAATGGGATGTGCTTCTGCAAAAGCCTTTGCAAGCTTGCATCTGAGGATAACAAATGCTCTCACAGTTACAGTGGATGAGTAAGAAATTTTATCCCTTATTTTTAGAACCAAGTTATCCTCACCCCCAACCATGCCTTCTTCCCAAGGACTGAACAGAGCTCATATGTGCATGCAACTTGCATTCTTTGGTGGTAATGGGAAATAAGTGTATGGCTGTATTTGGTCCCTCTGTGTAGCTGGGAATTCATACAAACATAAGAAGAGCCTTGCTGGATCAGGCCAAAGACCTATCGTATTCTTACAGTGGCTACTCAGAAGAAGAAGAAGAAGAGTTTGGATTTGATATCCCGCCTTTCACTCCCTTTAAGGAGTCTCAAAGTGGCTAACTACTCAGGTGCCCATAGTAAGCCCACAAGCAGAACCTAAACAAAACAACACTCACCCTACCTGGTATTCAGAGGCATACTGGAGGCAGAACATGGCAATTCTGCAAAAAGCCTAACTGTTGGCCAGAGCAGCTCCATAGCAACATATTACACCCATGCTGAAAGCTCTGTACTGGCTGCCAGTACATTGCGCAGCTATGTTTCAAGGTACTACTGTTAACGTACAGAGCTCCAAATGGCCTTGGTCCAGGTTATATGAAGCACAGTCTTGTCCATTATAAACTGACCAGATAACCAGGCTCATCTACCGAGGCCCTCCTGACTGCCCCACAGTTATCACATAACTATTTAGCTTCTATGCAAACTAAAGATTTTAGTATATGGCATCTGTACCTTGGAACACTGTTCCTAGGGAAATCAGAGTTGCCTCTATAATTGTGTTATTTTGTCCGAGCTGAAAATGTTCCTGTTTCACCAAGGATTTCTAGAGAATTAATTTGACATGGTGTTGGCTATTTGTTCTCTATTTTATGGTTTTATAATTTTATGTTATAATTTAGTGCTTTTATGGTAGTCTGCCATGATAATGTTTTGATGGTTTAATGATGCTCTTCTGCAGATGGATGGACAGTCAATTTTCATCTAGAAAAAAAACTAACAGCCCATACATGAAGTAAGCTGCAATGAGTTAAATAGTACCTGGCCTCAAATAAGAGTGCATAGGATCACAGCCTAAATTATACCCAGAATTATTAAAATGTCTCAGATGTTTATCCTGCTTCTAAGGAAATGAAAACCTCATAGTGGGGAAGGTCTCTAGCTAGGATGGAGAAAAATCGTGGTCAGAGATTTCATACATGCACATCAAACACATGTCTACCCATAGATACAGAAAGCTCCTTGATACCAAGTCAGGGAATTGGTCCGTTGCATTCAATATTGCCTACAATGACAAACAGTGGGGCTCCAGGGTTTCAGACAAGGGGTCTTTCCTAGCTCTACCTGTAGATGCCATAGCTTGATGATTTTAGAAACAAGCATTATTGGCTTGTAAAGACATTATGAAGATGTAATACACACACTGTGACTGAATACAGGTGTTATGTTTTCTTGAGACCAGGAGATGAAGAAATGGATGGCCTGTTCTGAATGGGGTTCACTCCCCTGGAAACAGGTCCGCAGCTTGGGAGTACAACCGAATCCAACATTGCCTGTGGAGACTCACATGGCTTTGATGCCTGGGAGTGCCCATTTCCAGCTACGACTGGTTCACCAGGTGTGGCCACAATAATTTACAGATTGAATTATTGCCAGGCACTCAGTGTGGGGGTGCTCTTGAAGATTACTTGGAAACTTCAACTGGTGCAAAATATAGCAGCCAGATTACTAGTTAGGGTTCCATTCAGAACTCAAACAGCCCATTTTAAAATAGCTGCATTGGTTGTCAATTAATTTCCAAACCCTATTCAAAGTGTTGACATAAGTGTTTAAAGCCCCCACTACAGTATCTGAAAGATTGCCTCCTTCCCTACTGACCCACTTGAGTGTTAAGATCTGCAGAGAGGGACCATTTGGTAGTTCCACTGTCATCAGAAATTATGAGGGTGGCATCAAAGGGGAGAGCATTCTCCCTGGCGATCCCTAAGTTGTAGAATTCCTCCCATGTAGAGGTCTGTCTGGCAACTTCAATCTGTAGTTTCCATTGTATGCCAAAAACATATCTTGTTACCTTGGCTATTGAAATCTGAGATGTATATTTTTAGGACACAGTCTATTCTCGAGTCTGTAATTAATCTGTATATAAATTGTTGTAACCTGCCTTGGGTGAATGTAATTTGGTGACTGTAGATAGGAAATTGAAACAACAACAACACCACGGTACCCTCAGCACACCTTACCTTATAAGGTGATAAAGCTCAAAACACTGTACCCCCCAAAAAATTCTAAAGTGTCCTGAGAGTGAGGAAGAAGAATGGAAACTTCTTTTGCAGAGGAAGGAAACCTTGGAGAAACTAGAGGGCAGATCTGGACAGCACTGGTTTCATGAAGGTGGGAGAGAAAGAAAGAAAGAAAGAAAGAAAGAAAGAAAGAAAGAAAGAAAGAAAGGTCTTTCCACATTTTCCTCTCTTAGGTACTACTGTCAACCACTCAGAGTTCTTGTTCAAGGCTGGTTGGAATTTACCTTACATAAAGAGGACAAGATAAAGGAAGGAAGGGAAAGAAAGAAGAAAGGAAGGAAAGAGAAATCAAATGCTATTTTGATGCTCCAAATTACCCATACCATACCTCAAGCAGCATGAAGCAAAGAAAGAACCTTCAATCATCCAATAATTGAAAGGCAAATGGGGGCTAATCCTACTTCTGCTGTAGCATTTACAAATTCCTTTTAACGTGTGAAAGATTATTTCTATTGGGGCAGGGGACTAATTATGATTTTTTTAAAAAAACACCAAGAAGGCAGGCTTTGAATTGCTTGCAAAGCTTATTTGACTCTGAAAACCCCACCATGAACTGAGTTCATTTTTGACATTCAATTACCAGATGGTTTTAGCTACTGTGGTACATGACGGCTTGAGACCCTCTTTTTAATCTGATACAAATGAGCAGATTCCACACTGTGCACTGTGTATTGCATGCCCCAAAGCCTATGTTTCAAGTGACATGGGGATCTTCAGTTCTAATTCACTGACACCTCTCTCTCTCTCTCTCTCTCTCTCTCATTATATTAATAGTGTGTACTTTTGTGACCTCTTTTGTTTGAGCTTTTATGTTTTTGATGGAAAACATCTACTGGGACCAGTCTGTTCCATTGCTTAAACCTTTTGTTCTCGGTCATCTGCTATGGGGGGTGGTATTCTGTATTGTTCAGAAGCTTTCCCTTTATCTTCTACTTTCTTTGGGGAGCAATAATATACCTTGTAACTGTCATATACAGAATGCCAGTCCCCCCACCCACATATGACTCTTTAGAAATGCTATACCTTGATAGTGGTTTGTGAATCTTCATGTTCTGAACGCATAGCATTTACATTGCCCTTGACAACAATATTTAGAGTTTCCTCTGTACTTGACCACAAGATGATGATCTCAGGTGGGTGTCACTTACCCCTGCTACTTACTTTCCATGTACTGAAAGCTATGAGTCAACTTCAATTTATATGATCACTGGTAGTGTTATCTCACCTTCATCTTTGCTGTACACTGTGCTGCTCAGCAGTAAGAAAACAAGGACAAAACTGCCATAAATGGAAGATAATTGGATATTTTGGGACCTAATATATTGGGGTAGAGCTAAAGAGTCCATCTAAATACAGGGGTGTGTGGGTGGTCTGTGAGTGGGGGTTTATTGATTTTCCTTCCTAAATGCAGACCCCTTTCTGAAGGGTAGAGAATGAATGCTTCTGCAGTAGAAAGGATATAGCTGGGAAGGCCTCACATATCTACTGTAGACTTCTGGATTTTGGCTGTTACTTGTTGCACTTAACTCAATGGAAATTGTTGCAATTATTTGAAATAGTAAGGTATGATACAAGACTCTTAAAATGTAAACCCCTTTGCTCCTGTTTCTATCCTTTATGTTTTGTTTGTGCTCTTTGGTGGATAGAAATATATTAATTTCTTCAGTCCTTCAGAAGAATAGTTGGAAGCAAATAAATAAATAGTCAAGGAAAAAAGCCCAGTCCTGGTTATAATGGTTTCTAAGGGTTTTTCCTACCATTATGAAGTATTGTTCCAGATTTAAATAATCTGTAGGAAGGAAGAACATCTTCCTATACATCTACAGGATTTTGAAACACATGTTGACTTATCACTCTTAAGTTGGAAATATAATACATCTTTCTCAAAGTGAATGAGTTCCATATTAGGCATGAATCTGGTAACACTCTTGACTAACTTTATGAAGACCTAAGGAGTTATAAGGTTCTACTTTTTCTATTCACCCACAGTGCTAACAATAAGGTGCATATAATGCAATGAACATTGCTGTTGTTGAGGAACAAATGTGGTGCATTATGTAATGCATATTTTATTTTCCATTAACCTTAATGGATTAGTTTGCTCATTGTGTGAGGAAGAGAACGACTCCCAAGAGATCACACTGAGAAGACCTCGGCCACTAAAAAGCTTTCCTTCCTTAGCCTTATCTCTTGCCATTATAAAGACAGGTATGATAATGTGATATGAACAAAGTAAAACACTTTGCTGAAATATCTCTAAGAAGCACACAGGTCGGTAGCATGATTCCTTCTTGCAGGAAGGGGCATGTTTCTTATGCCCCAGCATAAAGTAAGAATCTTTTTATCCTTTCTCGAGGTGGCGACTGAATATAAACAATCCATTGGGCCTTTCCAATACTTTGGAGGTTCTAATAATCCATGTTTACCACCTTGACTTATAGCCATGTAGCCTTATAGGGAAATCTTACATCAAATCATATTTAACCATTGCTCAATGTTGATGAAATAACAGCATTTGCCTGCTTTTGCCAGGTGCAGAGGCACTCGCAGGCTCCAACAAATCCATGTCAAATCCAATTAAGTTGTCAGAATTTGTCCAATAGTTTACTTACTCCTGGTTTCTCTGAAACTCTGGCTTTCATAACACCCAGTAGAACCTTAATTCCTTCCAGGTTTCTCATTTTCTTACTAGTCTTGCTTCACTGTTTCACCCTTATGCAGTCTTAAAGTGCAAGCAAACCTGGTGAAATTATGAATCCTACTTTCAGGGCAACAAAGGATGAAAGGTGGTGGTGGGGGGAATAGTTGAATGTGAATAATGTGTTAGCTCCTGCACCCATTAGGATCTGTGCAGACCCCATAATTTAAAGTGAATTAAAGTTAGATCAATATGGCTATATCAAACACCAACAGCCACTACACGGTGGAAGAAAGGAAGGAGCAGCCCAAAAGGTTTCTGGATGCACACATATTAGATTTGATGGAATGTAATTTTGAATGCATAAGTGTACATTCCATTTACAAGAGGGTAAACATGGTAAAAACACATGTTTTATAAATACGGGGGTCCCAGATTCAATACCTGCCATCTTTCATTGAAAGGATCTCAGCAGGAATTGAGACCCCCAAGAGATGCTGGCAGCCAGTTACTGATGGACAGGATAGGCCAGTAACCTGATTCAGTAATAAAACAACTTCTTATGTCCATATATGCAAAGGCACTTCACTATAAGAATAGAGTCTAACTCTGTTTCTGTCATACTGTGCATAACTGTGAAAGCATGCCTACTGTTTACCTTGACACATATAACATCTCAGCTTGCAGGGAAACAGTGAACATGTGAGTCATGCCAGCCTTAGATGAGCATTCAAAGACATCTTGTATAATTATTGATCGTAATGTCTTGGATAATTTATCATGGATGACAGCCATTAGAAGTGTGGGTGTGCTGTATGTGAGAAAACGTACATATTATCGACAAATTCCTTACTTTGGGCCAGAGCTTCATATCTGATCTATATAACCCTCTCTATCTTATGGTAAGTGATTATTATGTGACAGCTTGATTTGTGCAGCAAGCAGAGGCATCTTGCCCACTTGGGAACAGTCTCAATACTAGCTTTCCAGCAGAGGTTTCTCTGCCATTTACCAGGAGGGAGAGGGCAAGGGGGAGGTCAGCAAGCTACTTCTAGAAATAGCTACCATGGATTAGCAAGCATGCAGATAATCTTATTTTGCGATTGCAGTCCCCAATGACTAAAGGAACAAATGTACCCATCATTTCCTAACAAGCATTATTTCCTCTATTTTAGATTCAAATCTTCATGTCTTTGTGTAAAAGTAGCCAGACATCACTGCCTTGCAAAGGGGAGAAGTATCATCAGACTTGAGATAAACCCATGGTTTGTAGTAGTGCGTCATACTGAAAGACATAGGGCAAATCCTATGGCTGAACTAAGTTGCACAAGAGCGTAGTGAGCAAGTAAGACAAACAGAGGCAATAAGAGATGAAGTTCTAGGTCTTTTAGACAAAATGAAAACTAACAGATTGCCAGGTCTGGATGGCATTCTCCTGAGAATTCTTAAAGAACTCAGACGTGAAATCTTCTAACAAAAATGTATAACTTTTTCTTCATATCTGAGGACTGGAAAATGGCAAGTGTAACACCAATTTTCAAAAGGGGATGCAGGGAGATGATCCTGGAAACTACAGGCTGGTTAGCTTAATGTCTGTTCCAAGAAAACTGGTAAAAAAAAAAGCATTGTCAAAGATAAAATTGAGGAGTATGTAGAAGAATAAGCCTTGCTGAAGCAGAGCCAGCACGGCTTCTCCAAGGGTAATAATAATAATAATAATAATAATAATAATAATAATAATATTTATTTATATCCTGCCCTCCCCAGCCAAGGCCGGGCTCAGAGCGGCTTACAAGCAATAATAAAAACAAGTTGAATGATTACAACTTAAAAAACAAAATTAAAATACAACATTAAAATATTGAAACATTAAAATATTAAAATGTAGCCTCATCGCAGGAGGAGAAGGAAAAGAAAAAAGAAAGAGAGGGAGGGAATCAAATTGGCTCCAAGCCAAAGGCCAGGCGGAACAACTCTGTCTTACAGGCCCTGCGGAAAGAAATCAGATCCTGCAGGGCCCTGGTCTCATGAGGCAGAGCGTTCCACCAGGCCGGAGCCAGAGTTGAAAAGGCCCTGGTTCTGGTTGAAGCCAATCTAACTTCCTTAGGGCCCGGGACCACTAGGGTGTTGCTATTTATGGACCTTGAGGCTCTCCGTGGGGCATACCGGGAGAGGCAGTCCCGGAAGTACGAGGGTCCTAGGCCGTGAAGGGCTTTAAAGGTCAAAAGCAGCACCTTAAATCTGACCCTGTACTCCACCGGGAGCCAGTGCAGCTTGAAAAGCACTGGGTGAATATGCTCCCATGGCAGAGACCCCGTGAGGCGCCTCGCTGCAGCATTCTGCACCCGCTGGAGTTTCTGGGACAGCTTCAAGGGCAGCCCCGCGTAGAGCGAATTACAGTAGTCAAGCCTGGAGATGACCGTCGCATGGATCACTGTGGCCAGGTCGGGGCGGGAAAGGTAAGGGACCAACTGCTTGATGCGGCGAAGGTGGAAAAATGTCGCCTTGGCTGTTGCTGTAACTTGCGCCTCCATGGAAAGGGAGGCGTCAAGGATTACACCCAAACTCTTAACGGAAGGCAATGGCACTAAGTAATGGGTAAGTTGTATTTCACTAGCCTTTCTTTCGGAATGTCAACAAGCACATAGATAGAGGTGATCTGGTTGACACTTCCAAAAAACATTTGTCTGGATTGACTTTAGAAGCCTGTGCATACTTTAGCATTTCCTAGACCATTCCCATGAGTCAAACACATAGATACAGCAATAAGGATAAATCAAACACAAACAGTCACCGAGTGGTAGAGAAAACAGGCAGCATTTCCCCTCCTTTTTGAGAACATGATTCATAAGGACTTGATTCCTAAGTGTTCGACAGCTAAACAGTCAGCAGCATTGCAGAATTACTTGAAGTAACTCAACCCAGTAACCAAGTGAATCTAGGAAACCAGGAAGCACATGTGATAAACTAATTCAATTGATATATTTTTGTTCTAAGCTTGCAAGGTTTTTCAGTGCCATTTGTCCTCTGAAATGCTTCAGGGTTTTGTTTACAACATCGCTGCCTAACAGTTTTATGCGCTGGCCAAATATTACACATGCTCCCGTTGTCATGTTACATGCAATAAAAGGAAGTCATTCAGGACATTGCAGTAATGAAGTGCTATCAGCCTCATTGTGTTCTCAAACCTGGCCTTATTCACAATTTAAAACAAAAGAGGACTGTTCCTCCTTTTTAAAAAGCAGTGGAGTTCTATACATGCAGGCTAGGATATTAAGTTAAACCACATGTGAAATGCAGCTGTTTCTGTTGAGGTTTTCATCAGGCAGTAGTGGAAAGATTGGTGGGTTTTAATATGTGGTTTCAAGCAGAGCTGATAGAAATGTGTGTGAAATCAATGTGCATCCACAGGGGGCCTTGGGATCCTGCATAAGTATTCTTCCTATTAATATAAATAATGGTAACAATAGAGCTATCTTCTCACAAGCAGCCTTTCATTCCAAGAAACTGAATGAAAGGCAGGAGGGTTCCTGACCACACTTCCCAGTTTTTGTTGTCATTTTTTAAAAAGGAAAGCTTCATGTTACATTGTGTGTGTGTGGGGGGGGGTTAAAGTCAGTCATCTATGGGGGAAGGTAAAGGACATTGGAATGAAATTCCTCTGTAAGAAATAAAAGAGGCTTTCCTAGACAAACTAGTGGAAGTTATCAAGCTGATATTCCAAATTGGATTTGAGTGGCTTTCCCTGCAGACAGACACACACCAAAACCCCTGGAGCCAGTTAACAGGTGTATGTTTTATATGTTGCATTGCATAATCACCAGAATTATATTGATTTATATCCAGTCAAAGATTGACTGGAGAACATGTGTGCAAAAGTAATAGAAACACTGCCGAAATGCTTCTCTTTTTTTTAGAGATATATTGATGACATCGTCCTAATCTAGACCCACTGTAAGAAGGCCCTTGAGAAAAGTCCAGTAGGACGTTAATGATATCCAATCCATTATTAATAGAAGACTAGAACACTCTGTGCAGGAGGTCCACTCTCTGGACACTACAGTACAACTATGTTAGAGGGATATATACCCATAGGGCTAGCTGGTGGACCCATTCTCTGGCAGTGGGTTCTGACAAGATTTATCAGACTACAGTGGTCACCGTAACTGGGTGATTGGCTCTATCTAACCCTTTAATTGCTCACATTGCCCTAGAGTTAAGCTGGGTCAGAGGCATTGTGGGAAAATAAAAGGTGAGTAGACTTGGCCATGTGGCACTGACAAGTGTGCTGGGCCCGATTGTGGGGTTTTTTTTTGGGGGGGTGTATATGTAGGGTAGACATAATAGAATCATAGGCAATGATTGCTGAGACCTGACACCTACCCAAGGGTGCCAGAAGTCAACACCAACCCTGACATATTGTATTGGAAACTAACCAACCACTAGTAGTGATTACATACTTCCAAGTAGTACCCAGAGCACACCAAGCCCTATGATATAATGTTAGAGTTCCTTAACCAAATATCTGCAAGCTGCCTTCTTCCAGATTGACCTGACTGTGTTCTACAATGAACCGATGGGGTCCTCCTGGTTGTCCCACTGCAGTATACACGGGGTAGGGATGTGGGAAAGGGCCTTTTTAGTGGCATCTCCTCGTATGTGGCTCTCCTGAGATGAACTCATCCTTCCATCATTATATATGGTTAAGGGGCACCAGTTTTGGCAGGCATTTGTGGCTCTCCTGAGATGAACTCATCCTTCCATCATTATATATGGTTATATATGGTTAAGGGGCACCAGTTTTGGCAGGCATTTGGCAGAGGAGGGACCTACCGCTAGTGTTGACATTCCATTATTTGCTATTATAAGTTTTATTTGCCACATTATTTTTATGCATTTCATGGATTTATATCTATTGGCTTTATTGTGAACTGCCCGTGGCTCGTGCAAAGGGCAGGATATGAATAATCTAAATAAAATTACAGCTTGAACACCCAGCCCCTCCAAAGAACATTCTCTTTGGGGGGAGGTAACCAATAGAACGAGGACTAGAAAGCTTCATTCAGTTTGCTGTCTGATCCCCATTAAAGTAATATTCCTGGAACCAATATCAGGTAAGGAAGACTTGGTATTTGCACAGCACTCATTCTGTCTGAGTGCTGTTCGTGTTGCAGAGAGGGATGGGGAGAAAAGACTTGTAGTCTTTTCTCGGTACAGATTCCATTCCTCCCCCTCAAAAAATTGAAAAAGAACCCTGTGCAAAACTTCATATAGCTACATTGCAAGGAAGCATATCAAAGAGTCACAGCTGGTTGCCACTCCAGAATGCAATATGGGCATTTAGCTTTGCTTAGCACAGGGTGGTTTCCGTGGAGGGGGGAAAAAGCCACAAGAGAGCAAAGCCACAAACTAATGACAAACAAACATGTTATTTCTTGCTGCCATAACTTTCTCCCCCCTTAACTTGAAAATTCTCCACAGGCTTAATTAACCTCAAGGAGTATCATAAAAACAGAGCTGGACAAAGAACGCCTCGTGAATAATTTATTGGCTAAGTTTTGCTTACTTCCTCTTTACAAAAAAAGCTGCAGAAAATTCTGTGGGATTCAGACCCCCCGCTCCCAAAAATAAAAATATTCTCCTCCCCACCGTAATAAAATAAAAAAAACCCACACCAACCAAACCAAAAAGTGTGGCGTTTTTCGTTTTTCTTTTCTTTTGGTTTTCCCAGGAAGAAAAGTTTTATGTACAATGTATTCATTGCTCAGCCAGTTCCAAAGACTCCCTGTTCAAAATGTGAGCTGATAATTTTATGGTGCCAGACATTCCAGGATAATATGAGAGACCATCAAAGGGATAAAGGTTCGGGTGCCTGGGATACAGGATTTGAGTACCCACCCACAGCTATTGCTACTTTATTCTGCTTTCAGCTTCCCAGCTGAGGTTGTGTAGTTTGAGTCTAGAGAAGGACTGGCAAAATGCAAGCCTGGGGGCCCAAATTCAGCCCTCTCCCTAGCCCATGAGAGTCTATGTGGTAGCCTCCCCAGCTCTACTTCTTAAGTCCAGTGAGTGCTTTTGCCTTGCTGGAATGTGTCCTTGAACTGTGACCATGCCTCTTATTTGTCTGGATGGAAGTTACAACAAATACTAAAACACACCGTTCAATTTGCAATAAAGCAGTCCACTTTAATAGACCCAGTACAATAAAATCTAATAGTCAATAACAAAAAATCAACAACACCCCACACAAACACACATGCACAGCAGCAGCAGCAGCAAAAACCCTTCAACTAAAAGCTGGGGATGTGTGAGGAATGCAATTTCTAATTCCAGTGTGAAATGACCTAATCCGTTCCTTCAGGACTAATGTGCAGATTGGAACTTAATTCTTCCTTTGGCTATTGCAGTTCTTCAAAATTTGCACTACAGTTCTCAGCTTAAAGAAAGTCCCCTTCCAAAATGCTTTATAAAATGCATGTTTTAGGATAAAACATGCGTTCACCTTTCTCCATCTCTCTATAAATATACATAGAGAGACAGCCACTGTGGCATAGTAATGGACTATGAGCTGGGAGGCCAGGGTTTAAATCCTCACTCAGTGACCTTGGACCAGTCACCACCTCTCAGCCTCAGCTACCTCACAGTGCTGATGTAGAGATTAAATGGGGGGTGGGGGGAAACCATTTATGCCACCTTGAGATCCTTGTGGAAAAAAGTGGGATATAAAAGCAATAAAATCATACATACATACATACATACATACATACCTACATAAATGCGCAGCTATCTGTATGCATATATGTACCCAAATAAGCATTTTGTGATGAAATATATAATAAATTACATATTTATATAAATTACAAATTTCAATACAAATTTCAATGTGGCTTTTTAATGGAAAGTTAGATAGATGATAGATAGATGATAGATTAGATAGATAGATAGATAGATAGATAGATAGATAGATAATGATAGATAGATAGATGATAGACACCTGATAGATAGATAGATGATAGATAGACGATAGATAGATAGATGATAGATGGATAGATGATAGAGATAGATAGATAGATGATAGATAGATATACAGCGGTACCTCGGGTTACAAAAACTTCAGGTTACAGACTCTGCTAACCCAGAAGTAGTACCTCAGGTTAAGAACTTTACCTCAGGATGAGAACAGAAATCACGCGCCAGTGGCCCCGTTAGCTAAAGTGGTACCTCAGGTTAAGAACGGATTCAGTTTAAGAATAGACCTCTGGAACAAATCAAGTTCGTAACCAGAGGTACCACTGTAGATAGATAGACAGACAGATTAATGCAGAACCAGGTAGAATTGAATAAACAAATGTGTAACTGACATGATCCATCCATCCCTATTAAATGCAAAAACTGATTACGTTTTCACAACCTTCTTAAAAACTTGAACTGACAGAATCAGGCATTTATCTCTTGGAAAGCAATTCCAAGTTTGGGTTGAATACACCACCATTGCTATTTCAGATTCACAATTATTGGGGTCAGGAGAACCTGACAAACTGGGTTACTGATGTCAACATACCCATATCATGTTTTTATTTTCACAGCTGAAAATGCACAGGCTTTACTAATAACTAATGTTCTTAAACAACCCCTGGTCCTGACCTGCATTGCATCTGCTTTCTTTCTTTTGCACAGAGACTGCTTACAGTAGTATTTTTTCGCTGAGGAGTATGTTGTGGACGATCATCCCTCAGGAGCTATGCTGAGACCATCAAGCCAATCTACCCCCTCCTTTTCTCCCCTCCAGACACACACTTATGACCTAAATAAGATTTGAAGCCTGCTCTCCAGAGGTAAAAAGTGTACCAGATTAACTGAGTGTACTATCCAACCTATTTTTGCTTTAGGCCTGGGTATTTTTACAGAAGGCAAAATTCCCTGTAAAAGCCTCTATTCATCTTTCTAAAAATCTTGCATTACGAAACCTTCAGTCCATTTACCAAGCCTCTCAAATTGTGGAGGCTCTCTCTTCGAAATAAATGTGCAGTCACATTTGTGAGATATATTTCAGCTGGACTTTTATTATGAAAAAAACAGATACTTTTGAATAACTAAAGGGACACTTTCCTGTTTTCTCACTCTGGTGTTGTTTTCAGTGGGCTAAGAGATTTGGGGACTACGGTTTAAAAGCAAGCTTACAGCAGAGCAGATTGGCCAAAAGAATATCAAGAAATCCATTTCAAATATTTTTTGAGGTTATTAACGTGGCGTGTTTAGCTGCTGTTACCCAATGAAAACTCAAATAATCTGCTGCCTTAAATATAACATGATAAGACTTCAACAGGATTTGTTCTTTATATAGGGAACTGTTTTGATTGCTTGAATATCAAACAGGTTCTTAGGTTTCACATCCTTAAGGCACTGGGAAAATGCCGGGGTGTTCCTAAAATGATAAATTGATTTTAAAAAAACAAAACCCTACTAGAAGAAGTCGCTGAGTAAATGGCAAAATGAATTAACTTGCCAAGACATGGCTAACATCATTGAGTTTATATATGTTTCATTAAACGAAGACTTGACAGCTTTATGAGGAAACAGTGGGGTTTGGAGTGTATGAAGATCCTGTAACAGTGCCAAGGCTGATCAGGTCCTGTGCCATGCAGCCTATTTAATAGACAAATATTTGCACAGTGAAAATGTCATTTTAAATGACTGGTTTGATAATCTCTTAAGCTTTTAAATGATCTGCAAAGTCTCGAAATTCCACCCCGGTGTTTCAAATCCACTGGCACATTAGATGATGAAAGTAAACATTTAGTGATGGCCCAAGCTTAGTTCCCAAATTAGGCTTTGCTTTGTAGTCTTCATCTCCCCCTACTATTCTGCTCCCCACCCACTAGTATATCTTCAACTTCCATCATTGCTGGCTTCTTTTTATGCAGTTGTGTATTCTGGGAGCAGTCATGATCGTCTTTGTTATCTGAACCTGCAGCAAGAGAGAGGTTGCTAAAGTTTCCTGTATTGCATTACCCTATGCACATTTGAAAATGTGTGTAGGAAACAGACAAAAACCAGCCAAAGACAAAGGCTTATTCCTCTGCCCTTCAGCACAGTTCAGATCTCTCATTCTTACGTCTAGGGATAGGGGAGAAATCTGTTCCAGTTTGCATTTAAAGGTGATCTTTCCTAATTTGCCCTTTCCAAAACAATTTATGAAACATTTCCAAATACTGCAATGCAGTTCTCCAGCCAAGTAATGTGCACAAAAATCCATATATGAGGGTAAAATGTGCCTTATTCATGAAAATAGCAACCAGACATATTATATTAGGGGAAATTGCTTTGCAAACAAATGGGAATGCTGAGAGAAGGAGGAGGCCGATGTACCAAATGTGGATATGGAAGGGTTGTAGACTCTAGATAGACACACAGAGAGCTGAATGGGGTGAAATGAGACATTCAAAATGTAAAAAAAAGAAAGAAATAAAAAATCCTTTGGAACTTTGTTAACTTGCTTGGAGAGTTAAAGAGGGATGGGGGGGAGGAAAACACAATTAGGGGGGATAACAGATGTCAGGGGTCCCTTTACCTTTAACAGATACTACTTATTCCAAGGTGAAGCTGGTAGAAAATGGCAGAAGGGTATCCTTTGCATCAGGATTGTATGGATTGCTATTTATGCATTTTAAAAGGGTTAGATACCCTGGCTCTTTGAGGATGAGATGCAGCTTGTTGTCAAAAAACATTCAGGCGTGGGAAGCTGAGAGGATGTCACGTGTAGGCTGGACCTTATAGGTCACGTGTAGGCTGGACCTTATACTTTTGTATCCTCCCTGCCTGGGTAAATGCTATAAAGTGGAGAAAATAGCTCTAATCAGGTGTGACCTTCCTTGAAAGCGATACAAAAGTAAGAAAAATAACAGAGGGCAAAGGAAATTAAGAGAGGTTTTGGAGGAAAGTAAAGGCCGTGAGTTGAAGACTGAACCACCATTCCTGTTATATGCTTGGTTACGTGAGGGATTGTTTTCTGCTAAAAGTATCCATATCGCTGGTGGGATTCTCCTTTTCCCACCATGGGCAATGGGTGCCTAGGGCGATTTGTGCAGCGATCTGGGCACATCATTTGGCTCAAGGTTCCTTCATTGCTTTCTGCATGAAGCATCAGAGATGAGGAACCAGAGCCGTCTTTCCCATTGGTGTTAGTGGTTTGTTGCGCCAGGGCGCCGGCCTCTCAAGGGTGCCCTAGTGAGTGGGGGAGCTGCGCCGCTTTGCCGGCAGCCTCCCCTTTCCCTGCATGCCCGCCAGCTGCACCCCACCAACTATATGGCTGGCGGGTGTGCAGCTTCCTTCCCAAGCCTCCACAGGAGGAGAACGATTCCCATAGAGGGATCTGCATCTGCTAAAGATGGCCCTGCTCTTGGTCGTTGTCCTCCTCCTGCTTCCTGGTGAAAGGTGGCATGCAGCTTTCCCAGGCTGCCTTCTCGGGTGCCCCGACATGAGAGAACATGTCTGCCAGCACATTTTCCTGCTTGATTGCCACCACCATGCTGGGGATCGGGGCGGTGGGAAAGGCAGAGGACATTTTCTACTGCCCCCTCCCTTGTTTTGGAGTTACTGGGGTGGCGCCAGAGGGATCTTTGCAGCACGGCGCCAGATATGCTTAAGACGGCCCTGTGGGGAACGAACAGAAAAACAAGGTGCTGGTAAGGGCTGTGTGGAAGGCAGATACAGGTGTGTGGGCTGCCATCTTATGTGTGTATGCTGACTGTGGCAAACCGTTGTGGAATGCGTTGTGCAATGTATTGAATGATCATGGTTCAGCAGTAGAGTATCTGTTTCCAGGTCCAATGCCTGGTTTATCCAGGTTGGGCTGGGAATGTCCACTGTATAAAACCCTGGAGAGTCACTGCCAGTCAGTGTGGACTGGGCCATGCTAGACAGACCAATGTTCTGACTCAGTATAAGGAAACTTTCTATGTTCCAAAGCTTCTTGAACATTAAGTTATGGTGTGATTTTTCAAGCCACCATCTCAGAACTAAGAGGATGTGAGTGCAAAAATAATCAGTAAATTTGAAAAGAGCATGAATGGAAAGAGTAGGCAGGGGGCAACAAATAAGCATTTTTAATTGCTTGGGGAAATCTGTTTTTCTGTAATTACTATACTTGCACTACTGGGAAAACATAATTGCTTCCTGAAAGGGAAATCATATACAGGACAGTAGAGCAAACTTCATATTCATATATGTGAATCTATGCTTTTGTGATACATGAGTCATAATCTCAGCATAACCATACTTCCTGAATGGAATGCGTAGAATTCTTAGTCTATTAGCATGGCCAGTTTTTCTGCTACCACTGAGTCATACATTCACTTCTACCCCTTAAAACAAGTAGCAGTAAGAGTTTGAACCAAAAGCCCTTAAGGCTTCATTATGAAGCACATTAAGTTCCATTGAATTCAGTAAGGCTAGCTTTCTAAAGATTGGTTTTCGGCGGGGTTGGGGGGGGGGAGATTACACACTAAATTTCTGTATCTCCAAATTATAGTAACATTCAGATTCTGTTCCTTTTAGCATGTGTAAATTGATTTTTACTTTGTTCAAGGAAGGTATTGTCAATGCAGACAATGGCAACTGATAAACTCTATTGCATATGTAACGTATTCCATTTCTTCAGAATTAATAAACACCCCTTTTGTATGGACGTGTAGAGAACAGAGACTTTTGAAACAGGTAATTTTACTCAGAATTCCCTGAAATATAATTTCCCTAAAAATTCAGTACATTAGATTAAGCATATATGTATTATACTTTTTGCTATTCTGAACTCTGTATTTTAGTATATGCCAATGATCACAGAAGTGAAACAAAAAGTCTTTCATTGTTTAGATTTAAGATATCTTTTGTTCTGGCAGCCTAGCTTACAATTCAGCAACGGGTAAATGTTTTTGCACCTGAAGACTTGCTCCTTAAAAAGAGAGAACATGAAATAATTTTGTGTATAAAACAAATGAGGAGCAATTTCTGTCAAATGAAATTCCAAATCTCTGTAAGAAAGACTGCAGTTCTTTTTACAAACTTGCAGTACTTTCCTCAAGCACTTTCTAATAATCTAATAATCGCAACTATTCATTTCCTCATACTTAAGCTAGGTTGTATTGGCAAATAAACTGTTTATAATATCTCTGGATTTTTACCAATAGGAACTAGACACAGATCCATCCAAAAGAAAACTTCTGAGGTTCTAAATAAAAGCCCATACACGACACTCAGTCCCACTGTCCAAGTTACATTCTATATTGCTTTAGCAAGAGCAGACAGCAGAACCCATTTGGGGGCTATGCCTATAGAAACAGCTGGGGTTTCCGGGAAAAAGGAATACACTGAACTACCACTCCATTCAGGTCGGTAGTTGTGTTGGTCTGATGCAGTAGATATATACCGTATTTTTTGCTCTATAAGACGCACCAGACCACAAGAATCACCTAGTTTTTGGAGGAGGAAAACAAGAAAAAAAATATTCTGAATCTCAGAAGCCAGCAATCCCTCTTGCTGTTCTGGCTTCTGTGATAGCTGTGCAGCCTGCATTCACTCCATAAGATGCATACACATTTCCCCTTACTTTTTAGGAGGGAAGAAGTGAGCAAAAAATACTGTATATAGACCAGTAGCACTTTAGAGACCAACTAAGTTTGTTCTTAGCATGAGCTTCTTCAAATGTTTTGTGTGCGTGCGAAGAGCAAACTTATTTGGTCTCTAAGGTGCTACTGGATATATATATATATATATATATATATATATATATATATATATATATTTCTACTGCATCAGACCAACACAGCTACCTACCTGAATCTAGAACCATGGAAGGCACCACACTGAGCCACATGAAATGGAAGTCCACCTACCTGAAGAAGTGTGCATGCACATGAAAGCTCATACCAAGAACAAACTTAGTTGCTCTCTAAGGTGCTACTGGACAATATTTCTACCACTCCATTGATGGTCTTAAGCATATCCCTTGGCCTCTTCATTTACCATATTTTTCGTCCCATAGGACGCTCTGTCCCATAGGACGCACCTAGTTTTTTGGGGGGGAAATAGAGGAAAATTTTTTCCTTTATTTCCCCCCCAAAAAACCAGGTTGGGGAAACCGAACCAGGTCGAGGAACAGCGGGATGGCGGCGCGGCGCCTCCTTGCTGTCCCCCGAGCTTGTGGGGCTGGCTTCAGGGCGCAACTCGAGCCGGGCGGCAGGCTGCTATCCGTAGTGTAGGGTGCCCTGCAGGAACTCCCACAGGGCTCCCCACGCTGCGGATGTCTGTCCGGCGTGCGGGGCGCTCTGCCTAGGCTGTGGATGTGTTCCCGAAGCGCTGGGCGCTCTGCTTTCAGGGCGCCCGACGCTCCGGGAAGCAGGCTGCTATCCGCAGCGTAGACAACCCTGCGGGAACTTCCGCAGGGCTGCTTAGGCTGCGGATGTGTTCCTGAAGCCTGGAGAGTGAGAGGGGTCGGTGTGCACCCCTCTCCAAGCTTCAGCAAAAGCCTGCACTCGCCCCATAGGACACACCCAGATTTCCCTTTCATTTTTGGAGGGGGAAAAGTGTGTCCTATAGGGCGAAAAATACGGTATTTCAAAGCAGTGGCATAGCATGGGTTGCCAGCTCCTGGGAGCCCAGGGTGTGGCAAAGATGCCCCCACTAAGTTCGGAGTGGCATTCCATCCACAGTGTGGAAGAGCAATGCGAACATCTCACTGCATGCCTTCATTGTAAAATATAAACCTAATATACTAAGACATCAGGAAAGCTTTTGAGCCGGTGTGGTGTAGTGGTTAGAGTGTCATACTAGGATATGGGAGACCAGGATTCAAATCCCCTCTCAGGAAGGAAGCTCACTGGGTGACCTTGGGCCAGTCACAGTTTAAGCTACTTCACAGAGTTGTTGTGGGGATTAAATTACAAGGGGAAGAACCATATGTGCGACCCTGAGCTCCTTGGAAAAAAGGTAGGATAGAAATGTGTTACATAAATAAATAGCAATAAATTATTGCAGCAGTTTCTTTTAACGCCCCACCCCAAAAACCCAGTGAAAATTTTATCAATATTTCTGATTTCTCATGTAGTTTATTCCTAGCTGAATTTAGAAAACTTTCAGTCACATTACTAATATTCTCATATTTTTTGTAGTATTGTATCTAAGCATCAACAGCTACTGCCTTTTTAAAGGGGGGCGGGATGAAAATTCTAGGTCTCATCCAAAAATGTCAGACATCAGAGAGAGAGAGAGAGAGAGAGAGAGAGAGAGAGAGAGATGTTTTGAGCTACAGTCATACCTCGGGTTGAATACACTTCGGATTGAGCACGTTCGTGTTGCACTCCGCGGCAACCTGGAAGTAATGGAGCGCATTACTTCCGGACTTCACCGCTTGTGCATGCGCAGACGCTCAAAATGACATCACACACATGCTCAGAAGCGACATGCTCATGTGCAGACGTGCCGTTGCTAGATACGTTTGCTTCTGGATGTGAACGGGGCTCCGGAACGGATCCTGTTCGTATCCAGAGGTACCACTGTACTTTCAACTGTTAAGACTCAACATTATGTTGCTGTTTTTTAAAGCAGTATAGCATCTATCATCTCTGAGGACTTCATGATTCATTTCATAAAGTTAGCAATCAAGAATACTTCAGACTTCAGCTACTCATTCAGAGCAAAGTTGATCATAATCAAATTTATCTGATTCAACTCAGCTAAAATGAGATATGAAGTTCTGTCAAGATTTCCAAGCTTTGAAAATGTGGTTTGCTGGTATATCTGACAAGCAGAATGACGAAACAACCAGATAAAATGACCAAATGAAACATTACTGATTTGAATGAAGTCAAATGAAAACATCACAAATTATGATATCTCGTAGTTAGGCCATAAGATGCTTTCTATGCTAAATGAATAAAAGCAATATCCTCAATGGGAATCAAACAAGTCTCAAGTGTATGAACAATATTCCTTATGCACAGGATTGTATATTGGCTCTGGAACTGTATTTTACGTTAAAATAATTTTAAGAAAGCAAATTGCAATCAGACATATTGTTAATGTGAAAAATGGGTGTGAGAGAGCTGTGAAATGCCTGTCCTGCCCTGTTATGTACAGTAAACAGATTTATCAGATTGGCATAAGTTTCTGTGCCTGAGTATAGAGATACAGTTTTGCACAGCAGTGTGCACACTGTTTTCAGGGATAGCCTGAAATACTGGATTGCACCTTTGCATGAATTTTCATCAAGATTTCTGCCAGTCACCCGAAACATTTTCCAGAATCCCATTTAGATTCCATTGTTGTTAGGGTCTTTTGAATTAGAGCCCAAATTATTCTAGATCTTATTGCATAGATCTCTATACAAGCCATTGATTGAAGATGTCACAGGCTTGTTGATGACTCCACCTCAGAAACTGAGGGTAGTTTTCAGAACTTGTTGGAACTACCACCAGATTCCATTAAGTCTTTGTGCTTAGTCATCCTGGAACTTGGCATCATAAGCACCTTTACTTTATAAAGCCTGGACATATCCTCACCAGGCAGAGGTAAAGCATCATAGCATTAGAGCACAAAAGTTTGTCTTGATCAGTGCAGCATCATGTTCTCATAGTGGCCATCTAGATACATATGGGATGCCCACAATCAGGAAATGAACATAACATTTCTATCATTTTAGCATCCCTTCTTGTCTGCTCACATTACATTTGCCAAAGTTTGTGTTCCTTTTCGTTCTCCTCATTTGGACAAGACTTTCATTTTCTGAAGGAAGCTTTATTGTCTCTAAGAGCTTCTTTGTCTCTGCTCACTAACCATGCTGGCATCCTCTTGGTCCTAGTCCATAAGGGCAGTGGCTACTAAAAACGACTTAAACTCCATGTACATATCCACATGCGCCCCATTATATTTTAAACTTAGAGAGGCCCATGAACATACGTTTTACTTCAATGAATTGACTTTTGAACAGCTCTGGAAAGCTTTTACAGAGTTACAATTAAACACAATAAACTCTGCTCATACTCTGCTACACAGAGGCATACCAGTAAATGAACGTGTTTGTATTAGGGGATGCCCTGAATTAGAAGACCTTATGCATTATATCTTACACTGCCCCTTATATAATGAAGCAAGAGAACTGTTTTTGACACTTATAATGACAAGGTCCCCTGGCCAGAATTCTTCTGAAATGATTCTTTATCTCCTTGCAGACATAGATAAGTATGTGACCTGGCGTGTAGCACTTTTTGCAACTGCCGCCAGGAAAATTAGAAAAAATTATATAGCTGAGATAGCTATCAACTGTAAAGGAGATGAATTTATTTGACCCCATCTACACCAAGCTGCATCTTTATCACTAAACCTTGTATATAATTGTCTATTGTATTATTTAACATTACTTTTAATATATTAGTAGACCCGCTGTGATTTTAGCTTATAAATTTTATTGTCTAATGTTTCAATTTGTATATTAAGGAGTTTCTATAGCTTTGTGCAGATTAGATCATGTTTTGACAATACAAATGTTTTAAGTTTTTGTATCAAATTAGTATATATTTTATTGAATTACATTGTATACATTGCAGCAGTCTTTGGCTATAAGCAATAAACTTGACTGACTGACTGGTCCTAGTGGTACTTTTCCCAAGGCTACCTTTTGGGGACTAGTCAACGCAGCTTACACAGCATGAAAACACAGTACCAAAAATACACCAATATAGAAGCAGCATGTGTGTGCATGTGTACATCTTCAAATATATTATTGGGAAGCCATCCCCAAAGTTCTGAGAACATTCTGATTAACTGAATTTTCGGGAGGTAATTTTCTCCAACATCACTTAGGAATGAGTGATTCTGTCCATTTCAGTTTCTATCAGTTTTTTTCCAGGCTTCAGTTCTCCACATTTTAAAAGCATTTAGTAAATTTCTTATTTTTTAAAAGTCCGCATGAAAATATCTCTGCATTTTAGTGGAAATTTCTCCTAATCTACATATTTCCTGTGCGATTGTGCCAAAAATACACATTTTTGAAAAACAATTCTTTGCAACATAGTGCACTGATGTTATTTTTACTAATTTATGCACGCCATCCTATAGTATGTGCATTTGTGTACACATTACTTGGCTGGACAATTGCACTGCAAAATTCGGAGCTGTGTGAATTTTGAAGAATGTCTGTGTTTCAGTTTCTGTATTGTTTTGAAATGTGCAAATTAGGTATACTTGTCTTTAAATGTGAACTGAATCTAATTTCTCCACCACCCTACCCACACTCTTAAAAGTAAATAAAATCCCTGGGACAAATGCTTCCACTGACCACTACTTTTGACTATTTCCTGGGAGTCACTATTTTTCTTTGCTTCTTGATAACAGAACAGAACACTTCAAAATCTTGTTGCGCTTATTACAATTTGCAGGTCCCAATTTCTCTCTTACAGCTTACATCACTGTAAGTGCCTTCTACATTCATTTCTCACTGTCCAACCTCAGGACTCTATTTGTCTTTCAAAAAGCTCTATATATTTTAAGTCTCCAAAGACCAAATAGAATATCTCACCCATGAAGGGTGATTGTGATTCCTTTTCACTTGTTTTTTAAAGCAAAGAAAAACCACCTTTCAGTGTTCACTTTGCCTTAGGGCCTTTTGAGTTATGGATCTTTCAAAGCAGCAAAGAAACGTAGTTCCACCCTTCATGGGTGAAATATCCTGTGCATATTCAGAGTCTCAGGGAGAAAGCCATTATAATAGAATTTAAAGGGATGCCAATATTATGCTCTGGAAACATCAATTACTGTTTATTTTGTTGCCGCCACTGTTCCTTTTCCTTTCAGAATTGTGTTCATAATGCAGTTGACATAGACAATGTGAGTTTCTTCCTTATTCACATAGGCTACCGGATGCGACTGAATCTCAGCTTTATAACTGATATGTAATGTAAAACTAAGATACTGTTTTAGCTGTGGAATTATATTTTATGTATGCATTTATGTATGGGGTTAATTCCTGATTCAGCCAGCTGCTTAACTTGATGAGTAAGATTGACTTTCCCCCCTTCTGTTCCTATTACACAAATGTGCTGTTAACACCATTAACTGGTTGTACATTTCAGTACAGTACAAAAATACCATGAAGCACTGCTTGTATTTTCAGAAAGGTTTTTACATGCAAACTGAATTCATCTGTGGAATAGTTCGGGGGACCCAAACAATGTAGAAGTGTCCAGTTTTGCCTCTTTCTAACAGGCACTCTGAACTGTCACCATGAAAACAGGAATCTAAATGGCCCTCCACTAGTAAGCATAAACCTGACATTTCAGAGCAGCAGATGGTAGATCCACAAGTTTATCGCAGGTGCTTATAATGTGAAAATTCCAGATCTGCCTTCATGCATTAATAAGCTTTGAATCATTTCACAGGCTGATGAGCATTTTAGGAAAATGTGTACATTTCTAACAGGAACACGTTGCCTGACAAAATCATTATATATCATTCAAATTTACTGACCGATAGAAGCAAGTGTGCTATATTTGCTTGTATTTTTGTAGTTCATTTGTTTTTTTCTAATAAACTCACAAAACACAGGGGATTACATTTAACACTACTGTGATTGCAAAGGAATTATCACTCCTCTCCATCTCACTACGATTCTCTTCTCAGGGTCTCCAGAAAAGTGTCTGCTAAGAGTCAGAGGACCAGGAACATGGGGGAGGAGAGGAGAAAAATAGAACCTTCTGCAACTTGTAGTTCCAGGGGCAGAGCATACATGGTACTCAGGGATGACACCAGCATGTTATGGGTTTATAGGAGGGTTGACAACATGTCTCCAGAATCTCAGAACTGAGCTTGTTGGAAAAGGAAATGGAACCTGGCAATATAAAACTGACCTTAAGCCTTTCCTTCTAACACACCTCTGGTGCAGGGTTACTAATTTCAGAATCAAAAATATATTTATAATCCCTATTTTTGTGAGCCCCCTCCACCACTATCTCTCGTGGAAGACTCAATCTAATGGTGCTGAGTTTAAGATGTTTATCATTAATTTTGATATCCTCTTTTTTCAGGAGACTTGGGAAACACAACTCAGTTCCTGATTAGGGAATAGCCTGGTCACGTCCATGTGGCTTGCTACTTAGTAATTATGCTTAGGATTCTGCTGTTAGTCTCCTATCAAATAAAGAACTTGAGACATAAGCTTCCATAGGAAATGGACCAGTATTGAAACTCTGTCCATCTGGACTCAGCTTCAGGTTCTTACTTTGATCTCTTTTATTATTCCAGAAATCAGGAAGGCTTTTACTATTGCTCTTTCATGGGAAACTATCAGGGCCGGCCCATCAATGAGGCATACTGAGGCAGTTGCCTCAGGCAGCAGAATCCAAGGGGTGCCTTCCTTGATGCTTCTCTGCTGCCACTGGAAAAGTGAGGAGAAGCAGCTGTGGCTGCTTTTGGGTTTGGGTAAGATCTCATGGGGCTCTTGTAAGATCTCACCAGAACCAGAAAACCACAGCTGTGTGATCCCAGTAACAAAGACTTTGGCAGGGGGGGGCAAGGCACATGGCACATGTGCAGGGCAGCACTTTCCTCAGGAGGCAAAATGAGACAGGCCACTCAGATTAATAGGCCAGAGGTAGCCAACACGGGTGGCGCTGGGACACGGGTGGCGCTGTGGGTTAAACCACAGAGCCTAGGACTTGCCGATCAGAAGGTTGGCAGTTCAAATCCCCACAATGGGGTGAGCTCCCGTTGCTCGATCCCAGCTCCTGCTAACCTAGCAGTTCAAAAGCATGTCAAAGTGCAAGTAGATAAATAGGTACCACTCTGGCAGGAAGGTAAACGGCGTTTCCGTGCGCTGCTCTGGTTCACCAGAAGCGGCTTAGTCATGCTGGCCACATGACCTGGAAGCTGTACGCCGGGTCCCTCGGCCAGTAAAGCAAGATGAGCGCCGCAACCCCAGAGTCGTTCGTGACTGGACTTAACTCTCAGGGGTCCTTTACCTTTACCTAGCCAACATGACGTTATTGGACTACAACACTTATAACCAACATGACAAATAGTCAGGCATTATGGGAATTGTAGTCCAGAAATATCTGGAAGGCATTGCATTGCCTACCCCTGCAAATAAACAGAACATCAGAATTTAAGACATTGTCTGTTAAGACAATGATTATTTGGAATAGGAGATAATGTGTGTGCTTTCCCTTGGTGTGTTCAGGCCTGCTAACCTCTTATTAGGAGCAGGAATGGCATGGAAACAGGGGACTTAGTCAGAGAAGCAGTCGAATGCAGTGTTTGATTATCAGCTTGAAAAGGTGGCGAACTCAGTAGGACTTCCAGCTCCCTGCCTAAGCAAGAAGTTGTCAAACACATTACACTTCATTTTCTCCTTGAAATGCTTGTTAGCTCTTTCATATTCAGTGAGTTTCAGCCAGAGATGGCACTAGGGGATAACACTAAATGAAGTAATAAAATAAATACATAACAGCTCCACCTTTCAGTGGCTTTATTCCTCTTTTGAATCAGCAGGTTGTTTTTTTAAAAAATAAATAAATATGTAATTAATTGTCTCAAAATCAAAACTGATATTTGGAAATGAGAACTTCAAGCATATGAATAATATCCTACTCAACATATTTAAGAAAATATGGCTAATTATTAACCCTGTTAATCACATGCATTGAAACAACTTCCATGATTTGATAGCGTGTATGTATTAGCTCACTGATGGCAGTTGTCCACTATTTAATAACTCCAACAAGTCTGTGCTGGCTAACTGAGGTTCTGAATAGAAGACCCACTGAAGACTTCTTCATCCTTTGACCAGAAGCCCAGGAAAGAGATCATGAGCCCACATTTCACAAATTCTAGCTGTAGATCATCTTCCACACTGGTTGTTCCAGGGTATCCCTCACAAGGTGCTGCCTCTGGTATCTGCATGTATTAAGTTCCATGGCGAGGTCCTACATTGAGTACGTCCAAGTCCTAATCTGTCTCTAGGGGTGGATCCTTCTGGCAAGTACAGATGAAGACTATCCTCACTGCCCAGCCATACTAATCTCCTAACTAAGAAAAAACCATGGTCCTGTGGTACTACACCATGGTTCAGGTTAGTGACTTCAGGTCAGTCTAGATTGAGAACGGATGCATATATTACTTTGGTAGTGTTACAGCAGTCACAAAACAATTCCCCAGTGGAATTCCACCAGTGCAAAGGCAGTGTGTGAAAAGATCTCCTAATAGTGATATACATTCTTCCCATGCCAGGATCTCCTCACTATATGATACAGTTCACCAATGCATACATTTACCTAACAGAGGTGCCATTTTCAACACCAAAGTAATGTATGAATTTGGCTTAAGCTGGCATTAGATGCTAGAATTATTAATTTTTATTTGCTGTGCATGTCCTCTGACTTATGCCATATACACAAGCTTCCCCTCCTCCTTATTGGAGATATGGGCTGTCCATAAAGCAGCTGTTTAAGCCAGATGCCTTGGTTAGCAGATTACTGCAATGTGCTATGTATCAAACTGTGCCTATGACCAGCCACCTGGAATAGGGCAGTGATGTGCAGCACACAGCAGCTTGCTGATTAAATTGGCATGTAGTATTGAAAGCACATGTTCACAGAACTCTGTGATTCATTTCTACACCCAAATTAATAAGCTTACCAGATCACAATACTTAGATATAAGCCTCGTTAAGTGGCATTTTTAGAAGAAGGAAAAGGAGAAAGAGATAAAAGAAGGAAAATGTAAGTTTCAGTGCGTTCCAGAACCTGTCTACAACAGTTAGGAAACTGTAGATGTCCATATCTCATTGTAAGTTCCTTTTAATATCCCTAATTATCTGAGGAATAAAGGGACTGAGTGCAAGCCAGTTCTAATAGTTGCTTTTCGTATACACCTGCTCTAATAAATTGTTGTTGTTTAGTCGTGTCCGACTCTTCATGACCCCATGGCCAGAGCACGCCAGGCACTTCTGTCTTCCACTGCCTCGTGCAGTTTGGTCAAACTCATGCTGGTAGCTTCGAGAACACTATCCAACCATCTCGTCCTCTGTCGTCCCCTTCTCCTTGTGCCCTCCATCTTTCCCAACATCAGGGTCTTTTCCAGGGAGTCTTCTCTTCTCATGAGGTGGCCAAAGTATTGGAGCCTCAGCTTCACGATCTGTCCTTCCAGTGAGCACTCAGGCCTGATTTCCTTAAGAATGGATAGGTTGGTTCTTCTTGCAGTCCATGGGACTCTCAAGAGTCTCCTCCAGCACCATAACTCAAAAGCATCAATTCTTCGGCGATCAGCCTTCTTTATGGTCCAGCTCTCACTTCCATACATCACTACTGGAAAAACCATAGCGTTTACTATACGGACCTTTGTTGGCAAGGTGATGTCTCTGCTTTTCAGTTCCTTTTAATACCCCTAATTATCTGATGAATAAAGGGACTGAGTGCAAGCCAGTTCTAATAGTTTTTCATATATACCTGCCCTAATAAATAGTTCAAGCATAATCGATGCATGTGAGCTGGTTTCTACTACAGTAACTTTTGGGGAAGCATAAGAATATCCCTTTTACTGATGAAAGCTGGATTCCAATAACATCTAGAGGGCAGCAGGTTGACTACCCCTGCTGCATTAATCTGTTTAAAAACATTAAAGAATTGTGGCGATATATGTTTAGAAGCTCCCACAGTTATATTGACAGCAGCAATTCTGACAAAGACAAGAAATTACAGGAATGGCAATGGCTTAGATTGGATGGGGGAAGTCATTGCAAAGAGATATTTCAGTGGAGCTGAAAAGGCAACCCGCCCCCCCCCCCCGCAATGTACAGCCATAACATAGTCTAAAAATGTGCAGTGTATAAAAGGGATTTCTGAACTCATTGCATGGGAAAGATATGAAGGAGAAGAGAAACCAGCAAATGAACAGTTTCTCAGTGGCGACGCATGGAAAATGTGTTAGTTTAACACATCTCCTTTGCTCCCCTTCCTTTCTTCATTATTTGTTTAAGGAAATGTCACTGTATGGTAAAGTGGGATTTACACAATCTTTTTTCCTTCTTCTTCTTTTTTCAATCCACATCTGACATGTGCTAATGGCGCAGTTTAAATCATTATTGCATGTAATATTTTCCAAGTGAGCCGATTCCATTTACCAAACCACAGCAAATATATGCTAATAATGTTAAGAGCCTGACGTCAACCTGCAAAAAGGATATTCAAAGCCGAGCAGCAAACTGAGCTTTTACTGCAATGTAGGTCACTTCATCTTTTTGCTGGATGAGAGGACTTGCTTGATGGACTTAAAGCCCCAAAACGTCACTTACCATGAACTGAAGCTGGAACCATTTACGCCAGTGACGGGATTTTCCACGCAAAAGAAGTCATCTAAGTGCAACAGAAGAAAAGTGTTTCCAAAGTAAATCAAAAAACCAGCTTCTTGATGAATTCACCCTTTTGTGTCTTGTTTTCCATTAGCTGGGGATGAGGTCTTACTTGTATTAGCCTGGCATGGTGCCCCTTATGCCACCTTTTATAGTTATTGCATTGTAGTTCATTCAGCCTTTGTTTAGTGTAACAGATGGAACATTCCACCATAAATGTTTGCATATTTCATGCCATAATATTTCCCAAATATATAGGCTTACGAGTCATATTTCTATTAATAACATCTTGCAAGCACTGGTTTTATATGAGGCGTGGAGTACAGAGTATTTGAAAGGGGGTTACAATTGTTGTAGGGCTTGCTCCATAAAACAGCACTGAACTGTTTCTTCGGTAGAAGAAGAAAAAACCCTGTTTTGAAAACTTGCATAATTTATTGTTGCTTCTGCAACTGACCATATGCTGTATCTAAATCTGGGGCATACTACATATTATGTAACACAGTTTGAAGAAGGCTTTGGGAAGGGTTCGTTTTGGGAGAATGCTGTATACATCCATGAGGCCTTATGCACATACTTTAGAGTGTTTCCTTATATTATTAATATATGTGAATATCATTCATCTATGGTATTGGATGTGCTTTGTGGGAATTAGATACATGGAGGCCAATGATGGCAGTAAAAATGGATCTTTTCATTGCAGTGTGTGTGTTTAGGGTTGGGGTTAAGGTTTCTAGTACAACAGAAGCCCAGAGCAGTGGCGTAGCGTGGGTTGTCAGCACCCGGGGCAAGGCAAGTAATTTGCGCCCCCTAACCCGTGGATTTGCGCCCCCTAACCCGTGGATTTGCGCCCCCTAACCCGTGGATTTGCCCTAACCCCAGATGTTGCGCCCGGTGCGGCTGGCCCCCCTGCACCCCCCACGCTACGCCACTGGCCCAGAGTGAAAGGAGACAGACCCCGCCATAGGAGGGGAGAGGGATCTGCCACTTCTAGCTTCCTCGGACATGAAGAATGAAGAAGGCAAAGGCCAATGAAGCAGTGGCAGACTTGGGGCTTTCCATTATCAGTGGTGCCCTGTGTGACCCCATAATTCCGCATCCCCTGGCTCTTTCCTTCTGCTCCAAGTCATTGTTGGGCCACCCCCTGCAGTGCTCTCTTAGCTTGGCACCCAATGTGGGTGAACCATTCATGCTCCACTAAATCTGCCTCTTAAGGAAGCTGCCAAAACAGGTTGAGTTATGGATAGGAACCATTGTGATCATATACCCTGGCCTAGCCGCACCCCTTTTGCTGGTGGTAGCAATAATCTAGTGACTCATGCATGAGAATTTTAGTTTCTCTCTGTATCTCATTCTTCCAGTTTTAAGTTCAGTTCTCCACATCAGTTTGTGATTTATTTATTTTTAAAGTCATTCCTAAAGGCCGATCCAGTGTTTTGGGTTTAACCTATAAAGTTTTAAGCAACTTTGGGACCTGAATACCTACAGGAATGATGGCTAAACTTGGCCCTCCAGCTGTTTTGGGACTACAGTTCCCATCATCCCTGACCACTAGCTAGGGATGATGGAAGTTGTAGTCCCAAAACAGTTGGAGGGCCAAGTTTGGCCATCACTAACCTACAGGAAAGCCTCTGTGCCCTGTCTGAGTTTGGCCTTCCTGGTTTTGCCACAGTGTTGGTTAGTGCCAATGAGGGGGTAGGGTCTTCTCTGTAGTGGCCCCCTCGTTATGGAATTGCCTGCCTCCTGAGCTCCGGCAAATAGCAATGCTGGTGATATTTCAGCCTTGTTTATCAATCAATAAATTGTACTGTTTGTAGCCAATGGTCATTACAATACAATATGAAACAAGCCTTTAATATAATTAATGGGAAACTGCAATTTATTTATTGTATTGTTATTTTAATGGTGTAGTGTTTCACTGCTTTAATGTGAACATTTCCTTGAGCTGGGCTGTAATTGGTGTTTTTTAAGAAATATTTTTGTAAGTATACATATAAATAAATAGGCATTTCAGAACTAGGGACTAATACTAGAAGGAAAATGGAATAATTAATTCTATTTTTAAGAAACATGCTTTAAAATCTGATTAAATTGCTGATCTACCAAACCTTCAGGGGTGGGAAATTAGCAAGGTGAATATTATATTACAGGACTCCCTGCTGAATTTCATTATATGGAATCAGAGTTCCCATTACCAGCCATTGCAACTTTCAAACCTTTCTCAAAGTATTCTAATTAGAAATCAATAGTTTTAAATGAGGCAAATTTTGAATTATGTCACCTTTCTCTTTGGTTTAACTGCTGCTGTGAACAATTCACTTCCCCCGATTTTAGCCTTCTTTCTACCTTTAATCACCGTTTACAGTAAATTTGGATTTAGAGTTAGATTCAAGAAATATTGTTTCTGGAGTAGCATTTGTGCCTATTCCTAGAGTAAAATTTAAGCAACCAGATAAGCCAGAATTCTTAAATTTGGGCTGTGCAGATAATTAATGACATGGCATTGTAGGTCCTTGATTAGAAAAGGAGAATAATGACTAAACAAATCATTAGGTCTTTAAATCACTTGGTAAGAAAATTGGGAACTCTTTAGGAAAGAGACCCATAATATAGAGATAAGGGCTGGAAATGAGTGGTTTTCTTTTAAATAGCAAGATTCATAGGCTTTCTACATTAATTATCTCTTAATAAATCTCACCATGTAATTGCATACATAAACACATAATATGTTGTTCAGCTTTCACTTCCAGTGAAAATGTGTTTGCCCACTCACTAAGGGTGCGAATGTGTTTCTCATTCATTTGGAAATAATTGCATTGAGAATGATTTGGTACACTTTTTATCGCTCTCATTCACACTAATTTGTTCTTCATACAATTCAGGCCTGGAAGGGGCATACATTTGTCCCACAACAGAGACAGCAGAGCTGTTCTTGGTGGCTGCTCTGGGAAGTCAGGTCCTCCATCAAGGAGGGCATGTGTTGCAGTGAGATCACCAGAAACTGTCTCCCTGTTGTGGGGCGGGACCGTTTGGATAGCCACAATGCCCCATTGGTTGCCCCTCTGTTGCTGGGGCAAAAATTTGGTCAGTTGGGTTGGCTATTGGCTGCTGAGGGGCTACTTAAGCTACTGTACGTCGCTGGAGAGCTTCACTTCCTTGCGACGTACAGCGCATCACCCGCCCTCCTCTCCCTATATTTAGGGTTGTTCTTATGGCCTTGCTATGCCTGTCTAGGGATCGTCTGTTTTAGAGCAAGAGCCCAATAGGAATTTTGCCATTTGGCTGATTGGCTAGTGCCACTTGGTTTTTGCCTGCCGTGTAACAAATCGTCACAACTTTGTAAGGTTGGCGGTTAGGCATTTGGTTTAATGTTTTGGGGAGGGGACGTGGTTGGCTGTGCCTGCCCCTCTATTGCTGCTGCTAGGGAATTCTGTTAAAGCGATCCAGGGGCTCGCCTTGCTTTTGTATGAAACCTGTCAAGGGGCTAGGGCCCCACCAGAGCCCCTGGGAGCATCTGGGGTGAACTGTGAGATCGAAGGAGTTCTCGCTCCCCCAGGTTGCTTTCCCTTACTGACATATGGTGGTGCCCAGTGTCAGTCCTGTTCCTGCCACTGTGCAGATTCAGGTAGTCTGGAACCAATGCCTAAGCAACCACTCACATGCTGTAATCAGTAAAGTTGTGGCCAAAATTTAATGCCAAAAACCTTAAACTCAAATCTGTGTCTATTGTGTCTTCATTTGGGGGTGGTTTTGGGGGTCTTCACACACAACCTCAAAATGTCCCATAAGTGTGCCTCATCTGAGAGAAGTTCAAAGGGTAGCAATGAGAGTCAAAGCTGATAATAGAATTATAGAATTGCAGAGTTGGAAGGGATCCAGTGGATTATCTAGTCCAACCCCCTGCAGCTGTCCCATACGGGGATTGAACCTGCAATCTTGATCTGATCAGATTTTGTTGGAAACCCATACTTAATATATAATTTTGGAAGCTACAGGGCTAAAACAGAGCTATCCACAATGAACACAGACTTGATAAGTAAGTACTGTAAATTAAAATCTGACTTTCATTACTTTATTTAAAAAAATCATATTCATTTCTCATTGTTAAGTCTACTCATATTGTGCAAATGATTGGAGATCTAAACAGTTTCTATGATTTATTTTTGTAAGACCGTGCAATTTATCTTTAATATAATTATGTGATTTACTGTATTAATGCCAGCTGCCAGTTTTGGTTCTGGTCCTATGATACAGCTGAATGAGTACTATATTTTCTCTTTGAACCACAGTGCTAATTTGAAAACTCTAGAATAAACTAGAATATCCCATCTTCCAGCACTATTTTAGTTGCTCATCATTTGTAAATGTCTTAAAGACATATTTACATGACTTGGTGTGGTTAATAAAGCTAGCCTTAATCATGGGTCATTTAGTATCTCTCAGATAAATTTGCAGAAAAGGACCTCTGCTATCTTAGCTACCTAGAAAGTCATAAAATAGAAAAGTAGCAAAACCCAGGTGTCATTCATTCATTCATTTATTCAATCAATCAATCAATCAATCAATCAATCAATCTACATCTCATCATCTGCATTATTATTTTTTGACAACAATTAAACACAACAATCATATTTTATAAAATGAGTTAAGAACATAAAAAGAGCCTGCTGGATCAGACCGATGGCCCATTGAGTGCAGCATCCTGTTCTCACAACAGCCACCCGGATGACTGTGGGAAACTTGCAAACAGGATCAAAGCATAAGAGCACTCTGTTTTCCTGGTTTCTACAAACTGGCATTCCGAAGCATTGCTCCCTCTGATTGTGGAAGCAGAGCATAGCCTTTGTGGCTAGTAGCCACTGATTTCTCGATCGTTATTTCTGGATCAGTCACCTCATTGAGAGATTCGGCTTGTGGTGGTGGTCTGGGCATTGCAAAAGTTTCTATTGTTTGTCATTCTCCTAGAGAGAGCTGCATGCTCAGGAGTCCTGTGACCCTCTAAATATTGTTGGACAGCAGCACCCACCCTCCTTAGCTCCTTGTGCTGGCTGGGACCGATGGGAAGTGGATGATTAAAGTGTTCCAACATTTCTATTGGTAAAAAAGTCATATAGAGAAAAAGAAGAGCTATAGAAATCAAAAGTAAAATTATGCTTGCTCTGGTGAAAAAAGTAAGGAATGTAGAGAACATCCTTAGCTTTCTCCTGTTGCACAACCAGTGTTGTGGTTTAGGCTGCAGGCTTTAAAATAAGACTAAGCACAGTGTTGATGCTATTTTTTAAAGTTTGCATCAGAATTCATGTGAATCATAAATCTGGACTATCTGCCTGCAAAAAAACCCACCTTATTAAATCATGAGCCTGCTTTCTTCTTCTTTTTTTACTAACTGAAGTTATTCCAGGGGGCATAGTAGAAGTTCGAGCTTCTGGCAATAATATATAAATTAGACCACTCTTATGTAAAAGTAGAAGTCTTAGTCTCAGAACCACCACCCCCACACAACTTTTCTCTTGAAAATCTAAGGTGTCCTTGCTTGGGATTACATAAAATAAAAAGGAAATTTAGTTTTATCTAGGGGGTTACAAGTAAGAAAATAGCATAATAACCCAAGGTCTGTTCCAATCAGATTGAAGTTTGATGAGAGAGATTGTTTTCTTCTAAATTCACCAAGTGTGGTATTAAAAGAAAGACACAAAAGCTATTTTACACAACAAATTAAATATAGAGAAATAGACTTTGCCCATATAATAATTTCAGTAAGTTGGCTCAAGTTCAAATCTATGATTCTATGATGAATTATTTCTGAGTTTATAATGAATTGTTTGTGATGAACTATTGGGGAGGTAGGGATGTGTGTCGTGCTGTGGGTTAAACCACAGAGTCTAGGACTTGTTGATCAGAAGGTCAGCGGTTCGAATCCCTGCAATGGGGTGAGCTCCCATTGCTCTGTCCCAGCTCCTGCCAACCTAGCAGTTCAAAAGCATGTCAAAGTGCAAGTAGATAAATAGGTACTGCTCTGACATTTTCTTTGATTTAGCACTAAAGAGTGGTTTTCCCTGTGGAAGGAGTGGGGCAGTGGGAAAACTGCTTAACCCCCTGGTTTCTAGGCATGGGACAAGCAGAAGTGAGGACAAGCCCAACTGTCTGGACATTTACTAAAACATTGAGCCATTACATCATTCCTTGCCTGCAGTCTTTGTTGCTGAGATTACATGATGTATTTCCTCCCCGAGACAATCTGCCTGCAAGGCCTTCTCTCTCTGTGTGAGCTAATATCATTCACGTTTGGGTTTTAATCATCTGATGTACATGTTACAAAGAAATATGGAACTATTGTAAGATTAATGAGCTAAAACAATCAGATTTTCATTCCGAAACTGATCTTAGGGCACTGAATGCAACAGAACACAGCACTTCGCTTTCCCTGCCCCTTCTTCAACACCTTGCTTTCTTTGTACAATACATTTTGTGACTGAAAGTTTTTCATCTTCATCAGAAAGAAATGTGTTAAAGCTATTAAACCAGCAAAGAACAAATATGCCCTCTCCGCCCCCCAACCCACCCACCCAAACCTCTCTCCACAACTCCCCAGCAGCAAAAGGCAAGCAGAATTCATGAGATGTTCTTTTCAGGAAAGACTAATCTATTTTCCAGTTCCAACAAATTTTAACCACATTTGAACAGTAAAGATCACATTTCTGTGCTGTAGGTAGATGGCTCCAGCTGTATTCATATGATGCTTTGTATATGTCTACAACGGTCCTTTAACAGGAGCTCTGAGCCAGCTCTGAAATACAATAGCACTCAGGTCCAGCCTTTTATGTTTGTTTACTTATTTTTACGAGCCTTCCCTAGTTATTTGATTCACAGAGCTGAGGTTTAACAGAAGACAGCCAGAGAAATTCATATAACTGCTCTGAGGGGATGCCTGCTATTGTGACCTTGGGCCACCACAATATTTGTGCTTTTGAAGTGAACCTAAAATCTGTCATTTTACCACCCAGCTGTTAAAAGGCAGAGGGCTGGATCCTCACCCAAGAGGCTCTGCTTTGCTCCATTGCCTTTAATGATACTACGGTGTTGCGTGTGAGAGCCAAAGGCTTTGCCAAAGCCCATAGTTATCCTGTCCTTTCTATATTTGGCATGGGATGCACCGCAGATGTGATCAGATACAAAATCAGTCCACCAAAGGATGTCCGCAAGACAGCTCTGAAATGTGAGTTGAAATTTGGCTACAACCACTGAAAATATTGAACACAGCTAACACTAAGCTCTTGGTCCGAAGGAATAGGACAGCATATAAACCGTGTTGAACAAAATTGGACTCAAGTTAATCTAGATTTGACTATTTTGTGCCATTAGGTTCAATGGGACTTGAGTACAATTAACTTTTTTCTGTAGATGAGCATGTCAGCAGACCAGTGAGTATTAATTTTCTACAGCAATCAAAAATACTTTGGGCCAAAGCAAAAACAATTACAATACCCAGAATATAAATATTGCACTTCAGAATATAACATAACTACATCAATGAAGATATCAAAACAAAAAAACTAAATAATATAAATCAGAAGACAAAATATGGGGAGATCAAAAATGGTTTCAACTGTTCAGTCTTTTTCAATTGTGTATTTTTTAAAATAAATCTCTATTAGAGAGGATATTCACTCTCCAGTTCTTTTCCAAGTTGCTTAAAACGTATTTGTTTACACAAGCCTACCCAGATATGTAGAAGTCAAATGTGTTTTGCCTTGTTTTAGCTGCTGTTGATTTTTATAATCTTTTCAGTGTTCTTAAATACCTGTTTTATTGATAATTTCAATGTATTGTTTTATATTTTTGTCGACTATTTAGAGGTTTGCTCCCGATCAAGTGTTATATAACTTTTGCTAAATAAATAAATGTGTGGCTTTTGTAGGGATTTGAAGGAAGGAGGTTCTAAGGGCATGGGGGCCGCATGGGAGAAAGGGTGCAGTCCTTTGAAGAGACAGAAGATATTTGAATAAGAGCAGACAGGGAAGTCAGGAAAATGAAGATCAAAGGCCAGGTTTGTATTCTTTACTTACAGCATTTGTGTGCCATCTAATAACAATGTTGTGTTATGTGTGGTGCAGCAGTAAATTCTGAAGTGCAGGCATTCATCAGGAGAGCTGCTATAGCCACACCCTAAGAAGAGCCTAAGGACGCGGGTGGCGCTGTGGGTTAAACAATGGCCAATAGATCATTCTTCTTAACCCCCCCCCACAAAACAGCTTTTGCTGTCTGTTCACCTTGCTTGAGCAAAATGAGCTTAATTTTGGATTAACATTCCTCTAACCCCTTAACTAAAGGGACGCGGATGGCGCTGTGGGTTAAACCACCGAGCCTAGGACTTGCTGATCAGAAGGTTGGTGGTTCGAATCCCTGCAACAGGGTGAGCGCCCGTTGCTTGGTCCCTGCTCCTGCCAACCTAGCAGTTCGAAAGCACGTCAAAGTCCAAATAGATAAATAGGTACCGCTCCGGCGGGAAGGTAAACAGCATTTCAGTGCGCTGCTCTGGTTCGCCAGAAGCGGTTTAGTCATGCTGGCCACATGACCTGGAAACTGTACACTGGCTCCCTCGGCCAATAAAGCGAGATGAGTGCCGCAACCCCAGAGTCATCCGCGACTGGACCTAATGGTCAGGGGTCCCTTTACCTTTAAGAAGAGTCCATATATATGCTGGTCTGTGTGGGAGGTATGTAGCGGGCAGGAAAGTTTTGCACTTTTGCTGTGCCAGCTTCAGATTTGGTTGTTTACCTCAATTTGTCAGTAGTTGTACTGGCTTAGGTCTATCCTCTCCCCAGCTCCAAAATGCCCCATTTTGTGGGTTATGCATTGGCTACAACCTGAGGTGTCAGGGTGCTGTCGGCAGCTTCTGGCTCAGGAAAGCAGAGAGACAGAGAAACAGTGAGCTTTTCAGTTCTGTTTTATTAATACCAAGACAATCCAAGAAGCAGTGCTCAGTATCTAACGTTGCTCTGAGTGAAGCTCCACCCCCTCTTCTCTGTTACTTAGCCTGGTTTGGGGGGAGGGTACAGGTTCTGGGATACTCTCCAGCGATAGAGTATCATTCAACTGCTGTTAAGGCTCTGCCTGCTGAAGGCTATCTAGTTACTGTTCCTCATCTCCCATTATTTCCCAACTTCTGCCTTCATATTCTTCTGGGGTGTGCCCTGTGTTGAACCACTCCTGTAGGTCTATGCCATCTGCCCCTTTCTCCTCTCTGGAAGACTCCTGGGGAGGTGGTCTCCACCATTCCTCCTCATCTACCCTGACATGAGGTAGCTTCTGCTTGCTTTTTCCAATTGGGTGCAAATGGGGCCTTGGGTGGCAATAGATTGCCCCCTGCAGCCTACAAAGCCTGGCTCAGCTGAGCAGAGGGACCCCTCTCCACCATAGATGATATGGGGTTTGGATTGCTCTGTTTAATAATTTTAAGATAACTGGGTACAGAATAACTTGAGCTTTAAGCTGTTCATCCATCTACTGTATGTGCTAAAAGATCTACATGAGTGCTGAGCCTTGCTTTTGTTATCATGAATGAGAGAAATCCTCTCTGACTAATTTCTGGAAGACTTATAAGAATATGGAATCCAAGCAGTTGCTCTGCAGGATAGCAATAATTAAAAGGTTCATTCTCAGCATCTTCCTACATCAATCAAAATACAATCAACAAAAAACCTCACGACCTAGTGTTTAACATAGTGTGGATCAAAGAACTTCTGCCTACTGTAGTAAGTTGGGCTTTCCTCCTGCACCTCAAGACCAATTCAGGACTTCTGGTTTGTGACATGCGAGCCTTATAGCTTGTCCACATGCACTCTGAGTAATGGCTTTCCTATTTATTCCAGGGCTGCGAAATGCGACAGCTGCCTAGCTATTAATTTGTTAAGAAAGGATTTTTAGTGTTCCTCTTGTGTCTCAGACCATCTGTTTTTCTTTTGCTGCTCATGCCTTCAGACATTGCAACTCACAGCTTTTCCCACTGTCATCTCAAATCATACTTCTGATCTCTATTCCTATCTGCTGGCTTCATGCCTGTCTCCAAATGTTCTGCATTCTTGCTAATTCCTGCCTCCACCTTGTCTTTCCGTTTCATTGCTATCTGTCTATCTATCTATCTAATCTATAAAATCTGTACGTATGAGATTGCAATATATCCATATCTATATCTATATCTATATCTATATCATCTATATCTATATCTATATCTATATCTATATAATGCTACCCACCATCTGAACATATTTCTAACGTAACTGATTAAGCAATGCTTTCCCCCCTAGGAAAATAGGTGCATGGAATAAGTGCCACACTTTTTATCACCAAAAAAATAGGTGCTGGTACTGTGTATCCCCTAAAAGACTTTGCTTACGGCTGAGTAACATACATAACGAAATGGCTGTTTTATATCCTGCATTGTGGAATGTGGGCTGAGCTTCTTGGTACACACCTCCCCCCTCCCCCAATATATCACTGTAAAACATGTAAACATCTGAGAGGATGCAGTGAGCAAGCACATGCAAAAAGCTTACTATGTGAAGCTTCCCCTGCAGATTTAAAGGGGATGATCATATGCAGGAAATGGCCCTCACTGACCACATATGTGTATAACTCTGTCCCTTAAAGCCCTAAAAGTTTTGGGACCAGAGAATATCTGAGAAATGGCCTGTTTCCAGATGAAGCTGCCTGGTCATTAAGAGCAACAGTTGACTCCCAACTGTGTCTCAATACTCTATTTAGATGGATATGAGAGACAGGACCCTTTCCGTGGTAATGCCAAGATTTTATAACTCTCTAAAGGTGGGGATTTGACATGCTATCTCCTCTTTTTTTCTTTTTTAGATTATTAGTGAAGAAGGCCTTTTATTTCTGCTTTCTGAGTATGAGCTAAGTTCACTGTTACTGGCTCTTGACTATTTTAATGCCTGTACAGTATTCTTGGGGAAGTTTTATTTTGATTGCATTTTATTCACTTATAAGCAACTTTTACATGACAAATACTTCTGCAGGAAGCTGGTGTAGATACTAAACTGAATTGGAGTACATAAGAACACATCACAGGTTCTTTACATAACTGCTTATGCTGTTCCAGAAAGCTTGCTGGGAGATGGATATGAGAAGTACTTGATTGAGACTGATACATTATATGGCATCTTTTACAGTCTCTCAGTGCAAAATTATTGGGCTTAAAGTCAAAGCCGGTGTGGAGTTAGGAAGAAAATCTCAAAACTTGTTTAGACATAGGTGTAACAGAAATCCAAAGCCTTCATCTATCACCTGGCCACATTTTAGCTTTATTTTTCTACGTCCTTCTCAAACATGGATTCCCTGGATTTTCCCCCTGAGAAGATCACCCCCCTCCTCCCACAATACGTAAATCAGGGATTGGGAACCTGTGCATCCCACCCTATGCTGTTGTTTGACTCCATCTCACATCATCCTTAGTCAGTGTGGTCAATGGTCAGGGGTGATGGGAATTGTAGTCCACTAACATCTGAGAGACCACAGTATTCTCCTCCCTGATGTAAGAGCTCTGAAGGGAGTTGTGATATCTAGTTTGCAAATATTGTAATGGCTGAAACACAACATGTTATACAACTGTCCAAAGCATACAGGTTGGAGCTCTTTCAGTGGTTATTATAGCCTCTAAAAGACTCTTGAGATTTTACCAATGCACTTTGGACATTCATACCCTTGAAATAGCCCAAGTACACGTATAGTTAAGTTAAAAGATAAGTGTTTAGGAGTGATTAGGCCAAAACAACACTATTCATTTCATCCATAACGTCAAATGGGAGCATGCATTTTCCTACACAAGCAATCAATACATTAATATGTCTTCATTAGCATGCCTGTGTTTTATGTTATTGATATTAAAGATCTAACTACTGAGTCAGAAAGGTTTCATTGTAATTGCTATTGATGAAGAAAGTCCCTGTGGGCTAAGATAGTTCTCCTTTGAAAACATTGAGGCCGATTGGCTAAGATTTATTTTTCCTGCATTGCTATAAGCCAGATACCCTATTAAGCTATAAAATATTACGATACTGGCAAACCTATGTAATGTAACACATGCATATTCTTGTGACTCACTCTGGAATCCACATGAAATGTCAGGATATTAACTCTGCTGAGCAATAGTGGACAAATATAGCGTTTAAATTTATTTTAGGACTTTTATTTTTTTTTTGCTGTCCACAGTTCAAATAGGCTTTGCACAATCACATGTGTTCAATTTTAATTAGAAAGCCTAATGCCCACTGACAGGTCTTTGGTGACTGAATACTAATTTTAGTTCTGTGCAGCACAGAAAAGTAACCTTTCTAGAAAAAAAAGAACACATTTAAAAATGGCTAAGGAGGATAATGGCTAACCTCAGGAATTAAGTGAAAAATTGAATCCAGCTTCCCTTGCGTACTTTTAGGTTGTGCGTAGGGATTACGGAACCTGCTCTGAACTGCTCAACTGCTGACAGTAAAGATTTTATGTGTGTCATGTCGAATTTTCAGAGAGGTTCTTGACTGTAAAAGGTCACTTTTATATTGAGTCAGTGCTGTTTTGTTTTGGAAGGCACAAGCTTTGTGATGGCTTTGGGGGGTGGGGGGTGGGCAAGGGAGCCGATCTTATGTAACCAATTTAGCAGTGGAAAAGAGGTGAGCACATTGGACATCCCAACCTTTCTGCCTGATGTTCTTGATTATGGAAAGTGGAAGTCGGGGCGAAGGAAATCTATTTATGTGAGGGTGGATTTGTTGAGCAGCTTTCCGAATGAACGAGCGAGACATGCCAGGGTAAAATCCAAAGTATTGTATCTGGAAACTTTTAACTCACTATTCAAATATTTTAAACTTCTTGGCATCTTGTGAGTTATTGATTATTTTGATTGCGGCATACATGAAACGATCAATTTCTTATAATCTGCCAAATGGCAACTATTCATTACCATTGTATGGTGCCTTTCAAACGCAAATATCATTGCATGTCAGCTGTAAAATAATGTCAAATATTACTGCACGACAACCATCAAATATGTCAGTAAGATACATTACTGAGGTCTTCTGGAATGTTTTTCTAGGAGTCGTTGGAAGCTTATCAGTGGATTCCTCCATGTGGAGAGCAGCTAAAAGGCAGCTTGCCTCAAGAAACTTGAATGTACTTAGAAGGACCCTTGCAATATCAGTAGCAGGTGGCAGCCCTTACTTGACCTCCAGTTGCCCATGTCACTAGGGTGGTGTGGGGAAGAGGTAAGGGGGCAGTGATGGGCAAACACACCAGCAGGAGCAATGGACTGGCTGCACCATTTTTATTTTTTGAAATCTTTAAGATAATATTTTTAGTTTCCTGTTAATTAGGTTTCTTTGATTGTATACTTAATATTTTACTTTCTTCAGTAACACTTTACTATGGATTGTTTTATTTGAAGTTTTAATGTGTTGCAAACTGCTTTGAGTTTTTTTCCCTTAAAAATATACAGCGATACACAAATGAAATGAATAAAATAATAGTAATCCCTTCACTTTCTCTTATTACTTGAGTTTCGGAGGGTAGCATTGTCTTGGAAAGTTTTACTGATCCTGTACAAGCAAGTAGGTTTTTTTTTTAAGAATGTCAACTGCAATATTGGCAAATATATTCTTGGTCATGGAAGAATCATCATCTCATACCCAGACATTAATACTGAATGTTTTGCCTTTTTAAGACTGATGGCATTTATTTTTCACTGGATGGATGTGGCATTCTAATCTTCAATTCATGTAGTGTTTCCTGCAACTATTTCTGGGTGGGTCAGAAGGCTGGTACTTGGCACCAGGCCTAAGTTAACGACTCCTCCAGCATGGGAATAATGAGTGGGGAAAGAGAACCAGAACAAATGGGAGGCCAGGCTTGAAAAAGTTATTCAATTATCTGCTTTAGCTGTATTTGGAATATGAGCTCTCAAATGTACTTAAGTGGTTCAAAGAAGTAGATACTCCTTGACTTGGTTAGATAATTTGAACTCCCACAACTCAAAGAATTGGATTTGTCATCTAAGAGTGATCTTAAAATTCACAAATTCAGTGCAGTTTTATTCCCGTCACTCAAGCAGTCATTACAGACAGCTTTAAGCATGGCCTTAAAGTGTGTGTGCATATATTAAAACTGTTGACCCCACTGACCCAATTTATCTATTATGTTCTTTCAATCAAGCTGTTACCCACTCAAATCTATTTTATTGCATTCCGGCAGACCTTCAGTCTACCCACAGAAATATGTGTTACAGGAAAAATACACATATATTCTGTTGTTAGATTCCCCCTGCTAAGACCTCCGGATTGTGATTGGATCAGGATCAAAAGGCATAAAACTTATCTTTGCTTGCTGATGTAGGTCTAAAGACCATGAAATATAATATATTAAGCCCCCAATCCAAAAAGGTAGATTTCCCCTCCCTTAATGACATCTTCCAGTTTTGTTTTGTTTTCCCCAAAGCTGGTTGCGTTAAAACAGGATGTATCACGCTTCTTATTTGCTAGTGAGGAAAAACCCTGAAGGCAAAGAAAATTAAGCAACTTTATGGGCAAAGTACCTGAAAAGAAATTACGAGGCCAGAATAGAAGAATTGGTTTAGCTACTTTGGAGGTCTGTAACCACAACGCTTAGAGTCCTTCCTGTGAGAGAGGGGTGTGTTTGGGACAAACCTCCCTACAGCAAGCAGACCTTGTCCAAGAAACTGGATTCTTTTATCAAAAAAGAACATGCTTGTTATTGCCTTGTAACCAAACTTTTTTTTTCTACTAGAAGCTATACTAAGCTCTTAATGAACTGTTAGGACACAGCCAAATAAGATTAAGAAAGTGTCAAACATAGCTGAAACTAAAATTTTGCCTGGCAAAGGTTGATTTCTAAAAGGATTTTTAACAAGCAAAACATAATAAATAAGAGGGTGCTAATATTATCATTACAAGAAAGAGGTATTTTATACAAAACCCTGAAATGATGCAGTAGTGGTCAGAATGTTGGGCTGTGGCATTGGTCTGGTTTCTCTCCTATTGTTTGGTTAGGGTGCCTCGGGTAAAGTGTGTGTGTTTGTCCAGGCAATGACCAATTTTGGGGTGTCTGAATAACCCAGGGGTCAGCAACCTAAGGCCCATGGGCCTGCAGCAGCCCACGAGGCTTGTCTAACTGGCCCATGGCGACCTCTGTCGCCCCCCCCCCCACCCACTGCCTGCTCTTACTGGTGCAGCGCGGCAACCGACATCTGGGTTGATGGCGTCTGTGCACGCGTGCACGGGGGCTCCTACAACCCAGATGTGCACTGGAAATAGCGTGTGTGCATGCGCACAGGCGCTCCTCTGACCCGGAAGAGCGTATGCATGCACACTCTCTGGCCCATCCTCCATCAGACAGAGCATTGACCAGCCCATCCTCTGATTAAGGTTGCTGACCTCTGGAATAACCAGTGATCGCGTACATGCGCACGGCACCAAACCTGGAGGTGACCCCAAAATGTCATGAAAAAGGGTAGAACAGGGTGGAACAGGGTTGTGGACTGATTCCATTTCTGTATTGGCCTTGCTGTGGCAGTTAGATGGTAAATATATTGGCTTTCCTTCAAACGGCATGGTCTTTTCTGTATACCTTTTGCTTAATCCGAGCTGGTTTTCCTGTTTAAGGTGTAGGTCTCTCCCTCTACATATCACAGGCACAAGGAAATTATAAGCCCAGCAAACCTGTAAAGTGAATCCCCAACTGCAGTTTTATTAGCTAAGCTTGAATAAATCTAGGGAAGCATAAGAATGGTACCGCTGAATGTTTTATTGTTGCTTTTATTGCATGAATTTCAGATCAAAGTACAGGGCAAGGGAAATTGCAAGCAGAGTATCCTTTAGGAAGGATCCTTAAATTGATTTTAAGGCAGCATCCACCACTATGGAAAGGATGTATGAGGTTACTGATAGCTCTGTTTGTTTCAGGGAGGTCAAGCGCATTGAAACAGCACTGTTTTGTATTACAACCCTTTCGGAGGTCATCGTTGGAGCATTTGCAAACTGAGAGTTGTGAGGAGGTGGGGAAGAGCAAAACTCTTTTGTGGAGACAAATGGTATCTGATCACCCTGACTACTCTGATTGTGGTCGTGTGCCTGCCATAGATACATTACCACACATCTGTCAGACTCTGACAACATACACAGAATATAGTTTCTCTTGCACAGATGCCAGGAGGGTTGAGCTTAATATGAGGAAGTTGCAAATGAGAGAAAGGTTGCTACCTCCCATCTCTGTTTGAAAAGCCTGGGCTGTGCCCTGGAGGATCTCTGAAAACTCAGGAAGATCCATTTCTGAACCATTCATATTGCCAGCCTTGCACCATCCCAATTTTCACTGTATACACTTTTGCTGAAACATATTTCGTGGTCACAGCAATAGGAGATAGAGAGCAGAAAGGGAAGGGTACCTTTTCTGGCCTACATTATATAGCCCGAAGCATTACACACAGGTAAGGATAGGCTGACACATGGAGGGAGCAAGCTTGTTTTCTCCTGTTCTGGATAGGATCTGAACCAAAGGATTCAAGTTGCAAGAAAGGAGATTTCGACCAAGCATCAGGAAGAACTTTCTGGTGGTAAGAGCTGTTTGACAGTGAAACAAATTCCCCTGGGAAGCTGTGGATTCTCCTTCCTTACAGGTTTTGAAGCAGAGATTGGTCATCTGTCCTGGATGCTTTAGTTGAGATAATATTTGCTGGCAAAATGATCTTTCCTATAGTTTCAAATCTTACTATATATCACTATATATGTCTTTACTCTTATGTTTTGGCTCACTCTAACCCCACATTGCTATAGATTATTTTAAGAAGGAATGAAAAAGCCAGATCAGATAAATAAATTGATTAATCAATTGATCAATAGCTGGGATTTTGCTGTGCACTGTTGCTTCTATATTCAGTTTCATTAATTTTATTATTTAACTTTTAATGTGTATAGTATTTTTATTATCCTTTCTGGGATGAGCAATGTTAAAGAGTGGCGTATAAGGTTTCGATTTAAATAAGAGAAAGAGAGAAAGAAAGGCAAGATAGAATTGTGGATTTGGGAAGATTTTCCCTTCATTATCAAAGGTTGCAAGGATTTTCTCTCATCCTGTTGATCTTTATCAGCATCACAGCAGGGCCTGGAGGACACAATCTAAAACTGTAATGGGAATCAGTTAACTTTGCACCAGATCTTGCTGCTTTCCTACATCATCTCTAACAACAATATTGAAAGCCCCAGAAGACATTTCCTGTGAAAGATATCAGTCTGAACAAGGCTAGTTTGTTTAGTGGCAAGATTCACCAACTGATTCTCCAAATTCCCAGAGTTATAGATGACTGTGGCCTATATGAAAGCAACCAGCATGAGCCACACAACTGAGATATAAAGGAGGTAATGATACTGCCTTTCCCTGACAGCTCTTGCCAATATATTTCTGATGTCTCATTCCCATGACAAACAATGGAGGACAATAAACTGTAAATCTAATCCTGTGACAGAATAAGGATGGGAAATGATGTGGGATAAACATAAATTATTTGTCCTCCAGTACATTTATAGTTCCTCAATGTGGTTATTGAATGACTGACCCTTTTAAGACACAGACTCACCACACATATTCTGATTTTAAGATTATTCTGGAAAACTGTAGAGACTAATAGATATCTGGACAGTGTGGCATTTTAGGGGAGACTGAGTGTCATGGGGTTGGTTGGAGCTAACTGTTGTTGCTGTCCATTTGATGTTGCAATACACAATATATGAATTTTAAATAAGTTGCTTGATTTAAATGATTGACTTAAATCATCTCTCTCTTTTTGATCTAAAAATCATGTTTCAATAAATTTTTTGTTTAGTTGTTTAGTCGTGTCCGACTCTTCGTGACCCCATGAACCAGAGCATGCCAGGCACTCCTGTCTTCCACTGCCTCCCATAGTTTGGTCAAACTCATGCTGGCAGCTTCGAGAACACTGTCCAACCATCTCGTCCTCTGTTATCCCCTTCTCCTTGTGCCCTCCATCTTTCCCAACATCAGGGTCTTTTCCAGGGAGTCTTCTCTTCAATAAATTACTTTGATTCAAATCCATCCATCTTCTTGGCTGGATCATGTTAATAAGACATCTGGCAGCATGGATGCTTGATACATGATCTGGCTGCCCTTCGTGGGACACTTGTTCCTACTGCTCTTCTCAGCTCCACTGATGGGAAAGCAATTTTTGGTGAGAGCCAGTGATAAGTAAACTGACCTTGCGATTTAGAATCTGGCAGCCAGTTTACAAGTCCAACATTATAGTCTCAGATGAAAACTGTTCTCTGTTATGATCTTTCAAAGCAACTCCTATTTTTTTGCACACACATGCCACTTTGTTTACAACAATGAGTGGTTCAACATGGAGCTACAGGCAAGCCCAATGATGATGGAACTTGATGAGTTAGTCATATCAACAACAAGAAAAGAGGAATTTCTTCATAATAAATCTTGATTTTAATTAGAAGAAAATAGTTCTGTTACATCAAAATCAGGACTCCTTATTTTTCGTTTAAATAGGAATTAGTCTAGATTCAATGTGGAAGCTGAGTAATTATTAGTTTTAGGCAGCATCACTAGTAGGAACTATGTTACTTAGGAACATAGAGCCTTGCATCTAAAATGTTAGGGTAGTCTTGAATATGCATTTTTATAAGCCTATCCAAATGACTTCTGTATTCCTTCAATATTATATGTGCTACCTTTTCAAAGGTTCAACTGCGCTTGGAAAAACGTCCTTTGTATTAAAAGCCTGGTTAAGAGTCAACAGCAAAAGCACATGCCTTGAGTCATTTCAACCTGTCTGTGTAGATTTCTGTTTGCTTGAAAAGGACCTAGATAAAGTTCGTTGACCAGAAAGGTCCAGCAGTGATTTGTTCTTACATTATTCCCTGTAAGTAAAATTCAGTCTCTTGAAATCACTCCCGACTTACTCAGACAGAAGATGTTCTACTGAAAATGACATTCTGAAAGAACATGCATTTCTGGAGATTTGGACAGCTATTCGACAAGCTGAAGATAAGTAATGGCAAGAAGGCCACTGGTGGAGGACCCAGAAAGTGGTTCTTTATTCATGGCAAGCATACCCTGCAATTTTGAATCCCTAAAATTTGAATCCATGTGACGGGGTGAGCTCCTGTTGCTTTGTCCCAGCTCCCGCCAACCTAGCAGTTTAAAAGCTTACCAGTGCGAGCAAATATATAGGTTCTGCTGCAGCAGAAATGGCATTTCCGTGCGCTCTGGTGCTCGTCACAGTGTTCTGTGCACCAGAAGTGGTTTAGTCATGCTGGCCACATGACCCAGAAAAGCTATCTGAAAACAAATGCTGGCTCCCTCAGCCTGAAAGTGGAGATGAACACCGCACCCCATAATCAAATTTGACTGGACTTAGCCATCCATGGATCCTTTGCCTTCTTACCTTTCATAACCCTGCAATTGACCTCAATGCAATCAATCATCTTAAGAGGTTTTCCTCCATGTGCCCCTGCCAACCAGGGTAAAGCAAGGTAACCAGAACAAGAGCTTTCTCAGTGATGGCATCTCACAAATCCTGCCCTAGGGAGACCCGCTTGGCACCAACATTGTTATTTTATCAGTATCAGACAAATGCATTTTTATTCTCCCAGGCTTTTAAATGTATTTCAGCTCTTTCGACACATTCTTGTTATCCCATATTTGTGTGTTTGTTTTGTAAACAACCCTCTAAGCTTTGCTGAAGGTAGAATATATGACAGACTCAGCCTTCAAACTTATGCTTAATAAAGCACCTAGTTGCATATTACACTCCCTGTTGTGTCTTGCTGCTTAATTATACAGTATCTATTTTATTTTTTTGATCATACATTCTGCAGGCACAGTTATCAATGTAATCGCTCTACATGAGAGCAAAGTTATTTCAGATTGGTTTATAGCATCAATTGATGCTTTTACTGGAGCAGAAATTCATTCAATTACCTCACCAGCAAAAATTGCAACTTGAAGCTGTACTTTTCATGTGTCTGTGAAAACACGCTGGGACTAGAGTCCAGCTGATATGGATGACAGTGAAACAACAGGCTCCCCATGGCATCATTCCATAGAACTGAACGGACTTCATCAGACCATCTTTCTTTATCAAGATCACTATCTTCTCCTAGGATAATAATCCCATCTCACATGATTTTCCGAGGTGTTCATATGTTCTTAGTATAAAGCAAGTTTGAATTGAGTTGAGTTGAATCAACAACCCCTGGGAACATCAAGAGCTCTTGACTCATCCCGGGAGGAAAGGGATCACACAAACTATGACAGGCTTATCTCCAGTTCTTTCAAGGAACACAGTGAGCTGTGCATGGCCCAACAGAGTCAGCAAGGAGGTGAAGCGAAACATATTGCAGTTCTTCATTTGCCTAGACAGAAGCTATCCTGGAATAATAGTCTACCATATTGGTTATGTACAAGCACACTGTAAATATAATGTGACCAGTGTGTGAGAAACATACTGGAAGCCTCTGGGATGATTTTCAGGCACACTTTGCAGACACTCACATAGTTTTGAGAACTACAAGAGAATTCAAGGCTTGACCTTTGTATCGATAGCTTCTGCTCTCCCCTTCATTGTGACCTGAACACAGGATTTTACTTTGATAAAGATAATGATAATAATTGTTATTATTTAATGAAGTAGGTATATTATGTTGAAAGGACAGTAATGGTGAAACATCTGATATCAGCAGAGCATTTGAAGCTTTCTGTTCAGAAAGGTTGCATTCTCTTTCTTTAAAAAAAGAAATCTTAACTGACTGTCAGATCTGTGTGATTTCTGCTATTGTGCTATATAGCCATAGAGACTGGCATTGAGTGTAGACTTCAGTATCCCAAAAAACAGAGTAGGTAGAGTATGAGACTCTTAGCCTCAGGGTTGTGAGTTTGAGACCCATGTTGGACAAAGGATTCTTGCATTGCAGGGGGTTAGACTAGAGAACCCTCGTGGTCCTTTCCTGCTCTACAATTCTACCATTCTATTATCTATTTTAAGCAGCAGATTTGCAACTGTTAGGGCTACAAAGAGAGCTGAAGGTCTCTGTCCAGTAACACACCAAATTTTAGAAGCGTGGGTGACTTGGAGTAGGATTCCAAGTTAGCAGAGGTGGAACCATTTTAGGCACAGCTGTTTGCTCTTCCCCATGACTAGCAGAAGCAGCTGGAAGAAGCAGCATAAATAATGCAAAATAAGAAAATATTAGCAATGGGCTTAGCTCTGTCTGAGCTCTAATTAATGTTCATGACTTGGAGGAAAAGGGACTTCAACTAAAAGCACTCAAAATTCACCCCCCCCCCCGAAAACAGTGTACTTTTTCAGCTAAGGGTGTTAAACCCAATGTGTAAAAAAAGAGGTGCCTGAGCTCACCATGAATATTCTGCCTCCCTTGTTCTCTTATAATGGCACCTGAAAGATGCCGGAATTGAGTTCTTCTGAGTTTTGGCTGAAAAAAAGCCATGGTTCTTGGTTACTTACTCAATGTTCTCACCCTTTCCTTTCCACACCAAATTTGGCCTTTTCCTTTTCCTTTTTGGAGGGGGGAGAACACCTAAATATTCCTGCCTGAAACTTCTGGAGGGTTAATCCCTATTGAGTGGGCTACTGTGTCCGCAGGTTTCATGTCCCTTTGTTGAAAACCAAAACATTATGGCTTTTTTTTTAGTTTCCCAGTGCAAGTCAGTGGGAGGACTGAAGTTTCAGTTTTCTGAATACTGCATCAGATTCGGGGATTTTCAAAGTCTTCATGCAAGCATCTAAAGAGGGGCAAATACCTTTTGTAGGGAGACAGCCATGCTCCAGTTCATACTGGGTCCAAGCTAAGCTGCATAGCATGAAATTTGCTGCAGAATTCAAATTATAATTCTGATTAAGCAATAATGCAAAATTCAGTTAACTTTATTTAAAACAGGGGTGCCCAAACTTTTTTCCAAAGAGGGCCAGATTTGATGAAGTGAACATGCATGAGGGCCAATCAAAGTAGTTGAGCTTTTTTTCTTTTTTTCAATTTTACCCCAAATTGTTCAGCTTTTTTACGGATTGAAGTTGCTGAGGGTATTTTGGGATTTTACCCCAGGACATATACTGCCACGGGGGCCAGATTAAACTGACTGGCGGGCCGGATTAGGCCCCCGAAACAGACTTTGGACATGCCTGATTTAAAATATGTGTATGCAAACCGAAAAAAAAACATCGACTCAATTCTGAATTTTGCAATATAAAGGCAAATGTCCTATCTGACTATCTCCATCGAGTTATACATATTTAATGGAAGTCCTAAACTAGTTCCGCAGGCCGCAATCTAGCAATAGTTGTCAAGCGTATGCTGTTGTGGAGATGGGAATTTGTAGGGATGATGAAAATAATCTTGCGCTGATCCTTCATGTATCCACATCCATGACCATACACTCCAATGAATGGATGACATCTTTTCCAAATGTGCTAGTCAGACTACCATCATCCAACAGCATTAGATGATGTACTGTGTGTGCAGGGATTTGCCCTCCCTGCCTCTGAGTAAAAGCATGCATTCTGGAGCCACACACATAGCAAAGCCATTATTGCATCTAAAATCTCTGTGGCATAGACACAACAGTAGCTGGATCAGGGTATCCGTGCTGAAACTGAGTTAAAAAATAAGCCCGAAGACTTCATTAAAGCCAAAGAACAAGTATTTCTATGTACTTTACGCAACTACATCCCCCTGTGTTTTAATGAACTATTCATTTAGTGGCTCGTAGCACCATTTTAAAGTGGCTTCCATAATACCCTGATTAATTCTTTCATGAATTAATTAGTTATATTTAGTTGTAATTAGTTTTTTAAAGAGCTTTGCAGCTGTAAAACACCAGGAACGTGACAGGTATTTTCATTATTATGAGCCTTTAAGGTTTTCCCCCACATGTATACATATAAGGTGAGCGGAGAGCAGCTTTGGAACAGAGACCAACACTTTTGGCTGCTGCAGAGTCACACTTCTTCATGTTCACCTGTGCAAAAGCAGTACTTTTGTATTAACATTTGGAATTAATATGAAGTGATCCATATAAGGATATGTACAGCTTTATACTAGACACATGTTAATGGATGGAGGCAGGCAGAGAATGAACATGAGTCAGGCTAATGAATATTTAGGAAGACCACACCAAGACGGCGATCTGCTAAAGGAAGCAATTATCTGTATCCAGTGCCAAGGAAAACATACACAGCAAAAAAATCAGCTCTAGGTTGGCCCCATTAAGCCAATTTAGCATTTGTGAAACTGCTTTTGTAAATGACAATTTTTAAAAAAAATAAACAGCAACATACATACATATGAGTTGCACAATATTTTGTGTTTATGTCCACTCACAAGTCAATTGTTATTGCAATGGAGCTATAAAGTGTACCTGATTTTATTGTATTTTAAAAAAATCTTAAACCATCTTTTATCCAAAAATGGATTTCAGGGTAGTTTACAAAGAAATATTTACTATTCCACCAGCTATAATTTTTATCTAAAATGTCTGGGTAAATAAAAAGGTTCTACCCCAATACTGAAAAGAACGCAGTGTCATTGACAGGTGTAATTCGCTTAAAGGGCGTTCCATAATTGGGGTGCTCTGTCTTTTTTACATAAAAAGAGAGTCAAAAGTCAGGGCCAGAGCATCCTGCTTAATGCTGCTGCTGCTTCTTCTCCAGGAGCAGAGCTGGTGGGGTGGGCAGCGTGCCCACAAGGATGCCACCGTGTGTGCTTCCACCATCTGTGGCAGCTGTTCCACCCCACCTCATGGGTGGGGTGGGCTGGGCCTGTCTGTCAAGAACCCAGATTCCTGTTCTCACAGTGGCCAACTAGATGCCTACAGGAAGTTTTCAAGCTTTGCACATGAGTGCAAAGCAAACTCTCCACTTCTGATTCCCAGAAACTGGCACTCAGAGGCATACCACTTCCAAGGTAGAACACAGCCACCACAGTGAGGAGCCTTAATAGCCTAATTCTCCATGAAATTGTTGATTTAGGGTGACACTGGCAGTCCTCAGGTGCTCAAGGTATACTTAGGAACAAGTTACATATTTTTGTTTAGAAGGCTAGCAATTTCACACTTGATTTTTGAAAGCTGCCATCTGGATCCCATGATTTGTTCATTTTTAATTTGTCAAGAAGACCTAGAACTCTGTCCCTTGTCACAGCTATTTGCATACGTTCCTCTGTTATAAGAAAGTGTGCTTCTCTCTATTATTATTTTTTTTAAAAAAAACATGCTTTCTAGGCATTATTCTCAAGAAATGTAATAGCTGAAGAGATATCTCAAGAAATGTAATAGCTGAAGAGATATCGCTAGAAGTGCTACCTTATGCCTCGTCAGCAGTTGTGGAAGAGAAAGACAGCTACAACATTGCTGCCAAATCATTCTTCAGGTGATAAGGAAGGAAACGAGAGGTGTTCCTTTCAGAAACAAAGTGTCCCCTTTAAGCTGAGTCATGCTTTGAAATGAAAAGGATAAAAGGGTTAGTTGTATGATTTTTCAAGTCCAAGGGCTGCAACAGTGGCTGCAGCAACAGCAGGGCAGTCAAGGAAGGAGCAGGATTTACTTGCCCTGTGCTGCATTGACTCGAGAGACTAATGCAACCACCAGGTGCCAATTTCCTACACCAAGTGTAGGAAAAAGCTTTCACACATTGTGCTGACTCAGTTTTTGTTTCTTTTATTTTCCCTCCAGCAAACAGGGATTTAGCTGAGAATTTTATAAAAGATAAGCAGTGGGCAGAGAAAGGGTTGAGCACCTCCTTCCCTTCCTCACTGGATGGAAAACAAAACAGTAGCCTGCTGGAATTAAGCATCTCAACAAAAGGAAATGATGGAACGAATGTTAACTTTTTGTTTTTGGCCATATCTAATACAGTGGTACCTTGGTTCTTGGACTTAATCCGTTCTGGGAGTCTGTTCGACTCCCGAAACCATTTGAAAATCAAGACACGGCTTCCGATTGGCTGCAGGAGCTTCCTGCACTCAATCGGAAGCTGTGGAAACTGCATCAGACATTCAGCTTCTGAGAAACGTTCACAAACCAGAACACTCACTTCTGGGTTTGCAGCATGTGGAAGCCGATTTGTTCGGGAGCCAAGCTGTTTGACTACCAAGGTACCACTGTATCCCTTCTAAAAATGTTTTAGTATGTGAAATACTAGTTAGTGAACTTCATCCTTGAAGAAGCAGTTGCTGAACCTGCCTTGATAGTCCACATCTCAGAGCTGTCTCTGCTATCCAGTGAGCAGGCCATTGAGGTTTTAAAAAATGGCTTTTCAGTTCAAACCACATGGTAATTACTGAAATGGAAAACAGTCATGGATGTTGGGGTGCCAGCATTGCTCAAAAGTAGGGAAAGTGCAAGAAGCCCAAATGGGTTGTTGCATTTTATAAATAAAGCATCAAATATCACTGTAAACACAATTTCCAGAGTTCTCTTTATTCTCCTCATAATTCTAATGGATCAAATTTGTTATTTGAACTTTATTTTTTTCTCATTTCATTTTTGTAAACATTTTAGCCACATGGGAATTTCTTTCTTGTTACCAGGCTACTTGATCCTGAAATATGCCCAGAATCTGCTCTCTTTCTCTGCTTTTAATTAAAACATCTCAGTTTATTCATATAGTTCTTTGTTGGAATTTTTAAAGAAAGAGCATTAAATGACCCATCTGCTAACATGATCACCTCTCTCGGTGTTCTGTTTATACACTACTGGAACCACATTTTTGCATTACAGATGGGTTGCTTTCAGTTTTAAGTAGTATCAGGTGCCATAAAGAATTCTGAAATACATATTGAGCTGGATTGTTTAGGCAGAATCATTTTCACTCCCTCCTTAATCTTCAAGTGGGCAAGCTCAAAATCCACACATGCTCATTTCAATAAACTGAAACCAGAGCTTTGGCAATGGTTTGCCCTTAAGGGGAAAATTTTGTCCTTCAGTAAGTTTTGACCCAATGCTTATTTTATGCACTTATTACATGGTATATGCTTTCATTTAAGCCCTGATCCAAGTCTCTATGGACCCCTTTCTCCACATACACCCAAGCACTGAAAATTTAGAAATGTGATCTAGGAGGGTCTCTGTCAACACTTGAGACCTCCTCAAGCTGCAGAAAAGAGTGATAGTCAGAACTTGAAAGTCCCCAAACTTAATGGGAGAGAAGGTTTTCAGACTGCCAGCAAAGGTCTCTGATCATACAAAGCTGGTATGTCATGGGAGGGGAACCTCAAACCCAGGCATTGAATGAGGCCTCCCAGGACTCTCACCAAACCATGCTCTTCACTAACCCTGCTCTGCACTCACTCTAAGCGTTTGCCTGGCTTGAATGTGTCCTTGAAATGTGGCATTTCCCTTTGCTTGCCAGAGAGGAGAGAGATGTGGTAAGTATTAAAACATCTGACTTTTGTCTGGCTAGAATGTAACCCACCGAACAGATCTAAGAGGCACATCTGTTTCTTCATCAAGTTTTTTCTCTGACGCCACCCACCACTAGTATCTACTACTGCACTTGGGCCCTGCAAGATTGTCTGTGTAATAATATGGTTCCTGGGCTGAAAAAGACACACACACACCCGTCCCACAATATAGGTATATGTGTTTGTGCGCGAATTGATTATGGAGCCAATGGAACTTCTGAACTGAGACCAAGAGCAGCCCCACATAGAGCACATTGCAGCAATCCAGTCTCCAGTTTACCAAGGCATGGACTAAAATGGTTAGGCTATCTGCCTCCTGCATCCTTCCAAAGCAGGCATTTCAACCATTTTTAAACTGACGCTAACTGCTTCCCCTGTTTGCACATTTTGCCTTATCCTGGCAATTTAATTTACATTTAATCCTCTCCTGTCACTTTCTCACTATTCTCATGTAAGCAAACAGGATATTATGATGAAGCTTCTAATTTTTTTTTTATTTGGACTGATAGACTAGATGAATGCTTTCTTCTTCTGTTTCTTCTAATTATTATTATTATTAGCAGTAGTAGTAGTAGCAATAGTAGTAGTATTTTTTTTAAAAAAAACCTCCCCCCATGAGTTTTGGGACTGGAAAGTTGGGGGGGATGAATAAAACAAAAAAAGTAATCTTGCCATTAGAATATCTGTAGATGTTATCAATGATTTTGCCTGAAAGGGAGGAAGAGTTTGAATAAGAATTCTTGAACTGCCTCTTGGCAAAAAGAATATTTAAGCACAGGTGCAGAATACATTTCCTGCACTGTGTTCTGCAGAAATAATAGAAAAATATCTGATTTTTGGCACTAATTTGGCAAGAGAGAGACAATGTGGTATAATGGTTAGAGTGTCAGACTATCCTTCAATGCAGACAGCGCAAAACAAATGACATTTTGTTCAGGTATGCCAAATTGCTCCAACAGTACAACCTATGAATGAAGTTGAATAAGCTTGATAATGGCGTCTACAGTAAATAAAGTGGTATTCATTGTTAAGCCTTCATCCCTGCCAGGACACTGAGTTTGTGTTTCGGCTAAGTCTATTTCCATGCAATAATTTAGTAGCTCATCACTTACAGCGCTTTGTCTCATAAGTTATTCAAGGCATCTGGTTCCAGTTCCTGGTTGTCGAGTAGCATTTGTGACAAATCGCATGGCACGTAGGTTGTACCACAGAAAATCCCATCCAGGACAAGGGAGGTTTTCGTTGCACTCCATACGCAAGTACTGGATGGGTATATTGGTTCAGTACCATACAGAAATACTTGATAACATTGTCATGCTTGAAATGGACCCAGGAGGCATATATAATGCTTAATATAATACTCAATCCACTCTAGAGAGTTGGGGGAGCTCCCTGCGAAGCTTTAGGGGATGCATTAAAAGTCTTGCAGTTCGGAGCAAGAGAAGGTGACACTGAACAGAAGTCTACTCAGACAACACTAAATAGTCTATTGGTTTGAATATGCATGCAGTTTCCCCACGTGATCATGTGTGTTCTGAAATATTTTTATATCCACACAGTGCTGATTTGCACAACCGGTTTAAAGTTGCATCATGCTTCTAAACTGGAAACCATGTCATGAGCAACCTAAGCTCAATTGCTGGTCATTAATGCATGTTGCTACTTCATACTAACTTAGGTAATTGGTCTTCAAGAAACAAGTGTGCAAAGATCTAAAAGCCATTACAGTGGTACCTCGGGTTACATACGCTTCAGAGAGCCAGTGTGGTGTAGTGGTTAAGAGCGGTAGACTCGTAATCTGGTGAACCGGCTTCGCGTCTCCGCTCCTCCACATGCAGCCGCTGGGTGACATTGGGCCAGTCACACTTCTTTGAAGTCTCTCAGCCCCACTCACCTCACAGAGTGTTTGTTGTGGGGGAGGAAGGGAAAGGAGAATGTTAGCCACTTTGAGACTCCTTAAAAGGGAGTGAAAGGCGGGATATCAAATCCAAACTCTTCTTCTTCTTCTTCAGGTTACAGATGCTTCAGGTTACAGACTCCGCTAACCCAGAAATAGTACCTCGGGTTAAGAACTTTGCTTCAGGATGAGAACAGAAATTGTGCTCCGGCAGTGTGGCAGCAGTGGGAGGCCCCATTAGCTAAAGTGGTGCTTCAGGTTAAGAACAGTCAAGAATGGACCTCTGGAACAAATTAAGTTCGTAACCCGAGGTACCACTGTAGTGGAAAAATTCAGAAATGCATGTTACTCTGTCATTCCTTACATGAGTTAGTGGGTGCTTTGCTTCCCCCCGCCCACTCCAACTCACTGAAAATGATAGTCTCCTTTCACCTGCAGAGCCAGCGATGTGTAGCAGAGCATAAGGACATAAGAAAAGCCTGCAGGATCAGGCCAAATGCCCATCTAATCTAGCATCCTGCTCTCAGAATGAACAACCAGATGCCTGTGGAAAACCTGCAAGCAGAAGCTGAGCTCAAGAGCACTGTCCTCTCTTTGCTTTTCAGCAACTGGTAGCGTTCAACTATATTGGGTAAAACCAGACTAATCTTCAGTCAGACTGGTTGACCTTGAACCAGTCACTGTCTCTCAGCCTAGTCTAAGCAGTGGAGTTTTCTTGTCACTGGGTGCAAAAAAACGGAATGAGGATTGTCAGTGGCAATAGCATTAAACAATAAGACTTGATTCAAAGATGAAACTTTGTGAACTTGTACGGCATCCCTCGTGTGTAGTATGCCATCCTTTCAAACGTGAATTATGAAACACAATGTTATCACAAAGAAGATTTTCACATTCAAGGTTATTTATTTTTCCTTTGGGAATCCCGACTCTGTTTTTTCATTGTGCCCTTCAATTTATTTCAAAAGTTAATTTCATAGATAGGTACCATGTCCTGCTGTGCATGCTTATTACACTAATATAATATCCAATGATCACAGAATCACATCCCAAAGCCATGCATTTCAGGAGATCATCTCAAGGAAAATAAACAGAAAAGTCCTTCCTTTGTCTCTTTACTTATTCATTTGTCTGTCACTTAAAATATTGGATTTAATATGTCTTTCTACCTCATTAGAAGGTGAAATAATCCATGAAACAGCATGTATTAAAAACCCATTCTCAAAATTAGAATGCTGTTTTTTAAAAAAGCTTGCCAATGTAACTCTTACCTGCTAGCAAGGCCACATATGTGGGTTTACTGCCAAATTAATGGACGGCTACTCTGCAGTCTCAGAAAAGAGGCTGTTAAGGTCTAATTAAAGGTAAAAATCAAGACAGCCAGAGCTGTCTTTTAGAAATTAAATCTCCCTTTTTATGTGGTTCAGAGGTGTCAGCATTATTATAAAGAGTAATTAGAGCGTTTTACAACTTCCTTGTAACACAGAGGAAGTGATATTGTGAGGAGCTCTCAAAATTATTAAGCATCTTGTGCACGCAGGCCACACATTTAAAGATGCCTCCAGCACTCACCTGCTGTTGAGAGAGGATGCATTTTAGTGTCTTGTAAGAAGAAATGAGTAATTTAAGGCTTTAAATGCCTATCAGGTAGATAAATAGTAGTATTCAAACAGCAACTAAACTGGCTATTAGACACGTACACGCTATTCTAGTTGACAGTGGTTCACAGAATCATAACATTTTATACTAGAATAAGTCCAAAGTGGAGACCAGATCTCTTGGGAGATTTTCATGTAGCCTGAAACATTTGTATTTAAATTTATCACAATTGTTTCTCAAAAAGGAACCTAAGACAGTTACACAATAGGGGTAAAAAGCAGCATTATAAAAACAAGATTGCAAAGTGCAATGAAATCCTATGAAATGACAAAAATAGAATATTGAATTAAAACAAGGTCACAATCATTGACTTTGGATCTACAACACAGTCATTGTACCCAACCAGTAGCTTCAATGTTGATCAAACAAATTTGTGTTACTGTAACAGTTGTAGAACAAGCAATGCCTTTGATCCACTTTGCACATAATGGTTAGTCAAACCGTGGTTTAGTGTGGATGCACAATTGTACATAGGCACTTTGCTTCTCCAGTCCTACTGCTGCTTTGAACTCAGACATAGCTTGGTTTAACCTGTGGTCCAAACCTAGACTTGTGATTTGCCTACAAACCAAGTATGCTCCTGGTTTACAGTTCATGGTTCATTTGGAGGATACACACCACATGTCCAGTTTTAAACTACAGGCTAAGCCAAACCATGGCTGAGCTCACAGCAGTTCAGCAGGAGGAGGAGGACTAGAGGAGAAGGAAAGTGGTGACAATCTCCTTCTAGGAGCTCACATACTTGAATGTAAGCTGTGAACTGATCCATTGTGTGAATTTAGATTCATCTGAATTGCACCACAGCATGCTCACTTGACAATATATTGTTTCTGTATGGGGTTAATCTCCTAAATGATGTTAGTCTCAGCATTTGATAAGTGCATTGTAATGCTACATGCATCCCTGTTTGCTTATCTAATAAAAAGAGGAACTGCTTTCACAACTGGTGCTTTGAGATCATTATGTAGCAAATCAAACTTCTCTCATGATGTATATTTGTATCTTGCTGTGCCAGTAACCTTCATTTCTAGAAACCATGATTTCTAATCCTTCATGGGGGGGGGGGGGATATTGGGAAGTATTTTCACAAACAGCCACACCCGAGAAACATAACTTGTTGAAGCCACACAGGAGTCCATTATAAACCTCAAAATTTTACATCTAATAAAAATGACAACTATAGAGTAAATAAATGTACACTTGGCATACATGGCACAGATTATTTATCCGATGAGGTCTACAAATGAAATAACCAACAGCTTATGTATAGGAACCTGTTTGTCCCACCACTTCTATGGGACAAATACCAACTTCAAAGGGGACAACTTTGATTGGGGAATGACTAAAATGGCCATATGCCAGCACTGCAGATCCAATAAAGTTGAGGCAACTTTGCATCTGCTTTTAACTTTAAACAGTAACAACATAGGAGAAATGACCATGAAGCTCCTGGTGTTTTTACTAGTTTGGCACTAAGATAAAGTGATTATAAATACTTTCCCCCACTACCTACCACTACCCCCATTTTTGGCAGACACCGTTCCTAGCACCAAGCAATCCAAAATTATTATGGCATGTTAGTCTACGAGAATCACACCATGTTTGGAAAGGGTGGTTGCCATTTACAAAATCTTTTATATTCTTTTTGAAACCCACAGGTGCCTTTTTGCAAATTGGGAAGCTGCATTCTTCTCATAGTACATAGATAGATAATTCAAATGCCATAAGTGTGCTGCAAGCTTTTAAGATCTGTTCACAGATACCCTGTATCTAATGTTTTTGGGGTCTTAATTGGCATCTGCTGTAAAGCTAATTTAAAGTGTTATTTAATGTGGGAAATTGTTCCAAAAATCTGTTTCCTTTAAACTGAAAGTAAAAAGCCTCTGGAGAAAGTTTCTTTGTCTTTTGGTTACCAATACAAGAATATAACTATCAAGGCTATAAGATACGTACCATTGTTAATGGAAAATTATGCAGTCAAATTGGGGGGGGGGCAGTTACTGTTGTCTAGAGTTAAAGGCAAGCATGATTTCTTTCAGGGTTGGGCTCCTAAAATTGACAAAAGGCAAGGCAGGAAATGACATTTCATCTGAAGGATCTACATGCAGGTGATTGGCTAGTAGTTTGAGATGTCGACAGGTAAGGAGGTTTTTCAGGAACGCTAACAAATTGTTTGGGCTTAAAGCAAGTTGGCGAGTGATCTGATGCATGTACATTCCAGATGTTGCAGATTGTATAGGAATGAAGAAAATTCATGCAGATGCCTATTCTCATGTCATGTCAGTGGTATGTAAGTTTCATTCCTCTTATTTGATTTTATGATACAGGGAATAGCACTTTTCCTCCAGGGAACAGAGTTGAAGAAACTTACGAGTTTAATACTGACCTCTTGTGTTATGTATCTGCAACATGACATGTTACAGGCAAGGGACATGATTCTCCATATTTCAACTGTCCCTTAAATGTGGATTAAGAATTACGGTATAAACAGAATGGAGGGACTGAAAGCAGGTCTTTCAAATTTCAGCAGTGCCCTAAATCCACCTCTGCGGAGAGAGCAGATTGTCATAGAACACAGAGTAAAACTAATGTCATTTTATTGTCCTACAACCATGCTAGACACTTATCTTACACTGTACAGTTACCCCCCTGTCTTCACTAATGCCTACTGTGAGCTGCTGTATTCTAGGACTTGGTTTGCAAGTTAATGAGTATTCTCCTGCCTGTGGCAGATGAACTCCAATGAAAAAATGCCATTGCAGTTTCAAGATCTGAAATTTTCATCCTCCTTTAATAATGAACATTTGGTTCAAAACAACTTGCCAAGGTCATAGCATTAACTCTTTAACAGGTCAAGAAAAGGTACACAAGTGTTTCCAGTTTTTGACCAATAATACCCTGCAACCAACCCAAATTGCTCAATGTAGAAATTTAGTTCAGCCATCTAGCCCAAGAGACCATATTGGGACCAAAGTTCAAACTAACATTCTTGTAGGATGGAAAGTGAAAGCATTTCATGAGAACCTCCACTTCAGAACTTTCAGAAAACTTGCCTATTTAAGATATTTTGTTGTGATACTAGAGCTCTAGTGTTGGGTGAGAAGTGGGGCACAAATGAAATATGCATAATATAGCCAAGTACAAAAACAAAGATGACGCCACAATTCTTCCTCTAAAGATAATCAAAGACCATTAGAATCTGTGGTGAAACTAGAGCCAGGGGTCAGCAAACTTTTTCAGCTGGGGGCCCTCAGACCTTGTGGGGGGCCGGACTATATTTTGAAAAAGAAAAGAAAAAGGAACAAATTCCTATGCCCCACAAATAACCCAGAGATGCATTTTAAATAAAAGCACACATTCTACTCGTGTAAAAACACGCTGATTCCTGGACCGTCCGTGGGCCGGATTTAGAAGGTGATTTGACCGGATCTGCCCCTGGACCTTAGTTTGCCTACCCATGAACTAGACAATAGTACTTCCATGTGACTTTTAAGGTTATGAGAGAGGTCACCAAATTCTTCTTTAAAAACTTTACACTGGAAGCTGATCTACACACACATAAAAATGTGGTCAGGGCTCTACTCTTTCAGAATGGGGTGATAAAATGCATCAGAATCCAATCTGTGAAATGTTAACTGCTGTGGGGGAAGGCTTTATAGCAGGCTTCCTCAACCTCAGCCCTTCAGATGTTTTTGGCCTACAACTCCCATGATCCCTAGCTAGCAGGACCAGTGGTCAGGGATGATGGGAATTGTAGTCTCAAAACATCTGGAGGGCTGAGGTTGAGGAAGCCTGCTTTATAGCCTATTGTCCTTGTTGAGATCAGGAGTGGCTCACCTCCCGGGGTGGAGCTACAACAGTAACCAACCAGGTGCAACATGATTGTTGCTTACTGGGAGCACAATATAGCACAAAGGGTGGAGCTGTGTGGACATATTGGCTGAGGCAATACAGAGTTGACATGCTAGTCTTCTATTTGCAGAGAGTTTTAACAAGGGCATCCTAACATTTGAACAGCTTTCTGGAGAGGCAGAATCACAGAAGGACTATCCAGTGTAGTTTTTATGAATGTGCCTATTGTTTCACAATCTCCAGATTTATCTTACGTTGCAATTCCAAGAGTTCATCCCATAGAATTCTCTCCTCCACCAACCCAAAAGAGTGAACTGATGTTAACCTTTCCTACTTACTCACTGCTAAGTAATTCCTGCTCCTGTATCATGTAACAATGCCACAATCTTCTATTACATATTCCTGTTATTGCTTTTATTAGCCGTGGCTATTTTATTTTATGTTTAATTTCTGTGAAGACCAGCAATCTCCAGTGAAGTCACCTTGCAACTTTGAAAGCATTTTTTTTAAAGAAATAAAATAAAAAATAAAAAATTGGCATATAGATAAGCAACATACGCCCAGAAAATGTTTGTTTATGCCTTTTTTAACAGGGTTCTTTCTATATAGTTAGTTATAAAGGGTGTTTCTGTAGGATCTTTGTATGTTGTACCTAAGAGACACATAGACTTTTAAGGTCAGGAGGTTTTTAAAGGTTTCTGACTCCCTTGTAGTACTTGAGATACTATTTTAAAAAGCATTTCTTGCAATATACTCAAAATTTCTGGTCTATTTTAATATGTGGAAATTAGGGACTGGCCCTTAGCAACAGGCATCAAGGTAAGTAGTAAACTTACTTGCCAGAATATAATCCCCCTTATTTTATGAAGGAAAAGAGGTCATTTGTTCCAAAATATGCTGCAGCAGCAAACTTTCCCCTGTTTAGGACTAAGCAGCCAGCAAGGAATGAAACTGGGAACAAAAGGAGTTACCTTACGCTGAATAAGATCATTGCTCCATCACGCTCAGTATTTGCTACACTAATTGACAGTGTGTCTCTCTAGCAGTTCAGATGCCAGAGGGTGAACCTGAGACCTTCTGCATGCAAAGCTACAGTCCTTCATACTACAAGCTCCAGTATGTAGGAATTCTTTCTTTGATTACTTTTATTTTCACCTCCATTCTGTCCTGTGGATGCACCTACAGCAGCTTACAAGAATAAAAACGCATTAGTTCCGATAATAAACATTTTTTGTTCCTATTATTCATCCAAGGATAATAGCATGTGTGATCCTCCCACTTGTAGAGACTACATATGCAACTCTCCAGGTCTGGCGTCAAAACAGATATCTCTGATTTCTTATTCAATCGTTGCCTTCCACTGAGCTAATGGAAACTTCTTGCGGTTGCATTTTTCACTTTCCGTGTTCCTGCGGATGACATTCTTCTTCGCATCTCAAAGAAAGCAACACAAATATGTGCAAGGGAAGGTACACTTGTCTGTTTATGACTGCCTAGCATGCATTATCTGCAAGGAGGGTTATATGCTGAGATATTCAACTGTCACTGTGCCTTGATTTGTGGCTTCTATGCACGGGCAATTTGTGATTGTTGGTCAGCAATTTTGTGATCTTCCAGTGTGTCTTTTTTTGCCTGACCCTTGAAGCACGCTGTTGGCTTAGACCAGATAAGTATAAAGTTTAAGTATAAAGAAAAAGGAAGTTTGCTAGGAAGTTAACAACAAAGCTTCCAAAACTCCAGGAATTTTCCATTACTTTCCTTCTTTTTATTGTTTCAAAATATCACCTTCTCCATGAAGGAGCAGCCTTTATTTATTCCTATTCCTACTTCTCATCTGAGGTAACAGGCTTCACTTGCTGTGACTTCTGACTCCAAACACATTCCAACTTTTCTTTCACAACAGCAAAAGTCCATAAAGCACAATGACAACATTACACAAGCACCACACCAATACAGTAACAGTAAGAAAACCACAATGGTGCCACCAGAATGCCTTCTTACTAGTGTCAGCATCAGCTGAAGACAGGGTCATTGGCAGCATCAGCTGAAGACAGCTGTCATCTTTCAGGTCTTTAAATAAGCTTTCTGAATAACTGGGAACCATACGACAGGTGGATATGCTAACAATACATTTTTATTGTATTTTGTTGTTGTACTTTAAAAATGGGGACGCGGGTGGCGCTGTGGGTAAAACCTCAGTGCCTAGGACTTGCCGATCATATGGTTGGCGGTTTGAATCCCCGCAGCGGGGTGAGCTCCCGCCGTTCGGTCCCAGCTCCTGCCCACCTAGCAGTTCGAAAGCACCCTTAAGTGCAAGTAGATAAATAGGTACCGCTTTATAGAGGGAAGGTAAACGGCGTTTCCGTGTGCTGCGCTGGTGCTGGCTCACCAGAGCAGCTTGTCACTCTGGCCACGTGACCCGGAAGTGTCTTCGGACAGCGCTGGCTCCCGGCCTCTTAAGCGAGATGAGCACACAACCCCAGAGTCGGTCACGACTGGCCCGTACGGGCAGGGGTAGCTTTACCTTTACCTTTACCTTACTTTAAAAAATAATATTGTTGTGACCTGTTGGTGACCATGCAAACTATTGCATGACAACACACTTAAATTTTTATTATATATAAGGCAGTAGTAATTCCCAAAGGGGCTTACTTCTGTTTAAGTGGGAATCGATGGGATTTTACAAAAAGCTACGTGGGGTTTCATTTCTGTTATTGTTATGTTGATTATATTCTGCTAGGGTCAGCCTTGCATAGCATCTATTGCTCTAGTGGAATCCTAGGATTGGTTTATCCAGCTGCAATTGTACATAAACTTATCGGGAAGTAAGCTCATAAAACATAGTGGCAGTTACTTCTGAATAAACATCGACACAGAGATAAGATAAAGACAGGCATTTGCTTTTGTAGCTAATCTTGCTTTTATACACTGAATCTTTTTGCATTTCCATCCAGCTTGAGAAAAACTTGCATAACCCTAGGGCCTAGGCAAATAAAACTTAATCTAATAGAATATCGTTCTTTTGCTTATTCTGTATTTTAATTTTTTATCCCTACACAGAAGGAATGTTAGGAACCTATAATTAAAATAGAGAAATAAGCATTCCTTCTAACTGATCTCCTCTAATTGACCCAAAATATCATTCTGCTAATGCCATTTGCTTCCTTGTGGGCTGCAGAAAATGCAAAAATCAAAAGTCCTGCTGATGGGTGCTTTCTGGTATACCAAACTAAGATGTTTAAGGAAGAGAAAGTCTTCTGCAATCTCCCATAAACTGTTCAGCTGGCACAAACTGCATCCAGATTCAACCACTGTAAGCTCATTGATTCTTGATTAAAAGAACCTAAACCCTTAACTGTTAGGAATTTCTAAATTAAAGATAAGTATAGCAGTTAATCAGCACTTACACAACATCATTTGCTTCAGTAGTTCTTTGTCTTAACCACATACTGGGAGGGGGTGGGGGGAAGAATTTCTTTTGCAGCCTATTGCTCTCATCTCAGATAGACAGTAGTCTTGTGCACTGGGTCAGCTAAGACGATCTAGGGGCCCTCAAATAAGCACTATGATGAAATATTGAATTAAGCTGAGGGTACAGATAAGGGAGTAATTTGATTCCATTCACATTTAAAAGCCAACTTCCCTAGATCACACTTTCTGATACAATACTTGAACTGAAATGCTCCTCTGAAATTTGCAGTTCTTCAAATTTTGCAATGCAGTTCTCCAGCCAAGTAATGTGTACAATCATGCTTCTTCATAGCAGGAATCCCCCCCTGCTGGTTTATCAAAAGATGGTGCGGCACAGATTTCACCTTCTAAGAACTCAACTAAAACTGCCTGTGGACAGTCAAAAACTGTTAATGGAATACAACCTGGTTATGTAAGAATATTGCAAGCATCATTTGCAGCAGGGGAGATTTTTCAATTTTCCGGAGGTTTTGCTGCACTAATTAACCTGCCAGTTTGAGAAGGTCAAACTGACTTTGTATTTTGCTCTGGTCATTTGTGCCACTGAATCTCCAATGAACTCCAAAGAACTACTGTTAGTTCTTATTTCTTATTTTTTATATAATTTCAATGCTTACTACATGGGTTCATGGCTTTAATCATTCATACCTTCTTCTTTTTTTACAAACTACTTTGTATGAAGATGGATTCTATATTTTAACATAGATACCGTGGTACCTCGGGTTACAGATGCTTCAGGTTACAGACTCCACTAACCCAGAAATAGTACCTTGGGTTAAGAACTTTGCTTCAGGATGAGAACAGAAATCGTGCTCCGGCGGCGCGGTGGCAGCAGGAGGCCCCATTAGCTAAAGTGGTACCTCAGGTTAAGAACAGTTTCAGGTTAAGAACAGATGTCCAGAACAAATTAAGTTCTTAACCCGAGGTACCACTGTACATATCTTAAGGCATTCTTGGGACACAACCCTACCGTCCATGTGTATGTATGTCTGGGGCCATCAGAAAGATCTCCCCTTCCAACCATGTAGAAGACTTTTTGTAAATCACTTTGAGGTTTGTTTGTTTTGTTTTGTTTTTTTAAAATTACAATCAAGCAGCATAAAAATAAACAAACAAAATTACTTGGCTGGGAAACAAAACTGAAAAATTCAGAGAAGTGAGTGCAATATTTGAAGGATGGCTGTGCTTTGTTTCCCGTATTGTTTTGGAATGTGCACACTGGGTGTTTATACCTTTAAATGTGAACTGAAGCAGATTTCTTGCCCATCCCAAGGCAGGATTCCTTTGATGGATGAGCAAGGAAAACTACTGAGGGGAGTTGTCGCACTCAATTTTATGTTTAAAAAGACCGGTTAAAATAAACTTGATTTATGGCAAAAACAAAATAACTGGAGAACATCCATCCACACACTCCCAAAACCTGCTGTGGAGATTCAATGAACCCTCTGGAAAAGATGGGGTTGGGGGAAAAGAGGAAGTGTGAACAGAAGCTTGTTTTGTGTTATGTTGGATCTCACCCTATATTTGTAGACTGCTTAAACTCACTCCTTGGCACCTTCCAGATATTTATATACATTGCAAGAGGAGTTAGAGATTGTTGCCACACTGGGATCCACTGCAGGGTACCATGTGTTATCATTATAAATGAGGAGCAGCTCCCCCTCCTGCCCCTTTAGCCCTGGTGTGACTGCCTAGATGTATTTGGCTGCAGTTGCTGGAAACAGGCTGGATGTGCTTGGGCCTGATCCAGAATGGTGGGGATACAACTCCCATTAACCGTGAACATTGGCCATGCTGGCTGGCACTGATGTGAGTTACAGTCCAGCAAGATCTGGAGGGTCACCAGTTCCCCATACCTACCTTAAGGTTTTATAATTTATTTACTTATTTAAACAATTTATATACTGCCCTTTGCCCAAGCCACAAGGCAGTTTTACAGATAAAGATCCATAAAATAACACACTCCTTTAAAAACATATCACAAATCACAGTGAGTTTGGGTTGCTTAGGCTGCATTACTATGCACACTATTCCTGGAAGTGAGCCCCATTGATCACAGTTGGATTTACTCCCAAGGAGGAGGGGAGGGAGGAAATGCAGAGAATCAGGTTGTTATATTAATAGCTTTCTAGCTGTTTTGAGTATTATGCACTGAGTTGCTGTCTCATTATTACAAACCGTTGTTCAGCTGCTCAGCATGGGAAATGAATGCTACATCATGTATAATACACCATAACAGGATCAGGAAAAGTGTATCTCTTTCTATTTTCTGTGTTGCTTAAAATCACAGCGTGAGGAGGCTGAGGGTGGCTCCTTTGGTCACCCCTGGGCTGAAAAGTGTTAAAACGAAGCCAATCTAATCTGCAGTGTTTTGAAAAGAGGAGGCAAAGGATTAAGGACAAAGATTAATTCCCTGCCTCTATTGATTTTTCTTTTTTCTTTTCTGGGCTGCTCGCTTGGATTTTTGTAACTTATTTTTCCTTGCGAAAAGGTTGGGAGGGGGGCAGAGATCTGCCGAACACTGGCTGAAGGGGGAACCCCGCCGAGTTCATTGCAACCAAGGGCAGGAAATGGAACACATGCCTTTCACCAAGGCAAATTTCTTCTCCTAATCAGATCAGCAGTCCTGCGGGGAGAAGTGGCAGTGACAGAATGTCGAGAAATCAATCTGCCAGTGCATATGGCATCTGTGTCTCACTGTGGATGGAAACCTGACAAGAGAGGAAACAGTCCCAGCTCAAACTCTGTTGTGCATCATGATTGGAAATGGAAGGAGCAGTTCATTTAGCCCAAACAGTGGCAATTCTTTAAGATTGCGGGAGCCTGACCCGAGGTTTCTAGGGAAAGGTTAAAGCTGAGCCAAAGTGCTCACTTCTCTTTTCTCTGACATTCTGCATTATAAAGAACTGCATACAGCACTGTGGCTTGGGCACTGGTTGTCACTTGTTTAACACTGCACATAAATCAATAATAATTTCCATGTGTGCAATATGTAATCGGAAGCCCGACCAGATTCCCTTCGCCTTTTCAGCAGCAGTTAAAATGTGCTGCTCCGTCTACAGCAAATCGACTTCCTTAACAGCATGACATGGAAGTTACTTAATGTTGGTCCTGAATCACTCATGTACTTTTTCCTGTTTCTTTCTCTCTTTTTTTACATAAAGAATAAGAAAAATAGATGGGATTCCTGAATTTGTTTGTTAATGAACATCACCTTGCATGGGTTGTTTTTTGTTTTTTGTTTGGTACATTTAAGATCAAGCTATATGATCTGCAACCGAACACAATATAGATTTTTGCCTTGTCTGTATAGGCCGGAGCTATTAATTGTGAGATATTAATGTATGGGCCACTGACAGGAGTTCATCATGCTAATGCATTTGGGGACAGGTTGGCTGTTATATGATGGCTCTAATATTTTGAATCCTCTGATGGTACAATAATATGACTTCTGTTCTCACTTGAGAATATATTGACATGATATAGGGCAGGTGGTATGGCCCAAGACCACCCACTGAATATTATGGCTGAGAAAGGATTTCATCCCAAGTCTCAATTTTCCCCAGTGATTAATACATTTTTTGCAGTAGTAACTATTTGTTTCTGTTGAATATATCTGACATATGTCATGATCACATGACACCGACGAGTTCTCAACAATGACAAAGCACCTGAACATTGTTATAACTCTCACATTTGCTGGGCATTTGAATGGATCACACTTCTGAATTATGAAAGATGGCAAGAAGAATAAATAATTCTATTGCACCACGTAGAAACAAGACTGTAATTTAGTGGGATTTTTTTCCCAACAGGAATTTTAAATCCCAGCAGTCTTCTTCCTTGAGGAATTGATGTCCCATTTCTATGCTACGTGAAGCTATTACTGTGACAGCTTTTTCTCATTTCTTTTCCACCATAAAGAATTTATTCCCTGACATTGTTTATTAAAACTGCAATGAACATCGCCTACTTGAAGTCCCCTCAGTAAGCAGAATTTGCATTTATCCGTTTGTTTACCAATACAATATATCTGGCTTAAATTTGCATCCCAGGAGACAGCCCGTGAGGAGGCATTGCTCAGGGCTGCAGTTTTTGTATGAGCAGTAGCTCCACATGACTGATGTCTAACAAACTCTAGGAGCCAGTAAAAATTGGCAGAGGCTACAATAAACATCAAACTTCCATATGTCTTCTGCGCTGTTCCACACATGCATCTTCCCAGAGGACCCACCAAAACACATCATGGAGGTGGGAGTGTTTCAGTTGCGTATTTCTCCTGGAAGCATGAATAAGATAGTTTAATCAACAAATGTGAACTGAACCAAATTTCCCCTCCTCCATAACCTACTCTAAATAAATCTTAGGTGAAGATGACCAAAAGGTAAGGAAGAAAACAGAAAATATATTGGCCACCTTTTTAGCACTTCCTAAAATTATATTAAAAATGAGCTGGAAGATGATAGTTAGATAGTTGTAGATAGTTATGACTATGTGTACATTAACAGCACTAAATGACGTGCAATCTAGCAGTAATAATACTATAGCTAATTTTCTGAAGTTTAGAAAATATTTCATTGCAATGAGAAATATAGTTATTTGCAAAAATAACTTACACTGCTTTCAGAAGAAAAATATATTGAGTAATGAGAAATACATTTATTTGCAAAAAACAACAGCAAGAAAAACACACAAAACCCCAAAACCTACATTGCTAACTTTCAGAAGAAAAAATATCATGATGGGCAAACAATAGACATTCATAAAACAAAATGCATTCATAAAACAAATACAGAATACACCACATGTCAGCTTAATTCCTCAACATAACTAGATCACCCCTCAGGGAAAATCTGGGTGAACAGGTGCAGGTTATGTCAATGTGCTAACAATGGTTAGTTGCACGAATGCAGCTCGAGCAGAAAAACATCTTAATACAAGGGGAATTCCCTGCCTCATTCTCCCCACTACGTCCTCTTGCAAAGTGTCCCCTGATTGTCTGGGGACCCTCAGGAAAGTCCTGTGCTGTGAATAGAGGTGAGCTAGATACAGTGGAAGCAGGAAATCAGAACAATTGGATAGGAACTCCTACTGCACAAACAGTCAGAGTACTTTGCTCAGATGCTCCTCTCCTGCTGCAGCTTCTTGCCCCACATCTCTGATTCCCAACCCCCAGGAGAGGCTTTCTAAAGGGCACAACAGTTTCCTTTGTGCATGCATCCTTGGGCTCTTGATGCCTTGCCTGCAGCCTAGTAGGTTGGATCTTAATATTCCCTTCCCTTGATAGAAGAAGTCTGCCTCCAAAATAACAGCATTTCCATCAGACGAAGATTCCTGCTTTTGGAGAAAGGGACCATTTGGATCTGGCCCAATATTTATGTATCATGCATATATAGGTTCTCTGTGAGCTGGTGTTTTATCTCTCTGTTTTGTTTTATGCAGTGTTGTGTTGTATTTACATGTTTCTGAACACATACACACATGGATGGATGGATGGATGGATGGATAGACAGCTAGACAGATCTCACATTTCTCAACCCAATTATATCCTACTTCAGAGGCTTATAAAGAGTTAGCAAATCAGCAAATAATATTTTGCTTTTGATGATACAATTGGCAGGAATCTGGGCTAGACCCAAGTTGCCTAGCTGTGATCTCAGAACCAAAGGCTTCTGTCAACTTGAGGGTTCAGAGACATCTGCAGAGTTTATTTGCTTTCCAAAAAACTACACTGTTTCAAAATCAGCAAAGCAAATATCCCTGGCACATTGTGCAACTTTGTTACCACTGTTCCATTGCATGGTTGTGGAATGATAGCAATCACAGCAAGATGAGAACTTGTTATATGCATGCAATCACTAGTCCCTTGGCAGTCAACTCAGGAAGTCATATAAAATCATTATGTTGCAAAATAAAATGCTACACAGTGCATATAAAATGATACAGGATATAGGCTTTTAGAGCTAATTTTAGTAATATGGTCACTAAACTTATATATTCTCCCTTTGGATAAGGAGGTATAGCTGATAATATTATTGTTATTGCTACAGATGTCCACAAGAAGCCTGAACAGCTGCATTCTTTTTCTTTTCAAGGCAGTATGAATTAATGAGAGTTTGGTAAATTACATGAGTATTTAATATTGGTTTCAGAATATTCAGCTTATTCCCTTCTCAGTGCACTGTGATGGACTCATTGCTCTCACTAGGCAACACCCAGACAAGCAGAACTCAAGACCCAAGATGGCCACCAAAAAGCTGCTGCTGTAACAGCAGTTACTTCAGAAATAAGGTTAGGCATCGCAACTGAAGATGGCTAAACTGGGCTGAGATGTGATGGCAAGGAACAACTCTCCTGCTATGGCATTGTACATGCTGCCTCTAAAAATCCAGGCCCCAAGTATTGGGGAGTGGGGAGTGAAGACAAGATGGGCAAGACTCCTGTCAAGACTATGGGGAAGGCTCCAAAATTCAAGCTGGCTAGAGACTGTGGAGGATTACCCCAGTGGAATCTACACACATATAAAAAAAAAAGTTCTGAAAATGCTTTTTTTAAAGTGTTTTTTAAAATACTTTGAATTTTCCATAAGGCTCACCATCACCACCTAGTGTCACATTGTATATTGCACTTAAAACACACTTAAAATGTTTTATTTGTTCTGTATAGCTGAGTCCTAGGGATTCTTTCCAAGCATCCAGAAGGTAGGATGAGAAGGAGAATTTAGGTTATAACACCCTCTCCATTAGATCTGAGGCCATGGGGGAAGATCAGGAGCAGTAAGGGGAGTGGCAGAGGCTTCACTGTGCCACACCTGAACATACTTATCCTTTCCTCTTTAAAATATTCAGTTTCAGACTCCCTGCTTTAGAAATGCCTTAAATTGAAATGATGAGAACGAATTGCAATCCAACAATCAAAGCAAATTCCATCTCTCTAGGTAAAGGTCCATATAAGAAAAGTCTATCAATCAGGATGCTTCTAGACCAGTTTGCATTGTGGAATCAGTGCATGTTAGTGGGGGTAGGTTGGGAGGGGAAGGGGGACTTCCACACAATGCCATTCACATTAAAATGTCAGCCCATATCCTGTCCTCCATTAAATCCAGATTTACCCTTTCTGGGAAATACTCAAGAGGATTTTTTTATACAATATATATATAAAGGTTTCCAGCTACCACCCTGTGAACAGTGCCAGATTTATGTATAAGCTAAACAAGCTATAGCTTAGGGCCCCACTCTCTTGGGGGCCCCAAAAAAAATTAAAGGAAAAAAACCTGGAAGTACATATCCAAAATATAAGATAAAAAACAAACAAAATAAAACCTACATACAGCAACAGTGTTTTGTGTTGTGTAGGCGCCTATGATGTAAGTAATGGGCCCCACCTGCTAGCCTGCTCCCTAAAATATCACTGGTTTGCTCATTTCTATATATAGGGTGTCTACATTCTGCATGTGCAAATGGCTTTAGATACCTATTAGGTCCATAAATTACCATATAGCATATATTCAACACGAAAAACCAGCGACAATTTGTTGTTGACAAAGGACAGCTGGACATATAAAGGGCCCCATTACCTTCAGTAGCTTAGGGCCTCTTCAAACCTCAATCTGGCCCTGCTTGTGAATGACTCATTTGCTACATTCAGCCCCATGTGAAAGCACCCTCATTTTTTATACAGGTTAAGTGTAATGGTTTCCTTCCTTGCACACTGTTTTAAACTATTTTTGACAGTGTGTTTAAATGGGAGCAACTCACCTTTGGAGCCTAGGCTGAAGGGCAGGTTAACAACAGCAGCAATTGGTGTAGAAACTGGTGTGAACCTTCCCTCCCATCTAATCCTGAAAACTATCTTGGTTTTTTAATGCATTCCCGGTTGAACACTCAAAAAATCTCAAGGGGTTTTCCTAACTGGATGGATGCCTACCATCCTTGATTATTGTCAGAAATATCTGGGGCTGGCTGGGCCTATAATCCAAAACATCACGAGGGCACCATGTTGAGGAACACTGGTGTAAATACACCTGACTCCTTTACAAATGTGGTGAAGTAAGGACTATTAGAGTCCCTGGCTGTCTTTTAATTGCACATGAATTGGATGTGATGAAATTGACAGTGGTCAAAAACTGCCCCCAAATCTGGATTTCCTCATTGGCTTTTCCAGTTTTTGTTTCCTTTAATTAATTTTACCTCCACTCCACCCTTATTTTAACACTGCTCCAGTATTTCAAATCTTCCCATTTGAACCAGCATACATGTAGGTTCACTGATGGCCAGAACTGAGCTCTCGTTTTCAGAAAAGTGTGAGTACAATCCATTTCAGGTAAGACACTTTCGTTTGACCACATATGTTTGATCTTGCAAGGCACTGATAACTGCACAGAATTTGTAGCTCAGAAGGAATTGCTCTAATCTTTTTAAAGTGGCTCTTGGGAGCTTACCAGGAATAGAAATCTGTTCAGAATTTCAGTTGCAACTGGATATTTTCTGATGTACAGTAAGGGAACTTGACCAAATATAATTAATGCCCCAAATACTGATGGTCTGAAGTCATAAGAACAAGTCTCAATATAAAATAACATGAAGTTCAGGAGAAACTGAGTATAAGAAGAGTTTGGCAAGTGAATTTATTTGGGTCTGCCTATCCATACAAGGGACTGAGATGCTGTTTGAACCTGGTTTAGAACATTACCTGGGAATAGGACTTCCGGAGGCGGCGCGAAACTGTAATGGCGGTCCTCTTCTAGTCTGAAGAGGGGCTCCGCAGGAAAGGGTCGTTTCGCTGCGGCACAGCGACGACCCATCAAGAAAAACCACGAGCAGAGTGAGCTCGTGGCCGTGGGACTCGGCGGGCACCTGGAGCGACCCCGAAATCGCGAAAGGAACCCCGTAAGGGGCTCCGGAGTGAAAGAGGGGTAGCGGTGCTGTGAGTTCATCGCTCTTTCTGCGGGAGTGAAGCCGCGCAGCTGTTGCAGATGAGCGCCGACCTTTCTTCCTTTAAAGATTCGACTGAAACAACAAACCCGTGAGTAAGGACGTTAAATTCGGCAGTAAATTCTTGAAAAAAATTTTGGCTGTAACCGGGAGACGTTAAAAAGGAAGTCCGCCTCCCGGATCTGCTTACAAGATCAAAGCAAGGGATCAGAGAAGCGAAAAGCGGCTGAAAAGGGATGTTTTAAAGAGGGACTTTCATGCACTTTCAGAAGTGACTGTTAACGAGAAAAGATAGACTTATTTGTGAGCAATTTTTTAAAAGGAAAATTGGAGCGATCCTCCCCAGTAAGATCATTCAAAGCTAAATTCCAAATCGTCGGGCTGCTGGAGGGGAAACTGTTTAACTGCGGAACTGTTACAAATTGTTACAAACTTTTACAGACGTATGGATACCCTTGAGCTTTTGAGCTTTAACAAGCTGGACTGGATACAAATTGTAGGCACCTTTTTGAAACTTTGTTAAAAGTTTAAAGTACTCTGCAGGACTTGTTTATTACCATTTGGGACTATTGCATTTCTGTTTTTTAACATACAGGGGACTTTAATGGCGGAAAAGTTGCCTTCTTCTTTTTGAAACTTTGGTGGTACTCCCCCTAGAGGATTTTGGGAATATAAGGCCTGGGAACAGCTTTTTATGTTTACTCTCTCTCACTGGATTGTTTTTAAATTGGATCTGTCTTTCCCATGGGACAATAACAATTTGACCTTGAACATTGACTGATGAGTGGTACAGGAAAGACAAGAGCAGCCAAAGCCAAGGAAGCTAAGGAGAAGGAAAAGGAAAAAAAGCAGGCACAGCTTGTACAAACAACTTTGACTCAGGGACGCAGATCATCAGTTCCAGCTGTGCTGGGCGTACAAAAGGCAGAAGCCGAAAAGTCTAAAATTCCAGCAGAGGAAGATATGGCAGCAGGAGCATCTGAGGGAGTTCTGAAACAAATCTTGGAGCAGTTGGCAGCTTTAAATCAAAAGGTTGACAACCAATCATCAAAAATTGACCAAGCTACATCTTCGATCCAGAAATTGACAGATCAGGTTTCCCAGCATACACAAGCAATTGAAAAATTGCAAGGAGCTACACAAGAAAACCGTAATTTGGCTGGGGAAGCTGTTCAAATTGCAACGGCAGCTAGAAAAGAGGTCGAGGAAGTTAGAGGTGAAGTTAAACCTTTGCATAAACAAATTGGTGAACAACAAGCCTACCTCTCGATGGTGGAATTGAAAAATCGTGAGAATAACCTCAGATTAAGAGCAATCCCAGAAATTGAACAAGAAGATTTAATTGGATTTTTGACAACAGAATTTTCAAAATTCTGGGGCATTAAGGAAGAAACTGACTTTAAAATAGTGTCAGCTTTTCGGCTGGGAAGATTGGTAAGGAAGGACAGACCCAGAGATTGTTTGATAATTTTGAGATCAAGGGAAGAGAGAGACAAAATATTAGGCCTACATTTCGCAAATACATTGGTGATACAAGATAAAAGGGTGGAAATTTACCGAGACATCCCAAAACAGTTATTGGACTTGAGAACCACTTATTCAGAACTGGCAAGACTGCTGAGAATCAACACAATTCGTTATAGGTGGGAGTTTCCACAAGGGTTATCATTTACTTACAAGCAGAAGAAGGTAAAGATAAAAACACCAGAGGATTTACAAAAGTTCCTGCACGATCACGGTGAAGATCTCCAAAAAGAAGCAGCAGCACTTTGTCCTCTACCACAAGCTGGGATTCCGCCTGGAGGCGGAGCAGGCCCTACACCCTCGGGACCAGAAGATACACCACTCTAGGTGTAACAAAACAGTACAGGATGTCTCTGCAGCTACTTAGTTGGAATATAAATGGCGGAAATTCTCCGGAAAAAAGAAGGAAAATATTTCACATATTGAAGAAAGAACAATTGGACATTATTTGTTTACAAGAAACCCATGTGACCAGGCTTCACAGAAAAGTCTTAGTTAACAAAAGACTAGGCCAAGAATTTATTTCATCAGACAAGGTTAAGAAAAGAGGCGTGGTGATATATGCCAAGGAGAGCCTGGCACCAAAATTTGTATTTAAAGATGAGCAAGGAAGAATCTTGGCGATTGAAATCCAGACACAAGGAGAAAAAATTTTGATATTAGGAATATATGCGCCAAATGACGGGAAATCAGAATTTTTTAAGAAGCTGCATGAGACCATGTTGGACTATATGGACTACAACAACATCATAATGATGGGAGACATGAATGGAGTGGTATCTACACATATGGATAAGTCTCAAAATCAAAACTTAACATCAGATGGCAGACTGCCTAAAACTTTCTTTGAACTGATTGACAATTTGGATCTGATTGATATATGGAGGACAAAAGACCCCCTAGGTAAAGAAGGAACTTTCTTCTCTGAGGCCCACCTGTCATGGACAAGGATCGACCAAATCTGGACATCTAGAGGGCTGGCACCCAAGACTAGAAAGGTGGAAATCTGCCCAAAAACATGCTCCGACCACAATGCTTTGAAACTAGAACTTAGACTTACCCAAACCGGTTCCTTCAGATGGAGAATGAATGACACCTTATTAAGAGATCAAGAGATTGTGAAAAAGGCCCAAAAAACGTTAAAGGACTATTTTGAAATCAACCTGAACACTACAGTTGAAAAAAGAATGATCTGGGACGCAAGTAAAGCCGTTATGAGAGGGTTTCTGATACAACAAAATACAATCAAGAAAAAGCTCTGGAATGGAAAGAAGGATAAAATATTGGAGAAAATATATCAAGGTGAGAAGAAACTGAGAACCAATCCCAAGTCAAAGGAAGTGCTGAGAGAAATCAAATTCCATCAAGCACAATACTCTAAACTGATAAATCAAGAGATCGAATGGAAAATCAAACAGATGAAGCAAAGATCGTTTGAATCAGCAAACAAATGTGGAAAGCTGCTAGCTTGGCAGCTGAAAAAAAGACAAAAGTTAAATACAGTGACAAATCTAGAGATTGAAGGAAGAATGGTTCAGAAACCAGAAGAAATCAGGAAGTGCTTCCACAGATACTTCAAAGAACTTTATGCACAAGGGCCTCAGAAAGAGTTGGAGATAGATCAATTTTTAAGGATAAATGGACTACCAAAAATAACCCAAGATAAAAGATCAATCTTGAATTGTAAAATAACTCAACAGGAAATTGAAGGTGCCATTCAGAATATGCAACTTGGCAAATCTCCAGGCCCGGATGGGCTTACCTCCAAATACTACAAGACTTTGAAGGACTACTTGACACAGCCTTTGATGGAGGTATGCAACCAGATCATGGAGGGGAAGAGGGCACCGGAAACGTGGAAAGAAGCATTCATCACATTGATACCCAAGCTAGAATCTGAAAAGACCCAGCTTAAGAACTACCGTCCCATCTCACTCCTGAATGTGGATTACAAAATATTTGCAGACATTTTAGCAAGCAGACTTAAAAAGGTCTTAAATGAAGTAATTCACAAGGACCAAGCTGGCTTTCTCCCTGGTAGACATTTATATGGAAATACCAGAAACATCATTGACATTTTGGAACTATTGCAAACCAATAGGAACACAAGGGCGGTTTTAATCTTCATTGATGCGGAGAAAGCATTTGATAATATATCTTGGAAGTTTATGAAGAAAAATCTGGAAGGGATGGGAGTGGGACGGGGGTTTGAAAATGGAATAGAAGCAATCTATTCAGAACAGAAAGCTAAATTAATAGTGAACAATGTGGTGACGGAGGAATTTAAAATTGAAAAAGGGACACGACAAGGGTGCCCTCTATCCCCTCTTTTATTCATTTCAGTCCTGGAGGTGCTATTGAACATGATTAGGGAGGACCGGTTGGTACAAGGGATAGAGGTCGGAGTGAAACAATATAAACTGAAAGCTTTTGCAGATGACTTAGTTTTGACATTACAGGAGCCAGAACCCAGTACAAAAAGAGTTTTAGAACTTATTCATGAGTTTGGTCGGGTTGCAGGATTTAAGTTGAACAAACAAAAGACTAAGGTTTTGGCCAAAAACTTGACATCTACAGAAACAGAGGGGTTTCAGAGAGAAACAGAATTAAATGTGGTTAAAAAGGTGAAATACCTAGGGATCTATTTGTCTTCCAAAAATTTGAACTTATTTAAAGACAATTATGAAAAATGTTGGTCGGAAATTAAGAAGGACTTAGAAATTTGGTCAAGATTGAAACTTTCCTTGTTGGGTCGAATAGCAGCTATAAAGATGAATGTATTGCCGAAAATGTTATTTTTGTTTCAGACCCTACAGATCGTGGACAGAGTGGAATGTTTTGGAAAATGGCAGAAGGATATATCTGGGTTTGTCTGGCAGGGCAAAAAGCCTCGAATAAAGTTTAAAATACTAACTGACTCGAAAGAAAGAGGAGGGTTTGCCCTGCCGGACTTGAGGTTATATTATGAATCTGCAGCCTTCTGCTGGTTGAAAGATTGGTTTTTGTTAGAAAACACTGATGTCCTGGATCTGGAAGGGTTTGATAATGCTTTTGGTTGGCATGCATATCTATGGTACGACAAGGTTAAGGTTCATAAACTGTTCAAAAATCATATTGTCAGAAAATCAATTTTTGCAGTCTGGATGAAATATAAGGACTTATTAGAGAGTAAAACCCCGAGGTGGCTATCACCAGTGGAGGCCAAGGCTCGAAAAAGACCCAATATGGAGGCCTATTGGCCGAAATATTGGGAAATAATCGAAAAAATTGGAGACAACTGGAAACTGCAGAGTAAGGATAAACTAAAAAATAAGGTGCGAGATTGGTTACACTATGCTCAAATTCAAGAGGTTTTTAAATTGGATAAAAAAGTTGGCTTCCAAGTGGAAAAATCGAAATTGGAGACAGAATTGTTAGAACCAAAAACTAAGGTATTATCGAGAATGTACAACTTGCTGCTTAAGTGGAATACACAGGATGAGACAGTTAAATCTGCCATGATAAAATGGGCACAGGATGTCGGACATAACATTATGTTTGAAGACTGGGAAAGGTTATGGAACAACGGGATAAAATTCACGGCATGTAGTGCCCTGAAAGAAAATATTATGAAAATGTTATACCGGTGGTACATGACCCCAGTCAAGCTAGCTAAGATATATCACCTGTCTGATAACAAATGTTGGAAATGTAAGGAGGCAGAAGGGACATTTTTTCATCTCTGGTGGACCTGCCCAAAAGTGAAGGCCTTCTGGGAAATGATTTACAATGAACTGAAAAAGGTATTTAAGTATACCTTTCCCAAGAAACCAGAGGCCTTCCTGCTGGGCATGGTAGACCAGAAAGTGTCAAAGAAAGATAGAACTTTGTTTATGTATGCTACCACAGCAGCAAGAATACTCATTGCAAAGAATTGGAAGACACAAGATTTACCCACGTTGGAGGAATGGCAGACGCAGTTGATGGACTATATGGAACTAGCTGAAATGACCGGCAGAATCCGAGATTTGGATGAAGAATCAGTCGAGGCGGATTGGAAAAAATTTAAAGACTATTTGCAAAAATACTATAAGCTGTATGAACTTTAAGACAGTGCATGTTCTTGGAAAGGTTACGCTTTAGCAAATATGATTAAGCAAATGGTAAAATTAATGACAAATGAGAAAAGAAGTCAATGTGAATCAAACATTTTATGTTTATTTTAAAAGGTAACAAAGTTAAGATACAATATACTGAATATGGGTACATAATAATGGAAAGTTCCAACAAGGTTTGAAATAAGGTAACAAATTGCTGATATTGCTACTACAAAGAACGCAGATCTGGAAGGTGTGGGGAAGTCCAATGGTTTTCTTTTTTGTTAAAAAAATCAAAAATTGTTTCTTGTATTTGGGTTTTTCTGTATTGTATTGAATTGTCAAAATTATGAAAAGAAACGTAATAAAAATTATTTAAAAAAAAAAAAAAATAGAACATTACCTGGGAATAATGGCAGTTATCCTAGCTAGAGATTCTTAACCAGTAAAATATAAATTCTCTCCATGATATATATCTTTTGTTATTATCTCTCTTTTCATGGTGGTATCTAAGGAAGAACTTACACAGCTTCACTCCTTCCCAGACTGTGTTGCAGGAAGACTTTGGGAGGAGAGTTTATATTTAGCTCTGAATGAGAAAAGAGGGTGGGGGTGACTTGTGAACATTAGCATTAAAGATCAGAGCAAATCTTTGAAATAATTCATGTGTTTGCATTTCTCGTTCTCCCTGCAAGTTCCTTGATTGCCTGCTTCTCCATCTACATCAATGTAGACTTTTATTGCTGTTTAGTAACAAATGACATTTTGTTTGCCTACTTGACCTTTTTATTAACTTTTTTTTATTTGTGTATGTGTGTGTGTGTGAGCGCGCATGCACACATTTCTCCAGGCATGCTACAAACTTTCTTTCTTTCTTTTTTAAAAAGTGCAGCTTTATTTGAAGAGAATTTGTCACTAATCTGTTGCAGCTGTAGGGGACCGCACAGCCAATTAAAGAGAACAGGCTTTGGCTCCTGCCCAAAGGAGGTGACCACATGTTGGCCTTTGATTGGTCACCTCGGGGGAACAAAGGGTCACAGGGGGCATCTGTTTGCCATTTCCTGTCAAAGTCGTGTGGTGTAAGGAAAAGGGGAAGGAGGCAAACAAGCAAAACGTGGCTTTCTTCATCTAATGTCTTGTCTGGAAACATGAGATGATCAAGTGAAAAATAAATCATCCACTGAGTAATATTAACTGGAGCCAGAGAATGAATCATGCTCCTATATTCATTTTAAAGTGGTTGGAATAATCCTGTTTTCCAATGTCAGCATATATCTGGGGAGAAATATGAATTAGTTCAATTGAAATTAGACAGCATTTGCTGTGGTACAACCTAAAGTAAGTTTTGTTTGATTCTCTTGAAACAATATGGTGCAAATTAACTTGCCAGTATTAAAGGGAGTGTAAGGATGTGAGTATTCTTCGGTGTCAGGTGAGTAGGGAAAAACATCCTAAAGGGTAAAGATAGTGTTGATAAACCTACAGAACAATCCTAACTAGGTTGCACAGTGATGGAATCTCTGTCACATTTGCAGCTCTAGCCAGTCCAGGTGGGGTATAGGCAAGAATAAATTAATCTACCAATTTCAATTACTCTCAGTTTCTCATTTTTCCATCTTAAATTCAGTTTATCGCATTTCTCCATCAGTTTTCTTTAATCTTCACATAAATTCTGACAGCATGTTAGTACATATTACTCCTAATGAAGAAATGCTTGAATGCAATTTTGCCTGGCATCATTTTTGCTTAATATAAAGCTATTTTCATATTAGTTTTGGAAAATGTGCATTAGGTCGATTTGCATTAAAATGTGAACTGAACCAAATTACTCCCCCATCCCTAGACATGGAGAAAAATATTTTTCTACTTGTTTTGCTGCATAGGTCCTAGGCTGCTGCAACACTAGTGGCCGTCTCAGATTCTCCCGTCCAGAATTGGCTGCAGTGGATTCATTGTCAGCCCTGCTCTTCCCCCACCCCAGAAAGCCCATTTGGGGGGCATATATTGGCTACTGCCTATTGGAGCGCTCACAGCAGTAGTGTATGCTCCACTTGCACTTTTGACAGGAACAGTGGGGGTCTGGGGAAGCATTTTTCCCACCCACCCCCAGAGGAAGCCACAATGTGCTCTTTGGTGAGACTAGTTTTGGGGGGGATTCAGGCCTGGTTTTGATACAGAAACTGCCATTGTCACCAGTTCTGCATTTTGATAATTGGTGAGTGTCGTAAGCCATTTGAACACAACTCACTGTGGAAAGGTAAAGGGACCCCTGACCATTAGGTCCAGTCGTGACCGACTCTGGGGTTGCAGCGCTCCTCTCGCTTTATTGGCTGAGGGAGCCGGCGTACAGCTTCCGGGTCATATGACAGCATGACTAAGCCGCTTCTGGAAAACCAGAGCAGCACACAGAAACGCCGCTTACCTTCCTGCCGGAGCGGTACCTACTTGCACTTTGACGTGCTTTCGAACTGCTAGGTTGGCAGGAGCAGGGACCAAGCAATGGGAGCTCACCCCGTCACAGGGATTCGAACCACCGACCTTCTGATCAGCAAGTCCTAGGCCCTATGGTTTAACCCACAGCGCCACCCGTGTCCCTTCACTGTGGAAAAGGTGGCATCAAAACAAACTTCACTAGCTAAACTAAAATGGAAAACTTGTGGACACAACCTGCCCACCCCTTTGCCACATGTTCTTTCACTGTGTGGAGGGGATGTCATCATCTGACCATACATCTCCTTGCAGTATCATTTCACAGCATCTTGCTCCTCACATCATGGTATCACTATAGTTAAATGATAATCCTAAAACTATAAGTGTTGTGGCTTTCTCCCTTAGGGTTGTCAGCTTTTTATTGTTGTGCTTTCCTAGTTGTTATCATAACATCAGCCTCCGTGCCATAGGCACAAAGGAATCTTCATGTCATTAAAAGTTTCACCTGGTACCTGCTTCATTTCTGGTACCAGGTGAAAAAAACCAATCCTGGTATGTAGAAACTTTTATCATTACTTTATTTCCATGACGAGAAGGGAAGCTTCATGCGCTATATTTCAGTGCACTAGACTGCTATTAAAAGCAGAGAATCAGGGCCAGTAATAACATTTAGAATTTCTCTAAACATGTATTCTCAAACATTGCACACACTAGACATAAATGCAGGTCTATATTTTATGGTGTGCTAAGTATAGGAATCTTTATCCTGAACTGTAATGTCTCATAAAAGTAATAGTCATGGCATAATAGAAATAGGAAATTACAAGGTTAAGGTTAATGAGTGTTTCTAGCAATTTAGCCTTTCTAAAATAAAGCATCTATTGAGGTAATTTTGAAAACAGCTTAGGTTGTCACCATGGATTATTGTGAAAATCAGCTAAGAACAGTAGGACAGATGTAGGACTTGGATTTATCTCTCTTGACTATTTTTACCCTCTGTTGTTAATTTGGGTGATGTTGACATTTATTCTACAAGATGGTTTTGTTAAAAAAAACATTTTGCCTTCTTGCAGGGTAAAGGGCAGGGCATCTGCAGAAATGATCTCTTAAACTTGACACCTTTGTTCTAGAACTCCAAGTTCACCGGGGAGGGGGTCTTATAATTACATAATTATATCCTTTAATTTCCTTTTGATTCTCTATTCATTTCTTTTGCTGGTCAGGAAAGTTCCAGCATTTAGATGTCGATAAGGCGGGGATTCCTTTCATAATGAGAGCTACCAAAGGGACTATCAAATTTCATTACTGCTCTTCAATAGTTTTCTCTGGGACGTTTTGAAAGCGAAAGGATCTTCTTCCATACAATGGCAGCAACTGTTCTTTGATCAGCTCACTTTGGTCTAGATTCTTGTAAGTGGTGCTCAGTAAAGCTATGCGGAGCACAATCTAAGACGGATGCAGATGAAATTGTATCTCTACATCCTTTGAAGCAGTTACAACTGGAAAAATAAGTTAACCATATTGAGCTGATCTACTAGCATAAGGCTGATTAATCAAGATGCAGTTTCACATGAGAGTCTTATAAATGAGCCCATGACTGTATATGACTTCCCTCTCCCCCCATAATAAAGTGGATAGAAGCCCCTGTTGCACATATTTATGGGAGAAAGAAAGAGACTTCAGCTCAGCTAAGATTCAATGCTTTGACAGAACAAAAACAGATGAGATAAAAAAGTGATCATGATTTCTAGCATACTGGGGTAGCATTTTACTTTATTAATCATCAAGATCAGCAGCACAATCCCAACCAGGTATACCCAGAAGTAAGTCCTATTGAATTCGATGGAGTTTACTCCCAAGTAAATGCGAATAGGATTGCAGAATTAGCTAATTTACTTATGCCCCAGCCATACTAGAACAGAACAGTTTATACATATTAAGAAAGGAGCAAGACAGTGTTGATGGGAACACAGGTAACCGGAGCAGTGATGTTAGAAATTGTGCTGATTTCTCCATCTTCCCATAATACTGTGATGGAGCTTCTTAGTTCTGTCAGCTACCTGTTCCCAGGTACTGTTCAACCCTGAAACAATGGCCAACACCTTGGCCTGTCAAGTTGCTGCCCACTTTTTGAAACACCTGGGAATAGAAACTAGGTATCGAATTCAATCCATATATGGAGAGGGTCTACTCTTGTGAGAAATATTGTCCAAATTTACATACTGGCTTCTGTGATGGACTTCTCTGTAATGTGTCACTGGTGGACCAGTTCTTTTAAATTGTATGTCTAAGCATGTTTGAATGCAAGTCAAAGTGAAGAACCTGTAGCTCTTTACAGATATCTTGTATGCTTTGTTTGCAAAAGAGCTCTAGTGAACATGCACTGTATGTTTGGACAAGTGCTACTGGAGTCCCAAACTACCCCACAGGTCAGTAGCAACACTTCCACCTTTTAAAGCAAAATGTTCCAGGAATTTTCTTCCCCGGAGTATAAATCAGATTTTCCTACATTTTGTCAGGAGTTAATTGGCTCAATGCAAGCAAAATAAAGATGTTCCTGTCGTAATATTTTGCTGTTATTAAAAGATTATAGCCATAACTCTCCACTATTTTCTTTTCTCCTGCAAAGAAAAGTATCTCTTTTTTTCCTATTCTGAGCCCCATGCAGTTCCCACCTCTCAAGAGAAGCATTCGTAAGGTCAATGGCAAGGTAAACAAACAATTCATTCTGTTTTCCGATGTGAGGGGCAATTCAAAACGAGCCAGAACTAGCATAGTTTCATTGGGAATGCAGCCAGTGTAAGTAGTCATTGACAGTCCTCCTCGTATTATTAAATACAGCCTCCAAGGCTAGACTCTGGAATGGGTCAACTACTTCTCAAACTTCCAGCCCCAAATGTCTCAAAACACAATCAATGAAAAAGTGCAACTGGCAAAGCTATCTAGCAGAGTTGGGGAACCAGTGCACCTCTTTGTCGTCCATATATTTTCAACTACAGGTCTCATCAGTCCTAGCTGGTATGCCACTAGACTGATGGGAGTTATCTGGGGGTTCCAGGTTGGGGAAAGCAATGTAAGTACTCAGCTAAGACTCTGTTCTTGTGAAGATTAACACTGAGTACTGAACCCAGCCTGGCAGCTAGGAGAAGATGCTGTTGGGTAGCAGTGAAGGAGTGGGGAGCCTCCAGGCCATTTTGGCCAAGCCATACAGGCACTTTGAAACCCTAAGTATCTGCTGATTGTCAGGTCTTTGGAGTGCAGTGCAGTACATTGCACCAAGGTGTCAGCACTTGGGGAGAACGTTTGAGGAAGTTTTCAATGCCAAAGCCCCAATGAGCATCTGAGATTGGCTGAACTGGAGGTTCCACTGGGGCTTCCACTGCAGGAACTTCCTGGTCTAGCTGAGGGAGCTAGAAGTGGAGCATTTTCCTTTGCTTCCCCAAAAAGCAGTTTGAAGGTTCTGACACAAGTTGATGGGGATTGTGGTTGTTGCCATCCATCTGTCTCAAGAGACAATGGAGTTTGCCTCCAGGTCTGAAGTCAAACCACTGCACTAACAGCACCCAAGTGACCTCCTGGGTAGTGTGTATGGAGGTCCTGGGCCACTCAGACTACAAGACTCCCCTCTGGTCCATGTTATGGTCCAAAGGAAAGCAGAGCAATATGTTTGGCACCAGCTTGGCTGCAGGAGTTGCTGGAAGGAGGCATACAAGGCACCATCCAACCGTCTTAGAGAAATAAAGACAATGAAGGGTAAATAACATCAAACCCTGTCTGTAAAAAATAAACAACTCCGGACAGTTTATGTAGAGGAAATCTGTAGGCTCTAATACTTTTTGGACATGACCCATTATAGATGTCCACCCCCTTTCAGACTTCCTTTCACAAACTTTTTCAAGATACAAGTTTATTTTTCTTCAAGTAATTTTAATGAATTTTGACTTGGCTGCAGTGTATTGTATAACAATAATGAGGAAGATAAGCTGTTAGAACTGATTCTAAATTTATGAAGGCAATCACTGGGTCATTCAGCAAAGAAAACAAAAAGAACTTTTGACTATTTAAAATTCATTTACATAAGCCCTGTAAATAACTGCAGTTACTGGCATAATTTGCCCTTGTATTACTTATAAACAAATCTGTACACATACAGAGAGAGAAAGAGAATGAGAGAACAAGAAGGAGACCAAGACCAAGACTTATTTTATAGGCAAAGTCTTCTAATAATCTAGCAAGGCTCTTTTTGAATTCATATGTTCGTACATAGTAACTCCCCCAGACCATACACCCAGAGGCCCTGCCCTGTGTCCTCCTTTAGTGTCTTTACTTGACTGCAATGTGTCCTTAAACTGTGATACCTCACTTCTTGGAGATCTCTCTCTCTCTCTCTCTCTGTGTGTGTGTGTGTGTGTGTGTGGTGTGACTCTGACCAGACCCAATTTTACCATACTCACCACTGGTGTGTGACCTACATTATGTTTTCTACAAGGGAAGATGGCCTCTTGCCTTCTCCATCTCTGCTTTAATCACAAAAGGGGAAGATTCCCACTTGGGAAATGCCTTTCTACTTCCTGCCTTTGGCTACATCTGAGTGCTGTGAGTTTGCAGCTACTTGTATCCAGAAATGCAGATTTCTGTGAAATCCTGATGCCACCAGGTCAATGGCAAGTACTCTGCTGAATTTGAAATGATCAAGACTGATGAAAACATTAATAAGTGTTTGTATTACTGCACAGTATTACATTTCTGGTTAATAGAGATACTGAAATGGATGATACCTTGCCTCTTGTCCTTGTTGCTGTGTGCATTTCAGAACTCTGTACTGTCAGATGCTTATCTTATTTCCCTTCCTAGGTGAATGTTAAATACGATGTGCCAGACAGATATCAATGAAGAAAGGATGCAAAGGGATGTTTGTTGCAATGGCTGGGACAATTTATGTGAGCCTGGAATTGAGCTGCTTCATCGAGGCAAACCAAAATGCAGCTATCATTCAACGTTTACACTTCTTGGGATTTTGCACCAATCTCAAATTCATACTTTTATAGGTAAAGTCTTCTAATGATCTAGCAATGCTCTGGCTACTTAGGGCTTACCCACACTTCTTCTTGTTCTACTGCTTTCCCCTTGGGGAAAACCGCTTTTTAGCACTCAGTTGGAGCAAATGACAATTACAGGATTTCCCAGATTGATGTTGTCTCTGATTTACAGCTAAAGAGTGGCTTTCCCTGAGAAAGGAGCAGGGCAAGGGGAAAACTGCTTGAACTCATGCCTAGGAAACACAGGTCAACAGAAAACCATTTGGACTTGTGCTTCCTAGGCATGGGACAAACCCTCAGCCTGCGACTCTGCAGATTCTAACTCTGTTTCTTGATTACTGCTAGGCATTGAGACCATGATACCCTGTGACTAACAGCTAAAATAAAACCCTGATGTACTAGTAAAGAGCATTGTTACTTTTATCTTACCCCAGTCCTTATCTGAACAATATGAATTCTGTGCCTCGCTAAAAAACAAACACCTTTATGTTCTCAGACTGCTACAATTATATAAAAAGGAAAAGTGGCTTTATAATTTGTTTTGTTTGGATATGAATAGGGCATGTTTTGTATTGCTGTTGATGCAATGTGCTAGCATTTTCTACAGGCATGTCAATTTTTCCTATTAAAAATTGCAGTCTTTATAAGTGACGAGAGCATTTCATAGCAATTGTAAGGACGGGCTTTCTGTTGGCAACCTCTGACATACCGCCCTGTACTTGGTGACTTTGTGTCCTGAACTTTAACCTTAACTTCCTTTCACTGTATAAACATCATCTCAATTTTGCCCTGGAGGATGCTGTTTCTAGGAGCACTGAAATGTGAGGAGAGCTTAGATTTGTTTGTGTTTGTTTGACTCATGCAAGAAACTGTCTGCCTGAATAGACGTATGTCATCTGATTTTACTTTGCGCAGCATAATTATATTCAGATGCAAGGAGTGTGATCTTGGATGTTGGGCATCTAAGCTTGTCTTTAAACTTTTTTTTTAATCCATTAAATCTTTTCTTAACTAAGAGGAAGCGAGGAAACCCAACAACTGTATTTTTGTGATGGCAATAACCTTCGCCCCCCAAAATCCACACAGTGTGGCCTATAAATGACTAGCTTGTTTCTCTGGGTTGGAAAATGGCAGCTTATATAGCTATTCCTTGATGTGTACTGTTAATTAGCCGTGGGGATCTTCCCAGATAGTGCCAATAAAACAGGTCATAAAAAGTAATCTGGACCCAGTCATCATGGAATTCAACTGATAAACTTTAATGCTTCTTCTTTTTCTTCCGCTGTTTTAAAACAGCGTTAAACCAATCTGTTTAGTATCACTGACAACATTCTCTTGAGTCATCAAAGCATATTAGACCATACTCATCTGCTGCAATGGATGCAGGGTAATTTACTGTTATATACCACCTTTATTGAGAAAAACCTTAATCCCAGTTTTGTGTTAATGGAACAAGTTTCGGTGGGCATTTAATAGCTATAATTAAATTTTTCAGTGAGAAAGAATATAATTTTATTCAGCTGAAGTGTACCACAGTCTGAAACTTAAGCACATCCCAGACAAAAAAAAATCCTTTAGACACAAGTTGCAGCAATCGTGCACTATTGAGGTCCAGGTCTGTTCAGCACTTGCATGACAAACATCCCAGGAATTACAACCTTGAGTTGCATAGGTAAGCCTTCTCCATGTTTGCTGGGTAAATGAACCATTTTGAAACCTGATAGCACAAATATACACAGGGAGTTTCCTACTCCAGAAATTCAGTCTCAACATATGAATGGACCAACAAGAATTTAATGGAGGGGCAATGCCATGGTATCTTCCCTTTCCAATGCAATGGGGAATGTATGAATCAAAACCAATCATAAATGATGCCTGTAGCATATACTTGGACCTTTTAGGCATCAGTGGAGTTATTATTTTGTCATCTGGGCAGGGGCATAGCCTTGCAGTGCCAATTATGGCTGCATTATTATTATTATTATTTAATCTAGCAGAAGAGTAGTAGCTTAGAGAGGTTTTTTTTATCAGCTTCATTTGTTTAGGTAGGATCCACTTGTTCATGGACAGGTGGGATCAAGCTATACACATACATACTTTTATAACCTCCATGATGTTATACCCCACAGCCTATGTGGGGCTGCTGAGGGCTTCAATGAAGGCAGAATGTAGCTGTCCATCTTCTCATAAATCTGAGACAACACAAACCCTTTCAGTCTGTTTTTGTATTATTATCAGTATCATCAATACTTGTTAGTTGCTTACCAAAAGCTAAATAAAAACACACACAAGTCATACACACAGGAAGCCCTGGCAGTGTACTAACAGTGAAACAACATCAATTCATGTCAATCATACAGATTGCAAATATCCATATCCAATTCAGCATGTTAGCATCTTTAAAGCCCTTAATGGCCAGGAAACAATACATCTTAGAATGCCCTAGGTGTCCTGCTCCTGAACAGAACTAACCTCTTTGTCTCTATCACTGCTGCTCCTTCATTGCCCTCTCCCTCTATGCCTCTTCCTTTGCAGCACTGTCCAAAAGAAAAACACCTAAGCGGAGGCTGTTATTTTCGGTACTCTTGCCGCTACACATAAATTTGGAGAGGGCAGTGAATGAGCAGCAAGAAGAAGGTAGGGAAACAGACAAGGCACTGGGGGGAGAGAATCATTAATAAACCACTTGCTGGTTCTACCTGGTGCTCTAGCCACCAGTGTCAGGGCCTTGACTGTGATTGCCCTGAGGCTGCGGAAAGATCTTCCTTCTGAATTACACGGCTGAGCAAGGAATTGAACTTGGCTCTCCCCAGCCCAACACCGTTCACTATAGTACACTGGCTTTCATGTAAATTTGACTACAAATGACAAGAAAACAAAAGTGGCAGCGATTTGAAAATAAATCCTTCAGGGTTTTTTCCCATGCTGTAAGTATTCCCGTAATAACTGGATTTAGCCATTTTAGAAGGACAGTTCTTTACAGTACAGTACATAGGAATACCTTACAGTACAGGAAGCATGCTAGTCAGCTATTCAAAATACAATCAGTAGTTACTTCATTTGCCACAATCACTTCTGACCAGCATGGATGGTGACCCAGTTCTTTGGCTGCTCCAATTTTAGAAAACTCACTAGGTGCATTGCACCCATGTAGCAAGCAATCACGAAAACTGGTGCACACACTATAAAATGCATAAGTGGTCCCAGTTTCAGTAGTGTTCATATTGATTTTATACAATGTAGTGTAATTCTTTTCAGACTCCATTTATTCACAAAGCATTATTCACATTCAACATACTCTCTGAGGTGCAGCAAGCTAGTCTCTAGGAATGGGCTATTCTGTTTCCTTTCCAATTGGTGTCATTTTCATATGCTTTCCCCCAACATTCTGTTCTATTACATTTCCACATCAATCTATGACAGTTTTAAAAATATGCATTTAAATGTGTATTTTTTATCTCCTAGCAATGTTTTAAATACATGCAGGCTTTAAAAATAACCCTTATTTAAACACATTTGGGGGTATAACTGAATTGCATCTCAGCCTTCAGATATTTGCAAATTCCATCCACTTGATCAGCTCTGATCTCCACATTATTCCAAGAGGTATGGACATCCCTAGACATCCCTTACTTTTCCCTCCTCCCCATAAGGAATTCAGAATTTATTCAAGGAAGGCTGTCAAAAGGTGTACCAGGGACACCCTGCTCATTCTCCTAAGTTAGGCATGTGTATATAGCAAAAGCATTCCAGCCCAGATGCAATATATCCATGTTTCATTATCTATATAGATAATGTGAGTAACATCATACATACATACATCATACATAACCCATCAATGGCTCATCTAGTCCAGCATTCTATTGTCACAGTGACCAACCAGATGTCTGTGGAAAACCTGCAAGCTGGACATGAGCACAGGAGCACCCTGCCTACCTTTAATTCCCAGCAACTAGTATTCAGAAGTGGACTGCTTCTGAAAGTGGAGGTAGAACGCAACATTGTGGACATTGATAGCCTTGTCCTCCATTATTTTTTCTCATCCTTTTCAAAAGCCATCCTTTAAAGCCCTAAACGGCCTCTGCCCAGTATACCTGAAGAAGCGTCTCCACCCCCATCGTTCTGCCCGCACACTGAGGTCCAGCTCTGAGGGCCTTCTGGCGGTTCCCTCACTGCAAGTAGCAAAGCTACAGGGAACCAGGCAGAGGGCCTTCTCGGTAGTGGCGCCTGCCCTGTGGAATGCCCTCCCATCAGATGTCAAAGAGATAAGTAACTACCTGACATTTAGAAGACATCTGAAGGCAGACCTCTTCAGGGAAGTTTTTAATGTGTGACATTTTAATGTATATTTAATATTTGTTGGAAGTCTCCCAGAGTGGCTGGGGAAACCCAGCCAGATGGGCGGGTACAAATAATAAATTATCATCATCATCATCATCATCATCATCATCATCATCATTATTATTAATTATCCAAGCTGGTGTCCATCATTGCCTCCTGCAGGAGCAAGTTCTGGTTCACAAAAACCATTTCAAACACGATTATAAACAGGAATATAGGTGACGCAAAAGGTCTTTTGGATTCTCTTCCCTGAATGGAGTATCATTAGTTATAATAGTTCAAACTGACTTTGTGAACCGGTTCCAGCAGTGAGAGAAAGCAATCCCCTCCTAGAACATGCCTTCACACTTCATTGGCACATCATCGCCATATCTCCTTATGTACTCTGAGACCAGCACTGCTCCTGACAGAAGATATACAAGGACTAGTCAGGGAAAAGAATAATGAATATATATATAAATGGTTAGATAGATACATCTATAGATATACACATTGGTCTTTTAGCTGCATGCCTTGAATATGTTATGGACAGTAGCAACTCAGCTATATTTACACCCAAGTCAATTCTTATGTTTCACTTAATGTTCTTGTGAGCAGGTAGGTTTTAAAACAAGCTCTTCCAAGAAGGGGTAATTTATGATGTCTAGAAAGTGCATTTATGTCCTTATCTCTGGAGAATCATTTCCAAGGCAAAGAAGATAACTGAAGTCACCCATCATTAATTGCACTTGTTACTTTTTTAATGCCATCTTCAGTCTTCGTCATAATTGGAAATGCACTGGAAATACCAGCCAGATACCTCTATGATGTTATCTTTTCATTTTTTAAATTAAGGAATCTATCTATTGACACCACTGTGGTGCATTTCATTCACATAAGCTTCCTTATAGCCTGATTCTATGTATACTGACTCTGTGGAGATCAATGGGACTTACTCCCAATAATGACCATATATTGGATTCCAATCCTAAGTTTATCTGACTCTAGAGCTTCGTTAATATATATTGACAGCCACTCTGGGCATGACCCTAGAATTCCTGGATTTCATTTATTAGTGTTTGAGCTAACCCATTTCAGGCAACACTGGTCAGTGTCTGGCACAGAAGCATTGAGACTTCACTAGCTTCAGTTGGACTAAAGTATACAGAGTTGGGCAAAATATAGCATCGTTTGGGCATCATTTGGTGTTTAGGTTTCCAGCACTGGTGTGCAAATACTTTATACATGCTTTAAGGAATCATATATCCTGTTTAAACAACAGTCTTCTGGTTTCATAAGTATATTTATCTCAATTTTGTTCCTGCCCTCTTCTCGCATACAAGCTATGATTGTACAAAGAGAGGAAGGACATTGTAAACAATAAATAAATAAATTAGGAACCATTTATTGCATCTGCCACTTGCCTTGTTTTCTCCTTTAGGGCAGTGATGCAGACTGTGCCAAAAGGGAGAGACCCTATGGTCATAATGACAAGGAGATGAATGCACTGAGTGGCGCTATTAAATATCTTTCCAGAAAATTATTTGGACTTAAATAGTAAATAACTCATAAGCCAGCTACTACAAGATGCTGATATAATCTTTGCTAGACGCAGGAAAAACCTCTCAGGTGATATACTTACAAACGGTCACAAAGTGGTTTGAGAAATAGCTTTACTGGAAAGACTGACAAGTAAGTTGAGAATGACACATAGGCAGAGCAAGAAAGACAACTTTACTCCTGTGTGGTTTGATTCTGTAAAGTGCATGACCATTTCCACCACCAGAAAATAGCATGATCTGGCTGGTATGACCCTGACCATAAAAAGAAAAAGGGAAAAAGAAAGAAAGTCATAACAACATTTTACTATCTGAACATTCCAATACAACTTACCTGTCTGGAACGCCATAGGTAACCTGATTTTTTTTAGTTTCAGTTTTATGTATTAATGTGCTGCAATTTTTATCCTATTTATATTATCTGGTGTTTTTTTCTTTAATCACTATATGTTTTTTTTCAGTAAACAAAGAGTCATGATAGCTCTACACTATCTATAGGAACAGAGGCAGCATGACTCCTGGGGAATATGATCAGAGCATGCTGTTGCACTCATAGAAAGGCTTGAGGCCTTTCCAGAGGCATCTGGTCAGCCACTGTGGGAAACTGGATGCTGTATTAGATAAACCTTTGGTTTGATCCAGCAGGGTTCTTCTTACACTCTTATGATTTCCATTACCTTCTTAAGCTTTAGCACTACCTTTCTACATCTTCTTATGATTCTGAGCAGCATCCCCTAAAATCTTTTCTCATGCCTGGGGCCAACTGCCAACATGTCTCGCAAACAAACCATCAAGTGTCCTAATAGCTTTCAAAAACACAGTTATCCATGTTTCTAAGCATTGAATTAATCTCCTCTCCCCTTCCTTATTACAGAGTATCTCTTCCATACTGGTTCTACAAAGTTTCATCATAATGACTTCTTTCCTCTGAGTCACTCAGTGTAAGGATTTTTTTTTAAGTCATATGGCCAAGGGTATTTTGTGAAATCTCCCTCCTCCTGTCTTCTTAAAGTATAATTCAGAATTATTTGCACTTAAATGATCAACAGTGAAGCTTTTGAACTTTCATAATTTTCTAGTTATATGTTATGCCTGAATAAAAACCAGATTCATTTCCCCCTTCATATCAGTTGATGGATCTTGGATAGGGTCACCCATGTTGCTTATGGATATAAAGTACTAAACAGGAGGCATGGAAACAAGAATTGTGGATTTTCTGAACCACTCATTTGTGAAATCAACCATGTGGATCTGAGTGAAGGATTTGGCCTCGAGTGCAGAGACATTTCAAAGGCAGAATTCTCAACATGCTACATGTTAATGAATTATGAATCTTTGTTTTCAAACAACTGAAGAAACATCTTCCTTTCCACAAGGAACTCATTATACTTTGTGCACAAGTTACACATGGAATTAAACCTAAGTGGTACTTTGTGGCAGAAAAAAGAGTCTGTTTCTAATATGGATCATGTTAAGTCATTTCACGTGCATGAAGTAGCTCAAAAAGCAACTGATAAATATGCTATAAGATCAGCCGGAGCTCCCAGTCTGCGATGAGGTTCATGTTTTTGAACATCAATCAGGTTAAAAGCTGCTTTCTAAGCATCCTCTATGCATTTTAATTAAATATTTCTCTGTGACATATAACACAAAACATCACAGAGCCTAATGAGCCTATTGTTTTGTTCAAAAGAAGCTTCCATTTTCTCTCCAACATGCATGTTTACACTGCTTGCCCTTCAGCTACACTCCAGTCAATCCTCAGCGAAGATGTTTTTGAATGATTAATGCTTTTCATGCAACAGGAACGTAAAAGCAAAGCACTCTTTTCTCCCAGTTGCATCCATCACAGGTTTGGCTGAAATCAACAAGAAAGCAGCTGCTATTGTAAATGTGCTAATACGGGTGCTTACTCACTTTTCCCCATCTAAATTGCTCCATGGGTTTGGGAGTTCTGAAAAAAACTAATCTTGCTTTGGAAGTGGAACCAAAAGTATCTGGAATCATTCTGTGCTATCATTTCCAAATTTTGTACAGTGCATGCATGGCTGGCCACAGCTTTCCTTTCCTTTGGATCATGCACATCTCCCTCCCTCATATTAACAATTATTACGTGCACATTGAAAAATAATGTCTCCCTCAAAAAAAAAAAAAAAGGCAATCAATATTGTTTTACTATTGCATATTTTTTACAAAATCAAGATTATTTGTCTGTGGTGTTTTGCCAGTGTGCATCGCATCAACATTGCACAAAAATTACTTTGCTGAAATCGTACACAAATTCACACCCATACTGCATTTTTGCAGTGTTGCATCAATGTACATGTGGCCATCAAAATCAAAGGTGGGTGGCATGCAAATGTGCTGCAGGACTGAAGGTTGCACCATGCTCCAATTTAAGATTTATTTATTTTTTAGAAAATCTCTTCGTTAAACTGAAATGCATGGGGAGGGGAATGTAGAGTTAAATGTATAGTTCAGATGTGGCCTTAGTGTCCAGATTGTATCCATTTCCCTGTTCCCTGTCCTCGGAAGGGATAAAGGAGCATGCTATTTATTTTGTGTATGCATTTCTTTGTTCTTTAAAAATGTCAAAGCAGTGTCTGTCTGCACTCAGAATTCCAGAGCACAGGGACAGCCGGTGTTCTGCAAAGTGTGGACAGCACTAGGGACAGGACGGCAACGTCAGGAGTAAGGTGAGTTTTCTCTTCCCTCTTGCAGCTATTTTCACATAGTTCTGAACTCCTGAACTCCACATGGTTCTGGGCTCAAGACCATCTGTAAAGAAATAGTAGGAGGGAGGTTTATGCTTGTGCAGTGCAAAAATTATTTAATCAGGTAATGCATCAAATAGATATAACTATTTCTGTTTTGTGTGGAATGCCTGTTAGTTCTCAGCCCAGAGCCTAAAATGAGCACATAGGTACCTGGAAATTAAAAGCCATATGGATTTAAATTACGGCTAGAATCCTATACCCACTTACCTTCGGTGAAACCAGTTGGACTTATGTCTGAGTAGTCATGTACAGTATAGGATTACACTGGAAGTCACATTAAGCAGATCAGATTTATATATAGGTTTTTGCTGATTCATATTGACTTCTGATGCCCCCTGGTGTACAGATTCTCAGAAATTTAATTTGGTCCTCATTTTTAAGCAAACTGACCTGTTCATATTTCCTAGACTAATGCATGGGTCAAAACACTGCCACCCTTCACTTTTCACAGTTGTCAAAATTTTATGATGGAGTTCTCAGATAAAAAAATGTACCAAAAGCACACATTTTAGATTCAAATCCATATAAAATGTACAAAAATGTGATATGTTTTTTAAAAGCTGTTTTGCATGTGTCTAGGCAAAAATAATAGATCGCTACAGGAAAAAAGACATAATTGACTTATGAATGAGTACATGTGAAACTGACCAGAAATAAATGGATCCATTCACCGTCTTATACCTCCTCACCATAAAATTTTGGGTCTGAATTAGGAAAATCTGCTCATCCTTACTTGGCCTTCGAAATCAAGGGAACAGATGGAAAAGTATAAATGAAATATGAGGTTTCTCACCATTTGTTTAGAACATCCTGCATCAATTAACAACTTCTCACATTTGAATATGTCCAGACCAATCCATTTTTGTGAGATTTGTACATGGAATGATTACAACTGGCTTACACAGCCTATGTCTAAATTAGCACTCTGCTTTGAGATTTTGTTGTATTTGTTGCACACACTTAGATTAAGTCTCGTTGAACTTGATTCAGGCTTAGTTATGAGTAGACATGTACGGGATTGCACTATGAGAGGTACTAAACCAGGGGTCAGCAAACTTTTTCAGCAGGGGGCTGCTCCACTGTCCCTCAGACCTTGTGGGGGGCCAGACTATATTTTGAAGAAGAAGAAAAATGAACGAATTCCTATGCCCCACAAATAACCCAGAGATGCATTTTAAATAAAAGGACACATTCTACTCATGTAAAAACACGCTGATTCCCGGACCATCCACAGGCCGGATTTAGAAGGCGATTGGGCCGGATTTGGCCCCCGGGCTTTAGTTTGCCTACACATGTACTAAACTTTCTGGGATAACCTTGCTTTAGATCAGTAACTGCTGATTATGTTCACAGCTCCAAAGTGAATAAGAAGAGTATGCTTTTAATCAAACTCAAGAAAGGAAAGGTGGATGAATGCAGCATGACATAGAAAGGAATACACTAAACACGTGAATGTGGGTGGATGAATCTGTTAATTTTGGCTTCTTGCAGGTTCTCATTTTTCCTGTCTTAAGTTCAGTTCTCCAAACTTCCACATCAGTATTATTTAACAAGTTTTCATTAAAATTCATCAGCATTCACCTAGGAGACCACTGTAAGCATATAGAAACAAGAAAAGATTTTGATTCACTTGTAGTGTAAAAATCATTATGGACAATATGGTTTGATATAAAAATTGGAGTTCTGATGAGTATGCACTTGTAGATGTTTAAAATGAGACCCCACAGAGGGGATGGGGAGAAGTCTCGAGATTCAGAAAATCTTTTTACAGTGATACCTCGGGTTAAGTACTTAATTCATTCCAGAGGTCCATTCTTAACCTGAAACTGTTCTTAACCTGAAGCACCACTTTAGCTAATGGGGCCTCCTGCTGCTGCCGCGCCGCTGGAGCACAATTTCTGTTCTCATCCTGAAGCAAAGTTCTTAACCTGAAGCACTATTTCTGGGTTAGCGGAGTCTGTAACCTGAAGCATATGTAACCCGAGGTACCACTGTATACAGATATGTTTTTACAAGTGTACTTTGCATTTGTAAAACCAATAAAAATGATTTTTTAAAAAAACACATCAGCATTTCAGCACTAATTTATTCTAATGGACACATGTTTGTATGAAGGTTTCCCCAAATATACCCTAATATAATGCATTTTTGTATGTTATTTTCACTAATTTATGCATTTGTGTGCAAGTCATATACACATGACTTGGCTGAAGGACCGCACCACAAATTGAGAGAAGCACATGTTGATGAGTGCATTTTAGTTCTCATATTGTTTCAGAAAGTCCATATTTGGTAGGTTCACTTATAAACATGAACTAAATTTCTACCCCATCCCAATATCATAGAATCATAGAACTGTAGAGTTGGAAGGGACCCGAGGGTCATCTAGTCCAACCCCCTGCAATGCAGAGATATATGGGGCAACTCTTCAACCCAAACACAACATGCAACTAAGGAGCTCTGGCCTGTGTCATTGCAGCCCATATTGCATGAGATTTCCAGCCAAGAGTACAGGAGGGTGAAAGTCCATTCACTTGAATGTGTTTACCAATAAAATTCTGCAAGCCCAATGGGACGAATGATTCCATTTTTTAAAAAATTAGATAATATAGTAATGAGAAGGTAGCATGGAACATTTATATTTGTATGGCTACAGAACAAGTATTGTGGAGATGGAAAGACATCCATTTTGGAAAACGTTCAGAAGTAGGAAGAAGGAATGCTGAAACACTGAATATTTATAGATTTACAACACATGAGATCATTTTTGAACATTCAATAGAAATATCAATTTAATAAGTCCTCTTTTTCAGGTTTGTGGCTCCCCTTAAAGAGGGAACAGCTGATGAATAGTAATTATGATAGAATCATGCTCTTTTGCCAACAGACTAGTAAAATGCAGATTTTTTAAAACAGAGATAACAAAACTTCTGCCAGTTGTTAATTTCTGCCATGCTTATAATTAACTTGAAGGGATTATTCTATTACATAATGTATCTATAATTTACAGTTAAATAGTGCAGATCATTTAATGAATTTTAAGAATAAAACTACATTTAAACAGCTAAGATTTTGTGACAAGGATCTCTTCTGGAATCAAATAACTGTAATTATGAGTCGGTATTCTGCTCTTACTTGAGAAAACATTTATAAACTAAGCTAATTAAAATTCTTAGTAATAAAGTAAAACTTATTATTACACGTTTAAATAGCAGAACTGTAGTCATGCCAAGCTGAAGTGCTTAAAAAAAAATCCAGAGTGAGCTTAAGAGCAGAAAATAGTCTACAAACAATTGTGAGTGAAACTAGGGCAGGCTTCCCCAAGCTGCTGCCCGCAGTTGTTTTTGACTAAAGCTCCCATCACTCACAGCTTGCATAAACAGGGAATTCTAGCTCAGATTATTGAGGGTACCAGTTGTGGAAGGATGAGTTAGGAACCTACACAGGGAAGTGAGAAGACACCATTTTTCATTCCAATATGTATTTGTCAATATCAGCACTGTCCATTCCACTAAAATTTCCACAAATGTCTGCTTAAAAAGCTCCAAGGAAGGTGAGTCCAGCACCTTCTGATGAAGTCAGTTCCGCTCTCAAATAGCTCTTGCCATCAAAAGTTCTTCCTGATGTTTAGTCAGAATCTCCTATCTTGTAACTTGAAGCCATCAGTTTGGGTCCTGCCCTCTGGAGTAGGAGAAAACAAGTTTGCTCCAGCTTCCATGTGGCAGCCCTTAAGATATTTGAAGATGGCAAGCACATCTCTAAATTTCATCTTAACTAAACATACCCAACTCCCTCAACCATTACTCACAAGGCTTGCTTTCCACTTCCTCAATCATCTTGATTGTCCTTCTCTGCACACCTTCTAGGCTTGCCAATATTCTTCTTAAAATGTGGTGCTCTCACCAGGGCAGAATAGAGCAGTACGTATTATTACTTCCCACTACACTTCTGTCGATGCAGCCTGGAACAACATTAACTTTTTTTTTTTGCTGCTGCTGCATCACACTGTAGACACGTGTGAAGCCTATGGTCTGCCCTAGATCCTGTTCACATGTACTGCTGGCAATACAGTTTTCTCCCATCTTATATTTGTGCAGGTGGTTATTCCTGTCTAAGTGTAGAATCTGACATTTGCCCCTTTTGAAATTCATTTTGTTAGTTTTGGCCCAGTTGTCCAATCTGTTAGGTTAGTCTTGAATCCTGATTCCATCTTCTGAGGTACCAACAACTCCTCCTGGTTTGATGTCATTTGCAAATTTGATCTCCTTACTTCCTTCATCCCAGTTGTTTATAAAGATGTTGAGCAACAATGAGCCTAGGACAGAACTCTGCAGCAGGCAGAGTTTTTTTCCCCCCAGGCTGACAAGGAAGAAATGGTGAGCACCTGTTGGGTTTGGTCATCTCTCTACCCAAGCCCTCTGTCAGAGGGACAGAGGATGACTACCAAAGGTAGAACCCTTTCCAAGGTGATCCTGCAATGTGGATCTAGCTGTGTAAAGCATTTTCAGCATCCCCTCTACTAAAACATTTTGGGTTTGTGAAAACTTCAAGGGGCTTGCTAATGGCTCAATTTGAGATGAGAAAATGCTCTGTTTATTGGCTTATTTAATGCAATTGCTGATTCTAATCTTGTGCTAGGGAAAGCAATCCTAACCGTTGGCTGGGAGCAGAGGTTTTGGCTTAGCATATCACCTGAACTGAGCCCATGAGTTAGAGAACACACTTCGAGGTCTAGGTTCAAATACTGCTGTATAGCCCTTGGCTACCTTGATTATTACAGCCAATATATTGTTTGTCTCATAAGCAATTTGATTAAGCATTTTGATTTATTCTCGATTTTCTCTCTAAGGGTTAATAGTATAATAAATGCCTGTTCCAACATTTTGCATTACTTTAGTATGATCTTAATAAGCATCCAACCTGCTGTAAAAAAATAATTTAAATGAGTCTATTTTGTTCCAGATTCTTTTAATATGAGACACCACAATAATAAAACAGAATTTTGGACTAGCAATAGGCATACTGTGCTGGCATAATGGTGCTTAAGCCCTTGGATTGCTTTACTGACATCTTTCTTCATTCTAATATATTCTATATTAAGACTTTGACATTTATTTGTGAGTTTTCTTTATCAGCAACATATTATTTTAAAAATAATTTGTATGGCTAATCTGAAAGACAGATATATTAGACCTGGAGAATGGCTAATTTTCAGTAAGTAACTTTAAACTATGTACAGCTTGTCATATGATTCAGGTCTTTCATGGGCTAGTAAAACAATAAGGAATTTATTGATCACTGCTTGATTAATCTTATAAACACTGTGGAACTTTGAAGTTCCACAGTGAAATACTGAAGCATGGTAAGTATATCAAGAATTTGTTATATTAGTCTTAAAAAAAACCCCAGACGTGCCAAAATGAATTTTAAATGAATTAAACTCTCTTTTAAAACTTACCAGCTCAACTGTTGTTTTCACTCTCACAAAACTCTTTGAAAAATGACTAAAGTTTATCATATGCCTTAGGCATTCATACTTACTTAGGAGTAAGTTTGGCTGAGCCAAGTGGGACTTATTTTCATGTAGACATGCATTGGATCAGACTGTATGTCAATTTTTTTTTTCATTGCCTTTCCTTTCATATGCACAGCAAATGTTTAAAACAGTACCATATTGCAAACATGTAACAATGGGGCATATATCACAGGGAATAGTATTGTTTCTATTGTCTTAATAATGTCTTAGAGGACCTTGTATCTTGCTGGAATCCTCATCTACTGCATCATCTTGATAAATGATAGGACCAACTTTATTGCTAAGATGTTTGCTAGAAATAACCAAATTTTCTCTGATAATCTGAAATGAAGATGGTGAATGGTAGGGGTGTGTATCTGCTTTGTATGTAGCCCAGATTATGGGGCAGATTGGGGAGATATGAAGAAGGTTTTCCCATTTCATTAATGAGGCATTTGAGGTAAGATCTGTCGGGAAATTCAAGCCCATATCAGCAGAAACTGGCAACAATCCCAGGCACCCGGCTTGATTCCCTGTTGACCTCCCTGGCTGCATTCCCCAGCAAGCGCAGGCAAGGTCTCGATCGGCGATTCTTCTCAAACGTGGGAAGAACACACCCCTCTTTCCTGCCCCCCCAGGCAGGGGAAAGAGATAGACAGAAACGTATTTACATGCCTTTATTTCTGTCTTTGAAGCGTTACAAAAAACATGACTGCTCTCTTCAAACTCCAGCAGTGTAGTGACAAACACTTCCTGTACTTGCCGGACAGGAATAAACGGAAGAGCTCATATTACACTCTGAGCTAATTCCGGTGCTACGCACTGTGAATTGACTGTCCCTCTGTTTCCCACGGACAGTCCCAACATTCCCATCATGTTTACTTTTCATGCTAGGACTTTGCAGCAGCATTGCTTTAATATCGTAACAAGATCAGGGGTCCCCTAAGCTTCCAAATAACTTTTTGGCTTTTGCTCCCAAAATAAAAACACTTGGCCAGTCTCCTGCTCCCCCACTGATTCTGCATTCACATGCCATTTCCTCAATGTTCCCATAACCGTTACTTGCCACATTATTTTTTGAGCTTTCACGCAACATAAAAGCCACTTCCGGAAGTATTATGGAATATGGTGCAAGCTGAGCGCCCACTTTTGTATTATTTGCAAATGAACAGTTTTTCAGACAGATGCAGACTCAGCAGTCCTCCTGGCCATCTTCTGACTTGCCTGGATTCAGTTTCAATTTGTTGGCCCACATGCAGTCTAGACACTGCTGCTGAATTCCTCCAGCTTCCCTGATGTGAATGGGAAGACAAGATAGACATGAGTGACATTTGAATACTGATGCCACCAAATCTCCAACTCTCTAGAATACCTCCCCCAGCAATTCAACTGCATGCTAATGCTGTAGGGAACCAGCCAAGGTGTCTAACAGAACCATCCCAGGTGAACTTTCTGGAATCTATCCTGAAATCAAGACAGCAAGTCACTGTTCCACATATATGAAAACCAATGTGCCACAGTAGTTAAAGTGTTTGGCTAGGACATAGGAGATTAGGATTCAAATACCCACACATTGATACTCACTCTGTGTACTTGAGCCAGTCACTATCTCTCAACCTAACTGATTTAACAGGACTCTTGTAAGGATAAAATGAGGAGGAATACAACCATGTACACTAACTTGAGCTCCTTGGAGGAAAGGTGGAATATGAATGTAATGATGATATACTAATAATATAACCTAATCATATACCCAATCATAAAACTTTCTGTCATGAGGTAGAATTATGATAATTCTTCATAGTCCTGTCACTAAGTATAAAATCTTTCCTATTGATTTCCTCCCTTTCTCCATTCTCTAAGACTGTGAATGGCTGTCTACCTTTTACAAGAAATCTCTCACCCTGAACTTTAAAGTTGCTACTTTCACTGGATTAATGTTAGTCAAAGGGGTTTTTCTTCTGATAAAGGTGTCACCCTTGGTTCAAAAGGTTACCTTTGTTACCTCAGCAAAATGTGTTTTATGTAAATCAACACCTATGCTTTTCCTAAAATGGCTTTATAAATACCTGGAAAATATTTGTTTTAATAAAATTGTTTTTTGAGTTCATAAAAATCCCACAAAAACTTATCCAAATAATTGTGTGAAGTGTCTTTTTAAATTACCTTCAGTAAAGCTGAACATTTGCAGAATATGTCATATCAAATGCCGCTCCAGCCTGCTGGATTAGCATTGCACCGGGTAGCTCATAAAATGGCCTGAGTTTCCCACTCCCCGTTCAGTCAACAACCCTTTTAAAATATTACTCTTTTTCAAAATGTTATTACTGATTATGTACCCTAGTTTTAAAACATCATGCAGATTTGTTTTGCAAGCATTAAAGCACTTACGTCTCCTCAGAAACCGATGAGCTCCATTTCTCTCAAAGCTATCAAGAATTTCCAGTGTCTGGGTGGGTGGGGAACCACTTCCATCGGTGAAGTCTTAATCTTTCACTTAATGAAACCAGTGGAATAGGTGCCAAAACATAATGGCATGCTGTATGTGCTGAATCCATTAAAGAGTTGCTTCAGTGCCAGTTTGCAAGGTGGGAAAATCATTTTTTTAAAAAAGAAGTAAAAAAGAAATTAAAATGGGCTTTTTATTCCTTAGGAAGAATATTACTCTATGTGTTAAGCTAGGGAAACTGGAGGAAATCAGGATTTAGAAGACCCTGTATGAAAGTAGGACTGGGTGGAATGCATGCCCAGTGCCAGAATTCAGGGGGCCCTTAGCACAGTGCCAACAATGGTCTCTCACCTCAGTATAAATAGACACAACCTCAATGTGGGCACACAGTATTGTTGTTTTTTATTGTACTGCTGCCATGGAGGCAGCAGTGACACTGCTTATTGTCTCCCTGCTGGACCCCTAGACAGCATATTTTTTGTTGTTGAGTGTTGGTGGTGCTTTAGAATGGGAGCCAGAACTACAGATTCCATAGATCTGTAGCCTGCAGCATAGCATTTTGGATAAATCAAGATGGCAGGTGGTTGTCATGGACTGGTTGGATGCAGAGAAGTGGTGGGAAGCACTGGCTGGGGAATGCCAGGGAAAGAAGGCTCAGACCCAGGGGATTGGTGGTGGGATGACAATGATTGGACAGAGGGTGAAGAGAAAGCAGGCTGGGAGGATGAGGTGTTGGAAGCTGAAGAGGCAACTGGGTTTAGTGAGCAGGAAGAAGCTGTGGCAGAAAGCAGTTCAGACTCTGAGGCTGAAGTGGAAGGTGGAGAAGAGCAAGGCCAGGAGACAGAGAGACAGGCCTTTGAAGAAGCCAGGGAGTTTTCCCCTCCTCAGTGGTCTCCTAAAACACAAAGAAAAATGAAAACAGAAGAGCATATATTGTTTGTGTGCAGACACAGTTTGCAACTGCTTGGGAAAGACCCTGGAGAGGAGGAGCCTTAAAGAGTGGTGGGAAGGCGAGGACCTTTGGTCCTTGCAACTGCCTCATTGGAACAAGATCTACTGCAAAGAGTTGCTGGGATCACTAGGCCTGCATTGTTTCTTTGAATAAGGAGCTAACTTCATTGACACCATGTTATTTATTGCTGATCTACACCTGACTCTGGCTCCTGCCAGTGGTCGACGCAGGTAGGAGCTGAGTGTCGATCCAATCAAAAGCGTCACAGCCCCTTACACACCACTAAAGCAGCCATCTCAGTACCTGGTGCAAAGGGAAATGAATGGCTGGACAGCTGGGTCAGGCTGGTGAGACCCAGGAGCCTTTGGCCAGTGCCTGATTTGGCTGACTGCTTACACCGGGCCTGACTGAATATTTTAGCTCAGGAAAATTCTGGAAGTTCCTGGGACTTTCGGGTGGGGGTGGCTGGCAGCATTTTCTTTCTCTCCCAGAGCTGTATGTGTGATTGTTACATCACATGTCTGTGTTTACATTCCATGCTTGGAAAGTGTGGGAAACAGAAGCCAGTCCTATCTTTTCCGTTGTATTGTACTTTTGTACTTTCTCTCTCTCTCTCTCTCGGAGAAGATGTGAGAGGACGCCATGATTGCTTTGTCCTGTATATATTGCTTAATAAAATAACTTAGATTCCACACTTCATAGCCTCAGCTTCCAGCTTTACTCTGCTGTTTGAGTATAATAGTAGTAGTAGTAGTAGTAGTAGTAGTAGTAGTAATAATAATAATAATAATAATAATAATAATAATAATAATAATAATTTATTTATACCCCACCCATCTGGCTGGGCTTCCCCAGCCACTCTGGGTAGTTTCCAAAAGAATATTAAAATACTGTAATACATTAAACATTAAAAGCTTCCCTAAACAGGGCTGCCTTCAGATGTCTTCTAAAAGTCTGGTAGTTGTTGTTCTCTTTCACATCTGGTGGGAGAGCGTTCCACAGGGAGGGCGCCACTACCGAGAAGGCCCTCTGCCTGGTTCCCTGTAGCTTTGCTTCTCACAATGAGGGAACCACCAGAAGGCCCTTGGTGCTGGACCTCAGTGTCTAGGTAGAACGATAGGGGTGGAGACGCTCCTTCAGATATACTGGAGTATGCACATATCTTCGTATATGTGTCGCTGCTGCACAACAGGACTGAAGAGTTATGACCGTCCCGTGCTGCACGCCAGAGGAAGACGCCTGTAGAGGTTTGTCTTGATCTGGGGCTGTGTGCAGTGCCCCCCGGCTCTTCTTACAGTGACATCCTTCCTAAAGATTTTGAGCTGGAGGTGCATGTTTCATAAAGTAGAGCTTTTTGTGGAAAAAGTAGAGCTTTTTGTGGTGGGAGGATTATAATTACAAGGGAGCCAAAGGCTTCCCACCATTTGCCTTCTTTTTTGAACATTTATTAAAGGTACAATCTACTCCAAGGGGCTAGACACCACATACTTTCAAAACAGGGCTGGAAATGATGCCGCCCACAGATGTTGCTGTCTCTCCAATTCCCACCTGCTACCATTGTTGGGCAAGAAAGAACAGTCTATCAAGTTGGTGGTGCAGGCCTTTGCATAGCCCATAGTTTTGTTCGCCACTTTGATATTCTCTTTTATGATTAAGAAGTATACTAATGTGTGCAAAACATTTTTTTTGTACCAAGACAAGCCCTACTCACCCATCCCCATAGATTTGATGACTAGATCCCAAGCTAGCATAAGTTTCCTGTCCACGTGTAGATCAAAGGAGCTGCACATTAAATTCCCTTGAAATCTCAATGAATATGTGGTGAGACATTGGTGTTGACAAACCTATAACCATTATTATGTCAGCCGGGCTAACTTGATTTAAATACGATCACCTTAGTGTCACATCAATACACAATACTTCACAAAAATTGTGGTCTGGATGGTTTTTGAAGTTCTGGCAATCTTTAGGTGGAGGTTTTCTTCAGGAAATCTCCAGTAAATCCCTCTTGTTTCCGCAAAATAATCTGAATCCTGGTTCTACTGTGCTGATCTTAATATAATTAACATTTATTGTACACTTAAGCTTTTCTTCAAAGAGAAAATAATTCAATTACAGCCAAGGAACTGTACCATACAATTAATCATTTCCTTCTCCTCTAAAGTTGCATTTGTTCTCTCCATTGCTACCGTTGCTTCTAAATTACAAAAATGATGTGTCCATTTGTTTCTCTATAGAACAGCTTTTTCCATCCATGAAGGCCTCATGTGATTGAACCTCCAGCTTCTCTGGATCTTATGAAATAAACGAATAAATCTCTAGCACTTACAGCATGTATATCCGATCTCTATTTTCAGATGCAAGAAAATTGCTCCAAGAATAACACATAACATGAGTCAAGAGCTTGTTATAATATGACAAAACTTGAAATGATTCTTCAGGGGGATTGTGGTTTACTAGAATCTTCTTCCCTTATAGTCCATGAGCTGTTGCAGAGGTCCTGACACACTTCGCAGAGCATAAGAATCCCTAGCCCTGTTACTAATATCACCACTTGCTCAACTTGAGTGGAAATATTCACAGAAGGGTTTTAAAGAACCCAAGACATGCTGGTTCATAGTTGGGTATAATAATGAAAAGCTGGCTGCAGATTCATTGGGATGAGGGTTGCTTTAGCTGAAGCAGGGCTGAGTAAATAGCTTTAGCAAGATCAAGGGGTTGCGTCTGGACTTCACATTTTGTGCGCAGAAAGGTTCTTTCTATTCATGGGAGGTAGTTGATTCCATAGGCTGAGGCTCAGCTAGAAAGTGTGGCAGGAGGCCCCTAGGAGAAGAAGGGGGAGAGGAAATCTCCTCCGTTCTGCTAGTGGAAGTGTCCCGTCAATAGAACTATACTTTAGTCAGAAGTGAATGGTGAGAGAAAGCTGAATCTTCTCCTAATAGGTTTAGGTAAAAAAAAAAAGCGCACCGCTGGTTGACTCACTGACATGCACTAGGGTTATTTATCTGTAACAGATATATTCTTCTGATAAAACACTTAGCTTTTGGCAGAGTACGATATATCTTACAATCAGAGTTAAGATTACATTTTCCAGGGTAGCTATATTGACTCCAAAGTGGACCTACCCAAGAGTAAGTGGTTTGATAGCTGTACGCAGCAACAAATTTATTCTGGAAGTGAAACTGAAGCCCTTCGACTCACTTTGCCATTACGCTGAAGACACTTAGGAAGCAAATTAATAAACAAAACGCTTCCACTGCCGAAGACAAAGCTCTGTCGAGTCTTTTACAAGGCTTGTGAAATGAAGTAATTTCCTTAAATGAAGCCCGTACATATTAATCAGAAGTTCCACTATTGATTTCAGGGGCATTTAATTAGTCTCCAGTTGTAGAAAGGGGGGAAAGTGCATCTAGTTCGGCCATGATAGATTCTTTGAGAATTCATTATCTGTTTTTCACTTAAAAAAAAAAAGGTGCACAGAAACACACATGTCAGGGCTACCCTAGGTCCCAGCTCACAAAGGACCAACGCTGCTTCGTTGTTAAGTATAAAAGCCTTTATTGAAGTTCAGTTTCACTTCCAGAGCCGCAGCGCGCAGCCCCACGTCTAAAGTGTCAGACCACTGATGCTCCGTCTGAGTCTCCTCCCCCTTGACACCAATTTAAGAGTCTAGCCTTGCTCCACCTTCTCCGCTGCTCCTTCCTCCTCTGGGTCCGCCTGCCCGCCGGGGTTCCGCCCTTTCTAGCCTCTTCTCCCGCTGATTCCCCTGAGCCTTCTCCCTCCCTCCGGCGGGCTTTAGGAGCTGGTTCCCCATCCGGGTCTCCTGCTGTTCCGCGCGCCTGCACATTTGAACTTGGCGCGCGCGCCCAGCCAGCAACTTTCCTCCTGACCGTTCCACTGCTGCTGTCACTGCTTCCCCCATCGGGGGGGCTAGCTGCAACTGACCTCCCCTCCGTTGGAGGCGTGGTCAGCCCTGACTCCCTCTCTGGAGGAGACACTGCTCCTGACACATGTGACTCCTCCCCCCCACTACGCTCTGGTGGGGAAACTGGTCCTGATCCTCCACTGCTGCTTTGGGGTTCCCCTCTGGCTCCTTGTTTCTGGTGCGTCCCCCCTGGGACCCCCCTTGCCCTGACCATCGGCGCCCCCTTCTGGGAATCTTCTGATTCGCTGGAGAAGCTCATGGAATCTCTCGGGCCACTGTCATACTCCCCTACGCTGCCCTCGGATTCTTCCCCTTCGCTCTCCCAATCCTCTCTCCCCAGTGCTCCTGCTCCTGATTCCCTGACATCCATCCCCCCCTCGAAGCCCCCCCTTCCCCCCTCCCCCTCTTCGGGTGTGGGTTCCGGGTGCTCCAGTCCAGTGGGTGTGAGTGCGGGATACCATTCTTCCCCCCTGGTGTGTAGCCGGTCCACTGGATCCGGCCCAACCGCAACGGGCTCGTCGACGTCGATTTCCTCTGCTTCCATCTCTCTGCTGATGTGCTCGAATCCAGGATCCTCCCCCAACACGTCCATGTCCTCCCCTCCCCCGGGTACCTCTGGTGAGACAGCTTGCAAAGGTCCCCGCAGCAGCTCCCTGCGCCACCCCACCTCCGGTTGAGTGTCCCACCAATAGGAGCGGTCTGTGGCAAACCCCGAGAGAGACCCCTCCGAGGAGCTAGTGTCTGGCGTCGTCTCTTCAGCTGATGAAAAACCCTGGAACGTACTGGCTGACAGTGTGGGCGTGAAGAGCCAGTCGTCGAAATACTCTGCCGGCATAGGTCTGTGTGGGAAGAGTGCATGGAACTCGTCTTTAAGATAGTGCTCCTCCACGGCATAGCACGGTACCCACCTGTTGGCACTGGCTGGGGTACCTTCCCTGGCGAGGAGGTATTCCACCCCCTCTTCCCCCCACCTCGAGTCCAAAATCTCCGTGACCTCGTTGAGTGGCGTCGCCCTCCGTGACCCCTCCCTCTTCGGAGATTCACTAAGTGTGTCTGGCGCGTTCCCTGTCGCCTGAAACCTGTGGGGTTCCCTGTAGGGTGTGAGCACTGACCTATGAAAGACTGGGTGCATTCTGGAGCCCTCCGGGAGTGTCAACCGGAAGGCCACTGGATTGATTTGCGCCGCGACCTGGTAAGGTCCCAGCTGCTTGTGCTTGAGCTTCCTCTTAGCTAGCGTCCTGGCCGGCACTGCCTGGGCTGCTAACCAGACCCAGTCCCCCACCTGGATGTCCTCCCCGACCCTCCTGTGCTTGTCTGCCTGCATTTTGTAGGCGTGTTTCGCCAGTTCCAATTGCCTGCGGAGTTGCTCGTGGACCTCCTGTAACTCTGCTGCTAAGTGCTCTGCTCCCCTTGGCTCCCCCTCCCCCTTCGTCTCTAACCCTGGGAAAGTTCTGGGATGCCGCCCATTATTGGCGAAGAACGGTGTCACTCCCGTAGACCCGTGCTTCGTGTTGTTGTAGGCAAACTCGGCCAGCGGTAGGTAGTCCACCCAGGTCGAGGGTTGTTGATTGGCGTAGCATCGCAGGTACTGCTGCATGATGGCGTTGACCCTCTCCGCTTGTCCGTTGGTCTGCGGGTGTCGTGCCGACGCTAAGTTGATCTTGACGTTCAGGATGCCCAGCAGCTTCTGCCAGAAGCTCGAGACGAATTGGCGACCCCGGTCGGACAGGATGGACCGCGGCAAGCCGTGAGCTTTGAACACGTGGTCTATGAACAGCTTGGCGGTCTGTTCCGCTGTGGCCACCTTCGCGCACGGAATAAAGTGTGCCATCTTGGTGAACATGTCTACGACCACGAGCACCGCTGTTTTGCCTCGCGAGCTGGGCAGATCTGTGACAAAGTCCAGGGCCACTCTCTCCCACGGTTCGAGCGGCGTCTGTAGGGGTTCTAGTAGACCCGCTGGCTTCCTGTGTACTGGCTTGGCCCTTTGGCAGGTGTCACACCTGGAGACGTAATCCGCGACTTCTCCCCTCACCTTGGGCCACCAAAAGTCTCTGGTTACTAATTCCGCCGTTTTGTCCTTGCCGAAGTGCCCAGCGCTGGGCGCGTCGTGTAGCTGCTGCAAGACTTTCGCGCGGAGGTCGTCTCCGGGCACGTAGAGAGCCCCTTTGCGGATGAGCAGTCCGTCTCGTATCTGGAACTCGTCGTCCTTCGCTGTGCCTCTTCGCACCTCCTCCATCTTGGATTGTGCGAACGAATCCGTCTGCAGCGCTCGACGCACCGCGTCCAGGTCCACGGCAGCTGAAGCGCACGCCCACGCTTTCGGTGCGAAAATGTGCTTGGCCGCCACCGGCGCCGCTTCCTCGAGATACTGCGGCTTCCTGGATAGTGCATCCGCCATGACGTTGTTGTCTCCCGGGATGTATTCTATCCGGAAATCGAAATCCGCAAAGAACTCCGCCCAGCGGATGTGTCTCTGGTTCAGGAACCGCGCCGTGCGCCAGTACTCCAGGTTCTTATGGTCCGTGCGGACTTGCACTGTGTGTCTGGCTCCAACGAGGAAGTGCCGCCACGCCCTGAAAGCTGCATGAATGGCCAGCAACTCCCTGTCCCAGATGGTGTAGTTCTGTTCCGCCTTGCTGAGTTTCCTGGAGTAGAATGCGCACGGCCTCCATTCCCCTTGCGGATCTTGCTGCAACAGGACGGCCCCCACTGCTCTGTCTGAGGCGTCCGTCTCAACCCTCATTGGTCTGCTGGGGTTTACATGTAGCAGCTGTTCTTCGGACGCGAAGAGACGCTTGAGTCTCCGAAAGGACTGCTCCGCCTGGTCCGTCCAGGTGAACTTCTTCTTCTTGGAGCTGAGGGTGTCCGTGATGGCCGCCGTCTCCTTCGCGAACCCTTTGATGAACTTGCGATAAAAGTTGGCGAAGCCGACGAACCTCTGGACCTCCTTCCGATTGCGCGGGCTCTTCCAGTCCAACACCGCGCGGACCTTGGCGCTGTCCATGGCGAGTCCCTTGTCGGACAGCTTGTAGCCCAGAAAATCCACCTCCGTCATGTCGAACTGGCACTTCTCTAATTTGGCGTAAAGTCTGTGCTCCCGTAGCCTCTGCAGGACCTCCTTGACGTCCCTCTCGTGAGCCTCCTGCGATTCCGAGAAGATCAGGATATCGTCCAGGAAGCAGACGCACTTCTTGTAGAGGAGTCCCGCTAACACGTGATGCATGAAAGCTTGGAAGGTATGGGAGCCATTTTGCAGACCAAAAGGCATTACGCGATATTCATAGGTGCCTAAAGGTGTAAACATGGCTGTCTTCCACTCATCGCCCTCCCGCATGCGTATAAGGTTGTACGCCCCTCGTAGATCCAACTTGGTGAAGATCCGTCCCTTCCTCACCGTCGCGAGCAGGTCGTCGATCTTGGGCATGGGGAATGCTGCGGGCTTTGTTTTGGAATTTATGGTCCTAAAATCAACTATGAGTCTCCGTTGGGGCGTGTCCTTCTTCTTCACGAAAAACACGGGACTGCCCCCCACTGCTTTAGATTCTTGGATGAACCCCCGCTTCAAGTTGTGATCTATGAACTCCCTGAGTTCTTGCAGTTCATCTTCAGACATGGAATACAGTTTCCCAGTCGGCAGCGTCGCTCCCGGCAGGAGGTCAATCTTGCAGTCGTAAGGCCTGTGGGGAGGCAGCTTATCCGCTTCCCTCTCGCAGAAGACCTCCAAAAACTCCTTGTACTTGTTGGGTACCGCTTGCACCATGCCTAGGTGTAGCTGCGGTTCATCCTCTTGCCCCTCCTCCTCCTGGCGGGTCTGGATGCAGTGTTCTGCGCAGTAGGAGGAACAGAAGGTCAACTGCCGCTGGTACCATGCCAATGCCGGGCTGTGCCTATCCAGCCAACTCATACCCAACACTATGGGCGTGTCCGACAGGTGGGTGACGTTGAAGCTGATGACTTCGCGGTGGTTTCCAATTTGCATCACCATCGGTGGTGTTTGCTGTACCACCTCTCCTCCCAGTAGCTTCCTGCCATCGACCGTGACGACGTTTAGGGGCATCGTGGCTGGCATGAGTGCTATGCGATGTTGCTTGATAAAGTCCACTCCAATAAAGTCTGCGTTGCTCCCAGAGTCAATGGTTATTGGTACTTGCATGGTGTGCCCATTGGGCAACTGGAGCGATGCGGTGAGTTGCACCACTGGTTTGGGTGGGAGGGGGTCTGTGGGCTGTAAAATCTCTGGGGACTGCTTCACTGACTTGCCTGGTTGGGCCCCAGTGGCTCTGTTTCCAACCAGGCTTCTTCTTCCCCCTGCAGCTGTTTCAGCTGCTCACCTGTTCCCTTTACTGTTGCTGAGGCTGCAGTGTGCTTCTGGAGCCTCTGGGGACACTCTTTGGCCATGTGCTGTGCACTGTCGCAGATGTAACACTTCCTGGTCCCTCTAGGAGCCTTCCCCTTGACTGCTCCCGGTGTTTGGGCTCTGCTGGCAGTCTGAGCCCTTGCACCACCAATCTCCATCGGCTCTTCTCCCCTTCCCAAAGGAGGCATGGACAGCGCCCGCCCCGCCTCTCTGGGAAAGAAAGGGGTTGTCCTGGCTGGGGTGCTTCCCTTACGTCCTTCCAGGCGCACACCAATTGCCAACGCTCTTTGGGCAACTTCTTGGGTATTTTGGGGTCTTTCTCCTCTTGCCAGTTCATCTTTCACCTCTCCACTTAGCCCCTCCCAGAACAGGTCTCTGACAGCAATGGAGTCCTTCTCCCAGCCCAGCACGTTCAGTAAGGCAAAAAAGCGCGAGTGATACTGCCTCACCGTCGCTTTCCCTTGCTGTAGTCCATGCATTTCCCTCCGAGCAATATCTACATCTACCGTAGATTTAAAGCAAGCGTCCATAGCTTTGATAAATGCATCGGAATCTTTGAGGGCAGGGTCTTTTTCGCGCCACAAATTCCGCAGCCACGCTTTTGCTTCCCCATGCAAATGAGTGATTATGAAGCCCACCTTCTCTTCCTCATCTCTAAAGTCTTTCCGAAGCAAATTGAGCGCGTAAACCACGTCAGCTCTGAAGTTAGGGTATTGCTGCAGGTTCCCATCAAAGTGCGCCACCAGGCTGCCCCCCCTCTTCCCGAGGCCAACTCCCTCCGGTTTGGGTCCTGGCAGCCCCTCTTTCCCCCAACGGTCCCACCTGGCTTGCAGATCCCGGCAGAGCGCTACTGCTTCTTCTTCTCTTTTCCTGGATGCTGCTACTTCCGCGTAAAGCGTCGTGACTGCTTCTTGCAGTTCTTTCACCTGGCTCTCTGTAGTCATCTTTGCCTATCTTCGTGAGCTCGCAAAACACCAAGTCTTGCCCCTCGCTGCACCAACTCACGCTGCGAGGTTTTTATGAGAGACGGAGCATACTGTCAGGGCTACCCTAGGTCCCAGCTCACAAAGGACCAACGCTGCTTCGTTGTTAAGTATAAAAGCCTTTATTGAAGTTCAGTTTCACTTCCAGAGCCGCAGCGCGCAGCCCCACGTCTAAAGTGTCAGACCACTGATGCTCCGTCTGAGTCTCCTCCCCCTTGACACCAATTTAAGAGTCTAGCCTTGCTCCACCTTCTCCGCTGCTCCTTCCTCCTCTGGGTCCGCCTGCCCGCCGGGGTTCCGCCCTTTCTAGCCTCTTCTCCCGCTGATTCCCCTGAGCCTTCTCCCTCCCTCCGGCGGGCTTTAGGAGCTGGTTCCCCATCCGGGTCTCCTGCTGTTCCGCGCGCCTGCACATTTGAACTTGGCGCGCGCGCCCAGCCAGCAACTTTCCTCCTGACCGTTCCACTGCTGCTGTCACTGCTTCCCCCATCGGGGGGGCTAGCTGCAACTGACCTCCCCTCCGTTGGAGGCGTGGTCAGCCCTGACTCCCTCTCTGGAGGAGACACTGCTCCTGACACATGTGACTCCTCCCCCCCACTACGCTCTGGTGGGGAAACTGGTCCTGATCCTCCACTGCTGCTTTGGGGTTCCCCTCTGGCTCCTTGTTTCTGGTGCGTCCCCCCTGGGACCCCCCTTGCCCTGACCATCGGCGCCCCCTTCTGGGAATCTTCTGATTCGCTGGAGAAGCTCATGGAATCTCTCGGGCCACTGTCATACTCCCCTACGCTGCCCTCGGATTCTTCCCCTTCGCTCTCCCAATCCTCTCTCCCCAGTGCTCCTGCTCCTGATTCCCTGACAACACACAAACTGTCTTTCAGTTTCAATGAATCAATCATTTTCCATCAGCACCACTCCTCCGATAAGCTAAGCCAATCACTTTTTTAATCGATTTGGAGTGGTGAAAAGTTGCCACAGATATGGGATCCTGCAGCAATCAAAACAGAGAGCAGCTTCAGAATTGAAAGTGACAGATTTATTCATCACATAGTTAACAAGCCTTTGAAGGGAAAGAGTGGGCCTGTCAGAGTTCTTAGGCTGTGTAGAAGAAGACTGTAGTGAAATACTGAAAGAATTGCCAATGAGCACTTCAGTGGAAAAAAGACTAGATAATATTTTCATTAAAGTTCCAGCATGGTAATGTGCCCGAACACTGAACTCTACATTTAGATGTTCTTAAATTAAATGTTAAAATATTTGTTTTTTAAAAACCCACCCCAATACTGGTAAACCTATTGTCATTCACTCACAATAGCTGTAATGGAGGGTCGTGTGAAAATAGCAGATTTTGACATTTTTGCACAATTTCAAACTGTTCCAGGCTAAGTTTAGAAGGCACAAAGATACGCTGAAACCATCAATTTAAGATCTCATCATTTCCTCATTGTTATGTTCTGAAGGGCCTTTTTGTCTTTTTGGCTCAGTGCCCTTTGCAAAATATTGTGAGAGCCCTGTGGGGATGTTTATGGGATTCTGTAAGATCCTGCTGGGTTTCTTTCTACTGTACTTTTAATGCATTTGTGAATTCACTATGTTTCCTGTCTGTGAGCACAGTAAGCATGTCACTTAACCATCCATTTGCAGATCATGCCTCATGGCAGTTTGTCTAAGATACCAGCCTTTCTGTCACACTGCAATTAGAAGAAACTTTATTTTTAAAAAAATCACTGGGGGGAATAGGGGAGGAGAGAATCCTCTGTTAAAGTACAGAGTTCATATATAAAGCTGTATCAGTTTAAATGACAAAAAGCACATGGAAAGCAGAATAATTGTGACTGCAAGCATGAAATGAAGAGAGAGGTGGCACAAAAGCAATTTTGGAAAACATAGCTGCTGTTTATTTACTATCAGCAGTGTGGCCTTGTGGGAAACAAGTAGTTATTCAAGGGTGGGTAGGGAGGCCTTCCTCACCCCAGCAGCAGAGGAAGCCGCTTGGGCGCCTGGGGTGGTGTGCCCATGGGGTGGGGCACACCACAGGGCCTGCCTCCTCTCCCTCAGCCACCCTACAGCTGGGGGGGAGGCAGCGGGCAGACTGTTAGGGGCAGTGCGGAGCTTGCACATGCCCAAGCCACCGCGTCCCTTCCAGGAGGCTGCAGGCCCTGTGATGAGTGCTGCCTGGCATTTTGTCACCCCCCTCAGTGGTGACACCTGGGCAGTCCGCACCCACCGCACCCACTTCCTCCACCCTTGCCTTACCCACCCCATCTTGGTGCCCCACAAATCCAGGTGGGTGTTACAAGATAACACCAAAGATAAGCCTTACTTAGACAACAAGCCCCACAGACCAGGCAGGCACATTTTGTGTCTCACCTTTCATCTTAAAGGTGCCTAAGGGTGCTCACCACTCCCTACCCTGTGGAATAATAATAATAATAATAATAATAATAATAAGAAGAAGAAGAAGAAGAAGAAGAAGAAGAAGTATACCACCCTATACCCACAGGACTCAGGGTGGTTCACAACATAAAATCACAATATAAAAACACAAAATACATAATAAGAACAAGAACAAGCCAATAATCCCCCCCTCCCCAACACATTTTTAAAGGATATTAGATGTCAATCTGACTGGTGTCTAAAGATATATAGTGAAGGTGACAGTCGAACCTCCCCAGGAAGAGGAATTTCCACAGATACCTGTCAAATGTGACCAACTAAACTAGGAAACTAGGAAAATGCCAAGCAATCCAATTTACAAAGCAGCACATTAACCTATTTAAACAAGCCAAATTAGCACAATAAGAGAAGCAGTACAGAGTAGGCAAAAAAAACAACCCCCCATAATGATCAGTCAACAAGTGAACCAACTGGCAAAAATATCCTGCTCAACTCCAAAAGGCAGCCAGTGAAATCTGTACTGCGCTCAGGGAGAGTGAGTGAGTGGGTGGAGAATGAAAGAGGCAGGTGGTGGAGCAGAGTGGTCTTCAAGCCCCACTCAATCATAGCATGCATGAGCATGCTGCATGACTGAAGTCATGCCAGAATCCCATTCCTGGTTTGGCCACAAAAGCCCTCTGCTGCTTGAGCTTTGAAGCCCAGTAGCTGAAAAGGAATTCCTCTCATCAGTAGTAGCCTTAACAGTGTGTAATGCTGGCTACATTAATTGGGCTCATGTCTTCCTCTGATACCCTCATTACTGTCTGACTCCCTGTCTTTATATCACTGTAAATAATGGGCTTTGATACATAATTAAGCAATAATTTTGTTTTCACAAATGCCTTTCATAAAGCTTCCCTTAGGCAGAAGCTGCTCATCCAGTAATCATGAGAAGGCAGAAATATTAATCTGTTTGGTGTTTTTAGCATATATAATCCAGGTTTGTGGGAATGAAAAAGGATTTTAAAATAACAAACAATAAGGTATAGGCATATCAAATGTCAATCTTGTTCTGGTGCTTGTGGATACATCTACTTACCATGGCTTTCACTTTCAAGGACATACATCGGTTTCTCCAAATTTGTAACAACAAGATTCCTTTGGTTTCTGAGGGACATTTCTTTAACGTGCTCTTGCTCCTCACCCTCTCTTCTAAAATGTATCTGGTGGGTTATGATGCTTGCACCCAAAAGCAGGTCAGAGCTGTGGACAACTTTTCTCAAGAATCAGATCCAAAGAGAGAAGCCTTCTCTGAGTTGGGACTGCTGAATCTCCAGAATTATGGTCAACCCACTTCAGTTGTACACCCTGGATTTGCTTGTATGTTGTTTGTTTAGCTGTGCGCAGATTACACTTTAAGTTTGAAAATGTAATTTAGCGTCATTTAAATGGTCCCTTGTTTCCTGGATTCCTCTGGTTGAAAATGGAAAATAGCCTATACACAGCTAAACAAACATGGATGGTGCTGGTAATATTCACTATCTTTTAAATATGTGTGCATATGTATATTGAACTAGGGTTTGTATGACTTCAGCTGATTAAAATAGAAAACACGTGACACTGAGATGCAGTAAAAAAAAAAATGCCTCTCTTTCAAAGTGGCATAATCACTTTGACAGGGAGAGTAACAGATTATTACAGAGTTTGGACAGATAGATAGATGATAGATATAGATAGATAGATGATAGATAGATTGATAGATTATATATAGATACACAGATAGATAGAGTCTTATCTTCCTAAGAATTTGGTTCTGGTATGTATGGATAATAATTTCTTGTAATATTTGTTTGAGGTTAAACATTGCATTATAATATTAAATGTCGCCTTTCCCAATTTCTTAGTTAGTTACATTAATTCTTCCTTTAGTTATTCTGTTAACAAGTACAGCATGACCTTATTAAAATGGAAATCCTCTTAGTCAGAAGGCCACATCATAGTTGCAAATCAGATGAAGAGATGAGGTTGAAGATGTGGCCAATAGGTGTGCAGCTTGGTGTACTATAAACTTGTGTTTACAGCAAGCGCAATATCCTACAAAATGACAGTTTCTTAGCACACACATTCTTTTTTCTTTGTGTGTTGTCACTGAACTGTGTAAATTGGTTTGAATAAGAGGCTAGAGATCAAACTTAATCTTATTCTGTTTACCCGAACTAGGATAAGTCCTTTTCAACAAACATGCAAATTGAATCAATCCAATTCCATGAATATGTCACTGCATATATTTCCCTGCCTAATAGACCAATTACATCTAGACTTTGTCTTCTGCTGCACATTTCCAGGGAGTGTAAGGATACCAGGCTTGCTGAAGTAGAAAATGCATAAAACAAACACATGTCAATATGTTTATATTGAAGCACTGGTATGTGGCCTTCAGGGATTCCACCTTGAAACCTTTGAGATGAGGAAGCTGACTGGTTATGCCTATATTTGGAGTGCAGGAGAGTTACTTGTGCCCTGACCAACAAGGATGCTCCATGCTCAGAACTAGGCTTTATTGCAGATATCCCTTTCGTATCCATCTCTGCAGGCAAAACAATGTTGCATGAATGTTACCCCTTGTTGGATTTGGACAGCAGTACATACATCGCTGCACAGATACTGTCTGTACTGGCAGCTCTGAGTCCAGCTATGGAACCCTCATAGAACAGCCCTGATATGATCATAGCTATTTTGACCTTGTTAATGTTGAGTTAAAGGAAAATAATCAGCTCTCAAGTATTTTGTTGATAGAAAATGATTTTGACAAAATAGACATTGATTCCCATTGTGGCATTCGTACAGAGCTCCCGGTTGTTTCACAGGCTATTGACCTGTACACCACTGCTTTATTCTTCCACTGCCACCAACCAGGTTTCTTCTGGTGAAATACTGAGTCTCAGTCAGGTTGTAAAGTCAACAATGAAGATTAAAGTTTATTGAAGAACAAACAAGTTTTAAATATATTCAGAAAAGTTTCTCAATGTGTGCCCTTAACTAGATGTAGCACTATCTCACACTGTCACACTCTTCTCTCTCAATTCTATCCCTGTCTCTCACTCTAGCTGTCACAACCGCTATGTTCATCTTACTGACTCTGTCTGACTCTGACTCCTCTATCTCCCAATGGTAAAACCCCTGGGCTGAGCCTCAAAACCAGGTAGGCTCCACCTCTGAGCTTTCTCATTGGTCAATCTACATTAACCATTTCCATCCCCCTCTACAAACAAAATCACAAGGAATGGGCAAATGCCACACCCACCCACCTAAAAAAAGAGCAAACTCCAGTCCCGATGAAGTATCGGGGCTTCTCTTCAGATCTGCAAAGAATGTGCTTCACTTTCTGTTATCCATGTCTAGGGAAGGAAAATAATTGCAGTTACTGTAAATTTAATGTGAATCTACCAAATTGGAGTTTGCTAAAACAATACAGAGACTGAAATGCAGTGATCCTTCAAAATTTGCACGGCACCCCACCCAAAAACATATTAGGGAAATATGCATGAAAATTCACATATTAGTATGACAGAGAAAAATGCATTATATTAAGCGAAACGGCTTGCAAAATTTTCTGTGTTAAAAGAAATGCACATTAAAATGCTGATAATTTTTTTGTAAGGACTTTATTTGAAAAGAACAATGCAGAAACGGATGGAGAACTCTGGAGAACTGAACGTAAGAGTGGAGAAAATGAGAGAAACTGAAATTGGCAGGTTCGTTCACACAGTGTGTGTTGTGTGTGCAGTGGCAGGACTTTGCACAAGTGGAAAACATGATTTTTCTGTTCCTGTGGACTTGTGGCACTGCATACATCCTTATGCATGACCCCCTGTTGCAAACTTCAGTGTGTGGACAGGGAGTACAGAAATTGCTGTTGTCTTTAAGCCATTTGCTCATTGTATGCACATAGAAGTGTCTTAATGTCTAAATGGGTCATCTGATAGAAAAATGCAGAGGGAGGAAAATCTGGTGCAAGATTTATGTGATATTCAAATATTGATTCAAAATGTATCCCATTCATTTATACAAGGAGCATGCCACTTTATGCAGTCTCTCAATATATATTATGACACTAACAAAATTTTACAGACTAAATTTCTTTACTACCAGAAGATAAAATAACAAAAATGATGGAAACATATTCATTCATCTTTCAGCACCATTTTAACTCCCACCCCCCGACTGAAGGACTTCAGTTAACCCCCAAAGTGCACTTGGTCATTTGCTTTTGTCATATGCAGAAACTACTATTACGGGGGGACCAAATCCAAAAAAAGACATTTCACCACTTAGAGCAGTTGAAAAGATGCACAACCCTATTTGAAGTTACATTCAGGTCAGGCCTGCATAACCTATCTGGCTAAGTCCAGTCCACAACCCCCACCCCATCCCAGTACTTGATTACCTCAGATATCTACATTCCTTATTATGGATCAAGCTTCCTCAGGCTAAGAAAATGACAGATTTTGTTCCTTTGCTTTAAAGCAGAAATATGGACATTCTGGCCATAGCTGTCAACTTTCCCCCTTTTTTTTGCGAGGAATCCTATTCAGAATAAGGGAATTTCCATTTAAAAAGGGGAAACGTTGACAGGTATGATTCTGGCCTTCCAGATGTTGATGGGCCAGATGTTGCCACACCATCCCTTAACATTGGCTATAATGTCTCAAACTGATGGGAGATGGAAACAACATCTTAAGGGACAAAGGTCCCCTATCCGTATTTAAAGGCATTTGATGACAATAGCACTTTCTAATTCATGACCCCCAGCCTGTGACGTAGCATGCATGGCTGTTGTGGGCGCACCCTGGGTTGGTGCCCTTGGTGGGTGGAACAGGCATGCGCCCAAAGGGCACACTCACGCCACCCTGCCAGCCCTGCACCCTGAACAGGAAGGCAAGACATTGTGGTATGGCCATCAAAAAGCCACAGCTCCATAAGGCAACAGGTAAGGTAAAGGTACCCCTGCCCGTACGGGCCAGTCATGTCCGACTCTAGCGTTGCGCGCTCATCTCGCTCAAGAGGCTGGGAGCCAGCGCTGTCCAGAGACACTTCCGGGTCACGTGGCCAGCATGATGAAGCTGCAGCTGGCGAGCCAGCACCAGCGCCGCACACGGAAATGCCGTTTACCTTCCCGCTATAAAGCGGTACCTATTTATCTACTTGCACTTAGGGGTGCTTTCGAACTGCTAGGTGGGCAGGAGCTGGGACCAAACGACGGGAGCTCACCCCGCCGTGGGGATTCGAACCGCCGACCTTGTGATCAGCAAGTCCTAAGCACTGAGGTTTTACCCACAGAGCCACCCGCGTCCCAGGGCAACAGGTACTGCCATGTAAAAGGAATGTTAGACATCAGGACAGAAGCACCTACATCAGTAAAATTACATCAGTAAAATTTGCACAATAAACCCCATGTGTGAATGCAGTCTGGAACAATCCAGAACTGGAACATACCTTTCCTGACCTACCCTGGATAGAGTTGACAAAGTGGGGTGCCCTAAACATCATTGACAAGAAAGGTTCCATTTGTTGATCAGGATCTGACTAAGCTCTAAAACATCTGTATCGAAACTTCAAAGTAATGTTTACCGAACCGCCATGTGCTTAGATGAAGTTGGATTGCATGATAAAACAACTGACAACAACAGCAGCAGAAAAGATCATGGTGCTCATGTGAGAAGGATATATGCCCCTATATGTGGGGGTGAACAGGTGTTCTCGAATCTTGATCAGCAGGTGTCTGCACTTTCAAAGCAAATATGTGATTCACATGAAAAATAACTTTCAGACTGGAATGTCCTTTTTTCTTGGCAGTCTGGAATACAGGTGTGTCATCTATTAAAAACAAGAAGCATTTCCCGCTGTTAAACTTCATGAAAGTGCATATAATATTAGCAAATGCAAACAAACCTGGCTATGGCTTAGGCAGACTTTTTCAACTTTTCAAAGCCTTTGGGAAGCTGCCCTTTTAAGTATTCTGCATTCTTGTTTCTCTGTCTTGCTCTGCTTTCTCATTTTGTTTTTACTGCAAAAGTAGGAGATTTTATACTTTAAAGAATACGGGTTGAAAAGAATTTAAAGGAGCCGTTTTAAGTGAGGGACCAGGGAAGGTTTGTGATGTGCAACTATCAAAGGACAATTCACTTTTTTAAAAAAAACGATACAACAAAATAACCTTCTCTGTGAACTAAATAATAATTTGTTTCTCTCATTAAGCTGCCAGTTTTAATTATGAGTGCACAAATAGTTCTGTCAGGGCAGATAAACTATTTCCACAGATCACCTTTTATTCATGCTGTTTCTGCCTGTTTGTGACCTGATTGACCACTGCTTTTTGTCAAGTTTTTTTTTTCCTTTTCCTTTTTCCATTCCTGAGATTGGTGATTCTTTCTGGGAGTAGCCAGCTGTGATAAGTGATGAGACCAATCATTATGCCTTGCAGCCCATGAGATTCTTTTAGAAGTTGTCCTCCATGCATTCTGTGGAGAATCAGAAAAAGTCTGATATTTTTAAGATGTTCTATAAATAGAAAAAAATAAGAATGCTTATGAGTATAATAATACTGTTGTGTTTACACCTGGGTAAGAATAAGTGATGAAAAGGTCAGCGCTAGCTGAAGTCCGACTGTTATTTCTTATACATCCTGCTGTCGGCTCCTACAGTTACAAAGAAAGCTGCTACAGGCCCCAGTGGTTAACACTTAAAAGCTTGCCAGCTTTTATACTTGGCAGGAGGCTTCAAAAGCTCAGGATTTGGTAGGCCAGTTTTCTCCATAGAAATGGATGTACAGAGAGATAAGTAATTAAAAGTCATTGGTCAGAGGGTCTTGTACAAAAATGTATTATATAAAGGGCAGTTGTCCACAATGTGGTCAATGTGTGGTCTGATGATCAGCCAGCACAGTAAAGAACAGTACACAGAGAGATGGAAGAGAGGGAGTCACTGAATGCAAAAGCTCCAAGAGATCACAAAAAGAGGAAAACTCCAGTGACCAGAGTTACAGCAGCAAGAAGTTGGCCCCAGGAAGACGTTAGAGGAGACATATGCATCATGTTTCTGGGGGGTATCCTCAAGTCTTGACCAGAAGGAAGGGTTCCCTGGAAGCTGAAAAAAGTCTATCAGAGAAAGAGTGCTTGTCCCATTAAATTGACAATTGATTGTGGATGACAGCTAAGGGATTCTGGTCTACCCTGTATCAATAGAGCAAGTCTGCTAAAAACAAACAAACCCAACCTTAATGCATTGAACAACAACAAAAAACAACAACCAGCCATCAGATCTTGAAAAGTAGTGAACTACTAATGTTGAAGCAGGAACTCCTCTGAAGAAAATAAAAGAGGTATCCAGCCTCTTTTTCAGTACTTTGCTAATTCTTTATGATAATTTGACACTCACACACTTGAAAGTCTCATTATCACCTCACTGACATGCCAGAATAAGGTGAGCCCCCCCCCCAATAATTCTTAGAATGCACCTGCTGAAATCCAATTAATATATCTCCCTTTCGGGGCATAAGAGAAATGGTCCCATGAAAGTTGAGATATTCTCTCCACCACTTTAGTTTTAGTTTGCTGAGAACTATAACTTCTGCTTTTGCAACTTCATTTTGATTGTGTTTTATTCTTTTAACTGTTTTTAGTATATATATATATATATTATATTATATTTCTACTGAAGAGCATGATACACACTAGTTATTTGCTCATTTACAAATGAATGAATGTTTGCTGGCCTGTGGATAAGCATAAGATTCACTAATGTATCTGGACAAGACAGCAAGAGACTTCTTGGTGCTTTTTGCTAATGAAATACAAGGTCAGACGTTTGCTGAAAGATAAATTGTAGACAGCCCTGCAACTCTTTTTTTTTAAAAAAAGAAAGCTTTGATCTATCAGACAGCATTAAGAGCAAAATATAAAAGAGCTTAAACAATGAAACACCACCTGCATAATTAAATTCTAGTATTTAGCTCTTCTGTGTACACACAAATCAGAACTTCCTTTCATATTCTGTGGTGTTTTCAGTTCCGCTCATGTAAATACTTTGTTCAAGGTAGGGAAAGGATGCCTAAAACAGTAGCCTAGGCCTCTTCAGAAATACTTTTAAGACCCATTACTTTCATAACTATCTGCCACAAATTATCTTAAAAGGAAGATTAAGCAGTATAATCCTTTCATTTAAGGAAGCTGGCAGCTACATCAGTCAAATTTTGAGCAAAATAGTTCCACTGGTATTAGCGAGTGACATAAAAAGGATTCCATTCATGTGAGATAGATAATGGTTAAAGGTTAATCAAGCATAAGTGACAATCAATGGCAGCACTCCCTTGCCCTATACATTTTGCTTAGCCCAGATAAGCATAGCTAGACATATAGTACCAACCTGGATACTCCAGAGACTGAGTAGCTTTTACAATAACACTTTTACACTTTAAAAATATTATCCAGGAATACAATAGTGTAAAATAGTGTTTCCTATAGACTGCCACTTGATGAATCCTCACTCTTCATAAGGATCTGATTCTGCAGCCTGGTCTTGGTCACCACCATAAGTGGCAGAGAATCTTTTGGCATATTTTGTTGTCCCACTCCCATTCCCTCAAATTGCTACCTCTCCTCCTTTCCTCTCCCCCTTCCAAATTTGAGCAGAAGGTCTCCTAGGGGGGAATTTGGTTCGACATTACTTGTGAGTTAACCAAGGTATTTTAGGAAGCTGTCTTTCGAGGCTTACAAAACCAGTCCAATATGCTAGAAGAAGAAGAAGAAGAAGAAGAAGAAGAAGAAGAAGAAGAAGAAGAAGAAGAAGAAGAAGAAGAAGAAGAAGTTGTTCATTACATTAAGTTACCTGTGTAAAAAACAAAAGAAAGGAAAAGAAAGAAAAATATTTATTGTACAGTTGAATATCTGCTACACTCGGCAATCAATATGATCTGGTGAAAAACATAGTGAGGAATTCCCCTCTGTATAGAAGCAGAACCCAGCAGTCGAAAACTCGGTGTACTACTTACTAGACCACTCCAAAATGTCTCGTTTTGAAATGATGAATGGCTATTGTCTTTCTGCTGTTTGCAGGTAGTCAGCGCTGGGGGTGGGGGGAGGAAAGACTAGCCTCATGATATTATAAATGGCAACAGCTGCCGCTATTATGCCTCACTTGCACAGATAAATTTTAATCCAACTAGATTCAAGGTGAGGGGTTTTTTGGATTGTTTACACTCTTAAACAGGGGATATCTATAATGAACTCTCTCCCTACCCTATTACCTCTCACAGTCTTCCTTCCTTGACACTCTTTAGCACACTTCCTGACTATCTGCCTTGCATGATATTTCTGCCATAGATAATTTCCCTGATACTGACTGATACTTCTGCTCAGACCCCTTGCCCCACCGAAGCCTTGCCTACTAGGGTCACATGGTGGATTCCAGTGAGATCTCATGGAATGCTTCCTAGAGTTCTCTGAGATCTTGCTAGAGCCCAGTGGTGACAGGGGCAGGTGGGGCAGCCCCCCCCCAGGATTCGACTTCCTGAGGCAGCTGCTTCAGCCCACCTCATAGGCTGGTTGGCTCTGCTTCTGTTCACTCATCCTGCATTGGCCACACCACTTTCTATTTGTTTTACAATCAGCTACTATTGCTTGATAGGGATGCGGGTGGCACTGTGGATTAAACCACAGAGCCTAGGACTTGCCAATCAGAGGGTCGGTGGTTTGAATCCCCGTGATGGGGTGAGCTCCTGTTGCTCGGTCCCTGCTCCTGCCAACCTAAGCAGTTTGAAAGCACGTCAAAGTGCAAGTAGATAAATAGGCACTACTCCAGCGGGAAGGTAAACTGCATTTCCGTGCGCTGCTCTGGTTTGCCAGAAGCGGCTTAGTCATGCTGGGCACATGACCCGGAAGCTGTACACCGGCTCCCTCAGCCAATAAAGCGAGATGAGCGCTGCAACCCCAGAGTCGGTCACGACTGGACCTAATGGTTAGGGGTCCTTACTATTGCTTGATGGTCCTCCCACACCCTGTATTAGGGCCTACCTATAGCTTAGACATGGAGTCACTGGTGTGGTGAGCATGGGCACCAACATAGTTCCTATGGCACCCAAAAAGTATCTTAGTAACTATTCCCTGCAAAAGCCACAATGCATATGAGACTGTTTGCTCTTCCTGCTCAGCTTCCGCTACATGCTCCCGTGGCAGCCATTTTATGACAGTTGTCACTGGAATTTTCTCAAAACTCTGAATATGCCTACTGGAGCAAAAAGGGGGGCAGACCCAACGAACACATAAACAGGTCTGCAATGAAAATTGTGCTTTCTCTAAGAGCAATATCTGTTTTTCTAGGTGGGGGATGTTAGGAGGGGATTTTGAGAGAAGAATCAACCACAGATGATAGGGTGCAAACCTCTTTTCAAATAATCTGTGTGAACCCCCTGCCACTTTTTCCCACCTGCATGTTTTCAAAAGCATACTTTCTTGAAAATATAAATATGTAATCTCATGTGGGAAAGGGGGCTGTTGTGTGTGGGGGTGTGTGGGGGTGTGTGGAGAGAGAGAGAGAGACACACACACAGAGAGAATTAAGAATATGGTAGTCTGGGACAGAAACAGGATTAAGCAAGGCTTTCCAATTGCTTCCCCGCTCTACATTCTCCTGCCACAGCTGTTTTTTCCCTAGGACTGAGCAGATGTCACACTTTCCTTTCATCTGTATCTGTCTGTAATGTGCTCTTACAAGCCATGGTGAAGAGAAGGTTCTGCCCATTGGCTCGAGAGAAACAGCCACCACCTGAACAAATGGTTGTCTGGGTTTCAGTCTCACAGCTATTTAGCTTAATTCCCTGAAGAAGGATGTCTCTGTGCTCTAGACCCAGCAGTGGTCTCTGTTTGTTAAGTAGATCTTGGTACCCAGGATGAACTTAAACCAAATGCCAAACAGTGGAAGCTTTGCCAGGATTTCGACTGTTAGTTTTGCAGAGTAAAGTTAAAAGAGCTTGACATACATCATAGCATTTTGCTGCAGCGTGATAAAATTTATAGCACTGGCGAGCAGGGCCTTAGCTTTGGAATTATCGGCCTATCCAGCTTGATGCTGGAAGCAAAGTGCATGAATAGAGTCCAGATCCCGGCAGTGTAAAAATGCTTTCCTAACCACTGATGAGCTAAAATATGAAATAACTGAAGGGTGAACCAGGGAATTGGCTTTGGTGAAGAATGTTTTGCCAATCATTCAGTGATTGCTGACAGGATTACAAGCTGAGCTTTGTCGGCCAAAGAAGAAACAAGAAAGAAAATGAGCAGGAGAAGCTCATGCCAAATGGGAGGCTGATAGCTGTGAACGAGTGAAGTACTATCATTTCAGCTAGCAATGCACTGCTGGAATGGGTTTTGTAGGGTCTTCAGAAATCGGAACCACAACAGATTCAACCTTGATGTGTCAAAAGATGGTACAATCACCTGATGTGCACTACATTCTGCCACTAGCATGTAAAGTGTAAAAAGGTAATTGGAAAGGGCATAGTAGATGATAATATATGACAGCTGCCATTTTATCAGGATAGCAGTTTGGAGTGTGCCTGCAGATGGGAACTGGGAGTCCAGTCCAAGGAGCAACAAAGGTTATCAGAGGGTAAACCAGAAGAAACAAACACAGAACAAACCAGGACTAAAGAAGATCAGAAGAAGAAGAAGAAGAGTTTGAATTTGATATCCTGCTTTATCACTACCCTAAGGAGTCTCAAAGCGGCTAACATTCTCCTTTCCCTTCCTCCCCCACAACAAACACTCTGTGAGGTGAGTGGGGCTGAGAGACTTCAAAGAAGTGCGACTGGCCCAAGGTCACCCAGCAGCCGCATGTGGAGGAGCGGAGACGCGAACCCGGTTCCCCAGATTACGAGACTACCGCTCTTAACCACTACACCACACTGGCTCCATCAGAAATGAGTATCAGATGAAGTTAAGGGGAGATAACTAACAATCCCTTATTTAGGGCCTTCTCAGCCAGAGGGCACAGCCTCTGACCCAGAGGATGGGTCTCCTACAGTACATCTGTCCCTCAGCCTCACAGAAGACAATCTTTACAAAATAATGTGAAGGCCCTTTAAACAAACATCTCCTTCAGAAAGTGGAGACTCCTCCACTTCAGATCTAGTCAGCCAAAGGTAAAGGGACCCCTGACTATTAGGTCCAGTCGTGACCGACTCTGGGGTTGCTGCGCTCATCTCGCTTTATTGGCTGAGGGAGCCAGCGTACAGCTTCCGGGTCATGTGGCCAGCATGACTAAGCCGCTTCTGGCGAACCAGAGCAGCACACGGAAATGCCGTTTACCTTCCCGCTGGAACGGTACCTATTAATCTACTTGCACCTTGACGTGCTTTCGAACTGTTAGGTTGGCAGGAGCAGGGACCAAGAAATGGGAGCTCACCCCGTTGCGGGGATTCGAACCGCGACCTTCTGATCGGCAAGTCCTAGGCTCTGTGGTTTAACCCACAGCGCCACCCACGTCCCAGTCAGCCTACATAAGGTTTAATTCGGGTCCAGCTCTCTGTGAACCAGCTTCTCTTGCCTTAGCTTCAAAGAGCTGTCCAAGGTTCTGTATGCTCTCTCCTTGGTCCTGCTTCCCTTTTGAGTCTTAGGTAACCACAGAAAGTGGACATGTGTCAGGGATTCTGCATATATCTAAACATATTTATAAAGAATTGAAAAAGAAAATGAGAGCTTGGTGGTCTGGTGGCGAGAGATCACACTCTGTGGTCATCAAACATGGGGCCTTTCACCAGGTAGGCAGTGGTTGATTAAGGAGACTCAAAGTAAGAGAAGGCAACTGTCCTTCTCAATTATTTGTTCCACTATCTAGACTCAAATGGCACATTACCTTGAGCATGGATGGAGGCTGCATTTACTTATCACATTTAATAGCCTTTGAAAGACCTGCCTGTTAATTTGTCTAATCCCATTTTAAGCTTTAGCCCTACTATGCAATAACTACAAGCATCAAGGCGATTTGGAGGAGGGTGGGGTTCAGTTTCCCATACAACTGATGTAACTTCTGTTTCTATGACTTCTGCTTTTTTTAAAAAAAAACTATTTTAAAGAAAAGCTGAAATAGAAGTATGCAAAAAAGGATAACTTTAACAATTATTTAAACTGCAGGATACATAAATATGTGATTGGAATAGAAGATGGAGTATGAAATAAAGCAGATTTGAAACTGCATATATGCGGAAACACAATACTATTGTCTCATTGGGGACCATTCAGTCAAAAGGAGTGTAATTGTTAAAATTTATTTGCATTCACTATATAATTGCAGGATGTAAGCATTTCACTAGCAGGGCTAAGTACATGTGTGGTGTGAGATGGGGGATAAGTGCACAATTGTCGATCTGCAACTGATATAGAAACACCCTACCATTGTTCTGGTAGAGGCAGGTTATCCAAAAGATTATAATTATGACTCATGAGCACATATATATTCCTTAAAAAAAGTTAAAATACTATGATCTAAAATTTTGACTTGCACAAAAAGTAAAACATAATGCATTTCATTTATTAGTTCATAATGTTCATGCATAAATCAGGCAAAGTCTATATTTGATTTCTGCAGAATATATTCAGTTCTTTGTCAGATGCCCGCCAGTTTATTTCAGTAATTTTTATTTTATCAAAAGAGCACTGTACTTGCATTGAATTTGTGCATCACTTTTGCCATACGTCTCTGCTAGTAAATCATCAAAGACTTAATGAACCTTGTGGTTACGATATTTTCATTCTTCCCATAGATGCCAGCCCCTGCAGACTATGCAAGCCTAACCATATTCAATCATAAGGACAGTGGGGCGAGGGGGGCTACTTAAACAATACTGTGAATTCGCATTGTCTTTTCTAGTTTTAAAAGCACACCACTCTTCTTCTTCTTTTTTGGTAAGGGGGCAACGTTTAGCAGCATTTTCTAAAAGCCCTATACTGTTCAGTTCACATGCAACAAAACATAGTTTGGAGATTGACAGTGCAATTCTAGACACATCTTCTGGGAAGTAAGACCCAGTCAGAGGGGCTTAATCCCATATACGTAGGTGGGCATATGATTGGAGCCTGGAAATATGGCAGAGGTTCAGAAACTGCCTCTTTGTCCTCTCTTTTTGTATAGTGTTCTTCAAGTGTTCAAAGCCTCACCTGATGAAGGCAGAATGAGGATGCACTAGCTGGTCTGCCCCTCCACATCACATCTTCATCACCTGGCCCCTCTTTTCATTTCTTTTATTGCTAGGAGGCAACCTCAGAATATTTATACCAATGTGCTAATACTAATTCTAATGATATTAATACTGCCACTGTAGGCGGCTCCCAACAGAATATTAAAAGCACGATTAAACATTAAAAACTTCCCTAAACAGGACTGCCTTCAGATGTCTTCTAAAAGTCAGATAGGTGTTTATTTCTTTGACATCTGATGGGAGGGCATTCCACAGGGCGGGTGCCACTACCAAGAAGGCCCTCTGCCTGGTTCCCTGTAACCTCACTTCTTGCAGTGAGGAAATCGCCAGAAGGCCCTCGGAGCTGGACCTCAGTGTCCAGGCTGAACGATGGGGGTGGAGACGCTCCTTCATGTATGCTGGGAAGTCATGATAATATGTAGTAAGAACGTGGGTTTCTTTGTCATATTTGAATGAGTTGTTATGTCACTGCCTTTGTGGAATTTAATTTATCTCCCTTAGACAGCTATATCCCAGGATAAAAGCAAACTGAAGGTGGCTTACAAATAAAAATAAAAATCTGAACAAAAATTGAAATAAACCTAAAAAATTAAACAAAATAAACAAGCAGTGCCAGGAAGCATTGTCAAAAGTTTAATGTGATCTACATAATTGTGAATATTGTCATATGGCTCTTTCCAAGCATTTTTGTCATACAGAGTGCTATGCTGAACATGCTAATCCTTTAACAACAACAACAACAACAACAACAACAACAACACTCTCCTGAAAGCCATTGTTCACAAAATGACTGCTACGTGGTGTCTGTTTTGTCTATGCTAGCCTGACACATTTATTTTTGAACCTGTCCTCCAAATATAATTACTGGTAACTCACCCAGCTTTTCAACCCGGATGACTCTAAATATTAGGTGAAAAAGTTAATGATGCTGTTTAATGGGTATCTTTTTGAATCACATTAAATTGTCTATGGTGAACGATGTATTTATCATTTTGTAAGTCAACGTGGTCAAAGCTGTTCTTTCTGAAAACAACACATGAAGAAGACAAGGCAGGTATATGCACAGCTGTGCTGAGTTTTACTTTAAAACCTTGCTATTGGCATGGGAGGTTGGTGTGGCCAGATATGTTCAATTGCTTTTCTTCTATATAAGCTGTCTAGAATAGTAAATCATCTAACAGGGAGTGCTAGGTTTCTTGTGTATTGTAAAATGAAAGTGTCTGAAATATGGAGCAGGGCAGCTAAACGGTTTGGTTACATTTTACTGGTAAAGTCTCATTGCCATTCTCTCCTGTATGCATTCCAGATGTTTGGATGCGTTGAGGCACACATTTTCTGAACCTTTCAGATCCTTTTGAACCCTTGATCACTTTTTCATCCCCTCATCATTAAATCCAGCATTGACATACAAATACAGCTTCTACCCTACAAGTAACAATTAATACCACAGTTTAGAAATAACATGTGGGCTGCTGCCACAATGAGTCCACATTGGCTCCTATCCTTGCGCACTGGCTTATTGTATTTTCGTCATAATCAGTTCCCTTGTTTATAGCCAAACACTCTGGAATATCTGGGAACAACCTGTAATATGCTCAATATATTATGCCGCTGTGGTTTATTCATGCTAAAAAAAAATCAAAACAAATGACATGCACGATATGCCATGGCTGCATTTCTCGAAGAAAAAACAAAACAAACAAAAACCTAAGAAAAAATAGGCAATAACTTGTATTATTTACTGACCCAGTTTGATGCTTGGAACCCTTCAGTCCCTATCAACTCTTTTCTTAGTATTGATTTGTCGGAGAAGGATTTGGGTACTAGGAAGCTAATCAGACAACTGAGCCATCTACCGTAGTTCGGTATTGTCTATCCCAGAGGTGCCTAACGTGTGGCCCTCCAGATGTTCTTGGACTACAAATCCTATCACCCCCCCACACACCATTGGCCATGAAGGCTGGGGCCGATGGGGCTTGCAGCCCAATAACATCTGGAGGACTACAGGTTGACCACCCCTGGTCTTTACTAACTTGAAACAGCTCTCCAAGGTTTCTGAGAGGAGCTTTCCCCAGCCCTACCTGGAGATTACAGAAACCAAACTTAGGTGTTTTGCATACCAAGCATGCACTCTACGACTGAACTCTGGCCCTCCCCAAAACCAGAGATGCCTGGGAATCCATCTGGAACCTTCTTTATGTGAACCATGTGTTTCTGAGCTATTGTGAAAAGCTCACCTCACAACTGAGACAAGCTTTTACAAGCCCCTCAAAGTTATTCCCTGAACCTGACTCAGGAGAACTTCACTGGCACCTCTACATGTAAACTCTGGCAACTTTCTAGCCAATAGCTCCAAGAAGTGATTGCTCTTGATTAGGGGGGGAAATTACCCTTGCTTATAGAATCCCTGCAATGGGGTGAGCTCCCGTTGCTCGGTCCCTGCTCCTGCCAACCTAGCAGTTCGAAAGCATGTCAAAGTGCAAGTAGATAAATAGGTACCGCTCTGGCAGGAAGGTAAACGGCGTTTCCGTGCACTGCTCTGGTTCTCCAGAAGCGGCTTAGTCATGCTGGCCACATGACCCAGAAGCTGTACGCCGGCTCCCTCAGCCAATAAAGCGAGATGAGCGCCGCAACCCCCGAGTCGGTCACGACTGGACCTAATGGTCAGGGGACCCTTTACCTTTTTTATAGAACACTAATACATGAGAGAAGTCTAAGCTAGAACCTGTTTTCCATGACAAGATTTGAGGCTGAATGAACCAGGCCTATGTTTTGCAGCAAAAAAATGATTGGTTGTTCTATCATCTTGGAAGCTAGCAGTGTATTCTGTCCAAGTCTACTTTGAAGTGAGAATCACTGAGTTAAATGGGGCTTACTTCCAGGCCACGTGTGTGTAGGACTGAAGCCTGAATGCAATGTACAGAGTCAACCTTTGTTCACATACAGACCTGACTGTACAAGGCATACATTTCATGTTAAATGAAGAAACTATTCTGCCCCATATTCATTTTGCTCTGAGAGTCCTGTGTGGCCATATTTTGATTTATAATATGTTTTGCTATGTGATGGAGGCAGCACAAGATAGCTCTTGTTCCTTTTTGTTATTATTCTTTGTGTGTTTATTGGCAAGGATGGGTAGGTGGGTGAAAAAGGTTGTATATGATGAATGGATTTTGTTTTCTGGGTGACAGAGATTATTAGTTAATACATCACTTTGTACACTAGGGGCTAGCACCTGAACAAGGATTATTGGCACCATGCTGAGGGGTTGTGGCTCAAATTCCAAACAGGAGAGAGATCCACTGAGACTATTTAAAATGTTCTTACGTTACATGCGCAATCTGGGGATTTGAGATGCTAATGTGAAAGGTATGCTGCATTACACATTCTTAGATAACAGCTACTCTTTCTTCCATGCGATTTTGTATTAACTTTGAACTTGATGAGAACAGCACAAGATGAAAAATATGAGAAACAGAAGTAGAAAATAACACACACACACACACATGTGTGTGTGTGTGTGTCCTGCAACCTAATGTTGCTGTGTATCTTTCCTACTGAAATGGTTCAGTCCTGCAACCTAATGTTGCTGTGTATCTTTCCTGCTGAAATGGTTCAGTTAGCCATTCCCTGTAAGCAGGGTATTGTACCTTGCTCTTCTTTCTCTCCATCCTATTTTCCCCATAGACCTTTTCCAACTGACCACATACCATGGCTACTTTCCATGTTTTGGCCTTATTGGGTTTTTTTATTGGGGTAGGGATGCCCCCTTAGTATTTTTGGGGGGGGGGGGGAATCTGCATCTGTGGACCTCAGGATTTGCATGAACATGCTGATGCCTTGCTATTTTTTTCTCGCTTGTCCCATTTTGGCTACAATTTTGTTGGCACTCAGCATCTGTGTCCACTGTGGAAGGGTATGGTATTCTGTAGTCTCTATGAATCTGCATAAACCACTAAGGAGTCCATGCCTTCAAGCACTTGATAGATAAAAAAGAGGAATAGACCTGTGATGCCCTAATTCTCATACCAAGGATGACTGCTGACCCCACTTTTTCCCACTGAACTTGATTGAGAAGTCCACACCTTCCTTCTGTATGCTATTTACTCTGTAATATAGACTGTAATATATGAATGAATTTATTATTTCGGTCACAGACCAGTTCCCGCTCACGTACAAAATCAGGGAAGTCATGAAACACAATAGGGACACATTTAAATTTGCAGTTCAGTATAACAGGGACAGTACAGATATAGCAGCAATTAAAATATATAAATTAGATCTTACTCAGAGTGTAATATAGTGCCTTCCGTCAGTCTAAAAGCCAAGATTTTCTGTTCTTCTTTCAGATAAAGATAGGCTAGTCCAACCCAATTTCCCACAAATATATATCTGAAGCACCCGAAATATGAAGTAGCAGGCTCTGCACTGCATGGTATTTTAGTGTTCATAGACATACAGTATGTTGAGATTAGAAATGAAGCACCTGCTCTTCCACTCTCCAATATTTAACTTCTGCAGAAACTAGGGTGAGGTGGGGAGCACCAAAGAAAGGCGTGCTCTGTTACCACTGCAAGCAACCAGTAGCTTTTATTTTGCAGCCAATAATTCTTCCTGTTGACCTCATTCCTCCCATATCCTGCATGCTCACCTATTTGGGGCCTTAAAAAACCCCATAGACCAGGGGTCAGCAACCTTTCTCAGCCGTGGGCTGGACCACTGTCCCTCAGACCGTGTGGTGGGCTGGACTATATTTTGAAGGGAAAAAATGAACAAATTCCTATGCCCCACAAATAACTCAGAGATGCATTTTAAATAAAAACACACATTCTGCTCATGTAAAAACACCAGGCAGGCTCCACAAATAACCCAGAGATGCATTTTAATAAAAGAACACATTCTACTCATGTAAAAACACGCTGATTCCCAGATCATCCATGGGCCGGATTAAGAAGGTGATTGGGCGGGATCTGGCCCCCGGGCCTTAGGTTGCCTACCCATGAAGTAGACAATAGTACCTCCATGTGACTTTTAAGGTTATGAGAGAGGTCACCAAATTCTTCTTTAAAAACTTTACATTGACCATAGACTAATGTTTTTAACTACAACTGTTTGTTCCTGATTCCTTTCTGGTGCCTAAGAGGAAGAATGACTGCTGGGAGGAACACTGAGAGAAGGAGCACCATGGTGTACATCGTGGTGTACAAAGTGGACATCTTTATCTGTCTCAGCTGCAACAAAACATGTCTCTTCTCTATTTGGTCTCTGCAGCCATAGCAGGTGCTTTTGTAACCTTCCAACAGTTTGACTTCACCCCCAAAGGCACACTCCTCCATTTTTTCCCAAGACAGACGGATGCCAATAACAATTTTGTATTCAATATGCTGCTTATGAGTGTCAAAGATCATTTCCTTAGCAAAGATCCCATTTCTACTTTTCAAGATCCAGCTAGAGTATATATAAAAACCCCCAAACAATTTAATATATCAGTTACTTCGAAAGGTATCGTTTATTGGAAATGACCTTTTGTTACTTGGTAACTGTGTGATTTTCAGAATATATTAGAAAATTATAATTAGCATGAGTTTAGCATAATCTTTTCTGGTCTTAGAAACATTGAGTCTCACTATGGGCATGTGAATTAACACTGGGAAGTTCACCTTAGGGTCACTGCAATTGTAAGATAATGCTGAACAAAGTCAAATTAATTTAGAGCAATCTATAGAAAGACTCACTACCGTTCTGCAGAAAATATGCAGTATTCTGGAAATTGAAGGGCCTGCAGAGCAAATATGTCAAGCTCAAAATAAACATGCGCCTTTCCAAAACTGCAGTAGAAATAATAAATTGGAAATGCAAATCTACTTTAACTCAGCGTGAATCTTCCAAACCAACTTCATTTTGCAAAGTTCCTATTTTCCATTTTGACTAGTTTGCATTTTATCACAGTAACATTTTTTCCAAACTTAGGGATACAGGAAGTTTTCCTAGGCTAGGGATGGCTAGTGGGAAATATTTTTCTCGTCTCATAGACCTACATCATATCAATAGAAGCATTGTAAATATTAACAATATGTCAGTTAACACCTCTGCATGGAAGTCAATCCCTCTTTCCTCTTATATAGCACTGGAAAAGATGCTTGAGAAGTTATCAAAACAATGCAATGAATTACTGGACTAATTTTCTTTTTAATCAACTATGAGGTTTGGCTGTTGCTCAGAGAGAAGTTCAGTCATGAGATAATATCACTGCTCCTCTTATGCATTAGCAACTATCGACAGATCAGGAAATGGAAAATAGAAACAAGTGGAAATTGTTGCAATGGAGGGAAGTAATAAGTGGGGTCCCCCAAGGATTTATATTAGGTCCAGTGATACTTAACTTTTTCGTAAATGATATACAGGAGGAGTGAAAAGCAGGATAGCCATATTTGCAAATGACTCTAATAAAAGCCTATGCAGATAGGTTTTAATAATTCCTTTAAAAAGAGAGAAAAGTACAGTCATACTTTGATTCCTTCAACTTCGTAAGTTGAACAGCCTACTTCTCAAACGTTTTGGCTCCCAAATGATCAAACCCCGGAAGTAACTGTTCTGGTTTTTGAATGTTCTTTTGGAAGCCGAACGTCTGACAGGGCTTGCGTGGCTTCCGATTCAGAAGCCAATCAGAAGCCATGCTTTGGTTTTCAAATGTTTTGAAAGTCGAACGGACTTCCGGAATGGATTCTGTTCGACTTCCAAGGTATGACTGTATTTGTTTTAAAATTAAATACACATAACAAAAAAATTGTTTTCATATAAATCCATCATATCTTTACATTACTGTAAAGATGCTGTAAAGATACTGTAGAGAAAAATGTTTATTACTTAATACTTAGTATCAAATAATAAAATGGTAACTTTTATCAAACAATAAAATAAGCCTTGTTCAGTCTCTAGCCTCTCCAGGAATACCATCAACATGAAAGACGGTTACCTGAGAAGTCAAAGAGCTAGCAGGCTAGATGGACCCAATGATCTGGTTCAGTAAAGGGAATCATGACTAACTTATCTCACTGATTCCAGTGGGGCCAACATGTGACTAAGTTAACCTGGATCCAAAACCAAAGTCAGATTTTGCAACTGCAATCTTATCTTAGAAAATGGGGTGGAGACCTCAGAGCTATTGGGTTTAGTCAACTTTTTTTTCTTTCTGGCAAACAAAATACAATTTGACAGTAACACTTGGGAACCATCGTGTAGACAATGTACCAAGAACATAAGAAGATCCTGCTGGATCAGGCTAATGACACATCTAGTCCAGAATCTGTTCTCAAAGTGGCCAACCTGGAAAAACACAAGCTATTTGCCAAATTACAAATGAGAGTTTTTCAGTGTCAGTGAAGAATTCTTCTTAATTAAGACCTGCTTAAGGGTGAAACACTTCAAGACTTTTACCAACAGAAGTTCACATAAATGCATCAGTGTCTTTGCTGTAGAGGCAACTCAATGAGTACTTACAAAGGCAGAGATTATTTCAGTTTTCTAAATACAGTGGTACCTCAGGTTAAGAACTTAATTTGTTCTGGAGGTGTGTTCTTAACCTGAAACTGTTCTTAACCTGAGGTACCACTTTAGCTAATGGGGCCTCCCCCTGCTGCCGCACCACCAGAGCACGATTTCTGTTCTCATCCTGAAGCAAAGTTCTTAACCCGAGGTACTATTTCTGGGTTAGTACCACTGTACATCAGTTATACATCGGTATAGGTGATCAGTAAACCAGCACTGATGTGTTTTGCTCATTGAGAGCCAATCAGCAATAACACTGTACAAAGGATTCAGAAAAACCCCCAATTCCATTTTCAAATATGTTGCATGTCCATAACTTTTGTTTTACCACTGCAAAGTAAAATAGGATTGTTACAGATCTGAAAACTCATGAGGGAACTGATGAACACGGATCATAATAAATCTCCTTGTAGAACTTGTTCCAAATTTGGAAAATATTATTTACATTTTGCAGTCAAATTCACACCTGTGAATTCATAAGAACTGAATATTTAAATCACTTTAATCACTTGTTTTCATCATCACTAGTATTTTCATGTAGATAATTGCATTGCAAAATAAGACCACTTCTTCTGTGATCAAAAACACATTATCCCACATTCCCTAGCAGAGGAGCCTCTTTTAGATACAAATATTTTAGTTTGGGTAAAACAACCTGAACATAACAAAGGATCCATCTTGGAACTTGAAAGTTACAGACTGATGAAAACAAGTTCATTGTACCCAGATTGATGGGCACACATTGTTGGTAAAGATATGCTTACTGGAAGGGAACACCAAAACAATGTGACAGCTGTAAAGGTTCTGTGCTTTGAAATCTTTCAGAAAGATAGTATTTCTCTTGAGTGATGCCTTCAGTTCCTCTGCTGGTGACCTCTCGGGAAGCTTGCAACTTCTGAGCTGTAATGGTGCCCATCAAAATTGACACACACTTTATTCTCTGAGTCAGATGACTCTCCTGTGGATAGATTTGTGTGTGTGTTGGGTTGTGGGGAGAGATAGCCTTCATCACATGTTTGGGCACAGACCACAGGCATCATAGTATGTTATTAATGCAATGCAAGAGTTACAATATAGTGAAAATTATAAATATTACCACACTACATATCTAAAAGTTTCAGAAGATTTGAAGCATGCTCACAGCTAACTATCAGCAATTGCCCTTACCTTTTTTCAATGTCTTTGCTATTAAACAGAATGACAGGGATCCTTCAAAGGATGAAAAAGATCACAAATGATTTGAAAATGCATCGTACAACATAGCCATATCTGTCGCTTTTAACAACGAGGAACCCTCAACCCCAGGAATTGTATTGTCATTTTCATATGCTAGCATACTGAATTATATGCCAACAGAAAATTGCTTATTACTTAATACTTAGATTGAAGAATCAATTCTGGCTAAGTCACAACACCTCTCAGCCAGGTTTCATGAAAACTATCCTGGTGGCAACCTTTTCTTCCTAATTACAAAACATATTTTTTATTTATTTTAAAAACAACTAACAAATTGCTTTGGCATTGGTGAAGCCTATTAAATTGTGTGATTTTGCACAGTCAATAAATACAGTATAAGCAAATTCTCAGTCTTGGTAATTTTTTTAAATGATTATTTCACTTAAGTAATGGGAAAGTATATAACAGAAAGTATATAACAGATGACCTTCTGGCCTTTGAACTTTTTGCTTCCATGTTAACCCAACCCATGAAGTTAGACACATCTTCACCTGATTCTCGTTTATACCCACCTTTCCTTACTTTGCTACTAACTGTACTGAGCTAGGCCAGAGATTCACTTAACCTTTATGACTCTGTTCTCACAAAATAAGGATTTGCCATGGACATGCATACATTTTTCACTCAGCGAGAGTCCCTGAGCAGCACTTGGAAACGTGCTTCCATGTATGTGAAACAGGCACAGTTTACGTGCAACTTCTGCCCCAGTCAACCCTGCAAGCTGGGGTGGAGAATAAGGGAGTATGTTAGTTGTGACAGGGAATCTGAGGCTTGAACCAGGTCCGTCTAGGTCCATGCTACCTGTATTTGTAGTTTTCAGTTCCTTGAGCCCTCTTTTCAGGTCCAGAAGGAATCAGACATTTCTAACGTCAGCCTCTGGGATTATTGGGCAGCCTGGCATTCTGTTCTTATATGGTTAACAGTGTTTCCTGCCAGTTACGCTCAAGCTTCCAACTGCCACATGGAAGTCACTCAAACACCACCTCACTTCAGATTAATGCTGAGACTCTAGACTAGAGAAATCCTATTCCCAGCTCTGATTCCAGATATTGTCATGAGTCCCAGGTCTCAACAGGAAGGAAAACAAGCACGCCAACCTTAGCAGCAGCAAAGCAGTGGAGGTTTCCACTCCTGCAATGGGGAGGCTTGTGAAGAGAACCCCCTACTCCAATTTCAGGCCTCCCTCTCCACCAGCCACTGCCTGGCTTCTGGCAGATAGGAATACAAATATTTATCTTCATTGAATTATAGAATTTACAGTGGTACCTCGGGTTAAGTACTTAATTCGTTCCGGAGGTCCGTTCTTAACCTGAAACTGTTCTTAACCTGAAGCACCGCTTTAGCTAATGGGACCTCCTGCCGCTGCCGCGCCGCCGGAGCCCGATTTCTGTTCTTATCTTGAAGCAAAGTTCTTAACCTGAAGCACTATTTCTGGCTTAGTGGAGTGTGTAACCTGAAGCGTATGTAACCTGAAGCGTATGTAACCCGAGGTACCACTGTATATTCCCTCACAGCCAACATAAAAAATACATTCCTGTCAGGAACATAAGGAAAGAGGGAGAGGATCCAGTTATCTTTAGTTATCTACATTTAAGATTTGAAGTCTCTTTACTTGATGTTTTGTGTGGGTGATGTATTAAAGTGGGGTGTGTGTGTGTGTGTGTGTGTGTGTGTGTGTACACACAGGTGTATTTGTGAAGGATATTAGAATGTCCGAGCTTAATATAGAGTTAATGGAGAAAATTCGACTCAAAAAGGAGATGAGGTCAAATGCATTCTTTCCCCTGCCATTCCCCAAACAGATTGAGAGCTGCTGTGAACCTTCTTTGTATGTTTTGAATAAGTGCGTTCCACTTTAATGAGATTATTCTGATGCCTCCATTAGGTTTTGTCAGCAATTTTCTGCTGCTTTTTACAACAAAGGCTGATTTGGGTTTTTCAACAGAATTCGCCTTCTATAGCTTTAATAGTGACATCTTCAGCACATTCAGAATGCAGAGTTAAATTACCAGCAATTGTTTTCTACATATGTTCAGTAATATTAATACTGATACTTACTCTGAAGTTTTGGTTGCCTTTTCCTTTTTGACTGATATCCAGACTTAGTCGTGGTGAACTTGTCCCTGTGATTTAAAGTGTGACTAGCTTAGTCTGGATCTGAGCTCTTATCTCTTGCAGTTCAGTTCATTTCCTGAGATGGATGCTGTTTACTTTCCCCCAAATTCATTTATTCTGCTTGGAAAAGAAAGTTTGGAAAAGACAAGAAATAGTTCAATCCTGTACCTGTTTACCCAGAAGTAAGTGTCATTACTAACTACTACTTCTTCTTCCTCTTCTTCTTCTTTTATTTATTAAATTTGTATACTGCCCTTCATCCATAGATCTCATGGCGGCTCACAATAGCTGTTCCTAAGAACAACATCTCTTCCTAAGAAGAAATGCCAGATAATTCCAATGGAAATGGGAGCAAAAAATGCCAGTGTTCACTTATTCATCTCATACCCAGAAATCAATCCAGCAAATATAATTGGTATTCATGATTGTTGATGTTTCAGTCAATAAATAATATGTAATTGATAATGCTTCTTCCTCATTTGCATTGCATTTCCTTTGCACTGAAAGGAATGGAGTGGAAGAATGTAATGGCAACATGATAATGTAATTAATTATGCACATTGTAACTTTGCCACAGCAGACAAGATGAATAATGCCATTTAAAAAAAAAAAAATTGCAGAAGATGAGCTGCACTGAAATGGAAACAATACTGCATGTGACAACTACAGGGCAGAAAGAAAAACATTGCCTTCTTATAGCCATACTCGCAAGTAAGTAGCAGTGCCGGATTTACGTATAAGCTAAATAACCTGTCGAGTCAGATTTGGGGAGTGGCTTCTTTCGTTTCCAGAACCAACAAAGTAGGCATGGAAATCTCGCGAGACATCTTTGATCTTTACATTTCATTTCCCTCCTTGCCTGTCCTGATGTGAATGCCCCCCCCCCCCTTCTGAGTCTGAACTTCCTTCTCCTGGCTATGGTGGGTTATAAGACTCTTCACCATCTGTGACCCCCTGCTCCGCCTGACTACTCTCCTCCCCCTGTTCTGCTTCATGCGTCATTTCCCTGTCTTCCTCTTCTGACAGTTCCTGCTCCGAACCCTCCCCTGCTACTGACGAAGCAGTGCATTCTGGTTCTTCCCTGACACTCATTAAACCTAAATCCAGCCCTGGTAAGTAGGTATGGGAGTGTAGCCCAACAGCACTATTAAGATTTCTAGAATTGTTTGCATACTCAGTAAAACTCAGTTCAGTCAAGACCATTCCCTGCTATTCTGAAAAGCGAACAAAGCACATCTTAATGCAGTATTTCAGCTGCCACCCCTCCCCCAAGAGAAAAGTGGTTATTGTAATTCCAGATTAGTGGAAATGTGCATGGCTTATTCATCCTGTGCATAAAACTGATAACCCATGCAGTTGGGAGTGTTTATTTATTTCTTATTCATTTGTTTCAGTCTTTGTGAGTCATCTGAGCGTTTCCCATTTGTAATGTGATTCTGGAAAATTATTTTGCATATGTAATAGTAAACACTTGGCACCACATCTTCGCAGAGAATGAAAATGATCTAAACAATTCCCATCGGCCTAATGAGCAGAAACGGTGACTGGAACTGTGGCTAAAATTTTGGCAGCAGAAAACCGACTTGGATCATCTGTACTTTTGACTAGCAAGCATCTTGGGAATCAATTGACATAGCTTTGATTGCAGCTTAGAAAGGCGTAAGGAGGGAATCTGGTGTCCAAAAGGCAACTCCCTGATACTGTCACAACCAACAGCCTAAACAATATTTTAGGTTTTTAATAAATAGATTTAGAATGAAAATATTTTATATACTTCATCTGGGGAAGATGAAAGTATTCTGTTAGTTCATTTAGGATTATTTTCAACCCAATATACAATTTTTTTTTTGTATAATCAGAAAATTTCAAGAGGTCAGGATAAAGAGGTGCATATTAGATAAAGGTAAAAATAAAGGACCCCTGGGTGGTTAAATCCAGTCAAAGACAGCTATCGGGTTGCAGCGCTCATCTTGTTTTCAGGCCAAGGGAGCCAGCGTTTGTCCACAGACAGCTTCCCGGGTCATGTGGCCAGCATGACTAAACCACTTCTGGTGCAACAGAACACCATGATGGAAACCAGAACGCACAGAAACTCTGTTTACTTTCCCGCCACAATGGTACCTATTTATCTACTTGCACTGGTGTGCTTTCGAACTGCTAGGTTGGCAGGAACTGGGACAGAGCAATGGGAGCTCCCCCCGTCACAGGGATTTGAACCACTGACCTTCTGATCGACAAGCCCAAGAGGCTCAGTGGTTTGTACCTCAGCGCCACCCACATCCATATTAGGACATCTGGGAAAGGTAGGCTGGTGTACATAAACCACTTTTGGGTGGTGCAAATGAAGCAGCACCAGCAGGTACAGAAAGGATGGTGCTCCCAACAACCAATAAGAATCACAGCAGAAGGTACTAAAATGGAGGCAGTCAGGAATATCTATTGCAGGGGAGAAGAGAAGGTTACTGCCAGGTAAAGCAGAAAGCATTTAATAGGTGATACATTGTGTCTATAGAGACCCATACTGATCCTGTATATCCTAATGCCAGCCAGTGTTCTCTAGGCGTTCTTATTTGCTATCTAAAGTAAAGGGGCATGATCTTACCTAGTATTATTTTCTGAGCTGGCTAATTGTGATTTTTTTGATACATTAAGAGGTCAATCCTACACTGAAAATCAGTCAGATGAGCAGCCAGGTCTACCATAACACCACAACAGATATACCAATGGGATAGCCCATATAATATAACTTTATGGTGCAAGTGTGTTTGTGTCACTCACCCCTGCATGTCAAACTGTGCCTGTAAATAAAAAAAATAAAATAAATAAAGCTCACAATTTGTATAGCGGCAAGAAGATATAGAAATCCCAATGCAACTGTCACAATCACCATCATACACAGGTCTTCATGAATAGAATAATTGCTATTATCTGCTAATATAAATACATAAATACATATCAGCTTTGCACTTGAGAGTTTCCACATATGGTAATGCAACCTGACACTCCTTGTGTCAGGATAACAGACAGAAATTAACCGTCGCACCAGAAACATAGGTATATGAATAGTTACAGTGCAAAGCTACAGCAAATGAAAAGAGAAATCATTAAGAAGCTGCAAACGCTGTTTCCATTTCTGTATCTGCACATGCTAGTCATCCTTGCTCAATGAGCTCATTAGAAAAACAAAACAGCTTTGTTTGATAATGCACCATGGTGTATGTGATACTCCATAGGGACCACGGCAAGGGTCTTGTAACCTCCGGCACAGCCCATGAAATCTATGTGCTTCCCATGGAAAAAGAACATCACGTAGCACTATACAATACAACAAATATGGAGCTAACACCCTCTGGGTTTCTAGTCAGTGATCTCACAGCTAGTAAAAATGGCGATTCTAGTTAATGTAAATACAAGATAACAAAAAATACAGGCCTTCTCTGATTTCTTTGCTTGGGAAAGCTGTATTTTTCAGTATGGTGTTATAAAAGTGTCAGGGCTGGGAGCTCTCGCTTTCCTATATAATAGAATTGTATTGTGTTGGTTTGTGTGTGTGTAAGCATATGCACACACAGGCAATACTTGTCAAAAATTGCTTTTTGGAGAGTGAGTGTTAGAAATGTCATTCCTAATGTGATTTCTCCTCAAAAAAGGAAAACATATTTTGATGGCTTTATTATTTATGTAGTAATGACCTGTGTTTTTAATTAGGATTGAAACAATAATATTTATGTTCAGCTGAACTACTGCTTTTTAAAAATATATTTCCGAACACATGCTGAAAAGTTTGACGTCTCTTTCAGCACCCTAAAATGAAATGCAACAGGGAGGACTATGGTTATAGTTTCTTTTCTCTTCTCAGCATTCAACAACTACCTTTACTGTACTGACCAACAAGTTCAGTGTCAAATATGCAGTGATTAGAAGCAGCAGTTTCAGTTTCAGCGGTAGTGGCAGCAGCAATGCTGGTATAAATGTAATATAAAAGATGAATACAAACCCAAGTTATCTCTGGGCAATGAAGAGTCAGGTTGGATGAATTGGTCTGTCTCTGCCCTTGTGACTTTTGCATTGCTCATAAGTAAAACAAAACAAAACAAACAAACTCCTTGTGAAAATTTTAGTACTAATTTCACCAAATACCCAAATTTTTGTATGGAATTTCTCCTTATATACACATTTGGCAAAGCATTTCTGCCTAATAGAATGCATTTTTGTATGTTATTTTCACCAAAATGCATGTTTTATACACATTAGTTGGTGGGAAATCTGCATTGCAAAATTCAGAAAAGTGCAAATTCAGAAGAATGGCTGTGCTTTGGTTTGCATAGTGTTTTGTAAACTGCAAATTAGGTAGGTCCACTTATAAATATGAGCTGAATTGAATTTCTCCCCCATCCTTACATTTCAGAGACAAAAGGGAAGAGTCAGACATCAGGCTGCTGCTCTTGGCATCAGCCATGCTTCGCCTAGCATGTAGTTACACTCTTATTCTGAGTCAGACCAATTGTCCATCTGGCTTAGCCCACCCAGAAGCAGATTACTAGAGTTTTGATGTTATAATTCCATGCAGCCAGCCAAATGCAGAATTGCTCCTGGGCCTGGCTGGCAGTTCGTGATCACAATTTTCGAAGGTGATGCTGAGAATGCTGTTGCTTCGTGTATATGAGCAATTTCCCTTGTGCCCTCCCCTCTCCCTTTGGCTATCATGATGTGAACCTAGAAGTAAGCATACGTTTGATGGGTTTCTTGGGACGATGGTGTCTGTAGGCCCTTTCAGCCAAACATTTCTCCATTATCCGAAACCCTTTAACTGCTGGGGATGCCTTTGGGATTTTACGCATGCAAAAATATGTGCCTTTCTTCTGAGACATGGATAGCAGGCATGCTGTGTTAATAGCAGAATGTAAAATATGGGTTTAAGTAAAGCCCACTCCTCCTTTTGGCATTAGCTCTGGTCATTGAACCCTTTCCCAGATGCAGGGATGGGCTATGCTTTGTAATTGTTTGGGGAGGAGAAATATTATGAAATTTCTTTTGTATAATTGAGGTCAATATTTATTGTTCCAAAAATGTGCAAATCATTTTGCTGATTTCATATTTTTCTGGGCAGACTACTCTGAGAATTATTAACGTCCATTTCTGGAACTGCTATGAAATAACCAAGGCTAACGTGACCACAATGCTGGAGGAAAAGGCCATAATATCACTATTTATTTCTTTGGGATAGGCATGATATGCTTTAGCTTCCCCTTTGCCTTGTGTTTTCATTCCCACCCTCTAAGTTCAGTAGAAGTTAAACATTCGGTTCCTCCTTTGAACTTTCAGGGAATTTCTACCCTCTTGTCTAAGCTGCCTTTTATAAATCGAAATTTGTTTATTGAATGTTTAGAATAATATAACAAAATAACAGAGAGAGAGACACATCAGAGGGAACCACAAACACAGAATAATTAGGAGATCAATAAACTATTCAGGAATACATAAATGACTTTACAATGACCTTCTCCAATAAAAGAGATGAAGAGTGTATAGGCCATGCAAATCTTAAATGCTAGTTACAGTGCCAAGTGAATTCAAGTAGGCTGGCAATGTTGACTTAGCTGTTCTAATTGTGCAGAGCTTGGCAGATCACAGAATAAAAGAACAGTATGGAGAACAAAAGGCACAAGCACAACAAAGAAATATGCCTAAAAGAAATAGACTTGAAAGAAACAGTTGGGAGAGAAACAATAAATAGAATCAGGAAGTTAAGTCTGCATAGAAAATAAAATACATAGCAGTATGATAAGTTTTCCACCAAAGCTTAAAGTCAAGTTTATCACACTGCTGCTACTTAAAAACACTTCCCCCACAGGAGCTGAACTTACAGTTTCCTTTTGTATGCCATCCCATCAGGAACTGCTGTGAATCATAGCTAGGGCCTTTGAATGTCAATCTGACACACTTCACTTCTATATGCACTTGATGGCAGATCAGGGCAACATGAAAGTGGTCTGCCTTCAAGAATTGCTCCCTCCTAGTTTTATAGCCAAGGAACCAAGCATGATATGGAAACATGCACAACAGACATGGTTGTTGTTGTTGGGCAGAAGTACTTACCTGACCTCCCAGCAGTGGAGTCACTGCTGCAAGACAGTGGGAAGTTGGTGCAGTGCAAATATACCAGCAGGAGTGCTGGATTGACTCAGCCAGTGTGTTTGCACCATACTGATTGTACCACTGTCTATCTCCCCCTTCCCTTTGGATATGCAGCAGCAACTCACATGATAGGAGATCAGGTAAGAGCCTCTGTCCCACCACACCACCTGCTTCTGGTGTACAAGGATCAGGAGCTGTCACCTGACCTTTTCTGGGTTAGTGGCTGATGTGGATACCTTGGATAGAGTGGTCCACTCAAGTCAACAGTTCAATTTCTGATGCAGTCTTGACATTGTTGCACCAAGGGGCTCCATGAAAGCAGGAGTTTCCCTTGTTCTGTAATGGCAAGGAATATGCCACAAAGAACATTATATCAGTTACGTCCCCTTGACACCAATGCGTTCATTATTACGTCTGCAATGTACTAATGAAGATTCATGCATACATTGGGGAAATTGTTGCTTCCAACATACATGCTTTCTGAACAAAACAACTGGAGGTGAGGTGATCAGGAAGATGCTGTACAGTATGTCCAGGCCTATGTTTCTATCTGCACAGCCCAATAGTATGAGGGAGTCGCTACATTTCTTTTCATTCTGGATGACATTTTATGTTAAAGAGCATGACAGCTTAATTTCAGTTAAGTACTGCTAACAATAGGAATTCACACAGAAAGCCAGCAGTCATGCAGTCATTGATCGTGTATGTAAATGATGTAACCCATTGTGCTTGGTCATTGTGAAGATTCTCATTATAAAACCTTCCCTCCTGTCACCTACGTGTGTGACAGACATTAGCAAATATGCTGTATGCAGCCACGTGAAAGCTGGCACCATCAAAACATTTTCATCGGGGATAGGATCATGTAAGTTGTGGGTTGTTGTTTGTTGCTGCTGTGAGGCACTGAGAATTTTAGCGAATGCCCATTAGGGACTAATCTGTTCTGAACCTTAAAACATACTCCACTCAAATTCTTTTTGAACATTTGTGTCTCTCCCTCACTATCTTTCAATATCTTATTTTATCAATATCTTTCAATATCTTTCAGGGAACAGAAGACATGACTTCTTCCTGATATTTGTGCAGACTCAGGAAGCCCAGCCCATCACAGACATCTACCCAGTGCTATTTTTCTAGAAAAAGAGGTGCGGGAATTCACTCTTGTCCTCTTATAATGGCAATGGCGCCCACCTGAGAGGTGCCGGAACTGAGTTCTGGTGAGTTCTGGCTGAAAAAACCCCTGCATCTACCCCATCTTTTCATTACCTAACAGTTTTAGCTGGCTTTAAGTAGTGCAACTTGGTTCTTAAAGGACTCCTGCTGATATTTCTTCTATCCCACAGCAAATCTCCTGTCTCCTCTCAGTTCCTGGAATACTACCAGGTGACATTTGCCCAGAATTGCCTCCAGTTTTGCTAGTTTCGGCCGCAGGAAAGGGTGCTTCCTGTTCTGGCTCCATGTAGCATCTAGACTGCCAGTGTTCTCTTGCAGCATTCCTGCATCCTTGCTCCCTCTTTGTCTGCCTACGTTCTTATATGATCATAGAGAGGCTGGGGAAAATTCAGATGGCCAATTGCTGCCACACCCAGCTTCTACCACATTCACATCCCATTGGTTGATGGAGCAGACATAGTCCCAGCTATGCCAGGCTTCCCACATACCCTCCTGCTATAGCTCATACTTGGAGTGTGATTCCGTGGAAGGTTAGGGTGGGGTAGGTTTCTAAGTAAATATAAAAACAGTGTAAAAACAAAATGTAGTGCCGTACATTCTCAATTTTATTGAAAGCGGCCTTGCACCGAGTTGAACCATTAGTCTATCTATCTGAGTGTTGTCCACTCTATACTAGATGACAATTCTTCTCCAGAGTTTTGGAGAAGAGACTTTCTCAGCCCTGCTTGGAGATGCCAGAGATTAAACCTGGAACCTTTTCTACCACTGCACTATAGCTCTTCCCCATAAAGGACTGCTGCTGCTGCCCAGGACTGACCTGCTGGGAGCCTGAAGGGCCCTGCCCTGCCTCTCTCCACCTGGCTTGGGGCGGGGGCTGGAGGGCTCCATAAAGGACTGCTGCTGCTGCTGCTGCTGCTCAACAGAGATGGATGCTTTCAAATATTTTTATTTTTTATCTATATCATTTTAAATTGTTATTGATATTAATGTTGTGTTTTTTAGTTTTAGATTTTATGATTTATGTGGAAATTGTTTTCCATTTGGTTGTGTACCTTTTGATGTGCTTTATTTATTTATTGTTTATGACTTTTGTTATGTTGGTAATTATGTAAATCTTGTCACGCTGTAAGCCGCCTTGAGCCTTGTTTTAACTATGGAAAGCCGGCATACAAATAAAAAATGGTGATGGTGATGGTGATGATGTTTTGACTGTTAGACAAAATAGCCTCTCACCCCAGTTTTTGCCTTAACTTCAGAATGACCACTGATAAATGCACCAAGGAGAAGTTTGCTGCCCTCATATATAGTTGATTTTGAACTCATTAAAAATTGAATACAGAAATATGTCTCTGAATCAAGATGTCCAAATACAGAGAAGCCACGAGAGCCTGCTGTTCTGTAAAGTGCACAGGGAATGGGTTTTGATTTGTATCCAGCTAGAAATAATATATTGTTTAAAAGCAGTGCAAGCAGCAACAAACCTCACCAACCTGACACCCCATTTTGAGTTGGTTTGCTGAACATCTCTCAACAACGAGCCTCACCATCCTCTTCCTTTCTTTCCCCCTCCAAGTAAAATAAACATTTTTGTGTGTATCTATTTCGAACAAGGGCAAAAAGCAATTTTGGAAAGAGCTTTTCATTAAAATTGTTAAGTTCAACAAAATCATTTGCTTTGGGGTCATTTTAGAAAGAAAAACAAATAAATTTTGCAACTGTTTTGCCTACCTTGAAATGGGCAGTTTTATCTGTAATTTGAGGGAGGGGGTAAAACAAAATTTTGTGTGTGTGCTGTGTGGAGGAGAGATCAGAATGAGTGCCATTTTATTTTTCTTATTTGTGATGTATATAGGATTAGACTTATAGTGTCCATATTTCCAGTGCCCTGAGTTTGACTGACAGATCCCTGCAAATTCAGAAATGCTTCATGCGGATTTTACATGGATATATGCTTCAATTCGGCATAGTCCCATGTAAGTGCTATAGGCTGTAGCCTAATATGTGAACTTCAGCTGAAGGGAGATATAGAAACAACAACAACAACAATGAAATTTATTTTTGGATGGGGGAGGGTTGAAAACTTAACATATTCTAATGAAAGAAATGTTTAATAGAGACTTTGCTTGACCTCAAAGAATAGTATCTTGAATAGTTTCCAGACTTTACGGTCCTTTATGCTTCCTGTTCAGCCTTGCAACAGTATTATTAGCATTTTATCAGTCAGAAGCTGAACCGTCTTCAGATGAGAATCAGGTTAGTTCCTGTAAATTAATGATAAGATCTTTGTCATCTTGAGGCTGACAATATCATTGCTAGTAAGATATGTGATATTTGTATCAACAGTCGACTGATGCTGGAAACACATTTTCCTTTAAGCGAAAACAGGTAAGTTTAATGGCATATGGGATAGAATTGTTGTTTGGCTGGGGGAGACAGAAGTAACTCATAGTTGTTACAATTACAAAGCAATTTCCAATTTAGGTGAGGACATGTTTGCCTCCACCCACTTTTTCTGTAAAGATGACTTGGGAATCTGATTCCCCAAATGGAGGCATGGAGTGGAGGAATTACATGGATGGCTGGGAGGAGGACTGGAAGCTAGCTATTTTAAGACAACTCTGCTCCCATCTTGGACTTCACTCTTGCCATGCCCTCCTCCCTTAAAACAGTGTGGACTGTGCTCATCACCTTTTTAAGGGACTGAGTAGGAATTTTTGGAGGGAATCTTCAGTAGGCCCTTAAGACTCTTCATCTTGCCTGTTTCATACTTCTGGGGGTTATAATTGGGAGTGGTGCTTCACTAATTTGGTTACATATTTGGCATTCAGTGTGGGTAAGAGGAGAAATTCTATAAACATGATGAATGGTCATTGGGCTAAGGACTTGACTTAGTTTCTTTCTTTTGCCTTTGGCTTGTTTGGTGCACTTTAGGCCTGAAGAGCACATTTTGATGAACAGTGGACATGATCAGGGTACACGTGTTAGGTTCACATACTCAAGGCTCACTTAGCAAAAATGGAGTGATTTGCTCCCAAACCTTGACTGGGAAAATTTTTTTTCCTTCCAGTAGCACCTTAAAGACCAACTAAGTTAGTTCTTGGTATGAGCTTTCGTGTGCATGCACACTTCTTCAGATATCTGAAGAATTTTTTTGTTTTGACTATGGCAGACCAACACGGCTACCTATCTGTAACTTGACTGGGAAATCACAGACTGAAGCTGTAAACATGTCCAGAAAATTGGAGGGATGTGTTCCTACTAGATTTAGCCACAACATTCCCACCCCCCTGTATTTTCTGAATTTGTCTAATTAGGTTACAGTTTTTCTATATGTTATATGACCATTTCTACAAGCTTTTTGCCTCTTGAGTCTTCTTTATGGGTGTGTAGTCAGTTGCCTTAGTTGCACTAAAACTGGCAGGACTTAAACATTAAACCCTTATAATAAGGAGGCTATCTACAATCTTTGAATCTGAAAGAATGATCTTTGGCTTCATAGGCACCGAGGAAAGCTTCTTACATCTTTGATATTCATTTTATATGTGATGTGCAAATCAGACCGTGACTGCAATATCATAGTTTGGAAAAGGTCATTCTTGCCCTGAGCCCTTATTAGAGATGGGGATAAACACAAATGAATAAATAAAACAGGTGAAAGGAGGGAATTAAAAACCTTGTACCAGTTCTTCAGCTTTTTATTTTGATTTGAAGTGATCTGCTGTTGCTGTTTATAATAAGCTCTCAACATATGCTGAAGCTGTATGGGTCTGATGTTTGACATAATATGATTAGGGTAATCATGAGCAGGATAAATTCACACACACCCCTCTACTATTGGCCAGAGACATTACAGCTACACTGCCATGAAATATGCCTATTGCTGCTCCTGTGAGACAATGGGAAGAATCTCCCCTCCCAGGGGCCATCCCAAGACATTTTGGCACCTGAGGCAAACCAAAAATGACACCCTTTTTGTTGCCAGAGAAGAAGGGGTGAGTGAAGATCTGTATCAGGAACAAGAGGGGAAGAAAGATATACAGTGGGATGTGCTGCCCCTGTGGATCCTGCCGCCTGAGGTGGTTGCCTCACCTTGCCTCAGGTTTGGGCCAGCCCTGTCCCTCCCTGTCATTTACATTAACAGCAGGGAAGCCCAATGTTTGATTTGAAGGATGTGAATTAAACAACATTTATGGTAAGGGGATTCCAACAGATGAAGGGAGATGAGGACTCCCAACATTTGTCACCGGACAAATTGTTAGCTAAGGTGTGCAAAGAATCCAAGGCAACAATTCTAAAGATTCAGAAGTCAGGAGAAAAATGCTGGATGACCCTCAGCAGCTTCTAGTCATGCCTATATTTTCAGAATCTCACTCATTCCTACAATGCTCCTGCCATTGCAAAGAGTTCAGACAAACTGGTGTGCTGGCTGGCACTGTGATTCAAGAAGTTCTTGCCTTAGATTTCAGCTGAGATCAATTTAGTGTGTGACACTCAGCCTCTGTCTGCAATATGAACACTGGCCTGCCTTAGAGCTTTGGCTTCAAACTGTTATAAAAAAAAGCTGACCATAAATGCCAAATCAAAGCTACCCATTTCAAAGATACACTAAGTTAAATAGAACACAGCCAAGAATATGCTAAGAAAGAAATATGAGGAGCTTATGCTGCAATCGTGTGCATGTGTACTTGAAAGTAAGCTCCATTTGGTTTGAAAGGCCTTACTACCAAGTAAGTGTGAATAGGACTGCAGCCTCACCATCTTTTAGCATTAGCTAGAGCATAGGCTTTGTTGTTGTTTTTATTATTATTAGCAAACTTTGAAAACCTCACTGATTTATTTAGCAACCACATCATACCTTTAGGCTATATTTTATATGCCTCCTGCCCCTCCATAGTAATGTTTCCTCATTTCAGAAAAAAAGGAAAAATCTCAGCCTTCTGCTGCAATTACTGAATGGTATTATACACTTCCTCCTTGTAAAAATAAGAAAAGAAGAAGCAAATATTCTTGCTACTGAGAGGAAGGGTGGTTGAGAATATATTGTGCCTTTCAGAGCCACATTTCATCTTTTCTTCATTCCTCCCTTTCATCTTTCTGCCAGCTGATGGGCAAATTCCTGTAGAAGAATATTTATGCTTGTAATTCTCCAAAGCCTACTTGCTGATTTTTTGCAATCTTGAAAGTGCTGTTCATACATTCTCTACCTTCACAGTGAATGCAGACTACAGCATATCCAGAGAGTTCCACTCCCTTCTTCATAGTATCACAGGCACTAAATAACTCACCCCACAGTCTATTTATGGAAAGAAGAAAGCCCTAGCAGCAGGATGTCAGTGTCAGTTTTTCATGGGGTTCTCAGAATGTCATTTCCTTGGCACGAATGTTAGTGTAATTAAGTATTCTCCATGCAGCTAAATTGATTCTCCAGCCTGAAGTTTATAAACTTAAGCATTTCTTTGTGAATGCATCGCTCATCTGCAAAACACTGGGCCTACCTTCCGCAGCACACTAAATTTTCATAGAAACTTGCAGGAGCTGCCAGGTTATGAAAACAGAGGCTACTGATATACAGTCAAAGAATACATGAGTTGTTCTGTTATTTCTATTCTAATTACACTTGTCGACAAATACATGATTCATGTCAAGAAGGATTGTGAGAGTAGTAGGAATAACTCAAATCCTGGTAAGGGGATGGAGCCAATGCAACTCATTGCAGTTTATAGTATGGCAGGCTATACTGTTTTCTCCAAGATCCTAGACTTTGCCATAGTGGAATAGTTGCACCACCCTGTGGCTCCATTTCCAGTAAGATCTATCTATAGGAAATTGTGTGAGTCTTTTCTAATGAGTTTATTCATTCATAATAGCGAGAGACAAAAGAATGCAGTCTTCCTACCGATAATGGCATTGTTCCAACTGAGCTCCTCCTCCCTCCCTCCCTAGCAACAGCATTTCTCTTTAGAGTGTCCGCCCATAGCCAACTGGCTTTGGGTCCTTTGCTCTTGCACTCTTAGTGAACACAGAGTTCTGGGAGAAGGGAGGTCAGAAATGCTCTGCAGTGATAATGTGTCAGCTGGCTGCTCTGTCTCTGTCTCCCCCTTCTCATCTCCCAACACCTCCCAACTCTTCTGCTTGCCTGTCTTTGTGCTGTGACCTCCCTTAAACCCCTGCTGTAAATCAATACTGTTTTCTTCTCCTCTGGAAGCATCAGGAGAAAGGGGGGCTCCATTCCTTCTCCATCTCTTCCCCTTCAGTCCAGTTCCTGACACCTTGTTTCCCATGCCAACCCCAGCGAGGGCCAATGATGGCATGGAAAGTGGCCATGACAGCAGCTTGTGGTTCCCAGTATACAGGTTTAACTATTAGTATTTCTTCTTTCAAAATATTTTCAAATACATTTGTAGTGCAGCTAAACATCCTGCATATTAGAGTAGCTAAAAGTCACTTAAAGTCTATTGTCTTTTATTGAGCAAGTGTCTTGGGCACAAAGAAGCAAATTTATAAATCTTAAACATACTGAGTTTTTCAAACCTTCACCTCCACATAAAATTATTTGCTTTAATACCAAGTAAAGTTGTTGGGAACTATTGGGACATGTTTGGAGATAGAGAGACCTTAACTAAATCCCTCCATGCACATGGAGGTAGCGGTGGGATCACACCAGTACTGCCACTACTGACGTCCCACTGGCCTCACTCTCAGAACTCTGCAAATATTTGATGTACTTAGAGACATCTAATTGGTTGTATGTTGATAGTTACCCTTTTCCAGACCTACAGCTCTCCACACACTCAGGTCTGGAGATAAAGCCACTGGGGTGTGATGATGTCATTGGCAGCAGCAGTAACATGATCCTGTTCTACATATGGAAATAATAAACCACTACTCCATTTATGAACATTTTAAAAATTGTATACACACACACACACACACACACACACGGTATCATTGGGTATTTCTGAGTGCAACATTGGTGGAATCATTCTGATATGGTAGATCTTACACCTAAAGTGGACATCTCACTTTGCTTCATGCAGAGAAGCCAGAGTTAAGCAGAGGAAATAAGGAAATACCGTATTTTTTGCTCTATAAGACTTACTTTTTCCCTCCTAAAAGGTAAGGGGAAATGTGTGTGCGTCTTATGGAGCGAATGCAGGTTGTGCACCTATCCCAGAAGCCAGAACAGCAAGAGGGATTGCTGCTTTCACTGTGCAGCGATCCCTCTTGCTGTTCTGGCTTCTGAGAGTCAGAATATTTTTTTTCTTGTTTTCCTCCTCCAAAAACTAGGTGCGTCTTGTGGTCTGGTGCATCTTACAGAGCGAAAAATACGGTAAGTAGGTGCTGCCATGGTTATAGCCTTTCATGAGAAGCAGTTTGCTTATTTGTTTCATCAATTTATATACTGTTTAGCCCCAACATTTCAAAGCACAGTACAATAAGATTACAATTAAGCATAAGTTTGCACATGCTCAGACTTTTTTCAGCTGTGGGACTCATGTGAATACAGAGCCATATGGAGTATGTATACATCTGTGGAAGACTGACACTGATATCAAAACATTGGTGCGTTGCAGCATCTTTGAGGGAAATGAGAAGGTGCACACAGGTGTGGGGGAAAATACTTCAGGAAAGAGGTCGGAACAAATGAGGGTCGAGTTTTATGCATAGTAAGGTATATATTAATATAATTTATATTCCAACCTTTGTCCATAGTAGGTCTCAGGATGAGTAAAGAAAAAGAAAGTAAATAAGGCAATCAATATTAAAATCAGTAAAATGAACCAAATCCAGATCTCCTTGAGATGTAAAATCAGTCAACAAGAGATAAATGGTGATAAGAGACAAATGATGATAGCAATAGGGCGTGACTGGTTCTGCTTCAAAATAAATAAATCCCCCACTCATCACCTTCTTGCACAATGAGTTCTAAAATAGGACATCTGGAATTCACATGGCCCCATTAGAAATCTACAAATAGTATGGACAGGGAGAAAACAAATTCAAACAAAACAAATGCTTAAGATCAGTGATAAGAGTATATGATTTCAAAATGCTGAATTTTCACTTCCCCTTATTTGTCTTGCCCCCGTCATCTTTATTTTACTTATGTCAGCATAATAATAGTTCCCCACTACCAGCAGGGGAAATATAATTGTCCACATCTTTGCATTAGAATCGGCTGTTTAGCAGACTGATTTCTGTTTGCTCCATTAGCCACTCATACTGATGCATAGATACCACCCGCACCTTGAACTTCATAGATCCAGAAGGAGTTATAAAACCTAAAATGCCTACTGTTTGCCTGTTTGCTCAAAGAAACTTGAACAGAAAGCCCCTAAGGAGATTTAGTGTTTATGTACAGAAATAGGATTTTGCTTCTGTTGTTTTGTGAACATAATTTCAGGCTTCTGGAGGACAGGTTTTGGAACAAGTCTCTAGATGGAAAGGAGTAAAAATAATTCACTTTTTTCCACTCCTTTAATTCAGGGATTCTGGAGTGGGCATCAAAATTACACTCAGATTGGGTTTCGAAGACTTTGTTTTTCCTTCAACAAAGCCAGCTGCTGAAATGTTAATGGAGAAAGTATGGGTATTGCATGCCAGTGGTGACTGAAACCAGTTGGGACACTGGAATTATTACCAACTGGCATTTTTAACAATGAAAAAATAAATGAAGTCAGGCTCAGTGAGGGATTACCAGGGAGAAGACGTAAGAAAGGCAAATGTTTGCATTAAGGTGTAGTTAGGGCAAAATGAGGCTGATATACAGAGCAGAAAACAACAGGAAAGCAAAGTGGGGGGGGGGAGAGTGAGCAAGAAGAGGGATCTTCCATCAATGAGAGAGAGCTTGCAGTAAATGAAAAACATCAAGCATTGTCTGGTCTTGCCAATCAGCCTGTGAAAAAAGACTGCCCAGAAGGAATGATTATAGCTTTAGAGCTGTGATTGCTCCTCCTTGCCTCTGAGTGCTCATTAGGAAGTATCTTACTATTCCTTTCTTTCCTGCAGATCTATAAGATGCTTCTAGGTTTCGTTAACTGATGGGGGGGAGGGAGAGAAACCACTCTACGGATGCTTGTGGTACCACTAGTACACTTAATTAAAATGCCTTGAAATGAATGAGATCCTTTTTCCCAGGCATCCCAAAGTTTTCTAAGACTCTGTTAAAACCAATCTTCCTTGTAGGCTTGTTGTGTCCCTAGGCCACTGTATCCATATTTTATTATTTGAAACCAAAAGAGTGCATCAAGTGTGTGGGTATCCCCCTTTTCTTCTTCAAGACCTCGTACACATCCGCAGCATGCAATACAATAGGGCATTGTTAAACACATGGTTGGCATGTGATCAACTTCCATTTTTTTATTTTACTGTTGAGTGATTTGTTACAGTAGATAGAAATCATTCAGTACCACTGACAAATAGCAGACGGTCCATAGCTCTGAATTACTTGTGGGCAATTTTTGTAATGAATGGAGACTTAATTTCAGCTCTGTTGTCTTGGGAGCGCCAGATGGAATTATGTAGAAGGAGATGGAATTATGGAAGGAGAAAGAAAAGAGGGAGGGGGAGAGAGAAGGGAGCATTTAGGATTGCATAACAATTTACATTGCAGGTTTACATTAGAGACTTTTCAGTGCTCAGTCTTAAAGGGAGTTGCATGTGAAGACCCCCAAAACCACCCCCAAATGAAGACACAATAGACACAGATTTTAGTTTAAGGTTTTTGGCATTAAATTTTGGCCACAACTTTATTGATTACAGCATGTGAGTGGTTGCATAGGCATTGGTTCCAGACTACCTGAACCTGCACGGTGGCAGGAACAGAACTGACACTGGGCACCACCATATTTCAGTAAGGGAAAGCATCCCGGGGGAGCGAGAACTCCTTCGATCTCACAGCTCACCCCAGATGCTCCCAGGGGCTGTGGCGTGGCCCTAGCCCCTTGACAGGGTTCGGACAAAAGCAAGGTGAGCCCCTGGATTCCTTTAACGGAATTCCCTAGCGGCAGCAATGGAGGGGCAGGCACAGCCAACCATGTCCTCTCCCCAAAACACTGAACCAAATGCCTAACCATCAACCTTACAAAGCTGTGACGATTTCCTACACGGTAGGCAAAAACCAAGTGGCACCAGCCAATCAGACAAATGGCAAAATTCTTCCTGGGCCCCTGCTCCAAAACAGACGACCCTAGACCAGCATAGCAAGGCCATAAGAACAACCCTAAATATAGGGAGAGGAGGATGGGTGATCCGCTGAACATCGCAAGAAAGTGAAACTCTCCAGCGACATGCAGCAGCTTAAGTAGCCCCTCAGCAGCCAATAGACTACCCAACTGACCAAATTTCTGCCCCAGCAACAGAGGGGCAACCAATGGGGTGTTGTGGCCATCCAAACAGCTGTGCCCCACAACAGGGAGGCAGTTTCTGGTGATCTCACCACAACACGTGCCCTCCATGATGGAGGACCCAACTAATCAACAAGCATGCAAAGAAATGCAATAAAAAATTGGCTGTCAACTAAAGAACCATTATCAAAGTAAAGCTCCCAATTAAAATAACACATTTAGTCAATTTTATATTGCAATGATTTTAAAACTTGAGGCTGAGCCAAAAATGGGTATTTCCATGAAAAAAAAGCTATGGTGTGTGATGGGGTCCTCACACATAAGCAAGGAAAACCACATGCTTCCAGAAGAGGCAGTCACCACACCAGCATACAGTGGTACCTCGCAAGACGAATGCTTCGCAAGATGAAAAACTCGCAAGACGAAAGAGTTTTTCATTTTTTGAGTTGCTTCGCAAGACGAATTTCCCTATGGGCTTGCTTCACAAGACGAAAACGTCTTGCGAGTTTGTTTCCTTTTTCTTAAAACCGTTAATACCCAGGGAATCCATGCTTCGCAAGACGAAAAATTCACAAGACGAAAAAACTCGCAGAACGAATTAATTTCGTCTTGCGAGGTACCACTGTATTTCAAGGGTTCTCAGTCAATCTGACCTGATGGAAATTCCTTGCTGAAAAGGAATTCCTTTCTTGAAAGGTTTTGAAAAGTTACAATGCCAACTGATATTTTTCCCTTTTGTAAAGGTTATGAAAAAGACTAAGCTCCATGTGGGAAATATTAGCACATTGCTTTAATGCATTAATAGAACACACACACACATTCTGGTGTAAAAGAGACATAAAAACCTGTTAGAAAGAAAACAAGATGCATTGAAAGGAAAATGTAATGAGCCACATCCATAACAATTCTTACATTATGCCCAGCAGCCGTTTATACATGAAAGCAGAGAGAAACTGAAGAGCGTTAATGCTATTCATCCCCAAATGACAGCTCTCATTGCTAAGTTTTGAGGACAGAGAAGGCATCAAATAAAATAGGTACCCAGTGACTACAACACATACCGGAATCCAAAACTATATCCAGATATTTGGCAAGCAAAATGACTTCTAAACTTGTCTCCATTATTTTGCTCCTCTGAGAAAAGAAACACATAACGAGGCTGGGAAAGCTTTTAAAGTCTCCTTTCTTCAGGCTGAGCTTTGTTAATTGTATATTTTCAGATCTATTCCTGTGGTCATTTTGCAGTATCAACCACCGGGGGGTGGGTGCAGGGGATAAATGTGTTCCAACATTGGGGATGGGGAAGACATTTTCTTTGATTCACCCACTTATTTCATACTTCTCCAAACGGTAAGTTAACAGAAACTGTATTTTGAAATTTGCACTTTTTGGAATGTTGCTGTGCAACCAACCAATCAACGTGTATGTTGATTGAAAGTGTGCACAATGCATATGCCGATGAAAGTAATATACAAAAATAATATGCAATATACAAAAATGCATTATCTTAGGAAAAAATACTCACAAAAAGTCAAATTTTCACTTAAAATGCTTACTCGTTCTCATGACAATGCCCTCACACCCCCAAAATTATTCAAAGTGCTGCAGCCATGTGCAGATCTGAATTTAAAATTGAAGAAGAGGGAATGAGAAACGGAGAGAAACCAAAACTGACAGATTCATTCATCTCTACCAAATATCTCCAGAAATATGCCTAAGTGAGATCAGGGAGAGGGGAGATTCAGTGGCTGAACCCAAGCTCTGGAACTTTTTCTCAAAGGAGTTTTTCTCTAGGATGATCAGAAACTTCCTTTTTTAGGTTGTTCACTTTTTGAACTGCTTTTAATTGCTACTTTAAAATACTATAGTATTTTAGAATTATAACATATTGCTATACCAATCCAAAGAGGTAAATTATTTACCCAGGCTTGGTTGCCTTTAGAAGCCAATTAAAGCAGAATGGTGCCATGTAATTATTTATTATTGTTTACAATTAATATACCTCTTGATTGTAAAAAGAAGTAAAAAACATAAATGTGGCAATATTCATGTTTATTCATAAATATAGAGGTTGGACACAAATGGAGGCACAGCTTAAGCAGTCCAACAGAGAGCCAACAGGCACTGTATCTACAATAGATTCTGAAGAAGTAACACTCAGCATCCCAGCATGCTGTTAGCTAACATGGTCCAAACTCAGTTGTCTGTAGCTCCGTGCAATTGGAGTCATATGAAGGAGAGAATGAGAACATGCCTGTTGAACCCACTCCTCCATCATGTCCTCAACATTTGGCTCCACCACTCTTCACATTTTAGAGGGGGGAAGTCTGAACTAGAGAGTCTGTTCTATATGCTTAGGCTTCCTGCATTATTTAAACCTGAAAATCAGGGGTTAAAAATATGTGGGAAACCTCCATAGATGCAGAAGACTCTCCTCTTCTAATAGTTGCCTTCCATGACTTGATAAAACTGTGATGGAAGGACCAGAGAGGCTCTATTGTCTTTTTCGTTCTTTGGAGTCATCCGAGTCCCCATTGAAGGAAGGTTGGTTGTTCTCAGTTTATTCAGAGGTACTGAACTCAAAACAGATTTTTAATTCGATGCACAGTGATTAATAATTTTATCCACTCTTTTCCTTCCTGCCAGAGAGATTTGTAATTATCCTTCTTATACACACAAAAATCTAGTCCGAAATAAACAAAGGGAGCAAAGGTGCATTCTGATTCCAAGTCAAAGAGAGCCAGGCAAACATTTTGTGTGTTTTCTTCAAGTGTTGTGTTCAAATGGAAGGCCCCAGGAATACAATGCTAAACATGAGTGATGCCGACAAACAGAAGCTCTTAAAAGAATCGGAAAGAGCTTTTGCCAAAAGGGCTGCTCGTATTTGATCAAATAAACAGTGTATCTAGGAACCAAAGTAAAGTTAAATGACTTTCAAATAAACAACAGTAATTTGTACTCTAGGAACATCGTTATTGCAAGTGCCTCAGGAAGAGAAATCTTTCTTTTTAAAACAACAATTGCCATGTAGCTCCTTTAGATAGCAGGGCATTGCTAATTTTTCTAGCACCCATGGTCACTAAACATAGGTTGGAAGTTTGTAACAAATGTGTAAATCAGTGTGAAGCAGCTGGGACTATCTCCTCCTCTGCAACCCTGAAGGTCTAGTGAAATAACCTTGGGGTGCCTTATTATGTTATTGAGATACAGGAGGTTTTAATAGGGCTTGATTGTAAACTTTTAATGGGTGTTGTCTACAGACCAAGGGTGGTGTCCATCATAATGGAAGGCTCTTTAATCCAGTGCAGCCTTTCTTCTCTAGAATGAAGTGAGTTTGACAATTGCCTCCCCCTCTATGGCCTCCTCCAATGTGCCCTCGAAGCCTGATCCTGATGTCTGTGGAACCCTTTGGAATAGCATGTGACATGAAATGCAGGGGCGGTGCACAGATTGACAAAAAATAGCCTCCCTCCCCATTCCACTGATTCGAGGCCACATCATTGCAAGAGACACAACTCTATACAACTCCTGAAACAGCACTGAAGATATACTTCCGAGATGATTCTTAAAATTAAGAAGCAGACTTTTTATTTCAGGGTAGAAATCCAAAATAAATTTCACGGAAACCTTTTTTAGAGGTCAAGGCAAATCATAAAACAGTCACTCAAAGTAACACTGTAATTACTAGAAACATGACACGAATGCATTTTGACCAGTCAGAATACTTTCCTAAATGACTTTTCAGCACCAATAGCATCCTTCCACAATTGATAGATAAGGGTGGCAGGAGGAGAGGAAAAAGAGCTCCTTGATATGGAGAGTTACAGTGGTACCTCTGGATGTGAACGGGATCCGTTCTGGAGCCCCATTTGCATCCTGAGCAGAATGCAACCCACGTCTGCGTGTCTGTGCTGTGCGTTGGTTGCGATTCGCCGCTTCTGTGCATGTGCACGACATCATTTTGAGCGTCTGCGCATGCGTGAGCAGCGAAACCCGGAAGTAACCTGTTCCGTTACTTCCGGGTCACCGCAGAACGCAACCTGAAAACGCTCAACCTGAAGCGTATTTAACCCAAGGTATGACTGTACTGTGCTGCTATAGTTTGACTTGCTGTGATTCTTACGCAAATACTTCTCAAAGTACAAAGGTGGTGGTAGGGTTTTAAAATATTGCAAAACAGCTATTTTCAAGCAATTTCAGACCAGCATACCTGACACACATGGCATAACAACTATAGCAATTACCCTCCCTACTCCTAATACTTCCTCAGTTATCACGTGTGTGAATACATGTCTTCATGTCTTCACGTCTTCTTTTGTCTTAACAGGTCATTCCACAATCTTCCATACATCCGAGGGGGATCTCTCAGTTCTTTTCTTTATCACACTGAGATCTCCTTGAGCCAAATAATTTACATCAGAAACTGCTGATATAGATGGCTGCTGTCAACCACAGACACCTCCATTGGGTTTCAGTGTTGAGGAATTCAGGTGTTTTAAAATCTCACGCCTTCAGATGAGGGATGTACAGTTCTGTACATCAGCAATTGTGGATGCCTTGTGTTGATGTTTAGAGCCTTGGGGCACTCACTAGGACTCCAAGTTATCCCCACACTTCCCATGCAGGTTGCAACAAGACATATAAGTGAGACATACATTCCCATAGTATACACAAAGCATATACACAAACCAAAGAATGCATTCCCATATCATGAACAGGCGGTTCAGGACAATAAAGCCTGATTCCTTCACAATCTTTCTAGAACACTTTCACAAAAGCAAAATGAATTTTTATGAAAAGGTTTGTGTGGATATAATGAAGGAAGGAATGAACAAATTGTGGTGTGCAGAGCAAACTGCATTCCCTCCAGTGTTAACACCAGTGGCAAATCAGGAGAGAATTTCACCCTGGATGCATCCTTGCTAGCCTCTAATACGATGGCCAAAGGAACTATTGGAAGATAGCTAGGGCTGGGTGTCTGTCCCAGATGAGATTTACAGGTGACATCACATATATGGCCAGATCTGTTGCCTTCACCATGTGTGCATTATAAAAACCCACACAGCCAGCTTTGGAATCAGTCTGGTATTTTATAGCCAAGCAATGTAAAATGTATATAGGGCAGCTACATTGACAGGATCACAGCTGCACTACTGCAGTTTCATTTTGTTCCTAACACAATTACCATACCACTGCCTCGAGGCCACGGGTTATGTGTTGCTGTTGCGAAGAGACTGCGGAACAAATAAGGGTGCAGCCCAAGTGCTCTTTGAAACTGAACTATGTTAACACCATATATGAGGCACAGTTTTCCACAGAAAGGCTGCCATAAAAATAATGTCAGTTTTATAGCTGCACAGCTTTCTTTCTTTTTTTATTCCACCCGGGCTTTGTCAATCGGTAAAGATGCTAGAGGAGAAGAGATTATCTTCCAAATTATAATTCCTTTCCTCCCTGGAAGGTCTGATTTATACAAATACTCACGAGCTCTACGGGTGAGAGCAGTGAACGGCTGAGGTAGATGGACCGGGATCATAAGCTTTATTCTGAAAACGGGACTCAAACTGCATGAAATCAGGGATACTTCTTAAATTGTGTTTTTCCTACACAGGAATTATATCTGTGTGGCAACCACACACATGTGTGAACTGAAATACTTAAGTATGTAATCATTAATCAAGATGGTTCACATACTTCTTGTGTGCTTATTTTGCAAGAAAAACAACATGTATGAATATACTCCTTTCCCATGTAGGGAAAAAATATAACACATTAATATTCCCCAAGACAAAGGGAATACATTCTATATGAGGACTCTGAAGGTTCCTTCCATCTGACTTCAAGAAGCTTCCCATTTAGCTCCCAGTTTATAATGCATCTTCTTATACAAATATCTATCACCCCCTATGTATCCCACTTGCCCAATCCAAAGGTAACATGCTTACTAGTGCAAGCAGTTTAAATGTTGATATCGTTATGAAAGCACTAGCACTAGCAGTAGTGCAACAAGTCACACAGGAAGCAGCATCACTGAGTATAATAGGAAACACAATCAAAGGGAACCACTATAATTGAGTATAATAATTATAGTGTTCGTGCTAAGTGTCGCACAACATATTTTGCAAGTGCAAGACATCCATTGGAGTTGAGTGTTGCACTACAGAAAGACAGGGCTCCTGCTAGCAAAATAGTTGTTGTATTAGTGGACTGTCCCAATTGAATATTGACCTGGGGGGGGGGATGACAACAACAACAACACACATATACAGCATAAGTCCATAAGACAATAAATCTTGCTAAAACTCTGTTGCTGTTTAGTCTATATAAAAATGATGTAGCTATTGAAGGAGGTGAAAGGTTAGCACTTTCTCTGTCTTCTTCAGTCCTGGTGAAAGTTGCCTCTGCTGAAGCTGCTGGTTGGAAGAAAGCTGCTATTTGTACCAATGCCCTGGGTTGTCTGTTATAGTGGTACCTCAGGTTCAGAACTTAATTCATTATGGAGGTCTGTTCTTAACCTGAAACTGTTCTTAACCTGAGGTACCACTTTAGCTAATGGGGCCTCCCCCTGCTGCCGCGCCGCCACAGCATGATTTCTGTTCTCATCCTGAAGCAAAGTTCTAAACCCAAGGTACTATTTCTGGGTTAGCAGCGTCTGTAACCTGAAGCGTCTGTAACCTGAAGCATCTGTAACCTGAGGTACCACTGTATTTCTAACATGTTGGGCCTGCAACAAAATGTTGTAGTGTAGCATGGTCCTAGTCAGGATTCTATCCCTCCTCCCATGCTATTTTCCTTTCCATTCCATTTCCTCTCTACCCCACTTTCCAGTTTTCCTTCCACTTCCCCACCAAACAACATGTTCATTGAGCTGTTTATGGCTCGTTCCTCCAAAACACAACTCCCTGAAGTCTACCAATAAGGCTACATAAGGATCCATACTTTGAAAAATGAGTTCACTAGAGCCTATGTGATACATGTAATTCCAAGTTGTTTCATTCCTCAGCAATAACTTTTATAGAAGCTAGAGAACATCATTAAATAACACTACAATGCTTCAGAAAAAGGACTAAAATGCTACTTCACTTGCACAGAAGTGAGAGAGAACTAAAACAAAGCCTTTTGGTTCTTCAGTGTTTGCTCATTTCAGAAATGCCGCAGCAGTGTTTCACATGGACCTCTTTACATACACAGAGCTTCTCCCACAAGAGAACTGCGTAATCCATCAGGCTGTGAAGCTGACCTCCTGCATCCCTTTTTCTTTTCAGGAAAGAATGCTACCCAGCTAAGCTTTTTACCATTTCTATTAATTAAGTATCACCCCATAGTTTAAAAGAAATAAGAGCCTGAGGCTTAATGCTGAATACTTGTATCCCGCACACAGGAGCACTTTTAAAGCACATGGCTTCCCCCAAGAATCATGGGAACTGTAGTTTGCCACCAACAGAACTACAATTCCCAGCTACCTTAATAAACTACAGTTCCCAAGATTCTCTAAGGGAATTTGTGTGCTTTAAATGTATGGTTTATATGCCCCTTCGATCTATATATTTAATAAAAGGGAGATATTTCGATCCTGTTTCAGGATGGGGAAGATGAGCAATTTTTACTGGTTAGGTACCTCTTCACTCCTGAGAACGAGCACAGCAGGCATATTAATTGAATGGGGCATCCCTTTGCAGTCTGCAATCTACCATGTGCCCATAACACCTTCATTATTTGTTCTATAATTAGGAATCTAATCCCTCCTGGATCTGCTTTGTTTAAAAATGCATTAATTCTGCAAGGCATTTCTACTGATACAGATTCATTTTTTGTCTATCATAAATGACTCCTAAGGATCACAACCCCTAAGCAGAATGTCTAATTCCACAGGAAGCGGCAAGTATTGTGCTAGTTTATTACAGGAAACTTCATTTCTGCCAGTATCAATGTCACCTTACAAAGTGCAGCTGAGGAAAATAGCACATCATCAGACAGGGAAATATCTAGCTCTTAAGGGCTGTTATAGGTCTGATCATCATTTCTTGTGAATTATTTGATTCAGCCTGTGTATAGCAGAATCCCATAAGGGGAAATTGCCCCATTAGTTTATGACAATTTAAACAAGCAAGATACAATTGATGACACTGATATTATCCCAAGCTTGATAACTGTTGCCATTTTTTTTATAAAAAAACAAAACAAAACCCAACAATTGTAGGAAGATATATATATTACGTATAGCAGGTAAATAACATAATGTGAAAGAGTTATTACTGAAGGCTAAATAGCTACACTTGCATTTGGATAAGGCTGAATACCTAGCTGTTGACACACTGCGCCATATTCAGTCCATGGTAGTCCTTAAACAGTCAGATAGGCCAAGGGCCCTTCTATGAATTGCATCCTTTCTGAAGCAAATACAAAAGCTTTTGTAAGCAAGGAACTCATCATGAGTATCAGAACTCTCAGACTGCAAAGAATTGTGGAACGGGCTAAATAACTCTATTTATTTATTTTTATTTACTTATTAAATTTCTATACCACCCTTCCTTCAATGATCACTGTACTCCAGTTCCCATCAGCCCTGCTATTTGGCCATGTTAACTGGGACTGATGGGAGTTGTGGTCTCGCTACATCTGGAGGGTTGGTTACCCCTGCACTAAGGTTAAAATCTTCAAAATCTGCAGCTTGGAGGTAGAACCAGGAGTACATTTGATGGCATGCAGAGATGCTTAGAAAGAATACAGAGATGCTTTAAAGAAACCAGGATGCAGGGAAGGAACAAGGTGTTACAAATCAGAGAGACACTAATGGCTTTTAACAATCTATGGCTCCTGTTTGAATTAAAATTGGCTGGGCGGACCTTGTGACCAGAAAAAACACATCTCACTGCCTGATAAAAGATTTTCAAGACTATGGAAAGTGTTTACATAATCTTGAAACTCATCATGGGGTTGAAATAAGCCAGATACAGGATATTATTGAAGTTTCCTTCATCTTTATGTGCTTACCTCCAAACAGCATAATTGGTACTCGACAGCCCAGTTTAGGAATATTCATTATTAGCAGTAGTGTGGGAGATCCCAAAGAGTGAATGTTCCCGTGCTGCTTCAGCAACATTTGACAAAAGCAGATCAGTCATGTCAGCAGAAATGAAAAGGTTGCTTCTTTGCCAGCCCTTTGGCAAGATGGTGGTCTCATGCGAAGTAACCACAAAGCAGTGCTCCTGCACATTAGATGCTTCCTGAAAATGTTACTGGTTCACACCGAGAGCAGCCATGATGCAGCACTATTGCTGGTACAGAAATCTGTCCTTAGTTTGAAGGAAACTCATGTGTGTTTTGCATAAAAGCTCTAATCTCACCCTTTGCATCATGATGACTAACATCTTGTGCATGAAGGAAACCGTGGATGTTTTCTTGGAATATGGAGACAAACGCAGGTTTTGCCAGCACATTCTCAAAGACTCAAGAAACCACAACTGTGGCAAATAAAATAAACAACGCAGAGCATCTGCAAACAACCAAATAAACACAATTAGCCAAATCAAAACATAGTCCAGACAAGGGGATTCTGTAAGGTGGGAAGGATCGGGTCCTTCCCGGCTCCTGTACATATTTACACCATAGTTACACCTGTGGCCCTGCATCAAAGGAATGGAACAAATTATTTCTCCCTGCTACAAAAAACTTGGGTATGTGAACCCGATAAGTGCACTATGGCACTGCTGCATTGGTGTTCACCCTGGTCCACTTGTCGAAAGGGCATCACAAAGGGCCCAATGCCAAGACACCATAGGGTGATGGAGAGTGCTCTTAATACCTCAGGTATTTCACACCCCCCTCAGATCGTAATTCTTCTTTCCTGTCTGGACTGAAAGCCAATAACAGCAATACAAAACAGGCCTCCCAACAGTGTGGAGCAGACAAAAACAGAGGAATCCCAAGGCTAATTTGGGGGCTCCACCTTAAAATTCTCACTCAGCCCCCCAAACAGGCAACTAGCAAAGTCCATACTGCTTGGGAAAGGAGGAGGTTGCTGCAAAGAAAGGAGTGCAGTGCTTTAAGGATGAGCCAGCTTATAAAGCTTGGCTTTCCCTCCATACTGATTGGCCAGATTGTTCACCCAACCACTCCACTCCCCATCTCCCCCCCAGGGCAAAACCATTTTGAGTCTTCTTTCTAGGGGAGGTGGGGTGAGCAAACTATCCCCCCCCCCACTCAAGGGTGGGATCAGCATATGCATCTGGCTGGCCACTGTGAAGATAGGATGCTGGACTAGATAGGCCTTTGGTCTGATCCAGCAGGGCTTTTCCTATGTTCTCTGAAAAGTATTGCTATGTATCCTATTAGTGACTCATATATTGGGTTGGGAATATCTTTGAAAATGGAAATGACAAAATGAGTCATGATCTCGAAATAACCCCTCCAGCATGTGCAAGTCTTTTCCAATGTGTTGTCAAAAAGTTAGTATATCAGATATAGTCACATGCAACCGTGCCCCTAAACACCAGATAATGTGAAAGCAGCAGATCATGCGATGAGGTGGTAAACATGCTTTGGCTATCATATGTAACAGATTTCACATGGATGGTATTTCCAGTGTCTTCCACATTATATTTACAAAATGTGTAGACTTCCCTATAATTCCCAGTGCCTAACCTTTGGTCTTCATTGAAGCCAAAGCGCTGGCTCTCTGTTTCTCTTGAATATGCACTTCGAGATAGCTTTTGAAAATATGGTGGGGCCACTAGTGTTTCTCTGTATTTACCATTAAAGCTTCACATAAAAGGTTAAAATCATAGTTCCAGTTTCCTTTGTTAGCTTCTGTGCAAACTTCTGCTTAGTTTTCCAACACTTCATAAGATATGCAGAATTTTCATGGACTTTGTCACCGGTTTATGAATATTGCATGCAATTTTGTGTTCACACTGTACCCAATAACTTTTCGGAACAGGACACTAGTACACTAAGTCCATTCTTAAATAATACAGCAGGTTTTAGCTGAACCTGTTAAAATGTTAAGACCATGAATTTGCCATCAATGGGCTGCTAAGGCTCTATGTGAATGAGTCCTGAATGCACTCAGCATTCCAATATACAATTCTGTATGAGGCAAGGTGATTGGAAAGCCATGGGGAAAATGGTAGCAGTCATCAAGATCATCATGCTTGTAACAGCACCTTCAGCCTTGTGCTGCTGACCCTACAATAAGTGGATAGGGTATATTGGAGGAAATACACAACTGGTTTCCCTCAGTCAAAATATCAGAGAGGGCTGAATGGTGATGATGATGTTGTTGATGATGATGATACTGAAACCCATCACACATGGACCATCTGATCACTATAGCACAAAACTTGCCCCTGGGCAAACATGACATCCAGTGTGTGAAATGGAAATTCACCTAGGAATAGCCTAGCATCATCTCATATATTATATGGCTCTTCCAATACAAGCATCTTATTGTGAAGAACAACTTAATATGTGTGAGAGAGTTAAAAACACTGCTGCACAAGAACCAATTCACTTTCAGTGAACCCTTCCTAAAATGTTTAAAGCACTAGTTGTTAGTGTTCTTTCACTCCTTACTAATTTATCATGCTATTTCATTTATTTATGTTAAGCAAAATTAACGGAAGAAAAGCACGGGGTTTCTGAAACTATCGCTCAGTGTGTTGCCTCATTCTAATAAATCCATGTTCTGAAAACACTAGATCTATTTACTCTGATCTATACTTCTGAGGCATAAAAGAAAGACCAGCTTTTTAATTGGAAGATGTTTTTCAGTGTTGCCCAAAGGTCAGAACTATCAATTAAGAGGCACATTTGTAAAGAAGAAATCTTGCCAGCATTGCAATATATTCTGAAATGTCTAATTTGTTCACTGTAATAAGGCCATGCCCGTCTATTGATTAATCAATCACTGTTGTCTACTTGATGATTATATCAGAGGAAGTATCTTAATTTAATGGCATATCATATGCAGAACAATACGATATATCACAGATATGTTTATCTCTAGAAATATAATAAATGTTTAACTACTGCCAGTGTGAAATGGAAGGTCTCTTCAGTAGAGCTCAATATCATTAAACACAGCTGAGTATACAACTGTTCTATATTCACCATCAATCTTGCTGCTTGATTCTCTCCTCCAGTTTCTCCAGCTTTCATGCTTTCACACATCTGCAGCATGCAAGCTTGTAGCTTCTTGGCAACTGAGGCACATGCCTTGCTTTTAGCAGGGATAGCAAATAGCGCCATATAACCTACCACGGTGAGAAGAGACCCTGAAGTTTGCAAGGTATTGGGTCACTGAGGCTGTTCACATGGTGACAGCAGTAGAGACTTCCTAGCAGACAGTGACGCTTCTGTCCCCAGAAGTAGAGGACAACAACAACAACAACAACAACAACAACAACAACAAAACTAATGTTCAACACATGAAGCTTCGTTTAACATGTTTCTACCACTACCTGGAGGATGTAGTTAATGCATTATATAGAAGGATTCTGATGTGCAGCTCTATATATTAGCCCCATGTCTCCCGTATGAAGACAGGGCTGCCCCACTAATCCTGGAGTGGTTATTTGCAATGATGCTGGAAGTATGAAAAAATATAATTATAATTGCTGTCAAAATGTGTTTTAGACCTTATTGGAAATAAACACTGATTGTTCTGCTCTACCACTGTTATGCATCTGTATTTCTGCAGTTTTTATTGCTATGTGCCTGTTTTGATATTAGTGTGATCTTACATAACCACTGCAGTTATATTTTCATTACAGGGAGATGCCATACTAAATGTCAGCATCTTCATGGCCAGAAATGACATGATTGCTAGATATTTACTATAGAAAAAGAAGAAAGAGAGAAGAATGGACACTCCCCAAATACATACTACGTGGCAGTTATAACTATGAAGACTCCTCCACTGTTTCTGAGGGAGCATATCATTTACTTAGGTAATATAATGCGTAGGCTTCTTTCTCTGATGGTTCCCCAAAACACAATAATAGTATAATAAAATATGCCTCATATACCAGAAGAGCTATAAAATTCTGAGTTTTAAACATTTTATACTATAGCATGAAAAAAATATAATGGCTTTCTGTGATATAGGTACACAGCAGCTCTGCCAAACATTGTACACAATAATTACAGCCCTAAACAATTTCTATTACTACTACTACTACTACTACTACTAATAATAATAATAATTATTATTATTACTACTACCTACTACTACTACTACTACTACAGTGCCTGGCGTGCTCTGGTCCATGGGGTCATGAAGAGTCAGACACGACTAAACGACTAAACAACAACTACTACTACTACTGCAGCAAAAAGTAGAAGCTATAAGGCAGGCATAGGCGGACTCGGCCCTCCAGATGCTTTGGGACTACAACTCCCATCTTCCCTGACCACTGGTCCTGTTAGCTAGGGATGATGGGAGTTGTAGTCCCAAAGCATCTGGAGGGCCGAGTTTGCCTATGCCTGCTATAAGGCATTACATCAGTGCAGAATTCAGGTGTACGTAGCACCACCACTGAAATACACAAAAATCACAAAAACTGTTTGTAGCTGCAGATGTGATTTTAAAATAAAATTTATCTTTAGATTCACAGTAAATCTGGCAAGTTTTGCATAAGTGGATCCCCATTCCTGAATTTAAAAGCATGAGCTAACTGGAGATTCTACATGCAAGAAACAGATTTCACAATGTGTATCACAGATTTGGAATGAGACAGAAACCTATGCAAAAGCATAGCAAAAAGCAGTTTTCAAGCAGCAAAGGTGAAGTAGGAAACAGCAAAAAGCATCCCAGTGGATGGGTATTTTCAGCAGGAGAAAAGTGATTCCAGAAGGTGGGTGCTAGGATGCAGCTCTTTGATCTACATCCAGAATGAATAGGTGGGACATTTTTATTTTGGTTAACTATGGTCACAACTCTATTAATATTAACAAACCAGATACAAAAATGTTAGCTGTGCAAGAGCTGGGTATGGCAGAAAGTGTCTTGCAACCTCTTCCTCAGTTGCCTCACCAAGGGTCCTCAATAGCTCCTAAGAACTAGTAGTGATGAGCTGAAAGTACATAGTGCATTTAAGTAACATTTTCAGCCCCATCATACCCTTCTGGCAATCATTTTTTCAGCAGTGCCTGGAGGGGAAAAGGCCTGTTCACTAACATTGCCATCATTTTCTGCCACTCTCAAAATGGTCTCATTTGCTAGTAGCGAAATAGTCACATAGCCAAATCTAGTTTGCTCTGTAGCATTATGATGTCAGTTGTTTACTATATGGCCCTCAATTGGCTATGACTGGTCCAGCAAACATTGCCATTTCAACTCTGATTGGCTCTTAGCGTTACAAGCTGGTGTTCACTATGTTAATTCCTGATTGGCTAGGATCACCTGTATGACAGAAAGAAGAAGTGGTAACTAAAGGGTGGTGAATTTTGTCATAGCAGCTCCAGACAGATTAAATAATGGAAATAATACAAAGTTTAAAAAAGGGTTAACATTTTCCCAGTCAAGGATTTTTAGGAGGAAATGTTTATCTTCCTGAAAGAGTGCATTATATTCAGCATGAATATTAAAGCAGGACAACATATTTAAATAAAATACCTGGGCTGTAGTGCTATGCATGCTTACTTGGGAGTATGTCCTGATTAACTCAATGGATCATATTTTTTACTAAATATAAGCTACAGGTCCCAATTCCAGCATGCCCTTTGCACAGGGCAACATTTCCCTGTGGCAAGTTCATGGTGGTGGGGAGATCGGTTTTTATTTTACCCCACAATGCTCTAATGAGATCCTGTAGGATTGGGATCATCTTGACACTAGGCAGGATCAGCATAGTCAGGGATAGAGACATAAGGGGCCTGGGGGACACTCATGATTGGCCCGAGGCATGCCCTGAGCTTTGGCTGCTATATCTACCCGGCTGGAATCTGTCTTGAGCTATTCCTACACTCAAGTAGGACCCTGGCAGAGATACATGCCCGACTAGCATGTTCCCTCCCTCCTGGTCAATCGTTTGGGAGCTTCTGTAGCTTTCTTCTGCCCGAACATCACAGCAACCGATGCCAACAGACATTGGCACACTTAGGGATCTGCAGAGTCTGCACACTTTGTGTGACAGACCTCAGCAACTCAGCATTTTGGCTAATCTACTTTATTTACATATCACCACACACGGAGCACTGCAACATGGCTCCCTGTCTCTCTAGCATCAGCAGCAAAGAGAGAGAACAAAGGACAATAGTCCCACTTCACAGAACACAGTAACACAAACATCCTGTCTCTGTCACTTCCCACTCTGTGGAGTCAAAACATATACCGTCATGTGATAGACAAAAATCCCATGACTGCAATCATGGAGCCAGGAACTCTAACAGAATCTTCCCCCTGCAAGTTGCCTGGATGTTTGGCTTGCACTGTGCCAGGGTTCAACCCTGGCCAACTCCCATGATGGGGGTTGGGTGCTTTCCACCCTCAAGAGGAATGCTGTTCCATCAGTAAGGGGCTGAGTGGAATATGGAATTGATCCTCACCCTACTGCCAAGCCAGCTCTGTTTATTTGCTTTTTAGTTAGTAAAGTTGTGGCCTGATTTCACACAACACTTGTGTTGCACCTGAGTTATTCCCACTGCACTCACGAGCCACAAATATGTGCCTGCATCTTGTCTAGCCCATGAGACTTTGGTGACGAGGCAGTACAGAAATGTTTAAGGAAGCAAGCATTCTTACTTTTTATTATATATAACTCCTCAGCGTTCACACAACAGAGGATCATGAAACAGACATAGCAATTCAATGGACTTTGTTTTGTAGATAACTAGTTAAATGATGCTAGATAATATCACTATAGTGCCTGCTGAAAACATTACTTTTGTGTTTCCATGAAGAGCAAGTGCTCAAGCAGTCTGAAAAAACAATAATGCTGCATTGACAATTATTTTTTCTTAGCGAGGTCAGGGCAATTCTCCACTTCTCTTTCCCCACCATACGCTGAGGAATGCTTCATGTATAAAATTAATAGTTCTACCCAGTGGAGATTCTGTATTTCATTAACATCCCCACATGTTGAAAAATGAACACTAATGCATATGTTCATTAATTAAGTCTTATTGGTGGTGGAAAAATGTTTTTGTAACCACTAAACATTTATTTCAATGACTCTGCTCCCAAATCACAATTTCATTGACATAAAAGCTACTGTTTTCCTAATGAGTTAGCTGGTAAGGAACCCCTGGGAAATCAGTTATTGACTCCTATGGCTGATCTGCAAAACAGCCTTCTATCCTATGTTGTATTACACTGGCATTTTATGTTACACTTTATGTTCAGGAGCTATATTCAACTCAAGTGTTTGCTGTTAGAAGCCGAGCTACTCCATTCATGGAACCACCAAAGATGGCTGAAAACATTTTGATGGTTAAGGCAGAAGGTCCAAATTGTACCATCCTTCATAGTGAAAAATATAACAATAAGCTGTAATTGACAATCTACCCACCTTTAATGTATGGGAAAAATCTGTTGAAAATTATGCATGCCCTTCCTACTTGTTGGTAGGGCTGGGCACGAGTGATGCAACTATTATATGTCCTGAGTGAGTAACAAAGATTTTGTGGAAGATCAGGGCACACAGAAATGTCTTACTGTCACCCAGCTAAACACTTTTCTTCCTTGCCAAGCAAAGCAGTGGGTGTCTTTTGTAGCATTCTAAATATCTGTGACATATATATATATATATATATATATATATATATATATATATGTATGTATGTTCTGTGGGTGTCTATTAATAAGGCTAAGAATAAGTGAACATTTTCATAACAGCTAGGAAATATAATATGCTGTTATGAAATAATAAGCAGCAATGCATTGTGTAAAAGAAATAATGTATGCCGCTAGAAAATCACAAGGAAAATTTAAAGGAGTTGCATAGTCAATGAGAGGAGTATTCTTCACCCTTTAAAGAACTCTACAGTAAAAATGGTGTTTGCCAGTGATGTCAGCTAATGGAGAGGAAGACAAAGTAAAATTCTGCAATGGCTGTGCACTTGCACAGCCAAGGCAACAAGATCTAATCAGTTGGTGAGAAGGGCTAATATCCTGCCCATGCTATTTTACCACGGATACTCACTAAAGCCTGAATGCAGAGGAATGAATAACAAGGTGTGTCTTGGTGCTGTTGTAACATTTGCTATTTAACTTCTTATATTCACTTGACTTAAAAGGTAAAGGGACCCCTGGCCATTAGGTCCAGTCATGGCTGACTCTGGGGTTGCAGCGCTAATCTCGCTTTATTGGCCGATGGAGCCAGTGTACAGCTTCCAAGTCATGTGGCCAGCATGACTAAGCTGCTTCTGGCGAACCAGAGCAGCGCACGGAAATACCATTTACTTTCCCGCCGGAGTGGTACCTATTTATCTACTTGCACTTTGATGTGCTTTCAAACTGCTAGGTTGGCAGGAGCAGGGACCGAGCAACAGGAGCTCACCCCGTTGCGGGGATTTGAACCGCCGACCTTCTGATCGGCAAGTCCTTCTGATCGGCAAGTTTAACCCACAGCACCACCCACGTCCCTCCTTCACTTGACTTAGTGAAGAGCAATTCCACAGCCAGAGAATGCTCATGGCCTTCCTGAATTGTTCTCTGGAAAGACTATGTCTCTCAATCTTTCAGCATCCCTTGCATCCTATATTTATTTGAGCATTACTCCTTCTCCATTTCCAAAACTTTACTTTGCCTTGTGTCATGACATACTTATCCTGATAGTGTTTAAGTCTGATGAGCATTCATTGATCAGCAAGAGCTCATTGGGCCTTTATAACAACATGAAAATATCCCCCGATATTCTTTCCCCAATATTTATTGGCTATCTAAAATCAATGGGTGTCAAGACTGGATATGAATCAACACAAAGGAGGCTTTTGAGCATGCTCAGGAATGTTGGGGACTTAAAATATAAGCCATCTGAAAGTCCTAGCTTTTCTTGTCACAGATTTCAGTCTTTCTCCTTTCACTTGCAATGTAATTTTGGGCAATGGGGAAAGGAGGAAAACCAGATGCAGGAAATACCTAGGGCAGCTGGTGCCAAGGTGACCTAATTAAAAGCCACACTTAACTTTGTCTTGGGATTTGGCTGACTACAAATTGGAACTAGAAAAAAGCTTCACTTACTAGGTACCATGCCAATTCTAAAATCGAGAGTTATTTCCTAGTCTGGCTTGTGTGAATGGAAAGTGCTACCAACTATCTATGGTAAGGAATTATTAAAATGGAAGGGAAAAAATATGTCAATTTGGCTTTCTTTTTTTCTTTTTTTTTTAAAAAGTGGAATAGTATGAGGAGCCAGAAAGTGTCATTTCTGGTCATATGCTGCACCTATAATCAAAAACTAAAAGGTAAATGCAGCACATGTTTACTGGGCCTGTGTGTATTTCTAATAACATATACACATGATTATACTGGCAATGCCTTATAAAATTCCAATTTCCAACTGAAATCCTCTGGGAGAAAGAGAGAAAATGTATCTGTGTTTTTGCCTAGAAAACATAACAGATGCTGTCAACATTAAAAAGGAACACAGACATACATTAAATCCCTTATGTCTTTTTAATGATGCAATTGTGAATTATATTCTTGTTGCATTTGTAATTAGATGGCAAAGCAGATGGTTAAGACTTGTTTTAAAGTAATGTGTAGAGGTTCCCAGCCACTGAAATACTTAGAAACCACATTAATGCCTAATTGATTATTACAGATCAGGACATATTATCACATTTATTTTAAGAATGTGGGTGTGTGGGTGTGTGGACGAATGCAAATTTGTCATGTGCCATATATATTCTTAAATGTCACCTTATGGTCATTAAGACTAATGATGTTTTTCTTCTATCAATACTTCTACTCACGCATTTCAACGTTGTCAGTATCATCCAAATGTGCAGAAATTAAAGTTGCATCAGATAGTTCATCCAATCAGATGCCTGGCTTTTCCTGGGATTAAGCTGAATGGAAAGACGTGCAGCACAGTTCTCAGAAGTAAGCTCCATTGTGTTCAGTATGGATTAAAGATAAATGTAAAGGGACCCCTGACCATTAGGTCCAGTCGTGGTCGAGTCTGGGGTTGCGGCGCTCATCTCGCTTTATTGGCCAAGGGAGCCGGTGTACAGCTTCCGGGTCATGTGGCCGGCATGACTAAGCCACTTCTGGCAAACCAGAGCAGTGCACGGAAACACCGTTTATCTTCCCACAGTAGCGGTACCTATTTATCTACTTGCACATTGACATGCTTTCGAACTGCTAGGTTGGCAGGAGCAGGGACTGAGCAACGGAAGCTCACCCCGTCGTGGGGATTTGAACTGCCAACCTTCTGATCAGCAAGCCCTAGGCTCTGTGGTTTAACCCACAGTGCCACCCATGTCCATTCAGTATGGATTACTCCCAGGTAAATGCATTGGGTTAGAGTCTGAAGTATGACTTTTATTATCCCACTCCCCCCAAAAAAAAGAAGTGTATTGAGTGCATATGCTGCACATACATTTCCCCACTCATGTAATGATGAAGACTATGGTATGCTTAGATCATATGATTGCTAGAGGCAGCAATGTGACCAATGCTATCCTAAGTGTATCTACTGTATTGCCCCAAATATAAACCACACTTCCCCCCCCAAAAAAATTCCAACCGTTAAAAGTTAAAGTGCAGCTTATATTCATGACCTTACACCGCCGGCAAAGCGGTGTGGCTCCCCCCCCCCCAAGAGAGCAGCCTGGGAGTGTGGGGCAATGGTGCGCAGCCAGCCCGCCACTCCCAAGCCTCCCCCGAGCTGCCAAAAAGAAGGGGGGAAGGCCCCCGGCAAAGTGGCATGGCTCCGCCCCCCCGGAAGCAGCCTGGGAGCTCAGGGGAATAGTACCCATAGGATTTTCTTCTACATTTGCCATTTACGGGTGTGAGTGCCTGCGGAGTTTGAAGGGAGCAGCTTATATTCGGGTATTGTCTCCCCCCCCCTTGAATTTTAAAGTTGTGGCTTATTTGTGGGTGTGGCTTATATTCAGGCCAATACAGTACTTAGTATTAATCCCATTGTGCTCACATGCACTCCCACTCTAGTCTTAATTGGTTAGATTAGTTGATTAAAAATGTTTAATCAACTCAGTTAATATCTCAGCAAAATGTTTTTTTATATTAAAAAATAACCAGTACTCATAAAACTTGTGAATGGCAAGCTACATCTTAAAAGAGGCATTCATCTCTCTTCTCTCACACATAGAATACAATGCATTTTCTAAGGTTATCCTTGCTGCAACATTTATATATCAAATAAAAAGTGAAAGTCTTCTTCCTTCAGAAATGTTGTTCTTGTTGTTTTTCCTTATGGAAGTCAATGAAAATTAACTGATAGTCATCATCTAAAACTATTTTAATGAGCTGGTCAAAGTGTGTTTAATAGGGTTATAACCCTAATTATTGTTATTTACTTACCACAATGGTTTAGAATGAGTTTTAAATGAGCTAAGGAAGTGGTGAGAGGAGGAGTTAACACTGGGCTAGATCCTGTAGCCATTATTTAAATAATAGAATCATAGAGTTGGAAGGGATCCTGAGAATCATCTTCTTCAACCCTCAGCAATTCAGAAATATGCATCTGTCACTTATGGGGATCAAACCTGCAACCTTGATTTCCATGCCTTTATTTCTGTCTTTCCAACAGTACAGAGAAAACGTGTCTGCACTCTCTTAACACCAACAGCAGAGAGAGAATAACTCCTCCCATGTACTTCCAGTACAGGGTCATGTGACACTCTGAGCTAACATCCGGTGCTCAGTGCACAGAATAGACTGTCCCTTGTTCCCACGGTACAGTCCCAAAACATCAACATCCTGTTTGGCTTTCCAGCCATCTGGAGCACTCAGCCAGCATTGCTCCTTTTCGTAACAGTTATCAGCACCACTCTCTAACAAACTGAGCTAAAGCAACTGGCCCAACTGAAAGTTGAAACTATTTTTGGGACGGTGGGGGGACATTCTCAAGCAAATGTTTCTGAATGAGTTCCAAAATTCAGGGCTAGTCTACTAATATGAATATTTTGAAACCCTTCCCAATTATGTTGTATTGAGCAAGGAACAAAGAAGGGGTAAGTTGCATTCCACAAAACTGGAGGTTTATAATCCTCAGAAGTTTCAATCGAGAATAATTTCTTGTAATCTTGAGGTTAGCCCAGAAATGCTTGTTAAATCACCTAAGGAAAATATATGGGCCATACCTAATGAAGCCTAAGAGATATAAAGAATGCAGTAGAATGGCATTCCAATCAGTGATCATAGGCTTTTGTACAGATTTGTCAATGTATTTTTTTCTTGGTATTTTTGTTCTGCTGGCAGTTGGTATTGATGAGGGTTCACACTTGCCCCCCTCTATGCGTATAATGAATAATAATAATAATAATAATAATAATAATAATAATAATAATATATTTATACCCCACCCATCTGGCTTAGTTTTTCCCGCTACTCTGGGGAGCTCCGAACAGAATATTAAAAACACGATAATGTATGGAGGGGAAGCAGGAACACATTCCTTGGCTCCAGGCTCACTCAGTGTGAAAGGTGATTTTGACCTATGGGCTCCTTCATAAATCAACAGCCTTGAAGAATAGAGGATTGTGTAGAGGAAGGTATTACATGCACTTTGTCTATGCATACATATGCTGAACTGAGGGCAGGGATTAAGGTCATCCGAGGTGAACATGCTTCCCTCTGTACACTCAGTTTATGTGAAATGGGATACTCATTCTGTATATGCATATGTGGTGGTTTGGGTTCTGCAATGTGCTGCTAGGACTCTGTAAAATATGCAAAGGGTTCTTAATTTTACTTACATTTTGCTGTCTTCATCTTATGTGTACATGTACAGGGGCAGCCACCGAACTGGAATTCAGGGATTAGGTACAGTGATACAAGGATACTGAGAGGTGTCATAGAAACAGGATGAAACCACAGAGAAGCAAAGTGAGGAGTTTGAGTTTTTGGACTGAGGTGTTGACCTATGTGGCAGTGACAGGCATCTGAATAAGCCATTTTTGCTCATTGTGAAGAATGTCATGTACTCAGGACTTCCTGATTACCATCAGTTTTCTCTTCTTGCTGCAGGGAGCCAGAACCAGGACTGGAACAAGCAGCAGGAATTCAATTCATGCTGGTGAACTTTAGGACACAGTGATAGACAAATGACTAAATATACCGCTTGAGAAATTCAACATTTCTTCTTTTAATGAGGCAAGATGACATAGACTCTGCTTGTTTTCTTCAAATCCTGACCTGCCTCAATCTTTGTAATGTCAAAGGGATCAAAGCCATGAGGAAACTGCATGAATAAAATATAATAGCTAATTGTCCTTAGCTGATAGTCTATTCAAGTTATTCAGTACCTTTTTTGACCAACATAGGATTATGTGAATTTGTCTTGGCTTCTGGGTTAGGCTGTCCATGCTCAGACGAGGCCATGGGCTCTGAGGAAGGAGGCATTGTGGTGTGGGAGATAATTAATCTCAGCACCAACTCTAGATAACCCTACTTCCTCAGAAGTATTAGCACATTAGGAGTCCATCTTGTCACCTTCTCGCTGGCCTTAAAAAGTCATGTAACTATCAAGGACTATTTAAAGAAATATTACAAAATTAATGAAAGTTAGAATGATGTTGGACTGGAAAGTAAATGGTTACTATTAGTAAGGGTTAAGACAAGGAGAATAAGGAGGATTAGATTAAATTTAAATTAAAATAAGGGAAGATTTGCTGAGTAATTGATAAGAATTTGGAATACAGAAAAGGGAGGCATGAGGAAGTCGGGGAAGAAAGGTATAAGAAATTAAGATATGAAATGGTACATGTTTTTTGTTTTGTTTTTGTTTTTGTCTGTTTATGTATTTGTTATATGTTTGTTATTGTTATAAAAACCTTTAATAAAAAAATTATATATATATATAAAAAAAAGTCATGTAACTATCATCCTCAGAATACAAATACTTCATCCAGGGGACTACAGGAGGTCTACAGAGATTTCATGATATTCTTAACTGGAGGTGTTCAAGAGAATCTTGGTCAATCATCAGCAGGTGGGAGATTTATAGAATTGCCTCCTTCAATCAGAGAAGCGGAAAGCATGGTGCATTGATTCCCATTCTAACTTGACGAGTGCATATTTCTGAGGCTGCAAACCCATGCCAACTTTCTTAGGAATAAGGCCAATTGAATTGATTAGGATTAACTTCTGAGTAACATAAGAACAGCTTGCCGGATCAGGGCAATGGTCAACAAGTGGAGGGATCAGGGCAATGGTCATCCCATTCTCCCAGTGGCCAAGAGATACCTATAGGAAACCTGGAAGCAGAGTCTGTTTAGGACTAGGCTGTATATCCACTCCAATTTATGGTTGTGGTTCGAGTACCCGACCCCCGCAATGTGAAATGAATACACAAGGACACATTTTTTTCAATGAATCCAGGGACACTTTTTTTTTTTTTTTGAAGCTGAGTAGCAACAGGGCCCAAGCACACATGCATATTGTATAAAGGTGCAAAGCCCTTCTTTTGCACCCTGTGAAACATAAATGCGCAGAGTTTTTGAAGAACTGGGCAATGGCGTGCCACCCGCCCATGACTCCCGAGCCTCCCCCGATCTGTCAAAACAGGGGGAAGGGGGCGGGAGATCGGGGAAGGCTCGGGAGTCATGGGCGGGCGGTGTGCCATTGCCCAGGAGGGGCGCAAGGAGGGTAGTTTCTCTGCCAGGCCAGGTACAAAGCCCTTCTTTCGCACTATGTGAAACATAAATGCACAGAGTTTTTTAAAAACTGGGCAACTGCGTGTCACCCGCCTGTGACTCTCAAGCCTCCCCCGATATCTTGACCACTTCCCCCTTTGTTTTGACTGAAGGGCTTTGCACCTTGCTTGACAGAGAAACCGCTTGCCTTGCACCCCTCCTGGGCAACGACCGCCTACCTGCAACTCCTGAGCCTCCCCCGATCTGTCAAAACAAAGGGGGAAGGGGGCAGGAGATCTGTACCACTGGACATCCCCGGTTCCCCTTTGACAGTGGTGGCGGCGGCAGCGAACAGCTCCTGAAGCCAGCCAGAGCCAACTGCACTACCAGGCTGGCTCCAGGCTGCTGAGGCTGCCGCTGCCACGTTTCCCAGGGACAGATTTGCAAATCTAGGGACATTCCGGGGACAGAATTTGTCTGGGGACAGATTTGCAAATCTGGTGACTGTCCCCGGGAACCGGGGACGTCTGGTAACCCTACTTAAAATTGTATGCATATGGATAGAGAATGTCTCCCACAACCAACTGTGGGTTAAACTGCTGCTGTTTTATTTTCTTGGTAGTGTATGGGATGTGATTGCAGATTTGGTAAGAGGGTGGTTGCTGCTGTATTAGAATGTTGCTACATTAGAGCTGCTCTCCAGAGCTACAGTCTCCCCAAGAAGCAGCTTGTGTAACAATTAAAAACTCAAATGAAGTGGAGTGGCAAAAAGAATTAATCATCCTAAACGCATTAAGAACTACTTCACACTGTGTTCGGCATACTCTCATGTTAAATATGCTTACGGCGTGAACACCTTAATGTTTTACTATCCAGTATCCCATGGTTTTTACATGAATGACTCACTGCATTCCCTTCCAATCAAGTTGAAAAAGCACCAGTCAGTTCCAAAGGAAAAGCTGGAGGAAGGAAACACAAAACAAAATAAGCACCAGGCTGCACTTAACCCTTTGAACTCAGAGATATTGATATAGATATCACCTAAAGCCATTACATGTAAGGTTAATAATAATAATAATAATAATAATAATAATATCACACACCACAGTGTTAACACATCATTCTAGGGTAACTGTACTATTTTGCAAATATCGTTTCCTACACAGGTAGCACTACACTTAGATAAAAGGTTGCAAACTGTGTGGTGTGATTTATGTGCTACATATATACAGTATGTACTTGGAAGATGGCAGGCTTAAAGTATGCATTTTATGTGTGCATGCAGAGAAATAGAGAAATGTGCCATTAGGATGGAGTTCAGGCCACTGATAAAACAAAACTAGAATCTAATGGCCATTATATAGCTGACATGTTTCACTTATTCCCTGGTGCAGATTGGTATAAATTGCTAGATGTTATATTCTACAGCATATGTATATAGTGTGCCCACACCAGTATATTTTTGGAGCAGTGGTGGCTGGGGTGGAAAGCAAAGAACCCAGGAGTAGGCTGAGCCAGAGCCAGTGACAATCAACTCATTCTAGTTTTGCCCCCATCCTCCTCGCTGCTGAGTTCTCCAAGGTAAACATTGAGATGAAGAAGAAAGATGGCAGACATTGCCATTCTCCTGAACTGGATGCAAGAAAGAAGTCAGGCAGGTGGGAGCTGGGTGAGGTCAGACTGAGATTGGGGAGGCAGTGCCTCCTTTGTCCTAATGGACCAGCCTCCACTGGTCTGAAGTGTAAAATGCAGTCAACAGGCCTTCTGTTTCTTCAGGACTCCAGAACCATAGCTAGGTACACATTCTGTTGTAAAATATTACCCAGAGGCTCTCCGGAACATGACATTTGGAACTGCCCGTTGACTTGTTCAGACAGAATATCAGCATTTCTGTAATTGTAGAACAATTCTGAAGGATGAATGTGGAGGACTATGTACATGATTCTGTGCAGATGTTTAAAGACTAGACTTTCTGCCATATCAGTTTGCTATTTCCACCAGGTCTTCAAAGCAAAAATAGATCTTGTAAAAGAAAAATTCAATCTGAGAGCATTCTCAGAGCAGTTTGGCTGAACAGCCCTCTTCAGAGCTTCAAACTGTGCACAGAGACACTGCACAAAGAGGATCATAACTTGCTTTGCCTTGCTTGGCCTCTCTCTCTGTATGCAAATAAAGTCAGTCAACTCATGGAAGTTAGTGGAGGGGACAGTGGGCGTGATCCTATCCCCAATCAAAGTGTTGATTCTACAGCAAATCTGTAGGTCTAAAAGGATTCATGCATTTATGCTATGTGTTGGAAACAACTTGCAAATATTTACATGACGTGATGCAGACAATCACATATAGGGCAAGCGAGCCTCAAATTCATGATGGCTAGGAAAGAAAAACTTTAGGAATAGTAGATGTTGTCCGTATTCATTTGATAGCCCAAATCACATGTAACATAAGTGTATGGGCAGAGACTAGGACTGGTTGTGTAAGTATGATTTTCCCCCCTAGGAATTATCCTTAACATATGGAGAGAAAGGTGTTCAGTTTCCATATAGTTCCATGGGTGGTAAATAATTGATGGTGATGATAAAGTGAATTAATTATTTTTGATAATCCGTTTTCATATAATGAAGATAATTTAGATCTAACAAAGATTTTGGCACAACTTTGGATTGAATACTTGCTGCCAAAGTATTTTCCAGCTGCAGCAAAGGATCCCATTTCTTGAATGGATTCATCCTTGACATAAACTTATCCATTTTTTTGTGATAATGTTAGCAAAGATTCTTGTCTCTTTACATATAGTGCAAGTTCTTACTGTGCCTGGAGCTGATCTGAATAATGTAAGAGACTTCAAATACATTCCTGTGATTAATCCTGTCAACTGTAGGTATGGTCTCTAATCATATTTGAGCTACCTATGAGGTATCATGACTTTTTAACCAATGCCAACTGGCAATGTGCAAGGAAAAAAAGCAAATACATAAAATAACAGAGGAATATCTATGCATATAGTCAAAGCATTTGAGAATCTTAGAAAATATATGGCATTCTAATGTTTAAATATAATAGCTCAGCATCATATAATATAGTAACTATATCAAGAGGACTTTTGAGTTTAGATGAGTAACCGGAAGCTGGACTAGAACAAATTAATGTATCCAAATGTTATAAAAATTGGCATATTGCACACTTAGGAGAATATTTTTAAATATTAATATGAATTAATAAAAAAGCCACAGTGAAAATATTTAATCAAGGTACAAATAACAAAGAATATGCTTAAGCAGAAATAGAAGCACTAAATATGTCCTGAGTATAGGATGCAAATAGTGTGGGCATAATCCTAATATATCATTTAAGATTGATATGTGGTGGTGCCACCACTGTTCACAGAGGGTGGAATCCATACTAAGACAAGTTGGCACTATAGTGTTAAAGCAGCATCACACCACTCTAGTTTGCCGCAGGTGCTGAAAGTTGTTGAGAGACCTGTATTCCCTTCACAGGGCTACAATTCCTGGAGCATCCTGAAAGAAGAAGGTTAAAGAAGATTGGCAAGTGAAATTAATGGAATATGCTGAGATAGCAAAAATGACATAGAAATTAAGAGGAAGAGATGACAATGAATTTAAAGAAGATTGGAAAGACTTTATTGAACATATACAGAAGCAATGTACACAGGTTAATACATTAGCAGGATTTAAAAAATACTTGTAATGTCATTATAAATGGACAATAAGTAATTTCAATGACTTTTCAATTTAAAATCGACATGCGGTATGATGATAAACAATGGAACCAGGGAAGGGACTAGGGGGAAGTCAACTCTTTTCTTTTCTTTTTATGTTTGGATATGTATTGTTGTTGTTTTTATTTTTGTTGCTTTTGGAAAATTATTAAAATAATAATTTCTTTTAAAAAAAAAACAATTCCTGGAGCACCCTGGAAAGAGTGATGGATGGTAATCAATGAAACTTCAGGAATTGTGGCTTTGTTATGGGAATAGGATCTCCCAACAGGACTCAGCACAATTCCCAGGATTCTCTAGGGGAACCCATGGCTGTTTAAAGTGACATGATGTTGCCTTAAATATATATGGCAGATGGGGCCTAAGTTAGTTGAATCCCATTAAAATAAATGGGATTTGAGCTAAATCCTTATCAACACGTTCTAATGACTCCAATGAGACCGAAATTCAATTATTTTAGTCCAAATCCACACAATATTGAATAGAAAGGTATCATACTTCAATGGCATTATTAAATCAAGGAAGATAGCAAGGTAGCAGCCGGAAGGCTGTGTTGCTCACCTGACTTCTCAATGCCACACATAGTTTCCAGTTACCAAGAAGGGAGATGGGGAGCCAGTGGGGTGTTCGGCACTGTGTGGGCATAGCAACAGAGCGAATCTGAGGCTATTGTAGCTGCACCATGCTGAGGTCCCGGCTGCTGTGCCCCTCCCTCCCTCGATAACCAGCAGCAATGCTTGACATTATGAAACCAGGTCAGCAAAACAGGCTTGTCCATGCTGCCCTGCTGGCTGCTACTTGTCCCTACCACAAACTTGCACTTCCAGAAAGTGCAGGCCAAATGGTGTAAATGTAAACCTTCCATATTTTATTGATACAGCAAAACTGCCAAGTCATTTCGTAAAGTCACAAATTTGGCATTTTGAAAACAAAGGAGTGTGTGTGTGTGTGTTCAAGGAGTCACAATGAACTGACATTCTTTCTGCATGACTAAGACATCCTTCCACTGAAATGGTCTTCTAACATTCAGCAATTTGTAGATCACAAGGTGGCTAAGTCGGTGCATTAGTCATGTTCCCAGATGTAAATGCCAGGCAAGGTGAATGGCAAGCTTTTGTACGAGAAGCAAGAAAGTCACAAAACTCCACTCTCTTATTTCTGCATCTACTAAACGTTTTCCATTGCTTTTCCAATTAACAAGGGCTATCAATGTTTTTAAACAAATTGGCATCATAAAATTTATTTGAGAACAACGGGACATCAGGTTTTCTGTAGCTCAGTTATTAATAGGGCTAGACCATACTTTTTAAAAAATGTGCTGACTGGCTAGCTTGGACAAATTCCAACATTTAACAAGGGGGAAATGTTTTTCTGCTTCTTTCATTGTTGTTAAATTTACTAAACTTATTGGCTAATTATTATTATTATTATTATTATTATTATTATTATTATTATTATTATTTCAACATACAAATATTTTGCCTATGTAAGAAACATATAGCAATTAGTTTGCAGAACTGACCTTCAGCTTCTGGTATGACTAGCTATTATATAGAACCACAACTGCCTCAACCAGCAACACATCTTGAAGTCCTTGTGCCTTTCTGATTGTGTAATATAGAAGATAATAGACAATTTGTCCTTGTAAGAAATTGCAGAGAGTTGGCTTTCTTAGTCTGTTGATCCAACAGTTTTATTGCGCCTTAGAGACTAGCAAACATTATTGTGGCATAAGCTTTTGTTGTTACACATTTCAAAAGGTACTTTAGTGGGTTGGTAGGCATAATATTAGCACAGAGAAAAGGAGGAATGCAACTGTTTTTATAAAATGTGTGTGTTCACCAAACATGCACACGCACACACACAAACATGAATTATTATGAGGAGCATATGAAAACATAATCCACTGAAAAGAACCAGAGATGCAATCAAAGTTAATGTGACTCAAGCCTTCATCAGGTCTAAACCACTGAGCCTCTTGGGCTTGCCAATCAAAAGGTTGGCGATTCGAATCCCCGCAACAGGGTGAGCTCCCCATCCCAGCTCCTGCCAACCTAGCAGTTTGAAAGCACATCAGTGCAAGTAGATAAATAGGTACCACTGAGGCGGGAAGGTAAATGGCATTTCTGTGTGCTGCTCTGGCTTCTGTCATGGTATTCCATTGCGCCAGAAGTGGTTTAGTCATGCTGGACACATGACCCGGAAATCTGCCTGTGGACAAATGCTGGCTCCCGTGGCCTGAAAGCGAGATGAGTGCTGCAACCCCATAGTCGCCTCTGACTGGACTTAGCCATACAGGGGTCTTTTACCTACTAAAGTTAGGCCAGTCCCAGCCCTTCAGCCCCCAATTCAGCAGCAGCAAGGTCTGAAGGGGCTTGTAACTGTGTTTGCTGGAAGATTCTTATAAACTTCCCTGCAATTAGGAACACTGATAACACAGAATCACCAATAGTAGAGAGGCTTGTCAGCAGACCTAGGCATATGTAAAAGTCCCCTTTAGAGCTCTAAACACTGCAAAGCAAATACTGTTACTAAACACTGCAAAGACAGAGTGGAGCAAGTGTTCCCACTGCACATGCCCCCCACACCTCTAACACACTTTGACTTTTGTAATGTCTAAAGGAGGACTTTGCTCTCAACTTGTAGTAATCAAAAAATAAATGGTGGACATAACTTTGTTAGTGGTCATGGAGAGACAGGATCGCTTTGGGTCTTAGCCCAACAGGGGTTATGCATAGTGCTTAAGCATTCCTATTCCTCTTTTGGCTCTCCTTCAAACTTTTGTAGATAGCAATATTTTTCTTTCTTCTTTTTAAAAAAGAACACCTTACATTCTGGACATCCTTCCTGTGTTAACTTTCCAGTGTGTATAAGCAAACAACAAGTAGAACTTCATTTGCTCAAAGTGTTCACCTGTTCCAAATTCTGAGCTGTTCACAATGTCATGTGTCAAGATGTGAGATATTGCATTGCCGTTCCCTGGGAGGTCTCAAATTACCTGAAGGACAGAAGGAAAGAATCCAAACGACATACTAAGAGGTTCAGTATGAACCCTCATTTCATAAAGAAAAAGAATGAAACCCGAAGCATTAATTGCTTTCCTTCTTAAATTAATATTTCTCCCTATGCATATTCATTGTAATTTTTCCAGAGGTATTAATGAAACCCTTAAAAACTAATTGTAATTATTTCCCCGTATTCCCATTATAAAAGCAGGTGGCTAGGATAAGGAATTGAATGTCTTGGAGGAAAAGGGGAAAAAAATTATAGTCCAAGTGTCAGTATGGCAAGTGCTATTAATACTAGATAGATTTATTTGTGTAAATTATTTAACTCTTACCCACGCCTATAGCTTTTTAAGGTGACTGTCTCAGATCAACTAAAGATGTTGGGAAATGAGCCATTCATTGTGATGGACATGATTACTTTCCTTTTATCTCTATGTCCCATAATTTAATGTCCCCTGCCTCTCCTTCTCTTAACCTTGACACCCACCAGCTGTCATAAGATGGGGCTATGTGTAGGGAAAATAAATTAGTGACTGGAGTTCAGGTATGATGACCACACTACAGTTTAAGACAGTCAAAGGTCTGTGATAAATGCCACTATACTCTCCAGTTTATCATTGTCACCGTTGATTTGATATGTCAATAATTCATGTCCTATGAGAAATAAATAGAAGCAGCTTCATTTGAAATGGGTTCATTCTGTATCTATAGAGGCCATTCACTACATTTTAATCTAATCTTATATCTGTATCTCTTATCTATGTCTATTACAAGAAGCCTCTTCAAATTGTAGTTTATCCAAATGTAGGATATGGTCCACCCTTTCTTTTATTTGGTATGCTTCCAAACATGTGCATGTGTCTAATGGTACAGTTTGTGCTATGCGCTTTGCTGAGGAACATCTGAATTGGCAGTTACATGATAGACACTGGTAGAAACCCTTCTGAGCATCTCCACTGCATTACTTGGTCTGCCCACTGTGTCTCGCATAGTTGAATATTCCAGACAAAACATTGCACAGTAGCATTATCCTTTTATAAATCTATTTATCATGCTAACTGAGCAAAAGTAGAAACCTGGGGATCTAGCTGAAGGAACTAATGAGGCTAAGTGACACTAGTAAAAGCAGCAAGTATTTGGGTTCCTAGAGTAGTGGAATTGTGTTCATGTTGTTTTAATATGTCTCCAGACAACATTTATAGTTTTGGATTAAATCCTAAAAAGTTGCATGTGGTGTTTGGATAGTTATTTTATCACTTGTTACTATTGTTGTAATTACACCAAGCTGAGTTGTACTCTCTCAAGGGTAAATTCAAATATGAGGCTCTGCGCATGCATAATGCTCTCTAGGGAGTCGCAGGTTCAAACCCAAACCAATGAAATGCAATGTAGAAGTCCATGGTTTCACTTGTTTGCATAACAAGGATGGTTTTCTTTTAAAGCAGGCATACTGGAGAACTTATTTTCCCCCAGGGAAATGTGAGAGTAAACTACAGGTATACTTCCAATGGGAAGAAAGGAGTCACACGTCTCCAGAATTCCTGGCTTTAAAACAATCAGGATACTTCAGAAGAGGGAAGCTTTTGTTCCAATTTGGGGGACAGCACTTGTTGTATGTAACATGTCGACAATGCCTAAGATTCCAAAGCACTTACTACATATAGAATTGAGACATTATGAGACATTACTCTCCATACAAACAAGTAGGAATCTAGCTATCCTCCTTTAAACAAAAGGTCCGGCACACATGACAAGCCATTTATCAAATGTTAGTTTCTAATGGAGCCTATCATCTTGGAATTAACCTGTACTTAACTGGGACTAAATTGGACTTCCTTTGGCATAAACATGCAAAAAAGCTTAAGAAGAAGCCTCCTGGATCAGAACAAATATCCACTTAGTTTAGCATACTATTCACACAGCGGTCAACCCAATGCCCACGAGAAGCCCACAAGCAAGATATGATATGAATAGCTCACAAGCAAGTGGTATTCAAAGCTATTCAGAAGCATGAAATGAGGTCTCAGAGGAGTTTGAAACATATCATGGGGAGCCTCAATTTGAAAGAAATTCAAAAGACATTCTGGTTTTTTAATCAGACACGAATGCCAATAAAAACACATTGTAACCGTCAAAAATCTCAGGAACTGTTACTTGACAACAACATTCTTCAAATTAAATAATCCTGGTTTATTTTATGTTTCCTATATCTCCCACTAAACTGGCGTGACTATTATTATTTCCATCTTGAGAGCATTACATTAAAACTAATTTGATTTTGTGGTTATAAACATCCATTTTGACTCACTGATTAATCTCACTGGAGCTTTTTCTTCTTCCTGGAGTTGTCATTTATTTACCCATATCACAAATTAATACATATGCTGCAGCAAGTTTTGGAATGCTTCCGTGAATATATGCTTGTTCAATTAATATGCATTCAAAAAATATTCCCTTTGAATGTCACATCCTACTTCCTTGTTAGCACTAAGCAGCAAGTGTTGCTGGGTGGGGATGGGAGAGCAAATTGTAGTTCCTGGCTGCCGCCACAAGCATGATCAAGGCAGGCTGATGCTTGGGAATAAGAAAGAAAGCTGATTCCCAGTTCTTTCTGAATGAAAAAGTCACTCTGAAATCCCTGCAAGAACTGTGTTAATATATTATATTTATCATGGATTGATAGCCTGACTTGGTATAAGGTTGCTTTCTATTGCACAATGCAATAGTTTTTTTCACTCACCTCAGTCACTTTCCTTCTCAACACTACAATCTGCTATGGAAGAAAAGGGGGCTGGAAAGTATCCATATCTCTTTTCCCCTCCTGCAAAGTTAATTGCAGCTTCAGGAGGTAATCTATTTCAAGAAAGACATGGGAAAAATATGCTCACCACCAAAGCCCAGAGTGCTATTTCCGCAATTTAAAAACCAGTTGTACTTTTTGAAACCACAACAAAAAGGAAAGATTATGGGCTCTCCCTACCATGTTGTATAAGCAGACCCTTAGCTTTTATAATATTTCCTTCTTCCAAGTGCTGATTGATGTTATTTTACCCTCCACACCCATGACTGCTGCTGCTTCTTGCTTCTTCCTGGATTAGCCATACTGGTGAACCCAATCAGGAATATTTCAGTGTACATACTTGATCTTAGTGAAAAGAGCAAAAAGAAGCCCCATTCCATGCCCCAAAAGCACAGAAAGTTGTGGCCCATAAAGTTTTTTGCCCAGTATCTTCTCTATGTGATGGACTCATGGGAAAAAGCTATCCCATGAGCCCTTGCAGCAGAAGGGAAGGGAAACCCTATATAAAGCTGATTCCCCTGGAGCTCACAGCCATTTTGCTTTGAGAGCTTCCTGCCTGCCCTCAGGTTAGAGCCTTCAGTGAGCAATGTTGGGTCACTGGTTGACAGGGCCAGAAAGGATTCCCCCCCCCCTCAACCTGATTGGCACTTGGTTGGGGTTTTTTCCACCTTTCCTTGAGTGAAATTATGGTTTGCCTTTGTTAGGCGAAGAACGTTGTTTGTATGAGGACCGAAATGGCATTGGTCAGGATCGACATAGTATAGGGGGGTCCCCATAAGGGGTCTGAGCAGAGAATTGACCATGGCAAACCCAAGTTTGGGTTCAGTATCTTCCTGGTTGGAATCTGCACCCTGGTACCCCAGGGAGACCTTGCTTGCTTGCTTGGCTTGCACCATGGCAAGGTTCAACACTGACTCCCACTGTATAGGTTTGGAGTGATCCAAACCCAGCAGATCCATTGCATCAACATGGGTCTTGTGGAATGATGAACTGATCCTGGGACCCAGGGCTGGGCCAACCCTTGTCCTGCCTGCCTGCTGCTGTCAGTAAAGATTTGGCCTGAATTTATCCCATCACCATTGTATGGTCTGGTTATTTTGCTGCTCTCCTAGGTTACATAATGCACCTGCCTGGGCAAAAGTACAGGAAGGCATCACAGTGTTACCTAGCCATTCTGGTTTGTCCATATAATGATGTCAGTGAGGATGAAGGGGGGAAACTGAGAGCTGAGGACAAGTATGACCAACTTACATGAACAAAAGAACATTTGTGCGCTATAAAAATTGTTGAACATTTTTTGAAAAGAGGAGGCATTTTGCTGCACTGCTGGAAAAAAGGAAAGAAATCCACGAGAAACTGGGAGCAGTTTCAACTTTAATTTACATAGGATAAGAGCAGAGATATCCCTTTGCACATTTGCTGAAGCATAATGAGTCCTGCTCTCACAATATTTAAAATACACACTGTTACTTAAGATAGAGCCCATCACAATTCCCATCTTATCCCATTCTGTTGGCTCCATTTCCTCTTGAATGTTTCATATTGATCAGCCCTGTCTCTTATTCTGGGACGTCTGCCAAACACCACACACCAGCTATTATGTGATTAGATATATTGTGTCTATAATAGGAGGGAAATATCTTTTCTGCCACCATTATACCCCAGCATCCAAGTTTTAAGGCTGTTTTACATTTCCTAGCCTGGGGCTGAATCACCCTGTCTTACGGCAGACCACAGGGCAAGTAGCCAAAGCAGGCAGAAGACTCTGGTGTTTCATGTTGCTGAGTTTGCGAGGATGCCTTGAGGGATGGGGAAGGGGGGAAAGTGGAGAAGGGAAGGGAGCCATTACACATCTAGAGTTTCAGGAGGCGTGCTGCCTGGGAAATAACTGCTTCTTGATGTTATGTTAACCCATTCTTCCCTTTGAAGAAGTCATGCTGCTGGGCTGCTAGTAGATCATCTTTCTGTTTAACTGGGATCCAGCATGCTTTAATCAATAGTGTTGGGAAAGGTTTGGAGAGAGATGGAGGGAAAGGGGGGTATTAGGTGAACCATAATCTCTCAACTTAACCTACCACACCGTGAGGATAAAATGGAGTAACTTTCTATTTGGAAAATGAGAGCCAGAGCTACTTTGGAAGGTGAGTAAGATACCAATGTGATAACTTAACCATCCTCTGAGGGTGGGAGAAGCGTGCAGTTGTTAGGCTTATGCTTGCTTGTTCTCATATTTCATTGTTGCAGCTGAATCGAACCTTTCTTTAATTTCAAGAATCCCATCACAATTTACACAACAGCATTCTTCTTGTTTTCGCAAATGCATAGCTCCTCTGGTGTTCTAAGTATGGACTTAGAGCCGATTTACAGACTACATTTCCATCCATCTGATCATTGTTATGAACAGTTCCCAGGCCTATATCCTTCTGAAAATATAATGTGTAAATGCGGTACCCATGTCTTCCTGTTCCATTATAAGCCTCTTGATCAACCCTTGGACTGCATTGCCTGGGAAGGAAACAATCATGTGGATTTTTCCTTCTCTTGGTAGTCATGTATGGGAATCATTTAACATTGCCACTGATCTCTTGATTAGACAATATAATCAGGGTTACGTTTTCTAATAATGTTATTTATTCTTCTCCAGTTGCACAGGAGGAAATGTGCCACAGCTATGGTCAGAACAATGGCACAATTGAAGCATATGCCAGGGAACTTTGTATGAAGAACTCATTGTTAGAAAAGGATCCTCTACATATAAAACATTCAAGTGCATCCACATTTACTTGGACTCTTCTGCTCACTTTTATGTCCTATAGATGTGGATGTAGAAACATACGGAAATGTCTTCATTTCCTATGTGATGCATTTCAAAGTTTTTAGGAGTCTGGTAGGAGAAGCAGGCTTGGATGACCGTGTCTGTAGCTATATATGTGATTTCCTCTACTCATGAGGTGTGGTGTAATGTGAAGGATTCCCAGACAGAAATGATAGCTGAATGTTCAGGGTGAGAGAGTGAGAGAGAGTGATCAAAAACAGCATGAGACTGAGAGTACTAAAACAACTGATGGAGTTTGAAGTTGACAAATGTATGGAGAAGGGTGGAAGAGGAAAATGGGATATGGGCAGCTGTATGAGTACTTTAGTTGACATAACTTAAGAGTATATATAACTCAGGATACAACATTGAGTTTACCTGTCATGAGTCACAAATCCTGTACTTGCAGTTTAGAACCAACCGTCTATAACTGGGCTCTTCCTCCATCAGCCTGGTAGAATTCACCAAACTGTCCAGAGTGAGATGTTCAAGTCCTGAGTGGAACTTGCAGCCAATGGGAAATGCTTTGAAGAAGCATCTAGTTTAAAAATATTGGCTCCATTCCACCATGCCTAGAAAGGAGATGTTAATATCCTTGCCAATGTACTGAATCACTCTGCTGGCCCATATGCTCAGGTATTTTAAGACTTGGATAGCTTTAATTTTAATTAAAATCTGTGACATGCAGCTGCTGGTTCCCTACTATATTTAGGACTGTGTTTCCTAAACTTAATAAAATACTGGCTCTCTCTTTCCTGAAAGGGGATCCACTCATATAATTTTCTTTTCTTTTTTAATTTAAGGATCATTTCCGTGATGATTGCCATTATGGGATTAGGGATCAAGAAGTATTCATTTGTTCCGCTTTTTGCAGCAGACCAACCAACCCTATCTGATGCTCTAGAGCTTGCATGTGGATCAGAACACAAATCACTGGATTCCTAGTGCAGTTTTTGTGTGAAAAGGTGCGCACTGGGGGGGGGGGAGTGCACATTTTATGGATGAATTCACTGAAAAACAAGGGAAGGGTGCACTTTACATTTAAAAGTGCACATCTTGTGAACAAAATACACACAGCTTTAAAAATCCACTCATGAATCAAGAAGACAAGAAAATTTTAAAAAAGAATGGGAAATGTTTATAATGTATATACAAAATCATTGCAAGCAGGTCAAAACATTAGCAGGATTTTAAATACACTTGTAATGTAACAGAACATATAAATAACTTAGGAAGATGTAAAAAAGGAGCTGTATTGATATTCAGTTGAAAATAGAATCAAAAGGACCCATGGAAGGGATGGGGGGGGAAGTCAGGATATTCAGAGTAATCTCGATATTTGGATTTTGAATTGTTTATTTGTTGTATGTTTGGATTTTTGAAAATCAGTAAAATAGATATTACACACACACACACACAGAGAGAGAGAGAGAGAGAGAGAGAGAGAGAGAGAGAGAGGATGGAACAGTCCTGTGATTAACTGAGATGGGAAAAGAATGGAATTAACTGCTCAGACCATTTTATTCTAATTTCCTAGGGACATCTAGTCCAATCTCCAGCCATGCAAAAATCAGAGCTAAAGAACCTCTGAGAGATGACCATCTAACCTCTGTTTAAAAACCTCAAACAAAGGCGAGTCCATCCTCTTCCAGGGGAGTCTGTTCCATTGTCAAGCAGTTATCACTGTAAAAAAAATCCCTCTCCCTAATGTTTAGGTGGAATCTCATTTTTTGCAATTTGAATCCATTGGTTTGGATCTGATCCCCTGGAGCAGCAGAAAACAAGCTTGCTCCCACCTTCTATGGGACAGTCCTTCAGATATTTGAAGATGGCTTTCATATCTTATCCATATGTATGGGGGTGTGTGTTGCACATTCTATAAAACATCTATATTCCCATTCAGTCTAATACAGAGGTATTGCATTTTTTTCACATGAGGACAAAATCCTAGATGGCTATGAAGACAAATGATTGTGTATTCTGGAAAAAGAAGTACATACAGAATAATTGAAGTTGGAAACTCCCAGGGCAGTTTATTAATTTGTAAGGCAAATTCCTCACTATCATTAAAGTTATTAGACTAATTGTAGGATGTCTAGAAATCCACGAAGCTGGATCACCCTCTTTCTTGTATAGACCCTTTTGATCACCCCCCCACACACACCTGAATGGGGAATGGCTACAGTTCAGCCTTTAATGCCCAGTAATTTTATGGTTGTTAAATGAATGTTGCCCAGAGTAATGCAGCACCAAAAATAATATAGGAAAATTGTGATATTGGCAGGATGGGAAAGACAATAAAGTGGTCTCACCTCTAAAAAAAACTTTCTGCCCACAGGTTGGCAGGTATTTCACTCCAACATGCTAGTAAAACTGGGCATTTAATAAAGTACTAATTAAAGTAAATACTGTAAAAGCATTAACCTCCATAAGGTGTTTAAATTGAATTCCTAGGTACTTTGGCTCTTTTCCAGTTTTAAATAAGTTCCGATCTAACTGTATCACATCACCCATTCAAAAGGTCTGATTTTAGTTTATGGAATATTCCCGTTAATAATGATACCTTAGACATCCATTAAGTCTGGGACATTAATTTTATGGAAAACTTCCAATACAACTCCATTAGAATTTTTTTAAAAGTTAAATTAGCAATATAGGCTTTTAACAAATGTCATAAATAGCTATATTTAATGGGAAGATTACCCAAATTAAAACCAGACCAAAATAGAAAATACAGCTCCCTCTGTTTAAGTCATGACCTTCAGAATCCATTTAGAACTTACAGCCTAAATGAAACAATGAGTGATTAAACGTCCTGTTGTTTAATTGTTGGCTGATTTCAGATAATCTGGAGTGGACTTTGAGCAACTGAATTTTACATTTTGTTCTATCTCTCTGGCCAAATAAGAATCCACAAAACTGAACACAGCCTGTCGCCCATGCATTGTTTTGCCCTTTTCTCCCACTCCTTGGTATTTATAGATTCAGAATGCTTCCACTCTTGATATCTTCTGGGTAGGATTCAGTCACATACTGGCAAATTTAGACTGTGCAAATTAAAGTGGATTTGATGGTCTTTGGTTAACAAACCTGTTCCCCCACCCCTATCCCAAAATCTGACTTTTTGCAGTAAGGAAGGTGGTGGTACTCAATGGGGTAACTGTGCCCCTGAAGGACCAGGCGTGCAGCCTGGGAGTCATTTTGGACTCACAGCTGTCCATGGAGTTGTAGGTCAATTCTGTGCCCAGGGCAGCTGTCTTCCAGCTCCACTGGTACGCAGGCTGAGACTCTACCTACCCGCAGACTGTCTCGCCACAGTGGTGCATGCTCTGGTTATCTCCCACATAGACTACTGCAATGCGCTCTACATGAGGCTACCTTTGAAGGCGACTTGGAAACTGCAATTAATCCAGAATGCGGCAGCTAGACTGGTGACTGGGAGCGGCCACCAAGACCATATAACTCTGGTCCTGAGAGACCTACGTTGGCTCCCAGTATGTTTCTGTACACAATTCAAAGTGTTGGGGCTGACCTTTAAAGCCCTAAATGGCCTCGGCCCAGTATACCTGAAGGAATGTTTCCACCCCCATCATTCTGCCCAGACACTGAGGTCCAGCTCTGAGGGCCTTTTGGCAGTTCCCTCCCTGCGAGAAGTGAGATGTGAGGTAGAGGGCCTTCTCGGTAGTGGAACCCGCCCTGTGGAACACCCTTCCATCACATGTCAAGGAAATAAAGACATCTGAAGGCAGCCCTGTTTAGGGAAGTTTTTAATGTTTAATGCTGTATTGTGTTTTTAATATTATGTTGGGAGCCACCCAGAGTGGCTGGGGAAGCCCAGCCAGATGGGCGGGGTATAAATAATAATAAATTGTTGTTCTTGTTGTTGTTGTTAAATGCATTGAAAGTATGGGGACAATTGCTTGAGGCAGCATGACAAAGGCTCTTTGCAAATAAATCAAAATGAATGCCCAGTAAGCTACCAGTGTTGTATAACTTCCCTGTAAATTTTGTCCAAACAAATAAGGATGAATAAACAGGTCCACTGGAAACAATCTCGGCTCGGCAGTCATGGTGGATGGTGCACAAATAGATACATAGTTAATTCATTTATGCGTGGGTATAAAATTAGCAGTGTACCTGGATAAGTATTTATTTACATTTTCATGTTGTCCTAACTCCAAGGTGCTCAGGGTATATGTGTCTGCTCCTCTCTCCCATTTTATCCCCACAACTATATGAGGTACGTTGTGTTGGAAGATTGTGACTGGCCAAAGGTTATCAGCTGGCTATGTAGATCTAAATGTGAGGCTTCTTCACCCTAGTTAGGGTATCTTGTTAAATCCTGTTCACCCTAATTTGATGTATGTCATTGGGTGATCCTTAACCTTGATAAATTCTGCTAAAAAATCAACCAGCAGATAGGTTGGTTAATTCAGGATACACACCTGTTGTTTAAAAAGCTGTGGCCTGTTTAAGTCCCAAGCAGTTGTCTTGTGTTTATTGCAACTTCACCATGCCTCAGTCCTCTGCCCGTGGCTTCACTGCACCTGGGCCCACAATGTACAACGTTTGCATTCCTCAAGAACCCGTGGCCTGAAGAGAATGGACCTTTCCTTCCTTTACTGATGTAAGATGAGCTTAGGAAGAACATTGCTCCTGGCTGCTTTGAAGAATGAGGCATAGACGGCAGCTCATGGTAGCTTTAGGCAAGCTCCTGTTTTCTACATTTCAGCACATATACATCTCCATCTGTAAATATTTGGATAGTAATACTTATAGTTAGATAATAATGATTACTGAAATAATAATAAGTACTTTACATACATTAACAACAGCAATGCTGTGGTGGTTACCATGTTAAAAAGCCAATGTTTGACATTGTGTAATTGAATTGTGTAGCACTGAGAGAGATTAGTTACAATTATACAGTTGTACCTTGATTCACGAATGCCTTGCAAGTCGAATGTTTTGGCTCCCGAATGCCGCAAACCCGGAAGTGAGTGTTTCAGTTTGCAAACATTCTTTGGAACACGAACATCCGATGCAGCTTCTGCAGCTTCCAATTGGCTTGAGGAGCTGCCTGCAGCCAATTGGATGCCACGCCTTGGTTTCCAAACATTTTGGAAGTCGAACGGAGTTCCGGAACGGATTCCGTTCGACTTCCGAGGTACCACTGTATATCACTTTGCACATCTTGAGGCACCCTAAAGTGATTTATATGAACAAAATAGAAAATATTAAATATGTCAGGGAAATATGTCTGAGGAAAAGATGGGTTATAGAGAAGAGAAGAGAAGAGAAGAGAAGAGAAGAGGAAGAGAGAAGAGAAGAGAAGAGAAGAGAAGAGAAGAGAAGAGAAGAGAAGAGAAGAGAAGTATTCATCCAAAGAAAAAGTCATCTAAAGCAGCACAATGTATCTATTCCCTCCACACAGGATGAATTCCAGTAGCCAACAAAAGTGCTGTCCAAATGTCCAGGGGAATAAATAACATTTTTGCCTGGTGCTGGAAAGATGACAAATACAGTGCTGGGTGGGTTTCCCTGGAGAGATCATTCCACCATTTGGGGGTTACCACAGAAAAGACCTATTCTCTCACTGCAGTTTACCAGAGGGGCACACAGAGAAGATCTTTAGGTGTTGTTCTCAGGGTCTTGGGTAGGTTCATATGGCGAAAAGCAGGAAAATGATTTTTCTCCTTGTTCACTCATTTTTCACTGTTGGTGTTCGGGCAGTTTGTCTACAGCAGGAATGGGGGATCTTTGGCCTTCCAGTTGCTTCTGGGCTACAACTCCCATCATTCTAGATCATTGGCCATTCTTGCTGGGGCTGACGGAAGTTGGAGTCCAAAAAAATCCCCTACCCTGGCCTATAGAATAGAAACCTAGCTACTTGCTAGTTTTTGTAAAACAGTAGACACTCTTGCTGTTTCTTTCTTTGTCATGAAGAGTGGAAACAAAAACTGGCACCTGGGAGTTGACTTTTGATCACATACCGTAATTCTCTTGTTCTTTTCACCCTAACCCTAACCCATAGCTTAAGCTGAAATCCTAACTCCACTTACCTCAAAGTAAGTCCTACTGAATTCAGTAGGACTTACTTCTGAGGAAACATGGTTAGAATTTCATTCTTAAACATAGTCAACATGCAATTTTGAGAAAGAAATAGTGATAGAAGAGTGACCAGCTTGAGAGTGCTGAATATTTTTTTAAAATATAAAAGTGTTCAGAAACTTTACCCAAATAATAGATTGCCCAAACTGCCAGAAATAATGGATTTCTCCATGGATTTAATGGATTTCTCCATTTCAGACATTTGTCTGTTTAATTTTTTCTACCAGTGAATTGCACTAAACTAATATACCTCTCTGACTTAGCAATAATAGAACCTGTCACTGAAAATACCCTAATGGGGTTTATAAAATGTATCTCTTCTACATTTTGCAAATGGTTTTACCTCACAAGTGGTCATTTGATATACTTTTGGTACATACCTTCTCTCCAGCATGAGCTTAGTAGGTGCTGGTTCAGGTCCAAGGCTAGCATTAGCAGCCTGGTATGTCTATGGTATGTTTTCTAGTTGGGAAGAAAGGAGTTATTCTTTCGTGTGTGGAGTGTGCATTGCAGAAACACAGAGAATACTGTGAATGCCCATTTATATGCCTGATCATCTATTTAATGGTGACTGTATGCTGGGGATCACATCTGCTGAAAAGCATTCCAGATGAGATGTGATAGCCTTTAATTTGACTCCTACTGAAAGTGTAACACAAATGCATCAGTGCGCCAGCTGTTTGTTTGAGTGAAGAAATGGGCCTTTCTGGAAGTGCCCATAGATTAGTGATGGGGTACATGATTTTCATATGAAAAGTTTTTAATCTAGTTCAGGGATGAGGAATCTAAGTCCCCCGATATTTTGTTAGTCTCCAGTGCCCATCACCCTTGGCTACTGGCCATGCTGTAGGAGCTGATAGGCGTTGGGAGTCCAACATCTTGAAGTCCACAGTTTCTGCATCCCTGGTTTTGCCCCTTGCAAGTGAAGTTTTGGAGGGAAAATGCTAATTTAAGATCCTGGATGAGCTGTGGTAGGATTGACAAAGTAATCCATAGGAGCAGAATTCTTGCCATGCTAGCTATTATCTAAGCAGAAGATCTACTGTAGCAAAGGCAATGAGCAGTGAACTGGAAATTATGTGGTTCAAATGTTTCCTTTATTCACCCAGAGGGTATGAGGCAAGCAACTAGCTCTCACTTGGAGTGTCCCCTCCATCAGAACTAGATGGGAATTATAAATTGGGGTTATTAGGATTACTGGTTTAATGTGTCGTGCTTTGAACACTTTAGTATATTTGATATATTAAGAGAGGCGGGGAAGCAGCAGGGATGTAGAGAGGGGCTCTGGAAATGTTAATGGTTCCCTCACATGGTTGGAAGAGTGGGGGAAAGCATTGTTTGCAGTCGGAATGCTTGAGGAGGAATTCAGTTTCTCTGAAGTCCATTGTGAACTGACCTGATCCAAACCATCTGCAGACTAATGTGTGGGTTGCAATGTGATTATCCTTCAGGAGAAGGGATAGAGCTCAGTGGCAGAGCACATGTTTTTCATGCAGAAAGTTCGCTTGGAAGCATCTCCAGATAAGGCTGAGAAACACTCCTGTCTGAGACCCTACAGAGCTGCTGCCAGTCGGTGTAGATGATACTAATCTAAATGCACCAATGGTCCGAGTCATAGAGCAGCCCTCTCTGTTCCTATTTACATTTCTTCCCCTTTTGCCTTACCTTTCCCAGCTCGTGGGCTAAAGTGTGTTAAACTGAATATTTTATCATGAAATCTGCCTAGAACTGTGCACATTGGAATAAAAGATGTATAATAATAATAATAATAATAATAATAATAATAATAATAATAATTATTTATTTATACCCCGCCCATCTGGCTGGGCTTCCCCAGCCACTCTGGGCGGCTTCCAACAAATATTAAAATACAGTAATGCATCAAACATTTAAAGCTTCCCTAAACATGGCTGCCTTCAGGTGTCTTCAGATATATATACAGTGGTACCTCGGGTTAAGTACTTAATTCGTTCCGGAGGTCCGTACTTAACCTGAAACTGTTCTTAACCTGAAGCACCACTTTAGCTAATGGGGCCTCCTGCTGCCGCCACACCACCAGAGCACGATTTCTGTTCTCATCCTGAAGCAAAGTTCTTAACCTGAAGCACTATTCTGGGTTAGCGGAGTCTGTAACCTGAAGCGTATGTAACCTGAAGCGTATGTAACCTGAGGTACCACTGTATTTAAATAGCACATTCAAGGAGCAATCCCACAGCAAGATCCACGGGGATGACTGTGGGGTTAGTATCCAACAGATCTCCAACTGAGATGGGAAGTTCCTGGCACAGTCAAGTTACACCGGCTTAACTCCCTCGCCCTCAGCTCAGCCAGGGATGTGCCAGAATATGACTCCCAGCCTGACTGAACCAGGACCCTACCAGCTGAGCTGGGCCTGAAGGATCTGAAGTTGGTGTAAGCCTTAAAAAGTGGGTGTGATGGGGGTGGAACTAGAGAGGGGAGGCTTATGTTGGATTCAAAGCCCATTCAGCTCTGTCCTGTGGCCTGGAATCCTGGTGTAAGTTAAACCACCCAAAATGGTGGTGCAACTTGAACCATGTTTTAAAGGCTTGTTTTCCCTCTGCCAGACTTTGACAAGGTCAGCCAGCAATAGCCCCGCTGCTGAATAGTGTGTGGATCTGGTGTAACTTTACATCTGCTTAACTTGCAGCAGCTTCCTTTATGCCAGCTTCTGGTGCATAGGATTTCTCCTTAGTAACAGAAGGAACACATGTAAAACTGACACGAACCATCTCTAGGTTGTAGGAGGAATCTACCTGTGCAAAAAGGATCATACTAGAAATATATTCTAGGAGATTTGTTGCCCCCCTAGTGTGAGGCAAAAATATAACCTGACAAATAAAAGGTATTGTTCCAGTTTTGATTGTTGAGCTGGTCTCTGTTGGGTGTGAGGCAGAAGCCTGAGATGGTGCGGTGGTGGGACAGCTTAGTTTAATTTCTCAAATATGTATGTGATTTATTTTTTAAAAAATAAAGTTTGAAAATACAATGTATTAGCTTCCTGGGCTTTTTTATGAAGTTGTTATCTTCTCTGAGCCTCTGTGAATAGGGAGGTTATACATCTCAAAATCTAATCTGATCTAATAATATGCAGGCAACTCATTCCCAGAAGGGTTAGGCAGAACAATAAAGAACTTTATCTTTCTGCCTCCAGCCAGACTGTCATCTGCATGCAGGGTTTATATATGTTCACAGAAATGGACGGCTAATTTGCTAAATAAGGCTTCAAGTGGAATAAAGCACAATGCCAATGCCTTTTAGGCTGTTTTCCTAAAGATCCTGCATTGAGCTCTTGTTCTCTCTTTTTATGAATATAAAAGATGACAGCCCAAAGAGGGAAGACTGATAATTTCATTTTGTCATACACAAAGTAAGGACTTTCTCCACTTCCCTGCTTATTCTCTCTAGCCGAGTGCTGCATTAAATCTCTGACACCATCCGCCAGATTGGTTCACTGACTGGCTTCCCAGGGAGTTTGCTGAAAGAGTTTTGCAGAGGCAAGACAGAGGTTCACAGGCAGAACAAATAACAGGAGACTTGCAAAAAAAAAAATGTAATGAGGATAGTTTTTCACTGTTCAACATGCAGGAAGAATTTGTATTCTACCATGTCCAACAAACTTGGAGAGATTGAAAACATTCTCTCCTTCAGGGATCTTTTGTTTTACAACCTTGAAGGTGAGCTTGGGAGCCAGTGTGGTGTATTTCTTAGTGTCAGACTAGGACCTGGGAGATGAGGGTGCAAATTCACACCTGGCTATGAAGCTCACTGGGTGACCTTGGGCCTGTCACTGCCTCTCACCTTAACTTACCTCACATGACTGCTCTGGGGATTAAAGGAGAGGGGGGAAGCTATGTATGGCTCCTTGAGCTCCTCGAAGAAAAAGGTGGGGTATCTACGCAATAAACAATAAACAAACAAACTGCTAAATATATCTTTCTAGGGCAGACATGGCCAAACTTGGCCCTCCAGATGTTTTGGGGCTACAACTCCCATCATTCCTAGCTAACAGGACCAGTGGTAAGGGATTATGGGAATTGTAGTCCCAAAACTTCTGGAGGGCCAGCATGTGGGCTGCTGGCCACCATTGCATCTTGTGGGTCTAAATTCCATAGTTTAACTGTGCTGTGTGAAGAAGTACTGTTCTCAATTTATATAAACAGGAATTATGAAAACACATGCATCAAAACATCACCCCCAGCACTCTATTCTCATATGAAATGATCCTGTACAAGGCTGCCCCAGTGAAATTTTCTATGGCTCAAAGCACCGTGAGGTATGGAATATTTTTTAATTTTGGATATGTTGGTAGGACCCTCCCCCCCCTTCCCTTTTCGCTCCTCACTTCCTGGCACCTGCAGAGCATCAGTCCAATTCAGAATGGCTCACATGTGTCAGTTGTCAAGTTTCCTTGCTTGTGCGCCTGTGTGTGGCGTCCTTTGTATGTCCCTTGAGTCACTATTATGGGAAATATCCCACACTGCACATTTCAGCTCTTCCACATTAGTAGGCAAGCATAAAGCAAAGTCACAGGATTAAGATTATGCCAGGACCTACCAGTGTCTAACATTTATATAATCAGCTTGCTTAAATGGGGATAAAAGTAGTAATTACCTAGCAACTTTAGTAAGTACAAGAAACAGATTTGAAAGCCAAGGAAGGTTCATGGAGATAACAGATTGTAAGGCAATAGAGGTATCCCAACAGGCTTGTGAATGCAGCCAATGGTTAATCTTGTTACAATGACAGATTTTATCTCAATTGTTTGTTCAAAGGATTTTCTGAGGCAAGCAGGCAGATGGGAATTGGGGCACTTCCAAAGAGCAGCCGCTGCCTCCATTTTCATTTGCATAAGTCTCTGTGGCTACAAAAACAGGCACAGGCTTAACTCTTTCAAATGAATGTCCCATATATATATATGGAAGTCCAGCACTACTATTCTTTTAACAGTTATATAGTGTCCTACAGTACATCTGAGACTCTCTGAGCACTGTTGTAATGCATTTATTGTTTTAGTCTTGTCCTCTTGGGATTCTGGAGGACAAAGGTACAGTAAATTGGGTTATTATTATCATCATCCCTGTAGGTAATAGTAAGGAAACACAGAGCAGGAACTGTGGTTTCCATGAGCTGTTGAACTAGGAGAAACAGCCCTGGCAAACGCTCTGTAGGAAACAGAACTCAAGAGAAGCACAACCATTTCTGAGTTGCAGAAGCATTACGCAGAATATGAATGTTCATTTCAGTGTCATCCTACTTGTGTTTACTTGACATTTGGTTGAAGCTTCATTTCAGATGGAATTGCTTCATAATAAATATACTTAAGATTGCAAACTTGGCTGCATACACCAAATTATATGTGTAGTATTTTGCAAAGCTCACAGCAACAAATGTTATGATTCTGACTTCACTGAAGTCAAAGTCTAGCTGTGTGTGTGTGCGATAAACCAACTATTTAGCATTCATCTCCGATCATAGGCTGACATGATTTTGCAACTTTGAGAATGCACACCAACAGCTTCAACAGGTCCTTGTGGTGCATGCCCCTCCATTGCAGCTGCCTCACTTCTAGTACTCTAGAATCACATTCCTTGAATCAACGTTTTTCTCCTTCTTGGCCCATCAAGTCTCTAAGTTCCCTTAGACCTCTGGCTGATAAAATATGAATACGTTATAGGAATAGATCAATAGGCAATTTCCTGCAAAACACACATTATCCTAATTCCCCATCCTCTTTCTGTGGATAATAGAAGAGTGTAAAAGTAATGGCATGCTTCCCAAACGAATTATAGCCGGGTGGTAAGGAAAAACCTCAATTTTCCCTTTCTCCTAACATAAAAATTAGAGGCTACTTTGCTGGAGATGGGAATAAGCTTCCTGTCTTGGCCAAGATTCTGCTCCAGAGAACCTGTTTCTAATGACTGAGGCTACATGTGGCTATGCTACTGCAGAATGAGTAATGGTCACCTTGCTTGCCTGTACAGTTGCTGTACTACTAGTAACTACTCATTACTTTATAAAGCACTCTGAGATATATGGAGTACGAAAAGTGCTGCACAGTGCCAAGTTCAATAGCCGAATGGATAGGCTCTTTAAATATCAGTAAAAGGAATGGGGAGTTAGCTCTGTCATTCTGCCCTTGATTCAAGCCGCTCTGGAGGCCGCAATGGAGATGAATACATTCCATTCAAAATACTTAAGGAATGGTTATTTTAAATGCATGTCCATTTTCTCTCCCAAGTCTCTTACGTTTGAGTAATTAAAGGAATAGCTCTCTAAAAATTAAGGTATATGAATAGAATTTTAAGTAAGGAAACTATTCTCATTATTCTTCACCTCTTGAGAGAAAAATAGAGTCTGCATTTTATCTTAAATTCATGAAACACACAAAGCCAAATTTCACTATATCTGACTTTTTTCTGGTGAACAAAGAAGGAATGCTGACAGGCAAATTCTGTACAGGTCTACTCTGAAGTGAGCCACATGTGCTCAATGGAAACTGCTCCCAGGTAATAGTCTTATAATTATAATGAATGATCAATAAAGTCAGCAAAATCAAGTAGTTTAAAGCTGCAAATGCCATTTTTGTTAGCCAATCAAACAGGAAAGATAAATCTGTGGGTTCTTTTACTTTCTAATCCAAAAATGCTGCCTTTATGAATAAAAATATTTCTTTCAGCTATGAATACCCAAGGAAGCTCACAAAACATATAGGTAAAATAAAATCATATGATTGCATCAACATTTTAAAGCACTATTTAAAAACAAACTAGTGGCCACACTGAACAGCAGAAGCAAGAAAAACTGGTCTTTAATGTCAATTCCTATAGAGATGGTTCTCTTCATTACCATTATAGGCAATTCTATTGTGTGTTTTAAAGTTCATTCACACCTAGACCGCAAAGTACAGTAATAACTTCAGTGACTGCTTATAATATCCTTTCTTCTGTTTGGTATCACTTTTGAAGTAATGGAGCAGGCTGCGCTGTGGTCTAAACCACTCGGCCTCTTGGGCTTGCTGATTGGAAGGTCGGCGGTTTGAATCCCCGTGATGGGGTGAGCTCCCGTTGCTCTGTCCCAGCTCCTGCCAACCTAGAAGTTCGAAAGCATACCAGCATGAGTAGATAAATAGGAACTGCTGAGGGGGAAGGTAAACGACGTTTCTGTGTGCTCTGGCACTCATCATGGTTTCCCGTTGTTCCAGAAGAGGTTTAGGCATGCTGGCGACATGATTCGGAAAGCTGTCTATGGACAAACTCCGGCTCCCTTGGCCTGAAGTGAGACGAGCGCCGCACCCCATAGTGAAGTTTGAATGAACTTAACCATCCAGGGCTCCTTTACCTTTTACCTTTACCACTTTTGAAGTTGTTGGTTTGTGATCCAGGATGGGAATGAACAGAATTAAAATATGAGAAGGGATGCAATGTCACACTTTTCCAAACATTCCATGAGCACAAGAATATCAGCTTGCTAGATGGAATGACCCCCTGCCCACTCTCTGCCCACTGTTCGGGGGAGGGGGGTTCCTCCTGACTGTGCCCCCCCAAGCCAAGGAAAGGAAAGGAAAGTGGGGAAACGATGTGCTATGCTAGTAGAAGTCCTTGTGTGGGCTTCTGCTAGCAAGACTAGTTAGCAAAATTCAGTCTCTTGCTTTGTTTTTATATATATATAAAAAATATTTGAAAACAGCATCTCCCCCTACCTCTGGATACCATATTGTCTTACACTGCACATAAACAAAAGATTTTATAATCTGAACCAGAGAGAGAGGGGGGGGCACTGCACATTCTTTGTTATTTGATGAAAATCTTTTAATAAAAATTATTTACAAAGAAAAACAGCATGCCAATTTAAACAATGTTAGGTTATGCAGCACTTCTTCTAAATATATGTACAGTTGTACCTTGGAAGTTGAACGGAATCCGTTCCGGAAGTCCGTTCAACTTCTAAAACTTTCAGGAACCAAAGCGCAGCTTCGGATTGGCTCCTGCAGCCAACCAGAAGCCGTGGAAGCCCCATCAGACATTTGGGTTCCAAAGAACGTTGGGAGCTCTCACTTCCGGGTTTGCGGTATTCAGGAGCCAAAACATCCGAGTGCCAAGGCATTCGGGAGCCAAGGTACAACTGTATAACCAGTCATGACTAAACATATTGGGGAAACCCCAGTAGGCTTAGAAGATTCATCCAGACTCCACTATTTGTGTAGTTAAAGTTGGTAAATGATACTTTTTTGCTCTTGTCATCATTAGGACCAGTCCCTCGTCTCTGTGCTTTTTTTGTGGTGCACTGGATCTGTGCTTTTTTACTTTGCAGTCCACCAATGCAAATTTTAATCTGATGGTAGCTTTTTGGGTATCGCATTTAAAGCCATCCAAATTCAAGACTATACACCTTAATTCTTCTGTATCTGACTTTCACCCAGGCCCCATGGAAAACCAAATAATCTGTGTCTGAGTTTTCCCTCTTTTTATGGAAAGCTTGTCTTAGGAAAGAGAAATGACAGGAGAGGGTGATGCCCATGACTCTTTTCCGAAATGTCAGATGTGCCCATTACTACTGTAACCTGTAGTCAAATTAGATTGTATATTTCCATTATTCTTTCCCTGTTGCTTGTTTTAGTGCATTTGAGTAGAAAGTTCAAAATGCATAATTATGATGGGAGATGGGGAGGGGGAATATGTACTAAAGTGCTGAACAGCAATAACAAAGTGGAAATGTGCCAATTTAGCAAATATCATAAAAGCTACAAAGACATTTAGCTTAAAATTCAATTTGCTAATTTTCAAGTGATCAATTTATTGCAAAAATAATGTTAGCATACGGCTGTACCTGGTATTTAAAAAATAAAGGGACACTTACAGACATGTGAGCCTCTTCAACACCACATCTACAATGCATTTGCTTTCTTCTGTGTTTCAGAAGTTCAAATGAAAACATGTTTAATATGAAATGCATTTATTCTGTGACCCTCTAGACACCTGGTATAATTTGCTGAGTTATAAGGCTATCTTCAGATGATCTGCATAAACTTAGTGCAGTGTGGGATTATTCGACTTCCATTCTGAATGTTTAATAAGGAAATGAACGGCTTTCTTCTCTATGATACAGCAATGAATGTATCAGCAGGGAACCACTGTAAATGTCTTTAAAACCTATGGTCCTAAATAGCTGAAATGGAATTATGCAGATGCTAGAAGGGTAGGAGGTGCAAATTTGTCTCAGTGCACAAAATTAATATTGGGTCTTTTAGGGAACAGCAGTCATTTTGTTGCCTAAAGCCAAAACTAATTTTTAAAAAACAAATTGACTTCCCTGATGTCATTTCTACAGCGCTTTTGAACGCTGTGAACTGTATACCTTATAAGCACAGAGATCACAGAAATACGCACACACCTAGTAATAATTCAAAACTCATATATTATTTCTGTAAGGCGCAGGCATTTTGCAGTCAATGATCCCAAGCTTTTGCTCAAATGCCCTGGATACGTATATTTACAAATTATTGCTTCTGTGTTACATGGTGTAACAATCCCTGTGAAAAATGAATTAAGACTCATGGGATAACGAAAACCTTTTCCTTTCTTTTTTTCCCTTATGTTTCAGGAGGGTTCTAGCAGGGTTGCGTGTTTTTCATCCAGTTTTGTTACCTGAGGTGAAGGATAAGATGGCACTACCTGCTTCAAAAAGTCTGAGAAATACTGCTGAAAGTGCCCCAAATTTAGGCCCATTGCAGGCCTACTAATTTAGAGCAAATGAAGCATTTACAATGTGACTTTTAGACAAGATGGTTGACCTACTTGTGCCTTGACCTTAGCACAGCTGGAAAAGTGAAGAAAGAGCAAGACCAGATGCTGCCCCTAAGGTTTTCTCAGTAAAGAAATAGAAACACCAGGAAATACAGCTCCTAAGTGATCATTAGAACATGCTGTCTGCAAAGAAAGATGCGAGCACATCTTAAACAGAGGTAAAATTGCTTCCCCCTCCCTTGCTCTTGCAACAGCCTTGAAACAGAGGCAGCCTTTTTTTTCTTGTGCATATCCCTTGCCCAGAAAACTGGTTCTGTAGCCTTACTATCGCCATCTTTTTTTATTTCTCTGTATAGCTATAAAAAAATCCTAGAAATACAGATACAGAGCCCTGCTGTAAAGGAATGCTGCTGGTTCTGCATAATTTACTGTTAGAAGTATTTGACATATGGAATGTTTGTGTGTCAGTTGAACCCCCACCCCCCAAAAAAAGATAAGGGAGCAAGATATTTGGGGGAACTGACCTGCCCGAGTGCCTAAACACTTATAATAAGTGCCATGGAGTGGAGGGGTCCGATTTTCACTTGATAGAAAGGCAGGATACAAATTAATTACACCCAATCCAAACCCTGTTCAGCAATGGAGCTGCTGCTACTGCTCTACCTAAGCCTGATGGAGGAAAAACAACCTTTTAAAATAGCAGTCCACATTAATGATTCGCCCCCCCCCCCCACTAAAATGAAACTTAACAAAAGATATGCAATTTCTTTTTATTTTGAAACTGTCCTGTGACTTGTATTTCTCTCCCGAGGCTTGTGGAAATAAAACCTTTCTTATGTACTTAAAATTATACTGAAGATAGAATAAAGTTAATGCCAAGTTAAATAGCAGTCCATGCCGCAGTTCTAGGACACGTGACGGAGCTAACAGCCTTAGGATCCAGCCTAAGCCCCCCCCCCATCTGATCATACCCCACTACACCACCACTTTGTGGGGACCTATATCGGCTTTGACTTAGCCAGCTGAACCCCAGCTGGACTTGGATGGGCAAGTTGGATATGCCAGCACATCTTTGACTAAGGTTGGGGACTTAATGACAGCTGAGCCTGTCTGAGCTAGAGATCTGCTACATCCTACGTTGTTCATCCCGGTGGATCTTGCCACAGGACTCTCCCATTAGTCAGCCATGCTTTAGTTCATTTGGAAGCTAACTTGTCCCATCCAGAGCCAGGGCTTTTTTGGCTGTGGCTCTGAACTGGTGGAATAATAATAATAATAATAATAATAATAATAATAATAATAATTATTTATTATTTATACCCCGCCCATCTGGCTGGGTTTCCCCAGCCACTCTGGGCGGCTTCCAACTGAATATTAAAAACAATACAGCATTAGACATTAAAAACTTCCCTAAAGAGGGCTGCCTTCAGTTGTCTTTTAAAAGTAAAATAGTTGTTCTGTCCCAAGAGACTAGGGCCCTGCAGGACTTGACATCTTTCCGCAGGGCCTGCAAGACAGAGCTGTTCCACCAGGCCTTTGGCCAAGGCACAGCCTGACCCCCCTCCTTTGGTAGTTCTTCACAGAACTCTAGCCAAATGGTTGCCATCAATTTGATTTGAACTGATTTTATAATGAATTGATTTTAGAATGCTGTATTATTTTACTGTTGTTAGCCGCTCTGAGCCCGGCTTCAGCTGGGGAGGGTGGGATATAAATAAATTATTATTATTATTATTATTATTATTATTATTATTATTATTATTATTTTCAAGGGAACTAAAGAGTGACTAGCTTTCCAGACACAACCCAATGAATTCACTTTCAGAAAACTCGCGGAATCCTGGAAAGACTTTTATAAATTAAATCTCAGTCTCATCCTTGTAATGAGGTTAGAATGTGGATATGTTTTTACAATGAAGATCGTTGTGCAAAATATCTCATTCAATGTGTGTGTCATCCCCTCCCCCCCCAAAAAAAGAAGGAAGGTATTTGTTTGAAGTCCAACTAATGTTTCATCAAAAAGTGCTCAAAGTTGAAGATGACGGAAGTTGGCCGTTAGCTGTTCAGATGTATGCCACCAGATTTTCCTCCCTGAACTTTGGGGCATGATATCCCATGGCTATAATATAGACTTGGATTTCAATCCCAACTACAGATGTATCCCACTGTGCTTAATGGTACCAAATGTTTTCATTTTCATAGATGTCAAGTCACTCATTGCACCAACCCAACCCACTGCAACCTTGGAATGTTATATGTTCTATAGCCTGTCCTTTTCTGTTTAGTTTTCTGACCCACATTTTTAATTGCCAATGTGCTTTTTGATATCCTAATTGCTGAACATGCTGTGAAGTGATTAAAATTTTTATGCCAAATTAGTAAGTATCTTTGTTGACGGCTGATCACATAACAAAGTGAATGTCTTTCCTTCCACCAATGGGAGTAAAGAACAAACTCTGGCGCATTTAAAATGTTCATTATATGGCTATCAGAGCATTCCCTCTGTCCTAAATTCTTCAAACAAATTGTTGGAAACAAAGCAGTTTAACAAAGCAGTTTCCCATTTACTCAACTTCAGATAACTTTTTTTTTATTTAAAAAAAACCAGGCAATTTGCTTTAAGAAAAAAGATTTAATACGGGCTTATGATAGCAATAATCTCCTTGAAATTGGCTGTATTGCTGTCATTTGTTATAGTCTCAACTTCCCTTGTCTTTGGCTTCTTATATTAAGTGAAAATGCAACTATTAGCAGCTAATGTGCCAATTTCTTGGTGATCACTGCCTAACTCTTAGGCTTCACTCAAGTGATAATATTGTGCCTGTACCACTTTAGACTTGAAGGTGGGATTTCACGTGATTGAATGCTTTTCCAGAGGGGAGGAAATCTCTAAATATGGCATGTGTGCTTTAATGTGAAGGTGATTTATTTGATTAAACAACTTCCCACCTGCAATCTGAAATAGTATAGCAAAAATAGTCAGATTTCACACCTCAATAGTTTAACCTAATAGGTTTAAGACCTCGGTTAATTTAAGATTATTTCTTCTTAAGAAATATCCATCCTTGAATAGAAAATGGAATAAGATGCCCTTCATTCAACTTCAGTTAAATTAAAATGCACATACACATACCTTTATTGTTGTGAGTTGAAACTGGTAATGAGAACATCAGAAGAGTCATGGTGGATGGGACCACGATTCATCTAGTCCAACACCCCTGTTTCCTACAGTGACAAACTAAATGCCTCCACCAGCATCGTCCAAGAAAACAAGACATCCAAGCAATTTTATTGCACCCTGACAACTGATATGTAGTGGGATTCTGTAACAGGCCACATAATCATGGTAAATAGCCACTGATAAACCTATCACCATGAATTTGTCAAATCTCCTTTCAAAGCTATCTAAATGAATGCCCATAACCACATATTGCAATAGTAATTTCTATAGGATCCATCTTTAAAGCAGCTATGTAACAAGCAAGGATGAGCACTTCCCTGGAATAGAGGGTAGGTTATAATTATGCCACTGTTATACCATCCACTGACGGAAGATACAAAAGAACAGCCAGAGTCAATGTAAGGAGCATCAGATCACTCATTGGTTTGCCCTTATTAGCCTTGCTGAGTCATATCAGTTATTGGTAATAGTAGTACTAGTAATTTTATTATTTATACCCTGCCCATCTGGATGGGTATCCCCATCTTGGCAGCTTCCAGCATATATAAAAGCAAAGTAAAACACCAAACATTAAAAACTGGTAAAGGACCAGTTAGCTATGTTAGCTGTGGGTAAGAGACACTCAGTACTAGCCTATATGTGTCTACTCAGAAGTAGATCCCATTGAGTTCAGCTGGCCTTACTTCCACGTAAGTGGGCAGAGGATTAAAATCTCAGATAATTCTAGGTTATATGGAAGCAGGTGGTGAAAAGGTAGCACCACTTAAGCTAGACATTGTACTATCATATATAAGCAGGAAAGTCTAATTGAACAAGGCAACAGATTCATTTTATTTGCTGGAGAAATGGCTACCCTAGTGTTAAGAATGCTTTTACAACAAAGTAAACGCAACTGCTCTTAACCTGAGGTACCACTTTAGCTAATGAGGCCCCCTGCTGCCACCATGCCTCCGCTGCACAATTTCTGTTCTTATCCTGAGGTAAAGTTCTTACCCCGAGGTGCTACTTCCAGGTTAACAGAGTCTGTAACCTGAAGTGTTTGTAACCTGAGGTACTACTGTAAATACAAGAGCAACAATTCCTAAATACTGCATTTCGCAACTTACAGTAACCAAACAGTAGTCACTGCACATCTCGTTGCTTCAAGGCTTTCCCGGAAGTGCTGATGGGAAACTGCAAAGAAAGCCCCATGCTGCTGTGGTCAGTTAAAAAGGCAAGAGAAGAACCATCCCATAGACTTAAGTAAGGTAAGTGGCAACTCTGAAAAATTGAGAAATTCCCCATCTCTCCATGAAAGCAGCAGAAAATAGACACTGCATTCAAGGAGGAAAAATATGTTTGAGGAACAGCAGGCAGCAAAGAATTTGCCCCATTCTTACTTTCTGCAACTTGTCCACAGCTGGAGGAGGCAGTGGGAGATGAAGCTGTATGCAGCCTATGAACTTAGGTATTGTTTGCAGCTGCAAGAGTCTTACCACAGCAGGATCGTGCTCTGTACCTGAAATTACACATTCTACACTTGGCGGTGCAGGATTGACAGCTTTCATAAAGCTCCTTGTGGTCAACATGGCTAGCAACATTTCTGCCTGATTTAACAGGCCACACAGTCTTGACACCAGCCGTGTGGTCACATGAATTGCTCTGCTCCATCATCTTTGCATAATAGATCCTTTGTGGAAAGTGCCAAACTAACTTTTTCGAAAAGACGGTGTTTTCAGACCAAACTGAAGGTTTAAGGTCAGAGGAAGGACAATGCTGGGAGTCTGAGTTTTGTGAGTGATGGCTCTCTTTCCCACTTGCAGTTAAATATAGTGCACTGTGGTTTCTTGCTGTCAGTCTGCTGTTTAGCAAGACAAGTGGAAAACAAACATATGTAAGTTAGTTGTTCGAGAAACAGACACCCACCCACCTGCACACACACTATTAGTTTGTGTTCATAGTGAGGAAGGAAAAATAAAAGTGCTGCCTCCTTAAATAGCATTTTCCCTCCATTTTTCATTTAAAACCACCAAGCATTCAGACAGTGGAACTACACAAACGTGTTGACTCCCAGGGACAAGCTCATACTTATTTCGTTCCTCCCTGGTGGTTTTAGCAGCATGGTGTGGCATCTATGCCAAGGATTGGCTTAGCACAGGCATAGGCAAACTCGGCCCTCCAGATGTTTTGGGACTACAGCTCCCATCATCCCTGACCACTGTTCCTGTTGGCTAGGGATGATGGGAGTTGTAGTCACAAAACATCTGGAGGGTTGAGTTTGCCTATGCCTCACTTAGCATGTCTTCTAAAACCAAATTGTGGTTAAACTTTTGCCTCCTTAATCCTGATCTGTATCCATGGTTAGTCATATATTTGTTTCTTCTTCCTCTTCTTCTTCTTCTTCTTCTTCTTCTTCTTCTTCTTCTTCCTCGTGTACCCTCCCCCCATACTTGCAGGTCTCAGGTCGGTTACAACATTAAATCACAATATAAAAACACAAAATACACAATAAGAATAAAACCAAAAACAACCTAATAATCCTCCCTCCTCGACACATTTTGAAAGGACATTGGATGTCAATCAGCCCAAGGCCTGGTTAAAGAGGAACATTTTTGCCTGGTGCCAAAAGGTGTATAATGGAGGCACCAGGCCAACTTCCCAGAGAAGAGCATTCCACAAATAGGGAGTCACTGCAGAAGAGGCCTGTTCTCGTGTTGCCACCCTCCAGCCCTCTCCTAGAAGAGGCACATGAAGAAGAGCCTCAGAAGATGCTCTCAGGGTGTGGTTAGTTTCATATGGAAAGAGGCGGACCTTGAGGTATTGTGGTTCTTTAAGGCTTTATAGATCAAAACCAGCACTTTGTATTGGGCCCAGAAGATAGGAATAAACCTTTGCGGAAGGGCCATAGCTCAGTAGCAGAGCGTCTTCCTTCCATGAAGAAAATCCTAGGTTCAATCCCTGATATCTCCAGTAGGGCCAGGAGACATTCTTGCCGGAAACCCCTAGAGAACCACTGCCAGTCAGTTTAGGCAACAGTGAGCTAGATGGACTAATGGCCTGGCTCTATGTAAGGCAGATCCCTGTATTTCTAAGCATGATCCCAGGTTCAGATGACACACTCATCCAAACCTTGACTTAGCTGCCATGCTCCTGCTGAAGGAACCAGGGAAGAATAAAGCGGATGTGAGCCAGCATGTCAGTAAGGGTCCCAGGAAACCATAGTTTGGCTGTCCATGATATGCAAATGATGCCAATGTGGCTTGATAAATCAGATCACTTTATCAGGTGAATTCATTACTTGAAGTCATGTGCAAAATTCAACAGATCTACCAAAATTATTTGGGGATTTGCACCCTACACATACCCCTTTATTGTGAAGTTGCACATTTATCTGTGGTGCCCAGCAAACCGTGATTCCTAAACAAAAAGAGTTTGAGAATATTACCCACTGTTCTTGCAGTTAGGCCCATATTTATGTCTGAACATCTATAATGTCAGGCTGCCGTTTCCCAAGGGGATCACCATCTAATTGTGTGGAAGCCAGAGAGAAGATTGTATTACATACTGTGTAGCATATTACATTAAATGGATCCTTGAGCCAGCTCCAATCTTTATTTTCATTCAGCCCTTCGTGTTCACTTAGAAGTCACTCTTTTGTGAGTTTTTCCCCCTCCTGGGGAATCACTGTAAACAGAAGTATGACTAGGGGGAAAAAACCCTCTTTCATAACACTTGTCTGCCTTTGAAAGTGATTTAGGAGGGAGTGTTTAAACAGTATTCATTTCTGTTCTTTTCTCTTGGCTTGTAATTCTTCTGCTGCTACTTCCCGTTCCATACCTGGAGGCAAGGTGCTGTAACAGTGTCAGAACGGAAGAGTTGCTTTTGTTTGGCATCTGTCTTTTCAGTAGCCAAGCACATAAAATGTGGTCCTCTGGCTGTCCATAAATGTATAACCTAAGAGCCTCTGAAGTCCCCTCCTGACTTAATTATCCAAATTGGCCAAATAGTCTGCCAGTCAAATGAACCAGCCAGGAACTAATAAATCCTGTCTCCACTGTTGTTTCAGCTCTTTAATAAAATTGTTATTAGTTGATAGGCACCTCCTGTTTGCAGTAAACAATCTGTAGTGAATTATTTGACTTAACCCGAGTTCATGATGAATGGATTTTCATCATGTGGGGACCAGAGAAAGCCGGCTACCTTTTCCATGGAAGATTGAGGTAGACTTTCTAGCTTCCCAGTACGAAATGGCAAATGAGATAGGGCATGGTAACTCTAATTAAAGAGTGGTATGGATTAGCAAGTTAATTTCATGATTCCTTCAGGAATCTGCTGTTCAGAATGTGATGAATTAAATAATCCTGACATTCATATTCTGCCTGTCCTCTATAGAGCTCAGGATGGTGTATAGGGGGCTATCCTGTTTTGTCCATGGGACTGGCCAGTGATATAGGTTAGGATGAGAGATAATCACTATATAAATATGTAAAGGAGAGGAACTGGATCATACGTGCCAAGCTTCAATGCTTTCATTAAGAAATGTAGCAACTGTACATGCTGTAGGCATGAAGGAGGAAGTAGAGGTGTAGCCTGTGTGTGGTCCTGCCATGTCTAGCATGGGCTCATATGTGAAGTCTAAAAATAACTGTAGTGACTTGTCCAAGACCACCTACCGAGCTTCAGGGTGGAGGAAGCACTTGAACTCAGATCTCCCTTTCAAGTACTGACAGTTTAGTGCTTGTTAATATTGTATGCCCAAAGGTGTTTGAGTCATCTGTTAATATTTGTTCTGTAATATGAAGAAATAAACTTCACAAAGAGGAGTTGTTGTCTCCCCGCATTTTTGAGCCCTGATTTGCTTCCTTGAAGTGTCATGCACCACCTTTCCTCAAGTTTCAGATGATTTATGAGAATAAAGAAATACATTTTTTTTAAAAAAACCCAGCAGTTTACCAGAAAAACAAACAAGAGCAATAATAAAACAATTTGCAAACAGTTACATTAAGAAACACCATAAAACTGTTTCTCAAAAGATGGACTGCAGAACACAGAGCTGCTTTTGTTGAGATGCTAACAACCAGCCCTGAGTCTGACTGTCCCCTGCTCAACTTCCTGCTGTTATCATCGCTAACCTTTCCTCAAGTTTAAGTTCAAATCTTCTCCCCTAATAGAGGCTCAAGAAAGGATTCATGCACCCCGCCTAGCACTTTATCGCTGCCCTTTGTTACTATATGCGGATGACGCTGTCATCCTTTCTTTTTCTAGAGTAGGTCTTATGAGGGCCTTAAAAATTTTTGGATCATATTGTAATGCAAATTCCCTTACAATCAATTATGAGAAATCTAAAATTCTCATTTTCTCAAAGAGCCGGAAACTCCATAATTGGAGAATTGATGGGAGAGTCATCGAACAAGTCTATAGATTCCAATACTTGGGAGTTTGGTTACAACATAACCTTAGATGGAAGGCCCATGTAGCCTATGTTACAAATAGAGCCAAAGCTATCTCCTTGGCGATCTTGCGATTTTTCTTCACCGATGGGGCCCTTCATATCCCATCGGCGTTGAAAGTCTTCAAGGCCAAGGTGATCCCAACAATTGCTTATGCCATCTCAATTTGGGGGACTTTTGTCAACTTATCCCACCTAGAGGTTATTCAAAATCAGTTTTTAAGAGGGATATTGAAACTGCCCAACTGTGTAAGTAATACAGCGCTACGCATGGAACTTAATATTGTATCCCTGGAAAACGCTCTGTGGAAGCACATACTTTGTCACTGGTTATCTCTATGGCACAATCTCCCAAACTTGTACTTGATACAATGCATGTGGAGAGATGATTTCCAGAGCCCATGGGTAAAAAATTTACAACTGAAAATTACGGCAATGGGAATCTCCCCACCCAAATTACTAGAGCAGGATATAGTTCCAGCTAAAAGAACAGTAGCCTGTAAACTAGAGGAGATGGACTTGCAGCAGAAAATGGTCTTGGGCAATGGTACCTGCTCACCTCTAAACCTTGGTTTATTACCCCTCTTAAGGCTCCCAAACTATTTGAATTCCTTAACTTCTTCGGCTCATAGATATGCTTTTGTAAAGGCAAGATTCAACACCTTCCCATCGAACGTGCTGAGAAATAGATTCTCCAATGGACAGATATCGCTCTTATGTGATTGTAATTGTGGGGCACCGGAATCGTTGCATCACATAATTTTTGATTGTGCATTTCATTCATCGGCCAGGAGCAAGTTTCTTGCTCAATATCTAAAGGGAATTGCCGATGACACAAATGAAGCCAAACTGAGATATCTATTAAATGATGATGACCCCTTAAGATCACTCATGGTTGCCAGATTCTTGATCAGCGTTCTATCCCTAAAGAAGAGAAACGGACTCCTGTGCGGCTCGGATAATCCCTCTAAACTATGATCTATGTTTTAGGATGTAATTAGGTGATATCACCATTGATGTCTTCTACTAATTTATGAGTAGAGGGCGATGTTTATGTTACAAATCTAGTGTAATGTATGATGTTGGTCTTTTGTTTTTGTTTTGCTTTGGTTCTTGTCTGTTTTTTGTAAGTTTTGGCGGTTTTAAAATTGGAGTTTTAAGTACATTATGTTGGTATGGGAAACTGTTGTGTGATGGGCCAGTGGCCGTAATAAAGTTCAAAGTTCAAATCTTCAAAATCTGTACATCTCTGTGTGTGTTTTTAAAAAAAGTCCTCATGAAAATTCACCAGCATTTTAGTGCAAATTTCTAGTAGCTACATATTATTTGGTTCCAGAACTTCGTAGCAAAATTCAGAGCATTGCAAATTTCAAAGGATGGATGTATTTCAGTTCACATACAGTTCTGAATAGCTCAAATTGGGAAGGTTTGCCTTTAAATATGAACTGAATCAAATTTATCCCCCATCCCTACTTTCAGCTGGGAGGAAGGTGGTTCCAGCTGTAGACTAGTGTGCTGAGAAGGAATACACCAGTGCGACTGAGGAGAGTCTGAGGAGGACATTATATTGTTTTTCAGTGCCTGCTACAACCTTTGTTGTTCCAGTCATGTTATTCTGACACGCAATTTTATAAGTATGTTAAGATTACTTTTTTATGTAGCTTGTTTCCTCTGTTCTCTGTTGCCATTCTAAATGAGTATTTCAGACTACTTATTATAAACTGTTTAGAGGCATTTTGTTCTAGTAAATGGTATATAAATTTTGTTAAATAGAATTAACAATAAAAAAGGCCAACCTGGCCGAGGCTGATGGATGTTGGAAGACAGCAATATTTGGAGGTCACCACGCTGGCTACCTCTGCCAGGTATGACTTGGTGGGCCAGAAGATGCTGTAGGCATCATGAGTATTTCACACTGGGAAAGAATCAATCACCTTTTTGCGGGGATGTATCTTTAATCAATAGTGGCTTTTGAATGAACATGGAGTTAATTGGACATGGAATGCTTTCTTTAATGCAAAAGCTCAACAGTCCTCCAAGAAGCCAAATCTAATAAAATGGGATTGGTCCATGTGGTAGAATTCTCATGCCACCTTCTTATTTTATCTGGGCTAGCGAAAATAGCAGCACTCATGGAAAGAAAGTATCTAAAGTAACTGTGTGACATCCCATGGTCTCACAACAGGATGAAGAAGAGTGGCTGTTTGTTGTAGTAAATGCTGCTGAGCAAGCGGCGCAGAATATAGTTTATTGAAATGAATACATCTTCCCCAGGGTTTGTTTCAAGCTTTTACACCCCTCCAAATTTGGCAAACAGTTTATTATCTTACATCCCATATTTTGCTCAGCCTGGAGTGGTTCTAATGGACAAAGTATGTCCCAAAAGCAAATAACAGCTTATCCAGGAAAGACAACATCCATCGAGCAATAACAATTAGAATTTATGAAAATAAACATTTGACCATATTTCAACAAAGTAAAGGCTAAAACAACCTCTTGCACATATTTATTCTGTGGAATTATGACTCTCTTATGTATCAGTGTCACATGAATGCAAAGAATTTGCCCAGGCAAAATAATGTTATAGTTTTGTTTCTGGTTCTATATTGTTTCAATAAACTTTTATGAAGTTATTTTTTAAGTGCTCTCACAGTCAGAGATGTTTAAAAAATTGCCATGGTGGTGTGACTTTGCATTGTAGAACTATACTTGACTGCACATGATGTTAGTCAAAAGGATGAGAAGCGATAAACAACTGACAGGTAGAAATGTGTGTCTGTGTACAAACACACACACACACACACACATGTTTACTTTTTTTAAAAAAATCACAATTGTGTCTTTTTTATGGGAGCCAGCACAATCAGTAGTCATGCCATCTTGCAAGCCATATCTTGTCCTTCTTTCTTTCTAATGCCACTTTGCCAGGCTGGTGTGTGTACACCTGGAAAATGGAGAAAGCCATTTAAGGCTGTGCTTTCACTCCTGTGGGTGATGCTCAACAGTTAGACTGTTATTTTTTTAAAATATCTAGGCAGCGGTGATAAAACATATTCATAATAAGAACTGTACTGAGTTATAATTACTGGTTGTTGCTTAATTTCAATCCTAAAAATTCAAGCCCGTTAAAGGAGGACCTGTGGCTAATTAAGGGAGTGTTCCGAACTGATTTTAAAGATTGTCATATGATACAAGAATTTGGGGGGGAAAGGAACAAGAACATCCCAGCCATCTTGCACAGTGGGAACAGTGTGCTGTAATGGGATCTGCAGCAACATTGTTATGGAGCCAATAAAGGGCCTTGTGAAGTGGTCACTCCAGCTGAGGCCTGGTCCTCCTCAAGCAACTAATTGAGGCAGCAGGGACAGCTCCCTCTGCTGGTTTCTTCTGGGCCCCCACTCTTCTGTTGGAGGACAGAACTGAGTATGCCTTGTGACATACCTTGCACCCCATAACTTCCCTGCTGCCCTTGGGTGCAGTGGAATAACCTATATTGTTGCCTGCATTATAAGTGTCAGCGAAGCTCAGATGCTGACAGAAGGAAAAGAAGCAGGCATAGGGAGAGGACAGTTAGCAGCAGAAGGCAGAGAGGAGAAGGAGAGCAGCTGTAATCTGAGCTCTGAACAAAGGGGAGGAGAAAAACAGGGCCAGAGTAATGGGCAGTTGTGTGAGAGCAACAGAGACATCACCTTGCCAAAAAGCAGAGACATCACCTTACCAACAAAGGTCCGTATAGTTAAAGCTATGGTTTTCCCAGTAGTGATGTACGGAAGTGAGAGCTGGGCCATAAAGAAGGCTGATCGCCGAAGAATTGATGCTTTTGAATTATGGTGCTGGAGGGGACTCTTGAGAGTCCCATGGACTGCAAGAAGATCAAACATGTCCATTTTTAAGGAAATCAGCCCTGGGTGCTCACTGGAAGGACAGATCCTGAAGCTGAGACTCCAATACTTTGGCCACCTCATGAGAAGAGAAGACTCCCTGGAAAAGACCCAGATGTTGGGAAAGATGGAGGGCACAAGGAGAAGGGGACGACAGAGGACAAGATGGTTGGATAGTGTTCTCGAAGCTACCAGCATTAGTTTGACTAAACTGTGGGAGGGAGTGGAAGACAGAAGTGCCTGGCATGCTCTGGTCCATGGGGTCACGAAGAGTTGGACACGACTAAACGACTAAACAACAAAAACAACAATCGTGAGTCAGACGTTGGAATGCAGGAAGCATTCTCTCCCAAATCTCATAGATCTCAAAAGTGGCTGAGAGGCGCGAAAGATACCGGAAGAGAAGGTGGGGGCTTCTGTGCTGGGGAAGGGGGAGGAGCCTAGTCTGGGTACCTCCATCTTCTGGGAAGGACGATGAGTAGAGGAGCTCCATCCTAGTTTGTTGTTTTAGCAATAAATCTGAAATAATTAATAGCCAGAGTCATCTCGCATTTGTGGGAGAGACCAAGCCATAACAATAAGGTTTGACTGCCATTTTAGTTGGTTTCCGTTTGTGGAAAGGAGCCAGCCCTGCTCTGGTACACAAGTTCTTGTGTGTATTGTTTTAGTTAATGTGAAACTATCCTGCTTTCTAGTGCAGATATTAATGCCTACCCATCCTAGGGATTTGTGCCAGTGGAAATGTGCCTGAATGCCAGATCATGCTCTAATCTCAGTACTTAGGGCTGTGATTACCACAAATCCTCTTGGCGTGTCACCAAAGAGTCATTCCCTCTCTGCTCCTGGCTCCAAATAATTTTGCTGCTACAAGGTTCCCTGTTGGGCTGGGTAAATTCTCTGAATCAGACTTGAAGCATTCCAAGTTTGCTAAGGCATCAACATAGGAGAATTTTGGAAGCTGTAAAACTGCATCTGTCTGGCTGATTGGCAACATAGGATCTTCCTATATACCAGTTCAAACTATTTGTCTTCCAAGCCAATATTGGGGACTATCCAATTGTCCTTCCCCAGCATGCCCAACAAATCATCTCCAGAGGATCCTCCAACTTTGGAGCTGATTCTGTGGGTGTTCAGTGGGCTGTGGAGGGTAGGAAAGTTCTGTTCGGTAAGCAGAAGACTTTTGCACTAGTGGAACAGGAACGTGGGCTACTGCCCTAGGACCAGCATCCAACCTCCATTGTCTCAGGAAGAAAAATGTATTTCCCATCACTTGACCCTTGTTAAAACAAAACAAAAGCATACCACTGAACTATGGTTCACACATAACATCAGTACAGTCGTACCTTGGTTCTCGAACGCCTTGGTACTTGTACGTTTTGGCTCCCGAACACCAAAAACACAGAAGTAAGTGTTCTGGTTTTCAAACATTTTTCGGAAGCTGAACATCCAACACGGCTTCTGCTTGAGTGCAGGAAGCTCCTGCAGCCAATTGGAAGCCACGCCTTGATTTTCGAATGTTTTTCGAATGGATTTCCAGAATGGATTCCATTCGAGAACCAAGATACAGTTGTACATAACTTGACTGATCTATATAATTCAGGTACTACGTACATTAGGCATGGCCAAACTTGGCCCTCCAGATGTTTTGGGACTACAACATCCATCACTCCTAGCTAACAGGGCCAATGGTCAGGCATGATGGGAATTGTAGTCCCAAAAACATCTGGAGGGCCAAGTTTGGCCATGCCTTTCGTACATGATGAAGCTGTGTGTTTGGATTTGAATCCACTGGAAAACACTGCAATGTCATGGACATTCTGTATATTCATTCATTCACATTATCACTAGGCACTTCAGTCATCAAATGCTGTGAGCATGTAAGCATGCATCAAGCCGAACCTAGCTGTTAAGAGCTCAAAACAGACTTAAGAGCATTAGAAGAGCCTACGGGATCAGGGCAATTGCCCCATCTAGTCCTTCATCCTGATCTCACAGTGGCCAATCAGATGCCTGTGGGAAGTCTGCAGGCAGGACCAAAGGGCAACAGCACTCTACTAACTTATGGTTTCCAGTCATTCAGAAACATACTCCCTGCAACAGTGAAGATAGAACATCGACATCTAGCTAGTAGCCTTTGCTGGCCTACCCTCTGTGAGACTTGTGACACTGAATAATGAGATTATATATATATATATATATATATATATATATATATATATATTCCTACACAATATTGTTTTCAATATTTATGTTTCCTAGATAAAATGTGCTTATTCTGGCTGAGGTTCAAGCATGCCAGGATCCATGTCAGTGTGGGGTAGTCAATGCTTTCCTGTAATCCAGTGTTTATAATATTGGTGCCAGGTTTGAGAGCAGAACCATCTCTGACTGGAGAGCATTAAAAAAAAGAGAGAGAGAGAGCAAAGACAAGTGCTCAGGGCACTTTCCTACGATGATTTTAAATTATTATACTCTCCTGGGGTCTTTGAAAAATAGGCCAGACTGTGATCACTTTTGAGCCATTGCCAACTTGCCTGAAATATGGGGAGATGGATAAGATGTGTCTGGTTTTCCAATTAGCCTTCCTCTTCTACAGTAAGTTACATAGCTCTCATTTTTAAGTGACAAAAACATTAGGCGCTTCAAAGATGTATATTTTCCATTGGGGTTTATGTCATCATTTTATCTAATTATTTCATAATTATGGGGAATAATTGCACCAAATGGTGATGCAAACCACAGCCGAACAATATATCTTTCCTGCAGAAGTCCCCAAAGAATGTAAAAGCATCTGAATCTTTAAAAAGGAACAGGTTACTGAGCAGCGGAAAGGCAAAAGCCTTTCTTGATTATCCAGATTTGGATGAACGCAAAACTTTTTAAAGCAGCTGTTTCGGTTTGTGTACAGAGGAGGGAAATGTGCAAAAATAGCAATCCCGGGAAATAAATATCAAGAAAAAGATGAAATGGGATGGGGTTTCTCACAGCCGTGTCAAACCTTCCAATTTTTATCTGGCATCTATGCACAACATGGGATTTCAAAGCTATTCTCCCTGGCAGTTTCAGCTCATACAGGATTCAGAAGAGCTAGGAATGGAAGGATCTCTCTGTTTCTCATTTTTCCAATCTTAAATCCATACCTCCACATTTCTGATGCAATTTGAATATACATCCCCAGGAAAGTTCAGCAGCATTTCAGTGTGAATTTCTCCTACTAAGCACATTTTTACATAAATGCAGTTTTGACGAATTTGGGATCAGATCCAGCACGGGGCAGGTTGGTCCCCAGGTTGGCCTGATTGGGACCCTCCCCAGACTGTGGTGACAGGGCAGGTAAGGGAGGGGGCTGTGCAAAGGCCTACCAAGGAACATCAAGTCAGGGAAGGCTGGTCTAAGGAGTCTGCCTGACTTTCAACTCAATTGGCTGAAGAAGCTTTCCTGAGCTTCAGCCTATGGAATTCCATAGGACTTATCTCTGAATAGACATGGTTAGAATTGGGCTATAATTCATTGTAAGTCACAGAGACGTGTTCTGGTGCAACACACTTGCGGGAAAGGCTACCTCTGCATTAAATGTGCTGTTCATTTCATTGACCAGTACCAATGTTCTGTTGTTGTTGTTGTTTAGTCGTTTAGTCGTGTCCGACTCTTCGTGAACCCATGGACCAGAGCACGCCAGGCACTTCTGTCTTCCACTGCCTCCCGCAGTTTGGTCAAACTCATGCTGGTAGCTTCGAGAACACTATCCAACCATCTCGTCCTCTGTCGTTCCCTTCTCCTTGTGCACTCCAGCTTTCCCAACATCAGGGTCTTTTCCAGGGAGTCTTCTCTTCTCATGAGGTGGTCAAAGTATTTGAGCCTCAGCTTCACAACCTGTCCTTCCAGTGAGCACTCAGGGCTGATTTCCTTCAGAATGGATAGGTTTGATCTTCTTGTAGTCCATGGGACTCTCAAAAGTCTCCTCCAGCACCATAATTCAAAAGCATCAATTCTTCGGCGATCAGCCTTCTTTATGGTCCAGCTTTCACTTCCATACATCACTACTGGGAAAACCATAGCTTTTACTATACAGACTTTTGTTGGCAAGGTGATGTCTCTGCTTTTTAAGATGCTATCTAGGTTTGTCATTGCTTTTCTCCCAAGAAGCAGGCGTCTTTTAATTTCGTGGCTGCTGTCACCATCTGCAGTAATCATGGAGCCTAAGAAAGTAAAATCTCTCACTGCCTCCATTTTCCCCCCTTCTATTTGCCAGGAGGTGATGGGACCAGTGGCCCTGATCATCGTTCTACTTTCCCATATATCCTTTTCTTAACAGTAATTATCAGTCTTTGCTTTGTTGAAATGTGACCTCAACATTTCACTCTGTTCAGTTCTATTACAACGAATGTTAGTTTACAGAAAAATCAGTCGTGGTTGTAAGAGATGTTTTTCTTAGTGATGAGGTGTGGACCAGTTCCTCTGAGAAGAAAGAAGGAAAATTGGCCAAGCCTTTCTTGACCTTGTGACCCCCCTGCAAGTCTTCACGTACCTTGGACGTTTTCCCAGCTTCATTGCAGCTGGAGAGCACCAGCGCATAACAGTGTTGGAACTTCTCCTGAGAGAGTTCTATAAAAAGGATAAGGGGGTAAGAAAACAAAAAAATGGATTTAAGTAAACTCTGAGGTCTTCAATGAATCTTCAGAAATGGGAAACTTGCCAGTCACAATGTTATTCGGTCATCTGACAGTCTAAGTGAAGAGGGTCGGTATTTATGTGAATATTTACATCTGGCAAACATCTAAGCCGATAAGCAGATACAAATTTGTTTGATCTGAAGTGTGAAGAGGTCCATCTCTTTATAAATATTGTGATTCATGATAAGTAGGGGTTGTTAAATTGTCACAATAAATTCAAGTCTCCTTGTTGCTGATGCAGAGGGCTGAATAATCACGTGTCTTCCCTTTATTGCCTGCTTTATACATTTTTGTAGGTAAGAAAGAAATGCACTCTGAGTTCTGGTATTTTACCATCTTCCCAATATTGGGGGGAAACAAATAGGACCTGAAATTCCGGTTAGTATTTCAGATAGTTTGCAAGCTCAGCAATGAAACAAGTGAGATCTGCACCAAAAAACGATGCTATGTGGCGTGCTTCTGCTCACGTTTCTTGCCAGCCATGCCCATACCTATGATGTGGCATTTCCTTTGCTCTCCCTAGTTTCCTACCTCCCCAACAGAATAAAATATAATATAAAAATGCAAGTAAATAATTAAAACAAAACAACAGAACAGTACACCCCTGTAGAATATTAAGCAGTCAAAGGCTTGGTTGAAGAGGAGCCACATTAATTGGCTGGAGAGCTGCGTTGCAAAATTTGGAGAAGTGCAAATCTCAAAGGATGGTTGTATCTTAGCTTAGGTATTATTTGAGAAAGTGTTCATGTGAACTGAATCAAATTTATCCCCCATCCCTACCTATGCACCAGTCCATTTTAGTGGCAGAAGGACTTTGAGAGTAGCTTTAAATGGGGATCAGCATCAGTAGCTGCAGGTCTGGTGTTATTTTGTTGACCGGTCAGTGGAACCACCTCCTCTATTTGCAGCTTGCGTTAAGTGTTGAAGTGAACACATCCATCTCTTCCAGGGTGGCTAAATATTGTGCTGCCGCATGTAAAACTCACCAGGGACTTGTTTTAGCAAACATTCTAATTATGTTTTCTCCACCTGACATTCTATAGCATGGTACAGTTACTAGTAATTTTATTGTCACAGTTCTCTGTTTTGTTTTGCTTGGTACTATTTTATATATTTCTACAAAGTTTATTTTTGCATACTGGTCATTGACCATAATAAAGGGATTGATCGACTGAAGTGATCTAAATGATCTGATAGAGATAATGTGATATTACTTGCCTTGAGGAACTACATTTGCTTCTTGTCAGGGGCTACCAGAATGGGATATTTCTCCATAATAATTGTCACTGGGATAGAGATGTAGATAGAGATACATATGCGAGTAATTATTGCTGACTTGAATTTGAAAATATCCCACAAAAATGACGCCTGGTGTATATTTGCAGCCTGAATTGAGTCCCCCAAATTAGATGCAGCTGAACCATAACATTAATTTGTATTTGCAATATTTGACAGTTTGTGGTTGCATATATATATATAACCCTAACTCTCCCCTGTTCATTTCTAACTCTGAGCACAATTGAAAGGATGGAGGTGCCTCAGGGTGAACAATGTTCTGTGTTTCTCAACTCTAAGTCATCTTTTCTTCCCTGTCAGAATTCGCCTACAAAGACTACAGATATTTTTTTCCATCTAGGCACACATAATTTTCTTCTCTGGTTAATGATCAATTAAGAGCACCTATATTCTGAGACTTTTTCCAGACCAATCACAGGAAAAGGAAAAGGAAAAAACTGACAACATTCCTCACATTTTGTGCATCTCAGGCTACCCTATGTGATCCTATACCAACTTATTTGAAATAAGTGCCATTGAACTCAGTGGAACTTGCATCTGAGTAGACATTGGATAGGACTGCGTGCAGGCTTATACATATATACTCAGAAGTACGCCACATTGAATTCAATGGCATGTATGTTCAGTCAAGAGGACATAGAATTACAGTTTGAAACAATGAGACTTTGGCAAGACCTGTCAACTTTCTGGAGCCTTTTTTATAATTTAGTGTGTAGTAAATCTGCTCCTGATTCTAAATCTCTTTCTAGATTTGGCATGCTCACTTTCACTCCCCTCCCCCTGCTTTTACTTCCATCCTGCACTTTCTCTTTCCGTTCTGTGTTCCTAATCTCCTGAAATGGAAATCTTGGTGGGCTGGTGGGAATTGAAAATAAAAGTTCTCTAAGTTTATTAACATAACAGGCATTTGGGGTCATTAACTCTGATTATAATAGTAGCCACTAACATATTTAGACAGCAGTTTGGTAATGAAATCATTTGTATTGATTTTAGTTTGGCTTTTGACACTTATTTTGATCAATTTCATTAGGAAGAACAGATTAATTTGCTTAGAAAGTAGTATAATTGATGCTGATCTTCAGACTGCAAAAAATACTAAAAAGCTTTTTTAAAAAAACTTATATGTCTTTTTCCCTGCCCAGGAAGGGAAAAAATGTCTGTGTGATATGCAAGCAAGTTTGAGAACATTCAAAGATTGGGTCAGTCCACTGTGAAAGTTGATCAAATGAGTTTCTCTTGCATCCCCATCACCAGGATAATGCAAGACCTTTCCTGAATCAATGCCCTGGTCACTGCTCAAAGTCAGAGCTAAAACAGTTATGGCTAATATGCATCCTGCCAAATACTGATGTGGAAGTGAGAATTAAAGGGCACTGACAAAAATCCCTTCCCATGCACATTGCTTCAGATGTCGGACAGAGTGGATGACCCCATTTTCTTAAAAGAAAAAGAAGAAATAAGCTTATTAAAAGCCATTTTGCAAACTCCCTTTGAATGTGTTACAAATAGCTTGCCCAGTGCTCCATAAACAACAGTCTTATGTGCGCAGTAAAGCTTTTACCTCCCTGCTCTCCTTTTATTGTAGTGGTGATATTTTATATTGCTGTTTTATTGAATGTGTTGCTTGTGGTAAACCTTAATTTGCAAACTGCTTCAAGTGTTTGTCTGAGAAGTAGCCTAAATACTGCACAAACAGATATATAGATACATAAAGCATTCCCAAAGGAGAAAGTAGAGAGTAGATTTTTGATGAACCCAGCAACTGAATGTGTGTGCAAATAGCCAGTGCTTAAAGTAGTCCAAGCTACCCTCTTCTTCAAAGTAGACACAAACCTGCTTAAAAACAGGATTATAAAATTACCCAGTTCCAGACATGTCTTGTGAACAGTTTAAGGGCCTTTAAATGATGAGGAGGGCATAATGTAAAAGGATTTTACTGAGTCCATTGAGTGATGTCCATGGAATCTCTTGCTGATGTGCTCAATAATAAAGATAAATTGAGCAGAACCTTTTGTTCATCAGCTCCTTAATGCTTTATGAGCAATAAGACACGGTCTAGAGACTAAAGAGGCAGAATTGGCCTAAAAAAGTAAGTTTGTTAATAATCAGATGCTACCACATAATTAAAGGGGGGGGAGCCTAGTATCACATTTGAAATTGCTGTACATGCATGGGAAACCAAAACACAGATCTCACTCCCAGAATTTAAATATACAACTTTCTGAAATTAACTTTCACTGGCCGGTTGTATGCTAGTCCCTTTCTCTTGAATTACCATCCTTGGTTCACTCATTTATTATCAAGCATCTAGCCTTTCTCATCCCATTGCTTTCTGTGTCACTCTCCTAATTCATTCAAAGCTAATTTGTGGGGGTTTTTTATAAAAAAAACCAAACAGTTACAAAATGCAGTGGCATTAGCAGCCTCTCTCCTGTAGTCAGACGAAGACTAGGAGGCATTTGAGGGCTCCTGTGACTTTAATTAAACACTTCCTGTGCAGTTTTGGCCCATTTTATTGTTTCCTGGTGAGTGTGGGATTGCTGATAAAGAGCCTATTAACCGCCCTATAAACAATTCACAGTTACTCCATTATCAGCTTCTGTCTCTGTAAAGCAGGAGCTGCTTGTGGTTGTTGTTGGTGGTTCCATTTTTATTATGAAATAACTCTATAGGGAAGCTTATCAGGTGTCCCAAGGCAGCCTTCCACATTTCTGTTATTTGCATGAAATCCTATTGCAAATGTGTTATCTGGCTAATCACCATACACAGCTATCAGATGAAGAGGGTTGTTGCCAGCAAAAGTGTGTGTATTCAGCCCGTTAGTCTCAAAGGTGCTTAGCAGATTTTGTGTTTAAGGAATCAGAGCAATTTAGCTTTTAACTATTGGTCAGTCTCCAATGAACTGTTGAGAATAGCTGTGCGTCTGCATCTCTCCCGAGCAATATAAAAAAAGAACGGTTTTGACAATTGCTTTCATCTAGCAAGTTCTAGGTCATTTATCATCTTGTGATCTGGCACCAGTGCTGGGTGATTAAAACGACTATCCCCATCAACCACTTAACATGATCAAACAAAGCGGAATGTATGTGATCTAAATACACAAGTCAATTGTGTGGATGGGCAATTTTTACTTGAAGTGAAGCAACTGGTATTCATAAGGAGCCTACTTACTCTCTTCATGTTCAGCAGACACAGCAACAAGTTACTGTAATCTTTAGCTTTAAAGTTTGGACGGTGCTCACCAAGCCAGATATGATGCTCAGAAACCTGTGTTCACCCACTGTGTAAGGATTCTTCTGAAATTCTTCTCCTTGGAGTTTGCTGTCTGACTTTACTGGTATTGTTTCCATACTAGAATTTATTCATAAGGACTTTTTCATTATTCTAATATCAGTTGCTCCCCATTTGCCTGCCAGGCCACTTCCCCTAAACCACACCCATGTGTCCCATATCTGAAGTCATATGTTAGGGCTGGAATGGGTCAGGTATTGACATGGCTACAAAGAAAGCAGCTTAAAGTGAGCTCCTGATGGTTTGTTTCTTGGAGCGAGGTACGCCCCTCCCCATCCATCAGCTGATAAGTGCCTTTCAAGAGGAACCAGGGCAGTCTGCATTGAAAATGAAGTTTTCTCTGCTTCATTTTACTAACATTTTCAATGCAGACTACTTGGTGCTACTGGAACAGCAAAGCCCCTTATGCTGAGGTTCCCAGGTGCTTGACAACCAGCTGACTGTGCAATGGACAGGTGGGCAGTGCAGCCCACCCAGCAATTACCTGTCATAATAATGTCAGGTGATTGACTAGTGGGTTGTCTCACTCACCTGTCAAAGATTGCCCAAGAGGTTGGAGCCAGATAAGATTTCTTCACGCCTGGTGTACAGATAGGGCTTATGTCTTCAAAAAGAACAGAATGCAGTGATTGGTTGGTTATACGGCCCTGTTGCATCTCCTATGTTGTTGTTGCTTAGTCGTTTAGTCGTGTCCGACTCTTCGTGACTCCATGGACCAGAGCACGCCAGGCACTCCTGTCTTCTACTGCCTACTGCAGTTTGGTCAAACTCATGCTGGTAGCTTTGAGAACACTGTCCAACCATCTCATCCTCTGTTGTTCCCTTCTCCTTGTACCCTCCATCTTTCCCAACATCAGGGTTTTTTCCAGGGAGTCTTTTCTTCTCATGAGGTGGCCAAAGTATTGGAGCCTCAACTTCATAATCTGTCCTTCCAGTGAGCACTCAGGGCTGATTTCCTTCAGAATGGATAGGTTTGATCTTCTTGCAGTCCATGGGACTCTCAAGAGTCCCCTCCAGCACCATAATTCAAAAGCATCAATTCTTCAGTGATCAGCCTTCTTTATGGTCCAGCTCTCACTTCCATACATCACTACTGGGAAAACCATAACTTTAACTATATGGATCTTTGTTGGCAAGCTGATGTCTCTGCTTTTTAAGATGCTGTTTAAGATGCTGTCTAGGTTTGTCTGTATCTCCTATGCACAGCCCTTTTTTGTGTATCTCGCCCATAAGAACCCTTGCGAAAAGTGCCTCGATCCTTGCTGCTTCTAACAGGGAAAGTATCAACAGACCTGTGTGCAGCTTTGTAATTCATTCAAGCATGAGATATAGGAATGAAGCATGATCAAGGAATGCAAAAGCAGAACTACATCAGCTAGAGATAAGGGTGATGGCAATAGTCCCAGGAAGTGGACAGAAGGCAGCCTCTCTTACCGGTGACACAAGCCCGAGATCATTCCAGTGTTTCTCCTTCTTTTTCTGGCCAGGATCACCATGTGCCTCTCATTGAAAGTTTTGCGTTGTTACAGTGGAGTAGAAACAGTAAAGTGGCTGGAGCTGAAATCATATCACAGAGCTGTTAGACTGAAACATTTTCTGAGCTCTCCCAAAGCATTATTTCAAAACCCTAAATCAATCAATAATGTGGCTGCAGTTTGAATGCTTTGTTCGTCCTTTGTATAAAAGGACCTGTGCTCAAAAAGAACAATGCTGTACGACCCAATATACTACTCTCTAACAGGAAATGACCAATCAGTCCTGGATTTCAACTTTTATATGTTTCTCACTGCATCGCTTATCTTCTCTATGTTTCTTTTTTCACTCCGCATTTCTGCTTTAGTGCATGGGGGGATCAAATGAAAAAATGGCTGAGTCAAATATAAAACAATTATGGGGAACAGTAAATTTCAATATTTGAAATTGATATGCAGGTGAATTTTGAAGTGGGAACAAACATTGAAAGAGAGCTTTAAATCTGATTGATTTAAATTCCAGTATTCAGCCGAGTAAATCAATATTCTGGTGGTTGGTTTTTTTGGGGGGAGGGGTGCATTCTAATTCTTGCTAATCTCTTCAGAGCAGTGTGATTTATGCATCTGTGTGTCTGTTTTAAAGTTTCTGGTATTTAGTTGTAGATGATGCATTGTTTGGATTGTTCGGAGGGGGCGATCTCCAAGGAAGACAAACCACAGAGGTTTTCAGCTTTACTTGGATGGAGCTATTTCAGATTTCAAGGTGTTGAGAGGCTCTGGTGCCCATTGTTCTAATAAGGTGAATGTCAATGATGTCAACACAATATGTTGAGGAAATGTCACATCTGTCTGCAATTGGCTACCTCTGGATAGTAGAAACCCAGCTGGAAACCTGGGAAACAGATGTTGCTTTCCATCAAACAAGGGTCAAAGCAGTCTTGGGACTAACTATGATTGCATCCCTCTTTCCAAGAAAAGATCATTAGGTAATTTTCTATAGAGAAATAATTATTTTAGCAGCTTTCCTGCCTTTCCCTTTTGAAGTGTTTGTGTTATTAATGTTCATTTCTTGAAAAAGGCACAAATGCAATTTAGAAAATGATCAGGAAAACACAATTAAAACCCGCTAGAAGGTTTTGGTTAACTTTGAAACAGATAGTAGATCTGTAAAATAATATTATATACTGTATTTAATTTGAAATCTTATTTTTGTAAGCACCATGGGCTATATTCAGCTAAATTCTACTCAGCATAGACCCATTGGATTTAATAGGCCTGTTAGTCATTGCCATTATTTTTAATGGGTCTATTCTGAGTAGGATGTATTTTGGCTAAAGCCTCCTGTCTCAACTCCCTCTCTTCCCAATTTAAACTGTGGCATCTTTGGAGTTTAACAATGTGGGAGGAGAGATACACATTCCAGTATGCCAAAGGAACATGACAGTGGGTTTTCATTAAAAGCTGTGGGGTCTGGTCTATTAGGGGGACACTGCCACACCAATCTCAGCCTACTCTTCCCAGAATCAGCTGTCTCAGTCTGTCACTGACACTGGCTGTGCTAACATCAGCTATGACTCTACCTACCATGGATCTTCCTGTCTCCTGCCATATCAGTTCTGATTGGTACCAGGCACCACTAATTGAAAGTACAATTACTGGGAAATAGGTCAAAAGAAACAGCACAGCTTCCACTACAATTAGAAAGCTACTACCTCTGATTAGTTAATAATTTTAGGACCAGGGTACACAAATCGAAGAAAGCAGATCCATTCCTAAACTATTGCATAACCAATAAAGAGGATAGATCTTTTATTTTCCCCATCAAAAAATAATGTGCCAGCATAGATGGAAATTTAGAAATAATTATTTTACATAGAAATAAAATGCACCATAGTGGAGGAGATCGTGACTAGGTGAACTTTGATGGGCAGTTCCCAGGCCTGTCCTCTACCTTCTTATGGTTCTCCATCTTCAAACTGGACTCATATCAGACACATGGCCATCCTACTTGCTTGAATAAAACAGGAAACAGATTTATCCTTACCTCCTTGAAACTTGCAAAGCTAAATGACGAGATTCAATAACCTACATAAGCTATGGGTCAAGCCTTAGCTTGAAGCCAAAATCCAAGCAGGGGAAACTGAATGAGCGCAAACCAAACTATACCTCTCACTTCCATTCAGTGTCTTACTTTTCTCTCTCCAGCATGTAGGCACCAGTTTGTCTATTGGAGTAGACAGTGTAACAAAGGCTTGCCTTATTAAGTGTCCTGGGCCAAGTGCAGTCTTAGTCCTCCTGAGATCTCCAGCACCAAAGCTCTGGCCGTGCTGAGACCAGACGTTAACCCGGGAGCAGCTTTAGACAGAGTGTGAGAAGAGGCAGGAAGAAACAAGGTTTGCTAGAGACAAGAGAGTCCCAAATGAACGTGGAGAATGGCTCCTTTCCAGCTTTTCTCCCCCCTTCCTCTCCCTCATTCACAAATGCCATTCTTTTTGAAAAATAGCTAGAAGCTGGAAGCGTTTTAATGAAAAAAGAAACACAGCAGCCATCTCTGTCTCTCCTTTTACTTTCAATTTGTTTTTCTACTTGTCTTACTTACAGCCCAGAAAAGAAAAATAGAGTTAACCCTTACTATACAGCCTATACTAGACCAGACACACTTTCAGACTGTCTTCCTCCACTCTTTGCATCTTACTTGTATTGTCTACAATAGAATGAATGCTGCATTTTTGTATCAATCTCTTTCTCTTATTTTGTTTTTGTTTTTCTTCACTGTTTCTGTCTTTCTGTTTCTGATTTATCCTTTTACTGTTATTTTCAGTATTTTATCTACTAGCCTTTCTTGGTCTTTCTTGTCTGCACAACATATCATGCTCATTATTTACCCTACTTTATTTTATTTTATTTTTGCATTTTTCACATTTGTACAATTATTTTCAAATGACATGGAAATCACTCCTAGTTAGGAATTCCTAATAAGCCAGAGTGACTTTTGCATTGCCCCCCACCCCTTGACTGGCTACTCAACAGTCAAGAGATCCAAAGTTCCAGTAAAACTGTATTGAAATCTCAGCTGTGTTATGAAGAAGATGAAGAAACCAACATGTTTTACTAAAAAGGCTTAGGCCTGTATTTGTTTTGTTCAGAGCCAACCTGCCCCACCTAAACACCCTCCTTTCACTAAGGTGGTGAGAGGGAGGTGTTCTGGTACACAACATTGCCACTTGTCCCCCACCCCAGAGCAGAGAAGATAAGCAGCAAGGCCTTCTAGAATACTGTCCTCACTTTGTTCAATAAGGCTGAGGCATTATGGTGACAGTGAAAGTGTTGTGGCAGGCAGGGACCAGTAGTGATGGTGAGGATGGCAAAAGGGCTGGGGACCACATTCCTGTTTCACCTCAGGTGGCCAAACAGGACAGGCCATCCCTGGTTTTGGTCAGCCTCAGATGCACCAAGACACACAATGGGTGAAGTGAACCATTGTTGTGTTGTGTGTTTCCTGCCTGAAGTAATCCAAAGAAAAACTAAAAAGTGAATGCAAATGGTCCAATTGGAAGCACTGTCATTAACTAAGCAATCGACTGCTTACTCCTCCCCTTGCTGCTGTGCCTTTTTCACTTCTGATTTTTCATTTTAGAAGGAACATTTTTTATTCTGTTGGACAAGTAATACACAAAATGGACAAGTATTTGTTCCAAATAAAGCCAAAATGGAGTTTTGCTAAAAGTCAAATAGGATGGAATGTTGAATCCCCAGTATTGAATCTGGATGTGAACTTTTACCACTTAAAAAACTTCTGGATTTTTTAAAAAGAAAAGCTATCAAATGTGACAGAATTCAAACTGGGGAAGATTCTCCTAATTGGATGGTGGCTGCCCATATTTCAAAGGATGATATATCACTTTGAGCCAGGAAGGATCTAAAAGAGTCATGAAAGTAATTCTTTCATGGCTGCATTGGGCTTTTGTGTTTTAATACCTTCAGTTTGTACAAACGTTGGAACTTTGACACTGCCCATTACAGTTATGCTGAAATTGATGGTAGCATTTTGCAATGTATGTGCCACCCCCACCCTGCATTTCATTGATGGCTGGAATTATAATGGAGGTTACAGGGATGGGTGCTAGTGTAAGAGGCCTTGGGAAGCGCAAGGCAAGGAAACAGTGAATCCTAAACACATTGAATGGACTTCATCTTAGCTTCCAAATACGTGCCAGCATTTTTAAACCTTGCTCTAACTGTACTTAGTGAAAATAGTTTTTTAAAATGTGCATGGAAAAGAGAGAATAACCATGTGTTCTGAATATTATAATGGGTTCACACAGAACATAGGAACTATAGACTGATTTACCCTTATGCTGGATTGTGCAGAACTCTTTAGGCTTTCATTCAGATTGTGCATCTCAAGTTTCTTGGTGAGCACTGGTGCCTCTGCATAGGAATATACTGACAGCCTGTGTATGCTTGTACTGTACGCTTGTGAAACATGGACCACTTATAAACGCCATCTCCCACTTCTCAAAAGATTCCATCAGTGATGTCTCTGAAAAAAATTACATATCACTTGGGAAGACAGGCTAATGTCAGTGTACTGGAAGAAGCAAAGACCACCAGTGTCAAAGCAAGGATTCTTCAACATCAACTTTGTTGGACTGGTCATGTTGTTTGGATGGCTGGTTATCCTTTTCCAAAGCAACTACTCTATTCCCAACTCAAGAATGGAAAGTGAACTACCGGTGCACAACAAAACAGGTTTAAAAACACTCTCAAGGCAAATATTTTAAAATGTAGTATAATCACTGATAACTGGGGAAACACTGGCCTGTGAGCTCTGAAACTGGAGAACAGCCTTTACCAAAAGTGCCATGGACTTTGAAGAAGCACAGACTCGGGGCGAAAAGCAGAAACAAGCTAAAAGGAAGGCATGTTTAACAAACCCGTAACATGATCAACTCCTACCCGGAAACCTATCTCCCTTCTGTGGAAGGACGTGCGGATCCAGAATTGGCCTCCACAGTCACCTACGGACACACCGTTAAGACCATGTTCATGGAAGACAGTCTTACTTGGCTAAGAGTGATTGCTGAAGAAAAAAAGTGACAGCTGCAGCCTGTGCCACTGAAAAGTGTCCATGAACATTTACATTCAGATTTAATGATGAAATAGCCCCGTGACCATCTGTGATCGAGTCTATTTGCCTAGGTACACTTCACATATAGTTAAAGCTATGGTTTTCCCAGTAGTGATGTATGGAAGTGAGAGCTGGACCATAAAGAAGGCTGATCGCCGAAGAATTGATGCTTTTGAATTATGGTGCTGAAGGAGACTCTTGAGAGTCCCATGGACTGCAAGAAGATCAAACCTATCCATTTTTAAGGAAATCAGCCCTGAGTGCTCACTGGAAGGATAGATCCTGAAGCTGAAGCTCCAATACTTTGGTCACCTCATGGGAAGAGAAGACTCCCTGGAAAAGACCCTGATGTTGGGAAAGATGGAGGGCACAAGGAGAAGGGAATGACAGACAAGGTGGTTGGACAGTGTTCTCGAAGCTACCAATATGAGTTTGACCAAACTGCGGGGGGGGGGGGAGCAGTGGAAGACAGGAGTGCCTGGCGTGCTCTGGTCCATGGGGTCACGAAGAGTCAGACATGACTAAACGACTAAACAACAACACCACACTTCACATATTACTGACGTCCTATACCAGTCACTTCCATGTAGCAAAACTACAAAGATGGCTGTGCAAATCTCAGAAAAGGTGTTCACACAAACCTTCCATACATAGAGTCAAAACAGAAGATATGTCCAAATGGCTCTTGTTGCTGCTTCCCAGGTCACCCATACTTGCAGCTGCCAATATGGATGTGGAAGCTCTCATGTTTCCACATAATGGCAACTTGTCATTTCTGTAAAACTTAGACACTGTCCTTTTTATGCTCCTGTATCTCTAATGATTTTCAGTCTTCTTTGTCAGGCTGTAGTACTTCACAGTGCTTTATTGCTCAGTATATAAACACCATTCATATTTCATGGCCAAATCATGCAAAGTTACTCTAATGTATATTGAACATTTTAGCACTTTGGTGCATGTTAAATGTGCTCATAAAGCAAACAGATTTCAAACGTTAATCGACTGGACTATGAGGTGAAACCCATGAATTCCTGGGAACAATGGGTTTCTTATTGGCCCAGCGATAAAGCATGCCTACATAATAATGCTAATTTGCACCTGTTCCACATTGTCATTAAACCAAACAGTTCTGCACCATTTTCTTTGTTGTTATTTTTAGGCTCCTTGTTGTTTTATTTTCACTATCTGCAGGCCTTCTCTTTCTCAATGAGTGGTTCTAAAAATGCTTTCATCCAAGTGCCTACTCCCATTTGTAGATATTAGTATCATGCATATTGATGAATAATAATGTAATGAAGGATGAGAGAGAAACAATGGGGTAGCTGATTTGGGAAAACAATGTTTTTCTGAAACAATAGGATGCTTGATCAAATCTTTCACGGAAAGAGGGAGATGGAATTACAAAGGATGAGTTCATAATTAAGATACAGACAATGGGTTTTGCATTAGAAACAGCTGCAAGGGAATAGGGCTTGCCATATTATTACATGTTAATGCACTGAGCCTGCATATGAGATGGCCATGCTTCCCATTCCCCAGCATAATCCAGGTGCATTTACATCTGTGTATTGAATTTTTGAGTTGCAAGGACCCTGTGAGAATACACTTTATATGCGTGCAATTTCATTTGCAGAGGTATGGTTCTCCTCTACTAATCCAATTATCATTAAAAGTATTGGGTAAAGTTATATATTGATGTACTGTCCTTATGCTTATTTATATGCCACATGGGTCAGTTTAAAAACCGCAGTTCAATTAAGCCAGTGATTATGCATGTTACTTAAAGCAATGCAATGTTGTTCTCAATAAAATATATACTTCATGTGGGCGGGCAGGCTATATCTACCTGTGAAGTGCATCCTGTGACTTGCTTACTTCGGAAGAGTTAGCCTAGAATATTATTCTCCTCAAAGCAATTGACAATGGGTTCTGCCAGCCCACACTGTGTGAATGCACAAATTGGTTTTAAACAGGGGGATAGGAGGCTGCCATCATCAGTCTACCTAGCTCATGGACTGAAAGGGGTTTCAGGAAAAACTTTATCCCAGCCCTACCTGGAGATGCTGGGGGTTGAATTTGGGTACTTCCACATGCAAGACAGATGTTCTGCCACTGAGCTACAGCCATCCCCTCATTGTGCAGCAGATGGAAGTATAACATTCACATTTATAGCAAGGAGGAAATGTGTGATGCACCTTGCATGCACTGATGAGAACAAAACAAAAATCTTCCTACTCCTGCCTGCAGTTAGCCTCCTGTGAAATCATGTTTTGCCAACATAACTATAGGCACTCCTACTGTCCTTTACATGAGCAGATGTTGTAGAGTTTGCTCTTTCCCCGCATTCACTGAAGACTACATCAATATTTGCTTAACCTAAGATTCATCCCCAAGAAAAGTAGCGTTCGTGATTTTGAACTTTTGCGATCAAATTGCAATAACTTTTTCTGCTGCCTTTTCTCTGGCTATGAAAGGGAGTACTGGAATGTGTATTCCCATCAGGGAGAGAAAACACCTGGCAAGTGTTGGGGAGATGGAAACTGAGACAAGCCCTCCGCCCCCCTCCACTCCATTCATCCTTCTGTATTTATTGGCTCACTGTCCTGTCAGGTATGACATCCTAAGGATGTGTGTGTCAACAAGCGTGGCTGAACATCATGCGCTAGGTGACACTGCTATAAGCCAGAAAATGTGGAAACAGCGGATGAAGAAAAAGCAAGAATTTTCCCTTCTTTCTAAATGAGATCACACTCTATAAACAGCTGCCGAATGTGGATGTGTCTCTCAGAGGAGAGATGGTTGGTCTGGTTAAATAAATAAGAAAATATGTGGAAAGACAGCTAAATAAAGCTGACAGGTAAAATCTTTTTTTTTTAATGGCTTTGTTCTTAAAGTCTGCTTGAACAGTAAAAGCCTAGATATATGTAATCTAAGTAACTAGGAGTAAATGGAGCCATTGGTTATTATGGGGAGCAACAAAATCAATCAATGGGGGTGGAAGTTAATTCCCACCCAGTTGATTCACAGGAATGGCTTTAACTCACATCCTGATGTCGCCCTCCCAACCTACTTTTTGCCAATTTTGGAAGAATTGTTGCTGTTAGTGGTGTTATATGTACACACACACACAGAGAGAGAGAGAGAGAGAGAGAGAGAGAGAGAAAAGAAGAAGAAGAAGAAGAAGAAGAAGAAGAAGAAGAAGAAGAAGAAGAAGAAGCAGAAGAAGAAGAAGAAGAAGAAGAAGAAGAAGAAGACGACGACAAATCCGGGTAGTGGGGAACCCAACACCCAAACTTCTTTACCTTGTATGGCAAGTTGGGGAACAATTGGCCCTCTGAATATTGGTGAACTAAAACTACAATCATCACTATCCATTGGCCATGCTTGTTGGGTCTGATGGGAGTTGTAGTTCTGCACTATCAGGAGGACCAAAGGCTCCCCACACCTGTTTCATGGTGATGCAGAGAAATGCTGCTCTACTACAGTTCTCTTCTGGAAGAGTTGCATCCATTTTGGACTCAAGTCTTCTGAATAGTTTTGTTCCAAGTTCAGATAATCTCTCATGCCATCCCCAGCAGGAGTTCCATTCCTATCTCCAGATGGAATGGATGCTGTTCTGGGGTCTGTGGGGTGCCCACTGCCCTGTTCCCACAGACTGCCATAGATAAAATTCAGAACCTATCACTGTTCTACCTCTGAACTACGGCCCTTCCTCTACAGGAAGAATAGGAAACCGGTGGTGCTCTGGATGTTGTTGGACTACAAAACTCATCATCACTTATCATTGGCCATCCTGAGATGATGGCTGATGGGAGTCTGAAGCTATCACTATTTGGAGGGTTACAGGTTCTCTAACTTTGCTCCGGATATATTAGTTGTTGTACGCTGGAGAGTGCAGTTTTCCCTAGCTCCAGCCCAAGGTTGGAATCCACAGTAAAGGATTCCATGCAAGTAATGGATCCTCTGTTGACTTCAGTGTCAAGAGGCTGCTTCTGGTGATCATCCCCACAGTATGTGCGGAATTTTCCTGGCATTAAATTCAATAGGAAAACTTGCTTGCCTGGATAAACGAGATATGCAAAAGAACATATGCAAAGCATTGGATTAAAAAAAGAGAGAGTGATGTGTTTTGTATTTCACTTTCAGTACCAATACACCAGGAAAGGCCATACATTTTGTTTAGTCAATGCCCATGTTGCTACCATCTTCCCTGCCTTTCACAAAGTAAGTGTTGCACATGTCAACTCACCTGACATAGAAACTTCTGCAGATGTAATTATGGTTGAGCAGCTTTCTGCTGGAATAGAGATGGTTGCTTTCCATGACAAATGCCCTCCCCTCCTCCCCAAAGCCTCTTATACAACGCTGGATATGAGCAACCCTCTGCAAAGCAACAAAGGAATCGCTTTTGCATTAAGTGCTTATGTTTCATCCTTTCTTCTGCCATGAATCTTTAGCTTGCTGTAGAGCCAAGGTTAATTTTTCTCTCTGTTTTCCCCTCTTATCATGCAACAGACAAATGTTTCCTGCAGCTAGAGTGGTATAATAGAGCATCTGCTTCTAGATGAGCCAAGTGCTGGATAGCCTTACTAAATCGTCAATGTATGCTGTTGGCAAGTTTATTATTTCACTGGTATTATTTGCTGAGGGAAAAGGTTATTATATGCACAACAACCGGTGACACAGGAGGAGACAGAACAAATGTATTAAGGATTCTCAAACACCATGCTTTACGGCCAGGGACGTGAGGGTTTCTCTCTTCTTTTTATATTGATGCATTGCTTTCTTGTAAACAATCTCTCTCTCTCTCTCTCTCTCTCTCTCTCTCTCTCTCACACACACACACACACACACTCACACACACACACACACACACACACACACTCACACACCACTTTTCTCATATATAAAAGAAGCATACTATGAATATGGACAGTTTCTTCCATCCTGCCACCCAACTGGATTTGGTTCCAAAGGGCATATTTTAGTGGTGTCTTTTAAGGGAGGTAGCAAGAAGCTAATGTCTTGTAACAAATCTGTTGCCATCGAGGAAACTCACAGCTGTTGCCATGCTATATGCCCTGGCCATGGGGCATTTTGCTAGTTCAGGCAGAAGCAAACTCAACTCCTTCCACTGAAAGTGAGGTAAAAGGGGCGAGATAAAGCTGCCGCCACTTGAATTAAAGGAAAACTCCAAATGGGCTCAATGTAGTGCATAGCACATATATTACAGAGATTAATGAGTCAAGATTTTAGGGATTTAAAACTGGTTTGTTAACATATGTTTACGCTTCAGTTTAAAAGATAAAAGCTACAATCCTAGGGTGCAAACTCCCTCAAAGATATTGTTGGTGTACTTCCGGATAAGCATGGATGGGGTTGAGCTGGAAGCTGTGTCTGACTGGTGGGGTTTGATGGCAAGCATGTAAATGTGAAATTCCTGGATCTGGTTTAGAGCAGCATGCAATGTAAATGTTCAGTGTTCTTTCCCTCCTTTCCTTTACGGTGCTCTGTTTAGAGAGCTAGTGCATTGAAGCCACAGGACTACTTTTCATTAATATAGATTCCCTAATAAAGATACTGTTGCACAACTTTGAGGGTCGGGCATGCACAAGAAAGTTAGGGGAAAATAAAAGGCCCCACCAGAAGCAGGAGTGAGGAAGATAGCAGCGGCGACACCAGCCATCCTGTCATCCCTCTCACCCTGAATTCTCAATTTCTTCTGGGGTGATTGTAATCCAGGCAATCTGCCTCTCAAGCCTCTTGCTCCACACAATGGACTCTCCACCCCAGCAATCTGGGCTGTGCCCCTTTCAAGGGCCAGTTTTGCCAGCCCCTAGGTACGTCTCTGCATAAAGCTGGTTTTCCATGACATTCTTGATGTAGAGGCTGGGCTTTGTAAGGCAGATTGTGACTTCTTGTTCTGAGACACAGAACAACAAAATTACTGGCCTTCTATAAAGAGCAGCACAAGTATGTGTGATGTGGAGTTCATTCCTCACAATGTCTCATTCTTCTGAGTCTCAGATCTTCAGGTCTGCAGATGACATGACTGGTGGTCCCTGGTCATGATGAAATGTGGGCTGGAGCCTGTGGAGGAGGCTTTTCAGTAGTGCTTCCATTTTGATGGAACACTCTGTTCCACTGAGGTGCATCTAGACACATTTATTTATTGAAGGAAAGCTCTTCCAGCAGGCTTTCAGATGAGAGTATTGGTGTCTGAAATAATAAACGATAAGAGGTACCGGTAGGTGCTCATTTTATGGCTATTATGTTGTGTATGTATGTGATATTGTTAATTATGTTGTAAACCGCCCTGTGGCCTCTTGGGTGGAGGACAGTATACACATTTTTAAATAAAGTTGACCCTTTAAGAAAGCCTGGTATTTTTCTTTTTTCTTTTAACCTGCTGCAGGTGTATTCTTTTTTGCATACAGGTGGATAATGGATTATAGGATAATGCTGTTTTGTGCAGAGCTGGGGCTGGGGTTAAAAGGAATTAGCCTAGTTGTCAGGGCGGGGAAAGTGGATGAAGAATTGAGGCCCACTAAATGGCAGAAGTTTCTCTTTTGTTTTTTTCCAAGCTCCTGTGTGGAGAAGCCACCATGCAAAACCCACCGTCTCCCTATGGGAGCCATTACACGATAACAAACCACTTGAAACAATAAGATTAATCTGAAAGGTGTGGGTTTTTTTAATAAAAACAACTTGCAGGTATTACTACTGTTATATATATATATAGCACAGAATACTGTATATCCTGCCCCACTAACACTGGTGAAGTTAAAGTTGGAGGTTTTGCTGGACCATGGCTTCTTTACAGCAGTCTTATAATAGATTTCATTTTTATAAAACTCAAGAGAACATTTGTTGCAGCAGCAGCAGGAGCAAGAAAGCATCTTTTAGCCCTTCAAATAGAAACTCATCTGTTGTATCATAATACTTTGTAGACCAGAGGCTACTTCATTGGTGGCCTCTGGTCTATGTCAACTCATGCATGATACATTTGTTAATATTTTAGGTGCCACATGACTCTTTGTACTTGAGAAAGTATACAGTTTTTTGTGCATATAAAGGTGGCCACATCTTTTAATTTTGGATCATGTGCTAAATATATTAATTTACTTTTAAAAACAAAAACACATCCGTTGTACGTGTCAAAACTATACAGGATTGGCTTTTTCTAACCATTAGGGGCACTTCCAATATAGCTGACATGTTAACAGATTGTTTCTCAAGCAGTGACAAGTGCACTTTTGTACCGGAATGACTGACAAATTGGAGAAACTCCAGCTGAACCTGGCAGTATATGGACAGCAAGCACTCTAGATCTTGGACAGTTATTAAGAGTTTTCTGTGGCACTTCAACCTGGAGTCTATAAGAGCTTCAATGTGTTTTTGTTGGGTGTGCTTTGAAGCTTCAAGATAAGGATAAATCTTTTTTTCAAAGCATTGTCATGGTTCAGCCTTCTTCCATAAAGAGAAGCCACAGGGAGGAGGTGAGAGAATACTATGATTGAGAGTGACAGGTACCTGCAGGGGAGGATGACTCTGGCACCAAGCCACAATGCAAACCTCTTGATGCTTTCCTGTGCTTTAGTCTCCATCTCGTTCATTATATTTCCCAGTTCTTTTCACCCTCCTTCCTCCACCCAACATGCTTTGTATTACACCGGCATTGTGGCATTCACATTCCCTTTACCAGTCACTGGATTCCATTTGGCTTTCTAATCTGAGAAGGCAAGGCATTTCCCCAAAGCTTATTTTCTTCTCCTCTGTAAATATAAAATTAGATGGTGGCAATACTGTGCATTATTGGACAGTTTTCATAAATGTAGCTTCAGGCAAGTGATGTTCTGAGTATAAAAGGGGGTATGTTTTTCTAGTAATGTTTAACATTGGGGCTTGTGTCCTAAATTCTGAATAATTAGGAAGGAGCAGGTATATTCTACTGTGTCATTCCAGCCAATAAGGGACTGAAGTGTTCCTTCTGACTAGACAGATATACAATCAGAGTACTTGTTTGATAAAATATATTATAGTAGATTGTCCCTAGTTGAAATCTTTGGCCTGTAGTCAATGCAGTGCAAAGCAGCTGCCCCATCAGCAAAAGGATTTACAGTTGCACAATAGGACTTCCTCCTGTCTAGACACCAACTATTCTTTAGAGGGTCGAGAGGAACCCCAGAACAGATTTGGGGAGACACTGGAAGGGATGAGGTAAAGAAGTGCAGTTGAACAAGTGTTAATTTTCTGCTGATGGGACAGTTTTTCAGACTGTTTAGCTTTAGACAGATAGTGTTCACAGCCTGGGGCCAAGGGCTAAAGCTTCTTATTCCCATGTGCAGTTTCACCCTCACTGACAATAAATGTTCTAAAAGTCTTTTGATCACAGGACTGCCTCATCAGGTTAAAAGTCAATCAGAAAAAGAATGAGTAGTATCATACCAAAGATCAGAGATGGAAAACCATATCCTTGGGGTATTCACCCACTGAAATTAATGAACATGACTAAGTTGGGTCCATTTGAGTATGCTTTGAGTAAAGCTTAGCTGAATACCACCAAATGAGTAGGATTCAACTAAGTAGTTGTGTTAATAGGAGCCAGCACAATGAGTCCTGTTATCACAATAAGGCTTTTCCCCTCTCTTCTCCATATGTGTCCCGACACCCCTTTTTAATTGGCCCCAGGAAGTCAGGAGAACTCCCAGAATAATGCAAATGGGGAAGTGATGGTAGATGGAAGGCAGATGGAAAAGTTTTCTGGGCTGAGGATTTATTTGGTTGCTCCACTTACTTGGTTTTCCATCTCTGCTACAGGGTGTGCAATTCACTGAAGTTCTGAATTAGGCTCCTATCAGCCTCCAACATGAAAAACGGTTCTGTTTGGTATTTTTTGTTGGCATCCATCTGTTCTGAGAAACAATGGAGTGTACTTCTGTGAGTAAAGTCAAACCACTGGAGAATCACAGTGCCTGCTGTGGCTGCAGTAGCTCCGACCTCCCATGTTGTCAGCACAGAAGTGACCTGTCCAGGGCGCAAGCCTAGGCAGTGTGTATGAGGTCCTGTGCTGCCCTGCTGACAAGACCCACATCACTGATGTGGTCCAAAGAAAATGAAAGCTATACATTTGGCACCAGCTTGGCTACAGGAGTTACTAGAGGGAGGCGTACAAGGAGCCATCCAACCATCTTAGGGACTCTACTCTGAATTTGTGTAGAGTTTACTGCTTACCCTTTTCTTCTCCCAAAGATGTCCTGCAAGGCTGAGGGTACATAAGTGTTTGGTACATAAGTGATTAATTCTAGAATTCACCACAAGGATAACTAACTACTGAGAAAATTCAGGGCTGATTTCTTAAGGCTGTGATGCAATACTTGGAAGAAAGTCCAGATGAAGTCAGTGAGGCTTCCTTTTGACTAGATATGTATAGCATGCATGGGGAAACTTTGTCTCTTCAGATACTGCTGAACTACAGCTCCTGTCATCGCTTGCCGTTGACCATGCTTGCTGGGGCTGCTGGGAGATCATCTGTATCTGGATGGCCAAAGCTTCCCCATGCCTGATGTACAGAATAAGAGTATAGTGGTACCTTGGTCCTCAAATTTAATCCGTTCCAGAAGTCCGTTCCAAAACCAAAGCGTTCCAAAATCAAGGCGTGCTTTCCCATAGAAAGTACTGCAAAATGGATTAATCTGTCCCAGACTTTTAAAAACAACCCTCAAAACAGCAATTCAACATGAATTTTACTATCTAACGAGACCATTGATTCATAAAATGAAAGCAATAATCAATGTACTGTACCATAAAATGAATAAGACCGTATTGTAGATGATAAAAAAAGAAAATTAATTTTTTTTCTTACCTGCACTGATGATAGTCATTATTTGGATGGGGGGGGTGGCTTTTATCCATTTCTGTAGTCACACAATCAATCAGTAGCTGAACTGGGTTCTACACAGTCACAAAAACAAATTAATTGAAAAAGCCTCATAAACAAAAATGCAAAATAAATAGAAAAAAACAAAAGCACCAAACTTAATCCATTCCGGAAGTCTGTTTTACTTCCAAAATGTTCGAAAACAAAGGTGCAGCTTCTGATTGGTGCAGGCACCTGGGAAACAATAGCTGACAACCGCATTGGATGTTTGGCTTCCAAAAAAGATTAAAAAACCGGAACACTTAGTTCTGGGTTTTCAGCATATGGGAACCAAGGCGTTTGAGTACCAAGGAATTTGAGAACCAAGGTACCACCGTACTTGTTTGATTGGTACAAGAGAAGTGATTAAACAAACAAAAAACATGCTGGAAATAAATTTTCTAAAAGGAAACAGAGACTGCACCATTTTCTCCCCAGGTCCTTCATCAAGTTATGGATATGGGAAAAGTAAGGAAACTCTTTCATTCCCTTAAAGTCATTGAAAAACTGCAAAAATAGCACCCGTCAGCATCAGTTCCTTCCTTCTATCTAAGTACTTCCTATGTAATTAAGATACATTTTTAAAAATAGTATCTGTTAAAGTGCCTATATGACAGCATTTCTCGACTTAGCAGTAATATATCTTCATAAAACGCTCTCTGATTACATAGTGCTACTCAGTAATGATAAAAGGAAATTGTTGATCAGAACTGGATTTCTCTTCCCTTTTTTTTTAAAAAAGCACAACACATTATGCATTTTGAAAAACACTTTGAAATTGTATATTATTTCTTATACTGTGAGGCATCATTTTAATTCCCTATTCTGTAGACAGAAGAATTGAAAAGGCTTGAAAATGTCCAGTCTCTAAATCCACTTCTGAGTGAACTTTCCAATAAACAGACACTGCAATACATCATATGTGGACACCAACTGCAATATATGCCCTTAGTCAAGTACACGTTTTTAATTGGCTGTTAAATAATTTGTTGTTGTGCACAAATCTGCTATGATCAGTTCCTTCTTTTTAAGTCAGAAACGTCCCTGAAATGTTCTGCAAAACATAATGTCATGCTTAGATTTAATGTCATGTCAATGTTTATAGCTGGAAGTTATTTTATGGTGGGGAATAAATTTTTTGAAGGGTTTTAATCAAGATTGCATTTTGGATATTTTACCCTCTCTTTTTGGCTAAAAGTTCTTTAGCTTTAATATTCAATTTAAAAAAATCTTAAAGAGAAGAGGTTCTTTTCTGACCACTATTGTAAATCGATAAATAACCTTTAACTGCATCATTTTTCCATTTGCACATTGTTTTGAAAGTGTTAATTAGGTAAGCGAAGTAATGAAATTCATATCTAAATGTTAACTGAAATTAGTTTCTCCCCTTTAGTGAATCTATATTGTGTGCATTGTCTTAGTTCTGTATTGTGCCTTTAGCTATGGATGTTTCTACATATATGGATAGGGATAACCACTTTTATCTTTGCAACACGCCTTTAGAAAGTGACTCAAGCTTACACATTCAGAGACTCTGTAGCCATCCTTAACATTGTAACTATGGCCACTCTGACATTTCTACCATGTGGTTTGGGTTTACATGGTTTGATTTAGAATGTACCTGTATAATGCCCTCATTGAAGAGGAACAATGTTTTGATGCTTTCATTGTTGCTGTTTAATTTATGTACCACTTAATTGCCAAAATGGCTTCTAAGCGGTTTATACATATAAAACTGATTATAAAAAAAATAACCATGCATATTTAAACTACACACTAAAACAAGTTCATCAAAACATTGAGATGAGCACCCACAATTAAAATGCACAATAATCAGGGCCTGTTAAAATAGCATAAGGATTAAAAGAACAATTAAAATAATTAAAACTGGATGTTCAAATCAAGTGGGGCATGCTTGTCTAAAAGCTTGTCTTTCATGGATGACATTCCTGCATTGCAGGGGGTGGACTAGATGACCCTTGGCTCCCTTCCAACTCTACGATTCTACAATTCTATGACTTAAAGAGCTGATGGGATGCCAATACTGATGTGGGTTCTTGTGTTTCAGCAAAGAGAGCATTCTACCAAAGTAGTGCCACCAATGATAAAGTCAACTTCCATGTTACCAAATAAATTGATGGGAATACATCAAATGAATGTATCACTTCATATGTAGAAAGCAACAAAAGAAAGGTTGTTTACTTAATGCAGTGATCCTGTCACATGGACACTCACCTAATTCACTATGTATTGGTAACAGAAGAACCTGACGCAGACTGGAAGTGTAGATTGCCTTTTACATGCGCAAGTGCATAACTCTAAAAATAGAGTTAGCTGAAGAAGTATCTGAAGAAGTGTGCATGCACACGAAAGCTCATACCAAGAACTAACTTAGTTGGTCTTTAAGGTGCTACTGGAAGGAAACAAAATTTTTGTTTTGACTATGGCAGACCAACACGGCTACCTATCTGTATCTAAAAATAGAATAACTGAAACATCAAAGTACAAGTCTTTGAGAAAGCCAAGATCCTCAGAGTCTGCATTGTGTAGGAGAACTCAATTAATTTGCTTCTAGGCTCAAGGAAAATGGCAATGTGTAGGTGTGTGTGCATGCATTACATGTCGTACAATAAAAATATTTTGTTGTAGGTTAAATATTTTTAGCCCACTCATCATGGCAAGCAATTCAAAGGTAGTGTGCAATAACACAACTTCAAAAACAACACCCACCAGCACAATAATCGAAAATGAGAGCAAAAAAACTTCATAACTAAACCAACCCACTAAAACTACAGAACCATGACTTGCTACTGTCTGGTGCTGACGGTAATTATGTACATATGGAGCTATTACATTCTTTTCTATGATCAAGGCACTTTTATGAACATGCAAACAGAAGCATGCTGATCATTGCAGCAGGTTATGTGGCTATCAGATACATGACTATCTCAATGCACTATGCATGTTAACATACAGTGGTACCTCGGGTTACATACGCTTCAGGTTACGTATGCTTCAGGTTACAGACTCCGCTAACCCAGAAATAGTGCTTCAGGTTAAGAACTTTGCTTCAGGATGAGAACAGAAATTGTGCTCCAGCAACGCGGCAGCAGCAGGAGGCCCCATTAGCTAAAGTGGTGCTTCAGGTTAAGAACAGTTTCAGGTTAAGAACGGACCACCAGAACAAATTAAGTACTTAGTGTTACGAAAAAGGAGCAATGCTGCTGAGTGCTCCAGATGGCTGGAAAGCCAAACAGGATGTTGATGTTATGGGACTGTACCGTGGGAACCAGGGACAGTCTATTATGTGCTCTGAGCACCGGATGTTAGCTCAGAGTGTCACATGACCCTGTACTGGAAGTACATGGTGGAGTTATTCCCTCTCTGCTGTGGCTGCTGATGTGAGAGGGTGCAGACATGTTTCCTCTGCACTGCTGGAGAGACAGAAATAAAGGCATGTAAATACATTTCTGTCTGTCTCTCTCCCCTCCCTGGAGAATGGCAGGGGAGGAGGGATGGTGTGTCCTTCTCACGTTCGTGAGAAGGATCGCTGGGATCTCGCCTTGTCTTGCCGGGAGTCGCTGACGGGGGGAGATCAACAGGGAATCAAGCCGGGCACCTGGAGAGTGCCAAATTCCTCTGACTGATATGGGCTTGAAGATCCCAACACTTAGCCCGGGGTACCACTGTATTTCTAGGAATGTATGCACACAGAGGACATAACACCCATGGAGTAAATTGCAGTAATCTGTGATGCCTTGTGAGAGGGCAGAAGCAGTTGCCTACTTCTGACTGTGGTGGTGCTCCAGCATTGGGGTAGGGGTAGGATGGGGTGATGCTGCAGTACTTAAGTCCATGAAGCCGTGGGTCAGCAGTTGCTGCCAACTGGGGTTTCCATGACCTTGTAACCTCACTCTGTTTCATTCCCGTTCCGATGACCACAAAAGGATACCAATGTCTCCACCCTTATCATGAGCTTCTACTAGCAGCAATCTTTTTGCAGGCAGTATTGTAGAAATCAACCACTGTGGCGTTTGCCTCCTAGGTGGGTCATAAGGAAAGGGTTAAAATGAGGGTGATGTGATTGGCCAGTGGAAACTGATAGGAGGAGTTAGGGTTAGAGGGGGAGTTGTGTGAAAGTTAGTTGAGAGTTGGGAGTTGAAGAAGGAAGAGGGAGGTAAAGTCTGTGGGTTGGTTGGTCGAGTTGTGTGGTGAGGGAGTGAGAGGAATTGTTAGGTGGAGTCAGATAGATAGTTGGAATAACCAGTTTGAAGTTGTTAGGAACGTATAGAACAGTTACGGAACTAGGATTAAGGAACTGCTAAGAAAAATTAACTGAAACCATAAGCTTGTTCATGCCTGTAAATAAACTTGATTATTTGTTAATGTTAAAAACTGTCTGGACTCCGTGATTACCTGTGAGGAGAAATGGGTTGGTGGCAGCGAAGAAAGAAATCACAGTGGTGGCACAGGGTCAATAGACCGTCAAATATCCGGGGGCCTTGTGTGATCACCACAACCACCTTTGAATGACATTCCATGATGAGATCTGAATACAGCCATGTACAGGATGAACCACTTTTTCCCATGCTCTGTGAGAACATGGCACCCAAAATAATTTGAAATGCATTACATGCAATATTTTGACTGTCGGAACCAGCTCTACGATTTCCAAGGAAGCTGTTTCTGTCTACACAGATACAGCAATGTTATATAGTGCTATTATGTTAGAAAACAAAGCAATGTCACTTGAGTACAACATACCAATTGTTTATTTTAATTATATTTGCCTACATACAGTGTGTGGCCAAGAGAGAGAGAGAGAGAGAGAGAGAGAGGTAAGGTTGAACAAAGAATTTTCATAAAACAATTACTAAGCAAATAAGGAACATATTTAATATGCCTGTTGCCAAGATGATTCTATTCTGTTCCAAGACTTTAATTGTGTTTGCCTTTCAAAAGACTGAAGCTAGGCTTCTTCAATCCAGCTACTGAATTGGGCTCTCCTCCTACTCTTATAACAAATCTGGAAATTCAGTAGGGGAACCTTACTCCAGTGTTCTTCAGCCTTGGGTCCCCACAAGTTGGCCCAGAGCTCCAGTTATCCCCAGCCAACTTAGTCAATGGTCAGGAATGATCAGAGTTGTAGTGCAACAACATCTGGTGATGCAAGACTGAAGAATACTGCCTTACTCTATAGGTAAATATGATTGTTTCCTACCACTTCCTTTTGGCAGGTGGTAACCAAGTTGCCTAAACACCCCTTCTCGATCTAATACCTTCAGCCTGGCCCTGCAATATATGGACAAATCTTGCTAATGAAATCTCTCCTAGGAGGTACTTCTGCTAGTTCTCATGCACTCCACTCACAAAAAGTAAATAACAGGGATTCAGTCACTGCAAAGATGCAACCCATATCACAGAGATGAGGAATGCATGACCTCTCCCACCCTGTCTCTAATTACCATTAGCCCCAGCCAGTATGGCTTATGGTCAAGGTGATCAGAGTTGTACTCCAGTGGCATCTGGAGGGACACAGGCTCCTCGTGACTTCTGTAGAGGAAGGACAATAGTTCAGTGGTAGAACAACGATTTGGTTCGAGGTTCAATCAAAGTCAGCTTCAAGTAGGACTAGGAATGATACTTGGCTCAAACCCTGGAGACCTGTTTATGAGCTACTGCACAAGAAATACAAAACAAAATTGTCCAATGACATGTGCATGTTCATTTAAGCCTTTTATTGTGCATCTTCCTTTCAAAAACTTGCAAAGAACTCAGTGCCCCCTCCTTGCTGTGACCTAAGAATGAAGTAACTCCCTATGGGGGCAGTAGTAGGGACAGTGGACGCCCCATATACTCCAGGAGAGCATATGTTCTATCTGAACATGGCACGAATATTAATCAGAACATGGATCACATTCAAAGCCATTCAGAAGAACTGAATCCAAAACAGATTCAGCTCTCCTAGCTCCAAAGAGAAAGGAAGTTCAGCAGTGTTTTCCATCACCACTGTTCAAACTAAAGGAGCTTATATGTTGGGCTTCTGACTTTGGCAGAGATATTTCACATCACCTGCTACCTGAACTGGATCAATATCAGATGCATTCAAAGCATGTGCTCTACCACTGTGGTCCTGGCACTCTGTTGTTTGGAAATACCCTCTAGTAAGGGCACTGAACTTCTTCCCCTATGCACTGGTGCTCTCTCTCTCTCGCTCTCTCTCTCTCTCTCTCTCTCTCTCACACACACACACACACACACACACACACACACACACTGGTAGTATCCATTGGACCGCATTATTATCTACTCCTGATTTGTTCTTGGCAGCTCAAAATATAGATTGTAATAGTTTTTATCATCCAAAATATTATTTAGTACTCTCCCCTTCCCTTCCCTTCCTTCCCCTTCCCTTCAGAGTTATGACCAAGGGGAATATCTTATATTGATATTCATTCATTGCCTTTTGCTTTAGGCAACAGGTAACGTCATTGACTTCACTGGATGTACCATGCTCTAGTGTAGGATCTTCTGACAGCTATTAATGATAATCTCCCAAGGCTCTTAAGTAGGTTGTCTAAAACCCTGAGTAATTTGGAGATGTGCCTGTAAATATATTTGGGTTTGAAGTGACAGAAAAGGTCCTCTGGCTCAATTAGCAATAAATCGTAGCTTTCGGGGGGAAATCCATGAGGTATTGTAAATGAACAAAACAGCAAATTTGCCTCAACATATCAACATGTAATTTAATTCAAAACTACCTTTGGAGTATGTTTCTTCCCTTCAGCAAGAATGAGATGTAATTTATCAATTTTACCAATCTCTGCTACCTCCAGGTTTTGTTTGTGTGTGTGTGTTTTTACATTCAAAGAAAACAAATGATTCTCTCAAGTTATGCCTCACATGTCAAGAGCAGCTCTGCAGTTGTACTCCCAAAACTTCAGCGGGCAAATATAGGCAAAAAAACCAAACCAAAACAAAACAAAAAACCTTTAAAATTGTAGTTTGCAAGGCATTTAGAAAAAGTCATTATATGGCAGCAATTGCCCTTAAATAATTTTTAGAAGGTTTCTCCAATGCTATTATGTGTATGCTCAAATACTGTGTGTGTGTGTGTGTGTGTGTGTGTGTGTGTTACTATGTGTTTCTGTAGTTGTATTAGTTGCATTAAGGTTATGTTCTGCTCCACCTAAGCTAGTCGTGCCCATTAATTTTGATGGTTCAACTCTGAGTATGGTAAAACGTCCCAGTATGACCAGCGTTGGATACAACCCAATATTTCCAACCTAAACACTGGAATATTACATACACTGTAACACACTTAGCTTCTGGAAATGGGGTTCATTATAGTTCTGCACTGTGGTGAGAGAAAAGGTTTGTGTATTTATGAGAAATGGTGCAGCTCTCCAAGCACTGCTAACAAGTTTCTTTGAAAAGAATCAGTATGAAAAAAAACTCAGGGTTTGCTAGCTGCACCTGCACCTCAAATAAAGAGGCCAGACACTTACTTTGCATTAAATTTCTCAACATAAAAACATAACCTTTTAAATGGAAAAACATCTCTTTTGGATCAAAGACCTATGTAGTCCAGGTTTCTGTTCTCACAGTGGCTAGCCAGATGTCTACTGGAAACTTACAAAGAGGACAAGAGCCCTTTGCCACTTGTGATGCCCAGAAGAGCTGGCTCAGTTGTGGGATGAGACAATTGTCTCAAGTGACAGGCAATGGAGAGTGTTAGCATGGCATCTTCTGGCACCACCACACTGTCGGCATCCGGGGGTTGAAAGGCCAGCTGGCTAGCCCCAGCTGGATCGTCTCCTTCTAGCCATGCCGCTGCGAAGATCCATCGACCTCTGGCTCCGACATAAATCAGTGACCCAAGCCTCCCAGACTTGGGCACACTATACTTAGCAGTGTAAACCGCACAACAGAAGAGGCTGAGGCTTGTGAATACATACTATGAACTACGGATTTATTAAACATAAATCAAGACAAAGAAACATGTCATCTCTCCTTGCCGTCTCCTCGGAGAGCGAGTCCAAACAAGAGCAATACAGCGGAAGTTATGCTTACGACAGCAAACTGTGCTGGAATGTAAACAGACATGTGACACGTAACAATCCCATGCCTGCAACTAAAGGTGGAATGGAAAATCCCAACACACACCACAGGGCCCCCAACACAACTTCTGGTGCTTCACAAAGCATTGGAAGTCAAGTCTGAGGCCTACAGCACAGAGGGGGATATGCAAGTTTGTGGAGAAACTATCCAGTTGTACAAAGGTAAATTCTACATTCATTCCTTTGTCTGCTTTTGCCTCTGATCCCACCTACTACTGGTGTGTACCTTCCAGAAGAGATGGAGGCTGTTGGGCTGAAAAATGTTCCCCATTGCAGGTGTCAACACTACTGAGCTAGATGGGCCAATGATTGGACTTAGCATCAGGAAGCTTTGGAATCACCTATCCCCACCCTACTGGGCTAGTCTACTCAACAATAGTGCAAGCAAAATTGCTGCTTGTGCAACAGGATTCCCACCCCTTCCTCCTTGCTCGCAGAGTTATTTATTTGAATACTGCCCAGAATTAATAAACATTGCTTTCCAGATTTTAGTTTTTTTGCACATGTCCCCTAAATTATGAAAATCAAATCTCCTAAGACGTTTTTTCAGGAGAACTTCAATGAGCGAAAGTTGTTTGAGTTCCACTCCTGCATCATCCATTAAAAATGAAAATTCTCCTCTTATCTAAAGGCAATGTGGCTTACTCAGAAGAACTTCCTGCTTAATTCTGCCCATTAGATACCTGGCAGAGAGAAAGGGCTATGATGAAGTGTTCCATTAATATGCAAGTAAATACCCATACAAATCTTTCAAAATGTTCTTACCAGGAATTAGGTAGGTTTGTTCTCTCTTCTACTTGTTTAAAATAAATCTGCTTTTCAGCACACTCCTAAAAACATGGGCAGATTGATATTTAATGACAAAAGTTCAAAAAGCAGTCCTGTGTAATATTGCATAAATGGGGGTGGGGCGGGGTGAGCAATCTGGGATTCTTTTCTTTCTCTTCAATTTGTTCCCAGAAGAGCACTCAGATTTATATAATGCATGAATACAAAGATTTGTGGTGGGAATACTTAACATATAAAAAGGTTGTCCCTCTGGGATTTGTAGCACTGTTTTAGATTTCTGTTTCCTGCTTCGGATTTTTGTTTCAGTTTCCTGATGTTTCACCATCACACCAAATGATTTTTCAGAAAAGCTCTGTTAAAGTACTTTTCTGCATTATGTATTGTGCATTTTATATACCTGGATTGGATTACACCGAACTGCATTGGCAAATTAATTACAAAGCATGGGTTTGTCAGGGCAAAAACACATGCATATAAAATGTAACAAGTCACCAGTACGCTGTAAAATATGATTTGCTGTTTTAGAAATCTGTTTTTGTATTAAAACAGGCCAGATCTCCCCCACACACCTTTTTTTGTGAACCTCTGAATGACATGGCAATGTTAACCAATCAACTTTCAAAATATTTATGCAACGCAAATAGAGAAACTAATATATGAACTTTTTTGAAGCAAATCTATACTACCTTTAAAAAGCGAGAGTTATAACCCACTGTGTATTTTATTCTTCATAATCACTGTCTCTTTATGAGTGTGTTGTATTGGCATGTGGTCTTTAACCATGTGAATGACCCAGTGTGACCTAGCTGCCAGTGCTTACATAGTGCAGGCAAGATGCTCTGAAGCAGAATGTGTTTGCAACTATTGGCTTTTCATATTCTGTTGCAAAGTTTAAGAATTCTATGACTATGCATGTTACATGTCTCCATTGACTGCATATGAGTTTGGATGCCAGGTGCATCCAGATACACCTGATAAAATCCAGTTCTTGTACATTAATAGTACTTGCTCTCCTGTGTCCTCCACTACCCACCTCCTCTGCAATTTTCCATCTTCTTCATCCACTGGCCAGTTTCCCTCTATCTGCACCTCCTGCTGTTAATACACAGCAAGACTTGTGCCATCAGATGTTCAGTACTATCATTGGATTGGTGACTGGGTTGCAGGTGTCAGGGCTGTATAACATCTAACCATGGTTTGGGAGCAGTTTCAGACACACAGTGGTCTGGCAACAACAGGACTCCATCATAGGCTGTGTGAGATCCAGCCACTCAGACCTACTCACTTGCATTAAGGGACCTCATTGGAAATTGTTGCTTGGAATGCCAACTACCGACGAACGACAACTTGCCTCCATCATGAACTGAACAAATTCCAGCTATTCTCCCCCACTCCCCTGCCAGTCTGGGAAGGTACATAATCTGACTGGAAGTTGCATTCTGATCTTCAAGCAAGCCTGGGAACATCAAATCATTTTGATCCACTGTGAAAAAAGCAGATCAAAACCTAATTCTTCTCCCAGTCCTACTGAAGGATTTTTCTTCCACTTCACTCTACATTTTCCATCTAACGGCTCATGTGAGCATTCATATCCTGAAGGGATATCCATGCACAGTAGCTTGTTGTTCTGGTGCATTTGAGTGTCTGCAAACAAAATAACAACAAAAAGTATATAGCAGAAGCCAATATTTTAGTTTGTGTGCAGTGCTTAAATAGCATCACCCAATCACTATGTGTCAGATGCAGCTTTATTAATATATTTCCCACATTCAGTGTTGACAACTATAAACCAGATGTTCCAAAAAGCAGTGCTGAGGATGATGGAGCAATTACTTGTTGAGAGAAGATATCAATATACCCACAAAAATAACAGCTGACGGCAATGCCTGGGGCTATTGATTTTATTTTTCTTCTCATACAAGACTCTTGATATTCTGTTAAAAAGTTAAAAATAGGCTAGAAAATATGTTTGCCACTTCCAAATTGTGTTAAGTCAGCCAAATTCAGACAGCATGGGCACATTCATAACTATGGAATTTTCATTTTCTATCTAAAATCTCATTTATATCCAGTAATTTTTGTTTCAGATATCTTTTATTTTTAATATTTATAAACCACATGTTAACAAGACATTTTTTTCCTCCCTTTTGGAAGGACTGTGTGATTATTTCTTTTTCCTTTTTTTTAAAAAAAAATGTAGATTGACTTTGGATAGCCTGGTTATGTGTGTGAGAGAGTACTTATTTTACCTAATTAATGTGAATCTCATTATAATTGTATATTTTTAAGTGTATTCTGACCAATACAAAAGCACTGGACAGGAACAGGTCATTAAATACATAGATGGAATCATGGTGCCCAGTTTGTGCCTAACATGAGATTGTATCAGGGGCAGTTGCAGATGGTAGTAAGGTTATGCTAGTAGTTCTTTAGTAATGCAACACATGATGAATTTAACAATTTTATATGTTAGCATTTAAAAAAAAAAAATGTATGTGAACAACAGAAATTCTGAGAAACAGAAAACAAAGAAAAAATTATTCAAAGAAGTGATCATGAGCTGATAATATTACTACCCATAACATCAACCATACTCTATCAACTATTGTTATCAAAACTGGCCATTTCCCTAAGAAGACTAAATACATTGTTTTGCTGATACAGAAAAAAAAACATTTATAAAGTCAATGGCTTCACATATATCATAATTCAGTAATAATGCTGCTTAATGATGCAGGCAAAGTTTACAAATAAAATGCAAATGATAAAATGGAGAGGGAGAGATCTTAAGCTTCTCAAAGGAAAGGTGGGATTTAAATGTAATGAATGAATGAAAATAATTTCAGTGACTGTGTTTTTAATTTGCATAAATAAAATATTTGCATAAATATTTTTTTTTAAATGAATGACTCATGGAAATGTACCAAATTCAAAAGAATGACTAATCTGTAGCATTTGAGACATATTATGAATAGAATTCCAATTTATATGTTTAAATTTGTTTTGCGTGTGGTTGGCAGACTAACTTTCCTTCACTCCATTTTTGCATGAGACTATTTTAGCTGCAGATTCTCCTGCCATTAGCATGTGCAACACAACATCCCTGGACTACCGGTATGTTAGCTTCTAATACTGTAAATAGGTTGAGGCAACTGAGGAATATCTGGAATTCTGCTCAAGGAGATCAGCTTAGCTGAAGTATTTCTCTACCAGGGCTGCAATGAACAGTTAATTCCAACCTATTTCAGTCTCAATCGTAGGCTTGTTCCAATCTGTTTTGTGAGAGGTTTTTTGTTTTGTTTTTTGAAAGAAACTACAAAAAGCCCACATTAAAATGGAATACATTTTCTCTTTGAAACACACACTTTCCAATGCATTCATCTGCAAAATACATATTGCATAAGTATCTTTTATGAAAAATACATATTTTCATGTGTGTTTTTATGTACTGAAACTGCAGCACAAAATCCAGAGTGGTGTGTAATCTTCTGGGTGTTGCATTTCAATCCACAAGGCAAGCTCAAGAGTTTTGGATTTGGTCAAGCCACTGTAAAAGTTGTTGGTTGACTTCCTTCCTTCCTTCCTTCCTTTTTGTTTCAGTTTGTTTTTTGTCCTGGGCCACACTTCTTAGTAATTTTGTTTCATTTTATTATTTCTCTGGAATACATTGGAAAACACTGGAATGAACCTGGCCTTATGAGAACAGTTTTTCAAAGCTCAGCTAATCATCTATTCCCAGCTGCATTTGAAAATAGTAAAGAAAACAATTCAAAATGTATGCATTTTGTTACACCGTGATCTAAAAATGGCATCCTACTCCAAAAAGATATACAGAGGCAGCATGAGAGTTAGCAATTATAAGATGGCGGTTGTTGTTTTTAAGAACACACACTTACAAATGTTTGTGGTTTTCTGTTTTTCTGTTGGTTTGGTGGTGGTGGATCTCTGAAGGTATCAAATGTCAATCGAGGGAGGAGGGCCACATTATGGTCGAATTCCACAAACAAGTTTTCACAGACCACTAGGCATCAAGCCAGATAACGGAGCCAGCCTTTGCTTTCGGGACTACTAAAGCGAAAATAGGAACCATATTCCAAAGCAGCACGAACAAGGTTTGTTTCGAATGCACTTGCCATGCTGAAATTTTCACCGCTTTGTCGCACTGAAGATGGCAGAGGGAAGGTGTATTAACCTATTTCCTTGAACAGCTTCACCTTTGGTCCCATGTATTCTCTTTATCCTGAAGGGTAGTAAACTATGCAAGATTAAAATGTCCTGGAAATATTATTATTATTTTGCACTGAGCATCTAAGCTTGACACAAAACATGTTGCGCTCTTCCAGTATTATTAAAGAGTAGCTCACTCAGTAAGGGTTATGGACTCACTTGCTCTTCCTTTGACACTCTATATAGGTATCTCAGAATCTAACACTCTGATCAGCTACAGAGTTGCATTGTTCTGTCACCGCAGCTTATCACTAACAACATGTTCACATTTCCACCATGCTGAAGTTCAGTCATGATGGGGGTGGACAACGAGAATATATATACCAAAGAAATAGCTGCCATGTGTTTGCATATATCTCCACTCATTATGGTCACTTGATGCTGAGTTTTCTGCTCATCTTTCCCTAGGCATTATCATATATTTTTTTGAGAGTGTGTATTGTATTTGTTCTCCGACTGCCAAGAAATCTGATACAGCTCAGCTTGTTAATGTCTTAGTATGTCAGTTGGCTTTTTAAACACTATATTAGATTTGCTGGACAAACTTCTCCAAATAAAATACAAAGGGGAGAGGACTGGGGGGGGGGGGAGAAGGCTAAAAAAGAAAAAAGATCCTGCCATATGTTAGACATAAAGTAGAAAGCAAGGATGAAGGTCCACCAGGGAAAATAATACATATATATCTGCTATAATAGCATTAACCCTTTCTTAACCCACATTTTAAAAGGCCAAAAGACATGCCATTAGTTGATTCTATCCAGTTTTGGGTTCATCACAGAGAAAGAAAAGAAATTTATACCAAATTCTTTAGCAAAATTAATAAGGGAGGCAGGAGAATTTCATTTGGTCCACATATTTAAGAAACTGGACTCAGTTAGCAACTCCTAGACTAATAGATGGTCTGCAACATATTTATCCTTCAGATTACAGTTCTCAGCTTATAAACCAAAACCAAACAATTGTTAAAAACAGCAAATTTTAGGATTAAATAAATTTAGAAATCCACTGAGATAATATGTATATAAATATTAGGCCCATGCCCACATCCACCTCATGGCCCTGTTCTGGGGTTACCCATTTAGATCAACCTGAGCATCACCTTCTGCCCCCTGTCCCAAATTTAGTAGTCAAATTTGTGGAGTGTGCCTTTGTGAGAGGCTTCTTCAAGAAAGGATCACCCAGGATCACCCAGCATCAGGCAGAATCAGTGCTTCTGGCTTTACCTGCCTAAGTGCAGAACCTTACCTTTGTTCCTATTTAAATTCATTTTATTAGTCTGAGCCCAGCTCTCCAACCTGTTAACATGAACTTTCATTAAGGCAGAGATGGAATGGGATGGTCTTGTAAATGAACACATGCGAAATTGATACAGACCAGAGATAGATAGATCTGTCCATCCATACTTACAACTTTAATAAACAGACAACCCTTGCATCAAGCAGTCCATTATTCACTTGTGGTAGGTAGAAAATATTTCTTAGTCTTAATTGTGGAATATGACAGCCTGAAGCAGGCTACTTCATTAACGGTATCTTTTTTTAACATTGATTTAGCTGTTTTCCAGCTTCCACGTTACACAGTACATTTAATCAAGCAGAATAGGTTAGGGAAAAAAAGATACCTTATACAGTGTATTGTGTGATCTCATAGATTCCATTTGTATCAGTTACAAGGGAAAATATTTTTCGTTGTTTTATGTAGCGTTCAAACACAAAATACATTAACCAGCAGGAGATTACAGACAGATGTAATGATCCATGAATGCAAGATCTCCTTTTAACCCACTGTCCCTTGACTACAATAAATTTATGAATATCAATTCCCATGCAGGCCTTTTAAAGTTTTCCTGTTAGGACATGGATGGAGAGGCCAGAAAGGAGTGGTCATCTGCTTGATGGGGGAAATGTTAACTTGCAGGTAATAACACATACAACAGATGTATAACATATTTCACAGATGGTAGCAGAAGCATCTTGCAAGGCTTGGGGGCTTTATTTTCACCCTGAACTATTTCACCTTAAATTACAGACACTGAACAGGAAACTTTCTAGAGTAGGAAAAAGAATGGTAGAATTATTGTTCGGCTCAGGTAGAAGAATAGATATTAAAAGCTAAGCTTATCTATGTATGGGACATGGGTGGCGCTGTGGGTTAAACCACAGAGCCTAGGACTTGCCGACCAGAAGGTCAGTGGTTCGAATCCCCGCGACGGGGTGAGCTCCCGTTGCTCGGTCCCTGCTCCTGCCAACCTAGCAGTTTGAAAGCACGTCAAACTGCAAGTAGATAAATAGGTACCGCTCCAGTGGGAAGGTAAACGGCGTTTCCGTGTGCTGCTCTGGAGAGGGGGAGAGAGGACTTTTGAGGGCAAGGCAGATAGATACAATTGGAATGGGAATTCTTATCCAGTTCATGAATTGCCTAAGAATGTAGCTTGTGTATAGCGTATATTTGGTTGAATTATATTCATGTATTGATTTTATTTCTCTGTTTATAATATATTGTTTACTTTTACTTTTTTGCTTTTCTAAATCATGAGTTAGGGATGCTTATTGCAGACTGATCTGGAATTTAATAATAGCAGGTGGGAGGGCATGCTTGCCTGACAACCCAAAGCTCCTTGGCTTGGAGATGGTCCAGGAGAGGCGAAAGCCCTAAGATGTCTGGCACTTCTACTTGGTGTGGCCATCTCCCAGCTCTTCCATAACGAACATATGTTCATTGATCCTTGGACTCAGCTATACAGCTGCAAATAAAACGCTTTAAGTTTGTTGTAAAGTGAAATATACAAATGTGACACTAGATGGTGATAGTGAGTGATGGCAAATTCAATATATTTTTTTAAAACTTTTTTTTAAAAAAGCATTTTCCCAGCGCTTTTTATATGTGTGTATATTCCACCCTTATGAGAGATGGGACAGAAAGTGTAGTGTCCCAATTCTGGATTGAGAAACCGCCAAGCATCCATTAAAATAACTGATCTTATTCCCGTTTCAAATATTTTTACACAAGTTATATTTCTTGCTGTTGAAGCTTCTGCATCTTCTACAACACATGAACTCTCATTTTAAAAGGAGTTGCTCTTGTCCAGGCCTAACATCTGGTCAAACAAAGTTTGGTAAGAAGTTGTTTGATTATGGTTTCGATTTTCAAATACACGGATGTCCAAGTACCTTTTGAAAACAAAAACTTAAATCTGAGACTGCCAATGTATCCTCTAATAAAAAAGGAAATTGTCTCCTATGCAGTGATAGCCCATGTGTTTGGAGGCCACTGCATTAGTCATCCTCTTCCTGTGTAGGCAATATATTATGTGAGAGATACAATTTTAGATTCAAGGCATCAAGCTTCCCCAACCTGATGCCCTCCAGATGTTTCAGACTACAACTTCCACCAGCCCTTGGAATGTCCCAAACATCTGGGGGCACCAGGTTGGGGGAGGCTGCAGTTTATCATTCACTGTTGAACATCTGGTGGTGTGATGTGGAAGAATGTATCAGCAGGACTTTCTGTTGCTTATAATCTTTTATAGCAGACAAACTGAAATAAATGGAAGTTTTGTCAAAATGCATAAATGGAAAAACGAAAGGCTAGACCATTTCGGGTAATGCTAACTTGAATTGCTCCGTTTACTTCAATGGTCCATAAATTCTTATTAGCGAGAATTTGAAGTGAAATAACCCCAAAGAGGACACTGCCTCACATACTCCATATGCCCGTTATTGTGGTTTATAAAAACATTGGTGCAGAGCTTATGCAAACTATGAATGACATTGGTTCAGCAGTTAATTAAGCCATGGTTAAATGCTTAAATGAAATTAAGTGAAAAGTGATGTCAGAACTAAGAATCCAAGTAGTGCAGAGGCCCAAGGGTGAGATGGAAAGGCTTGGTTCCAGTTGCTCTTCAGCCATTGCTAGGTGACCTTGCGCAAGCCATCCTTCAGGGGTAACGAAATATTACATGGCACATGCCACACCAGTGCCTCTCTCTTTTTAACCAGAGAACCAGTGTTTTCCAAGTCATGTTTGGAATAGGCAAACCGGGTGATTGCCTCACCTTTTCCACTTTGCTGCTGTTTTGCTCTAGTTACCTCTGAACTACTTTCTCAGACTGCATCCTGCCACCTCTGTGCTCAAAATCGAGTCTTTCTTACTTGCTTTGCTCAAAAATTTTCCATTTGCATCTCCAAATAGACACAGAGAAACTTAGAGAAACAAAACAGCAGTTTAAAATTTTAAATTATTTCCCTTCTGTATTTCAACAGTACAAGGTATAATCACCTCAGAAAGAGCACTCATTGCAGAGTATGCTACTAGTGAAAGGTTTTGTTTTGTTTTTCCTTTGCATGCACAGAGGAACTGGAATAATTGGGGCGGTCCTGTGCTATGATGACCACGTAATGTGCCTTTTTAAAATGCTCAGCCTGGATTTGCTGAGGCAAATAAATTGTGGAGTTTCAAAACATCGTCTTTCCCACAAATTCTGTATTATAACTTTAAAAATGGCTAGAATTAAAGTACTTGATAAAAGAAGAAAACCAGTGGGAACTTTGTATTTTGACCACGTTGGGATCTATAGCTTTTTCCCCACATGTAAATGGGAGTGACAGCATTTCTAAATGCTAGTCAAACAGACATTTATGTCTTGCCCGTAACAAAAAGATACATAACAGACACAGAACTGCATGGTGATGAATATATGAAGAGAGGAAAACTGTCACTACGGTCCCATTTTCACCTGCTCATATGGTCTGCAGCTGTAGCTCAGTGGTGGAATAATATTCTTTTAAATGTTTGAAGACTCGGAATGAAACTTCACAATACTAATTTAGGTTTAGCTCTAAAAGAGAACCAGACCATGCAAATGGGTAAATTGTTCTGCAAATGTCATAACAGTCTTTCCGACATGCTGTTTTAATATTGTTAACATATTGTTGAAATTTTGAAATTTCCTCAGGAATAGGATAAATATTGACATCTTACTTTTCCCCCCTGAAATGTTTATTTCTTTGGTACAGACGTTTCCTGTCATTTTGTGTGTGCCGGGGGATAAAAAATACAATTTTTTTAAAAAAGTTGCTATCTTATGCAAGACCAACTTTTCTTCATATACCAGCAGGCAAAATTATCAATAATTGGAGGTCAGGAGAGTTTTATTATGTACAAACAGTTGTGGTACTTTAGGGGCTGGGAGGTGACATTTCTCCCTTCTTTTTATATCTGCATGGCTTGCCACCATTATAGTCACCACCAGCCTGCTCTGGTAACTGGGGAAGGAAGGAAGGATGAAGAGAGTCTGGGAAGTGCAGAGCAGTTGCTTTTCATGCAAAAACTCCTGAGCTCAATCTCCAGCATCTCTAGGTAAGGCTGGGAGAGATCCCTGTCTGAAACACCAGACTGCCTCTGCTAGTCTGTGTAGACAACAGAGAGCTAAATGGAACAATGGTCTGACTTAGGCTAAGGCAGTTCTCTATGCTGGAGAGGGGGAGAGAGGACTTTTGAGGGCAAGGCAGATAGGTACAATTGAATCTTATCCAGTTCATGAATTGCCTAAGAATGTAGGGGTCACAGACTTGGCTTTTACCAAGGTGAGTTCCTGGGACTTGCATTTTCAAACCTAGAAGAAAAAGTCTCCTCACTGTTGGGAGTAAAGCAGCAACACTTGCAGTTAGTTACCTGAACCAGTTACCAGGGGCAGAGTACTAGGCAGAAAGGCAACCTCAAACCTCATAGAAAACTCTCTCCAACTATTTCCTAGTCATTGTGTGCCACGTTAGTTCCCATGGAAACACATCACCATGCTATTAAGACTCCTTTGTCAAGTCCAGGTATTGCCTCAGAATGCTGCAACACGGAAAGCCCTGCTCACAGGTATCTAATTGGAAGTCCATAAGGATATAATGTTCCTGCCAAACTAGCAGTTCGAAAGCACATCAAAGTGCAAGTACATAAATAGGTACCGTGCCAGCGGGAAGGTAAACGGTGTTTCCATGCACTACTCTGGTTTGCCAGAAGTGGCTTAGTCATGCTGGCCACATGACCTGGAAGCTGTTCACCGGCTCCCTCGGCCAATAAAACGAGATGAGCACCACAACCCCAGGCGTTCGCGACTGGACCTAACGGTCAGGGGTCCCTTTACCTTTACCTAATGATATAATGCACACATATGTATCTGCACACGCACACGCACGCACACACATTAATTGGTTTTATATTCTTACTATTCTTACTGTTATTATTTTCTTTTGTTAATTTTTGGCTCTCAAGACTGCATCTCTGCTGGGTTTTTTGTTTGTTTGTTTTGCATCCTTTCTGAAAGTTTGTGACTCCAGCCAACTGTAGGACTTGATAAAAGCAATCCCCTTCGGAAATAAGTTTCAGACCCATCAACTTCAGTGAAACTTAAACACATGCTGGGTTCAGTGTTTTGCTGACTTGGAGCCTTTCTGCTTGCAGCTGTGTTCACTGTGGGAAGATGAGCTGTTATTAAAATATGCAGCATTCATAACGGGCCTTTGTAACTCCCTTTGTAATTCTGCCACCATGGAAATTGTACGGCTCTGGTGGTGGAAATGTAACTTGCCTTGTCATTTAAGGACTCCCTGCGTTTTGTGGAATTTTCATATGGATTTGAGCCATCAAAGATCACGCTTGAAAACAGTCCCAATTGTGTAAGGAGTGCTATGATCTTGTCCTTTCCTCCACTTTCTTAGCATAGGTAATACAATATCTGAATATCTTAAGCTATACAACTTATAACAGTTAGCAGCAGCCATTCACAACGCTAAAGGTAAAGGTAAAGGGACCCCTGACCATTAGGTCCAGTCGTGACCGACTCTGGGGTTGCGGCGCTCATCTCACTTTATTGGCCGAGGGAGCCAGCGTACAGCTTCCGGGTCATGTGGCCAGCATGACTAAGCCGCTTCTGGTGAACCAGAGCAGCGCACGGAAATGCCGTTTACCTTCCTGCCGGAGCGGTACCTATTAATCTACTTGCACTTTGACGTGCTTTCGAACTGCTAGGTTGGCAGGAGCAGGGACTGAGCAACGGGAAGCTCACCCCGTTCAGGGATTCGAACCGCTGACCTTCTGATCAGCAAGTCCTAGGCTCTGTGGTTTAACCCACAGTGCCACCTGCGTCCCTAACCACTTGCAAATATTTCCACTTCTCAGGCTTTTCCATTGGTGCTGTTACCTCATTCTTCTATTTTAGTCTACGAAAGTGGTGACAAAACTTCAGTTCATGAGGGAGGATTCAGAAGGCAGCAAGACATTGTTCAACAAACTCCTTTTGAGGTGAACAAGCTCCCATGTTCTATCACTACATACCTTGCCAGTGTGAACATCTGCAGGGAAGGAGCCTTCACATGTGCGATTGTATGCCTCTAATAGGTTGGTTTTGAAATACTGGTAGGGCAATTACAAAGAGAAAGAATGAAGTTGCACTTGTAGTTTATTTTTTATGGACTCAAGATAGGGTAGCCATATGCCTGGAGTTTTCCAGAGACACACAGAATACTGCAGGAAGCAGCAGTGTCCAGACAGAATTCGGTCAAATGTATGGCAGCCCGTGTCAGCAGTGCCATTTTTGCCATTTTCCCCTAAAAATAGCTCAAAAACAGCATTTTTGAAAAAGCAATTTTGCCCAAAATGCTCTGTCCGGATTTTTACTGTTTGAAATATGGCAACCCTAACTGGTCCTGGTATTTATCTTTAATTCAGTCTATGCTTCTCATGTTCAAGCTGAGGACAAACAAAGAGATACGTTTGCCTCCAGATGAGTGCTGGTGCCGCGGAACAGAAATCTGAATTTAATGGTGGGTGAGATAATCAAATAGGGGTGAAATCCAGTTCACCAAGCCTGCGTGCTTTGATGGAGAGCAGCTTATGCAGTGTCCCCCACTGGCACCAAGCAAAACTTTCTGTCTGCTGCTGCTAGTATAAGGACACTGCAGTCATGCATACAGAGCGCTCCTTTGCAGCCAAGCACTTCATCTCATGCATTGTTCTGCATTCTGCATAGTATGATCTAGCAGCAGCTCCCTTGTCTTTCAGCCCACATATATACACTACTATCAGCAGAAACAGGGGCCAGGCTACACTTTGGGCTGAAGGATAAGTAAGCTACTTGATTCTTCCCTGCAAAGTGTGGGTGAAGCTTCTGGGCATGCAGACATCATTATGGCTTTCCTGGAGAAAATGGTGGCAGGATATGGGTTCTGTTTGGCTACTGTGGGAAACTATTCTGTAATTTGCTCTCTGCATGGGTATAGAGGACTTGCACCCCAGGAATGCTGGGATACCTTAAATATATTTTGTGGCATGAGCTTTCATAAAGCCATTTCCCGTCCCTGGGGAGATGACGTTGCGGGCTGGGAGCAAGCCCTCCCCACGCGCATGGGGTGGGATAGCCCCTGCGCCATTGGTTGGTTCTCGGCCGCGTCAACCCAAGGCTGTCCAATCCAGCCTTGGGGCGTGGCGCGGGCTATTTAAACTGCCCACATCTGAGGATATGCTCTTTTTCTCTCTGCTTGGACAGTTCTCTCCCCCCTCCCTTAGGTTAGGCTCCTTATCTCCTGACCTTGCTATGGACTTCGGTTGGTCGCCTGTTTTTTAACAGGGGCCTGGTAGGAATTTTTTCCACTTGGCATATTGGCATCAGCCATTTGGTTTTTTGCCTACTTCCTAGCAATTTGTCACAACTTTGTAAGGTTTGGCGGTTAGGCATTGGAGTATTAGGTTGAAGGCAAGGGGAGGTAGTGGCCATCACCTACCCATCCTATTTCAAGGGTATTCTGTTAAAGGAATCTGAGGGGTGTGGTCCCTGTCCGAAGCCCCAGACGGGGAGCTAGGGCCATGGCACGACCCCTAGTGATGACCCTGGGGGAGTTCCTAGTTGATGTGCATCAGCAGGGCTCCCCCTTCTGGCGGTTAACCCTTCCAAGACTCCTGCAGACGGGCAGGAGTCAGATATCGTCGTGTGGTTTCCAATGCCTAAGCCAATACCACTCATTTTCTATAACCAATGAAGTTGTGGCCTTTTTGCCCATTAACCTAAAATACTGTTTCATGTGTCTTTATTCCACTTCCCAGGAGGGTTTGGGACCTTGCCACACAAATAAGAGTCTACTTCACAGACTGTGGAGTTGCATTTATATGCACGCACATTGAGTTGGGAATGCTGGGTCCAAAGACCATAGAGTTAGAGTCCATTTTGAGCTATTACCTAAGACGACTTGTAACCTAAGCCCTATGACTTTCCAGTCAAGAATAAGAATGCAGTTAAAAATATGGTTTATAATTATTACCATTGGCAATTCAGTGAGATCATGATACAGGATCTCTCATTTTAAGAGGATTGGCCATGAATCAAAGAAGAATTAATCCTTTTAACCCTATGGATGGGCGGGGATTTGATTAACTTTGCATTTAAAGGCTAATCTATTTTTCCAGAACAATATTCAAATGGAAACACAACCATCCTTCAAAAATCACATTTCTTCATATGTTGCAATGCAGTTCTACAGTCAAAGAATGTGTACAAAAATGCATATCCTGAGGTAAAATGAAGATAACAATGCACATATTTATGAAAATAACATACACGAATACATTATATTAGGGGAAATGGATTTGCAAAGATATGTAGATTAGGCAAATTGAGTTCAAAAAGATGTAGATTAGTGGGGGAAATTCCCATTCATGATTTTTCGTGAGAAAAAGTTAAAAACTGACATGAGAACTTAAGGCTGGAAATATGTGAAAATGGAATGGACCAATTTGCCCTTTCCCAGTTTAAAGCCATCTTCCTCCTCAAACTGTAGCCACACCAGGCAACATGGAAAACTGCTTGAGGGTAGTTTCAGAAGCAGTCTGTGATATTGCAAGGGAATCAGCTTTTCAAAGGAGAAGAAAAACCAGGGATGTGATGTCCATTTAATTAATTAAAAGCTTTTAATGTATTGAAAGTGTAAATTAGTCAGGCAGTAGATTGTTAAAATAATGATGAAGCTAAAACAAATGCTTCTAAAAACTGCAGATAGCAAGATTCAGGTAGGTAGCTGTGTTGGTCTGACACAGTGGAAATAAATAAATAAATAAATAAAATGTCCAGTAGCACCTTAGAGACCAACTAAGTTTGTTCTGGGTATAAGCTTTCGTGTGCATGCACACAAATGCTTATACCCAGAACAAACAGTTGGTCTCTATGGTGCTACTGGACAATGCAGATGGCAAGGTCTGTCTGTCTGTCTTTTCTTTTTTATATATATTAAAAAAAGGCGTTGTCCCTTCTCCAATACAAAAGGGGAAGCTTCTTCTAAAGTGATTCCTTCATGGTACAACACCTACATGCATTGTCAGTACATCTTGCTTCAGAAATATTATTTTACCCATTTGCAAATTCATATGATAGATTATTGATGGGCAAGACAATGCTAGACACAATACGCTGGTGTAAAGTTAGCTTAAGCCAGGGTAAAGTACACTAGCTTTCACAAGCAGGGCTTGTTGGCAGAGCAAAAACGAGCCTTTAATGGAGCTTGAGTCACAACACCATTTTTGCCTCCTTAACTTACACTCGATTCCCAGGTTACATGACTGAGATGAGCAGGCTTATGATCCAGCCCAAGTCTCCCACCCGCTCACTGCCCCCTACCTAGCCTCCAGAACACCCCTTTTTCAGGACTGATGGCGGCTCAAGATCCACCAGGCTCCCCTTAGCCGACTGGTTCCCAGCTGAGGAAATGATGAGGCTTAAATGAAGGGAAATGAAGGGACTTAAGTAGATTTAGTCTGGCTAAGCTAGAAACCTCCCACCTCAGCTGGAAATTCACTGGATCCTACTCCTGCTCAGCCCAGTGGATCTTGCTATACAATTGCTCTTTAAACATACAATTAACTGATTAAAATTTCTGGAATCAGGCTGCAGTCTGGCAGGTGGGGGGAGGGCAGGAAGGGAGACAGATTTCCACTGAACTATCACAAACAGATTTGGATCCTAGCCATCACTTGTAGCTTTTAATAGGAACTGCCTTGACACTCTCCGTGGGGTTGTTTCCAGCAGTGCAAACAGTGCATGGGAACATCTCTCAATGTACCGAAGTTCTCTAATAAATTCTAAATTTGGGCTTGGCGTCACTAAAGGTCCTGAAACTGCGATATCATCTCTCAGCTGTTATTTTTGTTTGTTGGTTACTAGTAACTCTAATATTCCCCCATGGTATAAAGAAGTGTTTCATCTTATTTTGGAATTCTGTTTTTGTGTTGCTGCTGTTCTTTGGCAAATGCATGTTACTCTGTACACGTGGGAACCTGAAATGTCTCTAGTAAATAATCTGAAGTTGATAGGATGTCAAGGGGGGGGTCACTGTGGGATTTCTCCTACTGAGCGCAAAGGAAAAAATCAAACAGGATTATTAAATCTGAGATCCAGCGACACACTTGTTCTCTGCATACTGTAGCATATCATTCTACCTAAAGTATGTGTGCTTATTTCTATGACATAGGTATTTATTTTTTGTTGTGATGAAATCTGCCCTCCAGTTTCTCAAATATTTTCTTCCCTTCCAAATTAGGCTTCCTTTTTTCTGTGTCTTTAGAATTTCGGTGAATTCAGGGACTGAGCTTATCTTAACATTGTGAGGTGGGTGGTGTTTGTGTTTTTTCTAGTGAACATTTCTGCAGCATCCATACAATTTATGCTGCCTGCTCTGAATCTGCCCCATTGGAAAAGCTACCTCATGAAGTTCTGGCCACCCCGAACTTTGGTTGAGTATGGGCACCTGGGACTAGTGAGGCAAATGGTAGGATGAAAGATAGGACATTCAGAAACACCTGTTGACTATCTCAAAATTAAGGTCAACATGGAAAAACCCCCTGCACCCCACTCATTAGAATTTAAAAGAAATTTTCTGTATTGATATTTTTAATGCAATTTCTTTTTTCCCATTAATTAAAGGAAAATAGGGGTGGGGGGTGGGGACGACCACAGGAGAAAATTTCAGCATAGCATTAGTATTTATATTCCTATTGGATGAAAATATACAGTGGTACCTCGGGTTAAGTACTTAATTCATTCTGGACATCAGTTCTTAACCTGAAACTGTTCTTAACCTGAAGCACCACTTTAGCTAATGGGGCCTCCTCCTGCTGCCGCCGCACCGCCGGAGCACAATTTCTGTTCTCATCCTGAAGCAAAGTTCTTAACCTGAAGCACTATTTCTGGGTTAGCGGAGTCTGTAACCTGAAGCATATGTAACCTGAAGCGTATGTAACCTGAGGTACCACTGTACCTCGACCTCTTTTCACACATGCTTACTTCAACAGCTTCAAGAGACCACTTTTTAAAACTGCTATTGACGTAAAGTCTCACTTCACAACATGCTCTCTTCAATTGAAGCGATGTTTGCTATGTGTGCACCTAAAAAAGAGGAAAAAAGAGAAGGGTGAATGTGACAAAGGTGTGCTTGCAAACATATTGTGGCTTGCTTCCTGATTTATTGAAATGTTCCAGAGGCAATACGACCCAGGCTTGATTTGTTTCGAGGAAGGAACACTGGGGGCTTCTGACATGTCTGTAATGTTTGCTTTATTTGCAGAGATATAGGTGAAGCATAACTTCAGGCAAACAGCATGGCACTTCTACGAGGTAACAGATCTCAACATTTGATCCCCAGAAAGCGGCACAATTCACACCACAATGTGCCTTCGCCTGTCAGAAAACATTGCTTCTGTCTTTATTCCAAACCTGCTGTTTATTTGCACACACACACTTGCAGAAAAAATATACATACACACCTTACACCAGCCCTTCCTGTTAGCTGGCAGTTAGGAGGGGAAAAGAGGGTACCGCAACAATGATGAACAACAGAAGGCAAGAGGCAGTGGGGGGACTGAATTTTGACATTGCCCAGGGTACCACTGAATTTTTAAAGCCCCAAATCTGCCCCTACCCTGCTCTACCTAACATCTGTGATACTAACAGTTCATCTACTTAACTAGAAACTTAATATAAATGATTGTGTTAATGTGCATGTACATAATGTATGTTGTGCTGATTTAATTCTCTGCATGTGAGTCCCTGATGATAATTAACATCCAAGATGACATCATGTTAAAATATAAAGACCATTTGCTCTTCAGTGTCTGGCCATTATCTGCACAAAGCTAAGTTAGATTTCACTTTGATAAACCCACTTGAATGCAAGTGACATGTTTTCAAGTTGCACCTCCATCTAAAGCCTCTGCTATTGTTTAAAATAAAATGACCATTTACTAGAAACTCAGGAGAATGCCTGTGGGCAACTCACTTTTGAAAAACAAACTAAACCCATCAGGTAAAACTGTCGAGGCCTGGGCTTTATCTAACACTGCACACTCTTTTATAAATTGATTCGCTTTTCTGCCAACCCAACATGTCCATGAAATAGCCTAGCTTTGGCTACAAGAACAATTATTATTCCGCCTGAGGTGATTTGTGTGGTCTTAAAGCTCTGCAAACATCCATTTATACTCAAATAGATTGGAGATAAAGTAGACACAAGCCTCCACTTCATGCAAGCATTGATTGGCAGCCTCGCCACTTCTTGACAGTCAGAGACCTGCCCCACGGCATGATGGGAGTCTGTGTCATTGTGCAGAGCTGGACAAAGTGAGGCTGTTGGGTGTCAATCTGATGATAATATCTGAAAGTATTTGAAAAATGATAACCCAGTGGTGTGCACATCCAAAAGTTGATGGATCATTAGCAGAATGAAAAGGGCTCTTATTCTAGCAAAATTCTTCAACAGGGAGGATTTTGTTTGCTTTCTTTTTGCACAGATATGGAAAACTATAGTGTGTTTACAACAATGAGGTGGCTCTGTCAAGTCGCTGCTTCATATAGTTTATTCACAAAACAGATTTGCAGCCAAAGCTTTGTCTGGTTAGTTCACACATTTAAATATGTCATTGGTTTCAGCTTAAAGAATGACATGAAGGTGTCTGATATAGTTTGGTTTCTGAAGCTAAGTAATATTCATTGAAATATAAAGACCCATGTATTTAGTGATATTTATTTAAGATATACATTTAAGAAAATGTATATACAACCTCATTGGAATAAAACTTCTAAGCAGTTTACAATAAGCATTAACATTATCAGTAAAAACAGGAAGGGTGACACACAAATCAGCAAACAATATATGTATGTGTGTGCACACGCACACACGCACACATGTACAAACACACAGTGGTACCTCTGGTTACGAACATAATTTGTTCCGGAGGTCCATTCTTAACCTGAAACCATTCTTAACCTGAGCTACCACTTTAGCTAATTGGTCCTGCTGCGCCACCGCACAATTTTTGTTCACATCCTGAAGTAAAGTTCTTAACCTGAGGTACTACTTCCGGGTTAGTGGAGTCTGTAACCTGAAGCATCTGAAACCTGAAGCGTCTGTAACCCGAGGTACCACTGTAATCATAATCACCATCACACACCAATCTGAAAAATTGCCTTTTCTCTACACACTTCACTGCCAATATTATGTACCATATTTTTCCATCTATAAGATGCCCCCATGTATAAGATTGTGGGGGATTCAGTTTTAAGAAAATGGGAGGAGATGTATCCATGTATAAGACACCCTCCTAATTTTTGACATTATTTTTTAGGAAAAAAACTTAGTCTTATACACAGAAAAATACAGTATATTTTTCTTTTGTCATCCCTCATGCCTGAAAAAATCACTTCATTGAGCAACCTGCAGTTCATTAGGAACCTCAGTAAATTAGGATGGATTATTTTCATCCGCAAAGAAATGCCGAAGGGCACAGAACTGTCAGTGGTAGACTTTTGGCTTTGAAATTTCAGCGATAGCCTGTGCAATGCCAAAAGTTGGCACCCACTGCCTCTCACCTTCCGTTCTACACTACTGTTGCAGTGGTGCCTGTGGTGCCCTCTCGGCTCAGCGCCCGGTGTAGGTGAACTGGTCATGCTCCTCGAAATCTGCCTCTACAACTATAACAATCATATATTGATAAAGAAGAAGTTACAACAGAATGGACAAAAGATAATTACGATAACACACCCCTTGAGCTGATCTGCTGTGATCAGCTGAGAGGACTGGTCTTCTTCCTGATCATGGCAGATCAGGTGTGGGGGTTTACACCACCTTGCCCAGTGTGTTATGATGGGTATGAAAATACCTCACTGTATGGATCAACTATATGGATCAGCTGAGGTGGGGGTGAGCAAAGAAGAGATCATGTTGATGTAGGAGAAGTATGAGTTAAGCGCATCTGTGTCTCTGTGGTGTGTGTGTAAGGGTGCCTGTATGAGTTGAAAGTCTCTCTGTGTGTGTGTGTATGTTTATGTATAGTCCCATATACTTTGCACTGGGGTAATGTGGTTTTTGGCTCCTAAATGTTTCACCACCCCTTTTTAAAGTTACATCTATTTACCTGCCATGTCTGTTTCTCCATTGTGGTGGAAAATGCAGTATTTAGTTCTCCATTCCATCGTTCAGGTATTTCAGTGCCTTGCCTAGTATAGCGCTCTAGGCTGGTATTTGCTCACACATGTTTGTAGCTAAATTCAAGCAAACAAAAACAAAACAGGTTATTTCCCCCCCTCCTACACTTGTCCAGCACAACACCATTTAAAGTGTGAAAATAATTCTTCTATATAAAACTGCAAAGTGGCAGAACAGAAGCTCCCATGAGAGAGCACTTGCAAATATCAAACATTCCAGCTGGTGTTTGAGGAGTACAGAAAGGTACAAGAAAAAGTCATTTCCAAAAAAGCTCAGATCAATATTTAAGGTAGGGGGAGGGGGGCTGGAAAATGTAGTAGCATCAAGAGGGGAAGGGACAGAGTTGGTCTGATTATTCATTTTTTTAAAAAAATAATATTTATTAAAAGTTTAAAGATTACAGAAAGAAGAAAAAAATAGAAAGATTAAACAAAACAAATCAATACATTACAATTCATAAAAAACAAAAAACAATACATCAAAACAAAAACAAAAGCAAAAACAATTAAAAACACATCCAATATTTCCATATCTTTGTCTTTCATTTACTTGTTTCATCGACCTCCTCACACCTCCCTTTTTTGTATTCTAGTTATTAATTATTTCAGCAAATGCTTTCCATCTTTCTCTGTTTTCTGTCATATAATTATCTTAATTTATTTTAACCTTATGTTACCATTAATACCATAAAACTTATTTGTACTTAACTCCTTATAACATTTCTACTAAAGCCATGTAATTTCATTCCAACATTTTTCTAACACTCATTAATTTTACAATATTTCTATAAATAAATTTTTAACTTTTTTCCAATCTTCTTCCACCGTCTCTTCTCCCTGGTCTCGGATTCTGCCAGTCCTTTCTATCAATTCCATAAGGTCCATCAACCTGGTGATCTTCTGTCCGAGGCTCTTAACTCTTTTCCATGTCCTTTCTGCAGATCTTCATATTTATACATACACTTTACTTTATCTTCTACTGATCTTGTTCTTAATTTCCTTCCTTTGGCGCTGAGGAGTAGATCTCGGGGAAGCTCCAACCTAACAAAGTCTTTATTCCTTCTCGACAGGTCAGCCCATTCTCCATAGTCAAAACTAAAGTCCAAAAGATATTTCAGGACGTGTTTCAAAATCCCTCCAAAACCGAAGGCCCCCACAACTCCAATCTCCTCCTGATCTAAATCCAGGTCCCAAAAGCCAGAACACCCCTGCATAAGGGGATCTGTCCAACTTTCCTTCTCCAATCCAAGCGGGGCTCCAATCCTCAAAATCTGACTTTCTCTAAATTCAGTCATAGAAGGCAACAACTTATATTCATCAAATTGCCTCTGTAAGGCTGGGGCTCTCTCCACTTGTATTACTTGAGGTTCAACAACAACTTTCTCCCTCGTCTTCTCCACAACTTGCCATGTCAAAGTAGATTCCTGAATCGATTCCTGAGTAGTTTCTGTATAGATGTTCACTTTTTGTCCCAAATCAGTCATTTTTTGTCCCAGATTATCAATTTTAATAGTCATCACATCCGTCTTCTTATGAAGCTGTTCCAATGAAGCACTTATCTTACAAAATGCAATCACTAAGGCTTCTTCTGTCGACATTCTTACCAGTCCAAGGTCAATTCCTGATTCTCACGGTCTTTTATCTCTGCAGCTGGAAAATTCCCCAGCTCCACTCCTGTAGCAGTTTCAAAGGCTCCCTCTAGAGGAAACAATTTCTATTTGTATCAGTCCTTTCAAACGCAGATCTAGCAACAAAATTAGTTTCAATTTTCAGTTACTTTTACTCCTTTTTAAGTGCAGAGGGTAACAATGGAAACAATATATTTCTCTTGTTTAACTATCTGTCAACATACGTTTTATTCACAGTCAATGAACTTTCCCAAAACGTCAATCTTACTGGCAGCCCGTTTCCAGGTTCAAAACGGTGGTAATTTATCTTTCTTCACTCTCTCTCCTGCAGGCTTAGGCAATCTAAAATTTTCCCCCTCTTCTCCTGCTTCCAAGGGGGGTTTAACGATTTTAGCCGATGGAGGTTTAATTCTTTACAGAATACTTTCCAAGACTTTAGCATGCAGCCTCTTTGCTTCAGTCTATTTACAAAAGGGGGAGGCGGACTTCCTGTTTAAAACCTCCCCGTTTCGGTGCCAAATTAAGATGTTTAAAAATCCAATTTTCCGTTCTACTCACGGGTAGTTGTTTCAAGATCAAATTGTCCACAGGAAAAAGTCAGCGCTCTCCGGCAACAGCAATGCAGCTTCACTCCGTGAAAAAAGCCGTCGATTCAAAGCACCGCACCACTCACCCCACGTCGCTCCGGATCCCCGAAACCGGGTTTCCCCACGAGTAGGGGAGGCGCAAAAGGTGCCAGCCGAATCCCACGTTCACAGGCTTCTCCCGCCTGTGATTTTTATGGGTCCCCGCCTTCGCCGTGGCGGCCAGACCCTAATTTCCACACAGCTAATTCCCGAATTCCCGATCAGAGGAATTCCGCCATTGTCCGGAGGCGCCAACCCGGAAGTCTGGTCTGATTATTCATGCCATGGGTCACTTCCCAAATGACCTATGAAAATGAGTAGCACGTAAAAGCATTATTATCCAAACAACAACAACTTATTTATACCCCGCCCATCTGGCTGGGTTTCCCCAGCCAGAGGTGTAGGGTACCATCTTTAGTTTGTTTTATTCAAACCACCCAATTGTACAAACATATAGTGGAGAACAGATTGAACCTGTTTGTTTCCTTGCAGTGAATGCTTGTTGCTTTTGGTGATACAGGTTTTTTTAAAAAAGAATTGTGGGTTTTACAAAAATAATTGTGTTGCTTATTGAGAACTCTAGAGATTAATAGGTACAGTAATTCTGTGTTTAGTCTCCACCTGCCTTGTCATTTCAGTGCAAATGAAGCCGCTAATGGACCAACAATTAGGCATCTCACTGCAAAGAACCTTTTGTTTTCTTTTTACATCTTTCATAGAAACACCTTTTAAAAAAATCCTCTCCTCCTTCTTGCTTTAGGGTTTCTTTGTATTTTGTTTTTGTTTTGCTTTGTTTTGTTAAAACCACACAACTGGTTCAGAGAAGCATTTTGGTGAACTCATTAGTTTGCTAATTTGCTCAGTACACTGATGGTTTTTTAACTATATGGATTTTAAAGTGATGAAAACATGTTAGATGATCTAGAGAGAAAGCCTTATTGGTCTATGGGAGCTGCAAAGAATCTTATGGTTTTATTAATAAATCTGTTAAATATTTAAGGTTGCAATTCTATACAAAAGAGGTGATGGTACAGAAGATCCACTGAGATGAACAGCTTCGGATCTCTGGCACAGCTGGCTGTTTCCTGGGCTTAGCCAGACTGGCAAAAAATATATATCAAACCCCAGCTCATCCAATGATAAACCAGCATAATTTGCTCATCCCAGCTCAGCTGGGGCTCAGCTGTCTGGGCCAAGCTGGTAAAAGAAGGAGCATTATGGGACCAAAAAAGGAGCGTGATGGGACCAGGAGGGTTGGACTTAGACTGGATCCTAAGCCCATTCACTTTGGTCCCATGGCCTGGAAACCTGGCATAGAACACTATTTCAAAAGCTTGCTTTCTCTCTGCCAGGCTTAGGCAGAGCAGCAGCAGCAGCAGCAACCCCACTGTTGAATGGGGTTGAGATTGCCATCACTTTATGCTGGTTTAATTTACACCTAACACATAGTTAACCGTAGTTGTCTCTGACTGGGCATCAGGCAGATGGAACCCCCAGAGGTATGCAATGCATCTGCCTCCAGAACCAATGCAAAAGAAAATCATAATGACATTCATTACTTTAATTAAATAAAGACTTACCATTAGGCAGGGGGGGAAACACATGACTCAAATCATGGTTCGTAATCTGAATTGCAAAGACCAGCAAAAAACGGGAGTAAGAGACCTTTTTAAATCAACACGCATAGGGATGGAAATTGACAACAACATTCCTGTATGTAGACCACATTCAGGTGATCCATGCACCCTTTTGTGTTGGTGTCTGGGGGGAGGATTAGTAGAAATTGACCACACAAACAGTCCCTGTGCATATATTGGCATGTATTTTATTATTAACCATTATTAACCATTTAATAATTTAAATGGTGCTGGAGGAGACTCTTGAGAGTCCCACAGACTGCAAGAAGATCAAATCTATCCATTCTGAAGGAAATCAGCCCTGAGTGCTCACTGGAAGGACAACTGAGGCTCCAATATTTTGGCCAGCTCATGAGAAGAGAAGACTCCCTGGAAAAGACCCTGGTGTTGGGAAAGATTGAGGGCACAAGGAGAAGGGGACAACAGAGGACGAGGTGGTTGGACAGTGTTCTTGAAGCTACCAACATGAGTTTGACCAAACTGTGGGAGGCAGTGGAAGACAGGAGTGCCTGGCGTGCTCTGGTTCATGGGTCACGAAGAGTCGGACATGACTAAACGACTGAACAACAACAAATTTAACCACAGCAACCCTACCATTTCCTAAGAAAGAAAATATTTCTGCTCCAAGAGTCATCCTAAAAGGAAGGCATCATAGATGACCATTTGTGAGCAGAAGAGATGCATTTTACGCAGTAGGGAGTGACGGAGCCCACTTTAAGGACTTTGAACAAAATTAGGAGGTAAGGGTCCATTGATTCTAAGTCCTTTTTTGCAGCCTTGTACAAATCTGGAATGCAACTACCACTTACATTAAGGACTTTAATGCCTGAGAGACATCTGCCCTAGCTTGGAAGTAGGTCCTATCAGATTGGTTCGTAGCTGAAAAAGTATGGACTGGTGATAAATAAACCGTAAACTCAATATTGGGCTATGATTAGATTAACTTAAAAGTATGCCAAGATATCCATGCTTTGAAAAATTACTAAAAGGAATTACTGAAGTCTGTTACAAAATGTTGGACTGATTATGTAAACCAGGTTCCCAACAGAGCCATTTGCAAGGTTATTATGCTTTTTTGCTCCTGCCATGACTGAAGATCCTGGCTAACAACACTATGTATCAAATCACATGCTGGGTTCCTGGGCAATTTTTCTTTTTGGAATAAATTTCTGTTCCTCCTCACTTAACTCTTTAACAAAGGGCAGCAATATGCATACTTTTAAAGCTGGTATCAACCAACTTTAAAAGCCTAAAATCAACAAAGAACTTCATGATAATATTGGGCCATCTTCCCTTGTACAAAAGAAAGAAAGAAAGAAAGAAAGAAAGAAAGAAAGAGAAAAACTGTAATGTCATGATACAAATCTCACCCCCTAACTACATAAGAAAAATAATTCAATATTTATTATCCTGCCAGTGCATTTGTAATTAATTGTGTAGCTGCAGTGAAAAGTGCCAGAGTTGGAGACTATAATTCCATCCTAGAACACATGTATGGAAATGTATCCCTGGACATTTACACACAATCCTACATAGCCCTGGCCCAAGAATATAATGTACAAGGCCAGAATTACCATTTATTAAAGCTGTGGTGCAACAAAATCATAGGATGGGGGTGACTATCTTGTAGGAATGGACAAATCTGACCAGTCTGGCTTCTCATTTTTTCCAATCCTAAATTCAGTTCTTCAAATTTCCACATCAGTTTGTGAATACTTTTTTTAAGTCTTCACATAAATTCAACAGCATTTTAGTGCAAATTTAGTCTAATATACATCTTTTTCATGTTTAATATACACGTTTTTGCAAAAGTATTTTCCCATAATAGGAGACATTCAATCATTAATAGAAGATATTAACAGAAAAAAATGAATCAAATTTTCTTCTCTATCCCTCATTTCAGGTGCCCTAAACAGACTAGCAGTTCTTGACGAATAGGTTGTCTGTGAATTCTAATATGATGTGGCCTGATCCATACCTCCTTTTCTAATGCTCAGAGCAGAATGCAGTTTGAATTTTTAAGTTCTTAGGACTTTATGATGCCGTTCATGGCTCAAAGTGTTTCCAAATACATTTTTAAATGCATGTTTAGATAAAATACAGTTAGAATGGACATTGTGAAATGAGATCTATTGGGGGAAAGTGCTTGCAAAAATGTGAACATTAGTCAAAACTGTATCTGAAATGTATTCATTAGGAGAAATTCACATAAAATTGCTGCTGAATTTTCATAGAGCATTTTTAATAACAATAACAATAATTGCACATTGCTGTAGAGAACTATATTTAAGACTGGAAATATGAGAAACTGATAGAACCAAAACTGACATAGTCATTCATCCCTAGTAATAGATATTTACCATGAGTATTTTGTTGGGAACATTTAATTCCAAGCAGTTGGAAATTGGGAAACTGTAAGAAAATCCACTGCTGTAGATGCTTCTTAGTCCTACCAACATCTAGTTTATCAAGCTCACCAAGGTAGCAATACAATTAGCAGAGAAATGATTACAAGAGCAGTAGGATCTGTGGAAAACAATTTCCTATTTCAGTGATGGGGAGTGTGTGTGTGGGGGGGGAGAACAATCCACATTCTCAGAACACTCTCATGCACTATGTTTGTTTCTTCCTCTGTGCCTCAAACCCCCTCCCTTCCTCCGTAACATTTCTTTCTTATTAATCCCTTTCCAAAGAAAATTGTGTTATTGGGTCTGTGCACAAAGCATTTTATTCCTGTTATCTCGTGTTCGGCTAAGAACAACGAGTAGGCAAGAATACAGATGCTCTAACACTTTTATAGTAATATAAGTTTTTATCAGTTCCACATTGTTGTACTGTGTTAACTATAAGTTTATATTTCAAGAAGTTTGTCCTGAGGAGGACTCAGTATTTAATGAAGAGATGGGAGGAGAGAGAGCATATAGACAGAATGTGCGTGTGATTGCTTAGAACAGGCATAGGCAAACTCCGGCCCTCCAGTTGTTTGGGACTACAATTCCCATCATCCCTGACCACTGGTCCTGTTAGCTAGGGGTGATGGAAATTGTACTCCCAAATATCTGAAGGGCCGGAGTTTGCCTGTGCCTGGCTTAGAATGTTACTAGATGTTATTAATAAATATCTACTTAAGAACCACAAAAATGAATTAGTCAAAACTTTTACAACAACCCAGTAGTGAGCACCAATGCTATATGGAAATCACCACCATCATCAAACCTTTATTGGCATCACATACAGTGGTACCTCGGGTTAAGTACTTAATTCCTTCTGGAGGTCTGTTCTTAACCTGAAACTGTTCTTAACCTGAAGCACCATTTTAGCTAATGGAGCCTCCTGCTGCTGCCGCGCCATCAGAGCCCGATTTCTGTTCTTATCCTGAAGCAAAGTTCTTAACCTGAAGCACTATTTCTGGGTTAGCGGAGTCTGTAACCTGAGGCGTATGTAACCTGAAGCATATGTAACCCGAGGTACCACTGTACAAACATCCAGAATAAATAGGCCAGTGCAACCAACGCTATATGAAGGCATCCCCTTTATGAAGGTGGGTTGGATAATCTGGGGCACACCAGATGTTGTGGAACTCCATCAAAACGGTAAGAAATAATGAAAGCTGTAAGCAAACAACATCTAGAGGGCCACAGGTTCCCCAGCTCTACCATGCAGCAACTTTATCCAGCATAGTTTTCTTAGGCACCTTTTGCTTTCTGATTTAACCCACAGATAATGCATAATCACATACAGTGGTACCTTGGATTAAGAACTTAATTCATTCTGGAGGTCAGTTCTTAACCTGAAACTGTTCTTAACCTGAGGTACCACTTTAGCTAATGGGGTCTCCCACTGCCGCCGCACTGCCAGCACGCGATTTCTGTTCTTATCCTGAAGCAAAGTTCTTAACCCAAGGTAATATTTCTGGGTTAGCAGAGTCTGTAACCTGAAGCATCTGTAACCTGAAGTGTCTGTAACCCGAGGTACCACTGTACCAACATCAACATCACTGCAAGGCCTTTAGGCAAGTACATAAACCTACCCTAATCAGAAATGTCATTTGACTATGAGGACAGGATGTTTCTCACTAACTGCATCAATCCAGCTGTTGTGATCCCATTATATCACAGCTGCAAACTGCCCTCTGCCAGCATATGCAATATATTAGAGTGGTGCAGGCTCGATTTGACAGGCCTGAATCTGATAAATAGACTGTTTAGTGATGACTGAACTACATGAATAATAGTGGCCCCATCCCACTTGAAGGTCACTGGTGTGGGAGGAAAATATGAATCCATGTGACCCACAGTAGCAGAGATTTAACTCATGAAATCAAGCAGCACAATGAAGCATTAGGAATGTAGGCTGTTAAACTTTCTGCATATCCCCTTTAGTCTGATTACAAAGCACTCCCCTCTTTCTATTCCTCTTGCAATGAACAGACCACACATTGTTAAGTACGTTTCAAACGCTTTACTTACAAAATGTTTCAAAGGTCAGGTTCATGCATTTATCCAAGCAGCCGCAAGAAGATCACAGGCAGAAAAATATTATGTAGAAAGATAGTTTCAAACACGTGCTATAAGCTTGGAACTTGCAGGGGCACATCTTCCTTGGTCATTTACATGAGGCAGCGAACAGGAAGAGAAGGCTTCATTTCCTCATCAGAGAAGAAGGGTGTGTGACCTAGTTGAGTCTAGAAATCTAACTCTTAAGACCTTTACATATTAACTAACACTCATGCATAGTTATGTTAGACTGCAATTTCCCACAACTGGGCCTGCCATTCATCGTTGTCCAGTGTCATCTGAAATCAGCTTTACCTAGCTCACCTGCATTGTGAATACAGGGAGTCTGGACTGTCATAGAGCCTCTCTGATACAAGATAAATCAAGGTATATGAGCATGGGCCATCAGCTACTTTCAGCATTTGGGGACAGATCCTGGACTATTAAGGAAACCTCAGTTCAAAAGGACTGACAAGGTCATTGTGCACAGAAATTTGGATACGTCATTCTTTCCCTAGCTGATGCTATCCTGGTGTGCCAGAAGTAGAATAGTGATAAGTTTCATAACAATCTTCTGCAAAAATGACCAAAGCAGAGCACTATCTGGTAAGGGAATTGTCCAGTTTTTAAGAAAGAGCTGAGGGCCCATGATGCAGTTGTTCTGACATGCAGTCCTGGGACAGGGATGTCTAGATTCAGCAGGATCTTCAGGATCATTGGCAGCAAGGAGACCTGCTGGAGGAGGGGGATCTGACCCCTCACCCTCCTTCTTGTCTTAGTAGACCTCAGGTTCCAGGTTTGGGCAGAGCTGAACCATGACAACAGCACAGTGAATCTTTACTCCAAACATGAACTAGAATGGCTTCTACCAATTAAGATGGGGCACAGACATGAGTCCTATGTAATCTCCTGATTGCAAAATAGGACTTTAAGATTACTAACCAATATTTACTTTTCTAAGAGCGAGTTCACTGTGATTTACTTCTGAGCAGACACTTTGGGATTGTACTCTAAGACTTGGATGAACTTCCTCAAGATGTCCTCAAGAGCCAGTGTGGTGTAGTGGTTAAGAGCGGTAGTCTCGTAATCTGGGGAACCAGGTTCGTGTCCCCGCTCCTCCACATGCAGCTGCTGGGTGACCTTGGGCCAGTCACTCTTCTCTGAAGTCTCTCAGCCTCACTCACCTCACAGAGTGTTTGTTGTGGGGGAGGAAGGGAAAGGAGAATGTTAGCCGCTTTGAGACTCCTTAAAGGGAGTGAAAGGCGGGATATCAAATCCAAACTCTTCTTCTTCTTCTTCTATTTCTGACAAACATTTCACAGCTGTTTGATGAATCATTGGCAAATCTGGAGGTTAAATATAGGTGTGATTTGTTTTTTTTGTTTTTTGTTTTTTTAAAGAAACATGTTTCCCCTTTAATCAGCCAGTGTGTAAATGTCTGAATATAACATCTACAAGTACGTACATTGATAAATCAAAAACATTTACAGACATCTGGTCTGGAAGGAGCTGTACTGCAGCAGTTGTGGTGTTTTTGACATCTGGTTCTTTGCATCACTGAGAGCACAAAGTGAAATCTATCCAAGTGCTCAGTGGCCCACTTCAATATCCAAAGCGATTTATATTGTCTCCCCAACCTGTAGTGAGAGCAGTGTTATCTCTACCATTCCCCTGATGGGTTTTAAATTCAGACCCAAGATCATCGTATATATCTGACAGCCTAAGGTGCAAAGCAGATTCTATTTGATATCAGAATTGAAATGAATCACTGGGGTGGGAAACATTTATGAATATATTCTTCTGGGAGCAAGGAGTGTTGCTGGATTTAACACCCATCATGTTACTTCTCTGCAGGAGATGTACATGCTGGCTTACAATCTAAGGAAGAAAAGGCAAGTTAATTTTAAATGGTGGGTATTTGTTAGAAGCAAAGTTTACACACTGCAAAATAGAAAGAAAACAATCGGGAGACCAGAACAAAAAAAAATCTTTCTGGGCTCATCTTTCTCTTCTCGTGAATTTAAACAGAAGTATTTTAAGAACAGGACCTATTATAGTAGGGTGACCATTTCTCCTATTTTACAGAGGACAGTTCTCGATTTGAAAAATCTTGAAAATTCACAACACCAGGTCAGCAGATAGAGGTCATCTGGTCACAGTCCTGCAAACCTTGGTGAGATGTCTGCCATTTCTACTGTAATCATTTCTAAATGTACAGCTATATGAGTATTAGCATATGCAAATGTAGTGCAAATCTCTGTCTTATTTTGGATGATGCATTTCTTTCTCTTTGGAGATTGACCACCCTTTGCTAGAGATCATATTTTAGGAACCAGTCTATGTCACACTTTTAAAGCTCTAAACAGCCTCGGCTCAGTATTCCTGAAGGCAATGCTTCTTTCTGGGGGGACTCAGGGGTACGCATACCCCTATGCATTTTGTGAATCTAAGTTTGGCCTCATTGAGGGGCAGTATTTCAATATGAGTAGGAAAATGAGAGTACCTATAAACATTTTTTTAAGAAGAAAAAAAGCACTGTCTGAAGGAGTGTCTCCACCCCCATCATTCAGCCCGGACACGGAGGTCCAGCTCCGAGGGCCTTCTGGTGGTTCCCTCACTGTGAGAAGTGAGCTTACAGGGAAACAGCCACGGGGCCTTCTAGGTAGTGGTGCCCACCCTGTGAAACGCCCTCCAATCAGATGTCAAGGAAATAAACAACAATCTGAGTTTTAGAAGACATCTGAAGGCAGCCCTGTTTAGGGACGTTTTGAATGTTTGATCTTTTATTGTGTTTTTAATGTTCTGTTGGGAGCTGCCCAGAGTGGCTGGGCAGGGTATAAAAAAAATAAATTAGTAGTAGTCGTAGTCGTAGTCGTAGTCGTAGTAGTAGTAGTAGTAGTAGTAGTTTATGTGTAATGCTATTCTCAAATGACACAGAGGAGCTGCCGACACACCCCAGGAAGAAACATCTGAGACAAATGGCTTGGGTTTTCACTTTCCACTTTTTACTGAGTCAGGTCATTGGTCCATCTAGCTCAGTACTGTCTACCTTCTGGCAGCAGCTCTCCAGGTTTTCAGAGAGGGGTCTCTCCAATCCCTACCTGGACATGCTGGGGATTGAACCTGGATCTTTGTGTATGTAATGCCAGGGAGATGCTCTGCTACTGAGCCTTCTCTACAACAGCATCTAGTAGTCCCAGACATTTTCCCATCCAAGTACTAACCAGGCCGAACCCTGCTTAGCTTCTGTCATCAGATGAGATCAGGCATGTCCAAGGTGTGCCCAGCTGGTATTGCTGAAGGATCTGCAGCAAAGAGGATTTATTTAGCCTATTCTAAGTTCATGTTTGGTGAGGAGAGAGCTTAACAATAAGCCCAGGTTTGGAGGATACACTAAGGCAAACTTTGACATGGCGCAGCACAGCACAGGTAAATCAAAGGCTGGGGGGAAGCAAAGCAGTTGTGAGCTCCTCCTCCATAGTTTGGCTTACCATGTCATGTGAATCAGGGCAAAATATACTTATCGTTTCTCAAATTCTGCACTGCACAAATTGGCCACAAACAGGTGGGATGGTTTCCTTTCTTTTCTAGAACAACTGCCCACTAACTAAAAAAGAAAAAGAAAACAGTTCCTTGCATAAAACAGTTTCCTTTACACTTAGAACAAAATGTGTGGGTGCGTGTCCAATATGCTTCCTTTTCTTAGGAGTATTTTGAGCAGTTGCCAGACGATGACTCAATGATAAGCTGTCTTTCTCCTCATTGATATTAATGAGTTTATTGATAAAAGATCTTTTTTCCCCTTTGATGTTTTTGAAAATATTTTAAATTGAGTTTTTAGGCATCAACAAAGAAAACAAAAGTAAGACCTCTCCGCTCTGAGTTTACCGGTACTGAGTGTACCGGACTCCAGCGGCACTGGGAGTTTGCAGCTGCACCAGCAACTAGATCTGGCATGCCTTTAGGTGATCTGTGTGCCCTCATGTAATGCTTACATGGGGGGCAGGTCAGGTCAGAGCCTATTGGAGCCCTGCTTTCTCCCTCCTATGGCCTCTTTCAGCCTTTTGTGGCACCCACTCCTCCCTTAACTGGTTGCCAAGAAGGGGTTTTTTGCCTTTCAGCTGAGAGGCTTGCTGACATCTCTGTTATTTTGCCCTTCCCACTCTTTCTCCTGATAAACAGCCGCCCCTCTTCCACGCAATCCCTCCATATGCTACTGGCTGCAAGGCAGATAAGGGGACAGAAAGCATCCCTCCTGTGAACTTATTTTAGGAACCAAGCCAATGAAATACAGATATATCTCCCTAACTAGTGTTAGACTATGGAAGAGTGTTTCATGTCTCTCTCCTTCAACAACAAAACACTCTGCTTTATTGCTGGATCATCCTCAAAACATGATAGCAATGTCCTGCACCACAAACAAACCATTAAAGGGGTTTGAAGAGCAGGAGGCTTCTCTTTCACTGCCATATCTAACGGAAGTGTATCCATCTATATTTGAAAGGGGGTCATGGATAAAATAGAATTTATTGGTATAGTTCTTTCTTAACCTGTGTGACTTAACCTGTGCTGTGACCTGGCACAGTCAATGAATTGTATTGAGAGATAGTGATGCTTTGAGTAGACTCATTGAAATTAATGGGACTTAACTTAGTGCAGCTTGATCCAGCTCAATGATAGGGATCGTGGGTAGAGGTATAGTGGTCATCATTATGTCATTGGCATGCATGGGAAAATTGAACATAGGGACACTCTTTTCAGCATCAGTCCCATGTTTTCATGGGATGTTTCAGATATTTAGCAATATCATTACTCTGAAGGCAAGGCAAATGACCAATGTTGCAGAATGTTATATTCCATGAGGTCAGAAATATTAAGCCTCAATGGTCACCTCAAAGTGCTCTGGAAAGTTCTTCTTCGGTTCAGAATGAAATCTGAACCAAAGAAGTCCTTCCTTCTGCCTCCTTCCCAATTACTCAATAAACTGAGCAATTTTCTGAGTTTTGAAAAAGAAAAAGTACTTTCTTTTCTCAGACCAATTCTGAGTCTGAATGGACACTAGTGCAAATGAAGGCTGAAGATGGATTCAATATAGAACTCACAGCACTTATGCAAACTCTCTGTATTAATTCTGACATTGTTTCACCAGTAAATCTAACATGGGTGTGTAATTCTTCACCCTGTTTTCTCATCTGCTTGATCACTACCACCTACTTTGTGGGTAGGGGGGAAACTCCTGCAGCCAGGTGCCTGACACAGAATCATTGCAAGCTCCTCCCATCAAGAACACTGCCTGTAGATCATTTTGCTAGCCAGAAGAAGAAAGAGGAACTTACAACAGCATCGAGTGAATGGAGAAAAGACTCATCACATCAGTATTCTGTTCACCTGTATTCTAGAAACATAGATGAATATAAAAAAGGTAAAGGTAAGTAAAGGACCCCTGGATGGTTAAGTCCATTCGGATTTGACTATGCGTACGGCGCTCATCTCCACTTTGAGGCCGAGGGATTTGTCCACAGACAGCTTTCTGGGTCATGTGGCCAGCATGACTAAACCGCTTCTGGTGCAACGGGGCACTGTGATGAGCACCAGAGCACAGGGAAATGCTGCTTACCTTCCCACTGCAGTGGTACCTATTTATCTACTCGTGCTGGTATGCTTTTGAACTGCTAGGTTGGCAGGAGGTGGGACAGAGCAATAGGAGCTCACCCCATTACACCAATTTGAACTGCTGATCATGTGATCGTCAAGCCCAAGAGGCTCGGTGGTTTAGACCACCATGCCACCTGTGTCCCTAGATGAATGCAGGAACAGAAGAAGCTATGTTATACTGAATCAGCCCATTGGTCCATCTACTTCAGTATTGCCTGCATTGATCAATAGTAGTTCTCCAGGTTATCAGACAGGAGACACTCCCTGTGTGGAGATGCTTCAGATTGAACCTTGGACCTTCTGCATTCAAAACATATGCTGTGACACTGAGCTACAAACCTTCCCCTTATATAAATATAAAAGGAAAGGCAGCATCATATTCTCAGTTCTTTGAGATACCTTTTTTATATTACATCTTACTTATATGTTAAGCCTGAAGATGTTTATTCCTCAGCCCTTGCTTTGTATTTTATAGCTCCCAGTGCCACTACCTGTCTAGAAGCAAAAACAAACTCTTAAAAAATTGCAGAGATGGAGAAAAAATAAAGGCCCCAAACATTTTCATGAAATCTCTTACTTCGCCTTATCTGAAAATCCATGCCAGTGTAGAGTAGTTTATAGTAAGCAGATTAAGGTAGCAGGGTAGTTTTCAAATCTTTCCAATTAGAGCCTCTATCCATTTGTCTTTAAGGGAAAGAATGTTACATAGTTTATGTATTTTCATATGCTACGACACAGAAAGGGAGTCTTTGCTAACTAGAACACAAGGCTCCTGGGGCTCTAATGTGTTATGATACCAGTTGTACTAATAATCCTTTTATATACTGTGTTTTGCCTGCTCAGCTTGGAGGCAAAGGCAGAACCTTTTAGATTTGTGGGGAAAACAACGATGGTGACCAAAAGGGGAAAGAGAGAATAATAGCTGAAGAGGGATGGGGGGGCACTCACCCTCTCCCTAGTGTAAAGGTATATCTTCCTTTTGCAAGGCTGTAATATTAGCCTCCCTTTGTAGGGAAAGAAATTAAGGAAAAAATAAATGCAAAGATTAAAAAGCATGAAGAAAAGGGGAATTGATCTCGGACAGAAGATGGGATTGAGTTATAATGTAACAAGTTACAGGTCTTTTCTTCCTGAAAGGCAAAGCCAATTGATTTATTATCATGACTTCCAGCTTGCTTTTTTCCCCTCCTCCTTTTTCCTTTAAAGGAAGGAACTGTGGATTCTTGGTAGCACGTCTCCTTTGATTTGCCACACTATGTCTTAATTACCAATGCTATGAGATCCTGTGGTAGCATTTTCCAACTTCAAAGGCGCCTACAGCTTACACAGCACAAGTGGATCAGATTTGTAAGAATGCCGAGTGACAACGAGAGGGTGTCTTCATATTTTCGAGCTGTCAGTTCATTTTTTATTTATTGTACATCAAAGCGAATGGAAGAACACACACACACACACACAGGCACAAAAGATAATGGGTTTATTCAGCACTTTCCCCTTCGACTATCAGAAAGTCAAAATCACTTTCTGTTTCAGTAAATGGCATTCAAAGTTGCAAAGGAAAAAATTAATTTCTAAGCATTTTTAAATGGGGCAACATCAATATGTTTTTGAAGCAGAATGCATATATCACATATTTAAAGCAAATTTTGCACAAATTCCCCAGCATCTCTTGTCAATAAAGGCAAGGGGAATGCAGGGATCCAATCTACATACAATGGACCAGATCCAGGAAATCTTTGGGTCATTGGGAGGGTGTGGAGTTCTGATCACATTGCCCCCTCCTCTCACAATCCCAACCTGCAATGTTCAGGAAGCGATGGAGACTTAACCAAGCCATACAATACAGTAAAATGTGTCATATTTCACTGGGAGTTTACCTTAGTGAGGACCTCACTTGGAAAATCAACATAACTCAGGTGGTCAGAAAGGCCCAACAGAGACTCCATTTCCTCAGGGTCTTGCGAAAGAATAATGTTAAACAACAACTGATGAACTCCTTTTACTGGTCCACAATAGAAAGTGTCCTTTCATATTGTATCACAGTGTGGTATGCTGGCCTGACAGCCACAAACAGAAAGTCTCTACAGAGGGTGGTGAATACAGCACATGATATCATTGGCTGTCCCTTGAGTCTGCTAGATGACATTGCAAGGGATCGTTGCCTTAGGAGAGCGAGAAAAATTCTCAGGGATGACTCACACCCCGGCCATCACCTCTTTAATCTTATACCCTCGGGCAGGAGATATAGAAGTATAATCAGCTGTACCAACAGGCTAAAAAATAGCTTCTATCCATGGGCTGTTAGGCTGTTGAACAAAAAATAACATAGCAAAATTGACTTGCGAGATGGTGTGTTTTTTGATAACAGATTGAGTGTTTTGTGGGGGGAGGGAGGCTCGTTTAATTTCATTGTACACAGGTTGTACAATAACAATAAAGGTATACTATCATCATCATCATCATCATAGAAGGGGTGTAAATGAGAATTGAAACAGCAAGGGTTCCAGTGGCTGCAGTGTTGATCTGGGAACTAATTCGTATTCCAATACAATGACATCACAGAATAGTAGAATTGACACAAAGGTCATCTACTCCAACCCCCTACAATGCAGGAATCTTTTGCCCAACATGGGGTTTGAACTCACGACCCTCATGTTCTACCAACTGAGCTATGTTGGACTTCAGTTGTGCTTCTGCACTATAGTCAGACCCCCTTTAGTGCAGTTCATACTTGCTCTGGACAAGTTCAGGCAAAGAATGTTTTTCATCCACTACAAACTCGTAAAAAATGATATTTTCTTCTGCAACAACTGCACATTGTAACATGCCAGAATGTTCAAATCCATTGGCCCAAACTCTCACGTTGATTCCACACCCCCCATCTTACACTTGGGTTGTGTATTCAAAGGCTATGAAATTTGTAGACCATAGTGCACATAGGGATCTGAACTGACAGCTGTTTGGTCATCCAGCAAGTTCATGACTGCAGTGAGATTTGAACCAAGGATTTCTGAGCTTATGTGTAAGGCTAGCAGAATGCAGTAGATCTCAACCATGAATTCCGACACTTAGGAGCTGGTGTTGCTCCTAAGGACCCATTCAATGACCGTGGCCAGGAGTGGGATCTTGCTGCTTTAGCTGATTTGCCAGCTGTGCGCTTTTCTGGACAATATTTTTTATTTGTTGATTGTAACACACACATGGAGCTTCCTTTGAAGAAGATGGCAGCACATTTTCTAACTGGATCCAAACATCTGTAACATGGATTCAGGGCCGGATTTAGGTTTCATGAGGCCCTAAGCTACTGAAGGTAATGGGGCCCTTTATATGTCCAGCTGTCCTTTGTCAACAACAAATTGTTGCTGTTTTTGTGTGTGTTGAATATATGCTATATGGTAATTTATGGACCTAATAGGTATCTAAAGCCATTTGAACATGCAGAATGTAGACACCCTATATATAGATATGAGCAAACCAGTGATATTTTAGGGAGCAAGCTAGCAGGCGGGGCCCAGTACTTACATCATAGAGTTTGGATTTGATATCCCGCCTTTCACTCTCTTTAAGGAGTCTCAAAGCGGCTAACATTCTCCTTTCCCTTCCTCCCCCACAACAAACACTCTGTGAGGTGAGTGGGGCTGAGAGACTTCAAAGAAGTGTGACTGGCCCAAGGTCACCCAGCAGCTGCATGTGGAGGAGCGGAGACGCGAACCCGGTTCCCCAGATTACGAGACTACCGCTCTTAACCACTACACCACACTGGCAGAGCCTACAAAACACAAAAAACTGTTGCTGTATGTAGGTTTTAATTTATCAGTTTCTTATCTTATATTTTGGAAATGAAATGTACATCCAGGGGTTTTTTTCTTTTAAATTTTGGGGGGACCCCAAGAGAGTTGGGCTCTAAGCTACAGCTTGTTTAGCTTATACATAAATCGGGCACTGCATGGATTTTTTATGCACTTCACTGATGAACACTTTGTTGACTGCTTGCTTGTTAAAATCTAGCTCCTCTGGATTTGATTTTTTTTTAAATATTGTTATCTGGCACATATAGCATCAATATCACATTTTATATTTTAGCTGTGCATTTTAATATCCATATTGTGTCTATGTCTATTCATCTGAATTCATCTGTATTTTTTGCTGCCACTGCCTTTGGCTGTGTTTCCTCCCCCCCTACTCCCACCCTCAGCTTGGGTACATTAACTGGGACTTCTTATTTAATGTTATCATTATAGTGTTGTTGGTTGTGTAGTGTGATGAATTGTTAGTGGCTGAGTGTGCATTGATTATTGAAAGTGTCCTGAGATTGTTTTGATGATTTATCCATTTTTGTAATGAATGTAATCATTTTGCTGTTTATATATCTGGTGTGAATCTACAATTATTGATTGCAGAAATGGGATATATATAAATGGACTTGATTATCCAGGCTAAATTTATGCTGCAATTTGATAAATACTTACCTGGGAACGGCAGTGGGAAGGGGCAATTGGAAATAATTGCATCTCTTTCCCCTACATTAACAGATCAAAAAGAAGCTGAATGACAGCATAGGATTTCATTCTTAATTTTTTGCATTAATATTATTTGCTGCATTTACCCGTAAAAAGCAGGACCCTAAGGATGTTGTGTTTATGGACCATATCAGAAAATGTTGAATGCATTTCAAATTGCGAATGTATTTAAATAAAGACACTAGGGATATTAAATTATGTGAGCCTAGTACTCTCTTCTTCCTACTGGATGTTCAGTACAAAATGTTTCCTTTTTCTGCCTTTGTTTTATGTTAAATCACTCTAAAATGGCATTACGATTTATAAATGCTCCACTGGAGATGAAAGAGAATGTTCTTATCTTTTACAAGGACAGATAGCTGAGAGGTCATTATATCCCTTGCTGTTTGATGAAACCAAGTCTATAATCAGTGCTGCAGTTGAGAAAATCTATTTTCCTCATCCAGCAGTTTTTATTTTATTATTATTTCTTTTACCTATTTAGCCTCAGTGTTGTAATATGGGGGGAAATGGCTCTTTCAGCTGCTCTGGCTGTGATCATAAATCAAGATAATCAGTATCAGCAGAGCAAACAAGAGGAAAATATTATGATAAAACATAAATGAGAATGGGAAGAGAAAGAAATTCAAGGAGTGCAGTATTGACATTCAAATAAATGCACAACATTTATAAAACAATGGGGATTTTCATTCTACAAAATGTTCTGAAGTGCTCTTTTACCTTATAGTTTGTAAAGTATTTGCATATTTAACACCCCACCCTCTCTGTGTGTGTATCCAAGGTGGATCGACATCTTACTTAGCTGCCTATTCCAGTGGCCTGTTCCCCAAATGGAAAAGGAATTGTACAGCAATAATCTTCTCCTTGTACTTACTGGGGATATGATATTTAATCCTTCTAGTAGGGGGAAAACCAGGAATTGTTTAATTGAGCAGTTCAAAACATCCACTGGCGCATAATAATAAAACACTTATTCTGTGCACTCAACTTAATCGGGGCATGCTTAATCAGGAATCTGCTTAATCTCAGAGAACAGATTCAAACTTAATGGCAGTAACTATTGCTTCATTAGAATGATAATTGTCTAAAGGGATGGCATCCATCTCCAATTGTTTGCCAAATTTCCATCTGAGCCATTTGTCCTCAAACTACCAGAAGGAAAGGTATGGAAAAGGAAAGGCAATCAAAGGCAAACCGATCAAAGGAAATCAAAGGCAAACCAACCATTGACTTTTGGGATCCCGTCCTGCATGGAATTTCATCTTCATGAGCTTTCCATTATTCATCAGCGGACAGCATGGCAAGGCTCACCTGTTTAGCTTAGTCAGTGCAGTAACCAGCACAATTGCACAGCCAAGGTAAGGGTGGCACAGTGTCAGAGGCAGATTTAAGGGAGCACAGCTGGTTCGGTGGCACCAAGCCACAGGGAGGGGGCCACAGGGAACTCCGCAGCTATGATGTAGAATGGAAGGCAAGAGGTTGGGGGGGCAGGAGATTTTGGTGTCGCACAGGGTGCCGCTGAAATTCGAGACCACAAGGGCCGCCACTGACAGTGCAAACACACTCACAGCATTGTTGTATGGGCCCTGCTGCTGCATTTTTATTGTTGTGCCCCTCCTTGTCTCCAGCCCAGTGTGCTGCAGCAACTCAGATGGCCAGTGGTCAGGAATGTGGTGCAGCCTCACCATGACATCCACTGCTGCCATAATTCCACTTCTTTCACCAGTTTCCCAGCACCACTATGCCTTCCTAAGATTGGTGGATCCTTGTGGAGAGCAGCAACACAGGATTGGTTTGTGAGATAATGGCACCTCCAGCCAGCCTAAAGCTATGGTTGTGTGCATCATCTTAATCTGTTTTCTCTATTAGCATAGTTGCTGAAAATACTGAGCTGTGAACTCAGAAGACTGAAATATGGGATCCACTTTGAAATCACCAGACAACTCTCCATTTTCTCAACCTTACCTTCCCCTTTCCCCCAAACAGGGCTAATAATACTGGTTTACCTTACAATAGGTGTGATAGGAACGACCGTAAGAATGTGGGTGGCACTGTGGTCTATACCACAGAGCCTAAGGCTTACTGATTAGAAGGCCGGTGGTTCGAATCCCCGCAATGGGGTGAGCTCCCATTGTTCGGTCCCAGCTCCTGCTAACCTAGCAGTTCGAAAGCACATCAAAGCACAAGTAGATAAATAGGTACCGCTCCGGCAGGGAGGTAAATGGCGTTTCCGTGCACTGCTCTGGTTTCACCAGGAGCGGCTTAGTCATGCTGTCCACCTGACCCGGAAAAACTGTCTGCGGACAAACGTCGGCTCCCTCGGCCAGTGAAGTTAGATGAGCACCGCAAAAACAGAGTCGTTCATGACTGGACTTAACTGTCAGGGGGTCCTTACCTTTAGCTAGTGGATGCACGTGAAGTGATTTGAACATTACAAAGCTAAGTATTAATATAAATAAAATGTGAATGCTGATCATTATTAGTGTTGCATTATTGCTATTGTTCAGAGACCAAAAGTACAATTTAGTTTCCTGATGATATACACATTACTATTAGTATTACTATTTGGAGCATTTGTTTTACAAGCAAAAAGTCCTAGATAAAATCACCATAGGAAGTGTCCACCATTCTGAGCTAAATGGATCAGCAGTCCAACGCAATACAAGGCAACTTCCTATGTTTTCTCCTGGGCCACTGAAGTTTTCTCTAATATTAGGATGCTTCTCAGAAGATGAAATCAGAGTTGGTATATCAATGCTCTATTTTTCACCAAAGTCAACGGTTCACATAATTCCTGAACAGTTTGAAGCAGGTATAGCAATGGGTCTAAAAACCAACGGGAAGTGTGAACCCTCCTCTTTTTAACCTCTTATAACCTTTCTTAATAGGGGCTTGACCCTGCTTTCACAGTGTCATACACAGTGGGAATCGGAGGCCGGGAAGAAGTGAAATCTGAAGGCATGCTATATTGGGGTTAAATTCTTCCAACAACCTTTGAAAACCTGACCGGGCAGCAGTGGATGCAAGCTCCATAGAAGTCAGTACTGTTTTCATCTGAACTTGCAAAAGGGAGAGGAGACAAAATGTTCCCTGTTTGTTAAATGATGGGCACAGGGAAGAAAAATGATGATAGAACACAATGTGCTAAAAAATGTCTCCACTTCCCAAAGTATAGGATTCCGTGGCTGCAAATTCTCATAGAAAGTGTTCTTTCCTGCCTCTTAACTCATATACCCATCCGCACCCACATGTTTAAGCTAAGCTATGGTATTCTATACATGCTCCCACTCTTTGAATGTAAATGAAAGGCAAATACAACAAGGCCAGGACTGGGAGAATCAAGTCTGTCTCTGGTCCATGTCACTATCACATAACTTCATTCATAAGAAGGTTCCGCCCCATTGCTGCATTAATCTGTATAAAAAATACATGTGAAATTTCTAAGTTAAATATTGATTTAAATATCTATTTTCTATCAAAATAACATACTTTCCTTTTATACATTTCTTGAATTGAATTGAGTCATCACATTTGGAGAACTCTTAGTTCACTCTTAGTAGGGATCCAAACCATGGTGTCATGTGAATGATTGGACATTTGAGTTTTTACCATGAAAATCATGACTGCTGTGTTCCTCCCCCAGTCCAGCTGCTTCTGCACTAACTGGGGGAAAGGCATGATTTGGTTTCATGTTGCATCCAAATCCAGGCTCATGGTTTGTCATGCTCTAAATACCTGTGTGGTGTAGTGGTTAAGAGCGGTAGTCTTGCAATCTGGGGAACCGGGTTCGCGTCTCCGCTCCTCCACATGCAGCTGCTGGGTGACCTTGGGCCAGTCACGCTTCTCTGAAGTCTCTCAGCCCCACTCACCTCACAGAGTGTTTGTTGTGGGGGAGGAAGGGAAAGGAGAATGTTAGCCGCTTTGAGACTCCTTAAAGAGAGTGAAAGGCGGGATATCAAATCCAAACTCTTCTTCTTCTTGTGAGCTGTAACCAAGGTTTGCTTCTGGCTTGCTCCTGGTTTGTCTGGGGGAGACAAACCATAAACCCATGTTATACCAAGTCAAATGTTATGCTGTGCTAAGCTGAATTGTGGTTTAGCCCTTGGTTCTGCAGCAGCAACAGAACTGAGGGATGAGTGCAGTGGCAAAATCTTCACTCTGGGAACCTGCATATTTGCTTGTTCACAGTAAGCCTTGGTTTGGTTTAGAAGAAGAAGAGTTTGGATTTGATATCCCACTTAATCACTACCTGAAGGAGTCTCAAAGTGGCTAACATTCTCCTTTCCCTTCCTCCCCCACAACAAACACTCTGTCAGGTGAGTGGGGCTGAGAGACTTCAAAGACTAGCCCAAGGTCACCCAGCAGCTGCATGTGGAGGAGCGGGTAAGCGAACCCCAACTTCCGGGTTGGCGCCTCCGGCAATGTCGGAGCTCCTCCGATCGGGAGGAACTAGCTCCGCGAAAACCAGGGTCTGACCACCATGGCGAAGGCGGAGACCCACTGAAATCACAAGCGGGAGAAGCTTGTGAACTTGGGATTCGGCTGGCACCTTTGCGCCTCCCCTACTCGCGGGGAAACCCTGTTTTGGGGATCCGGAGCGACGTGGGGTGAGTGGCGCGGTGCTTCGAACCGACTGCTTTTTTCACGGAGTGAAGCCGCATTGCTGTTGCCGGAGAGCGCTGACTTTTTCCTGTGGACAATTGGATTTTAAGCAACTACCTGTGAGTAGAACGCAAAATTGGATCTTTAAATACGTTAATTTGGCACCGAAACGGGGGAAGGTCTTAAACAGGAAGTCCGCCTTCCCCTTTTGTAAATAGATTGAAGCAAAGATGTTATAAGCTAAAGTCTTTGAAAGCTTTTGGCAAGGGATTAAATTTTCATCGGTTAAAATTATAAAAAACCCCTTGGAAGCAGGAGAAGGGGGGGGGGTTTGGACTTAGTGAGCCTGCAGGAGGGAGTGAAAAATCAAGTTATCACTGCTCCGAACCTGGAAAAGGGCTGCCAGAGAAAGTGAAGTTTTGGAAGAGTTCATTGACTGCAAACAGAACATTTTTGACAACTAGTTACATAAGAGAAAGATACTGTTTCCATTGCCCTCTTCTGCGTTCAAAAAGGAGGAAAAGTAACTGGAAATTGAAACTATTTTTTTGGGCTTGAATTGTGCTCGAAGGGATTGATACAAGTGGAGACTGTTTCCCTCTAGAGGGAGTCTTTGAAACTGTCACAGGAGTGTACCAGCTGCAAGATAAGTAATTGTGAGAACTAGAGATTGACCTTGAACCATTCAAAATGTTGACAGGAGAAGCTATTGTGACAGTATTATGTAAGATAACCTACTCGCTGGAACAGCTTCACAAGAAGACAGATGACATGTCTTTTAAAATTGACAATTTGGACCAAAAAGTGACCAACTGGAGTCAAAAAGTGAGCATCAATACAGAATTAATTCAGAACTTGGCACAAGAATTTACTTTGGCTGGACAGATTGAGGAGGAGAAAGAGAAAGCTGTGGTTGTCGAGCCTAAAGTAACACAAGTGGGATCTTCAGCCATACAGAAGCAAATTGAGGATTACAAGTTGAGGCCTTCTATGATTGAATCTAGAAAAAGCCAGATTCTGAAGATGGGATCCCGGCTTGGACGGAAGGAGGAAAGTTGGAAAGATCCTTCTATGCAGGGACTAACTGACTTTTGGGACATGGACTTGGGTTTGGAGGAGACTGGAGTTTTGGGGGCCTTTGGATTTGGAGGAATTTTGAAACATGTCATGAAACATCTTATAGACCTCAGCTTTAACTATGGAAATTTGGCTGACTTGTCTGGAAGGAATAAAAGTATTGTTAGGTTGGAGTTTTCTCGAGATCTGCTCTTTGGCATTAAAGAATATGAAGAAGACCTGCAGAAGGGACCTGGAAAAGAGTTAAGAGCCTCGGACATAAGATCTCCACGTTGATGGACTATATGGAATTGACGGAAAGGACTGGCAGAATCCGAAACCAGGGAGAGGAGATGGTGGGTGAAGATTAGAGAATTTAAAGTTTATATATAGAAATACTGTAAAATTAATGAATGATAGAAAAAAGGTGGAAAGAAATTTTATGACCTTAGCAGAAATGTTATAAGGAGTTAAGGATATATAAGTATTTAGTTTTAATGATAAAAAACATGTTAAGATATTTATAATATGACAGAAAATAGAGAAAGATGGAAAGGATTTGCTGAAACAATTAATAGAAGTGGAACACAAAAAGGGAGGTGAGAGGAAGTCGAGGAAACAAGAGAATGAAAAATAGAGTATGGGAAAGGTGTGAGGTATGTTTTTAAATGGTTATTGTTTCGCTTCGTTTAGGGTTAGGGTTTTGTTTAGTTTAGTTTAATGTGTTTAGGTTGTGTTTTGTATTGTTATATATTGTATCGTATTGTTTCTTTTTTTCTTTTTTTTTGTTCTTTCTTTTTTGTCTCTTTTCTTTTCCTGTTTTGTAATCTTTAAAAGTAATAAGTATTATTATTAAAAAAAAAGAGTAGGTAAGCGAACCCGGTTCACCAGATTACGAGTCTACCACTCTTAACCACTAAACCACACTGGCTCTCACTGGCTTACTGCTATTTACCAGTTGAGCTAGTTTGAACTGGAATTCACAATGGTCAGATTCTTCAGCCATTCCCAAAGAAGGCTGAAATAGACAAATTACAAATGTATGATTGGTTCAGATATCCTGATGGGATTTCTGCTTGAGGAATGCTAGCAAAATGTCAAAATAGCAATGCAAGAGGAAGCATAGGAGATTTTGAGGAAAAAAGAGGAATTTGGCAATGTGGTTAGAGTGTTGTGGTAGGACTTGGGAGACCAGGATACAAATCCCAAATCAGCCACAAAGCTTGGGCAACCTTAGGCCAGTCACTATCTCTTAGCCACTCCTGCTTCGCGTGGTTGTTGTAAGGATATAATGGAGTAAACAATATATGCCACTTTGAGCTGCTCAGAGAAAAGGTAGGGTATTTTTAAAAAATGAAATAATAAATAAATGAATGTAACATCTAGTTTGGCCTAACTACTATTCCAAAGTGGAAATAAAAGGTGATTTGTTTATTGTTGTAAAAGAAATGCCAGATTTCACTTTTCAGCAGTTGGGAAAAAAGCAAACTATACTTTGACAAAAATAATTTTCTGTTAACAATCAATTCACCTAGCATTTGTTTTTCTACATACACAAACTTTCATCTGTATAAATGAGGAATTCTACTTGAAGCCAGAATGGAAAGGATGCTAGGTCCTTAGGAAAGTTTTCGAAATTTCATGAGCAATTAAATCACTTGCTTTTTGCTCCAATGTTGGTTTCCCCAGGCAGGGGAGCAAGGCCAGGCAAGGGTTCTTCGTGGAAAAATACCTTGCTCTTTTTCCTCCACATTGCTGACAGAGCACCACTGGCAGCAGTGATGGTTAGTGACGGCTGCAATTGCAGCAGCTGGATGAGCAAGCAAGCTTATGGCACGGCTTTGTGAATTTATTCTCCCTCTAATAGGTTGCATATGTAAGGCAGAGCTTGGCCTCCACTTTCTCCTTCCTTTGCCCTTTCAATATGTTTTTCCAGTTCCAGCACTTTGCCTGCCATCTCCATGCCTTCACCTAAAATTAATTTATGTAAAATTAAACAATACGCTCCTGCCTTTTAAACCTTGCACCAGAGCAGCACATGTCCACAGTAGAGAGCTTTCTTTGGCATTAGGAGAGGGAACATATGGCAAGCAGTGTGCACTCCTGACCTGTCTTCTGTCCTCTGCACAGAGCAACAGCTAGCATGCATTTTGCATTACCTAATTATACCTTTGAGCAGGAACCAAACAATCATGTCATAGCATTCAAATTATAGGTGGATGGACAATAGATGCATTTATTTATTTATTTGTTGCAAATTTTATCCCACAATTTTCTCCAAGGAGCTCAAGGTGACATATGTGGTTCTCTGTCTCCTCAATTAATCCCAGAATAATGCTGTGAGGTAGGTTAGGCTGAGAGGCCACACAGTGAGCTTCATAGCTAAGTGAGAATTTGAACTCTAACCACACAACATTGGATCTCCAGCATGGATCACATGAATGGGGGCTTAAGGAAATAAATCATGTGATATCTAAAACTGATAGGTTGGCATAGCATGGATATGAAATACAGGGCTGTGAGACCCTTCAGGCAATCATTTCTATACACTTGACCAAGTATCTGGTTGGGGGAGATTTGTAGTGGCAACCAGGAACTTGTCTAAAAGAAATTCCACATGACTGAATGGCAGGCCCTGGCTTTAAACCACTGCTGATTCTAAACAACGTGCTCTAAGTTTTGGGCCCACTGGGCAAAAAAACCAATGTGACCAGGCAGCAGGCAAAAGCATAGCTTTTGGGGAACATGCACACAGTGAAGTCTCCAAACCATTATAGACCAAGGGTTGTGCATGTTTGGTACCTAGCCTCATGTTGCTATGGAATCATGGCAATAGAGACCAGCACTTGAGGCTGAAGGGGAGCACACGGCCTTGGAAATTTAACACAAGAACATAAGACGAGCCTAGCTAAATCAGACCAAAGCCTCATCTAGGCACATTCACACCTTACATTTAAAGTACTACAATACCACTTTAAACAGTTGTGACTTCTCCCAAAGAGTTATGGGAGCTGTAGTTTGTTAAGGGTGTTGAGAGTTGGTAGGAGAACCCTGTTCCCCTCCCAGAGCTGCAATTTCAAGAGTGATTTAAGGATCAATCCCTCTTCACAGGGCCCTCTGAAGAACTCTATGAACAGAAGAAGAAGAAGAAGAATAAGAAGAAGAAGAAGAGGAGGAGGAGGAGGAGGAGGAGGAGGAGGAGGAGTAGTAGTAGTTTGGATTTGATATCCCGCCTTTCACTCCCTTTAAGGAGTCTCAAAGTGGCTAACATTCTCCTTTCCCTTCCTCCCCCACAACAAACACTCTGTAAGGTGAGTGGGGCTGAGAGACTTCAAAGAAGTGTGACTAGCCCAAGGTCACCCAGCAGCTGCATGTGGAGGAGCGGAGTCGCGAACCCGGTTCCCCAGATTACGAGACTACCGCTCTTAACCACTACACCACACTGGCTCTCCAATAGGGGCCTCTTAACAACTCTTAACAACATCAAAAAACCGAAGATCATGGCCACTGGTCCCATCACCTCCTGGCAAATAGAAGGGGAAGAAATGGAGGCAGTGAGAGATTTTACTTTTTTGGGCTCTATGATCACTGCAGATGGTGACAGCAGCCGCAAAATTAAAAGACGCCTGCTTCTTGGGAGAAAAGCACTGACAAACCTAGACAGCATCTTAAAAAGCAGAGACATCACCTTGCCAACAAAGGTCCATATAGTAAAAGCTATGGTTTTCCCAGTAGTGATGTATGGAAGTGAGAGCTGGACCATAAAGAAGGCTGATCACCAAAGAATTGATGCTTTTGAATTATGGTGCTGGAGGAGACTCTTGAGGGTCCCATAGACTGCAAGAAGATCAAACCTATCCATTCTGAAGGAAATCAGCCCTGAGTGCTCTCTGGAAGGACAGATCCTGAAGCTGAGACTCCAATACTTTGGCCACCTCATGAGAAGAGAAGACTCCATGGAAAAGACCCTGGTGTTGGGAAAGATTGAGGGCACAAGGAGAAGGGGACGACAGAGGACGAGTTGGTTGGATAGTGTTCTCGAAGCTACCAGCATGAGTTTGACTAAACTGTGGGAGGCAGTGGAAGACAGAAGTGCCTGGCTTGCTCTGGTCCATGGGGTCACAAAGAGTCGGACACGACTAAACAACAACAACAACAACTCACAGTACCCTTAACAAACAGCAGCTCCTAGAATCCTTTTGGGAAAGCCATGACAGTTTAAAGTGGAATTGTGGTGCTTTAAATGTATGGTGTGAATGTGGCCCTAGTCCAGCATCCTGTTCTCACAGTGGCCACCCAGGAAGCCTACAAGGAGGACCTGAGGGCAATAGGACTCTCTCCACCAGTAACTCATCAGTTGTGAGAACTCTAGAAAAATGGAGCACCCTGGCTGAAAGAATGCACAACTTTCATAGCAACCCCAAAGCAACAATTAAGAAGATGGAATATAAAATGTGACGGGATTCAAACATCATGCATTCCCTTTTTAATAGCAATGCTGTCACTCACTTTCCGTACAGTGACAGCTACCTGTACTATTAGGAATGCTGCTGGGATTGTTTCATAAATCAGGCCCTGAAATATAATTGAGTAGCAAAGGCTGGTGCTTTTTGTAAAGGCAAGATTGAATTGTAAGAGAATTAATGGCACCATCATTAGAGCCTTTAATCTATTTTATTGAGAACTGCTTCTCCTTTTTATGAACAATTTGTCCTTTAGGCAGTGGATGGAATTCTCTAATATTTCTGAGTAAGCAAAAAAATTAAGAGATTTTTCTGTGAAGATCTATTGTTTAACGTCTTCCTGAGAAAGGGGTCATTTTATTGTATTTTGCAGATATAAAGTGATTAATATCTGAAAGTGGGTGTGCAGGCAGAATCACCAAGGTTCCAGGGGAAATGTGTTTAGCTGCTGATTGAGAACAACACACTTTGAACATATGCTGGCAAAGAATTAGCACAGGGCCAAAAAGTGTGCCTTCCAGTTTTTTAAAAAGTGTTCTCCCCTCGTGAGATAAGCTTCTGTTTTTTTGCCTCATTAGCAGAATGCTCTAGAATTTCTCTATAATTCTGGTGAGTGCCAGGTTTAGCTTTCCTTTCCTTTCCCCATGCTCTGCAGCCTTTTAAAAAAATAAAATAAAAGCCCTACAGGAGCAGTTCCCTTATGATATTTTATACTGGGCATTAACTGAACTGCTAGAAGCCAGGGAGACTGGCTACAAAGTACCAGAGAATTTGACAAGGAACACAGAATCTAGCTTCAGGTGTAGCCTTAGGTATGGGATTAACAAAAGCCAGATATTTCCTTTTTTGTACTTTGTGTTTTCATTCATTCATTCTTACATTCATTTATTGTTGTTGTTTTGATCATCATAGTTATATGAACCACAGCAATATATATACATAGATAAATAGTTAGTTATAAATATGATACCCTGATACAGTATTGAAGAACAGTGTCAACCAAAATATGTATTCAAATTAAAATATACCAAAATAATATTATTAATAAAAAACGCAATATAGAAACGGTTAGAAAGGGGGGGCACATCCCTCCCCCCATCTCTCTCCAAATGGTTAACAGAAGAAATACATCCAGGTACAATTTTAAATTAAATCATCGAATTAAATAATTGCAATTTACCGTATTATCCTCAATAACATTTCGTTCATTATTCATTCATAGAAATTATATCCTGTCCCACATCACATGTGAACTTGAGGTGGATTGCAACAATGTAAAGCACAAAAACAATAAAAAATACTTTTTAAAGAAAACACAGAGATTAAACTTCAAAAAGATGTTCATTTTAAAAAAAGTCATAGAGTCCAACTGGACATTAAGTTTGCTCTGTGGTTTGGCTTTGGGTGAAAGATGTATTTAAACAAATAACTAGCAGGTGAAGGCACCACAATGAAGGGAGGGGAGCTTACATGCTTTGTCCCCACTGTGGTCTTCATCAATATCTCCCCAACACAGAATCAGACCTACTATTCATCACTGGAGGAAAAGTCCTTCAGAAGCTCCTTCATTTACCTTTATCAGAGTCACACCTCCAACTTGCTTCACTTGTTTGTTATCACTCCCAACACAAGACATTTTGCTGCCTCATGCTGAACCCAAATGGTGCTCCCTCATTAGGTCCAATACTTTTTGCAATTTTTCTGCACCATTCAGATGTCCATTCCTACCTCAGTATTTCCCCACAACTTATGGTGCTGCATAAAGCAGGTTGAGTAGCAGGTCATGGCAGTGCTTGCTGCAGTACCAAAATATGATACAAGGAGTTTCTTCTGGCTCTGCTCAGCACCTGAGTGCTCCAAAGCAAACCTTTAAACCTTTCTTTGGAAGGGTGGAGCCTCTTGCAGAAGTGTGTTATTGCATAAGGAGTCTCCCCGCTTCACCGTGGGAATGATTTCAATCTCAGGTTGACATCTAGTCTAACAAAGCTAATGAGAACCAGCCCTCCAATCTAAAGTGTAATCAGTTTATAACAAGCTGTTTTTTCCTGTGCTTCATTACTGTAGGAAAATCTATTTTTCATAGCTCCAGAAATGATAAGGCAGGGTGGGAAGAAAATCATTTTCCATCGCCAACCATGCATGAAAGGAAGATGGGCTTAAGCATGCAGAATTGATTTATCTGCATTCTTCTATTGCCTCGCTTGCTGCATCTTTTGAAAGAAGTGAATATTATATCTTTGATTTGGCCCCAGGAATGGCAGGCCTTGGCAATCAAGCATGCTTATTACAGCAGAGGGAAGAAATCAAGCCCAATGGGAGCCCTAGTGAGTGTTGATTTATTCGGACATGTGGCAGAATCCTTTTATTTCATTTTATTTTAGAAGTATTTCATAATCTGTTATCACCCCTGACAACGCTATCTTCATCTGTGTTCCTTCATGTGTGTGGCTATCAGCTTCTAGCCTCGGGAGCTTGATGCCTTAAATGCATCTTTCATTTTTAGTTTCCCTCCTTTCCATATATTTTTATTCATGTCCCCTAGGCTACTACTCAATGAGATTCATAGTTTCAATAGGAGTCAGTGACAGCACCACCACGGGCTTCATCTCGTATCAGCAACACACATTGCTAATGCTAATCTTGATACTTCAGAGCATTTCCCATGCATTCTGTAATCTCCGTCTTCAAGCTTGACTTGTCCACACTCCCCAAACGGTTGTCTTTACTCAGCATTATGGAGCAGGCAAGCTGGTGGGAGGACGATTCACAAATAATCAGGACTCTAATAAGATTTCAGTTCACACAACTCCAGCTCCTGTATTCCACATTTCCTCGCACCGAGTTCAGGGAAATGTAGGGAGAATCCTGGGAAATATCAGCACCCTTAACAAACTACGGTTCTCATGCTTCTTTGGGAAAAACCATGACAAAATGGTATAAGAGTGGTTTAAATGTACGGTATGGATGCTGGGTGGTGCTGGGAAACTCACAGCATGATGGGTGAAGGAAGATTGCCTGCACTTGATGCTTTTTATAGACATGCTGTGTCTTTCATGGCATCTACTTTTTTGCTTGGCTTCATCACATACTCGATAGCCCATCATCATTGTAAAATCAAAAATATGGGCAGCTACCTACATATTTTGTCTTTGCTGATTACTTGAGTGTCTCACCTCTGACCCACTAGCCAGGAGCCAGAACCATTCCTTTGAGCACATCGCATTCTCTGACAGCAGTCTTCCAAGCATAAATTATTCTCATGAAATGCCTGGGCTGTCTCAGGCCCCAACTTGAAATTATTGGCACATTGAACTTCACCATTAGCAGCATGTCTCTAATCCCCTTTAACACCAGCTAAGCTAGTGGAGCTACATCTTATGGTGAATAAATGATGCACTCCGTAAAGTAGTGCCTTCTTTTGTTTTTCAAGAGCCCACTGTCAGTCAATTCCATTCAACAATCAATGTTCCAGTACTGTATTCTGAGAGCCAACACTCTCTTTTTCAAAATAAAAAGCTCATATTTCTACAAATCCTCTTATTGCAATATAAACTTGGTTGTCATACTAAACACAAAGTGTGTCCACTCTCCAAATTACACACACACACACACACACACACACACACACACAATCTGAGCATAGGGTGGAGAGGCTCATGGTATTAACACCCCCAAAATATCTTGCTTTTCTATTAGTCACTGCTTTGAGTCCAGCACAGAGCAAAAACACATCTCTATGTCTGCATTCGGCTTTACCACATTTCAGGATTTCACTTTAATCTGTAAATTGATTTGGCAAAAGAAGTGTCACACGTGAATTCCATTTAGTGCCTGGAACACACAAGCAGTAGTAAAATATATTTTGATGGTGCTTTGTTCCTAGTACTTTACAGGTACTTTAAAACTCACTATTCTGCTCTGAAATTAATTCTGCAACAGAGATGCCCACAGTTTACATGTCAGGCGAGAGGCTGTGAAATTTAGTCAGAAAGCACAATAACCAGTCACTGATATCACAACTCAAGTGGAATATTGATCAGGCAATCAGGGAAGGCACAACTCTTCTGCTTCTCAGACTCAAAGAACTTTGATATCCCACTTGCTGTAAAACAGCCAGACTGTCAGTGAATTCAGATTAAATGCCTGCACTTCAGGAAAAGGAGTCCATAAATCTATTTTCTATTACCAAACTTGCACGGTTGCATGTGGATGTAGTGCTAAGGATAACAGACTTGATTTCAGGTTTAAATGGACTCACACATTCTATAGCAGGAGGGTGGGTAAACTTTAGGTTTTCTGGATTTACTTTCTTCTTCTACTACTGGAATCCTAAAAGCCACCGACCAGAACCAGGTGCAAGAGGTTTAGATTTAGAATTCCTAACCCAGAAATCTGTTCTGGATACCCAAATTGAACTGAGCTCACAGTACTTCCAACCACAAAAAGCCCTCCCTCAGCTTTCTCAGTTTCGGAAGTATAATTTGGAAGAGCCACTTCTTTAAAAAGTGTTGTTGTTGCCACTTCTTTAAAAAAAATCGGGTCAGAAAACTTGCACAACAGTGAATTGCCCTTGAAAAAGAATGTCGATGCAATTATAATCCACTTTGAGGTGTTTTATTATGTGCATGCCAGTAATGCAGGAAGGGGCATGTGGATGAACTCAGCTGAACTGAATATGGCTCCCACTCTGGAATTTTTATTAGAAATTATCCTAGTTAAAGCAGAACACATGAAAATTCAAATGCACGGGGCAGAGCAAATTAGAGAACCAATAAAGGATTAGAGCAGGAAGGAAATTCTCTCCAGCCTGTGGGCAAAACGTGGCCCTCTGGGCTTCTCTATGTAGCTGTTATTGGTTATTTCCAAGAAAAGTCCCTCATGACCTGCTTCATAGCCTCCTTGAGTGCTTTTGCCTGGCTGGAATATGTCATTGAGTTGTGATAATGCCTCTTGCTTGCTTTGTTTGAAGATCAAGTGAGGGGACTGTTATGTATTCAGTGGTTTGTGTCTGCCTGAGCTTGAGTCTGGGCTAAGGATTCTGAACCCCTGTGTTCTGATTTGATACATGATATCCAATCACAGAACATTTCAGGATTTGGGCCTCTGCCATTGGCCCTTAAACTTTGAGTCATGATTTGCAGCTTGGAAGTTTAGACAGCCAGTCACGTTGGGAGTGGGAGTGGCCCAGGCCTTCAGAAATGTATATAAGCAGCTGCTATGCCCCGGTCGTCCAGTTCTATTAGTTCAATAAAGGTTCTTGCTGTTATCACTGTGTCTTGCCTCGTGGGAACCCACCAACACTTTAGGGACTTTCTGTTGTTCATCAGGCTATGGCTTTTTCCACCTGTCTTCCCCACGCTCCAGGCCTAGGAGCCTTTCCTGGACCATAACTTTGAGAACAGCAGAAGCAGCTGGAAAGACAGAGTTCAGGGGGATATATATATATATATACTTTATATATATATACTTTATATATATATATATATATATATATATATATATATATATATATATACTTTTATAAGTTGTATGTCCTTGTTTCTCAATTTAATTCTTTCAGATAGTTTTGTATGTTCTGTGGTATTTTATGCATTGTGACTTGTTATTTTTATTGATTATAGTTTAGTAATTCTTTACTGTAATTGATAAGTGTAAACTCTTTAATTATTATTTGCTGGTATTTAATTTTACTGTTTACTATTATATTCTAATCAGTTATTGAATATTTGATATACAGTAAGTTGTTTATTTTAAGGTTTTTGTGGCTTTTTGTATTGGATCAGCTTGTTATTATGTGTGTGATCTTTGCTGATCTTTTGTTGTTTCTTCTGCTTGTAAACTGCTTTGTGTATAGTAATACAGAAAGGCGGTATACAAATAATAATAACAATAATAATAATAATAATAATAATAATAATAATAATAATAATAATAATTTATTTATTTATACCCCGCCCATCTGGCTGGGCTTCCCCAGCCACTCTGGGTGGCTTCCAACAAAATATGAAAATACAGTAATGCATCAAACATTAAAAGCTTACCTAAACAGGGCTGCCTTCAGATGTCTCCTAAAAGTCCGGTAGTTGTTGTTCTCTTTGACATCTGGTGGGAGGGCTTTCCCTCCAGAAGACCCTCTGCCTGGTTCCCTGTAACTTGGCTTCTCGCAGTGAGGGAACCACCAGAAGGCCCTCGGTGCTGGACCTCAGTGTCCAGGTAGAACGATGGGGGCGGAGACACTCCTTCTGATACACTGGACCAAGGCTGTTGAGGGCTTTAAAGGTCAGCACCAACACTTTGAATTGTGCTCGGAAATGTACTGGGAGCCAAAGTAAGTCTTTCAAGACCGGTGTTATGTGGTCTCGGCGGCCGCTCCAAGTCACCAGTCTAGCTGCTGCATTCTGGATTAGTTGCAGTTTCCGGGTCACCTTCAAAGGTAGCCCCACATAGAGCGCATTGCAGTAGTCCAAGCGAGAGATAACCAGAGCATGCACCACTCTGGCAAGGCAGTCCGTGGGCAGGTAGCGTCTCAGCCTGCGTACCAGATGGAGCTGATAAACAGCTGCCCTGGATACAGAATTGACCTGCGCTTCCATGGACAGCTGCGAGTCCAAAATGACTCCCAGGCTGCGCACCTGGTCCTAAAATGAAATGAAGAAAGATATTCTGTCTTGGCCTCTTAAATCCTATGGCTTTTGTGTGACTGTAATGCAGCCTACTGTATAATGGTAAAAGTTACACGCACTCTGCCACTTTTGCTTCTGAGCTGCCCACCTCTGTCATGTGACACATACACCCCGCTCCCACAAAGGGTTTCCTACTAGGAAATGTGCCCCCTGAGCTGAAAATCTTACCCCATCCCCTACTCTAAGCCCTTCTTCCCCAAAACACACAATGAATATTCCCCCTTGCGAATTTCAACTTGTTAGCATTGTAACCATTGCAGCATTCATAGAGAGAAAGAGAGAGAAACTTTCATTGGCATTCCTGGTTCAGCTCTTTCAGCGCAGCAGATTGTCTCTCCCATTTGTGTTCAGCCTCCACAGGCTGAATCAGAAGCCTGTTTTCCCCCTTCCTCCTCCCCCAGTATCACAAGTTCAGAAAACACTGTGCAAGAAGCCAGGCATGATAGCACTTTCAAGAAGAGTTCAAGTTGTAAAATACAAAGTGGCAATCTGGCATTTTTCTTTGGCAAGGCGGTCTTCTCACAATGCCCCATAACCCCACCCAAAGCCAGCTTTGTCTAGTATCTGTTCTTTTCCACACTGGTATTATACAATTTGCCACCTAATGAGTCATCATGGAATGAAAAAGTCACAGTGTTGGCGCTCAGTCCTAAAAGGAGAGGGATTAACAGGGGAAAAAGCACTCTCTGCTATAAAGGGATATTGATTGTAAAATCTCTATAACTGCTTGGCAGTTTGCCCTCACTCACCTTCCTCCCGGTTGAGCTCCTATGATACTAAATTCGAAAAATGGCGTAAAGCTATTTATTGGTGGACTTGCGGCGCTTGGCACTTTATAACTTCTGAATGGTCCGTCTGCAGAAAGGAACCCAAACACAGGCCGATAAGGACGACAGCAATTTCAGCAAGGGTTCTTCTTTCAAGAAGTCATTGTGGTGACAATGGCTTATTGTAAATGCAATTATTAATTGAAATGTTAATGTCCGCTCTTGGTTCTGTGTTACTGACAGCAGCAGCACTCCACAGAAAATTGTTATTTTTTAAAAAAATCCAGCTGAATTTAATTGAGAGCAACCAGGGCACCGGTTCAGATTTTAGTGGTAGCCAATAGACAGCAAGGCTATGTAGAATTGGTGTGCAGGTCAAACGTACAAGAGTTTCTGAATCATTAGGTGGTATTCAGCTAAGTTTTAGATAGAGCAGGCCTACTGAAATTAATGGACCTCACTTAGTCAAGTTCATTAATTTTAATAGGTCTACTCTGAGTAAAAACTTTGTTTGAATACTACTCATTATTACATATGGTTAGAAGATGGGATGGGATGGGAATCGCATGCACTACTTACCCAGAGGAATGGGGTAGAAACTCAATTTAGTAAAAATCTACTTAAACAATGCTTTCCAAACATGTATGTGAACTAAAGTGCAGCTTTCTTTTCAAATTTGCACTTCTCCAAATTTTGTTATGTCATTTCCTAGCAAATTAATGCATATATTTGGAGAGTGTGTACATAAAAATGGCATCAGTGAACATACGAAAATGCATTGTATTAGGGAGAAAGACTTGCAGAAATGTTTACATTGGCAAAATTGCTGGAACACTGATGACTTTTTGTGAAAGTTTTTTCCCTTTTATATATTGTAATGTGTGTTTGCACTGCACTAGTCTGTCTGTCTGTCACCTTGCCCCACCCCCTGCCCTTGTTAGCAACAGTAATCCACATGTCAGGAAGCTGGCATTGACTGCCCCACCCAGTACAGTCATACCTTGGGTTACAGACGCGTCAGGTTGCACCTTTTCAGGTCGCGCACCGCTCCGAACCCGGAAGTACCAGAACAGGTTACTTCCAGGTTTTGGTGCTTATGCATGTGCAGAAGTGCTAAATCGCGCTTTGCGTATGCGCAGATGCAGCGCTGCGGGTTGCGAACATGCCTCCCGCACAGATCACGTTTGCAACCAGAGCGTCCACTGTATGCTGCTTTTGCTTTTAAAATCTTATAAAGGCCTACAATATGAATTTTTCATACCACTGCCAGCAATATTATTCCACCCAAATGCAGAAGTCAACTTTGAAGGACCTGCTCTAGGTATCCCTACTGTCTAAAGCACCATGTATTGGCACAAGCCACAGGGCCTTCTCTGTTGTGGCTTTGAAGGCAGCCCTGTTTAGGGAAGTTTATAATGTTTAATGCTGCATTGTGTTTTTAATATTCAATTGGGAGCTGTCCAGAGTGGCTGGGGAAACCCAGTCAGATGGGCGGGGTATAACTAACTAATAATAATAATAATAATAATAATAATAACAATAATAATAATAATAATTAACATGGAAAGCTTTCCCTAAGGAGGCCCATTTAGCTCCATCTTTTAGTAGGCAGCTAAAGCACTGCTCTTCTGGTGGGCCTTTTTAAATGGTGCATTCAAGCAGTATACTCAAGTATTTAGCTGGTTTAACATTTTTTATTATTTATAGATGTTTTTAAATTTGTGTGTTGGTTCTTCTTGCTCATTTTCTTGTATTATTGAAGTGATGTCATCTTCTTGTCAGCTGCTTTGAGTATCCTTTAAGAATAGACAAATGGGATGCAAATGCTCTGAAAAATTGAAATAAATGAAGAGCATTGATATCATAGCCATAGGGAATTAAATTGAAATAAAATGGCAGAATACTCTGTCCCTGCCATTTTGCACGACACAGATAAACTGTACAATCCACAGCTGAAATGTTAATCCTCTTGAGCAACTGTATGGAGGTGGCCCCTTTTAAATAAAAATTATAAACCAAAAATTTAACAGAACAATCTTAAGGCTAGAATTTATCAAGTGCTTCACTTCAGGCACAAGTAGTCTCAACATATTAATGAGACTTCTCATTAAACATGATGAATCAGGACCTCCTTGCTGGAAAGAAAATAAGTAACCAGGGTAACTAAGAGCACCGAGAATGATCTGCAAAGTGCCAATCAACATGTGAAGTAGAGACCTAAAGGACCCAAAGTGCTAATTTATCAGTCTCTGATATAAATGGAGTGGTATAAGGGTAGTCATTAAGGATGTAATTCATAATCTTATGTTTGAAAATGCGCATAGATACAAACCGTGTAAAACAGGAGGAGGAATAAAACATTGCAACACTGCATTTCAGCCAAAGTGCTAGCTCCTTGGCCTGCAAATCACAGAGAATTTCCAGAACAGCCTGACACCGAGGGCTCACTCAAGCCAATTCATGGCTGGAGGAAAGGAGGCACCACTGCTCTTTGCCCCACTCTGCCACCTCAAGCACCACTACACTGCAGGTAGCTGCTAACTGAAGGTGCATGTGGCACCTGTAGCAAAGTCTCGTGAAATATCAAGTCTCGTGGGACTTAGAGACACAGGGCAATATGGCAAGGAGGTCAGTATAAGTCATTTCCCCTTATATGTGCCCTGACCTTAAGTATGTGGGTGGCCACTACCTGGTCCAGTCTGCCTGGCCTGGTTGGATGCCAGGAGTTATGGAATGTCTGCTGAGCAATCTGCTGCACTTCAAAAAAAGAAAAGAAAACTGTGGATCACCTGTTGTTCTACACAGGTTGGCAGGGAGCCAGTGTCACTGTGGGGGACCTTGTTGCCAGCCTAGTCAGCTAGGTCTGGCCAAGGAGCCAATGTTTGACCATGAGGTACTGGCAGCAAGGGCTGGTCAAACAGTCCCTGGTTGGAGGGACATGACCGCTCTGGCAGGGTAGTAGAAACCAGCAGAAGGAGGTACACTTATTTTGCCGCCCTCCACACCCCACCAGTGTGCATCAAACAGTACAGTGGTACCTCTAGTTACGAACTTAATTAATTCTGGATGTCCATTCTTAATCTGAAACTGTTCTTAACTAGAGGCGTGCTTTTGCTAATGGGGGCCTCTTGCTGCCGCTGGCACACAATTTCCTTTCTCATCCTGGGGCAGAGTTCTCAACTCGAGCTCTTCCAGGTTAGCGGAGTTTGTAACCTGAAGCATTTGTAACCTGAGGCGTTTGTAACTCAAGGTACTACTGTCATAGGTCTGTGAAGAAAATGGAATTAGCCAGATCCCTTTTGCTAAGCATGCACTTTTTATATGTTATCGGATTTTGGATTTGATATCCTGCTTTATCACTACCCTAAGGTGTCTCAAAGTGGCTCACAATCTCCTTTCCCTTCCTCCCCACAACAAACACTCTGTGAGGTGAGTGGGGCTGAGAGACTTCACAGAAGTGTGACTAGCCCAAGGTTGAGGAGGGGAAGCTATGTGTGCTTGCATGTGGGAATGTGGAGTTGCCACATCCACTCCTGGCATGCAACCTGGGGAGGATTGACGAAGAGTGAATATTAGTACTATACTACAGGCATCTGTTATAACTGACAAGTGGTCCCATACCAACCCATATCCCACCAGCCAAAGCTACACACAAAGAAATGCCTATCTCAGAGACAAGCACATAATGGGTTCAAATATTTAAATTATAGGAACTTACATTTTTATTTCTGGATTACTTATAAAGTCACTTTCTTTTTCTAAGGGCAATATTCCACAGTCTCCCTTTAACTCCCCATTTTAGAAATGTTTTACTAGAGGTCAATTGGATTTTCAGTCTTTCTAAAGGTTACGGTCTAATTTTCTTTGTGAATTTATTTGCGATCTGTTTGTGAATAATTTATTCAATAGATGAGGAAAGGCCTTTTGAATGAATTATTCACTGAATATTATTGGGATATCCATAATAACTGGATGGAGTTTTGTTTTAAATTACACAATAATTTATTTCTCCAAATTATTACGACAATTAATCCAGGCAGCTTTAGGAAAGTGTTTTATTCATTTCATACAGAGTACATTAGTTATTTAACATAGGTTTTGGAAATGCTGTAGTGTCAAAAAAATGTTGGTTTGAGGTTCATGTTTGTCTTTTGCTTGTTGATCTGCAATAAATATTATAGTTTGTTTGTGGCTGCAGTTACATAATTATCTGCAGACAAATGACAAATGACTGCTTCAGACTGGGCATGTTTAGCCTGGAGAAGAGGAGGTTAAGGGGTGATATGATAGCCATGTTCAAATATATAAAAGGATGTCACATAGAGGAGGGAGAAAGGTTGTTTTCTGCTGCTCCAGAGAAGCGGACACAGAGCAATGGATCCAAACTACAAGAAAGAAGATTCCACCTAAACATTAGGAAGAACTTCCTGACAGTAAGAGCTGTTCGACAGTGGAATTTGCTGCCAAGGAGTGTGGTGGAGTCTCCTTCTTTGGAGGTCTTTAAGCAGAGGCTTGACAACCATATGTCAGGAGTGCTCTGATGGTGTTTCCTGCTTGGCAGGGGGTTGGACTCGATGGCCCTTGTGGTCTCTTCCAACTCTATGATTCTATGATTCTATGACTACATCTTCCATAATATTACTTGTGTATGAGGCATCAGGGTGTACATTATATTCGAGGCCTTGTGAGTAGGGTCCAAACATTGTTTTGGTCATCTGGGTGTGGCTTGTACAAACTTGCAATACTGATCCCCTCCTATGCACATTCCATGGTCCCACTGCATACATAACATTGTCACAAATCATTAAAAATAAGTTTCTTTCTTAATTCTGAAATCATACCCCCTCTCGTTTCCCATTTTTCTTTAGCATAGCATCCCACCTGAAAGCCCCGTTCTGTGCCCAACAGGCACGGGCACCTATGTGCGCTGTCACCCATAGATTGCAGCAAAATACTGGGCAAGGTTTTGCCCAGTATCTTCTCTGTGTGATGGACTCATGGGAAAATGCTGTCCCATGAGCCATTGCAAAGAGAAGGGGAAGGCCTATAGAAGGCTGCTTCCTCTGGTGCTCACAACCATTTTGCAGTGAGAGCGTCCCACCTGCCCACCCTCGGGTTAGAGCCTTCACTGAGCAATTTTGACAGGGCTGGAAAGGATATATATTTTTCCTCTCAAACTGATTGGCACTTGGTTGCGTGTTTCTTTCTTTTTGCCTTTCCCTCAGTGAAATTATGGCTTTCCTTTGTTAGGCAGAAGAATGTTGTCTGTATGAGGACCGAAATGGCATTGGTCAGGATCGACATAGTATAGGGGGGTCTCCATAAAGTGCCTGAGGGGAGGATTGACCATAGCAAACCCAAGTCTGGGTTCGGTATCTTTCTGTTTGGAATCTGCACCCTGGTCCCCCAGGGAGACCTTGCTTGCTTGGCTTGCGGCATGGCAAGGTTCAGCACTGGCCAACTCCCATCGTACAGGTTTGGAGCGATCCAAACCCAGCAGATCTATTCCATCAACAGGGGGCTTGTGGAATGATGAACTGATCCTAGGACCCAATGCCATGCCAACCCTTGCTGTCAATAAAGAATTAGCCAGATTTTTTCCCCATCACCGTCTTACAGTCTGGTTATTTTGCTGCTCTCCTGGGTCACATCATGCACCTGCCTGGACAAATAAAATCCCACAAAAATGCAGTCTTTCTGTTTGTCCTAAAAAGGTATTATGCTGCCAATTTATATATATATATATGGCTAGTAGTGAGCTGGGGGTTTGACCCTTCCTCCCCAAGCTAATCTCTCCCTCACAATCCACTGATTTTGGTGGGGGCAACAACAAGAAAAAATAAAATAGCTACCACTGGATTGGGGAGAGCCCAGCCCTCCTATAGTGATGCAGATCACCTCTCCCTAGTCATTAGACTCATCATTTAATGAACAGAGAGGGGGCAATATTTAGCTAAGCAGGGATATTCATATGCCTTTCTTAGATGGTGTGTGTACCTGAGAGTGCAAGTAGCCAAACCCACTGCTGACATCCATATAGAGCTTAAAAATAAGTTTTAAGCTACAAACATTTGATAAATAGATCCATTTCAGTTTTCTGAAATTTATTTCATTTTCTTATACAGCATACACGGCCCATGTAAAATCAAACTAAGATCATAGTACAACATATACTTCACTGGAAATTAGTTGCCATTCTTTTTTGTAAATCTCATTTGATAATAAGGTAAGTGGGAGTAGCTGGTCCTTCATTCTAAAAGAAAAATGTAGCAAGAAGAAAAAACTGTCAGGGTGATCTGCAGAATACTTCTGAAGCGCATCTAGACCCAATACAATACAAGAACCAGAACTTAGGTTACCTCTAGATGTGAGTAATGCGTGAAAAGAGCTGAAATGGAGGCTAAATGAAGGAGGAAAGAAAGATTATACTAATATCCAATTATAAGTTTCCCTAGAACTGAGGTAGGAACTCTTTGTGGTGGATTGGTTGTGGATATCCAGAAAATGAAAAGATTGGGGCTGGGGAATAAAACAATCTGTGAAATGCCTCATCTGTTGGAAATGAATTGCTCATTTCTCTCTGGCTACATACATAAAGCACACTACTTCCCCCCTCCCCCCAAAAAAAATTCCTGGGAACTGTAGTCCATTAAGGGTGCTGGGAATTGTAGCTTTGTGATGAGTAAACCACAGTTCTCGGGATTTTGGGTGGGAAGCCATGTTCTTTAAATACATGGTATGCACACAGCCTCTTTCTTTTTTCCAAGTGCATTAACACTACTTCATACTGTTGTCGCTCCCTTGGTAGGAAGATAAAGGGCAGGCTGCTGCTAAGTCATGTCTGCCAAAAACTGCCATGGCACTGCAGATTGCTGTTCTCTCTAGATACCCAAAGCAGCTCATTTCCAAAGACAATCTGTGCCTGATGCCTGCTGTTGCTGACTAGGGCAGAAAAGACCTGCTCAAAATTATTTTCACTGCCTTGCAATGATCATAACATGAAGAACAAACTCTCCCTTGGTAGTTGAACTCGGAAATGTTTTGTCAACTACAAGAAGAAAGGCATCAGTAAAAATATTTGGTTTCACTTGCATTGAATATTTCGAGGGAGGTTTTCAACAACAGACTTTGTCCCTCGTCCACTTCTAGTCATGCACAACAACTGGTGGGCCTGAATTTTATGCACATCCATCTGCATATAAAAACACGTTCCAATATTTCAGTAGGGACTAGAAAGGAGTGCACTGTGAATGCAAATTAGCACTGTGCCAAATCCTGTCCTCCAGTTCCTCCTCAGAAAGAGGCTTCCATTTCTCCCTTTTTTTCCAGGACACTTTGGAACTTCATTATCATTTTGGTGGGTGTGAAGAAGAGTTTGGATTTGATATCCTGCTTTATCACTACCTGAAGGAGTCTCAAAGCGGCTAACAATCTCCTTTCCCCTCCTCCCCCACAACAAACACTCTGTGAGGTGAGTGGGGCTGAGAGACTTCAAAGAAGTGTGACTGGCCCAAGGTCACCCAGCAGCTGCATGTGGAGGAGCGGGGAAGTGAACCCGGTTCGCCAGATTACGAGTCTACTGCTCTGAACCACTACACCACACTGGCTCTGGGATTCAGCTTCCCTTATTATTAGAGATGAGTGAGATTGGTGTGTGTGTGTGTGTGTTTCTCTTTCTGTTAACCTGTTTTTTCCTGTGCTTTTCCACATCTGTGTGCCCAGGTTTATTGGTCAGAAGAAGCCACCTGAGAAGACTTTGTGGTGTCTTATCTTGTGCGTAGCTTAGGGTTGCCATATTTCAAACAGTGAAAATCTCTTGAGCTTTTTATGGCCAAAGCTTTTTTAAAAAACTTGCTTTTTTTTTTGCAAAATCTCAGAAAAAAATGAGTTTTGAGCTATTTTTAAGGAAATATGCCAAAATCTACACTTCTAACATGCCACACGTCAGCATTTTTCTCTACATTTTTAATGTTTTCTGCCCGGATGCTGAATCCTGGCTATGTCTGGGAGATTCCAGACTTATGGCAGCCATAGCTTTAATTGAATCATGGAATGCTGGGGTAGCTGGGTACTGAGAGCTTGAGACTGGGGTGTGCTCACTGATAGGTATGGGCATATCTGCCAAAACTTCCAAAACATCAAAGCCCTTAAACCTAGAAGCTGCTAAGCCACAAAATCAGCCATAAGCCAAACCATGAGGCTGAAATTCCCCCAAAGCCATCCACCGCAAGACCTCCAACTATTCTGGTTCCTTTTCACTTACTTAAGTGGTGTGCTGTGCTGTAAGGACTGAAGAGGCAGAGTGAAGCATGGCACAAGCTCCTGTGTGTCTTGCATTGTCCTGACTGGCTGCAAATGGCACCCCCAAGCCAGTTTTGTGCAACCAAAAGGAACAGAACTGTGACGTGAGGAACAGAATGGTGAGACTCACAGAATTGTGTATGCAGTTTTGAAGAATGCTGATTTTACAGACAAGTGTTGGTATCCTCACGCCTTATCATTTAGGCCACTCTTCAATTATTCCAAGACCACACTGGAAGTGGCATCCTTCCATAATAATAATAATATACCGCCCTATACCTGCAGGTCTCAGGGTGGATCACAGAATTCAAGGCACCTTATTGCATTTGGAAATGATAAAAGGGACTGTGGCATCGCAAGGACGATTTGCTGAAGGGAATTTTTACATGGGAAAAAGCTGGAAAATGTGGTGAGCACTCATATGCTTGGAAACCAGCTTTTGAAGAACTTCTTAACAGTGTGTAAGCTTGCCCTCTCACTAAAACAAGATGAGCCTGGTGGCAGAACACCAGACAACTTTATTTATGACACCTGGACACCGTTTTCCCCTTTAATTCTGACTAGGATATTAAAAGCATTATGGTATCCCAATAGCAAGAGAGTTATAGATACGTTAACACTTTAAACAGAGCAAATCAATGTGGAATAATTATGCTGGTTGGCTGAACAGCTGTTCTGTAAACTGCTGTAAAATAATGAAAACAAAAGAGGCATTATTTTCAATTGCTGGAGTATTATATTGGGAGATTAAGGTTGCAACACTACAATTTATCTGGGAGTAAGTGGTTTTGAGCTCAGTGGGATTCGCTTTTGAATACAGGATGACACTGCAAGGCTTCAGTCCTGTGTATGCTTACCTGGGAGTAAGCTTCATTGAACATAGCGGCACTTCTAAGTATGCATGCAGGGAGAGAGTTGAGCTGTGAAGCTGAAATCCTGTGCACACTTACTTCTGAGTAGGCATCCATAAGTTTGAACTAAAAGAGTGGGCACAATCCTCTGAAAGTTAAGCATTTGGAAGTCCCATTGATTTCAATGGGAGAGTTAAGGATATGCATCACTTTCTACCATTGAAATCAATGAGTTTTTCAAGTGCTTAACATTATGTGGATTGTACTTGCCTGGGGCTTGCTTGGGCGTATCATTTTGAGTTTATGTTGTATTTATTTATACACCACCAGTGGTAATTCTAGTGTATCGGCTGCAATGTTTGGCCGGTTACAATACAAAATATACATCATTCTCAAGTTTAAATATCAATAAACAAAGGTTAGTCTTCGTGCCAAGATGACTTCCTGCCAAGTTCACAACCACAATAAATTTAATTTTATATTAGAACTTAGTAATAGCTAATTTATATGAAGGATTATTTCCCTCAAACCATCTGTTTTTAATCTGTTTGCACAGAAATGTATGTTAAAAGATACCATCATTTTTGTTTCCTTTTATTATTTAAATTACTGCGTGTGCTATACATTTTCAGGGTTTATGAAAATACTTTTAGCATACAGCTAGTTTTCGTGCTACTGAACAAAATTCATAAATTGGGCATGATATTTAGGGTGGAAATCACCCACATCTCAAATTAATTTTAAGGATTAAGTAATCAACTGTGCATGTTTAGTTGGAAGTTCGTTTCACTGTGTTCAAGGGTTTTTACTTTTAGGTAACTGCATTGGTGTTCAGTATAATTAGATATGTCCCCCTTTAAAAGAAAAAAAGAGAAAAAAATACTAGATAAAATCAAAATATATATCTTGAAGTTATACTAAGGGCCATATTCTTCCTTTTTTCATAATTTTTTAGTGAAACTTTTCATGATACAATACAGTAAAAAAAAACCTAAACTAAATAAAAATATAAAACAAAGGAAAAGGAAAGGAAAAGAGAAAGAGAGGAACACACACACACACACACACAAAGCCAATAAAAATTAAAAAAAGAAAGGAAAATGAAAGGAAAAGAGAAATAAGGGGGAAAACACACAAAGGTAGATCTTAACCCTGTCTCACCTGAAAGCTTCTAAGGACCATCTTTTTCAATGCTTCAAAGCATCTAAGCATGTGACTTGGGCTGGGGCCATGTGACTGGAGGGGTAACTCTTTGTTATTATTCCAGCTCCCCTTGAAACTGGTATTAGCCACAGAGAGCAAAAAGTTGTTCTGGCTCTTTAAAAAAATTAACAAAACAAGAATAGACAAATTAAGAATGAATCCATGTCTCACTACAGAGATCAGTACTTTTGTCTAATGCAGTGTCACTGACCACTGCTCTGAGCATGAACACCAAGGACATTAGTAACCAAAACATCTCCATTTGGTGCAACTTCACATACTTGCAATGGGCAAATCTTTCAATTTATCTTTCTCTCAATCTCTCATTTTTCCTCTTTCAAGTTCAGGTTCCCACATTTCAACAGCAGAGTAAACCAAGTCCTCATGAAAATTCACCAGCATTTTAGTACAGATTTATCCTAAAATACACCTTTTTATATAGCAGTTTGCTCGCAATGCATATGTTTGCAAATCACTTTCCCCTAATAGAATCTATTTTTGTGTGCTATTTTCACCAATATATGCATTTGTACACACACTTTACCCCAGCATACACATTTTTGTACACATTCCTGGGCTGGGAATCTGAACTACAAACTTCACAGAGCCGCGAATATCGAAGGGTGTCCATGTTTTGGTTTGCATATTGATTTGGAAAATGTGAATTAGCTGGTTCACCCTTAAATATGAACTGAATCACATTGAGGGCAATGAGAGCCTCATGGGTCTTTGAATTAAATTATTTATTTCATTGCTGTCCCTAGACAATAACGCATCCAAAGTAGTTGTGAGATTATTACTAATCAGAAGCAAAAAAATAGCCCCAAGGTAGGTGAGAATCTATGTCTGATTTTTAATATGTGGCAGGTGGTCATTTCCCTGAGGTCAATGCTGTGGAATCAGATAAAGCCTTTAGGTCTTCATTGCTTAAAGATCTGTGCCTAGAAATATTCAGAAACGTATTGATGTGCAAAGATGGAATGAAATGTGTTGCATTTCCGTGAGAGAATATGCACAGAAGTAATATGGTCAGCTTTGTTGGGCTTTTTAAAATTACTAATCTGCATACATCATTCTTGCTTTTATGCATGATAGTCAATATGCTAATGACTGATTTGTGATAGTTGCAAAGTGTGGATTTTCCAGTCAGCGAGTTTCTAAATGGGGATTAAGAGAGCCACCCATCAGCGCTATTCACCTAACAACCCCCGAGCAGTTTTATGGTTTCATTTCAGCCCTGGAACACTAACTCTTGCATAAATTAGTGATAATATGCAAAATCTATGATCGTCCATCATATTCAGGCAACTGCTGAGTAAAGGGTTCTTATCTCCGGCACACTGCTGCTGTCCATTATGTTGAGAGATTTGGTCAGTGCCTCCTCATGCTCCCGATATTCTTGAAGGCTATTAACCCAGGTTGTCTCCGCAGTGACCCTGACATTGTAGCTCAATTAAATTGCTCCTTTAAAGTGCATCATGCAGGGCTCTGTTTTGATATCTTCAAACCTTCGATCATAGAACTACATGCCAGAGTGGTTTTATTAGAATAAAAGCTTATACAACTGAAGTAGTGGCATTAATATATGTCATCAGACAATCACTTTTCCAAGAACCCTCCCTGAGGTGGGCAGAGAGAACTACGTTCCAGTCAAAGTGGGAGAAATGAAGAGTGGGCAAGATAAATAACTAAATAACTAAAATATATATTTCCGTTTATTGATTTCTGGGTCCATCGATAATTTTGGGAGTGTGCATGACCCCACCTGATTTCTTTTCACCTACTTTTCTTGATTCATTTCCTGTTGAAGATTATTATGATATGCTGCTGGGCAATGGTGGATAGCTACCAATCAAAATGAATTTGTCCAGTGGTTCAGATATTTTTTTGTTGGGTAATTAACCTTCTTTGGTGCATTCATCATTTTTGTTCTGGGAAGAGATGCCAGTGAGCTGCAAAGGGCAGAGAAATGTATGTGCATATTTGATACCAATAAGTTACATTTGGTGAGTGCTTAGTCTTCCATTGCTAGTCAAACAAACTTGAAGGATTGTAGGGAGTATGGGATTGAAGAAGAAGAAGAGAAGAAGAAGAGTCTGGATTTGATATCCCACTTTATCACTACCCGAAGGAGTCTCAAAGCGGCTAACATTCTCCTTTCCCTTCCTCCCTCACAGCAAACACTCTGTGAGGCGAGTGGGGCTGAGAGACTTCATAGAAGTGTGACTAGCCCAAAGTCACCCAGCAGCTGCATGTGGAGGAGCGGGGATGCGAACCCGGTTCACCAGATTACAAGTCCACTGCTCTTAACCACTACACCACACTGGTGTAGTGGGAACTTGTGACCACCCAGAAGTAGCTGGACTTCATCTCCCAGCAGGATCAATGGTCAGGAAAGGTGTAGCTCAACAATATATGAAAGACCAAAAGTTCCCCAGCACTGCCCTAAGGATTTATTAGCATACAATCTACATAACTGGATGTTATGGGGGTCATGCTCACGTGAACTCTCCCATAGGATCAACCATGCCATCCTCCTCCCAAGCCATCAGGGCCCATGATTAGCTTGAGGACCATACACACATATTGGTGCAGGATCTCACCTACATACACCTGAATGGGAGTCCATTTTGCAAACATATTACAAGTCAATCAGATTCTTTGGCCAACCCTACTTTGCCCCAGGAAGCTCAGTTGGTTCTTTTCTGTTTCAGCAGGCACTCAGTTAGACAGATGCATGTTTACCTGATGCCCCCATTTTATGTTTCATCTGCTACATTTGTCTCATTTTATTATAATGTATGTGTATAATTTCTAGAAAGTTGTTATGTTTATTTTTTTAATGGTTATAAGGAAAGGGGACTTAGGGCATACATCAAGGGTGGGCTTTAACAGAGCACTTTGTCTCCAGCATCTGTTTGAGAATAACTTGCAGTTCTGGGACTGGGTAGGTTCACACTCTGGCATGACTTCGAGCAAAGCAAGAATGCATGAGGAATTCACTTTACAGTACTTAGGCAAAAATGAATATAACACAGACATGCTTTTCTATGGAAACATCTTCCCATTGGAATAATTTTTTTAAAAAATTATTATTTGCTAGCATCATTAATTCAACTTCAACAAACTCAGAAGATATGTGAGCGTGTTTGTGTGTGGATGTGTAAAATGGATAGGGACCATTTTCACAGGTTTAACTATCTATCTATCTATCTGTCTATCTATCTATTGAGCACTATGATCAAATGACTTGTGGTCCATGAGAGCTTTCAGTTAATGGCGCTGCTGTCACCTTCCACAAAAAGGTTACATAGTAATTATTTTTCCAGATTCATAAGTGATAAGATAGAGAACATCTTGTGCTCTGTACCCACATATGCTGCTGCTAAGCGCTACACTGTTGGAAAGTGTTCTTCACATCCGCTACTCTAAGAGTATGACTCATTTTGTGAGCCTATCTATTCACTGCACTGTGAGGTTTCCTCTCCCCTTTCCTTTTTTGCATTCTGAGCAGTAAACCACCCACCCCAATCACTGTTCCATTTGACCCATCCTCCCCTTTTGCCAAGATGGCAACCTTCACCTAATTGCAGCTGTCAGAAGCAATGACACATGTGACATTAACCGCCTTGGAGTGTACATTAGTCTGCAATGAATCCATGATCCAAATAACACCTCGATGATAATGAGACCTCGGCACCGTGTTGTCTCTTTCAGAATTGTGGGGACGTTGGCAGGGTAGAGACTTTTCTACGTTTCCTTTATTTCGATGCTAATGTGAATTAAGATGCATATAAAGTGTCTATTTAATCATAGATTGTGGGGGAAATGAACAAATGAATGTTAAGTGAATTAAGATTGCTTCTTCAGATTGCAGTACTGGATTACATCCACAGCATCCCCCTCCATTGGATGAAACACCACTCCATCCAGCCCATTCAATCCAGAGACACACATGCTACTGGAAGAGAACTCCTACCACTGGTAACTCTTCATTGAGAACAAGCAACAAAAGCATAGAAACTGAAATACATGAATGGATGGGAGAAGTGGGATCATGATGACCAGTGGCTACGCCCCCTGCTTGCCAAACTTTCTTCCAGCCACGTGTTCAGCTGGAATGAGATGGGGCTGAACACTAGGGATGGAGCAAAACTGTCATTTCTGGTTACTTTAATTTTGTCGTTTATCCAGTCTTCAGTTCTCATAGTCACATCAGTTTGAGATTATTATTGTTGAAGTCCTCATGAAAATTCACCACCTTTTCAGTGCAGATTTATCCTAATGTACACCTTTTTTTACATGCTACTTGCCCACAGTAACATTCATTCTTGTAAACTATTTCCCCTAAATTAATGTGTTTCTATATGTTGTTTTCACTAACATATGCATTTACTGTGCACACTCTACTCTAGTAGATGCATTTTTGCACACATTCCTTGGCCGGAGAACTCCATCGCAAAATTCAGAGATGTGCGAATATTTGAAGAATGCTTTTTGCTTTGCATGTTGTTTTGAAAAATACAGATTTCACTGGTTTGCCTTTAAATCCAAACTGAATTGAATTTTTCTACTACTATCCCTACTACACAAACATATTGATCCTTCTTGTGGGGGAGGATTGTGGCCAAATCAGGATCCTCCTTGTATCAATAATTTCTGTCTATGCATCCATATAGGCACACAGCTTATCACATGGAAGCCGAATATAGTGGTACCTTTGGTTAAGTACTTAATTCGTTCCAGAGGTCCATTCTTAACCTGAAACTGTTCTTAACCTGAAGAACCACTTTAGCTAATGAGGCCTCCTGCTGCCGCCGCACCGCCGGAGCATGATTTCTGTTCTCATCCTGAAGCAAAGTTCTTAACCTGAGGTACTATTTCTGGGTTAGCGGAGTCTGTAACCTGAAGCGTCTGTAACTTGAAGCGTATGTAACCTAAGGTACCACTGTATGCAGATGCTCATGTGTGCATCCACCCTGACAGCCCTACAACCCCAGCATTGTTTTTTTCCAAAAACATTTTCCAGGTGTGATTTATTATTATACTGCCTTGTATCCCCCAACCCAATTTGCAGAGGACGAATACCTCACATAGATTGTTTTAAGCAGGGAGTGAAAACTTTTTTCTATGGTACTAACTGCTGTTTTCATGTTACCCTGTTGTCCTTCTCATTACCACCTTGGTTCTATTTGTTTAGTGTATTGTTTCTACTGTTCAGTTTTTAGATGGTTCATAAGCCATTTTGAGAGCACTGCTTGTATAGAAATGATTTTATAAGCGAACATACTGACTTGTAGATCAGTTTTGCAGTAGAAGAGTCTAATTCCCAAGATCTCCCAACTCATGGTGAATTTGAGACCAGGGCTGTGGAGACTTGATTCAGATCTCACATTAAATAAAACCAATTTACTTTTTTCTGTTAATTTACTTCTTATTTGTTTATTGGTAACACAAGGAGGACTGCTATAAGACCTCTGTCTCCAAACCCTCCTGCTGGCTCAAGTGTTAATAAGTTGAATATTGCTTGTGCCAGCAGATTGCTTTAGGGACTGGTTTAGCTATCAAAGAAACAGATTAGTGACCTGTATAAGACTGTACTGTGTGTGTGAGAGAGAAATATTGAATAATGCCAGAAACTTTGAGAAAATAGTCTACATGATGAAAAGTTTATAAGAGTAAAAATAGTGGTTCAATTTTTCATAAAACCTATGAACAACTTACCTAGGAGTTGTTATGCACTGAAATTTGAAATGATAATCAATTATCCATAATAATTTTCTCAATAATAATAAAAACATTGTCCCAAGGCAATAAAAATAGCAAACAGGCAGTTTAAAAGCACAAAAACCAAAAGATACAAAACAGCCACTCTTGATAAAGACCCATCTATCTACCTGCTGGGAAAGCCTGCCAGATTTTTTTAAAATATATGTTTTCAATTGTTTCCACAAAGTGCAGATAGTGAGTACCCTTTGTATCTCAACAATCATGTTATTCCACATAACAGGGGCAGCTATGCTAAAAGCCCCGCTTGCAGTTACTGCAGAGTGGGCTTCTGAAATCCTTGGAACTTGCAGAAGAAACTGTCCCACAGACCACAGCAAGGGATAAGGTGGCCTCTTAATTCCATAATTCCATTTGTGGTCAAAACTTGTGCCTTCTCAGGTTCTCCAGCCAGCCCCAGCCCTACCACCCAGTTGGCAATAATGCTGTCATCAATCTTCTACCTAAAGTCAAATATAACAAGTTCAGGTGAGGGCTGTTCTGCTCAGGCAGAACCAGAATGTAAGAGGAATTTTGAGAGGAGCCATATGTCGCTCACAACATTTCCCAGGGAGTTCTTGAAGATTTCAAGGCTGTCGCTAGATTTTGTCATTTGAGAGGCAAAGATCCCTCAGGCAATGGAGCCAAAAAATGCCTGAGAGAACAATGCTGGATAAGGCTATCCAGAAAGGCCATTATTTGATTGGCCCCAATGAAAGATTACTTCGAATAGGTCTACTATTAAAAAACCAGAGGCAGAATTTACCAGAAAGAAAGGCTAAAGAAACATTTACCTATGGACATTCTAAGAACGTTGCTAGGCCTCAATGTTGCTAAAGTGTTTTACTTTTATACTGGTATCACTTTAAACGAGTGGTGGACAGGTTTTTTTGAAGTGGTCGCACCCATATCTCCAATCCATTAAGGTTTGGTTTATAATGGAAATGTTTTACATTGCTTTTTCAAAATTCTCTCTGTAACAACAAGGGGTAGAAATTTGTGCTTCTCTCTTCAGGAAATGTTATAATTCTGATCATTCTTACAAGAGTCGGTACACAAAATGCCTTGAGGTCTTCATATTGCCCACCCTGGTTCCAAACAGAAGAAGTATGAAAGAACCCTAAGGCTAAGGAACAAGAAAGACGCTAATGATCCCGTCTGTTTAATCAAGCTCTGACATTTTAATAATAGATTATGAATAAGTAATGATCCCTTGACATAGCTGGGGAGAAGAAAACAAAGATGAAGCAATGTGGTCATTAGAAGGAATACGGATCAAAATGCCTTGGAAAAGGTAGAAAATAAATGTGAGGGTGGAAAAAAAGGAATAGAGATGTTGGAAAGAGATATTGGCTGTGCTGGGCAGTATAATGATTTCTGTATAAAAACCAAACCCTAATATAATCTCTGTTTCCTGTAAAAGAAAAGGAATACCCACCCAGACCCATTTTCTTCACATAGCAAAAAAAGTGACCTTTAAACTACCTTGACAAATAGCAGCTGACTAGAAAATTACAGTCATTAGCAGGGTATCTCGAGAGTAGACTATTGTAAAAAATGATACTAAGAGACAGATGTTAACAATTTGCAACCCCAAAAGACAGCTACAATAAAGCCCTACATTTTTAGCCTTCTAAAGTCTTGCCATTGAGATTCAGTCTAAAATACAAAATGCATACATTTCCTTTTTCCTTTGGAGGAGTGAATTATATAGGCAATGCAGTGGAAGCATTCCATTGCATAGTTTAATCAGATTTTTTTAAAAAAGAAGCCTTAAAAAATACAGACATCTGTCAGTATTTGACAATGAAGGGTCTAAAATATTCTAAAATTGAAATCAGTTGACATATGATCCAGCCAAAGCAATAGGAACAGCCACCCAGATTATTGATGGTTGCTTGATGGTTGCTTTCATGATACTCCCTAAATACATAAGAGTGCACACAGGTGCTTTTTTTAAAGATGAAAGCAAATGTAATGTAGGAAGGCTAACATGTAGGTGTCTTTTCTGGGTGGGGGGGGGAGAGAATAAATCTGTGCTTGGCAAAACTGTACAATGTGGTCTGGTGAGAAGCATACATAATTCCTAGGAAATCTACAGATAGGTTCTACCTCCAGTGTTGCACTGTATCTTGAGACATGGAGAAACGCCATAAAACAATAAACCACCTGGGGAAACACTGAGCACGGCTTATTTATTTCTTTGCTATCACCGAATTCATTTTATACGGATCTGTGAAAATGAAATCTAAAATTGTTTTTTTTTATAAACATCTATTTTCATCTTCACAACATTTAGATTGAGAAGGATTTGATGATTCTCTGCTAACTCAGTGCCATACCTTGCCTTCAGTAGAGGCCTCTCCCAGATGTTTAAGAAATGTAGTCATTCTCATTTCTTAATCAGCAATTGCTGTGGGGTTTTTCTAAGGAGAATGGTTAAAAGTTAAATAGTTTGGAGGATGTGACTGAGAGACTATGTTAAACCGAGGCTAGTTGGAGACCATGTGCTTATATGGTATATGCTCAGACCATAACTCATGTCTGCATTTCTGATCAGTGACCCTCAGCTTTCTTTTAGACATTTTCCTTAAATCACTATTCCATAATACGTGGGTGCGTAACGATTCTTAGCACTGTTTGGAACATACTTCCAGGTGTGCTGAAATGTCAAGGAAATGTTAATTTATTGACATCAGAAATAATAACAATCAGCATGGTTTTTATTAATTATTCCTTATTCACTTCATTTTCTAACATTCTTACCTTTAAAATATAGTAATGGTGGGTTTGACAAAGCTTAAGAATATTTATTTTTTACAAAAAGTTTTGGATTTCTTTGAATGTTGCGTAAATATTTTATAGCTCATTTCCTTTAATATTGAGACTCAAGATCAAAACTTCAAATATATTTACTTAGACAATTTATAGATGGCTTGGAAACTAAAAGAGTTCTCAACTGGGGAGAATGTGGCAGGTAGAAATCCAAATGGGACAAAGGGCAGAAGGTAGATGTTACAATAAATAAAATGTTATAAAGATTGTCCTGCCTTAACCAGGCCAAGAATAATTTAATCCTCCAACATACGACAAATGGAAACAGAGACAAAACTGGTAGATTTGAGTGTCCTTCCAACTATTGTGCATTGCTGAAAGCTCAATTCCTCCTGCTGCTTTTTAGTTAGAGATACACTATTTTTATTTAATTTATTTACTTATTAAATGTATAGACTGCCCTTCATGTGAAAATCACAGGGCAGTTTATAGTATGGAAACACACAAATACATAACATAATAACAAACAAAAGCAATAATCCTCCCACCCACACAGTTTAAAAGGCCATAGATTGTTTAATTGGTGAAAGGCCTGGTTACAGAAGAAAATTGTCTCCTGGCACCTAAAGATATGTAATGAAGGCAGCAGATGAGCTTCCCTTAGGAGAGCATTCCACAAATGGAGAGCCACCATGGAAAAGGCCCATTCTTGTGTGGCCAAGCTCTGGGCCTCTCATGGAGGGGGCACACGAATAAGGGTCTCAGATGATGATTGCAGGTCAGTTCATATGGGGAGAGGTGATCCTAGAGGTATTAGAGCTGAAGTTTCTGTACCATCTTCAGAGGCAGCCCCTTGTGTAATGCATTGCAGCAATCTAACCTAGAGGTCACCAGGGCATAGACAACAGAAGTTAGGCTATCTTTGTCCAGATAAGGGCACAGCTGGGTCCCCAGCCAAAGCTGGCTCTGTGCCACTGAGGCCATCCGAGGCTCAAGCAACAGCAATGGATCCAGGAGCACCCCCAAACTACATACCTGTTCCTTCAGAGGGAGTGTAATCTCCGTCAGAAGCAGGCAACCTACCATTCCTGCAGTCTAACGAACCACCCACTTACATTGTCTCAGTCTTACCTGGATTGAGCTTCAGTTTGTTGGCTCTCATCCAGTCTGTTACCAAGACAAGAATAAGCTATAAGAGATATAATATATAATCTCAGTAGTATGTGAAACTGCAGGCTGAGCCAGAGAGACCTCCCCCCGCCCCAATGTCTATGCTGGGACTACATTCTAATTCATCATGTTTCCCACTGCAACCACCCAGATGCCCCTGGGAAATGCAAAAGCAATATTCGTTTCCAGTTGTTGTTTCCATGCTCCAAACAAACAAGAATTCAGCAGTGTACTTCCTCTAAAACTAGCAGTCTCACCTAGCCGTCATGACTACCAACTGATGATAGATTTATTCCCCATGCATTTGTCCAGTTCCATTCGAAAGTCTGTGGTCATCCCTGTGCCTGTGGGAGAAAAAATGGCAGCTTACAGCACAATCTTGTGCATGTCTATTAGGAAGTAAAACCTACTGCGTTCAATGCAACTTACTCCTAGGTCAGTGTGGGTAGGTGTACAATGTTATTCATGTGCTGTGCCAAGACATACAGCACTTGGTGCTTGTTTAAGGTGCCTGCTTAAACTATTCCATTTCTAAACTTGTAGATGAACCATGATTAGAAAATAATCCCAAATTAGTTTGCAAAATTCTAGTTTGCAAGCTAGCTCGAATGGCAAGTGCAAAACACAGTGTGCTGGTTCATATGTGGTGGGAATGGTTTGCTGCAAGCCATGGAGGGAGGGAGGGAATTGCCAGACAAGAGCAGAGTAGGAAGTATGTAAGCCTGAGGCTCATTCCTGGCTGTTTCACCTGGAAGCATGTCTGAACAGAGCCAAAGCACTTCGTAGATTGTCAAAACAACAGGACAAGTAATAGGTCCCCCAACACCTTTTTGCAATAGCAAAATCCCTGAACTGGCTGATCCAGTTTCCAGCAATATCTGTAAATATAGGTAGGTTATATTTGTCCTTTGTTGTTGGTTGTTGTTAAAGAGATTTAGGCGAGCTATCGGCGACTCCAACTAACTTACTTAACTTTTCAGTTCTATTAACTTTTTGGGGGGAGAGAATATTTCTTCCCACTGTAATATCTGCTGGAGTTGCTGTGGGATTAAGTTAATATTGGTAAAGAATTTGATATACCAGTAAGAGGGTGCAATAAAAGAGCACATTATTATTTCTAGAAATTAAATTAGCTACAGTGTTTTGCATGAAATAGCTGGGCCCTGAGATCTGTCTCTAGTCAAGACGCGGCCATGCAACTCAGTTAGGGGGCAGATCAAAGGTGACGCTTCTAATTCTAGAGCTGTCTGACTTTCAGATGGAAAAAACGAGCCCAGAATGCCTGATGACAGCAGGATCACATGAGCTTTCGGACACTTTTGCTTTGGTGCCTGCCAGAAACAGCATGGAGAAAAGCCTTTATTACAAAGGGTTCTACTATCGCTTGAATCTCATCCAAGATACACTGACTCAAGAGACATGGGTCCACATAATCTGTACTTGTTCAGTGGATGACTGAATGTAAATTAGACCATAGTAATTGAAACTGGTATAGAAGACAGGCTTCTTCCACCCAATATCCTCCATGCTATAGTTGATTTGTAATAAGTGACTTCTTGCTATGTCAGCCTCTTTCAAGCTTTTGCTCCTAGGTACTAAACAATCTCATAGGTACCGCTCCGGCAGGAAGGTAAACGGCTTTTCCGTGCACTGCTCTGGTTCACCAGCAGCAGATTAGTCATGCTGGCCACATGACCCGGAAGCTGTACATAGGCGCCCTCGGCCAATAAAGCGAGATGAGCGCCGCAACCCCAGAGTCAGTCACGACTGGACCTAATGGTCTGGGGTCCCTTTACCTTTACCTTTACTAAACAATCTCATCACCCCTGACTCTACGATGCTGGCTGGGAATGATGTGGTTAACTACATTTGGTACATGGGATGCTAAAGTGAGGGTTATGTGCAGCTGCTTCGTGCATTGTACTGGGCCTCTCTCTTCTCTTTTTCTTATACTTATGACTAATGTAACAAGGAGTTTTCACAGCTTCTTCAGCCAAAACTAGACTTGCCTTCCAAACATAGCCATGCGATCTTCCTTCCTTCCTTCCTTGGATGCAATTAAAGTAGTTTGGTAAACAACTGAGACAGGTCTTTTAAGGGACTAGATAGCCATGTCAGCACATGTCTCAAAGGAAGACATACACACGGTTCTTTGGTAAAATGACTTATTTGCCATGTTGGCATTCAAAGTGAGTCACCAGTTCACTTGTCTTCAGGATGTTTTTCAAAGAAATGAGATTTCCCTGTTCTAGCAGATTCCTCTTTCAGGCACTTTGACTTCATGAGAGAAATTGAATTCTTAGGTTTGTTCTATGTCACAAACGCTGGTTGTCGAACAATCAGTGTTGGAGGGTAAAGATGGAGAATCATGTTCTTCTCACGTAAGTAACTTTCACAAATGTGTGTTCAAGGGCACTTTTTGGTCTGTCTCTTCTCTAATAATAGATCAGGGCTTTGTGTGAATAAACTGCGGCAGCCTGTTTCATTTGTAGTCAGTGTTATGAAGATGCAACCATCTCAACTGACATCTAATCTGAGCTGCTGCACAACAGAGTACCAAATCAGGCAGGGTACCTTTAACCAATACTCTATGAGGAGTTCAAAGTTATGCCTTGGCTCTCTCAACCTCATCCAGATTAAATCAGTTTTGTGCCAATTGGTGACTGTTTGCAGAGATAAAGTGAGATAATTTGAAATAAAAGGTGTTTGCTTTCCTTATCCAGGTTTTCAGAACCACTTTTGAGTATATATCTCTGTGGACCTTGTTATAAAGTGGCTGGCAGTTAAATTTGTATAGGTCTAGCAAAGCTAAAATAAAATAAAAATCTCTAGATAGCTCAATGGTTTAGTAGGCAAAAAAACGGGCATGATTTTCCTCAAGGTCTGAGTAGGTCAGCAGGGAGGCTACTATTCATCAACTTAGATTTGTGATAATTAGCACCAGAGGATTTGCTCAATCTGCATACACAAATTATTTTTAATACATATTTTTATTATAAATGTAGGGTGATTAAAAGGCAACAATCCACACTGTAAAAGCAGCTTAATTTCTAAGTCCAGGGACCACCAATGTGTCACTGTAATTGTAAAGGACTTGGTTTCTCATACATGATGACAAAAATTTGGATCTCTGCATGTCACCTCTAGTTAGAAAACAACAGCAATATTTCTGCAGGGGCAGTACCTCTACAATATCTGAACCAGGAAGGATAGTTACCTGATGTCTGTGAAAGATCAGTATATACATTTTTTTCTGATTCCTGTTATCTGCGAAAAATTGAGGGGCAGGGAGTCTTCACCCCACACAGAAATTTATACAATATTTCAGTTGCATTTCCCCAGTAAAATGATTTAGGACCCATATGCACTATACATTTAAAGTTGTATCATACCACTTTAAATAGTGGCGGCTTGCCCACCAACATCCTGGGAACTCTAGTTTGTTAAGGGTGCTGAGATTTGTTAGGGGACCCCTATTCCCCTCACAGAGCTGCAGTTACAAAGTGGTTTAACAACAGTTCCTCTCTCCAGGTAACTCTGCAAATTGTAGCTCTGGGAGAGGAATAGAGGTCTCCTTACAACTCTCAATGCCCTTAACAAGCTACACTTTCCAGAATTCTTTGGGGAGGTGCCACCATTACTGTTTAAACTGCTATAATACTGCTTTAAAAGTCTAAGATGGGGTCTAAGTTAGTTGCTCGTAGTTCAGATAGAAATAAATGGGATTTAATTTGACATTACTAATAGAATAGAATAGACTTTATTTGCGTAGCCGACAGGCCATAGCATCAAAGGACAAACACCGACAAAAATACATTACGAATATAGTTAGCATAAAATCTTATGACCTATTAAAACCCTAGGTAGAAGCTGGATTATCATTCATAATGTGTTCTGTTGATTTCAATAGGAACTAAAATCAACTAACCTTAGGGCTCATCCACACTTGCCTTTTGCCCCACACTTTCTAGGCACAGGTTTGCGCTTTCCCAATCCATTTCTGACTTTTTTTCTGAATTAACCCTGAATTGGAACAAATGGAAACTCGTGTTTCCCATGTATTCAGCAGCGAAGAGTGTGTTTTCATGGGGAAAGTGCCAGGGCAAATACAGTGGAGCCTCAGTTTTCGAGCATAATCCGTTCCGGAAGACCATTTGACTTCCAAAACATTTGAAAACTGAGGTTCAATGGGCGGGCGGTAAAATCCATTGAAAAAATGGAAAAACATGTAATGGAAGCCGTTCAACTTCTGAGGTGCACTCAAAAACGACAGCAATTACTCCTGAGTTTTCGGCGTTTGGGTTCCAAATCGTTCGTCAATGGAGACGTTCAAGAACCGAGGTTCCACTGTAATAATAATTAAAAAGCCCTTAGACACAGAGTTGGAAAGCATGGGCCTGTGCCTAGAAGTGTGTATGAGACCTTAGTCTAAATCCAATCCATATTGAATAGAAAGATACCATACTTTGATGGTATAATTCAATCAAGGAACATCAAGATTGAAACCCTCTGTTGCTGACCTGGCTTTCCAATAGAGGCTTAGTAAAATATTGCAACCCATTTTTTTCATCCTGATTCTTGAAAACCAGGGGAAGGTTTTTGTCTATGTTTGGATACATCTGGACGCCATTTTAAAACTAGATGGCCAACTGAACCTTCCAAAACTGCACTGATTTAAAAACTGCACTGATTTTTTGGGTTGGAATTTTCCCGAGCAACAACAGGAATGAGGCTGCTAGTATCTTTTAATATTTGATCTCATTTGGCTACCTATTTGGACATATGGACGTCTTACATTAATATATATGTTTAAATTAGGATTGATGAATTATTTGTATCGTCAGTCAGAGCTGACCCGGTTTCTTTCATCTATTTTTTTCTAAAATCTTGTCTTCTATTATATTTGGAAGAAGAAGAAAAAGAAGATCCCATTTAATTCAATGGGTCTTACCCCCAGGTAAGTGAGGTTTGTGTTACAGCCTTAGCCCAACAATGTTAAAGTAATCACCATATTTTTTTTCCTGTGCAATATGTTTCTGCGGAAAAAAATAAAAAATAAAGAAAAATATATATTTGAAAGTAGTATTTAAAAATTACAATGGTTCAGACTCGCCTGAGATTTCATAGGCTTTGCAATAACGCAGCTGTTTTCCTCGGGGTATTCTCACAAGTTCGTAAAGAAATCTATTTGTTATAAGCATTCTGGAACCCCAAGGAAGGCAGCTGTGTTTTTGATAAACCGGGCCACATTTTCAACACCTCAAGCTACAGAGACACTTATACAGGAATTCTGCACAGTGCTATATATCCATAAGGAATGCATTTTTTTTATTTTTTTTTACATGAACAGCATAGTGTTGTTAGCAGAAGTTTATTCAGTAAAGGAAAGTGAGCATCAAACTGAGCGGTGATATGAAATTAAAAACCTGACCTCTAGCACAGGATTTGCCCTACACTTAAAACATGCCACCCAGAGTGAACTTAAAAGCCACCAGGGAAATCATGGAATGGTATCAATATGCTCTGCATGTGAACTTTGCATTGGAGTTGCTTATCCTCTTCCTGTTTTTGTTTGTTTTTCGCGGGTGAGAAAAACACAATAAATCAGCAGGATTTGCCTTGGATCTTTGCAAATCTGGTTACTAGATCATGAGTCATTGCAATTTGGGACTTGGCCAAATGGAAATTCTCATAGGTTTTCAGCAATGCCAGCATTTTCCCCACCCATAACTACGTACATTGGGATAGTGGGGGATGGGAGCGGCAATAAGGGAAATTATTGTTCTTTCAGCACCACACAAAGAGAAAAAGGTTCTCTGAAAACAGAAGCATGCAGAGAGTTATGGTATTAGTTGAGATGGCTTTCTTTTCTCTAAATTTTTCAAGAATGTTGTTTAACAAGGTAAATTAAAGAAATAGCCAGCTTCTACTAGAACATAAGGTTGGATCCTGAACTCCTCCACTTCTAATGGGCCACTTGACAGGTGGCTGAGGTGTTCTCAGTTTCAAAAGGAGGGCTGTTCTCTTAGCAACATGCAGAGACTTTCTGAACACTGCCTGGGTCTTATCTGGTTGGCTCCACCCTCTCTGAGGAACTGCCTATGCTCTTAAAGGTTCATGGGGCTAATCTGCAACACAGTTGGTTCCTATGCTGTAGCAATGGTAGGGGCAGTGTTGATAGTGTCTTCTTCATATGAAGAGTCCAACAAGCAGTGGCGTAGCGTGGGTTGTCAGCACCCGGGGCAAGGCAAGTAATTTGCGCCCCCTAACCCGTGGATTTGCGCCCCCTAACCCGTGGATTTGCGCCCCCTAACCCATGGATTTGCCCTAACCCCAGATGTTGCGCCCGGTGCGGCCGGCCCCCCCCTGCACCCCCCACGCTACGCCACTGCCAACAAGACCTCATCTTCTGACCTGGAAGGGGCACGATGGCTTCCCAATCTAGTAGCAGCTCGCCTTCCATGTCTTCCTCTGAGCTGAAGGGAGAAATATTGAGACGTTGGTATGAAAGGTAAAGACACATTCTGGGTAACAACTGCAAAGCTAGGTTCATTCTTGTCTTGAAGTAGACTGAGATGAAAATTGGTGTACACATTGAGGACACAAGTACATTTTCTATCTCTGATCGTGCCACCATTTCTGAAAGGTTTAGAAGTGAGCACTCACATAAACCTCTGCTGCTGGCTTCTGTTTAGATTTTTAAAGATGTAGTCAGATTACTCTTCTCATTCCAGAAAAAAAAATGAATTCCTGGGAATTAGCTGAGCACCCTAATTGTAGGCTCATAAAAGAAATTAGGCTTGTCTGTCTCCATTTTTAACTTCACACATTGCTCTAATAATATTAAATGTTTGTTCCATGCAAAAAAACAAAGCAAATTGAGAGAACCCATCCCAAGCAGACTTCAACAGAAAGACCTTCTATCAGGAAGTGAATATATCATTGTAAACTCGAATCAATTCAGACATTTTAGTTAGTGATCTTGTTTCTTGTGCTTAAACTGCTCATCCTTTATGGGATATTCGTTGCCTGTTATTCCTGCACTGAAATGTCCAGAGTTTTCTTTGCAACTGGAATGAATTAAGAAAGGTGATATATGCATGCACATCTGCTCAGGTTCCTAGCCAAAGTTATTGTTAGTTACTTTGATAAGAAAAAGGTTTCCTCTTCTATCATTTGAAAATTTTTTCCAGGAACTGATGTAAGTCAGCACATTGGTATGAGTAAAGATTTGAGGCTCTGGGCATATTGAGTGCTAAAGAGTGAGAGAGGGACAAAAATGGTTGCAAATTATTGCTACTTCTCCCAAAACTTGTACTCAGTAAGAACTTTGCCATTTCCCTTCCTAGCTGCTGAAGGACCTCTTGGCAGCAGCTACAAAAATATCTCCTTCTACACAACTATTGAAGGTAAAGGAATTCTTTCGTTTGACCTGCACCATCCTTTCCTATCTCTGTCTTGGGTATCAGGGTCACCAAGCATATTCAGTCATTCATTCACATGACTTACATGGAGTTCAGGAGCAAGGAGTCACCAGTACACTGGTGATACACAGCTCTACTTCTTCATAACATCTGAGTCATGAGAGACTGTGAAAGCTCTGGATCAGTGTCTGGATGCAGTGGTGGACTAGATGATGGCCAATAAACTGTGTCGGAATGCTGGAAAGATGGAGATTCCTTGTGTTTTGGATCAAAGGTAGGTTTCGGGTCTGAAAACGTTGGAGACTTTCATAAAAGAATAAAATATATTCTGTTTTCAGTGAAAACTGAAAAACTATTCTATTGCATGCAATGCACAAATCCCAGCAGTTAAAAACAATTGGTGAAATCCAAATGCCATTTCAAAAGTTTGGAAGAGTCATCCAGATTCTAGTAGGTTTCTGTTCTGGGGCTTTCAGTGCCCACCCTGTGGAATACCCTCCCATCAGATGTCAAAGAAAAAACAACTATATGACTTTTAGAAGACAACTGAAGGCAGCCCTGTTTAGGGAAGTTTTTCATGTTTGATATTTTATTGTGGTTTTTAATGTTCTGTTGGGAGCTGCCCAGAGTGGTTGGGGAAACCCAGCCAGATGGGCAGGGTAGAAATAATAAATTATTATTATTATTATTATTATTATTATTATTATTATTATTATTATTATTATTATTATATCAATGGCAACCAACCATCAGGGACTACCTCCACTGTTGGAGGCACTATGTCTCTGAATTCCAGTTGCTTGGAATCACAAGTTGGAGAGAGTGCTGTTTCAAAAAGGCCCACTTTGTGTTTTCCCATAGGCATCTACTTGGCCACTGTGAGAACAGGATACTGGGTTAGATGGACCTGATCCAGCAGGGCTCTTCTTGTGTTTGTTTATTTGTTTGTTTGACAAGATTCAGGCTTTGCTGCAATTCCATAATATTTGTCAAAAGGGCTAATGATATTTCTCTTTTTGTTGGGAGGACCGAGAGACAGAGGCAGATTTCTATTTGTGGTGTCCCACTTGTGCAACGGACTTTGGTTCACAACAAATGGCAATTCCCATTCTATTTCTTCCCCCTACAACCTCCCCACACTATCATAATGTTGATCTGAAGCACATTGGCACCACAGGGGTATACAGTGTGGAGATGAGGAAGGTGGAGTCCCATGACATCCACTAACACATAATTGGATCTCACCCAGAATGCTACATTCCAACAGTTTGCAAACAGCTGAAGTACAAAAGAAATGCATTTAAAACCTCTTGAAATAAAAACTGATCCACACAATTTTATCTCGTATTGATTCTTAAAAGGTATTAACTTTTTAACCCTACTAATAACAGCATGTGAGCATGACACATTTTGCTAATTTGAGCCATTACAAAACCCTACAATGCAGTATTTGACTTTTAAAAAAATATCTTTTAAAAATATCTACGCTTTTGGAGTGCTCGGAGTGTGCACATTTGACCAGTGAATAAAGATATATTTGTTCTGAGGGGATAGGTTATATTATATGAAACAAGAGAGGAATTTGTGGTTACTGCCAATGGAATGCAGTTCTGAAGGGATTCCAACCACCAACTCTACTCTGCTCATCTGCTAATAAATCTAACATTTTTCAGTTGCCTATAAGAATGAAGTACAATTGTGGGTGAAGGCTAACAAACAACAGTCACTGGATGGTGTTTAGCGGGATGGGGAACTTTTCTTCTTCTGCAAAAAAAATTCCAAGAACTGTTTAAGGTCCTCTGATCAGGAAAGCTGCATTTTTAAAACAAAGCTTACCATAAGAACTCTATATACCACGCACATGGCATCGAGTCTAATTTATCCATAACATAAAAGATTTAGATGGGAACTTGGAGCTAATCTGGTCCAACAATATTCCCACCCAGTCAGATACCCCCTGGACAAGGCAGGATGGGCAACAGTCAAGAGAGGAGGTGTGGGATGGACAGCAAGCACCTTGTCCAGATTCTCAGGCCTTAATAAGTTCTAACAAATCTAACAAAATTGGGTAAGTGTGCGGTATGTCACACCAGATACTATATTAGCAGCGGTATCAAAATCAGCATGAAGACAAATGATTTTGTCCTTGAAGTGCCTAGTGAACTTATCACAGCAAGACTTTGATAGTTCCAGTGCTGCATTAACTAAATGAAGAAGATTAAAAAATTCCCATCTCTCCTCATAAAGATACTGCACATTTTATTTTTGGAGGGAAAGTCTTTAGAGTATACAATTGTGAGAACTGGGGAGACATTTAAGTTCAGTTCTGTGGGGAAAGTCCTATATCTGACCCATAAAAACATCGCTGTGATTAAAAGAAACACATCTGGTTTGAGGGGGCTCTCACAAGACAAACTTTTCATTGAATTTATTTTATAGTTTTGAGATATAATAAATGAAATAGGTTCTTTTGATAAAGATACTAAATCAATCTGAAGTTTATACTGCATAGAGTAGGAGGGCTCTGATGTTTATATTATAGCCAAAGAGCCAATTAATCCTCTTGGAGGATGCAAAAACAAATATTCATCTTTATGTGGGATAGTGGTTGAATATAATCTGTATCACTAATGAGGCTGTGTAGGGTATCAAAATATGAACAAAGAAGGCATTTTCAGGATCACGCCCTACTTTACATACACATACCTAGAATGTGCCTTTCTTTCCACAATAGGAAATGTAACTCCATATATAAAATCCAATTATGATTAAATTTTCATATGTACATGTCAGGGAACTGACATCGGAGCCAGAGGTGGAGGCAAGGCTCCCAAGCGATGCTGGAGAAGGGCCCAGCAGGGAGAGAGGGAGCTCATTGGCTGGGGAAGGAAATCAGCGTAACACCAGGGATAAAGGGGGGCAGATGGAGGAATCGGCGAGGGGGCTCCAGGACTCCTCGCCGGAGACCAGCGGGGAGAGCACGGGTCCTCTGCTACCCACACCCACCCTGCGCAGAAGACTTCCGCGCAGGGAAAGTAGGCGTAGACTTGGCGTCAAAGAACTTCTTTGCTGGAAGAAGTTCAAGAAACGCCCACTGACGGATTCTGCTAGCGACTGAAACAGCCACAAAGTGAAGGGCTGTCCAGCCAGAAAAAGGTTTAACCAGGCAACCTAGCCAGGAGTGGCAGCAACTTACGCACGAGCAACCCCATATAACCATTACAGCACATATGGCATGAAATTACATTTTAAAAGAAAAATAAAAGTTTGAATCTTAAACAAAAGGGGCACCAGCATCATGGTTCTTGTATTAATTCACAAGGTCCTTAACAAAGAGGATCTCAAATACCTCAGGGACTGCCTGATTGCTTATATCCTTGCTTGATCTCTGAGGTCTTCAGGCATGTTACTGCTAGTGCTCCCTCATCGCTCAGCTGCATGGATAGATAGATGATAGATATAGATAGATGATAGATAGATAGATAGATGATAGATAGATAGATGATAGATGATAGATAGATAGATGATAGATGATAGATAGATAGATAGATGATAGATAGATAGATAGATAGATAGATAGATATAGATAGATAGATAGATAGATGATAGATAGATAGATAGATAGATAGATAGATAGATAGATGATAGATAGATAGAGTGAGCGAGCTGTGTAAGAATGCTTCCTGGCAGGTTGTGAACTGTTGTTTTAATTTTCCTCAGTGATGTGTGTGTTAGTGATTCTAGGCTTGACCATGGAATGTCTTGGTCTGAAGTTGTGACAAATCCTAGGACTCTACTATGGTCTGTATGTGATTCAGTCTCAAGAGTCCTCATTAGACCCAGAAGGAAATAGGAATGTGGAGTATCAGCCCTTGTGAGTTGCAGGCAGCAGGCCATGAATCAGAAGGAAGCATCCTTTGGCCGCCTCTGGGACCCCCATAGCATTGTTGTTGTTGTTTAGTCATTTAGCCGTGTCCAACTCTTCGTGACCCCATGGACCAGAGCACGCCAGGCACTCCTGTCTTCCACTGCCTCCCGCAGTTTGGTCAAACTCATGTTGTAGTTCGAGGACCCGATCCCCGCCCCAAAGTGGGAATGAATACACAAGGACACGTGATATAAGGTTAATGGGCAAGAAAAGGCCACAACTTTATTGATTACAGCAAGTGAAAAGGTATTGGCTTAGGCATTGGATTTCATCAGCTGACTCCACCCCCTCAAAGAGGGGTGGGTCTGAAACAAGGGGGGGGGGTTATTCACCAGTAGGTGGAGCCTGTTGATGCTAATCCAACTATAGACTCTCCCCTGATGTCACCGAGGGTCGTGCCATGGCCTCCTGCCAAGCAGGCTTCGGACAGAATATACGACCGCCAGATTCCTTTAACGGAATACCCAAAAATTGAAGGCATAGGCGATGGCCACCTTCGACACCATGACACATTATTCCAATGCCTAACCACCACCTGAGCCCAAAAGGGCTCCCCGCCAATACCCTCACAGCTGTAACCAATCCCTAATGCTGCAGATGACGCTATCTAACCAAATGTCATTCCCCTGGTCTGAGAGATGAACCCCGTCATTCCGATACAAGGCCTGGTCGCCGATCCGGATACGGTTATGAGAAATGACTCGGCCATTCATAAAGCGCACCCAACGGGCTATCGCCCGATTTAAGAGTTTCCTGGTTTTTTTCAATGGCCATACAGTTCTGCGCACCGCGCCAAACAATTCTCTTCAGGAAGGAGGACCAGAACACCGTTGTTCCGGGGCACAAGGCAGCAATCACATCCAAGTCTCTTTTTATGTTCCATGACAAGTCCGCACTTCTTCTATTAACAAGGTCATTCTCCCCTAAATGAATGATAAGGATGTCTGGAGGGCCGAACATAGCTACTCTCTCCATCAGCAATGGCATAAGCTCTTCCCAACGCATGCCTCTCTAGAAAACCAGGAAACTCGAACTCCATGTGGCAATCCAAGATAAGGAGTGAGGCCGCGGCTGACTGCCCGTACGCGGGCCCAATGGACTATACTGTGGCCGCAAATCCACACCCTTCTCCTGAAAACAGCTGAGAATGAAAGGAAAGGAAAAAACGGGTAAGTAGGGCAATGTAGCAGAGCGTATTCTAGCGAATATAACCTTTATAAGCATTGGATTTCCATCGGCCCATTTCCTTAATCTTATACGCAGGCAGACCCAAGCGCGCAGCTGTTGTGGCGGCACCAATCCTGAATGAGTGTGCAGCATAATCCAGGGAAGATAAACCACAAGCATCAATAGCTTTGCGGAGTACCCTTGTGAATTGGTGTCTCAATAAAGGTGACCCATCTTCGTGAACCAGAAGCGGACCCGGGCCGGGCGGTCTGAGGTAAAGGTACCGCCTAGTGTCCTTGACCGGGCATGGGCCCTGCTGCGCTGACGCTGTAAGTTTAACAAGAACACCCGTACCGGCCTGATCAATTTTGGATTGACGTGTCCACACCATCATGCTAGTTTCGGACAACTGCATGTCCTCCATAAGGAGGCCGCGCGTTGAACCATTTGCGCTAACATCGACTACAACTTCGCCCACTCTCAGGGCGCCAAAAAAGGCGATAGCATATGCTGCGGAAAAGAGGCGGGTCTCAAACTTGGTCCAGCAGATTGACCTAAGCTTTGTGCGTATCTGAGAGAGCAACCCATAAGAAATTGGCTTACGGCCCTCGGCCCTAGGGGGTTGTAACCTGCCCCAACCCTCAATAGCTCTGCGGATCAGGAAGTCACTGCACGGATCGGAGGAAAACGTGGCTTTAGCAAAGAAGCTGATGGCAGCTACATGTATCTTTAAGGTTTTAGGGGCATGTCCCAAATCATCGAGATGGGAAAGGTATTGCAGAACGTCGTCAGTGGTGGGTGGCACGCTAGGCGAAAGCCCAGATATCCCAGACCTGAAGCCCAAGAAATCGCACCAAGCCTTCTTGTAAGACCTGAGAGTGAAGGGTGTGACAGACGCTAATACTCCCTTAATCACTTTGCGTCTCCAATGTTCCACAGGTGCTCCGGAAAGGGTTCGGGCAACAGTTGCGCTCCAGGTGCAAGCAACCGGAAGCGAGACATCTGAAAGCGAGACAAGGCATCGGCTATATCATTATTGATCCCCGATATGAATTTGGCTGAAAAAATTATGTTATACTCAAGGCACCGGAGAACGAATGACTGCAGAAGGGAGGAGACCCTCGCAGATCGAGATGACTGCCTAGCCAGTATGTTCACCACTGCCATGTTGTCGGTTCTGAAACACACCTGGCGATTTCGGAACTCCTCCGTCCAGATATGTACGGCCACTACTATTGGAAAAAACTCAAAAAAAGTGAGATCCTGCGTGATGGCCTCACCCTGCCACCCCGTTGGCCAACGTTGAGTGCACCATCGTCCCCTGAAGTACAAGCCAAAGCCCAGGGACCCTGCCGCATCTGATTGGACCTGGAAATCTGAGGACAAGTTAAGAACATCCTGCCGTAGGAATACTCCATTGTAGTGGTCCAAAAATGTCAACCAAACCTCTAGGTCCGCCTTAACTGACTTTGCAAGTCGGACCTTGTGGTGTGAGTGCTTGAGACCTACTGAAAGCCTGGCCAGGCGGGCACAGAAGGGGCGTCCGGGGGAAACTACTCTGCAAGCGAAATTAAAATGACCTAACAGGGATTGTATCTGTCTAAGAGTGATCTTTCTCAGCGCAAGGGTAGTTTGGATTATTTCCTTAAGGGTGTCAATTTTTTCCTTAGGTAAGCGGGATGATTGGGCAACTGTATCCAACTCGATGCCCAAGTACGTGAGGGAAAGGCCGAGGAGGGGCTGGCGCCGCAGTATTAAAGCTGCTGTACATGCCCCATCGGAGGCACCTGGTTGGGTGCCTGCCGATGGGCGTGGGCGCCAGCCAGGTGAGTGGGAGGCAGGGGGCTAACGCCCCCTGCTAGAGGCAGGGCTCGGGCTCCCGCCCAGAACCACTCCCCTCTCTTCAGGAGGAGAGTCTTTAGTAGCTTTGAGAACACTGCCCAACCATCTCGTCCTCTGTCGTCCCCTTCTCCTTGTGCCCTCAATCTTTCCCAACATCAGGGTCTTTTACAGGGAGTCTTCTCTTCTCATGAGGTGGCCAAAGTATTGGAGCCTCAGCTTCACGATCTGTCCTTCCAGTGAGCACTCAGGGCTGATTTCCTTCAGAATGGATAGGTTTGATCTTCTTGCAGTCCATGGGACTCTCAAGAGTCTCCTCCAGCACGACAGCATTACTTTGGGGAAATAGCAAAAAATATTAATAGTGATTCCCAGACACAGCCACCTAGTGTGCTGAGCAGGAGTAACTGGCATGGGCTGGTGCTGCACAGCTGCTTTCCCAACAGCAACATCACTGCCACTTACCTGGATGGTGTCAAGGCTGGGCACAGGTGAGACCGAGGAACTAGTTAGTGGGGTTAATCTAGTTTTCCCACCAGCATGTCTGTGCTGAGGCTGTATGGCACCACCCCACTATGCCAACCACTCCTGAATCAGAACATCAGGAGTTTGTTTTTTTAAAAAGGGGTCCCTGGGCAGGACTCACCAGTGGGCATTACTGGAAGATTAAGACCTAATGGTGCACAAAAATGTTATGTACTGATGCCTGCTGCTTGCAAATGACAACTGCTGATGTTGCACATCCTTATTCTCTTCTGGGCCTGCAGGAGACTCTGAGACCTAAGCACACACAGTTCATAGCAGGTTCCTAGGCTTGGTCTCAATTTCAGCCCATTATATTCTTTGGTCAACTCTATAGTCTCTAAAATGGACCCCATGGTTTTGAACTCTATTGTAAATGATCACATTTGAATTTAAAGACACTTATTTTTAATAGCAGGGTGTTTGTCATGTGTGTTATACTTTAAAAGGGTTTTTTTTTTTGGGGGGGGTATTTTTATGTGTCCACTTTTCCCAAGAAAATAAAAGGCAGATAATATTTTTTCTCTGGGAAAAAAATAATTTTTATACAGTCAAGGGTATGGATTTTTCCCTCTCTGGCAGTGCTTTGCTTTTCTAGATTTTTTTTTAAAAAAACAAGCTTTAAGATTCTAAGCTACTAGACATCATGATTATAGAAAGCAGTTTGAAATTGTAATGGATATATATAAATTCTTAGAAAGCAAATGGAGGTTGTACATTTTATTTGTAAAAAGCAGAGCTTCAGAGTTTCAATCTTCCATGAATTCTGGTAGTGTTTTACTACTCCTGGATTCATTATTTTCCTATTTCAAAATGTCAGCCAGACATAATAACAAAAAGAGGTGGGTGAGGACCACAAATGGCAAATAGTCAATGCAAATAAATCCATGCAAATACTGTAATCCGCTTTAAGAAATCTGCATCGATTTGTGAAACCTTCATAAACAGCATAAGGGGAAACTCTCCAGCCAATGTCATCAACAGCACATACATAATTCAGTCAGTTGCTCTACATAAGGTAGCAACATGCAATACGTGGGTTGAATTTTGCTCTCTCTATTGATCTGCTGGTCCCATTTTGTTAGATAGAAAAGTAAATCAGAGAGCTATGTTATGGATAACAAAATAAGCTACAAAATGTTAGAATCCCCATTCCATTCCCATAAACAAATGCTGCAAAAGAGAAAAGAAACCCATCACATATATTTTCTCATCTTTATCTACCATGACCAAGAACTGGAAAGGGTACTTAAAGGACAATTGAAGTGTATTCTCCACTGAGTGATCATAGATATGTATCTGTGGATGTTATACAGAAGCAAATAAAGAAGATGCTTGATTAATGTCTGTATATTCTGAGTTCTACATTTGCTTATGTTATGCATTCATAGTTGAAGACCAGTTCGCATCATTTTGTCGGGATCAACTGTTGATTCATTGAACTGTCAAGGAGCTGAGGTCAGAGTCCTGCTACACTATTCAGATGCCTAAACAGCCTACAAAGTAGTTTGTCAAATTAAGAAGGTGGGGCAATGCTTTAATGGTGGGTACAAATCAACAGGTTCCTGGGAGCCACCTGAAAATGACTTGGAATGCTTCGGGAGAGTCTGGGATATAGGATCATTCAGCAGATTAATGTTTGAGGGAGGGGATGTTGGCCCGTGAGCCACAATTGGTTCAGGAATCAGGAATATTCCCTAGTAACACTGTGCAGTACTGTAAAACAAACTGAAGTATATGGAAGCACACATGAAGCACAAACTGAAGTATATGGAAGCACAAATTCACCATCAGATCACATAGCATGTCCATGGCTACAGCCTGCACCAAAAAACCCTGCATCCACTGTTTGTGGGGCCACAATGGTGCAAAAACGTGGTTACAAAGCACAGATCCACATGGATCCTCAGGATTTTTGCATTGGGCTCCCCAAACTCACCGTCAAATCACATATCATGTCTGTGGCCACAGCATGAACCACAAAAATCATACATCCACTGTTTCGTTCAGAATAATTTTTTTCTTGTTTTCCTCCTCTAAAAACTAGGTGTGTCCTATGGTCAGGTGTGTCTTATGGAGCGAAAAATACGGTAAATGCTCTGTAGACTTTAGTTCCTAGCAAGTAGGGGAGTATTACACTATCATGGGAACAATAAGGTATGTTTTTTAGCTAGGTTTTAACTTCTCTTTTCCTTGCTATATGAATGCAACATGATTCAGATTTCCTAAAAAAAATATTATTTTTTCTATTGTTAATTTATATACTGTATTTTTCTGTGTATAACACGCCCCCATGTATAAGACGCCCCCTACTTTTGGGGACTCCAAATTAAGAAAATGGGGGGAGATTGCCAAGATTTGTTAAGCCTTTTTGGGGAAGATTGCCCAGAGTTGTTGAGCTATTTTTTTTGGGGGGGGGGGAATGCCAAAAATCACTCACCCGAATGACAAACGCTACAAATCGCACGCGGCGCAGAAGCCCAATTGCCGCAGCAGCAGCTAATCCAAAGCAGCCCTTGCCACAGACACCATTCACCCACCCAATCACCACTGACAAGCTCCTGCTCGTGGCTGCAACCAATCACAAGTCCTCCCTCTGCACTATCCATGTATAAGACGAAACCCTCCTCCCCATTTTAAACATTCTTTTAAAGTAAAACCACCTCATCTTATACACGTAAAAGTACAGTTTTTTTATGGAGAAACCTTGAGGGGGGGCAGCAACAGCAGGAGATGAGTTCAAGGTGCTGATATTAATGTACAAAGCTCAATTTGCAACCAGAATATGCAAAATATTGTCTCACCCAATCAATCAATGCCCTCTGTAGGAGAGGGCCTCCCATAGATACCATCTTATCAGGAGGTCTGCACTGTACTGTGTAGGAACTGGACTTTTAGCGGGGTGGCACCTACCCTGTGGAACTTCATCCTGCTACATAGCAGACAGGCAATGTCACTACTGTCTTTCCAATTCCTATTGAAAACCTTCCTTATTCAACAAGACTTTTAAGTGAAGATTCTTATCCTAATATTTATCTATGTTGGATTTGCCATCTAATCCTTTTATTGTGAATCGTTTGGTGATGCATAAATGAAACAAACAAACAAAAAAACAAATAATGTGCCTTTCTTGGGTTGACCTCTGGATTCCCCACATAATGTTCACATTTACAACCCCATAGCCCACAGATGTGGGGACCCTTGTGATATTGATGCAGAACTATTGTGAATAGCGATGATCTCATGCTGATGACATTCTGAAGTTTAAGGCCACAGCCCCCTCCCTCAGTGAATTCCTATTTCTTGTGAGGGGAGGGGGACAACAGCCAGCAGTCTTCAACAAATGTTTCTCTGTGGCTATGACTATCCTCAAGCTCCTTGCATAGGATTAATGTTATGCCATTAATGCTATGTCATTATGTTAACAAAATGGCAAACGCACCATCAGGAATTCAGTCAGTCAGAATGTAGTAGAATTTACAAAAGTCCACTATGGATATTCCTGTTTATACAACATTAGTACATTACCAGCTACAGCAGGTGGGCCTGCAAAGATCTCAGCAACTAAATCTAAAGGAGCAGAAAGAACAGTTTGAATAAGGTCAAAACAAATAGTAAATAACTGATATGGAATCATATCAGTCCCAAACAAGGGTTATTATTTGTTCCTTTCTCCTTCTGATTCAAAGAAAAGACCCCCCCCACGGCCCCTGTTGATCCCTAATATAGGACTGGAAACAGTGTCAAGGTCAAGTACATCAAAAAAGGAATAAGCTTATTTTATCATTAAATGTGCTAATTTATGATAAGACCAAAATCATCTAAATATGGAATGGTATTAACAGAATTGGGAAATAGTAGTATCTTTGTAACATGATTAAATAACACACAGAATTTAGTTGCAATCTGTAGTTTGTGTTAATGAAGAGCTGTTCTGAGATAAAACACATGGCTTCAGTTTGCTGTCCTTGAAAACCTATTTTGACCAATCCCGTTAAGCCCCTTCCTACTTTTTAGTTAGCCTGAATTCAACAGCACCCCTCACAAACCGCACTGAAACATGTGACTACACCTAGGATAGCCATTCATGCATTGCCAAGAAAAAGGAAATGCATCACTAAAAAAGCAGACGAATTAGAAGAGATGTGCAGAAAATGCTATGCTAATGTATATGTATAGATGCAAATTTAGAAATAATTGTTGTAATTTAAATAGGAATGCCATGTATCCCACCATATTGAGGAAGTGTGTGACTAAGTGGCCTGTGTAACTTATAAGTCTGCTAGCCAAGTGCCAAGAGCCAATAGGGAACTTCAAGCTCCTTCTTCTCTTTTCTTAAAACTCTTTATCTTAAACGGGGCTTGAACTGGTCAGCCCTTCAAGCAGACAGCTGTAGAGTTGGCCACATGGTCAAGGTGGTCAAGCAACAGTGGTGCTTATGACCAGCTTTCATTTTTTAAGGAAGGAAGGTAGGAAGTTTTCTGATCACCATGGTAGCTACCATTTTCCTACATTGGACCAGAGACCAAACCAGGGACCCTCCAGATGTTCTCACTACAAGCCCCATTGGCCACAAGCACCAACAGGTTGTTGAAGGCTCAGCTAGAGGTGAGCTGAATCATTTCCCCCTGCCAAGAAATTGCATCTGGTCCATGAGTACTCTAATTAATTTTAAGCAAGGTATGCTAAAATATGTATCCACTATTTCAGGTGTGAGGAAAGCCAAAACACTTTCATGGTGCAAGAAATAGAGCTATTGCACACTTCAAAAGTTACATCTCCTTTTTTTTTTTGCATGTAACATCTATATGCACGTTATACTTACAGTATTTATATGTAATCCTAGACCCAATTGCCCAACTTTGTAAGAGTACTAAGGTGCATCAACTTTTTATGTAAGCTTACAACTTGGGAGGGAAACAGATTATAACCACCAGGCCACTCCCTGAAGAATAAACTAGCCGTTCACACCACCTCCTACATTCAAAAAGTTATCATTCCTGTTCCAGAATAAAACATACAAACTTGTGTTTTCACTCCCATTAGATAAATGTTTCTGATATAATTTCTCTACATCTATCACCCCTGTCTATACATGGAAATTAATTTAAAAGCTTTATTTAAAAGTTGTCCAACACTGAAGAATGTATAGAAATTATTGTTTTTGACTCAACCAATTGTTAAGAATGTCAGCCTGCGCTAAGAAACTTTGTAGCTTTCCATTCCAAAGTGGTTTCCAACATTCTTTTGCTTTACAAACTGCATTTAATTAGGTTTGTTTCCTTTAAAAACCTTTCAACTTTAAACATAGATGATTCTTATAAATGAAGACCTCCAGGCAAAGTGCTGAAACAATAATAAAAAAACCCCCCTCAATTCTGGAATGTTTTCTGCGGGAGGGAAAAAAAAAAACCAGGGAGGATACAGGAAGCATCTCTCATCTGCCAAAATAGGAGAAGGCAACTAGAAATTAGCAGAAGGGATGCATTTAACTACTCTTGCTGAAATACATTTCCATTTTCATCAAAAAGCCTACATATTGCTCAAAATTAGTCCAATATGCTACATATAATTTATGTGCCATATTATAATATATTATTAGAGGGCACATGGGTCTGGTCAATGTGTGTTTAAAAAGTCTTTAAAAAAACCATTAGCCCACCTCTGAATAGTTTCAGGAATGGATCTGGGGTAAGGTGAGTGACCCACAAAGGGCACTGGGTAAATCCGTTGTATCTGAGAGCCACAGACTGAAGCCCCAGGGTGGACCCTGTGCAGGATCCATGCACAGGCCTATTCAATAAAAAGTTTTCCTGACACCTTCTGCTTCCTGATATTAGGGCAGATAGTTCAAACCCCATCTGCCTACCTTGACAGTTAGTCAACCCCTTATCTGACTGTTAAGCTGTCAGAGGCTCATTTAAATTCCGCATTCTCTGTCCTGATTGGCTCTTACTGGTTGGTGAGTTGCCAGGAGGCAGACCCAGAGCCTGTCCGTCACTGAGAAAGAGTGCCTAATGCACACACGACGCGTTTCAAAATCATTTTATTTTAAGTGTATTTAAAAACATAAATAAGGAAAACCACAGTAACACAAATATTCAATTGCCATCCATGTATGGGAGATAACTGAGACCCTATTTAAAGTAAAAGCAACCTTTCATGTTCTCATTTGTGATAGAGGTAAATAGTTTGAGGGAAGGAATAAAGGCTTACTATGTAATGATTAGGCATCTCATGTGACTAATAAGAATAGTCTCCCTAGAGGGGAAAAGAATAATCTTAACAATACAAGTGCACTCAATTAGGGTTTTAAATTGGAGTGTAATTGTGTTTTTTAAGGGAGAAAATGAAAGGTTTGATCTTGTAGGTGGCCTCCTTCTGGTAAAAAGGCAAATTTAAGAAGTATTTTGGCTACGTAGATGCTCTTCATCCTTCACATAGTTGGAGTAAGTCCAGCCCCTTAAGGGTTCAGTTTGATTATTACTTTATGGATACCTGACATTTTCAAACACCACCCAAATCAGCAACAAAGCATTTGTTCAGCATTCAAAACAAAAGGAATTGCCTTATTTGCCACCCCCTGAAATGTGAGCTTGGACAAATATGCAGGTTTTTTTCTAGTAAGCAGGCATATATTTCCCCACCCGTTGGTATTTGTTTGCCTTTGGAATGTGGAATTTATATTGCATTTATAGATTGGTTCCTTCTTCTCTTTTTCTTAATATTTTATTAGAAGAATTTCAGTTACCAAAAAAAAACCTGATAAAAGAGAAAAGAAGAAAAAGAAGAAAGAAAGAAAGAGGGGGAAAGTGTGAAAAATATGATATTTATGCAGTTATATTTCTATACATTACTATATAAATATGTAGATATTATTATTCTGCATAAACTCATTCCAAATATCAATATATTTGTCCAAAGAAAGTCTACGTCTGTAAGTAATCTGTTCATATGTTGCAAGTGTTGTTATGCCATCCATTGATTAAAGGGAATCCTATCTTTATTCTTCAAATTCATAAACACCAGACCAGTAAAAGAAAATACACATGAAAAGTACAACATATTTTGCACTGCCTGCAATATGGGACGTCTCCAGAGACAATTTAGCCGACAGCTCATATGTCTGTAGGTTAGTACATGATCAGCCACCTTCCATTGTTCTTCTGCCAAATTCAGGATGAGCTTACCCCTTTTGCCACATCTGACTGGAGCAGAAGAGAATTGCTCCTTCCTTTAAAGAGAATTTAAAGTAGGATTTTGAACTGCCTTTGTGGATTTGGAAAGAGAGTGGGGGAGGAGTCCTTTTGCATTCTTTATGGAACAATCTGGCTTCCTGAGGGTAGATTCCAGCTTTGCCACAAGCTTTTAATTGCAAAGCTTATGACACAGACCACAAACCATATTTTGATTTGCAATAGCTGAAATATTCTTTCCTTGCCCTGCCATATGAAGCAGGAATCTGGCGCCAATTTGTGGCAGCAGTTACATTTTGGCAGGATCTGCGTGCAGTTTGTGTCTGTGTTTCTGGAATGCCCAATCCATCACCTGTCTAAATGTTTGGCCATTATCTGGTGCCCATTGAGATTGGTTGGGTGGAAAGCAGCAAGGGTAGCAATAGGTGGAACCCAGTCCAATGACAGGAACTGCCAACTAATTCTAGCTTTGTCTCCACCCTCTCCCCTGTTGAGTTCTACAAAGTCATCAGTGAGATTGAGGAGGAGATTGACAAGTGGTACCACCATTTGGACTACTTGTGAGAAAGAAGACAGATGTGAGGACCAACTGAGCCTATGGGGCAGTGAATCCTACTGCAGATAGTTCAAATCTGGGGACTAACTTTGAACACTAGATACAGTGAATCTATATCATTTTGCTTCCCACATCTGTTGGCATGATTCTAGTGGTTGTGGTGGGTGGAGAATGGCTAAAGGACTCCTCTAACATATTGTGTTCTCTTGATTTGGAAATGATATCTGTAGAGCAGGGTGGGAAACTGTGGCTGTCCAACTCTTGCTGGACTCCAAGTCCCATCAGCCTCCAGTCAACATGTACTATGGTCATGGATTATGGGACTTGTAGTTTAGCAATATCTGGAGGAGCGCAAGTTCCCACCTTTGCCATAGAAGGCTATTTTTGGCATGTATTAGCTAGGAATGTAAAATCTACCCACATTACTGAAGAAATATCCATTTATAGGAGCCAGCAGCAATTAAATTTCCTGTTCCTTAACATTACTTTCTGAAAAAAAATCATTCTGAATTTTCAAGTCTAAAATGATGTTTCCATCCTTTTACAAGAAACAGTTTCTTGTTGTCTGTATTTTGGCAAGTGCATGCACCAGAACTAAATCATAAGAATAAGATACTCCTACCACCACCACTACTAAAGGACATAGACAAAAATCCTTCAGTTCCATGACTTGAAGTTTTATCTGTAGGCTAGCCAAATTTGGAAGGGGACAACAACCTGGCATTGGAGAGGCCTGATTTTGTGCACATAGCCAGAATCAGAGTGCCACCAGTTCTCTGCATTCTAAGATTATGACAGTGGAGGTAAGCAATATGACCGATGCTGTTGTGAATCTGTATTCTGAGCCTAATAAGATTTTTCCTAATTAAACCTGCAAAGCTGTTTCCCACAAACCACGCCCACCTGCCCCACACCTGATGTCACACAAGACATCAGATGTGGGGCAGGTACAGATGCAGCTATGAAGCAACTATTGGGAGCTTAAGGGGGCTCCCACTTGTTTCTTTGCAAGCAGGGCTCTCTGCCAGAGCCAATCAGCTGTTTGGCACCAACAGGCAGCCCCTCTAGGATTGGCTGCACTAGTTAGAAATCCAATCCAATTCCTCTGGGGGTGTGAGGAGAGAGAGAGAGAGAGAGAGAGAGAGAGAGAGAGAGAGAGAGATCCATTTAAAGCATGGCACACATGGCATTAGTTGAACTATATATATATTGTATATATCCTGCTAGAAACAAAGAGAGTTGATGATGTATTTTCCATGAATGCACAAAAATAGCATCATAATAGTTTTGAGGTTATTATGCAAATAGAAACAGAGGCTGCCTAGAATAGTTATCCATAAAGAAGTACCGAAAGGAGTCCAAGAAAAATTTACAAACCTCAGCTCCCTGGGACTTTTACCTATGTATACCAGAGTACGTTTTCAAACTCCCCGTTGCACAATGATCAATACCTCATTTCCAAGTAACAGTCTCAAAATCATTATTTACATTTTTGTTTATGCTATGCTATGCACACATGTGGATCATCAGGAACTAAAGAATGTGATTTCCCTCTGGCCCCCCTTTTGTTTTGCCCTATAAGCCAAATTAGAAATTGATTGTCTCTATCCAATGCAAGAATCAGATAAACAAGGAACTGTGTACATTTTTAACAATCATTGGAGTGATGAGAAAACCTGTACAAAACAGATGGTAAAAGGCGCAGAGAGGGAAAAAAGAGTAATGTTCATTGGTGTTTATTTAGGAAAATTATTAGCCTGGACTATTTTATAAGATCACACAAGAAAGGAAATTCACTCAGGCAAACTGAATACAATGAATCACTTATTTCAATTGCTTCAGCTACTTTTGTGTCTATAATAGATTTGACTCCTGCTGTTTTTACCTGATGTCTCCATCTCCTAACTGCATTTCTCCTCAGGTAAAAATATTATCTTTTTATACTAATATCTTTATTATAAAAGCTTTCATGGTTATGACCTAAGTGGTTTTTTTTTAATGAAAGCAATATAATCCAGGCAATAGGATATGATCATGCTGATGCACGCACCCTCCCTTGCTCTTCGCTGAATAATTTACAGCACTCAGCCCCAAACTAAGGGAGGCTATGGGCAAGTCATTCACGAGTTGCTTGCGTTACCATTCCAAGGTGGTAATGCCTGAGTGCGTTGAAATGATGGACAAGGAAGGAGTCCATGAGCGCTGTGAATGTTACAGGGTCTGACTACAGTAATTATGTAGCTGCAACATTTGCAATTGTGCATGCTATCTTTGGACACTGAAATAAAAATTCAAAAAATCAGGATGTGCCTGTGAGCCAGAGATGGGGGAGTGTTGCCCTGCAAATGCCATGCAGCTGTCACCATTCCTGACCATTGGCTGTGATGAATCGGGCTGCTAGGAGTTAGGGTCTAGCCACATTTGGAGGACTTCTTCTTCTTCTTCTTCTTCTTCTTCTTCTTCTTCTTCTTCTTCTTCTTCTTCTTGTTGTTGTTGTTGTTGTTGTTGTTGTTGTTGTTGTTTTAATTTAAAGACTAGATATCATTCCATTAAGCCCAGGAACCATGGATTAAGTAGCCACTGGTAGTGTTTATAATTTCCCTTTCATTTTCATACTTTTGGAATTTGTTTCTATTAATCTTTATTTGTGCTTGTGTATATAAATAAAACTTCATAAAAAGTTGCTTTTTAAATGTTCCTTCCCTTTCATGACATATGGTATGCTAACCAGGGTAATGATGAAGTTACTCATGATTTTTTTTTCCTCACTTTAATTTTGTAATGTCCATCCATTTCCTTCTTACTTTCCTTTACAGCTCTTCTTTTAGCCTGGGCAGTCGCCGATGATCAGAACAGTAGGTTAATTGATATGATCCTGGAAAGTGGGTGTAGGTTATTCAACCTATGAGCTGCTAACCTGCCCCACACACTTCCTTGGAAAATGTAGCTACTGGCTTTTTTCTCCAAGACATGTAGCTGACCTCAGGTCTTCTTTGTTCTCATTCATTGAAATTTATTTTGAAAATCCAACGCAAGCTGATGTTTCACAAGAAACATATATGGACTTTCCAACTTGACATTTATCAGTTTGCAGTATTTGAGAGAAAGCAAGGGATGTAACACAAAGAAGGGGGGAGGGGGAGAATGGAATGTGTCCATAAGCTGAATCTGACAACAGAATAATGATCTTTAAAAAACTGATACTGAAAAATGAGACAACGCTGCCAGTAAAACTACATTCCATGTCAGCAATTCTTAGTCACGAAAGGCTTCTTCTGTGCCGTTGGATCACAAAGCATGAAGGGTGACAATGGACGGACACAGATGGTACCGCCCACCTCCAGTGTTATACCATTTATTCACTCATCAATAATTCTGCATGTGTTTTAACAAACTGCTCAGAGGAGAAGTGGGGAACGGGCTGGTAGGCTTCAGTTGACAAAGTGACTAAACAGATAAACATGATATTTCATTGAATTTATATTTTTCATTCTCTCTCTCCCTGTGTGTGTGTGTGTGTGTGTGTGTGATTTTCAGATGAACCATCACCTCACCCCGTTCCTTCTAACATAGCAACCAAAACATTTTGCCTGATCATCCTTGTTGCAGAGCCCACAGAGACAACTAAATTACCCTGGCGCAATATCTTCACGCCAGGGTGAAACTTTGTCATCTGCAGCGGTCCGCCAAGCAGAAAGCAGTCTATGTGACAAAATGGCATGTCCACTGCACACAGATCTATTCCACAGGCGTCACAGCTGCAAACATTTTGCTTGCTCTCTGAACGGATCTAAGTCAGCTGTGGCTGTTAAAATTAGTCAGTTGTTCCATATGGCAGGTCTGTTTGAATGGCTCCCACAGCACAGATCATCATGACAGGCCTTAACCTGAGTCACCAAAAGACATGCTTCTGCTAGATCAATGCAAAAGAATCTTAGAGAGGAATTCACTATCACATTGTTACAAATGTTGCATCAGAGCAAGCCCAACAAAACAATCTCCTCCTCATGCTGTTCTGGGAGCTCTCCTGTACCCCGGAGTCAATTTTGCGGTGGAGGAGAAGATTTGCACTAGCAAAAATCCTTGCACAGGCTTCCACTAGCCACTAGGATCATTCTGCTCACATTCTTCCCTCTTCCGGCAAAATGGTCGCTACTTGTATTGAGAATTTTTTTGAACTTTGACATATAGGAAGAAGAAGAAGAAGAAGCAGAGTTTGGATTTGATAGCCTGCTTTATCACTACCCGAAGGAGTCTCAAAGCGACTAACATTCTCCTTTCCCTTCCTCCCCCACAACAAACACTCTGTGAGGTGAGTGGGGCTGAGAGACTTCAGAGAAGTGTGACTAGCCCAAGGTCACCCAGCAGCTGCATGTGGAGGAGTGGAGACACGAACCCGGTTCACCAGATTACGAGTCTACCGCTCTTAACCACTACACCACACTGGCTTTGGGCAGATCCACACAATACATTTAAAACACATGACTATCCCCAAAGAATCCTAGGAACTGTAGTTCTCTCTACAAAGTTTTGCAGCTTTCAATACCCTTCACAAACCACAGTTCCCATGATTCTTTGGGTGCTTTTAAGGTGGGTTCAATGTCCTTTAAATTTGGAGGGTGGTTCTGCCTCTTATCATCAAGCATTGTATTTCTGATTTCCGACAACAGTTAGTTAAGGGCTACACGGGGAGGTTGTTTTTTCCTTCAAAAGAGAAGCAAATTGTACCTTTTGGCGGGTGGCGGGGGGGGCTCTCTTCTTAAGCAGCAGCTATGACATAGCTGTCAACGTTTCCCTTTTCTTAAGGGAAATTCCCTTATTCCGAATAGGATTCCTCACAAGAAAAGGGAAAAGCTGACAGCTATGAGCTATGTATATATGAGATACATATGACTACAAATTACTTCTTTTGTTCTCTTCCCCACCCTCTCCACCCCACATATCAGTTTTCTATAGGAGGTTGTAAGATAGATATAGAAGAGGAAGGTTTGCCCCCTTTTTACTGTATTTGTTCACTGATTGTTATGAATGGTTTGAGAGCATTCTTTCCCAAGCCCTCTGGCTCTTTCTTGTTGTGAGAACGAGCTGGGTTAAGGTGGGTTCGTTGCCGCGTCTGAAAACACAGTGCAGCAAGCAAAACACACCTTTGACTGTCAGCTTGCGGCATAAAAAACGTGTCAATAAAAGCTGCTAATGTTTTGTTTTTCCCATGTACCTTTTCATAAATCCCAGCAGAAAGCAAAATATGTGACAGTTTAGCTGGAGGTGCAGAATACACCACAGCAGCTAGAGCTAGGGTAACAAAACACATTAAGCTGTTTCCTGCTTAGCACCCTAATGAACACAGAAGAATGAGGCTTAGCTTGGCTGACACAATCAATATAGCGGAGTGACATCTGCTGAAACAAAATAATGCCTTTGCCAAAGCTGACTTGATTCATTTATTAAAGGCTCATTTATCAAACTTCTAATAACTCTAACGAGAAATATCCAGCAAGCTTATTGAACTTTTGCTAGTGTCTCTGCTTGGTGGACACAGAGGAATGGGAGAAGGGATTACAGTGGAGGCATCACATCGTATGATTGATTGATTGATAGGATTTTCTATCCCACTCTTCGTCGCAAAATGATCTCAGGGTGGGGAATAGCATTGAAAATGCAGTAAAAGCATAAAATAGTGAGCACTGCTCACTATTTCACTGTGTAGGCCTGAAGGAAAAGAAAGATCAGCTCCTACTGCTGAAAGATGGACAATGTTGCACCCAGTCAACTGTCACATTTGTTGGGGTGCTATGTAGGGAGCTCCAGAAACCCAGACTTCAGCTGTACACACCTCTTGCCCAAGACAGCTTCCATAAAACCCACCCACCCAACCTTACGTTAATCACTCTTTTTGGTTCCTTCTATATATTTTGTTCCACTGGCAATGCCAAAACCCAGGCAAACGATGTTTTGCTGAGTCAATCAACCTTTAAATTGGGACATGTGATCATCCTGTAGATCAGCTGACAACCTTGGTGAGCCAAGGTATCACTGTAGGTTAATAACATGCCCTAAAACATCAACTTCGTTTGACTGGTCATGTTGTTCAGAAGCCTGATTATCATCTTCCAAAGCAACTACTCTATTCCAAACTTTAAAATGGAAAGCGTAATGCTGGTAGTCAACAAAAGAGGTTTAAAGACCGTCTCAAGGCAAATCTTTTTTAAAAAAGGAGTATAGACAACAACTGGGAAACACTGACCTGGGAGTCCTCCAATTGAAGAATAGCCTTTACCAAAGGTGACGTGGACTTTCAAGACACTCGAACTCAGGATGAAAGGGAGAAACGTGTTAAGAGGAAGGCACATTTGGCAAACCCTCACCGTGATCAACTCCCACCCAGAAACCTATGTCCCCACTGTGGAAGGACGAGTAGATCCAGAATTGGCCTCCACAGTCACTTACGGACTCACTGTTAAGACCGTGTTCATAGAAAGAAATTTTACTCGGCTATAAGTGATCACCAAAGAAAGATCCCTGTACGTTAATTACATACCCTCCAACATTCTTCAGATGAAAATAGGGACATTTCTCACTCTCCCCCACTCCTGACCTCCTGGTCCCATTTTTTGTTCCCACAGAGCATTTCCACCACCCTGCTCTCTGCCTGCATCTCAGAGATAGTGTGTCATGTGAAATTGGGCTTCAGTGTTGGTGGCAGCTTCTCCTCTTCCTCGTCTGCTCTTCAGCAGCCACTATCAGCTGCCCAAGGGGTAAGGCCAGCAGCAACAACCATGGAGTAGCTGTGGAGAGGCAACAGGATGCTCCTTCGCAGCCACCACTGCTGCCACTACCATTGCTCAGGACAAACACTTATCCTTATCCCCAAGCTTGACAGCAGTGGCACTGATAGGGGGGAAAACAGGAACTTCTGTGATCAAATCAGAAGCCGGGATGGCTTTTGTAACTGTCCCTGAAAATAGGGACAATTGGAGAGTATGTAATTACCCACTTGAATTCTACCCATGCCTGAAAACAGATGTTTTTACTCTGCGGACTGCAAGCTGTTTGAATCGAACCTCACCCACCCAGCGCCAATCAACTGGCTTTGGGGGAAGCAGCCTATTGACCAAAATTGGGACCCATGCCAGGTCTACTTAGACTTGCAGGCCAGAGTTTTCCACTGCTGCATTGCAATGATTCAGAATAAGACATGGCTGATATGATGCTTTATTTAAAAAGCAAATTTCATAATCTCACGTCAAATCAGACCTGATTTGACTTACTGCAACAGTTAGCGATTTCACTGGTGATAGCAGTAATTGTTTCACCACAGTAAATGCAAGAAATGAAATGGAGGAGTATGTTTGTCTTCCAAAAAAATCTGTAGCTACTGCAGAGTTCAGTTTGTGTGTGTGTGTGTCCTTGCCTACTGCACATCAGCTATTGAATAAAAGTTCATGCAGCTTTATCAAAAGAACATTTCTGTATGAGATTGGTGGCTATTTCCTTTAGGGAATATCACCAGGCTGTCTGATTTGGAGAAATGGGTGCACAATATATTTTTTTAAATCACTGCTTTGAAGATAAGACATAATGATCACCCAAAGTCAGCTGAATAATTTAAAAAGACTGAGCCTAAGATAACAGGGGTAGATTTGAAGGGATTTGGATGTCGAATACTCCAAGCAAATCCATCACTGTTTTCCTGCTTCCTCTGAAAACCTTTAAATTAGATTAATAGTCTATGTCTGTGTTATGTCCAGTTCTTCAGCACACTCTTGTTTTGACCGATCATTAACTTGGATTCACCTCTTAGCAATCTCCATTCTTTTCTCTACTTTCAGTACTGCCAAGTTCACATATTTGACCTGAATTTGTGCTAATTGTTAGAAATAGCTGCACAGTCTATTTTCACCAGGCTAGTAATCTTGCAAGATTTAGGGATTTGCATACATATTAAAATGGCATAAATTGATATAAGCCTTTCCTGTGGATAAGTTATATCAAATTATGGAGACCTGGGATTTCGTTATGTTTTCTACATTCTCTGCAAGTTAAATATATTTCAGTCCTCAAATTGATCCCTAGCAACTCCACTCTCCCTGGTCTTTTAGAAGCTTTATTTCAATTTGCCCATGAGTTGCAACCTTTAATTAAACATAGGTCTTCCTCTTAGATATCTATTTGCTTCAATCATACTTTGCATTATCATCCCATTTTGTAGACAGTGCCAGTATCAAGGAGGAGGGGGAAACCTTGTTCTGGTCCATGACCAGAGCTGGCCCACCCATGATACATGGTGAAGTGCCTGCCTTAGGCAGGAGAAGCGCAAGAGGCGGCACTCTGCCTGCCCCACAGCTTCCAGTTGCTTTACCAGTTGCACTGGCTCCCGGTGGAGTATTGGGTCAGGTTTAAGGTGCTGGTTTTGACCTTTAAAGCCCTTTGTGGCTTAGGGGCCTCGTATTTATGGGACCGCCTCTCCTGGTATGCCCCGCAGAGGACCTTAAGGTCCATGGATAATCATAGTTTAGAGGTCTCGGGCCCTAAGGAAGTCAGATTATCCTCCACCAGGGCCAGGGCCTTCTCAGTGATGGCTCCAACCTGGTGGAATGCTCTGTTCCATGAGACCAGGGCCCTGCAGGATTTAACTTCCTTCTGCAGGGCCTGTAAGACAGAGCTATTCTGCCTGGCTTTCAACTTGAACTTAGCCTGATCTTTTATTCCCCTTCCTTCCCTTCCCCTCCCCTTTTTATGAAGATTAGCCACTCTGAGATCCCACAGCTAATTCTCCCCTAGTCTCCTCGCTGGTCCAAATAGGACTAATTTAGCCAGCTAGCCCTGGTGATCATCTAATGTTTATTGGATGGAGTTTCCCCCTAAATTGCTTTTTGAATTCTGAATTTATTGTTATCCACATTTTATACTGTATTTTATGCTGGTTTTTTGTTGCATCAATTAAGTGTTATAAATTTGTTGTTAGCCACCCTGAGCCTGGTTTTCTGAACTGGGAAGGGCAGGGTATAAATAAAAATTTATTATTATTTATTGTTCCATTGCCAAGAGGGAGACGTTCTGGCACGCAGCATCACCACTCAGACAGAGAAGCCAAGTGAGTGGCAACACTTCAAAGAGTGCCCTGGCTCCCATCAAGTTTGATGAGACCCAGGGTATCCCTGAATCCTGGTTGCTGCTTGGCTCCCCACCCCAGGAGGAAGCAGATTAGCAACACTTTGAGGAGTGCCCCAGCTCCCACCAAGCTCAGCAAGAGCCAGGGCATGGTAGCAACGAAAGCGAGGTGGGGCATGGGCCAGGAAGCAGGCCGCCCCGGTCCCTGGCTTTCTTCTGCCAATAAGCTTGCCTGACTTGGCTATGGCTGATGACACCTGGAAGCGATGTTATCACTAAGTGCAACACTAGTGGGTCATGCACTGATAAGATGACACAGTGGACACTGGCAACAAGCTAAGAAGTGTGAGGCAGGTGAGATGATTGCTCAGGTTTGGCTGCAAAAGAGGCAGAAAGCCCGATGAGTGTAGGACAGAGAGGACAATCAGGATGGTCTCCTGAATTAGCGGGGGCCTCTGTATGAAGGACACAGTTGTATACCAGGGACTGGGAAAGCCTCCTGTAGTGCAGTGGTTGATATACAGCTTTTTGCCATGATGGAATTAGACTTGCAGCGTGCATACAGTGGTACCTCAGGTTACAGATGTTTCAGGTTGCAGATGCTTCAGGTTACAGACTCTGCTAACCCAGAAATAGTACCTCGGGTTAAGAACTTTGCTTCAGGATGAGAACAGAAATCAGGTGGCGGCGGTGTGGTGGCAGTGGGAGACCCCATTAGCTAAAGTGGTACCTCAGGTTAAGAACAGTTTCAGGTTAAGAACGGACCTCCAGAACGAATTAAGTTCTTAACCCGAGGTACCACTGTACAGGAGGCAAGGAGGAAGAATGCCTTGACTCCCTTTCCCTTCTGGCGATGGGAGGTTAGGTGCTGCTCCACCCTGCCAACATATGGCTATGATGCTTGAAAAACGCAACCACATTTGTGGAGCCAATCATGGAAGCTTTCACCAGGGATCAAGACATTCCCAAGAGATAGACCACTGTTGAATTTCTCAAGAGTGGTTTCCCAGTCCAATTTCCAGAGGGTCAGCTGTATTAGTCTGTTGAATCAAAAGGACCAAGGAATTTGTGACACCTTAAAGACTAACAATATCATTGTGTGGTAAACATTCACAATTTCCAGCCCATGTCTCTTGTGTCAAGTGCATCAAGCTTCTACTGAGCACAAACAAGAAAAATGCACCGTTCTGCTTGCAGTAGCTATGTTAACATTATACAAGTAAGAGCTAAGGGCATTCACATAATATTTGATTTATTTGCAGAACACCTAGTCTGACACCTCTGGTGTTAATCTCCTGTTCCTGCAAATTAGCAAGTGTCCCTCCTGTCTGGCGTGTCAGTAAGTATCTCATATTCAGTCTAGTTGTCCTCTTGTGTGCGCATACGGAAACGGTCATGGACGATTATCACCTTAGGTGTCGGGTTAAAATGGAACATTATCCAGAGAAGAGGCCTTTACTTTGGCCATAAAATTGGTCTTGGCAGTTTGTTCTATTTACACAAATTCTGAGAGTCTGGCATCCACTGCATCCAAAGGCAGTCATGATTCCTTACCATCTTATAACATTAAATTCCCTTGGAATGTATACAGAAAAATGCTTTGGGGTGCATTAATGGGCTATACGGATAACAGCATTGCAGCCCGGAAACTAAACTTGCCCAAATTTCTGATACTGTACTGTACAAGATCGTGTCACCTGTGGAACTGATGGGACTTTCCTGTAAGTCAGACAGTCCTGAACACTCACAAAGAATCTTCCTTTGGGCCAGAATTTTGCTCATAACTTTTGAAGTCACATAGAATATCACGACTAGCAGGCCACTGCAATGAAATAAGCACTTAATTCTTTTATCTCCAACTTAACCAACTTTACCTTGAAGATTTTCACTTATCACTGTTTTATGCAACCTATAAATTAAGTGCTTCAGCACCTCTGAGTTAACAGATACCTTTGCTACCTTGTTCATTATCTGTTAAGTATGTTCATTAATCAGTGTTCATTTATATCTTAACCCATTTACTATTGAAAGTTAGCAATTACATTTTATGGCACATTGTGGCTGGAGTTTCCTAGCAACATTTTTTCCCCATAGGCTGACCCCTGTTATCTGAGAAGGCCCATATCAATCACATTTCCTTTTATACCTACTTTTCACAGCTTTAAATCTGTCTTTTTTTAACCTATCTTTGATTTTCTATAAATAGTGTATATGCTTTTTCATTGTTTTTATATTTAAAACCATAAAAGGGAATGTAAAGAGAACAACACAGACTAATCAGAGGTCTGCAGTGAAGAGCAGACCTGGCATTTTCATTTCAGATCTAACTCTCTCTTTTGAGGGTGATGTCTTTCACTGTTCATTCCCCCAGCCTGCTTGAGAAGAGAATGAAGTATAACATTTGTTGCCTTACACTGAAGAGAACGCGCTGTGAGATATCTCCACATTAAGTGGAGCACAGTACATTTCCGAGCACAATTCAAAGTGTTGGTGCTGACCTTTAAAGCCCTAAATGGCCTCGGTCCTGTATACCTGAAGGAGCATCTCCACCCACATCATTCTGCCCTGAGGTCCCGTGCCGAGGGCCTTCTGGCGGTTCCCTCACTGCAAGAAGCCAAGTTACAGGAACCAGGCAGAGGGCCTTCTTGGTAGTGGCACCCGTCCTGTGGAACGCCCTCCCACCAGATGTCAAAGAGAAAAACAACTACCAGACTTTTAGAAGACATCTGAAGGCAGCCCTGTTTAGGAAAGCTTTTAACATTTCATAGGTTATTGTATTTTAATATTCTGTTGGAAGCTGCCCAGAGTGGCTGGAAAAACCCAGCCAGGTGGGTGGGGTATAAATAATAAATATTATTATTATTATTATTATTATTATTATTATTATTAAGAACATAAGAAGAATGTGTTTCTTCTTATGGAGGCAGGCGAGGGGACAACTGCTGGAGGAGAGGGAAATTATCTTAAAGCGAACGGAGCTCTACCCATGCAATTTTGGACAATTCCCCTATTCCTCCAGTAGTCCCACAGGGCCCCTCACCTATTTCTGGAGGGTGCCAGCCAATGTCAGGGCTGCCCCAAATACAGTGAAACCTTGGCTCCCCAATGGCTCCGTTTTCAAATATTTTGGTTCCTGAACACGAAAAACCAAAAGTAAATGCTCCAGTTTATGGACGTTTTTCGGAAGCCGAACATCTGACGCAGCTTCTGCTTGAGTGCAGGAAGCTCTTGCAACCAATCAGAAGTCTTGGTTGTCAAACAGTTTGGAAGCCAAACGGGCTTCTGGAACGAATTATGTTCGACAACCAAGGTTTGACTGTATGAGCCAGGGTGAGCTGATTAGACAGCAAGCCAGTTCACTCCAAATGCTATGTGAGTGGAAGAACAAGTCAATGTTACCATTTTTGGAAATAACTATGATTAACATCTAGTCCATTGTTTTAGTTTTCAGCACAAGTAAGTTTATGTAGAGGACTGAGATGCACAAAACGAGTACTGAAGAATGGGGGGGGCAGGAAGGAACTTACATAACTATAACTTCAAATGAGAGATGGCTGGATCTGCCAATTTTGTTTATCACAGTTTTTATTTTTCCAGTCTTTTCTCCACATTTCTGCAGTGAATTCGTGAGAATGTTGGTGCAAATTGCTCCTAAAAACACCTATTTTGTATGCAATTTTACCTTATATACACATTTTTTGTGAAGCATTTTCCCAGAACATAATGCATTTTTGTATGCTATTCTCAACATAAATACATTTTTATGCACATTTTACCCTAATATATGCATTTTAGTTCAGATTACTTGGCGGCGGAAATGCATTGCAAAATTTGGAAAAGCATGAATTTTAAAGAACAGCTGTGTTCACACATTGTTTTGTAAAGTGCAAATTTGGCAAGTGCATATTTAAAAACAAACGTAATCAAATTTCTCCCCCATTTGCGTCCTTTTGCAACTGCTTTTAATGCAATTCCCCTGAACCTCTGGATTAATCTTCAGTATCTGAAAAGGGCTCTGAGACAGCATGCATGGACACACACACACACACACACACTGCACAATGGCTTTACTTTTTGCACACATGCAAATCATCCAGATCATCATATTCAGTGCAGCATCTCTCACAGGGCACCAAAGTGTCTTATGTATTTTTAGAGTCCTGAAGTAATGACAATTGGTACTTGGCCAAGCCAAGTTTCAGTAATTATGGAGCCATTACAGCATATACATCTTTATAGGTTTTATGTCATCTCTGATCCTCCTTGGTCATTATTTTCCGCTCCTATTTTTTTCCTCATTTGCCATTGATGCTCTCTGTCCTCAGATACGTTTGATAAAGAGGGACATTATAATGCTCTGTAAGCATTGCGAGGAAAAATATTTCAATTAGTTATTGTGTTTAATTACAGATTTCGGTATTTTATTTAAAAAATAATTTTTATGCAAGAAGTTTAATTAAGAGGGCCCCATTGCCCATGGGCCTTAATTAGCCATACTATAATGGCATGCAATCTCAGTATGGCACCTAAGCCTTTTGCTGTGGGGCACTGTGTATTCTTGATTAAATTATATTGCAATTAAGAAGTACATTGGCACAAATAATCTGATTGCCCAAATACTTGCAAATGCTAAACTAATATGGTAATATGATCTTGCATAATTAAGACATCAAAAAGAGATTTGTTTGTCTAAATCTAGGAAGGACATCATATATCTCTGCATTTCCCCCACCCCCTAAAGACATTATCAGCAACTAAGTTTTGGTAGCCTCCACTGAGAAGTCAGGGGTGGGGGAGAAGCTATCCATTTAGAAGAAATCAGTCCTAGCACACCCCTTGTATCATTTATCCAGTTATTAAATTTCGTAGGCATCCTCTCCTAAAACACACAAGTTATTGTACTGTACGTATTAAAATTTCTAACAACCGCATGTAAAAGCAATAAGGTAGCCACCAGACCTCATCTGTTGTCCTCTGAATAACATACCAAGATTATCACCCAAGAAAACAGAGCCTGGGAGACGAAAAGAATGAAAGTTCTATAAGGACAATCTCATAGTTTTTCTCATATGGCAAAACCTTCAGTACTCCCCTGTGTGAGATACTGACCCACTTCACATGGGCACTATTCAGGCATCGTTAAATCTCAATGCATATCAACAAGGGAGTAAGGCTCATTCCAGCTGGAGGAATGATCAGGGTTTCTGACCCCAGGGGAGCCTTTGGATATGTGTGTGTAGAAGTTCCTTCTGTGCAGTCTCTGCGCTATGCATGTAGACTCTGGCGGAGGAGTGTGTAACTGGAGTAGGGTGGGGGGTGTATACAGTAACTACTGATGCCTAAATAGGGCTCATATAAATGGAAATTTATTACTGTGATGCCTATTTCCATGTTATTGTTTTCCCTTTGCTGCATTTCCCTTGTTGCATGCTTTGTATTGCCTCTACATGCCAAAAGAAATATTTGCAAAATCAAACAGTCCTTCAGTATCATTCTAATGTTCTTTCTGCTTCAGATTGAGGGGGTTCTGTGTAGGGGGTGTGTGTGTGTTTTAAGTGCATAAAATCTGGTTTGAATGCACCAACATAATTAGAATCCCCAGGCCATGTAGAAGTGCTGATTAGTGAGCATCTCAGCTGTACTGAAAATATAGGGAATAAATTGTTGCACCAAAGGTGTTCATTTAGTAGCCTCTTGCTTAGCTAGAGAAATCTGATTTCAATTATGCTGCAGTCAAAGTATCCACTGGACTGCAAATGCAGAACATTACCATTTCTAACATTTTAACCGGCCTATTATGATGTTTTGAATATTTTCATTTTTTCCTTTTGTCATGCAACTTTATGCCAAACATCCTTGATACCCCTTTGTCCTCAAGGGCCTATATGATTTAATTATTCCATTTCTGCTGCAATATTCTAGTGTGGTCTGAGACCCTTCAGTTCAGCAATTAACACACATTGTTGCTATCACACACCTCTGTGAAAATGATCACTCAGCCTTGAAGCACTATTCTTTATGATTCTACATATTATGACTTTTGGTGGGGATGTTAAACATGAAGCACTGAAAGAGCTGTAAGATTTTTACTTAACAAAAAAAGACCTTGAACTGTTTCCCAGCAGTTTGTTTTGTTCTGCTGTCTGATTGTAAAAACATATTCGGGTCCCTTGATGCTGTGATTTTTATTAAGACAATACAGATAGAAATGTGCGTGATGGTTGCTCTTTGTGGCTATTAATATGGCTGTTCTTTTACTCAGGGTAGAGTGGATCAATCAAACTATGAATACTAGCCGAAATTTGATGTTTACCCTGGCTGCTTTCCATATTGTGTGCATAAAGTGTGGATGTTCCTGTTTCCCTGGTTGAAGGGAGATAATAATAATAATAATAATAATAATAATAATAATAATAATAATAAATTTATACCCCACCCATCTGGCTGGGTTTCTCCAGCCACTCTTGGCAGATTCCAACATAATATTAAAATACAATAACCTATTAAACATTAAAAGCTTCCCTAAACAGGGCTGCCTTCAGATGTCTTCTAAAAGTCTGGTAGTTGTTTTATCCTTTGACATCTGGTGGGAGGGCGTTCCACGGGGCGGGCGCCACTACTGAGAAGGCCCTCTGCCTGGTTCCCTGTAACTTCACTTCTCGCAGTGAGGGAACCACCAGAAGGCCCTCGGCGCTGGACCTCAGTGTCCGGGCTGAACGATGGTGGTGGAGATGCTCCTTCAGGTACAAATGAAGTTGGCTGATCACAAAAGGGAGCTGGGAATTTTCTAGAGAGCTCAAGGGGCCTTTACATGAGTATTGGCCTGGCTCAGACAGGGAGCTTATACAGGAAGCAGAAATGCTGCCCACTCATGGTTCTCAGCCGGGCCTAAATCAACATGCCTCAACAGTTCCCAACCCCTATTCTCTTAATATGGGCTCTGTCATGCTGCTAGCTTTACGTTCTGCGGGTAACCCTGTGGTTTCTTTCTGACTTGTCATCTCTTCTAGGGCTGACTAGGGCAGAGAGGAAGCATCCAGAATCTGATCAGGTGCCCTGTACCTCATGTGCTAGGATGTTCAAGTCTAAAGGCTCTGCAAGAATGGTGGACACCTTGGGGATGCTATCAATGCTGATGTTTGTCATATGTGGCAGTCCTGCTTCACCTGATCCTGATCCTCCTTCAAGGTCTCCACCTTCTGATATGGACATGATATGAAGCCCATTTGGATCCACATCAGAGGATGACTGTCAAATAGGCTGCTATGCCCCCTTCCAGTTTAGCACTATTAATTAAGCTATTAACAACTGGAAATGTACCGTTCACATTCTAAAACACCAGCAATCTATATAGGCCCCGTGTTATTATATCATGTCTAATATAATTATATCGTTTCATCTTTCAAACACTGGGGGGGGGGGGATATTCAGAACAAAATAAAACTGAGTATGCCATCTGACAGTTAAAAATGACATTTTCTGACCCCATGAGGCAGAAGGACAAATGCTGTGAATGTTGGGAAAGTGTTTCTTACTTATCTTTGTGTATGACGAGACCTTTGTGTTAATCTGTCTTTGCTTCAATTTTCAATATCAATTTTCTTTTCATCTTATCTCTTCATTTGATAGACTGCAATTGCTAGCAAAATAAATAAGATAAGAGCAAAGAGGCACCGTAATGGCAAAATCTAATGACAACTGCGCACAGTGAAAAGGAGTAAATAGACTAAACTGCCCTCTCAAAAGTCAATAAATGCAGAACCATGAAAAGCCACACTGGAAAAAATAATCAGAGTGGATATCTCATAGTGAATCATAGCTTTGTATGCCGTATCAATGCCTATTCCACAACAAAGCCCATGGGACCTATGGACTAAACATTTCTCTCAATCCCAAAATTTTGATAGGAAGAGCAATGACGCCTTGAATATGGGAGCATTGCTAGCAATATGTTTGTATTTGTGTGATGTTGCAGCCAATATGGTTATATTTACAGTAATATACCCACTGAAATTGATGCGCTTAGGTTAGCTGTATTCACCGTACTTATTTCTGTTAGCATACTCAGAGTTTGACTTTGTTGTAAAACATGCACACATATCATTCTAAAGCCACACATGTACTCACAAGTATAAAAGAAAAATCAGACAGCTAATTTAAATATTGTCAACTAATCTAGCCCTTAATCTGCTGATTGCATTTGAGGAACTGATTAAATTTAAAAATGAAGAAAACACAACTTTCCTTGTTATTAGGTAGTGGACGATAGTCCTTTAGGGTGAATGGGGCATTGCCTCACAAACCTCAGCCAGCAACCACCTGTATGCTGACATTCCCATCTGTGCATATGACCGGGAAACTAGGCCAGTTTGCTTAAAAATGCAGACCAAATAGAATTCTCCTCCATCCTGAGGATCAAGTAGATCTGACCCACAAAAGAAGCAGATTCATGCATGCTTTGCCTCACTCATGTCATTTCCAAGGCTAGCTCATATAATCATTATGCATGGAGCTCTCCCTCTCCTTCCTTCCCTCTTTCTCTAATCATTATGCATAGAGGGATGTGTGCGCGTGTGAACATGCATGCATGCGCCTGTATGCACACACACACTGAATGTAATTCTCTTTAAGATACATCAAGCACAAATCACTATTTGGCACCTCTCTGTAAAGATTTGCACCAGTCTTCTCTTCTGGCAGAGGGGTGAGGCTTGTAGCCCAGTTTCTCATCTGGAAACTGGATTTGTAAGAAGTTATTCACATGAAAGACTTTATTGTGTATCCCGGTACACACAATCACAGCTGTCAGTACCGGAAGAGGGACTGGAATACTTAACTGCTTCCCACATTGTTGAACAGGACTATATGTGAGGCTCCATTCATAAGTTCTGATTTTTGGCTGTACATGTACATGGTTGCGCTTGCATCATTATTGCAATCATGTGATTGAGCCCACAATCAAAACACTTAACGAATCCTAAGACACACATTATTTGTTACAATCTGGCTATTACTTCCCAACCTGTGAAACATGTTCCAAAATATTTGTGGAAGAAGGGCTTTGAACTGTACATTCTTTAGAACAGAGCTCATGAATTTACGATATTTTTACAATATGTTGCTCATTGGCATCTGATTTCATGCAGCCATAGGGCATTATTAACAGAAACGAGTGAGTGCCTCCTTTGAATCTTCTGAAGTATTCCTTAATGTCCATTAGAATCCACACATTGAATTCGTTCAGGATATTTAATATTATTATCATTTTTTCAAAGCAACAGAAGCAAGATAGTCTACAATTTAATATCTGACTACAAATGTGTGTGTGTGTGTGTTCATTTATTTCAAATGAGTTATATCTAAGTCATACTTACAATAGACCTGTTCAAATGAATAGACATAACTAACTTCAATAAATTTCAGTGGGTCCCCTCTAAGTATGACTTAGTTAGACGCAACCCTCTGTAATTATAAATTTTAAGGATTGAGAAAGAATATGCCCATAGGGCTGTAATTTCTTGCACACCAGCGGTCTAAAATAAACAGCAAAACATCTATGGCACTCCATGTCAGGCAAAGCAAACTCATGCGGTCACAAAGGAACTTCTACATCTGGGTCACCTTCACAGGTTGTTTATTTGTATCGAAAATAGTATTTTTGGTCAAATCAAGAAATGAAGAAATGTACAAGCAAACCAGGAATACCTATCAAACCAAAGTCAATGAAAAAATGCAAAAAGAGACTTATTTTTAATTCAATCATTTTATAGAGAGATTTTTTTTTGCCAAATAAAGCCAGGTGGCTTGCAGTAACAACAACAAAAATATAAGAAACCCCTCAAACAGGTGTTGTTGTTGTTTAGTTGTTTAGTTGTGTCCAACTCTTTGTGACCCCATGGACCACAGCACGCCAGGCACTCCTGTCTTCCACTGCCTCCCGCAGTTTGGTCAAACTCATGCTGGTAGCTTCGAGAACACTGTCCAACCATCTCGTCCTCTGTCGTCCCCTTCTCCTTGTGCCCTCCATCTTTCCCAACATCAGGATCTTTTCCAGGGAGTCTTCTCTTCTCATGAGGTGGCCAAAGTATTGGAGCCTCAGCTTCAGGATCTGTCCTTCCAGTGAGTACTCAGGGCTGATTTCCTTAAGAATGGAGAGGTTTGATCTTCTTGCAGTCCATGGGACTCTCAGGAGTCTCCTCCAACACCATAATTCAAAAGCATCAATTCTTTGGCAATCAGCTTTCTTTATGGTCCAGCTCTCACTTCCATACATCACTACTGGGAAAACCATAGCTTTAATCATATACTTTGATCATCAAACCATAGCTTTGATCATATACTTTGATCATCAAACCATAGCTTTGATCATATACTTCTGTTCACAAAGCTCTACTGCTTCAGGAAGAAGAACCCAGGAGCTGGCTTTGGGTCTCCAGGCCCCTGTTTCTGGCCCTCATGACCCTTCTAGGCTACATTCCTCACTGATTCTGCTTCACACCTTCATCAAGTATCTTTGACTGACTGGAATGTGTCCTTCAACTCTAAAAGTGCCTCTTGCTTCCCTGGATGGAAAATGGGGAGTGTGGAAATGTATGTGTCTAGAAACGAGCCTACCACACAAAGACAACATTTACATGTATTGCTTTGACCACTCTTGGCCCTGACCCCAACCACCACTAGCATGTGGCCCCTGGAAGGTTGCCTTGAAGGCAATGAGGCCCTCAAACTGAAAAAGGCTCCCTAGGGATAGGTTGTATTCAGTACCAGTCAAGTGACACTTTTTGAAGATGCAGAGAGCTGCACAACAGACATGTAGGTGTGGAATTACATATGTGCACACACAGCAGTGAACTCAGGTAGTTTCATCAAAAGGCTTGAAAAAATAAGGATGTTTGAGCTGCCTGCCTGAGTCTCACCAATGGGTTGCACAGACAAGACATTCGAAACAAATTGCAAGCTTGCCATTTCTCCTTCTAATAGAAAATCTTGTTTTCCAGGCTGAGTATTGTGAGGACATTTGCTAGTCTCCTCTCTGTGCATCTATAGACTTTCCACACTTTAGAAACTTCTGTTAAGTTACACACATCATGTTTCACTTTCAGCTTCATAGCTGTCTACGTACATTCAGCATACAATGAACAGATCAGTTAACACACCATCCAGCTCTCCCATTCTCAGGTTCTCGTACAATAGTGCACTTATTCTTCTTTGGAGCATTAGACTTCAGTTTGCATTGTCACAACTGTGGAGGCACTACAATAGTCTCTTTCATCACAGAGTTGCTTGAGTAGCTAGCGGCACACTGTGCCTGAAATTCAGACACCTCACAGTTGGAAGGCAGCACCAGATGACACCCAATAGTGCTGGCCACTTGAGATGAAGATCAGATTATGGCCTCCAGCACAGCAGAACAACACTTTGGTAAAGAGAGCCACAAAGACATTACTATTTGTTAAGGATTTGTTCCTTGGCTTCATATGATATTGGGGTGTACCTCACACTCTGTTCACTCACATTGCTTCCAGGCCCCACTTTGTGATGCTGTATGAGATCAAAACATGCCCATATGTTATCTATAGAGTCATGGGCAGAACATTTTTTTAACACATAAAACCCCTCACACCAGTTATGGAGGGAGGGTAGTGTTTGGATTAGGCAGAGGTCTCCAATGGCCAATGCTGTGAGCACCAATCCCTCCTTTCCACCCACTGAATGGGTGAGTGGGAGGCTTGCTGGTGGGATCCTCAACTTGTGAGAGGCAGCAGAAACCCCAGCACCACAATTTCTGGTGATGGGGCAGAGTTGAGCCAGCCCAGGATCACTGGATCTTGAGCCACTCTCACTGCCATTGTGTGATTTCACTGGCTCCAATCCAGAATGCCCTGGAGGGTCATTTCCTCCACGTTTTGCCATGGTGAGCAGCAGTTCTGCAGATGGAGCTCTGCAGAAAGGAGGAGGGAGATTGCATTACACCCTGAATGTGTCATATTTCGTCCTATGTGACCAGCCGTATCAAGCAGTCAGGTAGACGTCAGAATCTTTCAATGGCAGAGCACATGGGCTTGCATGTAAAATGACTTGTCTTAGTCCCTAATACCTACAATTAAAAGGAGCTGTGGCTATAGGTCTGTAATACTGATTTAGCAATACCAGTGACCTTACCTGGTGTAAAACACTTTCAGGTGTTCAGATAGCAGCATGAGCATGGCCACCAACTTGAACCACACAAATAAAACCAACCATCAGTGATTCGGGTTGGTTTCTGTTCCATTGCTAACATTACTAAAAAATGGTTTTGCAACCACTGAGGGGCCTGGAAAAAGAAATTTTGAGGCTGATAAAAGCCTACCGTAAGTAGGAGGCAAGCTTCACAGACCTTAGAATTACCTTGTCAACTGCTTCAGTGCCTTGGGGTGTCCTCTTGGCCAAAATCCTCACCCAGTGTGTGTGTGCCACGGCCACGTATCACATTTTGATCAGCTGAGTCAGGGCCTTCCCAACACTTCTGCAGTAAGTAATTTTCTTAGCTGCACCACATTCACTGCCACATTCAACTGTAGTGAGTCATCAGCTAGGAACTCGTGAATCCTTGACCGGCTTTCATGGCTGGTCCACATGCCTTTGAGAACATAATTGGGCTGGAATATTCTCCATGCTTTGATATGTACAAGGCAGTGTCTGCTGCTCTTCCTGATATGGTGAGTGTGTGTCAGTGTCTGTTTGGATGAACTGAGGGGGGGCTTTGATGCTGCACTTCCCATCTCCATTGCCAAGTCCCTGAGGGGGCTGGCACAGGTGACTGGCCTAAGAACAAAATAAATGTCACATCTGATTAGGGTTGCAATTTATTAATTAAGGGGAGAGAGTGGGGAAGGGAAGAGAGAGAGACTGACTTTTCACTTGAAGACAGATGGAGACCAGAGTGCACTAGTGCAAAGGCGATACAAGACATTGAGAGGAGGGCTGTGTTGTTTCATGTGGGTTAGAGAATCACTGGGAAAGAACAGAGGTATTTTAGCAGCAAAGCAGGAAATTGTACAAGCCTTGGCATGAGAGCTTGAACATGTGCAGCATAATAATTTGGCTTCATACATGGCTTCATATAATATATTCTCCACTCATTATGGTATATTATGCTGCTAGTTAGTTAACGGCCTTTGCTCATCTTGATGCTCATAGCATATTTATCCTAGAAGTAGACTGTGCTATTCTACTATTCATTTGTCCTAAATCAGAATGTTAAGGAGTATGTATTACATTGATGCATCTGGGAGATCTCACAAGCCTCATACTGTGATTATTTACAATTGTTTTACTTAAGTCCATTTCTCCTTTGTCTGTTCTAACTATTTTGCTTCCTCTGATTGTTAGAGCTGCGGTACTGACTCACACTGGGAATATGCCTGGGTTGTTTCAGCTATTGTATACTACAATAATATAGAGCACATGGAAAATACCAGAATGTAGCAATGATGAAACCCATTGGGTTGTATCCAATGTTAGCTCTACTCAGAGTAGCACCATTGAAATTGATGGACATTGGGTGCTATTCAACTAAGTATTACTCGATGGGTAAACCTATTGAAATTAGTAGCCATGACCACATTAGGTCCATTAATTTCAAAAGGGCTACTCCAAGTAGAATTTAATTGGATACAGCCCAATATTTTGCAGCACTGAGTTACACAAGCAGGTTATACCGAGACCATGCTCTTGTCCAGCAGACATGGCTGGAGGTTCCCTCCAGGTCCATGCTGTTTTATTTTTTTCCCTCACACAACATTTTGAGTCATAGCCAATGTGCCTTAGTGTTGAATTTATTGCTAGATGTATTAGACCTCTGCGCAAAAGCAAACTCAGTGCACTTTAACACGAACATTTAGGAATTTTGTGATGGTGAGGGAAAGCCTGTGCCAGCTCCATCCCATGGCGAGCAAGATGTATCAAATCAAGTTGGCTCAAAGTTTGATGACTCCTATGTGACCGACAATATGTTGAAGTGTGGAGTGCGGCTGTTCAGTATTTTAGTCACTCCACCTTTCCTCCAACAATCAGTCTGCATTTTCTGCCTGTGAACATACTCCGTTCTAACTGGGATTTCTCTCTTTCTGCCTCTCGTTCCTAAAGATTTGCTGTACTTCTGCTCACCATAGGTTTTTCCTGTGTCTGCCTACACCTCCCTCTTGCGGGTGGGTTGTGCCACTTTGGCAGCACAAGCAACAACAATCTTCCTCTGAAGATTGGAATTATTATGCACAGTGACTGTATTGAATAGACTGAAGCTGAGTCACTCAGAGAAAGAAGGTTTCTGCAAGGCTTTATGCCTAATACAGGGGGGGGGGACATGGATATATATCCCATAAAAATAAAGACCCAAGAAAATTTAAAATAGGAGTATATATTATAAACATGTGTATCAAAAACACACTTTGGAAAACAGTTACACATGCTGTCATAATTAAACAAAAATTATGAATGCAGTTGATCAAAAGGATATGTGTAAGGATGATAAGAGAAGCAGTAAGTAGAACAATGATACATCATGTGGGGCACAGCGGCACCACAATTAATGAAAGGGAAGAGACTATAAACTCTAAAAGGAGACAGGAGGCATAAGACTTGCCCAGCCCACCACCCACGCTGAAAGTAATATCTGGCTGTGCTACAGAAAAGAGCCCAATAGAAAAAAGCCGCAACATTAATTGGACCACCAAGTTATTGGTTAGGAATGCTAAAGCATGCTCATAAATTCACCTGTCCTGTTATAGCAAATATTTGTTCATTAGAGACATGCCAATTCAATTTGAGAGACATCATATTCAGCTGCACTGCTTGGTTTTATTGCAGAACATGATACGTACTGAATCTGAGAAAGAAATTCCACACTGGCAGGCTGTCTGAGTGATAGAATAGCAAGCTAGCGATAGCATCCTGAACAAAAGATGGAGCAGCTTTGCTTGGTGTATTATGCTGGGTTTCACTTTACTTGCTTACCATAGGCTGGAGGTTGGAAGAGCTGACTTTTTCTTTCAAAGCTACTGTGCTTGTGTGAACAAGCCTTTGGATTAGGTCAGCTCCTTTCCCCCCATTTCCAGAATTCCAAACTGGGTGGGGTTTCTGACACACCCACCCATGGAATCGTCTATTTGGAGACTTGAGACTTGAGATGGAAAAGTATTTGTATGTGGAAGTGCTCTCAACTCCTAATTCCTGAATCACCTGGAACATCTGCTTTTGGTTCACCTGGCAGTGATAACTGTTCACCATCAATATGAGTATGTGGTTGTCACAGGTCTCATGGGATTGGAACCTGGGGCAGTAGTTTACATTATAGTGGAGGGCACATTTTCCAGCCTATTGACCACATCAACACTCTGCAGGAATGTTCCTTCAAAGTGACCTATACTAGAAGGACTATTCCCCTGACCAGCAGAGTCAGGGAACCTGTGGACCTCCAGAAGTTGTTGTATTTCAGTTCCCATTAGCCCCAGCCAGCATAGCCAATAACCAGGGATGATGATATGCAGTCCAGCAACACTGGGAGGGCCATGAGTTCCCCAACTCTGATGTTAAGCCAGCAAGGCAGGGATCTACTTTTGTGGTTGGTGTGAAAAAGATCACACCAGAGTGGAACTGCCTATAGAAACATATTGGATTGGCACAGCATTTCTTTTGAGGCTGCAGTTGCTGGGAAAAAATATTTGAGCAAGGAAAGGAGGTCTTTGCTTCAATATTGTGAGCACTAACTAGATGACAGTAAAAATCTATGTGAGTCCAGATGCAGAGCCTCATATTTTTCCCCCCAGACCCTGCTCAGTGCCACGTGCCCTTCTCAGTAAGTGAAAGCAGAGATATAGCATCTGGAGAAACAAGGCATTCTGGAACCAGTCCAATTTTCCCACTAGGCCACCCTGATTTTACCACTCATTAAGGCAGATAGGTCCATGTGGATTTCCAAGGATTACACAGTGTTGGTTCAGAAGGATGAAAAGCTGGCTTCATATTCCAGCATCTATGAAAAATTGAAGATTTATTTGTAGCTGAGGGAAGAAAACTATCCAAACTTATCAGCAGCTGCTTCTCAATGCAGAGGCCGAGGAATTCCTGATATACACACGGGATCGTATTTCATATACACCATTCTTCTGGGAATACATCAGGAGATTCTACTGGTGGTCCTGGAAAGGTTCCACAGAGTTAAAGCTACATAAATATAAGTTTATGGCCACCTCTAGACAATATTATGGGATCCATTGTCAATACAGATTGGCTTTGCCTAGTATGTGATAGTAAAAGAGATTTCTGGAGCCCTAAACTCGGTGATTATTATAGGGGAGTTGCCCAAATTGCATATGACATTAGCCTCATCACATGATTTGTTATGGAAATATACCCCATAAAAATGGGAGGTAACTGGGACTACATTCTCAACCTTAACAACTACACATCAATTTTCCAATGTGCTGATGTGTGTTTTTTATCTCAGATTTTCAACGCTGCTGGCCTGTGATTCCTATCAGTTTGAGAGGGAGACATTTTTGTCCCGTGTAAATTTGGGTGATTCAGAGAGACCAGTTAGATTTGCATTCTGTACTATACAAGTTTGCATTCTACACTGTACCAGTTTGCAGTTGTTTGGGATGGGAGTCAAGATCTTCTGTTGCTGTTTGTAAGGCTTTGCATTCACCAATCTCATATACAACCAGCCATTATATAAGGTACTATTTAGTGAAAATAAACCACAATGATAAGCTCAAGTCAGAGACGGAAAAGGCCTTATTGTTCCAGAAAGATTACCAGCATCCCATACAAGTATAAGCACTAGATTGTTGCTGCTAGACTCTTCATGACAACCACATGTAGTAGAGATGAAATTGTTAATGTTATCCATTTACAGTATCTATTATATGCCTATGCCGCTTTTCATTCAAATGACTCCCAAAGCGGCTTACAAACAATAAATAACAATAACATGATACAACATAAAAGAGCAGCACAAATGCAGCACAAATCATTTAGACTAATTAACAGTTCATTAGTGAAACAGTTACAATCTATGAAACACTGTTAACAAAGCAACAACAAGGTAAAAGAAAAAAAATTATCATAAATAAAACAAAAGTCATGTTGTGTGATTACCAAATCAATACAGCATTTATAACCTACAAAACAACATTAACAAAATAACAACCAAAAAATAAACTAAGCACTGTTAAATTAAAACACACACTCTCCACACCTCCATGACTCATAACCTTTGACTCTGTTCAGCTCATTAAAACACACATACACCTAATGCTACAGGCAGCAGCTGCCTTCTGAAGGTTCCTCAGACTGGAGGTAGGCAGCACAGGTAAAACCAACCAGCCCCTGATGGCAAAGAGTCTTTCTCCCCTCACTGTTCTTCCTTGGGAAACAGTTCCCTTATGGAAGCTCCTAAGGCTGGAGGGTAGGGCAAGGCAGGTAGAAAAGGCCATTAGCTTTCAATGAATTCATCAGTGTGGGTCACTGGTGACAGCAGAACACATTAGCTGGGAGATGACCTGGAGGTGGGTGCAGTCTGCAGCCTAATAAAGGTAAAGGGACCCCTGACCATTAGGTCCAGTCTCGGATGACTCTGGGGTTGTGGCACTCATCTTGCTTTACTGGCTGAGGGAGCCGGCGTACAGCATCTGGCTCATGTGGCCAGCATGACTAAGCCGCTTCTGGCGAACCAGAGCAGCGCACGGAAATGCCGTTTACCTTCCCGCCAGAGCGGTACCTATTTATCTACTTGCACTTTGATGTGCTTTCGAACTGCTAGGTGGGCAGGAGCTGCAGCCTAGTAGCTGGGTACAAAACAGGAGAATTTTAATCTCCGTTTTTGAAGAGCAATGCAGCAAGTACTTTATGTAGGATTGCTTCAAGTAGAGGGTGGAGGAGACTAGTTGCCAACAAGCTTAGAGAGAAACTGTGGCTCAAATGGTATTTGCAGGATAACAGGTGTGATCAGGCCTAGCTTAAGACAGATAACACTCAGCAGGGGTTGCATCTGTTAAAGGCATTTGGGTGATCTTCACCTGCTCAAGTATACAGTCTTTGAAGGGCCAAACCCGTGCTTCAGGAGATGAGCTCTCAGTAAGCACATTATAGACTGCAGTGCTTTTATTCAGTTTTATTTTCCAGTCATGTTGGTAGTTTTAGTTATGTCCTCATAGGAAGCAGGAAGGGACTTGTTCTCATTCTAATAAAGTTCTCACCCTCTTATATGGGGTGTCTGTTGAATTATTACAAGAGCTAGCATCAAGTGTGTCCCAACGCTGGAAATACCAGAAGAAAATGTATGTGACAGCAATACTGTCTCCAAATCTTGCTTTAATATTCATACTTCTTAACCAGGAATTGCATACTTAAATCCTGTCCTAAAAGCTTTTGGCATTCAGACATGGAGCTCTAGGTGATCAGATTAATAGTATTTCAAAAGGACTTACAAGAATACATCCCATTGCTATAATCATTGATAAAGGCATAATGAAAAGAAAGGCAATCTAGCCATTACATTCAAATTTCCTCCTGAATATTTTAATTTGAAAAAATGCCTAGGCAAAGTATCTGATCCCTCTTGTCTGTGTAGTTAAATTAAATTATTTCTCTGAGTATAATGTAATTAAAATCCTTTTAGTTTATAATCAATATTAGAGTTAAGAATCATTTTTGTATAATTCTTGATTAGAGATTTTTAAAGACAGACAGAAAAGAGTTACTATTTTCTGCTACGTGCTCAACAACCTTTCTTGTTGGAATAATGTTCTGCAGGATGTGGCACTCTCCATATGTTGTTTCACTCTGAAATTCACCAGCCCCAGGCAACAGAGCCAGTGGTCAGGAATGATGGGAGTTGTAGCCCAATGACTTCCAAGGGGAACGACCTTGGCTTCACCTAGAGCAAATTGCATAAGAGTGTTGAAATTGCTCAATTGCAGACCCAGGCATCATGCTCCCCAGTCCCAATCTCCAGATAAATGAAAGACCACTAAGACTGGTTTGGATTGAAAGAGGCCACAACTTTATTGAACACAGATGAAAGAGGTATGGCTTGGACATGGGGCAATCAAAATACTTCCGGCCTGCCCACTGGAAGTGACGCGTAGGTCAATCCAGGCAAGGGTTCCTAAGACTTACATCGAATAGTATGACCCCCGAAGGGACCGCCATCTGGGGGAGTACCATCAGCCCTGGCCCTGCCTAGGCATGCAGACATGGCCACACCCCCGGATCCCTTTAACAGGATACCCTAGCATTTGGAGGGGTAAGCAGAGACTACAACCTCCCCTCCATCCAAGACAAAGGATTGCCCCAATACCCAACCCAGTTGTGATGATTGCTACGAGGTAGGCAAAGCCACCAGCTTGGAGCCAATTTGTCTGATGGACAAATTCCTACCCAGCCTCATAATATGGCAACCACTGTAGCCACAGCAAAGTCCTTGAACCAAGGGGGGGGGAACCCAATGAAGAAAAATCAGGTAGGGCCCCAGGTGAGGGCTGTTTAAATGGCATGGGAGTGGACCAGAGGGAAGCCTTCTTGTTCCGTTGGCTCCACCCCCCTGGTCCAGCCCATGTCCGAGCCTGCATCCCCATTTGCCAATCCGGGATGCAGGTCAGGATCTGGCTCCTGATAGGTGGTGCGGGCTTATGCCCCCGCCACCTATCTGGACGGGACACTGATACCACAATGTGGTTCAGAACTGTACCTTCTCTAGTCCAGTTAAGATGGAGGAGGGAGCTCCTGTACCTCTAAAGATTTCATAGAAAAGATAAATTTGGCAGGTGCAGCTTGCCATGTCGTGTACTGCAGGGGTGAGTTGTTGTGGTCTTTACCTTGCCCATACTTTGTTGCACCTGGTGAGAACTTTAGCTGGCCGAGGTCCTTTAGTAATCCATTCAAAATACAAATTCCCTAGACATATGGGTTGCGTGGAAGTGTGCATGGAGCTGCAATTCAGCTGTGCATAGTGGTTGCTGCTTGACTGTCGGTTTCCTCAACTGCCTTCTTTATGATTCTGAGCATGCAATGAGAGTTATTTCTCTGTGAAAGCAGTACCTAGTTAACTGCGGCATCAATTTCTGAAACTACCTTATACTGAGTGAGACCATTTGTCATCTAGTCTACAAGACTGCCAGCAGCTCCGGGGATTTCAAGAGAGCGTTTCTCCCAGTTCTACCTGGAAACACCTGGGATTGAACCTGGAGCCTTCTTCATACTGAGGAGATGCTCTGCCACTATGCTACACCCTTCTCCAAGTGGCACTTATGTGAGAATGGAGACCTATATGTTTCTTACTTCAGATGCTCTACACTGATCCCATTTTCTTCACATAAATCCTTGTGTTTTCAGTTTTCTTAGAAAATTATTTGTCCAGAATTTTCATGTTTTTGAGTTGGCAACTCTATTTATCAAAGTTGTCGTGAACATTTGGAAGCTCCCGGTGAGGAGCAGGGTGTATTTTACAGTGTATAAGGTCAACAAATGTTCTCACCCCCTGTCCATCTGGGACATGATGCTCTCCAACTTCTCTCCCTCCTCCATGTGGAACAAGTGAATGATGGCAAGACTAGAGAACATGCTTCATATTTACTGAGCGTTAAATCTGTCCCTGAAGGAGAGTGAAAGGAAAGGAAGCATGGAGACAAAGGAAGCTATATTGTTCCCACTCTTGTGCTCACTTCATGAAGTAGTAATTCCAAATTTCCTTGCATTTACACATGCCAAAAGCATCCCAATGTGTTCAAGTATGAAACACTACCCACTCATTCACACCTCATTGTTCATTCTGTATACTAAATGCTGACCTACTGTAAGTTTAAATGTGCATTTGTTGATGATATGGAGGGCTTCATTGATTTGACCCCCCCCTGGGCATTCTAGGAACATAGGAATCTGCCTTATATTGAGTCCGCCCAGTGGTCCATCAAACTCAGTATTTTCTACACTGTCTAGTTGCAGCTGTCCAGGGTTTCAGACAGGGAGTCTATCTCAAGATGCCAGGGATCAAGACTAGGAACGTATTCATGCAACACAGATGTTATGTCACTTAACTACGGCCCTTCAACAATGCTTCACCAGCCTTCATCAGTGTTGGCTGGATCTGACGTGAGTTATAGTCCAAAACATCTGGAGAACAACAGGTTTGCAAATTTTCTTGGGAATCATAGAATTGTAGAGTTAGAATGGACCCTGAGAGACATCTCGTCCAATCCCCTGCAATGCAGGAATCTCAGCTGAAACATATATGGTTTTTCACATGGAACTTTGCAAATCATCCAGAAGAATGGAATGTCTTATTTATATAAATAAAATGCTCTGTTGAATCCAGGTACTTTTGGGGCGGGGGGGGGGGGGGGCTAACCAGATATCTCACTTATTCAAAACTCAGAATGTGATACATCACATCGCAGTTCGGTACTGCATGTTCTTTCCAAATGCCAACACATGCTTTTCTGATTTTCTGTTAAAGTATACATTCCGTTAGAGTAAACAGAGTATCCCATGTCTGTTGAAAGTTGTCTGTTTATCGCAGTACTGCCAATGGATAGAAGAAGGGGGCGAAAGCCATGCAAACAATTTTCAGTTTCTTACAGGGCAAACCCGCAGTTCTATGGGATTTGGAAAAGGAGTTGTTTAAAAAACAAAATGTGTTCCAAACAGGATTTTTTATTTTTATTTTTTCAGTTCAGCAAGCTGAAGTAGGAGCTTATCAATTTGTAATCCAATCTTGTGGTGGCCCAATAGCATCACTCAGATGTTTTCAAATTATATTATGTGGCTTATCTGGCTTAGAGGGATAAAAACACATTACTTTAAACTATGGTATACGAAAGGATTATACATGGGCTATCATTTTGTGCGGTTGTTGCTTTGCATGTAATGCCATAACACATGCATTCTTCATCTGATCTGAACAGCCACAGTAGAAACCACTGGGATGAGCCAGCTTCTGGGAAAACGTGATCAGTGGTATTAGGTGCCGAGCTTGATACTGTGAGAGCAGTGGCACAGAATCTTTTTTTAGCCCAGAGGCCACACTTCCTCATGGATGGACAGATGCCCAGAACTACATCGCTGTAGTGTATGGAGTCAGAGGCAAGAGTGAGCAGGGCCAGAAGCAAAAAGTGTGCAGAGCAATAGATGAGACTCTTCCTCAAAGGAGGTTACATCCCAGTCCTGCAAAATCCAGAGGTTTCTCCAACAAACCCTCCCCACTCTTCAACCACCATTCAGGCAAGGAAGGAGCATGAACAAAGTTCAAGCACAGATTCAATCCAGAACAAAGCACCTACGGAGAGGTTCAGTCAGGGATGGCATATGAGGGGAGGGTGTGGGTTTGAGAGAAGGGTGATGTGAATTGTCTTGAGGACTGGATATAGAAGATTAGAGGCAGGGGTGGAAGAATCTGTTCATTTTGCTTCTCTCAGTTTCTCATTTTTCTGATCTTAAATTCAGTTTTCCTAGTTTCTGCAGCAATTTGCATAAAAAAATGAACATTCTAATGCTATTTGAATCATTTTCTTAAACATTTGGATTTGTGATGCTCTCCTCTTTGTTTTCATTTATGGGTTCTGTTCCAGAACTTGTAATACATCTGAAGCAAAGGAGCTTGTTATATTGAAGTATCTCTTGGTCCTTCCAGCAAAGTATTAAAGTGTAATAGCATTTTATTTGTCAGCGCCTTGTGCTCAGTAACGTGGCACAGACTTATTGTGACTCAGATGTATTTTTTGCTATGGCTAAATTAGATGAAATGTTATCTTTGCTTAGAGAGCACTTAGAAAAGAAAGCTGCATTCTGATCCAGTATATATCTTTTTCTTTATCTGAATTTATTCTTCTCCAGAAAGAAGTATTGGATGGTAATGCAATAAAACTTTAGCCAGTAACACCATCCTAACAGTGAGGCCTCTGCCTCACTTCTATGCATATAATGTAGCTGATTATCTGGCTCAATGCCTTTTATCATACTTCCTTTTTGCTAAATGGGTTGAAATACTAGAGGAGGTGCAAAAAGCATAGGAGTCTGAGGCGTGTTAGCACTGTTTTCACATAAGTGCTAACACACAAGCGTTGTAGGTTTGGCTTGGTTCAAACACATACAGGTGCAATCATTCTTCGGAATGTCATTTGGTCTGTAGAAATAGATGCTATGGATCGGGAAGCCTAAAATTACCACCTGTGAATGCAAACACAATGCTATTTCACTAAAGCCCCTTTCACACATTATTGGTGTGTACAGATTCCTTCCATTAAAATGGAGTGGTCTACAGTGTGTCTGTGGATTTGTGGTTGGCAATGGGAGGCAGCTCACCCATTCTGCTAAATATTTACATTGCTATTTAATTGTATTTTTTATTACTTCTTTTGTTTCTTATATTGTACGTTTTGCATTACAGGTTTAATACTATGGAATTCAAATCGTAATGCAATAAAAAAACAAGTTTGGGAATCACTGGTTTAAAGCATCCCCATAGTTAAAACAATTGAAGAAGAGGGATTGGACTCGTTCGTGCTCAGTCAGTTGCCTTCTTCCTCTATCCTTTCAACAGTTACCTTCACAATGTAAATCAGGGGTGGCGAACCTGTGCCCCTCCAGACATTGCTGGCCAGGTAGCATGGCCTATGGCTAGGGAAGATCAGTCTTGCATTCAGCAACTGCTGGAGGCCCATGGATATTAATGATACTGGAATGGTGGTGGTAGTAAAAACATGCACCTGTGGGTGTACATTCTTCAAGCACACTTTGCCTCCCTTTAGGTTGCAAGCAGAAAGGAAGTGTGTGGTTCCTAACTCCCAAACTGAGGAATCCCCTAACTTCCAACGTAAGAGTGAACATTCATGCCTGCACACTGCACTCTGCTGCTAGTTTTCACTAGCAGCTTAAGGGTTGAACACATGCCCACTACACAATATGATACAATTTCCCAATAGAGATCCCTCCCAGCTTGTTCTCGAATGGGATCCCCACTTTATTAATCAGGACAGTGATTCAACCTTAAATGACAACAACAAAGCTTGAGTAAGTTATGAGAGGAATTTTTAAATTGGGTTTCTTCATCTGGGTTTAATATTCCACTTGCTCACTGTCTGTTTATTACCTTAAAATTGATGCGATAGGAATTGTTTTTATCAGGAAGAAAGAATTCTGAAAACTTAATCATTAACCTTCTCACCAAGATGTAATTCAGAGCTGTTATGGATGTTTTCAAGTATCCGTTCTCAAATCACTTTTAAATAGCTTCTGCTGCAATAGCAAATCATATTATATTAGCCTACATTTGTCAGCTGAAAATAGGTACATTTTCTTTACATTCCATGAACTCTTCAGAGTGGGATACAGACTTGAGAGACATAATTAAGCTGCTTCCATTAGGTCTGGTGGCTGGGACTTCACTTCAAAAGTTACATTCCCCTGTCATCTGGAAACATACATTTTAACATTTAGCCATTACAAATGTGTGTATTTTTTTTTCTCTGTCACCAAGTGCTATATTTAATATTTTATATAACTAGAAAAAAAATAATAGAACAAGTACCAAGGCAAAAATCCTTGGGGTTCTTTTGTATGAAATATTCCTTCAGTGCTAGAACAGGAATTCAACAGCATGTGGGATGCAGAATGACAAGCTAGGTCCATTTTGGTTGGTTCAGTTGGAAAGGATAGTATAATCCCATGGGGATGCAGTATGAAATATCTCTTAGCTAAATCCATCTAGGGACTTTAATTTTCTTTAGAATGTCCCCCACCCAGTTGAACATCATCCTGTTAATTAATTTATTGAATTTATTTATTGAATTTATATACTGCCCCATACCCAGAGGTCTCAGGGTGGTTCACAGAACAAAATCAAAATATAAAACCACAAAATATATAATCATGCACCATAGCAGGCTCCAAGAGAACAGTTGCTTTATTAAACTGAGGATAAACAGGACTAGCTCTGAGGCCAGCTTGTGGAGAAGTGAGCTGGTAGATGGCTGAAACACATACCTAGCATAAACCCCACCTACTAAGTCATAGGAGGAGCAATGGTTGCAGTCAATCTCTTTGTAACACTGTACAAACCATATACCCCAAGGACTACATGAGTGTGGAACAAAGCTTTCATTGAACTCTTCCCACCTTGGTAGTGAAACACATACAAAAAATGGGTGATACTGCAGGCACAATACATCTTCCAAATCTGATAACCATCTCTGTGTATGCACAGCTTATTTGCGTGTTCAGACCCAGAAACCTCCCCCCTAAATAAATACATACTTGACTCAAATTTTGGTTTTGGTTTTTGGCAGAATTTAGGCCACAACTTTATTGATTACAGCAAGTGACTGGTTCCATAGGCTCTGGTTTGACTAGCTCCCTGCCATGCAGGTAGCGCTGACCCAGGGTTTCAGCATAGGTCAGCCTAGGGTGAACACCTGGATAAGCGGAAAGCCAGGAACAGGCTATCTCCACCACCCAAATGTCCCCCTGGAGTCAGGCACGGGCACAACCCCATCTCAGGGATTGACCAAAACATTGAGTCCCTGGCTTCCTTTAATGGAATACCCTTCACATAGCGATGGCGAGAGCATTCTCCCATCCCTATCACCTGAACCAGAGCCTATCCACAACCTAACAAGTTGTGATGATTTGCTATGCGGCAGGCAAAACCCAAATGGCAACAGCCAATCACCCAAGTGGGGAAAATTCCTGCCGTCTCTCTGTCCCAACGACAGACGACACACAATGGCATAGCAAGATCAAGCACAAAGTCCTAAAAGTAGGGAGAGGTGGGCAGGTGTTCCGATTGCACGCGCCAGAAGAGGAAGCTCTGGGTCACGTGCATGGGTATAAATAGGTCCCTCGAACCGTTTGAACTGCGTCCCATTGGCCAGATTGCACCCAACTTCGAGGGACCTACCAATAGGGTGCTGTGGCTGACCAATCGTACCCACCCACAACACAGGGTGTCTGTTTCCAGGTCTCACCGCAATACATGCCCTCTTTAAGGGAGGACCCGATTAAATGTAGCTAAAAATCTCACCAGTCAGTTGGGAGAGACAGTGTAGGGATGAATCGAGTCCCTTCCCACACATCTTTCTTGAGTAATAGAAGATTGTCAGGGTTCCTGTTTTTTAAAAATAAAATACATTATCTACTGTGTTGGATATGTCACCATCTCTAGAAATTCTGCACCCTATTAGTGAACAGAGAAATTGGGGTGACCATTGCAACAAATTTCTGTAGGGGGAGAATAAAGTCTTCAACAGTTTCTTGGGTGGGGGGATCACTGTTAGCAATGTCAGTAACACTGCTACTTCCTTTTTTCCTAAAGCCACCAACTGGCAGCCTGTTACGAAAAAGGAGCAATGCTGCTGAGTGCTCCAGATGGCTGGAAAGCCAAACAGGATGTTGATGTTTTGGGACTGTACCGTGAGAACCAGGGACAGTCTATTATGTGCTCTGAGCACCGGATGTTAGCTCAGAGTGTCACATGACCCTGTACTGGAAGTACATGGGTGGAGTTACTCTCTCTGCTGTGGCTGTAAAGAGGGTGCAGACATGTTGTTCTCTGCACTGAGGAAAGACAGAAATAAAGGCATGTAAATATATTTCTGTCTGTCTCTTTCCCCTCCCTGGGAGAGGAGGGGGAGGAATGGTGTGTTCTTCTTTCACGTTTGAAGAAGAATCGCCGATTGGAGACCTCCCTTGATCCTGCCGGGAGTCGCAGACAGGAGGTCACAAGGATTCAAGCCGGGCACCTGGAGGGTGGCCAAATTCCTCTGACTGACAAGGCTTGAATCAACATATGGTAGCAGACGCTGCTGGTTATCTGATCCATGGGAATCAGCATGAGAGGTGAGAGGTTGATGGATCGTGTGCCATCCTCTGCACCAAGGAGAGAAGATAACGTCTGCAATTGCAGCCAGAAGCTGAACGGCTGGACACCAAGAGGGGGTGTTTTCCAAGCAACGGAGCCCCAAAAAGGTATGCTGAATATCGGGCTAAAAGTGTGAATGCAGATTGATTTATTCTCTGGTTCACGAGAGAGCTGCGTTTGGATAAAAACAGCTCTGAAAGAAAGGCTTGCATACCAGAAATTCTTGTGGCGAGATAAGGATGAGAAGTATGCACAGTTGCTAAGCAACGACAGTCAGGGCAGGGGAAAACTACTGACACCTGGGGCTGGCTCAGTCAGAGCCGGGAAAGCGAAAGTTTGTTTTGACTTTGAGACAGCTTTGAGAATTGCCTGCCTGAGAGAGAGGCAGAAAAACAGCTCAAAGGAGCTTTTGGATTTTAACTAGCTTGAGAGTGGAGAGCTGAGGCTTGAGTTCAGCATGGATGCCAAGAAGGGGGGAGTGCCCCTGAGTGCCGTGGTTCAGGATGAACACAGCCGGCATGCTGCACTGGAAGTAAAGGACAGGGGGAGGGAAGAACGGAGTTCTAATTCCCCCACTGATGTTGCTACTGGAGAGAATGCTGTAGCTTTGAACATTGTCCGATGCTACAATTGCGGACAGGCTGGGCATCTTCAGCGGAACTGCAAGAAGCCACGCCAGCCGAAAGGAGCGAAGGGCCGCTCAGCAAAGCCTGAGGCGTCAGGCAAAGGTCATACCAAGTCTTCGGTGAAACCTGCAAAGGCCCTGATGGCGAAAGGAACCACGCCAGATGTTGGGAACGCGTTTATTATCGACACTGCAGCGACGGTTCATATGTCCCCACACAGAGGACTCTTTTCGACGTTTAAGAAGCAAAGCTTCGCTGTGACACAAGCCAACGGTCAGAAGCTGGAAGCGACCGGAAAAGGGACTGTCTATCTTAAGAGTCTGAACTTGACAATACAAAATGTTTACTTGGTTCCTGAATTGAAGTTCAATCTGCTGAGTGTTTCGCAGATTGCAAAGAAAGGACTGAAACTGTCCTATGATGATAAGAGCTGCGAGATCTTCAAAGATGGAGAGTTATATCTTTCTGCCAGACAGAAAGGTGGACTGTATTTGTTGGACTTTGACCAAAGTGATTACATGGAATGTAATTCTGAGTCTAACGTGATTTCTCTTGCAGGTGTGACCAAAACGAGCGCCAAGAAGGTGGCCAGGGTCAACAGAGCGTTTCAGCGGGTGTATGCTGATGTGATTGGTCCTCTAGAACCATCTAGAGGCAATGCAAGATTTTATCTTGTGTGTGTGGATCATTTCTCTAACTTTGTCTGGGTTTATGTGTTAAAAAAGCCACAGGAAGCCTTGGAAAGGTTTCAGGAGTTTTGTGACAAAGTTAAAGATATGCATGATGCTAACATTGATTGTCTTTTGACAGATGAGAAGCAGATTTTTCTTTTACAGGATTTCCAGAGGTTCCTGCAGAAGAATGGGATAAGACACAAGGTTGCTGTTTCAGCGGAAGCGTGGAACAGGGGTGTCTGTGTACGGGTGAACAGAGAATTGCAAAAGGGGATGGAAGCGCAATTGCTTAGTTCACATCTGCCACATGAGTTCTGGGCGGAGTCACTCATGTCGTATTGTCATGCATGGGTGAGAAAGGTTTCAAAAGAGTTGGGAAGTTCTCCTTTTGAGAAACTGTTCCAGAGAAAACCTTCTGTTGCCCATTTCAAGGTTTTTGGGTCTCATGTGAGGACAGAAGCTCCAGGTGGAGTAAAGAATGCCAGAGGCATTTTTGTGGGATATGAAAAGGGTCTCTACAGAGTAATTTTGTCTGAATCTGGTCAGGTGATTCTCACAAAATTTCTAGAGAGTGTTCCTGAAAAGGAGAGAGTGATAGTGCACACATTTCCCACAGAGGACGATTCAGATGATGATGATGATTTCATAAAGTACAGTGGTACTGAGAGTGACAGTGATAGCTCAGAGAGCTCAGTTGTCACAGTCATTGAGAGGAAATCTCACACAATGGATAGACCTTCACAGGTGAAGGATGAACCACTGTTTGCTGTTGGAACTGGTTCTCCTAAGAGTCCTGAGACAGAACCAGTGAGCAGAGAGGATCAGCACCTCATACGCAGGTCTGAGAGAGTCACAAAGGGTGAACCACCCAAAAGGTACTCAGAAGAGTATGCTAACTTAGCTGTTGCATGTGTTGCTGTTGTAAACAACCGAGGACAGGTTGGAGCTGTGTCTAAGTCAGAGACAAAGACACAACAGAGAGTTGCCAGCCAAGGTAATGCAGATGCACTCATTCCTTGGAAGCCAGACAACCAGAGAGGTACACTGGGCAAACCAGTGGCGGGGAGTTCCAAGGGTGGAACTGAAACAACAGGGGAGTGTTATGTGTATAACAACTGTTTGTTTTCTTCTCTGGATCACGCTTTGCTTGCCGCAACACACATTGATTCTTTTGGGGGAGGTTGTTACGAAAAAGGAGCAATGCTGCTGAGTGCTCCAGATGGCTGGAAAGCCAAACAGGATGTTGATGTTTTGGGACTGTACCGTGAGAACCAGGGACAGTCTATTATGTGCTCTGAGCACCGGATGTTAGCTCAGAGTGTCACATGACCCTGTACTGGAAGTACATGGGTGGAGTTACTCTCTCTGCTGTGGCTGTAAAGAGGGTGCAGACATGTTGTTCTCTGCACTGAGGAAAGACAGAAATAAAGGCATGTAAATATATTTCTGTCTGTCTCTTTCCCCTCCCTGGGAGAGGAGGGGGAGGAATGGTGTGTTCTTCTTTCACGTTTGAAGAAGAATCGCCGATTGGAGACCTCCCTTGATCCTGCCGGGAGTCGCAGACAGGAGGTCACAAGGATTCAAGCCGGGCACCTGGAGGGTGGCCAAATTCCTCTGACTGACAAGGCTTGAATCAACACCAATTGGCAGCATCTACAGTGCTCCAGTCCAAGGCTGAAGTTACAGAGCATTCCCAATGTTTTCTGAATTCTTAGTTTCTACGTTATATTTTAGCTTTTTCACACAATGCAAAAATCACTTTTGGAAATCTAGCAGAACATAGTGGAAGTTTTGTGCTCATCACAGTGTGAATTTGTTCCAGAAATCATCTGTTTGCAACCACATTGATCCCCAAAATCACGGTTGTAAAGTAATAAAATTTGGGGTGACATACCAGTGCACATTTATTTCCTGCTGTTTTTATGGGTGACTGATGGGGGAACAGGCATATGCATATGCAGAAATGATGGAGGAGTAGCAATGATGTCCAATGACATTTGTGCTATGCTACATCCTGCCTACTGATATGAATGAAATTTAGCACAACATGCTGGTGTATCAGTCAAAAAGCCACAGTGCCACAATATAACAGGTGCTCAATTGTGAATGGAACATTAGAAAATGGGACAGAACCACTAGCATTACAATCAGTAAAACCAGTGAAATATTCCCCACAACTGAATGCACCAGTACTGTCATTCTGGAACACATTGTGTTTGGAGAGAGAGTGGTGAATGGCAGATTACACACACACAAAAATGCTGGACAGAATTTGGGGGAAATTCCGTAGAGTGGCCTTCTTTTGGTGGGGGGGGTGAGGAAAAGGGAAATATCATAAAGTTTTACAGGGAAAATATTAATGCAAATATAATTGCAACTGTTCACTTTTTGTTCCAAGCAACCTGTATCTCTTTCTCTACAGCACACATGTACAGCTTATGACTGGAATGTGCAAAACCTAATCAGTTACTCACACAGATATTTCAAGCATACCAAAAAACCAACCTCACATGTCCAGGACACTTGTTTGCAAATACAGGTATTCAATTTTTGTGCGATGCTATTTTTGGAATTCTTATTCTGCATTATAGCACCACTACTCCATTAAAGTCACTGAGACCTGACTTAATTGCATGAGCAATCATACTATTTCTTTTAATTCCCTTTTTACGTGCTTGCTACTGTGCAGGGGGCCAGGAAATTGCCTATCAAGTTCCACATTCAAAGTGTACCTTTTAAAACACAATATTAGCATTACACGGTTAGATGACTTATTCTGAAGGATAGGAGGAAAATCCTTAGCGACCTCAGGGAAGTGAGAACAGCCACAGTACAGATCTGATATAGTACATTCTGTGCTGACATTTTTGATGTCTTAACCAATGCTCTGTTTCCTCCATTTCTGATACCACGGTATCTTTCAGGCGGTAGAATTTGTTTAGGCCTTCATATCTTTGTAGATCAAGAGGAAAATAAATGCCAGCCTGAAGAGAAGCAATTATTCATAATCTCTTACAACTCGGCTATACCAAAGCTCTCTCAGAGATGCAAGAACTTCCAGGGGCTGAACTTGTGAATTTCATTTCCTTTAGATGATAAGTGAGCACTGGAGAACTTACAGTCTTTGTAATATTGCTTTTTCCTTTTTTTTCTAAATATACAAGCAGAGCATAAATGAAGGCAGGCACCTATTGCAGGCAGAAGATCCCCCAGAATCTTGTGCACACACTTCCATGCACACACACACATAAGCACACACACACACCAGCACATTCATTTCAGATGTTATCCCTACATATGAATTGCCCGTTCTTTTAACTGGGCTTGAAAAATGAAGTTGTTCCACTTGCATATGCTAATGAACTCATTCTCTGAATGTCATCTCAAAGGTAACCCAAACAAACCCATGCATGAGAGATAGTTCACAACAGATTTGGAGTAACCCCAAAATTTGCAGAAGTTGATTTTTTAAAAAAAGAAAATGCCTAAGTAAAACACCAAAACAGTTCTACCAGGATTGAGGAGGCTCAGTAGGCATCAACTTCTGGCTGTTTGAGGGGAGGGTAAGGTAGGATGGAATGGCATACTTGGGTAAACAGTGTGGCTGGTTTCCTAGAACACTGCATATGACCACATCACATTGCACCATTTTTTTGCAGTTCCAACTTGAAACTCAGAAATTTTATCCCAATCTATACAAGTTCCTCTCTGCCTGCACTCTAATAAAAATCCATTTGGATCTAAATTATGTTACTGGGAGCCACCAGTGGGTCATTCCCTCACTCTTATCTCCTACATGAAGTGGAATAAAATTACAGAGTCATAATGATCGCCCCCAAAATAAAGCAGGTGTTATGAGTTCCCATAGTTTGTACTTTTCATCCAAGAAATGAGAATTCTAGTAAAGAAACAATTAGTTATAAACCCATGGAATGTAATCGTGGCAGAAGAAACTCATATGCACTGTTGTTCCCATTGCTTCAGGGTTTCCTATGCACTTCCTACAAAGGGCCAAAAGAAATTAAAGGCTTTTATTATGGATATCATGGTGGTTGTGCAGTTTCCCTCTCTATGTGAGTCCCGCATAATAGAGCTATGTGCTTTAGCTTCATTTATCACCTAATAATCCAGGGGAAATCTCTGATCGCTCCATTTGTACACCTGAATTGCTTGCATGTAGCCATATTGATTTGTCATGGAATGTAAAAACTTACTTGTAAAAAAGGGAAAGGGGTGGGGGAGGAAACACACAGCATAGCTCAGTGAAAGAAAATTATATAGATGGCTTCAGGGTATGGCCAGATTCTACCAATTCATGCCTCAGAACTTATCCTGCTCACAATACAGTTTAGTTCGTGAATCATTCACCACTTAAAGCTAAAGTCTTCAGTAAGCATGGTAAAAAACCAAAACTTGCACTACCTTTGTTGAGATCAGGAACACAGGAAACTGCTCTATATGGAGTGTGACCACTGGTCTAGGTAGTTCAGTAATGCCTACATTGCCTGCTAGCTGCTCTCCGGAGATTCAAACAGGGGTGCATTCCTAGCACAACCTGGAAATCTCAGGATTTGAACCTGGGACCCTTTGCATGCAAGGCGTGTGCTTGACAATTCAAGCCTGTGCATTGCAAGGGGTTGCACTAGATGATGCTTGAGGTCTTTCCCAACTCTACAATTCTATGTTTCTATGACCAGTATGCGACGGTTCCTACAGTTGCAAGGAATTTCTTACTGCAGGCACTTCTCACTCTGAAGGCAGGCACACACAGGGGACTCTCACCTTCACCTTGGACCCAGGAAGAAAGTGGTGGCTGTGTCTGTGGGCAGGAAGTTATTTCCAATTTTCTGTGACCTCAGAAGCCCCTAGGTCAAAGGCAAGAGTTGTTGTTTGCGGCGACATGCTCATGGTGCTTTGTGACAAACACACACACATAGAGAACTGCTAAGCACTTATCTGTACTGAAGAACTCCTCAAATCAAAGCTGTTCAGGTGATCACATCATGTACTCAGCCCTCCACTCTGCATGGTGTGCACACAAAGAAAAAACACATCATTGTTGCCTCCTTGAGACCACAAGAGTAATTGGTGTCACAAGTGATAAGGCAGAAGAGGGTGGAACAGTGTGAGAGCCTTGTGCTCTTCGTGCCTAGCCACCCACTCAAAGCTATTACATGTACAACAAGTCGTGAGCCTTATGTTAGCATTCTGAAGAATAAAAGCATCGCTGCCACAAATCTTCTAAGCAGAATACAATTCATTAAACAAAAAACCCATCTGTTCCAAAAGCCACATCACGTTGCATGGCAAAACACAAGTACGTGATGCTAGAAACTGCTGTGGATTGGTGATTCTTGGAAGATTTGATCTGCGCAGATTGCAGTGCAGATACAAAAGCCCAGTTCAGGTACTCAGCCTCCGGGAGTGTAATCAAACAGGGGAGGAGAAATGGGGTACCCTGCCAAGCCTCTCTGGTGTGTCATCATATTCACCGTGCTCTTTAGATCTCTACATGAGCATGAATGGGAAGGTCTGAAATGTGAAGACCCTCTTTGCAGAGGCGTACACTGCAATCGAGAACCTGGATTGTGCAGGGGTCTACATTGTACATTGCATCCATCAGTAGCATGCAGACCTGCACCTTCAAACTCATAGAAAGTTGCACATAGAATAAAGATTGAGGCGAGGTATGGCAGCCTGACTTTGTCCCCCTGCATACGAATGCCCAAGCAGGGCTAAACTGAACTGATGCACACCTCTTTGAGATCAGTTCACATATCATTGTGGGCTGAACTTGGTTATCACCAGTTTTTGCTCTTTCTGAATGTCCAAACATCATATTCTGCTCAAAGAAAACATTACAGCGTTATGTTTCAAAATGAGTTTGGGGGATAAAATATGTATACTTTCAAGATAAGATGTTTTAGAAAAAAAGTATTAAAATGCAAGTGTTCACACGGATTGAACAAAATGGCCAGTTTAGGCAGAAATGGGAGAAAACAGATCTATCAATGACAGCATGTGATGATGTGACACACTGAAAATAGACCCATTCACCCATCACAATGTATATTCCAGATGGCATCAGCAGTCAACCCTGTGGAATAGTATTACAAAGATCTAGTCCAGCGCTCTGTCCCCCACAGTGGCCAACCACATTACTATGGGAAGCAGAACATGAGGGTAATAGCAGTCTGCTGCTCATGACCTCTAGAAACTAGTATTCAGATGTCTTGCTGGGGAACCGGGACAAAACCCACTACACAAGCTTCCCAGTAAGTGGGTCACTGTTGCTTACCAGGAGGGAGAGGGGTGAAGTAATGCAGAGATCAGTGCTGTGCAAATTCACTGGTAGAGTGTGTTTGCAACACACCAGCCTTCCTGCTGACTCCTGGTAAACAACAGTGACATATTTGCAGGGAAGCTAGCATATTAACTTTGCCTGCTCAGTGAGCTGCTTCTGACTAATAGCTAATTGATATCCTCCCTAAATTTGTCTAAAGCTTTCTAAATTGGTGGCCAACACCACATTTTGCTGTAATGAATTTTGTAGTGCAACTATGTGTTGTGTAAACAAATATGTCCTTTTATTTCCCAAACCTTGAACTTCATAGGATGACCCCAGGTTCTAGTATGGTCTTAACAAATGGATAAAGCGTTTGTCCTATTTACTTTGTACACCCCATGAAAAATGTTCTGCACCTCTGTCAAGGGCCTTCTTACTCCCTAAATTAAATTGTCACAAGCATTGTCACCATTGCTCAGTGGGAAAGTGCCCCAGCACTCATACAAAACCATAAACTGAGGACAAATTGAGGTCTGTTGCAGAGCAGATGTAAATGTAATTTATGGTCTGAAACACCAATTGCATTTGAAACTCAAGCCTGAATTTACACGGATTTGCTTTCATTCCCCCTTCACCGCCCATAATTTACTCTTGAGTGCTGAGATTCAACTCATCCAGGTGTGCTGACAAATGTACATAGTGCATTTATGACAATCTGGATTCTTTGTGTTTTGGGAAGAAAGATGTGAAATTTGGAAAACAGATTAGAGCACCAGGGCTTGGTATTCCTGTATGTGTTGCTGGGGGGGGGGGAGGGGGGAAATGATTGCTACACATTTTGTATTTCTCCTGTTAAAAGAAAATGAACTAGAAGCCTTATGTGGATAATCGTTGGTTTTGCTTTTAAAGTAAATTAGAAATCCACAGCTTGAAAATCTCCTAATAATGCTTTTAAAATGTGTTGGAAAGTAAAATATTTCATTAATAAGTTCTACATAGAAAAAGCAAATCCTCATTCAGCTGAGAGGTTTAGGTGAATGCAGCCTTTGAAGTCAAGGTGAGGAGAGCTACCGTATTTTTCGCCCTATAGGACCGCACCGTCCCATAAGGCGCACTTAGTTTTTTGGGGGGGAAATAAAGGGGGGAAAAATTATTTTCCCCCCAGGCGTGGGGCTGGGGCGGGGGAGGCCCGCCCGAGCTTCCCCCGACCCCAGCCCCCAAACAGGCAGCTCTCTGCAAGCCGTGGGAGCCCAGCGCTGGCTCCCGCTGCTTGCGGAGAGGTCCGCGAAGCCTGGACGCGCTGAGCTCAGCGCGCGCAGGCTTCAGCACGCAGGCAACTCTCCGCAAGCAGCAGGACCGCTCCCGCTGCTTGCGGAGAGGTCCGCGAAGCCTGGAGAGCGAGAGGGGTCGGTGCACACCGACCCCTCTTGCTCTCCAGGCTTCACCGAAAGCCTGCATTCGCCCCATAGGACGCACACACATTTCCCCTTCATTTTTGGAGGGGAAAAAGTGCGTCCTATAGGGCGAAAAATATGGTATGTTCTTAGACTTCATCAAGTATCATTTGTACTATTGAAAAGAATGTTTGATCATACTATTAATTTTCTGACTTTGAAAATAAGAAGTTGCTGGAACTAAGGTAAAAATGCAGAGGCTAAATTTCTGCTCCTCGTGATAATGCTGTAGAAAACATTTGATTGCAATTGACTTACACTTACACTCCTGTTGCATTGTAACTGAGAACACTATGTAGCCATGAATCTTGATCCCTGTTTTATTGCCATTCACACTGAACTTCCTCACTGCTTTTTTACACTCCTTTTGTCTGCAAGCCTGATGTTCGGATTCTAATAAATGAGCCCCTTAAGGCTGTCTTCAAACAAATCCAGACATAAGCTCTGCTTCCTCATTAAACTCATGTTGTGCTTATAGATGCCAAGATATAGAGGAAGAAAATTCCTGTCAAGGCTGTGAACCTGGAAAAGAAAGAAAAAAGAATGAGAAAAGAAAATTGCTCGATGGTGTGTGTGTGAGAGAGAGAGAGAGAAAAATATGAAGAGCTAATGAATACTAAATAGAACAAACAATACATTGGGAGAAGGTACAGTTCATAGGTTACCACAGTATATGGTAGCTGCAAACAAACAAATCCTTCTCCAGTGTGGCCCACCTTGCTTCAGAAAGGCATGGAATCTTAGCTTACATAGTGGTACCCTACTCATGATACAATTCACTCAAGAGCTGCGATTCTGGTGTTTGTAGTCATCATGACACAATCAGGTTAACCTCACCGGATCCAAACGTCCAGGTGTTCCATTATGTAGAGCTGTCAACACACAGTGTGTTGTTGTTTTGTTTTGGTGGCTACCACAGTGCCACAACAACATATGCATTGTATATAGCACAGCACCAAGGCATGAGGCAGAGAAACATGGTGTAGTTTGGGGGTGTTGCTTCTTTCCACAAACACATTTCCATGAGGGGAGGGGAAGATGAGTGTTAGGGGCCTGAACATGGACCCACTGAGATTTTCATTCCGGAAATTTCTGAGCTAAATGCTGCTGAATGTATATTCTGGGTCTGTGATAACAGGACAAGAAGTTATGTCATCTAAAGTGGATTAAGGCTGACAGAAGATGTAGCGAATTTTTTTGGCCAGTGGTTTGAATGCTGTGAAATGGATGTGGAATCTCACATGCCCTCACCACAGTATATCTGGATGAGGCCCTTCTCATGGCATTGATGTCATCTGAGTCAAAGGAGATGGTGACAAGAAGTAAGTAGACTTCTGGCCTTTCAGTTGATGTTTCTTTCCCCCACTCTTTTTGCTTACAAATATCTTCCACGAACAGACTACCAGATGTCAATGAACTCAGTTCTGACCTTTGAGCTACTCAGGAAACATTGTTATTTGACATCATATCATCAGCTGCAGAATGAAGAGTCTATTTAGCTGCACACACATCCACCAATGTTATCTAAGCCATCACTGATTGACAGTTCTCTTTGACAATTTGCAATTATGTTAACCAAATAGGACAGTTAGTAAATTAGGGGTTGGATAGCCATCTGTCATGTGTGCTTTGGTTAAGATTCCTGCATCGCAAGGGGTTAGACTAGACAATCCTCAGGATCCCTTCGAACTCTATCATTCTCTGATTATATTAAGGTGCCGGAATTCTGAACGTCCTGAAAGCATACAGAAACCACTGGAGAAATAGTTTGATCCCGGACGTAAGGATTTCTGTGCATAAACAGAAAAAAGATACTAGGGCAAAAGGAGGTTGTGCAATGTAAACTTACACCAAATGTAAATTGTCTCTCTCGTGGTTTCAGCCAGAATTGTGAGTGCCTCTCACACTGCAAAAAAATAAATTGCCTCTTATTAGGTTCCATTTAATATTTTTGCTTTGTATTCTAGTAATCAGGGTCCTTTTTTGTTTGTTTTTCAACCATTCTGGGATCAAGAATGAGAGATTTAGGCCAGACATTTGCTGTTTTCAGGTGGGATTCAGTCACATAATGATAAACTCAGGTTGCATATTCATATTTGATTGGGAGGTTCTGTGCACCAAAGCCACTCCCCTGAAATATCATACTTTGTGCAATAAGGAAGCTCAAAAGAAAATACACTGTAAAGTGAGGGGCAACTGGTGCTTTATTTAAGAGTTTCTTCATTTAAGCTCCCCACAACCAAATCAGAATAAATGCTCATTCAATAGCCAATGTTGTCTAATCTCTCTACAAACAAATTAGGATGACTGCTTAATAAATAAGTCATTTGGGAGTGCCGAGAGTCTGACACCCTGAATGACTTTAACAACTTTCAGGACCTTTGCTCTCTTCCAACTTTCTCTCACACACTGACTCCTAATGTTACTACCTGCTCTTTAATCATTGCAAGTTCATATCAGTCTTTTTACAAAAAATATAGTTATAACATGTAACTCTTGGGAAAACTGAGATTATATAAACTGCTGGATAATACTTACCATATTAAATTCAATTTTTTCAATTTGGTTATCCTCTGTCTGTTTAACTTGGCTTTCAGCGAAACAACCCCCCAGTGCCAAGCTCAGCAGTTGGAACTGACCACCTACAGCATCAGATTAAGAAAATGAAAAAATGATGTGTATTTATTCCAAAGCAAAAACCCTCTCCTCTACCATGGGAACTTCATAGGTTATAAACTTCAATACTGTAAAATTGAATAAAATGGAAATGTAATCAGCTATGTGGCAGTGGAATTTAGTTTATTTAAAAATTGTTTCCCCTCACACAGAGCACAAAAGGGTCATCCTCTTGATATGAGAAGACTGGAAATGTATACATAAATATATTCGTGTTTATATATCTGGATACATATATATGAAAATTTTACTCTAACCTGATAACTATATTACAGAAGATATTGCCCCAATCCATAATTCTTCAGATGCTCTAAAGTATAAATTCAGTTCCTACACAATCCTTCTTAATCAACTAAAATAATCAAGGGGCTGGAGCAATTCCCCTACGAGGAAAAACTTTAACAGTTTGGGGTTTTTAAACTTAGAAAATGGTGAATAAGGAGAACATGACTGTGATGTATAAAATGATGTGTGAGTTGGAGAAACTGGATAGAAATAAGTTTTTCTCACTCTTTCATGCCAGGATCTGGAGTCGTCCAGCTGCAGTTGAATAGTTTGAGATTCAGAACATACGGAACAGAGTGCTGTTTCATGCCGCCCTTAGCTAGAGCACTGCAGGGATGAGTTTTCTCCAAAATGTTTTCAGGCCTTTGATAATTTTTGCATGCAGTCCCCTGCTCCAATTATCAAAGAACTGAGAAAGTTTTGGAAAAAATCTTATGGTTTTTAAACCATGCATTTTAAAATTTATTCTAACTTATATTTTAATCAACTGGTGTGTGTTTTTTGTTTTGTTTTTTTAAATGTTTTTACTGTATTTATATTCAGTGTTAGCTGCCCTGAGCCCAGTCTTGGCCAGGGAGGGCAGGGTATAAATAAATTATTATTATTATTATTATTATTATTATTATTATTATTATTAATGAAAGGGCTTCATAAAACAAATCTTTTTAAAATGTAATGTTTATTCAATTTCCCTTGGTATGCATGCATGAGAAGCATTGCCCTGACACAGTCTGGGAAATGGACATACCCTCCAACATTTCTCGATGAAAATAGGGATGTCCTGTTCCATAATAATAATAATAATTTTATTATTTATACCACGCCCATCTTACTGGGTTGCCCCAGTAACTTTGGGCAGTTTCCAACATACCGGTATATAAAACATAATATGACATTAAACATTTAAAAACCTCTCTCTACAGGGCTGCTTCAGATGTCTTCTAAAGGTTGTACAGTTACTTATCTCCGTGGCTCAGGGGCCACATGACTTCATACCTTCCAACATTTCTCCATTGAAAATAGGACACCCTACCATACCATTCATCCTACCATACCATTCTTAAGGAAATCAGCCCTGAGTGCTCACTGGAAGGACAGATCCTGAAGCTGAGGCTCCAATACTTTGGCCACCTCATGAGAAGAGAAGACTCCCTGGAAAAGACCCTGATGCTGGGAAAATTGAGGGCACAAGGAGAAGGGGATGACAGAGGATGAGATGGTTGGACAGTGTTCTCGAAGCTTCTAACATGAGTTTGGCCAAACTGCGGGAGGCAGTGGAAGACAGGAGTGCCTGGCGTGCTCTGGTTCACGAAGAGTCGGACACAACTAAACAACAACAACCATACCATTCAACATTTCTCCGATGTAAGTAGGGACGTCCTAAGGAAAAATGGGACATTCCGGGATCAAATCAGAAACTGAGGCGGCTTCTGTAAATCCAGGACTGTCGCTGGAAAACAGGGACAGTTGGAGGGTCTGGGATGAAAGTGTTCACCTTCCAAATTCCCACCCATTTCCCCTGAAATGAAAGTTCCCAAATTCAAATAACTTGCAAAGGTTCTAGATGGAGGACTGAATGAAACAGAAAGTGGTTCAAATAGCTCTCCCATTGCCCAGACCTGCCTGGTGGTGCTGTTTCCGGATGTGCCTGGGTGCTAAGGGGGTGAGAGCAAAATCAAGACTGCTCAGTTGAGCCTTGTGACCACGTATCCATATATGGGGAAGCAATGTACTCTATGGCCATTAAAATTAAACATATCAAACACTTTCAACAGATTGAACTTGAAAAATATTCCACCTAACTAAATTACGTATGGCCATTTCCTTCCTACCCCCATTAGGTAATTATTCTGAATTTGTTGCTCCGTTTATTTTTAGCAAGAGCAACCTTAAAGATGTACAAATTTAATATGACATGAGTGAACTCAAGTCCCCAAAGGCCATAACATGCTATAATAAATGTGCTGATTTTTAAGTTTCCCCAAGACCCCTTCGTGTTTTTTGCTGTAAAGACTAACAAAGCAACTCCACCAGAAATGGTTTATTTTCGGTTGCGGTTGAATTATATTTAAGAACTTAATATTTCATGTTTTTGATTTGTGTGCTGTGATGGATATATATATATTTTTTCAAATCTAGAAAAGAAGACAATTTTATTTTATCACTTTTACATTTTCTGAAAGTCAGATTACTCGATTGTATCATTGCAATATATTACATTGCTTTAAAGTACACAAAATCCGAAAGTAATGGCTCAGACTCTCAATTACTATTATCCTAATGACAGGATGCAATTATTATTCATATAATTAACTATTCCACCCTGATATAATTTTAAACTACTGCCTTTTGATTGCATCAAATACCAGTTTAACAACAATAGGCGAGAAAAACACATTTCCTGTAAATACCGATTTACACTTTACAGCTCTTGTATTAACACATTTAGGCTGCATACGCACCAACCTGTCTGTAGCACAAATATGTAGGGTTTTGTTTTTTCCCCAATCCAGAATTATTCATGCTCGTCCTCAATGTGCTGCTTTCAATCTAGATTGATTCTCGATACTGCCTATCTCAAGTGCTCTACGGACAGTGTCCCAGGCTGTGCATGCTTTCAGATCTTCCCAAGGGCTTTCATAGTCTGGATAACTATGTAACACCTTTAAGATGGTGGTTTACAAATATTACAAAACAGAATGGCCATTTTGTTCTACTTGGCCAGAACTGTTGCACTTGCTCATTTTCCACAAAAGGATCCCCCCCCCCAGGTGATAAACAGTAGCAACATGGAGAAAATATTATATTTATATCTATCCTACATATCATAAAGCTTGCTTCAGATTTACCAGCAGGGAAAAATAAGGGAAAGAGAGAGAAAGCTAATCCAATGTTAGCTGTATTTGTTACCACACCTTTGGAATCAAGCCTTCTAAAAAATTATGTCTTTCAGAAGAGGCAGGAACGAAGATATACTTCAGAGGTCCAGACTATGGGGAGCCCCGGAAAAAATTATAATTAATAATTTGGACTGTAATTTGGTCGTTTTTTATTTTACAGTCATTTTACAGTTTTTAATTGGATTATGATATGGATATGTTAATCGGCTGTTTTTATTGGAAAATCAATAAAAATGATTTTTTTAAAAAAATAGAAAATTATGTCTTTCTCTCGGACTGCTTAACGTATGAAATGTGTGTTTTATTTTAATTTATTTCAAAGAGATGTGCAGGTAGGTTGAAAAGTTGGAAAAGCGAACAGTGACATCACTGTAAAAGTTCCAGATTCCTCATACTTTTTGATGTTGCTGCTGTTGTTTGTAGTGCAAGAAAATTATCCATAATACTAAATATAATAATAAAGGACGTCGGCCAACATTGTTTGCTCATAAAATTGCTGGAGGAGTCATTTTTTTTTAGAGAGAGAGAGAGATGAATTGTTTTCAGATGAGGGGCCAGAGTGTATATACACTGGAGGTTTAAGAGAGAGAGGGAATCCAATTATTGTCTCATGTTATCCTGAAGATATTTTTAAAGTTGCACGAAAAGATGCCATCTAGCCATGAGGTTTTGCAGTAAAACCACGTAATGCGTACTATGGAATCAAAAAAGATGTCTGCGCAACACATCAGAGGAATTGTACTGTTTATTAGCCCAACAAAAAGTGGCTCTGGCCTTCCAATTAACTAGCATTTTACATACTTTGTATCTCCAAAGGGGATAGTCATCCTTGTAAAAAAAACAAAAACAAAACAGCAACCAACCACAGAAAGAGCCAGTGACAGGAGCAGAAGGGGAAGAAATAACAGGGGATGGAGACAAATGAGAAAATTGAAGCAAATATAGCTAGCAATGCCAAATGCGGTACTGAGTCCTGTTAGGAATATGTTCCCAATTACTTTTCTCTGTTTACACTCTTTGACTTCAAAAAAGGTATTGTGGAAACAAACACATGCTGTGGGGTGGATCACTTTTCCTCATCACTAGCTGTTGTCTAAAAAGCAGCCAGTCTTTCAGTTTGGATTATATGGACAATTAAAAAAATAAAAAAGCGCTTTTGCAACTTGAACCTTTGCAGTTTACTCAGAACTAAAGACCCACTGGAGACGCTTCGAAGTGGAAGCATAACATCACAAACGGACCATTTGGATATTGCAGCAGGGTTTTGTTGTTGTTTTTTGTGTGTTTTTTTTGTAACTGATTGGATTATTGATGGAAAGGGAAAATCTAGATGAAAGGAGGGGAAAATATACGAGCTGGCATTTTGCTGTCGACAGTATTGTGTGGGTGCTGAAAAAACAACAACAAAAAACCCCTCCATGCACAAACAGCACCTATAACACAATGAAGACCCATCTGGAAGACCCCTGAATTCAAGCAGAGTGTACTCCAAGCTAAGGCTACATGCATACCATACATTTTAAACAGAATTTTCATCCAAAGAATCCTGGGAACTGCAGTTTCTAAGGATGCTTTACACTTGCTGACTTTGAATTGCATTTGGCATTCTACTGCCATTCGTCCTGTTTGGAGACATCCTTTTGGAACTCGACAAAATTTTCCTTTTTTAAAAAACCCTTCTGAACAATTGGGTATCATCAGCAAGTTTGGCTATATCACCCCTAACCCTTAACTGTAGCCAGACAGCTCCTAGCCAAAGTAGCCATTTCTACTAAACTCCTTGACTCTAGAGCAATTAAGTAGCATAAAAGAGAATGCGGTTCACTGGGGTCTACTTTAAACTATTTCCTATTTCCATGCATGATCCAATTAGCAAGCCAAACAGGGTTCTGACATGTAGCATGTTTTAAATTTCTCTGACACCATTTACATTAGACGAGTAAGCAAATCCATACAGGATGAGCTGTCTACAGTCATATGAGGTGACCCTGGGATAGCGTGAGTCACTTAACAGGCAATTACTTTCTAAGCAATGGGGAAATAAACTGTACCTTACCGAAAGGTCTGCGTTTCTTTTCTTCCTTTTACAAGAGGTTCATTGGGGCTTGATGGAAAGCTATTTACAAGATATCAGGAGGCAACAAGGCAGTAAGTAATTGAGTAAAGGCAATGGCTTTTTAAAAAGAAGTGTATACATTGCCTTGGAAAGCTTTTCCTCAATTGTTCATGAATAATAGCTGCAGTTCTCCATCCTTGCACACCATCCAACATTCCTCAGTTGCAAATAGAGACATTTCTCACTCCCCACAACTACCCCTCCTTGACCCCCTTTTTGCCCTCCCCCTCACAGAGCATTTCCCATCAGAAGAAGGGTAAGTGCCATCACCCCACTTTTATTTAATTATATTCCTTGATAGATTTACAAAAAAGAAAAATATACAGCCAATAAATGAATTTTAGGAAGGGGCAAGATTAGACCAAGGTTGTTGTTGTTGTTTTAATAAAGACTCCTTGGGTGAAGGCGGGCAGACACATTTTAACAGGCTATATGAATATAAAAGTGGGGCTTAAAGTGGATTATTTGGGCACCTTGCAAACCCACCTTCACAAATGAACTATTAGATTAACTTATCAAACCAAATGCAGCATAAGAACATAAGAGGTCCACTGAATCAAACCAAAGGCCTATCTCCAGCATCCCAGTGGCACTGGATGGATGAAAAGAGGTGGCTACAGCAGCAGCTGTGGCTGTTTTCACCAAAGGCTTGTGTACAGCACTGAGTGATTTAAATAAATCTTAAAAACAGAAGCTGGCATCAGCCTTGGTGGCCCACCAAGCTCCCCCTGCAGCTTGTGGGCTCTGGCATATGCCCCAAATATGCAGGGTATTGTCACCATCCCTACAATCAAGCTCCCTGAAGAGTGTGCGTTATACTTACTGTTATATTCACAGCTTACAATTTTACGTTTCTTTTTGTGGCCACTGGGCCACAAAAATCCCCTGGGTGGACAGGATGTGATGATGTGCATTTGCTTCCCTTGAACTTTGCGCATACAATGCTGCGTAAGGCGGGGGGGGGGGGAGATTGCTGCCGCCATGAATACAGCCAACTTTTCCTCATACAGAGTTCAAGGGAGGGGGCAGTGCGTCTCTGAATCTGGTCCTCCCAAGAGATTTTGCAACCCAATGCCAAGATGGCATGGCTGTCGCCTCGCTTCCTAGTCATTCCAAGTAGGTAGAACTACTATACATACACACCCACACATCCACCCAAAAAGGTTAAAGACAACCCTTAGGTCACCTTATATGTTAAAGGGGGAAATCAAGCATGGCATTTTCTTTCCAGTAGTGCAGATTCCAGACCAGAACAACATTGTGATCTGTGCATTAGTTTGGAAGATGCAGGTTTGGGGACTTTTCACTGGAAGCTGAGTTTGCTGATTCCTTCAGCATCCCTATTCTGTACTATATTCACAGACAAGGAGCTGCATTGTCATATTCTCATAGATCAGCATTGCTTCATTAAAGCCAATGCTAAACATCTGCCACAGAATATGGGGGTTTTTAAAAAAAAAATAGCCCACTGCCTTTGCTGCGAAATGTAGCTTGTAAATGTTCCCTTTTTCCCCTGTAATTGCTGTTGACGAAAAAAGAAAGACGAGAAATGGCATATTTATTGACAGGCTGGCAAGTTTGGCCACGGAAACGACATGAGGGCAAAGTCAAAACAAAAAAAAATTTTTTCTTTCCAGTAGCACCTTAAAGACCAACTAAGTTAGTTCTTGGTATGAGCTTTCGTGTGCATGCACACTTCGTCAGATACCATGCATGCACACGAAAGCTCATACCAAGAACTAACTTAGTTGGTCTTTAAGGTGCTACTGGAAAGAAAAAAAAATTTTTGACTATGGCAGACCAACACGGCTACCTATCTGTAAATGAGGGCAAAGGTTAGAGACAGTTAAGAGACAGCAAATAGGTCTGGATAATTGGTGTTGTGACAAAATTATTTGAGCAGTGGAATGGTGACATTGTAAACTGGAAGACAAAAAATGGCTCCTGTGAAGCTACCCATCCAAATAAAATGAGTCTTTCTTCTGCTTTTTTATTATTAATAGCATTTGTAGCCCACCTTTTTCTCCAAGGAGCTCAAGGTGGTATACATGGTTCTCTCCCTCCTCATTTAATCCCCATAACAACCCTGTGGGGTAGGTTAGGCTGAGAGTGAGCAACGGGCCTAAGGTCACCCTTCCAGCTGCATGGACCAGAGGGGATTTGAACCTTGGTCTCCCACATCCTGGTCAGACACATTAACCACTACACTACACTGGCTCTGTCCTGTGGTTGGTAGCTGAATGTTTTATATGTAGAACTCCTTTCTGAACAGATCTACTATTCTGCAGTTAGAGTTTAGATAGAGGATAATACTTGATAACTTGTATTCCTCCTATCCTCTCCACAACCCCCCTCCCCCCAAAAAACTATAATTGTAACATAATTGCTACAGAGAAGAGTCATAGTGTGGTGGTATAGCACTTGAATTGCATGCAGAAGGTCCCAGGCAGGTCTTGAAGAAACCCTGAAGACCTGCCGCTTGTTGGTGTCAACAGTTCTGAACCAGATGGACTAAGGGGTTTACTTGGTATATGGCAGCTTCCTGTGTTTCTACCTAGGCCTCTAAGCACTACCTTTTTGGGGATATATCCAAAAGCAGGGGTGGAGAACCTCAGGCCTGGGGCCTGAATAAGGCCCTCTAGGCCACTCTGTGTGGCCCTTGGTACTCTCCCCAGAGCACACCATGCACTTGCCCTGATTCATATCCTCCTTGAGAATTCTTGCCTGGCTGGAATGTGCCTTTAATTTCTGAAAATGTCTCTTGCTTCCCTAATGAAGAGTAGAGATGTATTTCTGTGCATGTGAATGCAGAAACTAGATCATTGTAGCAGGTTGCCTGGAAGAGAACAGATTCCCCCAGCTGAAAAGAGTTCTTCAAGGGAAAACATTGTCCATTTCAGATTACTTCCTTAAAACATGCATAAGGTGATATCATTTTCCTCCTACTTCAAGCCACATGACTAGCACTACAAACCTCAGTTGGGGATTATGCAGAGGGTGATGTTTCTTCAGCATGTTTCATTGTATGAGAGCATCTGCTTTGCCTTCATAAAATCCCCTTTCACTCCCTCCATCTCCGGTTAAAATATGTGATATAGAAAACCTCTGCCAAAGACCCTGGAAAGCGGCTGCAAAGTTAGAGTAGATAACACTGGAAGAAGTGGACATTGAGTGTCACTTGGCAGAAGTCAGCTTCTTATGTTTCTGAGGAACCTCTAGTGTTAGTATGGAGAGACATTTCAAGTGATCTGCCTCATCCACATTCTTCAGACTGGAGTGCTGCTGTGTCGAAGTGTTTTGTTTTGTTTTGAAGTGGGGGACCACTGCATTTGATCCTGAGCAGACAACATTCTTTCTCAAGGAAACACTTACTATACCCAATCATGCTTGTACATAAATAAGCTAGAAGGAGCAGCCAGCGCACTGAATTCCTATCTTATCTTAGATCTTATGCTATTTGGTCCAATTTCCTATTTAACAAATAATTACCAGGTAATTGTTATCACGTATTTGTACAATAAAAGCAGTGGAAACAGATATAATCTAAAGCATGTCTGCACTCTGCCTTCACAGGTGCTAGTAATTGGCTAAAATATAATATAATTAGGATTTGTTCACAATAATGCAATAATTTACTTTCAGTGAATCATATTTTATCAAGTAAAGCCTGAGCCTGTGACTCCAAAGAATTGTCATCCCACCAAACCATTTTTTATCTCACTTTTAACTTTCCCCTTTAAAGCCCTGGAGTTTCATGACTCAGAGAGAGTTGAGCACAGATATTTTGATGGATTCATTTTCTGTCATTTCATTTAAATTGAATCCATTTTCTAAAGCTCTGGATAATACATTTCCACAATGTGCCTAACCAGTTTTAAACACTTGCTGCCTTTTTAGTCTGGTTCTGCAGCTGATGTTCTGTTCCCAGCTCAGTTCTCAAATTATCTACTAAGTATTAAAAAAAAAAAAACCCAAAAAGAAAAAGAAAAACCACACACACCAAATTCAAAGGAGGCATTTTCATTTTGGAAGAAAATAATGACAAGCAACAATTTGAAGTTTAAAGGGTGGGGTGAAGAGGTTCACAGCATTAGGTAGCTCTTAGCAACAGCTTCACATATAATAAGTTACAAATATTTGCTATTGAAACTAGTCGATGTGGAATGCTTCTGCCATAGCTTTGATTTATCCATCTCGATGGTCATCTCTGTGTCAAGGAGCAAGAGTTCATTTGCTTTGGAGCCTCCATCTAAGATGAATATGCCTGGGCAAAGAGTGCATTTTCTTGGGAGAATAATGGGCTTTCCAACTTGAAAATAATTCAAATGAATAAATAACTTTTCTCATATGGTAGGCTGAGTACATTACGATTGGAATGAACAACAGTATAATAAAATGGAGCTATTCTAGACTAAGGACTAAGTTTATAGGAATCAAACATGAATATGCAGGGGGGGGAAAACATATATTAAACAGTCCCACATATACACATTTTGTGATGTTGCCAAAAGCCTCTTAACCAATGCACCAGTATTTCCCGCACACACAGCTATAAAAAAGACGCAAGAGGCAAGGAACTTGTAGAAAAGATTATATATATCAACCAGCAGAAGATCTGCAACCTGATTATCCAGATTCAGAAAGCACCGGCGGGTTAAGCTCTAGCAAAATGTGGTAGGGATGCATCTCTCCAGTCCCCTGAGAATCTTTACAGCTTTAATCTATGACTCCCCAGTCTAGGATTGGAAGCAAATTACTCCTTCTTTGCTAAGTGATCTTTGGGTCTGTGCAGCATTCACCCAAATCTGCTTTGCAAAGGCAATTGAAAGTGCATAAGGATTGCTAGGGTCCAGCGGTATGACATTCCCTCAACAGGTAGTGCCATAGGGAGGGGCTGCTGGTGCACAATGGAGGCTCTGCTCTCGTTCTTCACCACCATATGTTTGTGTACACCTGAGCAGGACATCAGCTGGTGCCATTTCTAGATCTAGAGGGAAGGAAAAACTGAATCCATAAACCTGTGCATGCTTGTGCTGGTAGCAATGCCAGCAAACACTGGAGCTGTTAAGCATAACATTGAGAAGTTTATTCTCATAATAGATACAAGTTCAGGAGTAGGGTGAGGGTGGGAGAAGCCTATTAATCATACAGTATGCATGTTACATTTGAATCTGGATGTCCACTGTTGAAAAGAGAATGCTGGACTTGAATTTGGACCTTTGGTATGTTGTTATTGAAGCTTTCTTTGTATTTAGGGGGAAAATTCAGCTCACCAAGCTCCTTATTCAGCTTTGTTCAGCTAGATCAACAGAATGCTACTGAGCTCTTACCAGGGCCTTTGGGGATGAATTAATACAGGCCTCTGGAGCTTAGTACTCACACAAATGTCTGTATCAGCAACAAACCATTATACGGGCCTTGCCCTCTGATGGAGAGAGAGATCTTACTGCCAGTCCATATATTGCAGTCAACCATTTTTGAAGCAGCCCTTAATTCCTGGCTGCTTTTTCAAACAAAACTGAGAAACAGAAATATCCACAGCTAATTGTCAGGAGGATAAAGTCAATATTTTTCATTTAGTTTCCCCTAAATTAGATTTATGATTAAAGAGATGATTATTTTAGTCCAGTCTTAATCAAATGAAACCCTCATTGACTGCAGTGGAACTTGTACTCCTACGGCTGCAAAAAGCAGTGTGGTTATTGGATCTGGTCCAGAACTACAGCATCAGGCAAGCCTATCAATATCATATTTGGGAATTATTTCAACTGAATAGATTTATCTGTCAGGGAGTCAGTGTGTATAGCTTATTAGCAGCCAAAAATAGCAGACATCACATGAGGCATATCAACTATTTATAGAAAATTAAGTTAAATTAGCTACTCATATGGAGTCTAGTAGACAAAAACTGTTTCCATTTCCGTGAACTTGAAGCAACATGGCTGGCTGGCTTCGCTTCTTAAAAACAGAAAGATAAAATGCAAACCAATCTAACCACGTTCCTTCATACTATGGAACAGGATTAAACAAGAATATCCCATCTTGCTGTCTAGATGACTGGGCGATGTTCAGACATTCACCTTATAAAATAGAAGCATGTATATAAGCATAGAAACACAAGAAAAAGCCTGCTGGATCAGGCCAATAGCTCATCTAGTCCAGCATCCTGTTCTCACAGTGGCCAATCAAATGTTTGAGAGCCAGTGTGGTGTAGTGATAAAGAACGGTAGACTCGTAATCTGGTGAACCGGGTTCACGTCCCCGCTCTTCCACATGCAGCTGCTGGGTGACCTTGGGCTAATCACACTTCTCTGAAGTTTCTCAGCCTCACTCACCTCACAGCGTGTTTGTTGTGGGGGAGGAGGGTAAAGGAGATTATTAGCTGCTTTGAGACACCTTAGGGTAGTGATAAAGCAGGATATCAAATCCAAACTCCTCCTTCTCCTCCTCTTCTTCTTTTTCTTCTTCTTCTAGGACACCCGAAAGCAGGATCCGAGCAACTGCATTATGACTCCAACTATGGAGGCAGAGAATAGTCATCATGGCTGATAGCCCTTGATAGTCCTCTCCTCCATGAATTTGTCTAATCCTCTTTTAAAGCCATCAACATTGGTGCCATCACTGCCTCCTGTGCGAGTGAGTTCCATAGTTTAACTATGTGTTGCCCAAAGAAAGACTTTGGGCAATCTGACTTGAATATTTCAACATTCAGGATTCAGTCTTTTCACCGAGCATCCTTCCCAATCTGTTGATATTTCTTTTCTTTTAAAATGGTCACTTCCTTAATATATCCCATTAGGAAATGGGTACCAAAGGCCCTCTGAGACACGCACTGTTGAACCAGGGTAGAGTTACTTCTAAAAGGGAAGTGGCAGCAGATGAAAGATCTTAAGTCCCACTTTTTTAAAAAAAGGGGGGGGAGAAGAGGAAGGCAGGCAGCAAGTTGCAGAACAGCTATTCAGATACATGTAGTCCAAGTTTAATATATTTGCTATGCTTTGTGCCTGTATTATGGGACGTGTGGCTAACTGCATAATGGGTGACCAGCCAAATATTCAAAGACTTGCTTTGTCCTGTTACATAATGCAATTAAATTTAAAACCATTAGCGGCTTCCAAAAATCTTTCATTACCACAGCTTCATATTCATATCCCTGTAAAACCTGAGACATAGTCTCCTGATGCCCTCAAGAGAACTTCTAAGTGGAACTTCTGAGTGAGAGATTTCAAATAAAAAGAGGAGATTGGCCTTCTATTTGTTGAAAGAAGAAAGGGATGTGTACTTACTAAAAAAAAGAAAGACTTCTGACTTTTTAATCTATGTATCAGCTTCCTAAATAACAAATTGAAAGGAATCTGGAGTCTCAGCCAAATCTGATTAACTCTTCTGAAATGGAAACAATAAGGATTGAAAATTATGTAAAAGTAGTTCAGTGATCTATTCATATATGGGAAGTATTGAAATGAAAATTTCACTGAAGCTCTGCTGAGAATAGAAAGGCTCAAAGAACTGAAGATCTCTTATGGCTTTCCTGTGAAACCTAATGATCCAGTGACCCACCTGCTAAATGATCCAAGGCCTGTAATTTATTTGTTAGATGGAGAAATTCCACCCACAATATATGAATTAGGGCATGGATGTGGGTAGTAAGAAGCTAAACAAATGTAGGATTTAGGTTGATATATCTACTTTTGAAATGAACGGGTTATGAAAAAACCGTTGGCCCAAACCAGGGTAGTTATCTACACTTGTACACTAGCCAAAAGATATGTGGAAAAGATTTATATGAACAAATCTTGGGAATGCTCATTGCCATAAAAATACTGGCCAACTTCCATCATGTGCTAGTGACTTCCAGGTCAGACTAGGGTAATGCACTAGGTGGTTTGAGATCCCCAACCTTTTTGGGACTAAGACCATATTTGGAAATCTAAAACTGTTGGGGGTAGGAATGGGGAATAAATTTGATTCAGATTACATTTAAAAGTGACCTTACCAAATCTGCATTTCCCAAACAGTATGGGATGAGAACTGAAACCCAACTATCCTTTGAAATTTACACTTGGCTGAATTTTGCAATGCAGTTCTCCAGCCCAAAATGCTGATTTGTTTTCACAAGGACCTTAAAAAAAAAAAAAGGCAAACTGATGCAGCATTTAGTGGGGTGGTGCTTGCCGGGTAACGTTGATCACCCTTCTTTTAACCCCTGAGTTTCACTGCCAGCTCCAGGGAGGGAGAGGAGGAGGTGTGAGACGCAGGGAACAAGGTACAATGCAGGTGCAGTGACAGGAGTGTTGAATTGGATCCACTGCCATGTCTATACCACCCCTCACTCCATGTGCCTTTCCCCTTCCTGCAATCAATGTCCATATCCAAAGACACAGCAAAAGCCAGTACCTGAGCCTTGATGGGGAAGGTCTGTACCTCTGTGATTATTGTATGCAGATTGTCCAAGATTTAAACCCTTTCCTTTCCAGGTGGGGCTTAATAAAACCCCATGGAGAGCTGCTGTCTGCCAGTATAAGCATGGTGGAACTAGATCATGGCTAGGCAAACTAAGGCCCGGGGGCCGGATCCAGCCCAATCACCTTCTAAATCCGGCCCATGGACAGTCCGGGAATCAGTGTGTTTTTACATGAGTAGAATGTGTCCTTTTATTTAAAATGCATCTCTGGGTTATTTGTGGGGGCATAGGAATTTGTTCATTTCCCCCCCAAAATATAGTCCAGCCCCCCACAAGGTCTGAGGGACAGTGGACCAGCCCCCTGCTGAAAAGGTTTGCTGACCCCTGAACTAGATGAACCAGTGGTCTGGCTCCTGGCAGCTTCCTGTCTTCTTATCTCCTCCTTTGATTTATATGTTAGATCCCCTTTCCATGTCTTTTTCTTTCTGCTATTGGCCTCCAAGGGTTAAACCCAAAGCACCTGGGCTATAATATATTCAATTATCCAGAAAACAAAATCAATTTTGTTTTTGTTAATAGCAATGAAATATGCATTGCACTATTTTAATTAAAGCAGTCTATTACACACGCCATTCAGCTCCTTCTTGCCTATTCCCTCCGGGCAGCAGGCATGTACTGTGATAAAACATAATGAAAATAATTTATAAAGGAAACAATACAATAAATCAATCTGATGCCTAATGAACCTACAATACAAGAGTAGATACTTCTCTTTCTTTAAGAATAATGTTCAGTGCTTTCCCCTCCTCTCAAATGATTGGAAGAGTGCCCTACAGCACTTAAAATATCACTTGTCTTGATCTTCAGTAGATTATTACAACTCTGCAGCTGAGGGCAGGAGAAAACAACAGGAGAACCACGACCAAAGAATCTCTTATATCCCTGCACTTGAGGTTAGGTTCTTACTAGGCAATGATCTTGCAGCCTTTCCCAGACTCAAGCTGTTTACCATGGGCTAAATCAGCAGTGAAATAGCAGGAAAAGGTAGCTGGAGGTGGAAAGAAATAGATTCATGAAAGTAGAGAGTAGGGAAAGGGGATATTGAAGCATCCAGGTCCTGCAGGTGACAGCAAGAACATGTTGCCCACTTAACTCTGATTCATCCCAGAGATGGGGCTCCAGTGAGGTTCTGGATGATTTTTGGACTCCAACTCCCTATGTGGCTTGGCTAATGGTCAGGGATGATGGGAGATGGAGTCCAGCAGCAACAGGAGGGTTGACTGCCTCTGGTTTATCCAGAGTGATAAAATCAGGAGCCCCAATGGATTTTGAGTCGCAACAAATATGATAACGAGGGGTGCTTGATGACCGAACAGGGTGGGGAGACAGAAAGAAAGGCAAGCTAGGCATGGGAGAAAAATTTGGTTCCATTGCCATTTAAAGGTGAATGGGCCTAATTCACACTTTCTGAAACAATACCTGATCTGAAACACAGCCATCAATCAAAATTTGCAAATGTCTGAATTTTGCAGGGCAGTTCTCCAACCAGGCAAGGCATGCAAAAATGCACTTACAAAGGTATCCCCAGTTGCTGATTTGATTCTGGCAGCCGCTATAGCCACAGAAAGCCCTTCTAGTCCATTATCAGAGATCCTGCCCACTCATCCGTGGAAAATCCCCCATCAAGAAGGGGCTGCTGGAGAAAGAATGGGAATGTGAGTGAGATGTGGTGATGTTGGCAATCACTCTCTGGAAGAAAGAGAGGTCTACAAGGAAGCTCCCTGTAGGTGGCTTTAGAGAGCTGCTGCTACAGTCATCTGGAGGCTCCTCAACACATGGAGGCTCTTTCCTTGGCCAAGATTCAGTCACTTGTAAACTTTTTTGGGAACATGGTGACTTTTGTGTGTGGCATGCTGCTTAGCACATTATGTACTGAAGAAATGCACACAAAACATAAAAATAAAATAAAGTTACATTTAGAAATAGAGGGCAGGATTTCTTCCTTTTTCTTCCAAATGTTTTGCAGTGAACTTTGTTTAGCACGCTACTTCATTTCAGGGGGAGAGCATATTCTTTTATTATTATAGTGTTTGATCATTGTTGTGTGTGTTTTTGCTCCACTATCCACATAGGTCTTAAAAGAAGATTACCCGAAAGAGGAAGTTCTTCTGGAGAGGCTTTTGACAGTGATACAGTCAGTGCTATAAAAAAACACTTAAAATCGTTTCATGTACCCTGCTGTCACCTCTCCAAGTTCACGGGTTTATAATTTTGTCACAATTAATGTGCTGGGTTTGAAACTTGACAGACAGGTTACCAGCCTGGAAGGGCTTTTCGGTAACAGTTTTATATCATCTGTCACACTTTTTTAAAAAAAAAAAGTTACACAAAAGAGATTTTTGTGATTATGAAACATTTTATTTCAAGCCACACAAAGAGAACTTTACAAGGCTTCTGTGGCCTGCCAGAGTGCTGAGGTTGGGTGTATTTTGTGCTGAATCTGGTTCTTTGTCTCTAATTAGGTCTGTGATACACAGACGCTGATTTAGAGTTGTCTACATGCCTGCTGGCTATGTTGTGTTGCAGAAAATCTTCAGAAAAGCTGTATGCACGCACTAATTCCCGCCCCCCTTATATTAGTAAACAATACTAATTTAAATCTGCTCCAGTTTCTAAGTCTGTTTCTCTCCCACCCTCCACCCCATGCCTTGTACAGTTAGCAATCTAGGGAGCAATCCTAAGGATGGGAAGCCAGCATTAGTTAAACTGGCATAAAGTACACCAGATCCAAATTGTGTTCAGGAACCTGCCGACTGCTGGTTGAGCCAACCTAAGCCTGGCAGATGGAAAACAAGCCTTTAATATGGCGTTTGAGTTACACTTTGCTTGCTTAACTTATACCAGGTTCCTTGGTGTTGCGGCAATGCTGGATGGGGTTTGGGATCCAGTCAAAGTCCACGTCCCTCCTGACATAGTTCTTGAACGCACCTTTTTCAAGTTTTGCAGGGTTTGACTCGGCCTACTGAATCCTGGGTGAGCCAGGAAGTGGGAGATATTGTATTATCTATATGATGTTAGCTGCTCTGAGCCCAGCTCCAGGGAGGGTGGGGTACAAATATATATATATATATATATATATATATATATATATATATATATATGTTGATCCTGTTTTTTCATGTTTCTAATTGTGTCCCAGGTCAATGTAATGATTTTTATCTGACATTTCTGCTCGCTGTTCTGCTTCTATCGGGGATTTGATGTTTTAATTAATTTATACTACGATTTACTTCCTGCCCCTCATAGTTCTTAAGTACCAGTCAGGGCAGCTAACAACAAATAAAACATCTATAAAATACAATATAGTGAGGGGAGGTCAGTCAAAGAATTCCAAAGTTGTGGGGTGGCCCTGTATCTTGTCCCCAACAGAATAATTTTGCATTTTCTATTTTCTTGATTATTGATAGCTGTGTAAGCCATCTTGAAAGGGGGTGGGGAATATTTTTCAGCCTGATGGCTACATTCCTTTCTGCACATGGCAGTGGTAGGTGGAGCCAGAGACACAAATGGGGAAACCAATAACTGCAAATTCTACTGTCATGCAGCAGGCTAGTTTCTACACACACACACACACAGAGAGAGAGAGAGAGAGAGAGAGAGAGGGAGGGAGAGGGAGAGAGAGCGCTCTATACTTCATCCATGCAAACAAAGGGTATTACAGTGGTACCTCGGGTTACATACGCTTCAGGTTACATATGCTTCAGGTTACAGACTCTGCTAACCCAGAAATATTACCTCGGGTTAAGAACTTTGCTTCAGGATGAGAACAGAAATCATGCAGCGGCGGTGCAGTGGCAGCAGAAGGCCCTATTAGCTAAAGTGGTGCTTCAGGTTAAGAACAGTTTCAGGTTAAGAACAGACCTCCAGAACGAATTAAGTTCTTAACCCGAGGTACCACTGTATTCCAGCCAGGCAAAAACTCATAAGGATAAAGCAGGCAAGAATAGCATGAGGCCTGGGCAGCGACCTGAGAGCTAGACAGAAAAAGTTGGAGGGGCCTGAGATTCCCCATCCTGGATCTTGAGGGCATTCACAATGAACAGCAGGAACATAAAATTCTTCAATAGATAAACTGATGGAAGGATATGAATAAACAAATAAATGTGTTTCCACTGTCAGCTGAGTCTGATAATAGATCAAAGAGCAGAATCTTGTAGCTCCTGCAGAATGCTCTGGATATAGCAGATCAAGTCTCTATTTTTTTGCCCACAATGCCATATAGCTATGGGACAGTGAGTCATACAGCCTCTCTGTGCCACACAAGGTATTCATCAAAGCAATAGGGAGACGTTCCTGATGGATATCTCCTCACATACATGATTAGAGAGCCACATAAAAATTACTGTAAATTACTTGAAATTATGCTGCTGCTGTTTTCATGCTATGCCCTTAAGGGGAGCAGCTATGAACTCTCCAACTTTAAAGATGATGAGATGACAGTATGGTCCTGCCCTGATCTATAAAATAATGTTAATGGTAAAGCTAAGATAAGAAATTATAAGAAGGAAGGTAGAATGTTGTTTGTACTTAAACTTAATCAGTTTAATAGGCAATCTGCTACAGTTTTCATTATTTGAACACCAAATATCCCTTGATTTATCTGGAACTATTTCTGGGTAGGTGAACTTTTTTTATTCTTAAAATAGCTCTGCTTATTTTTAAATAGATAGCTCTACTTATTTTTAATATTATTACAGGAGGCAGACTTGAAATGTGCCTAATGGAGACAAAAGTTGCTTCCTTCACTTGTATTTGCAGGTCTGAACTGGCTGTGCTTGCAAAATTGTACCAAGTTCTGTTCTAAGCCATATACTCTATTGACAGTTGCACTGGTCATGTCCACACCAAATATTTAAAGCACTATGATACTACTTGAACAGTCATGGAAAATCCTGGGAAACATAGTTCAAGGCAGTTGACCTCACAAAGCTTCAACTCCCAGCACCATTAACAAACTACAATTTCTAGGATTCTCCATGGCTGATGGAGTGGAATAATAGTGCTTTAGATGTGTGCATTTTATTTATTGATTAAAATTATTAGATTTGTATACTGCCCTTCAACTGAAGATCAAAGTGTGGTTCACAACATAAAAATACAAAACGAGAACACAAAATACCGTATTTTCCGCCCTATAGGATGAACTTTTTCCCCTCCAAAAATGAAGGGGAAATGTGTATGCGTCCTATGGGGCGAATGCAGGCTTTCGCTGAAGGTCTCCGCAAGGCTCTCCAGGCTTCGCGCAGGTCTCCGCAAGGCGCGGGAGCCCGGCACCGGGCTCCCACGGCTTGCGGAGAGTTGCCTGTTCTGGGGGCTGGGTTCAGGGGAATTCTGGGAATTGTACCTCTGGAAGGTGAATAGGGGCCTCCTCACAACTTAAGGTAAAGGTAAAGGAACCCCTGACCATTAGGTCCAGTCTTGGCCGACTCTGGGGTTGCAGTGCTCATCTCGCTTTATTGGCCAAGGGAGCCGGCGTACAGCTTCCAGGTCATGTGGCCAGCATGACTAAGCCACTTCTGGCGAACCAGAGCAGCGCATGGAAACGCCATTTACCTTCCTGCCAGAGCAGTACCTATTTATCTACTTGCACTTTGATGTGCTTTCGAACTGCTAGGTTGGCAGGAGCAGGGACTGAGCAACGGGAGTTCACCCCATCGTGGAGATTTGAACCGCCAGTCTTCTGATTGGCAAGTCCTAGGCTCTCTGGTTTAACCCACAGTGCCACCCGCGTGCCCCTCACAACTTACAGCTCCCTTAAAAAAACAACCCACTGCTCCCAGGATTCTTTAGGAAAAGCCATGACGGTTTAAAGTGGTACCAGAGTGCTTTAAATGTATGATCTGAATATGGCCATAATAGACCCATGTCTAATTCAGTTTCCCTATGCTTATTTTAACTTTGTACATATTTCATCCACTATAAACTGGATAATGAATTTGTATTAAATCCCAGAATGGAGTTTAATCAATATTTTTGTTTTTTTCTATTTCTTTGCAATTCATCTCCTACTTCTGACAAGTGAACTCATGGAAAAGCATCTCTGGCAAATTCTCGATCACCCGCCCTCTCATCCTTCCCAAATTTACCACCGTTTTACTGAGCCACTCTTCACATCAATTTAGTGTGAAATCGGAGATGCAGTGAGGACTCTAGCTAATGATAAATAGTACTTACTTTAGAGGAGATGAAACCATCATCATAAAAGAAAACCATCTGACGCTGCAACTTGAAACTGATGTGCTGAACATTGCATGAAAGAAGGAAATGTACATTCAGGCTTGAGTGGCATTGCCGACACACACACGGGGAAATTAGGTGACAGCCATTTAAAACAGAATAAAATCATCAAGCTTTTTTAAAAAGAAAAGCAGAAATTCAGTTTACATTCAAGCTTCTCACAAGACAAATAATCTTTAAACGGTCCAAAATGCTCGGGGTGCTTTGGAATGAGGGTGCTTTGATGTTCTTAGGCAAATTGAATCCAGGATGAATCCACAAGGGTAGTAAGAAGAAATAAAGCTGCTGACTGCCTGCAACTGCTAAATGTTTAGTCTATGAGCTCAACAATGTTCCCAGTAAGCAAAGCGAGAGAGAATTTTTATTGCAGATGGCCATGATGGTTTCAGTTAAACTGGGGTCAACTGTATCTCACATAAAGCTGAACGTCTGGATCCTTTACCTTCTGAGTGAAATATAGATATCAACCACAAATAATTGGAGCTGACGCTTTGGCTCCTTGCAAAGGAGCTGGGTTTAAAAGTTTCTTTTCTTGGATTCGGAACATTTTGTGGCTGGAACCTTCTCCCCCCCACACCTTTCCTCCATGTGACAGTTTTCATTTATTTAAAGTATGGCCTTCTCCAAACATCTTTACTGAAATGATATAAGATCCCGATAAAAGATTAAGTCTAAACTATTATACAAGTAGCCTCCTGGCAAATACTTTATAGGAGAAGACGTAACTCAAAGAATGACATCTTCACCCATTTCCTTTAGGATTAAAACTTTCCAAAGGAAAATTGGGTGTTCTGAAGTAACACATGGCCCCTTAAAAAACAACAACAGTTAAGCTGTATGTGAGGAAAAGGATGTGAACAAATATCTGGAACAATATCCTTATGAATTTGAAGCAGACTTTGAATAACCAAGTGGAATAATGTATGTGTACCAGGATATCAATAGCTACTAGTGTTGATGAATGTTTCCTCCAGTATCAGAGGCCAAATGCTGGGGTTCACATCCCAGAGAGTACTGTTGTACTCATATCTTCCTCCTGGACTTCCCATCTGGCTGGCAACTGTGAGAGTACAGTGTTGGGCCACTGGCCTGATCCTGCCCTGGTACATAAATACCCTTCAACATTTCTCCAATGAAAATAGGGACATCCTATTCCGTAATGATAATTTTGCTATTTATATCCCACACATCTTACTGGGTTGTTCCAGCCAGTCTGGGCAGCTTCCAACATATATAAAAACATAATAAAACATTAAACATTTTTTTAAAAAAACCATTCCCTAGACAGGATTGCCTTCTGACGGCTTGTGGGTCAATAACTCCATACCCTCCAACTTTTCTCCGCTGAAAATAGGGACATAGTAAGGGGGAACGGGACATTCCAGAATCAAATCAGAAACCGAGACGGCTTCTCTAAATCAGGGTCGTCCCTGGAAAATAGGAACACTTGGAAGGTCTGTGTATATGCAACATGTATATGCCCACATTCTCGTGTGTATGTAATGTATGTGTAGTGTGTCCAAATCTTGGGGGTTGAGGAAGGTGCAGGTCTGTGGGAACATTCATAATACAATGACACCGCATTTTAACCTTATAAAAATTGAGTGGAAGAGTACCTGAGGAAACTTCTTTCCATATGTTGGCCTTAACATGTAGTTCTAGGTTGTGAGGAATGTTGGACATCCATGGGCAGGGCCTGCTTTCATTCCCACTGTCCTCTTCCTTGTACAAATCGACAGAGTCACAAGCAACACTCAACTCAACAGCTTTTATGAGGCATTGCACACTCTAAATACCCCAGGCCATGCTAGTGGTCCCATATAAAAGCGCTCCTATAAACCATTACAGTCCTTAATTTACTAGTTCCAGCAAGGCAGTTCCTTTCCTGGCAGCTATGATCCAGCCCTTTTGGGGGGACAGCATGAGGAAGGGCAATAACCCTCTTGCAGTTTCTTTCCAAGGCCTTCCCATTCCATGAGGTCTACTTCCCTGTCTGTGCTTACCCCCTTCAGGGACTCGGGGAAACTCCTTTCTTCCTTTGAGAACTGCAGCTCATTGGATACCCGGGTTCTTCCTCCATGAGTCTTTTATCCACCTCTGGCTTGATGGGGATTCTCGCACCCTCTGGTACCACCCTTCCTCCAGAGCTCTGTATAGGAAAGGCTCAGAGGCATGTTAAAGGCCATTCCCCATAGCTGCATCCAACTCTAGCTGTTCTCTAACAGAGTTCCCATCAGCAACCTTCTGTGGAATGGGGCCCTGATCCAAGTAGGCTGGTAACCTACAGTGTAGCAGGGTGGTCCTAGGGATCCTTCACATTGAAATTGGGCTTTGTTTAGGGTTTCTTTTCAGCAGCATTCTCTTTCATATCAAAATATATTTTCCTTCATGATTTTTTTTTTAAATAAAAGACCTTCTCCCCCCCCCCCCTCTCTCTCTCTCTTTACATTTAATTAGTCTTCCTCCTTGTTTCCTATTGGTAATGAATCAACACCTCATCAAATGTGGAGTTCAGCCATTTGAAGCACTGTGCCTCTTCCCTTTTTATATAGGGTAACAGTGATGCTCAGACCTTGGCAATCTGACATGAGTCAAAATCTCCAAAGGACAGGGGGTTAGCCTGCTACTGTTACATCTCTGCTTTCCTCCCCAAATCACCAAGCTTTTTATTGGCTCTGCTTTTTATTAAATAGAGCCCATGCAACAATGTCTTTCTGATCACATGGCTGCTTGTTCTCAAAATCATTTCCTTCTGTGGTGGTATCATAGCCCAGGTCCTGGCTCCGCCACTTAGATAATGTGGCGGCTTCTGCTTCTGCCTCCCTTTCCTGTTCCTGCCCAATTGTTAGTGATTGGGTTGGCTTACCAGATTTTGCTGGAGAGGCTCAAGGGTCCCCTTTGTTCCATTTTTGAAGTGTTCTGTTATGACAAAGCTATAGCGAAAACATTAGCAATGTGCTACAGGCTGCATTATGCGCTCAGATCAGAAATATATGGTTCAGCATCATCTAAAGCAGATGCCTCAAGGATAAATGAACAGCACTGATGTGATCCTCTACAACTGACAACACAGCTCCAACAAGTCAAAAGGCTTCCTCTATTTTTTTTATTATAAAAAAGAGGAAAGGAAAGAAAGGGAAACAAAGGGAAAAAGCTTCCTGCGCCAGCAAAGAAAGGGAATCGAGTTAAAGCTGTAAAACTCACATCTAGATAATATGAGTGACCCAAGAAAACAAAGGACAAAGACTACATTTAATATCTTGTTTTAACTTCTAGAATATTTAAAGTAGCAGTTCAATCAGTCCTTTTTCATCTGGAGATACTCAAGGGTACATAGTACTGGCCCCCGTTTATTTAAAAGAAAAGCACAGGGTGTAATGTATACTTCATACAAGTTGTCCTTCCCATTCTTCCCTCTTGAAAAAAACTATTGTCTATCTTTCTTTGAACCATGTGGTTAGACCTCAAATGCCATCAGTCTCAGCCCACATGGCCAATGGTTCTTAATTTTGTTGTCCTTGTTATTATTGAATTTATAACAAACAACACTAACAGAGTATTCCAACAATTCAACAAAAGAAGAAAACAATTGAGCATGGCTAGGTATAAGGCAAGAATACAGAAAATATAAAGAGAAATATTAAAAGAAGCTTATAGAAAAGCAGCTATGTGATAGTATTCCAAGATAAAACATAAATGTTGCTGCTATAAAGGAGTGGATCAAAAACTCCTATAGTCACAAACAGTGCCAGATGAACTCATGTTTGGATGGAAATTGTCATTCAAGTGCTTGTATTGTTAAATAAGTTACAGAAAACCACCAGACAGCAGCAAACTCCTCTCTGAGAACCTGGTGCACGGTCAGTGGAGATGGAAGTTGGAGTCCTATCAAAGCTGGAGAGCACCACATTGGGTACCCCTATACTGTAACATGCAGTGGAACTGTGTTATACCCAGATAAGCTGCAAAGAGATGGCTACCCCAGCTCTATATTAGGATTACAGTGACAAATACTGGAATCTTCTGAATTTATTCTACAAGTATGAGATCATTTGCAAAACTAAAGTTAGACTCTGCAGTGCAGGCCAAACAGCTTTGCTGCAAGCAAAGGCAGAATATAACTAGTCGTTCTGGAATGTCGGGGGTTCATTTTGCCCCCACAAGTCAATGCACATGGAAGGATACATGCCAAAAATTGCTACACTGGAACATGAAACCTAAGTGGGCCAGAATCCAGAGATTGCAAACCACATTGTGCAGATAACTTTGTAAGTGCCCAACCACACACCAGATTGTTAGCTCGCAACACCAGCCATCTGTTCAACAGCACATATGTTCTTCCCAGTTCCGTTCCAGTAACTTTTTACACAGGCCCAAATGATGGAGACAAAAATCCCACTTTGGGAACTGTGAATTCAGTGCTTTTTGGTTTACCTGTTCATCTCACCTTGGAGAGAACAGAAGGCACCAATCTGTTAAAATCTGCAGTTGTATCAGTCTCATACTAAGATTTGAAGAGACTTTATAAACAACATTTCCTTCTGGGGAAGGCTGTAGCTCAGTGGTACGGCACAAACTTTGCAAGGAAAAGGTCCTGGGTGACTTCTGCTGGAGATGCAGGACTATTGGCATGGAAGTGGTCCTTCTGCTCCTCAGAGTCCTACTGCAGCCTTTACCTGCTTGGAAACATAGCTAACAACCCTTATAGGTGTTGGCTCAGAAATAAGTCACATCAAGTCCAATGGGATTTCCTTTCTTTCAGGTCAGTGTTTATAGAATTGCAGTCCACACTTTATGCTATTCCTTCCTTATTCTAGATATGCTTTGTATTTCCCAGTGCTATAGGGATCAAATTGCTTGTTTTACAGTGTACTTGAATATGTGGATCAAATATATCAAATATAGTTGCATCTTTCACAATAAATGCTGACCAATACAGCATTATACCGCCCCTTCTAGGAAGATAAATGAGTACAGGAAAACGGAACTATGTCCATGGCAAACTCAATAGTTGATTTGCTTTTTAATTTCACTGAAAAGAATTTCGAGGACCACCCCAACAGCAGATCCTCAAAGTGTTCCTATTTTCCAGGGTCAGTCCCAGATTTTACAGAAGCAATCCCAGTTTCTGATTTTATCCCAGAATGTCTCGCTTTCCCTTAGGACATCCCTATTTGCATTGGAGAATATATCTGGGCCATCCAGAATGGCTGGGGCAACCCAGTCAGATGTGTGGGGTATAAAAAATAAAATTATTGTTTTTTGTTGTTATGGAATAGGATGTCCCTATTTTCATCAGAGAAATGTTGGAGGGTTTGCAACAGTTAAGTAACATGAAGCAGCCACATCCTAAAAGTTGGCGCGCACACACACATGTGTTAAACATTGTTAAAAAGTTCTGTCTATTGTCACTCTTCTTTTATTAAGTGCCTTGTGTGTGTGTGTGTGTGTGTGTGTGTTTACCCAGAAACCATAATGTTTGAGGCTCTGCTGGGGTTGGGCTAAAAATTCAATGTTTGGGGTTTTGCTGCAAAGAAATAATTATGATGTGTTTTTATTCGCCACCAAAACTGGGCAGTTGATCAGTGGTTTTGCTTCAACATGCTTAGCATCTTAAATCCGAGGAGCGTAAGATATGAGTTGCTGCTAGCTAAAATGACAGAGATGTTGAAGAACAGCAGCCTCTCACTTGACACAGTTAAAAAAGGATTGGCAAGAAGGGCCTCAATTTTGTACGCAGTATTCAAGATGGATGGTTCACTCTGTTTCTGATTGAGGGACCCTTTGAAACAGTGTGGGAGGTTGTGCGAGGAGGTTGAAAAAGAAATAAGGAAATTTGGGTCGGGGACACCATTCTCATCCCCACTTCCATTCCACAGAACCTGTTGCTGGATCATAAAACTTTCTGACCATGCAGGGACAAAACTGGATGAAACCCCAAATGTTTGGCTCAATATGGCCTCATATTGCAATGGCAGAATACAAAGTACAGATGGAATAAAAATCATTAGCAAATCAGGTCTCAGAGCATGACAGTATGTCATACGGCGAGGAAATTAAATTTTACTTTTAAATTTCCACAATGTGGAAATTTAAAAAGAAGAAGAAGAAAAGAAAGGGGATTTACTGGTGGCAGGAGGCATTAAATTATATAAAACACAGCACTGTGTAACTATATAAATGATGGACTATCCTGGCCTGCATGTTATGCCCTGGGATGGTCCAGTATATCAGAGGTGCATGATATGAAGTGTGTGTTAATAAAGAGGTATAATCTTTTAGCCATAATCCCTTTAAATCACAGACAAATTAGCAATAGTATAAAATACTAATACTTACTGCAGACTGAAATGGTTTCTCTCTAAAGACAGAAAAAAGTAAATGCTTTCCAGACAGATTATGAATTAATTAACAGCCATAACCTTGCCTTTAATTTCACCTCAAGCTCCAGAAGCATTCATTTATTGAGATTTTCTAACCCATCATGTAACCCAAGGGCAGGTAGCAAATTTATAAATATGAATAGAAACTGTAAATGCAGGATGCTTAAAATATAGCCAGTTCACCCTACTTACATACAGGGCCGGATTTAGGTCTGATGAGGCCCTAAGCTACTGAAGGTAATGGGGCCCTTTATATGTCCAGCTGTCCTTTGTCAACAACAAATTGTTGCTGTTTTTTTGTGTTGAATATATGCTATATGGTAATTTATGGACCTAATAGGGATCTAAAGCCATGTGCACATAACAAAATAGGTATCTTATCAAAGTAATTGTTGAACTGAAATACAATTAAGAAGTATATTTTTGGGGGGCCCCAAGAGAGTGGGGCCCTAAGCTATAGCTTGTTTAGCTTATACGTAAATCCGGCACTGCTTACATAGTTAATAGTGATAGTGTAATCATATACTCACAAGTGAGTCCCACTAAATTCAATGGGGCTTCCTCCCCTGTAAGTAAATATTATTTTCCTGCTCATTGTATTTTTTTCCTCCACCTGTAAGTTCTACATGCTTAAAGTGTGCAATATAACATTTAATAAATAAATATAAATGGCAAGTGTTAAAAGAAGTAGATGTGGGGAAGTCCCATCATTTGATGAGGTGTGCAGTCTTGATCTCACGTGACAATTGAGGGTGGGTTGGGTCGCACTGGAATTCAACTATCTGTGCTGAGCTTTAGCTCAAGACATGCTCTGGACAGGCATACATTACTCTACTCATTAGAGAGGGTGTCTTAATAATGCTGATAATGGTTGCCTTAAAAATAAAGACAGACACCATGTGCTTGTTCTGATTTAGACATGGATCATTTCTTTAAGTAATTAATTACTAATTAAGGAATTATTACATTGCAGCATGTGGTGCTAATAAAATTACTGGAGGGTTTGAGCAAATTCTTTAAGAAAGCAATTCTTATTAGTTATAGTCAAAATTATTTGTTACTTTAATTAATCCTTGGCTAGACATTAATTAGATGTAAAGTAGTTTTATAGCTGTACATTCTAACCTAATTGTGCAATTAATAACAAACGAGTCACTCTTCGTAAGGGTGATAATACTTTAGGAAAGGTAAGCCCAAACTATTCTGCCTTTAAAAGTTGTGAAACTGTAGAATACAAACAGCTCCGTGTCCTTGAAACTTTACCGAACAGGTAGTCCTCAAAATACTGCAGACTAAGTATGGTAATCTTCTGAAAATGCTCATTTCACCAAAAGCTCCAGGTCTTCATTGAGATTATGGCTTCATTTAATAGTTGCCTGAATTTATTATTCATTTAATTAATTAATTAATTAAGTGAATATGTGTGTGTAGTAAAACCCCTAAGAAATAGTAAAATAATAAATAAAAACGGTTAAAAGCATTCCCCCCCAAAAAATGATTAAAATGAACAGTAAATGAGATTAAAACATGTCAACGACGATGTGCCTGGATAGGTTTATTTTAACAATTATGTGTCTGGATATAGGCTTAAAATATTTTAAGCAGGCACCAGAAAGTGTACATTGAAGGTGTGTACTAATGTCAACAGGCAGGGAGTTCCAAAGTGTAGATAGTGCCATACTAAAATATTGATTTCTTACAAGTATTTCCAGCAGGAAAAGTATTTCATGTAGCAGTGCCATATCAATGGGCACATATGGGGTATTGCAATCCCACCAGTAAATAGGTCCCAAGGCATTAATTAATGAATAAATAATGCCCACCTTTTAGGATGTGTTCACTCCTGCATGATCATTTCTTTATGGCCGCTATAACTTGTTGTTGTTGTTTAGTCGTGTCCGACTCTTCGTGACCCCATGGACCAGAGCACGCCAGGCACTCCTATCTTCCACTACCTCCCGCAGTTTGGTCAGACTCATGTTTGTAGCTTTGAGAACACTGTCCAACCATCTCGTCCTCTGTCGTCCCCTTGTCCTTGTGCCCTCCATCTTTCCCAGCATCAGGGTCTTTTCCAGGGAGTCTTCTCTTCTCATGAGGTGGCCAAAGTATTGGAGCCTCAGCTTCACGATCTGTCCTTCCAGTGAGCACTCAGGCCTGATTTCCTTAAGAATGGATATGTTTGATCTTCTTGCAGTTCATGGGACTCTCAAGAGTCTCCTCCAGCACCATAATTCAAAAGCATTAATTATTCGGCGATCAGCCTTCTTTATGGTCCAGCTCTCACTTCCATACATCACTACTGGGAAAACCATGGCTTTAACTACACGGACCTTTGTTGGTAAGGTGATGTGTCTGCTTTTAATGATCCTGTCTAGGTTTGCCATCGCCTTTCTCCCAAGGAGCAGGCGTCTTTTAATTTCGTGACTGCTGTCACCATCTGCAGTGATCATGGAACCCAAGAAATTAAAATCTCTCACTGCCTCCATTTCTTCCCCTTCTATTTGCCAGGAGGTGATGGGACCAGTGGCCATGATCTTAGTTTTTTTGATGTTGAGCTTCAGACCATATTTTGCGCTCTCCTCTTTCACCCTCATTAAAAGGTTCTTTAATTCCTCCTCACTTTCTGCCATCAAGGTTGTGTCATCTGCATATCTGAGGTTGTTGATATTTCTTCCAGCAATATTAATTCCGGCTAGGGATTCATCCAGCCCAGCCTTTCACATGATGAATTCTGCATATAAGTTAAATAAGCAGGGAGACAATATACAGCCTTGCCGTACTCCTTTCCCAATTTTGAACCAATCAGTTGTTCCATATCCAGTTCTAACTGTAGCTTCTTGTCCCACATAGAGATTTCTCAGGAGACAGATGAGGTGATCAGGCACTCCCATTTCTTTAAGAACTTGCCATAGTTTGCTGTGGTCGACATAATCAAAGGCTTTTGCATAGTCAATGAAGCAGAAGTAGATGTCTTTCTGGAACTCTCTAGCTTTCTCCATAATCCAGCGCTTGTTTGCAATTTGGTCTCTGGTTCCTCTGCCTCTTCTAAATCCAGCTTGCGCTTCTGGGAGTTCTCGGTCCACATACTGCTTAAGCCTGCCTTGCCTGCCGCAATAACTAACGATCCTTTAAAACAGAGATCAGCCACCATGGACAGAGCTTGTGCATGATCACTGGTATCATTTCAACCACAGTTCTTTTCAACAGAGCTAATGGACACATTCATTTGCATGATGGATAATACCATCAAGTGGTATCCAACTTAAGATATAACATACCTGATTTTGTGAGTTGAGTCTCTGTGTCTATTTTGTGGCTGTATTTTGAAAAGGTGTTCATTTTAGAGTTAACAATTACTTCTGCTAAATGATTACCAAGTTTACATGTTGGTAGCCTGACAAACACCTACAGTGGTCTTGGGATATGCTTTGCAAATAAATTAAAAACTACCTGCTATATAAAGTCAATTTAGAAATCTACATTAAGATAAATCATCCCATTTTCGCAAAATTCATCCTTCCTACTGCCTTGTTTACATTCATGAATCAGCTTTGGAATATGGCCTAAATGTATCTCCATGATCCAGACAAAATTTAGTAATAGGGAATATTTAAGCATACACTTCTAGTGCAACCCTTTAATTATCTACTCAGAAGTAAGTTGCACTGAGTTCCATGGGACTTTCTTCCAGGATAAGGACTACAGCCCTATAAGTTTAGGTGTCAAATAAATGTCTGGTATTTAATAAAGAGTAAAAGTATGTGAAAATCATGATCTGCTTTTGGAATAGGAATATTTCTAAACCACAAACTCAGAAAGAAAGAAAAACTGCCATTGCAATCAATTTATTGCATATTCATTTTAGATTCCAAGGCTTATTCTAAATACCAGAAAAATTAAGAATAGTAATAGTGCAATCCTCCATATATTTATTAATGAGACAAATAATGCAGATGGTAGAAACACTTTTTTCATAGTGTTTTATTATATAGCAAATTGTGAAAATGGTTATAATTGAGAGAGAGTAATAATTATTTTTTGACTGTTTTTGTAAAATAATGTTTGCATTAGGTAAAGGGACCCCTGACCATTAGGTCCAGTCGTGGCCGACTTTGGGGTTGCGGCGCTCATCTTGCTTTACTGGCCGAGGGAGCCGGCGTTTGTCTGCAGACAGCTTCCAGGTCATGTGGCCAGCATGACTAAGCCGCTTCTGGCTACCAGAGCAGCACACAGAAATGCCGTTTACCTTCCCGCCAGAGAGGTACCTGTTTATCTACTTGTACTTTGACGTGCTTTCGAACTGCTAGGTTGGCAGGAGCAGGGACCGAGCAACGGGAGCTCACCCTGTCGCGGGGATTCGAACCTCCAACCTTCTGATCGGCAAGTCCTAGGCTCTGTGGTTTAACCCACAGCACCACCCGCGTCCCTGCAAGTCCTATAAGCACTAATTATTAATTCACAATCTATATCTAGATTTTGGAAGTGTGAAGGATGGAGAAGCAGCTTTCCACACATATATCTGCTGCTGGGTCAAGGACTACACGTGCAAAAGGATGTTCCTTGCATGTTTTGAACGAACGAATGAATGAGATCCTCTGACTTCAATACCTACATCTGTTTTGCCACCTACTTTTGTATAGAATACAGTAGAGACCAGATAGATGTTTTGCGAAGCTCATTCCTCAGCTGCTTTAAAACTATGAATGCTAGTGGTTACTGAATGGTCTCTGGAATGCCACTTCATCGTGATGAGTTAAATATTCCAGTATTTCACAGCATCTGGCTCTTAGAGCAAAAAGTATTTAAGGCCTCTGCTACGGCAGCCTTTGAATGCTGCGGTAATTCTAAGACATGTTACAAAGCACAGGCAATTGATCATAAGAGGAAGGGGGGGAATGCACTAATGATATTAATTGACAAAAACCAGCACGTCTGTCGAAGGAGAGAAACCTTGAAAGGAAACTACATGTTTTGAAGGTCAAGGCTCAGTGTAGGATAATCCCTACCATCTGTTTTCAGGCTGGTGTGATTCTTAGACTGTCATATGCACTCTCTCTCTTTGGAAAATAATAGACAGGAGAAAAACTTACCCAACAGGGAGCCAAAATGCAGTTAGCTTTATAGAAAATGAAAAGGCACCACTGTATAAACTTAAGATGACCCTTAATTTTCCTTCCCCTTGACCTACACATGTTCAAAGTCAGCATCAGAAGTTTAGTGGCTCTGGGAATGAAAATAATTCAGCAACCAATAAACTTTAATGGTCTACAAGTAAACTGGAGAGCACAGCAACCATGCCCAATGCCATTGCTCAAGCATGGTATTGCCCGGCAGATGAATGAGTGAATATATATATATATATATATATATATATATATATATCCCAACTTTTAACTTTTTCAAACAGAAGTGACTGGCCATTTATTTTAGCCGCAAGAGTGGAAATTCTGAAAAGTATATTTGTAAACTGTGAAATGAGAAAGAGGAGAGGGGAGGGAGGGAAGGAGAGTTTGAGGTATGTATATGTGTGTATGTGTTTGTTTGTGTGTGTACATACACACACACACACGCACACACACACAATGGCATAGGTGTTCAGGTACACTTGCTTTATAGTCATGCTTACTTTAGGCATGTTTTAGAAACCTGGATGGTTTTTCTTTCAAAAGATTTGTTGATCTGGATCTATTTCAGTGCTAACAGCTTATAAAACTATGGTACATAAGTAACAGAACTGATAGCACACATGTGCAGCCTTAAACTGCCGCAGTGTGTCTAAATACACTAGAAAGATAATGATGATGATGATGATGATGATGATATATTTTGTACTGTTTTGCTCTCCAACCCTTTGTGACATTGTTCTCATTATACATTTAAAGCACCTACAAAGCATATTTCCCTCTCAAATAATTTTGGACATTGTAGTTTGCTTTTCACAGAGCTACAGATCCTAGCATGATTAACAAATGATGCCCAGAATAATTGAAAAGGGAATTGTGTTTCAAATGTGTGTTAAAGTTGTTGTGTATACACAGTTTGGTCTGATGAAGAACTATGGGGAACTCCAAAGCTTGCTCACTATTTTGTGAATTTTGGTTGGTCCTCATAATGTTTTGTTGGTCCTCGCAATGCCTAACTATGTTTTTTGATTGGGGCGGTGGTTGTCTTTTTTATAGCCCAACATTGCAGGCCTTGGTTTTTTAAGGCAGATAAAATATTTTATTCTATGTGATCATTAGTGTAACTAGAACAATGATATCCCAAATTGCAGACGTGTAAATCTTTTTCTTTCTTTCTTTCTTTCTTTCTTTCTTTCTTTCTTTCTTTCTTTCTTTCTTTCTTTCTTTCTTCTCCCACATTCAAACACAAATTCTAAGGTGGGGGCAGGGACGGGGGAACAACCACCATAAAACAAGTTATAAAAAAAATAACAGCACTCTACAGATACCTAATTAAAAGAGGTTCTCTGCCTTTTTGGAAAAACAGTTTTATTTTCCCTCATTAAAGTGACCTAATCACTGACTTGAGGGATTTACTCCACCCCTCACTCCGGAATGATGTAGCCATCTTAAATCACACAAATAAAAGACATGAGGAAATGAGTTGCCTTCTTCCCTTCTCTCCCGCCAGTCACTAAGGTCATGAAATCTGAGATTTCATTATTTCCATGAAACAACATATTTCACAGCATTGTGTCAATTCATATCCATGAAATCATGTGAAACACTTTGTGAAAATTTCCACTGCGATAAAATTTTGTAATTATATAGCAAATGCTGGGAATGAGCAACAGGGAATGGCAATGACCCTTTTGCCTGCTTCTGAGCTGAGCTTTCCTTAAGTATCTGGCTGGCCATTGATGAAGACTCTGGAGACAGACCTTGAGGCATAATGATAATGGACCTTTGGCTAGATCCAAGAAGGAAATAATGCTTTTCAAGTATACATTGCAAAAACCCACGCCCAGGAGCCAAGAGACTGCCTGGGTTTTGAAATGCCTAAGAAAGGGAAACAGAGTCATGAGCACTAGTGGAGTTTAGCTATGAGGGCTACAATCCTGTACTCATGGCAGGGGTAGCCATTGTGGTACCCTCTAGCTGTTGGACTCCAACTGCCATCAGCCCCACCAGCATGACCAATTTGTTTGAATTATCATCTACAACATCTGGAGAGCACACTGTTAATAACCTCTGATTAACAGACAGTTTTTTTAAAAGAAATATTTATTAAGATTTTACAAAAACAAATATACAAAAACACATAATAAAAGAAACAAAAAAATAAGAATAAACACACAGAAAAAATAAGAAAAATTAAAAACAATTCTTTTTCATAACTTAAAACTCATTTGCTTGTTTCTTTGACTTCCTCACACCTCCCCTTCTTGTATTCCCATTTAAATAATCAAATCAGCAAATCCTTACCCTCTTTCATTTATCTTATCTCTACAACTTAACATTTTATAACTCAGTATTTTCATCCATTATCAATTCATTTTTGCATATTCTTATTAACTTTGTTGCTAATACTTCTTATTTCCAATCCAACATCATTTTAAATATGTTTTTACCTATTTATACCCTTTTTCCATATTCTTAAAGCATTACAGCTGGAAACCACTTAATTTCTATCCAACATCATTCTAACATTCATTAATTTTACAGTATTTCTGTAGATAATCTTTAAATTTCTTCCAATCCTCTTCCACTGACTCTTCTCCCTGGTCTCGGAACAGACAGTTTGTTTTAATATATTCCTTATTTGTCTATTATAAAAAGATTCCAAGGTGGTATACAAATTTGTGAATGAAATGATTCACACAGAACACAATGGTAAAAAAATAGAAATCCAACACATAGACATAACAGTAAACAACAAGAAAAAGGGGCAGACTAAAACCAAACAGCTGTTCTAGCCAGAATGTCATTTAAAATGCCTGGACAAATATTAACCTGGGCATCTGAAATACTGTAATGTCAGTGTCAGTGTTTTCAAAAGATCATTCCGAAAGTCAAATTCAATGGAGCTTAATTCTGAGGAGACATCTATAGCGGTGCACCTAGGGCTTGGAGAAACCAGAGGCCAGGATGGGTTATTTGGCAACAGTAGAATGGTTGGGAAGAGCTGGGTACGGTTGATGCTGCCTCTCAGCATCTGCCACCTGAGGTGGCTGCTTCACTCTGCCTAACGGTAGAGTCTCCAGCCCTGTCTCTCAAGGAGGCTTATGCAATTACAGCTTAAAATATCATATCATGCAATATTAAGACCACAACTGCCAGAGAAAACACCATCAATAAGAATAAACTAGCAATAAGTAATCACATTCAGCTCAAAATAAAAACACGACCATGAGGCCCTCAGATGATTGGTCAGAAAAGAATGTGGCCCTTGGGCACAGTGCTTTGCAAGCCCTGACAATCAGCTGATCCTTGGTGCTTGCAAAGCACAGAGTGGTGACTCCAAATTGTCTTTCAGTTCAACCACATCTTTACCTGCCCAACATCTGATGTCATATTTGATGTCAGGTGTACAGCAGTTGTGCCCCACCAGAATATTCTGAGATGTATTGTTATATATGCCAGTATTTATATTCTGCACTACCCCCAGATGCTCAGATGAGTAAAAATCAGTACAGCAAAAGGAAAGGAAAAGAAACTATAAATTTCTATTTCTGCCCTTTAAATCCAGCCACAAATGCCTCAGTAAGTAGAAAGGTCTTACAAAATTCATTCTTAGTAGGACCTGAGATAAAATCAGATTTACCATTCAAATACCTTGATCTTAGAAAATGAAGTCGTATGTGAGAAGAGCTTAAAGGCTCCATCGGTGTGAAAGGTATTTTCTATATTTTGAGTTTGCTTCAGGATTTTCAGTCTCACCCTCCTGAATGGTGTCGTGTCATTGTAGCTATTGTTTTGACACCCTTACGTTAAAGGAGGGAGATTCATATGGTTCCCTCCCTTCATTTGTTCCAACAATGCTGGTTGTTTAAAGGTCGCTTTTGCAAGGAGAGGAGGCAAAATTGCATACAAAAAAAAAGGTGAACATTAGGAGCAATTCACACTGGAGAAGCTGAAGAATTCTCATGAGGATCTTTAAAAATTTCAAATCAATGTGGAGTTGTTGAGAACTGAATTTAAGATGGGAGAAATGAGAAACAGAGAAATCAAAATTGACAGATTCACCCATCTTGCTCCCTACAACTCCAGTCCCAGTCTCAGAGGTTTTGTAGCAGACGTTTATTGCATTTTTTTAAAAAAAGGAATTTGTTTTCTGATGCTGCAAATGCTGGAAATTACTGATCTGGCCTGGTTTTAGCCATATCTAAGCCTCAAAAGGATTGACTGACAGGGGTGAAAATTGCATGGCTGAATATGTCCTAAACTTCTCCTCATCTTGCTAGTTCTCGGAGTGTAGGAAACCAGCACCACCAGGTGAAATCTGATGTAGCACAAAGCAGGAGGCATTTTACCTGCTGATCCTATAAATTGGCCCTAACCGCACACCGCATGACAGGTGATACAGCTGGGCTGCTAGTCTAATGCTCTACCCACATGTAGGTTTTCATTCACATTTGTGCCAACATTCCAGCTGTAAAATACCAGAAATACTACAGCTATCTGCAAATAGGTGTCATGTATCCACAATAAACTGGGCTAGAGAGTCTGGTTCATTGTATTTATTAGTCTTTCACACAGAAACCCTCAAGGTAAGAGTGAACAAAGAACTGGCTGTGTATAGGGTTCCCCCCCCACACCCCTGAAGCATCTGGGTGTAAGCCTTATTTTGTCAGCAACCATTGTGTTTATAGGCCTGTTTTACTGGGAACCTGCTGCTTCTCACAATGTTTCCTGAGTGACTGTCTTAGTAGAAACTGCATCTGGAAACGACAATCGCACAGCTGTAAATCTGAAAAGCAGCTTGCAATCCTAATAGCTAGCAGCCCCAGTATGGCTGTCCTGCTGAATGTTGAAAAGGGTTAGAAAGGCAATACTGAAGTGATGAATACATTTCTGAGAATCACACCATCATGTTACAAACCCTTCCCCCATTTGACAAAAGGCTCGTGTGTAGTGCTTTTTGCTATGTCTCTCTCCACTCTCTGTCCAGTCCAGAGACAATGGACCAGACTAGACATGATGGAGGCAGTTCAGTGCCTTTCAGCAGAAAACTAACCCAAGAACACTGACAGAGGAAGCAGTCTGATTTAAAAAACAAAAGTGGTGCTTTGGGGAGCAGCATTGACCTTTCCCCTGCTTACTTATATTTCCTACTCAAAGCTTCTTTCTCCATGTAAAGTAGCATACACACTGTACATTTAAAGCACACAACCTCACCCAAAGAATACTGTGGACGGTAGTTTACCCAAGTTAGAGCTACAGTTCCCAGCAGCGGAGTGTGGTCAGGAGACTAAGGGGATTATTATTAATAATAATAATAACAACAACAACAACAACAACAACAACAACAACAGCAATAATAATAATAATAATAATAATAATAATAATAATAATAATAATAATAATTTATTTATACCCCTGGGCGTATAAATATCCAGCCACCCTGAGCGGCTTCCAACAAAATATTAAAATACAGTGGTCTGTTAAACATTAAAAGCTTCCCTAAACAGGGCTGCCTTCAGATTAGGCTAAATGTTCCTCTGGCCCCTCCTTCCCAAAGCCCAGGAAGCTTCTGTCCGGATTAGGGAGGGAGGCACAATGCTCTGAGGGGTCCAAGAGCCCTCCCACCATCTTCCCAAGCCCATCCAGCTTTGGCAGGGAGTCAAGAGGGCTCCAACATCCTGGCACAGTCCTGGCACCTCCTTCCCAAAGCCCAGGAAGCTTCTGCCCAGATTTGGGAGGGAGGCACAATGCTCATGCCTGCAATGTCACACCTTCACACATGCAACATTGCCCCCCACTCCAAATCACCCTCACAAGCTGGCACCTCTGGCCCTAACTATTCCTCTATAAAAAATTTCACCACATGCCACTGGTCCCCAGCACCCTTAACAAGTACAGCTGCCAGGCTTCTTTGAGGAGAACCATGCACTGAACATGACCTTAGTTTTTCCTCAGCTGTGCTTAGTGACTGGAAATAAAATTGTGTAATGAAAATCTGCCACCACTCCTTTCTTTGAGAGCCAGTGTGGTGTAGTGGTTAAGAGCAGTGGACTCATAATCTGGTGAACTGGGTTCGATTCCCCACTCCTCCACAAGCAGCTGCTGGGTAACCTTGGGCTAGTCACACTTCTCTGAAGTCTCTCAGCCTCACTCACCTCACAGAGTGTTTGCTGTGGGGGAAGAAGGGAAAGGAGATTGTTACTTGCTTTGAGACTCCTTAAAGGTAAAGGTACCCCTGCCCATACGGGCCAGTCTTGACAGACTCTAGGGTTGTGCGCTCATCTCACTCTATAGGCCGGGAGCCAGCGCTGTCCGCAGACACTTCCGGGTCACGTGGCCAGCGTGACAAGCTGCATCTAGCGAGCTAGCGCAGTACACGGAACGCCGTTTACCTTCCCGCTAGTAAGCGGTCCCTATTTATCTACTTGCACCCGGGGGTGCTTTCGAACTGCTAGGTTGGCAGGCGCTGGGACCGAGCGACGGGAGCGCACCCCGCCGCGGGGATTCGAACCGCCGACCTTTCGATCGGCAAGTCCTAGGCGCTGAGGCTTTTACCCACAGCGCCACCCGCGTTCCCTTGAGACTCCTTAGGGTAGTGAGAAAGCAGGATATCAAATCCAAACTCCTCCTCCTCCTCTTCTTCTTCTTCTTCTTCTTCTTCTTCTTCTTCTTCTTCTTCTTCTTCTTCTTCTTATTCTTGATGTATACCACTCTGTCTGAAGACCCCTCTAGGCCAAAATTGTCAAAGGAGCCAAGAGGTAAGCACTGATTTTTTTTTTGCTTTAAAATCTTACCCCACTCCTTGTTTTCTTTGTGTCCAAGGCAACTGGAGGATGGATTTATGCAAGATGCACTGTTGCTCAGGAACATAGGAAGCTGCTTTACACTGAGTCAGACCATTGGTCCATGCAGGTGACTTTACACTGACTGCAGCAACTTTCTAGGGCATCATGGACAATTCTCTCCTAGCCGTACCTGGAGATGTCAAGGATTGGACCTGGTACCTTCTGCACACAAACAAATGCTCTACCAGTGAGCTACAGCCCTTCAAAACTGGATAGGTCTTTTGTTCAGAGATCTAGAAGAATTTGGAGCCATCTCTGTCATTGCTCCCTGCAAAATTATAGATGGACGTCAAAGTAGTACCATTAAATATTAAAAATAGGTGGAAGGGAGATTAAGTGAGTGAGGATCCTTATGGGTTGGGCCCTGCACTGGGAGGTGGGATGGAGTCATCAAAGGAAGCAGAAAATCAGAGACAGGAAAATAGGTATTGGTGGCAGAGTATATAATTGATTGGCATGTAGCCAGCCAGCCCCAGGGTAGCCTTAGCAGTGGCTGAATTACCTCACTTGGAAAGAAGATCAAGGACTTGGAGCAGGAGAAAAACAAACATCCCTTCTGGGAGGAAGGGCCAGTGGGCAGAGATGTCTGAGCAATATCATGTAGGAAGATCTGGACTCCATTTAACTTTAATCCCCCACTAAAATCAAAGCCATAGGAGGAAAGTTATAAACCCAGAAAGGGGAGGACGATTGCTTCTCAGATGGCTGTCAGAGCAAACCTTGTTCACGATTCCAAAGAGTCCTTCCATAGTTAATGTGAATCCTGGATACTCTCGGGAGATATAGATGGAGAACTCTCCCTATCTATTATTGCGTGGTAACATTTCAATTAAAAACAATGCAGCGATTAAAAAGTGCTGCACCATTAATCTGTCTGTCTCTCCATCGGACCTTTGCTTCTGTACAATGAGCCTTCTCGAAAAGTGATGTAAAGGAATCAAACCATAACGGCTCTGCCTGTAAATCACTTATGTGTTACAATTATTTACATCCTACCTTTTCAGAACACAAAGCCTACTGAAGTAATATCAAATCATTAAACACACACACAGAAAATTAACAATGTCACTGTATTAAAAGTGACCAACATCCATCCCACAAGGTGGTTAGTAGGAGATTGATCCTATGCAGGGAGAGAATAGACTAGCTGGAGCAGGTCCTGTTATCTTCTTTGCCTGTTTCTTTACCTCTCTCTACTAGGATGGTGTTCTTCAGATGAAGAATGTTCTCAGGTGGTCTTTGACTCCATGTCTCTCTCCCTCTTTCTGTGAGACAGAAAAAGAAAGAGAGTCCATGCAGCCATACAGAGGAGGGGGTGGGGGTTTGCTACCATAAGCCCCTGTCTTCTGTTGAACATTTTTTTACATGTGATTGTCTGCACCTTGCTATTGTAGAAGGGCAAGAAATTCAACTCATAGAAACTAAATAGACATTTGTTTAAATGGAATGTGAGCTCCAGGCCCACAGAAATTTAATATCTTAATGATAGTGTCTACAAAGGTTGTCCAATAAAAGCTGTCATATATGTCAATTCAGACATATTCCTGTCTGGGGGGGATCTCATCAGCTAGAAAGTTATTTGTCTATAAGCCAAGTTGCATGTGTGTTAAGCACTTTGCTAGGAAAACAATGTGGCAGGAGGTTTCAAGGCAAATGTATGTATCTTCATTTAATAACAACATGACAATAAAAAAACCACACACACACACCAAGAGAGAGAAAACCACAACTTTCCCCAACATTGTAATTTCATGTTTTCACTAACCCTTCACATGGCACAATACAATTTTCCCTGGATGTCTTTCTTCTTGGATCTATTCCTTCTCCTTAAATGATAAACAAAGTCATGCAGCCCATTTTTCTAGCAGAATAGAACTTTTGAATCTATAGGTCAGAATGGAGAAACCCAGAACTTTCCAAGCATTGTTGGAGTCCAGTTCTCACCCCAACTTGACCACGGTAGTACAAGTGTTGGCGGCTTCAAGGTTGGATGACTACACTGCACACTATGTGGTCCTTTCTCCAGTGCAATGGCTTACATGGGAGAGACCCTTTCAGCATATTACACATCTGCTCAGATAGCTGTACTGGTTGCTGTCTTTTAATGTGGAAGCACGTACAGTTTGGAACTCCCTGATATTAACATCAGGCAGGCACCTTGACTATCCTCTTGCCTATGCCTGCTTAAAACATTCTTGTTTAGGCAAACCTATTCAGACACAGAGAAGTTACCTGTGTTTTAACCTTTTCATAGCTTGTTGATTTTAATTACAGTAGTTTTGAATGGTGTGTGTGTCTTTTTAAAGAAAAGTATATCCGTTTTTAACTGTCTTTTATTGATAATTACATTGTTTTAGTTTTTTCCTAAACTGCATGGAAGTTTAGAAAAGCAGTATATATAAGCAGTATAGATATTTTGTTAAAAAATAAAAACAAACCCAGCCAGAGTCCATGATTAGGGATGTTGGGATTTATATTTCCCTATCCCTGCTGTAGCTTGTGATGGAATTACATGGAAATATACAGTGGGACATGGGTGGCGCTGTGGGTAAAACCTCAGCGCCTAGGACTTGCTGATCGCAGGGTCGGCGGTTCGAATCCCCGCGGCGGGGTGCGCTCCCGTCGTTTGGTCCCAGCGCCTGCCAACCTAGCAGTTTGAAAGCACCCCCGGGTGCAAGTAGATAAATAGGGACCGCTTACCAGCGGGAAGGTAAACGGCGTTTCGTGTGCTGCACTGGTTCACCAGATGCAGCTTGTCAGGCTGGCCACGTGACCCGGAAGTGTCTGCAGACAGCGCTGGCTCCTGGCCTATAGAGTGAGATGAGCACACAACCCTAGAGTCTGTCAAGACTGGCCCGTACGGGCAGGGGTACCTTTACCTTTACCTTTTATACAGGCAAATAAGGGAAAACTAAATGAATGGGCAAAATTCTAAGCAATTTTTAAACTTGAAAGCTGCTACTCATTTAAAGTAGACACGGTATTCCAAAAGTAATTATTTTGTACCATCACTTGTCTAAAAAAATATTCCCACAGTACTTTCTGTCCATTCTGTTTCCAATAGCTCTTCTGAAGAAAGAGAAGGGTTCCCAAGGGTTTGATTAATTGCATAATAATTGTGCCAAACAGAGCATCATCAGAGTTTAATAGCTGCTAAATAACTGTCCACTCATCCCTGCTGATCCATAGATTAAAGGTCTATACCTTGAAGCTTAATAGCCATTTCCCCACAAGAAGTGTATCCGATAGCTCATTCCTTTTGCTATGTCTAAAACGCATGGCAGCCCATTCTAATGTTTCTCAAGAGCATTCGTTGTTCTGGGAGAGAAAGGAATTATTCTAAATCTAAAGCTTCTAAGTGGTTCTTCTGCTCTTCATCTTCTGCATGTAGAGTATTTCTGGAGTGGCTGACCTGAATAGAAGGTGCGTGTGACAAGTCCTTATCTTAACAGAGTGTCTTCAGTGTGTGACTTGAATTATTATACACATTTGAGAGGCAATTTTTGAAAGTCAAATGCATCATGCCTCCTAATAGCAAACTCAGGTGGTTGAGTGCCTATCAGTTTGGAAGTGAAATGGGCCACCTAAAAATATACTAGTGGTTTCTACCTACTATAGGGACTCTCTAGGTATGCACAAGTATGTAAGTTTGTAAATTTAAAGAATTAAAAAAAAAACCAATACATTCACACAGCCCACAAAAAGCCCATCCCTTTCAATTTACTAAAATATTTGATGCATGCCTTTTAACAATTTGGGCAGGAGAGGTTTAAAAAGAGGGGAAGCCAGAAATATTGCTGGATTAGAGCTGCTGTAATTTTATCTGACCTTTGTTTCAGAACAGAATGATGTCAAAGAAACAAACAACAGCAGGGCATGGTTGGATAGAAGGCCATATAGGTTTTATATAATTAATATAGACAGGTTTTTTATGCTGCGTTAGACATGTCACAGCTGGTCTCTTTTCAAAAGTTTTTTTTCAAGTCACAGAATTACAGAATCATGGACTTCTAGGCTTGTCAAATACCTGAAGAGTTACCAAGATGAATCTCCTCATGGTTGCTCACGAAACAATGAACAAGGAGATTTATTTTGTTACATAATGAATGAGAATTTTGGAAACACACCCATGTTCTTGTTGCTTCAAAACATACAGGGAGACACGTAGATATGCTAGAAGTGCTCAAAGGATTTCCCTTTCTTCAACATCTGGAATGAAAAAGCTATTCAGAACTCAGGAAGAACTACCTTGACATGCAGGGCCATCTTACCCATAGGCACTTGGGGAGCAGGGCACCCAGGCGCCAGGCTCTCAGGGGCACCAGGCCGAGAGTCCAGGGCCCGAGAGTTTAGTCTGGGGAAGAGCCCACCTGTCGGTTGGAGCACCACGGCGGGCTCTTCTGCTGTGGGTGGCTCTGCACCGCAAGTTCGAGAGCCAGTATGGCGTAGTGGTTAAGAGCAGTAGTCATGTAATCTGGGGAACCGGGTTCATGTCTCTGCTCCTCCACATGCAGCTGCTGGGTGACCTTGGGCCAGTCCCACTTCTTTGAAGTCTCTCAGCCCCACTCACCTCACAGAGTGTTTGTTGTGGGGGAGGAAGGGAAAGGAGATTGTTAGCCGCTTTGAGACTCCTGAAGGGGAGTGAAAGGTGGGATATCAAATCCAAACTCTTCTTCTTCTTCTTCTTCTTCTTCTTCTTCTTCTTCTTCTTCTTCTTCTTCTTCTTCTTCTACCGAGCCAGGAAGATGCTGAGGCAGCTGGCCGGCTCCGCCCTCCTGTGCGCCAGGGACTGGGCAACCTAGGGGGGATGGGTGGATCTTTGCACCCCGGCGCCGCATATGATTAAGACAGCCCTGCTGACATGCATCAATTCGACCCATCCTAAGATTTTTGTTAGTTTTTAAAGGTATTTGTAGCCCACCCTTTGCTCAAGAGCCCCACGGTGGCAAACAGTAATATCTCAATTAACAACTTAAACCAAAATCAGTCAGATGACATCATAAAATTAGTAAGCAATCACAAAAAGGAGGCATCAGTGTAAATAAAATATCAACATGTACTTCATCCTGCTCCAAAGGCTTGGGCCCAAAGGTGAGTCTTCCTTTCCCTGTTGTCCAAAGGGAAAAACATAGAGGCAAGACGTGCCACAACAAAGGGGAGGGTATTCCAAAGCTGTAGCTTGTGAAAAAGAAAACCCTTCCTCTGGGTCCTTGCACTACAAGCTTCGCTCCACAATGAGGAGATCCTAACAAATTGGCAGGCTAGCATGGGATCTGGTGCTCTTTCAGATACTTAGAGCCTAAGTCTTTTAAGTCATTATATATTATCATAAGCACCTTGAAGCCGGCCTGGGATATCACTAGCTTTTGTTGTGCTCAATATTTGATTTTGGAGTTGTGTTATTTTTACTGTTATAGGAAGCATGTTTTTGTTTTGTTTTTTATTGCTTGACCTTATTCTGAATTATAAGGAGATTGTTCAATTTTATTGCATATTTCTTTATGATATGTTTTCATTACATTATTGTTTGACTATGTAATTTTTGTCATATTTTGTAAATTGGGAATGGTATCGTTATAGATATATATTCATGCTGGAAACTGTCTTGAACAAGATCTACCACGATGACGATATGGGCTTAAAAGCTAATTTATTGTATTTTGAAAATCATACTAACTTGAATGAGCATAATTCTTATTGAAAATTGGTCTATGACACTAGACAATATGCTGTATTAAAGGTATTAAATGCACACTTATCCTATACACGGATGTGCTGAACAATGAATTGTAAATATATTGAAATATGTGAACATCGCTTCATTGATGTGCCCAAGAAAAAGAGGGCAAAAAGTCCCAGACTTCTAAAGTTTTTGCTGCAGGCAGATTGTTTTCCTTGAGCCATTCATAATGGCTATGTGTACTGTAAAGGTAAACACAAAATGAATGTACAAAACTGTCTTTATTTTGTCTCTTTGTATAAAGCAAAATAACATCAATACATTGCCTGAATCTGGTATTGCCAGCAAAACATCAGTTTCTTAATATAACCAAATCAAAAAGTAATATGTATTCAGAAGGGCAATAACCATCAAGAAATTGACCCTGAAGCAACTTGTGATTAAGAGCTCACTAAATTTTCACAGGGCAGTTGCAGTCTCAATATAGGCAACAATCCCAGGTAAATAAGACCAAGAATTTGCTTTTATTATGCTGACACGCAAATAAATGCTGGTTAGCAAGTAGTGTAAATAAACTATATAATGCTAATGGGCAATAATTGCTTTTATTGAAATTCACACAGGTGTAGGTTTATTTATACAGAGATGCACTCCACCTCATAAGGAATGTTCTATATTCAGAATAGAATAGAAAGTTCTATATTCAGAGACTGAGGGTGTTGGAACATAACACTAAAGCCTAGTGTGACATGTACCCCAATCTCTGAGCAGTGGAAATTTCAGAGGTATCAGCATATACCCTGGGTTTGGCTTCCATCAAATGAACGTAACCAGACACAGTTGTGTCTTCAAAATATTTAGTTTTATTTACCCATATATACCAACAGGACACAAGATGAAACGGCTTACAGCCTGACCACTCCTACAGATCTTGCTCCCCCATTAGGTTTTGGGAGGTGGGTGTCCCAAAGTCATTGCTCTGGATTTAGCACAGAGAACTAATCTCTATCTCCCAGTTTCAGCCCCAAACAAAGTTTACACTTTGAATTGTGCTCAGAAATGTACTGGGTGCCAATGTAGGTCTTTCAGGACCGGTGTTATATGGTCTCTTAACTTCAGATGATGCCATATACATAGTATTAACTGAATGGCATCACCATAAGATCCTATTCAGCAAATGGGGGGTGGGCAGGATGAGACACCAACACTCACTATAACTGTGGTTATCCTATTATCCTTGCATCTCCCACTTATCTTTCTCTATTTTTTTGGAAGAAGGTCTTAATGAGCATATAGCTCAGAATATTGTGACACCTAAAACTCCTCCAGGAGCAATATAAACAGTGTTTTTTGTCTCCTGAAAAGTTTATAGAGGTTGCAAGATCTCCCACAAAAACTCAGCAATGGCATTTTAAATGAAACTAACCATTTAGAGTTCTTTAAGAGTGTCAGCAAGCAAATAGATAGAAGGAATTTAGAATTTATTTATCTTTAAAGCAGATTAATGCAGACAAAACCAATTTAGGAACGAACTATTCCAGGCACAACTGACATGGGCTGGAAATTGATAGATTCTTTCATCCCAAAGTGCTTTAGTCCTGGTCCTTGCCAGCTTTGAATTCATATTTGAATTCATATTTCTGCCTCTGTTCTGGTCCCAGACCTGAAAGACCAGTCCCAAATAGCTTGAGATTTCGAATTTTATTTTGACACTTCACAAGTTTATTTTTCCTTAGATCACTTCCAAAACCAGTTCTTCATTTGCCAGTGGGTCCTGGTGGGTATGTTAATCAATTTTAATTCATGCATGGAACTAACTTCCAGCAGTTGATCTGATCAATCACAAATTCTTTTTTGTCTCAATTCACTTTTTGTCAGCTTGATTGTGCTTAGAGCAGTATGACTCTATTCCTATTTATCTGGCTACCAATTTTGGTCAGCTCTGTGATTCATAGATTTCTTCACCTAAGATGTTAGGCCACTTCAGGCATTGTAAATGCCTGAGTAGGAGATATGGGGCAATGCACAACTGCTCTTTCAATGAGCAAAGGGACATGGTTGGATAAAACACACAGCTTTTAATTTCATGAAAATTGCTCTGGCTTTGGCAACCATTTGTGCATGTAGAGCCATATTAAATATAATCACCTAATTTAGTAATATATTTATTCATTAATACATTTATATGGTGCTTAATCGCTAGGCTTTCTAAGCATGTTCAGTCTTTCTTTGCAACACGCTAATAATACATTTCCTTAATTAAACTGGTTTTACTTTACTTGCTGTTATAGAGGAAAGATAAAATGACGATCAATTGTTGCTTCAACTTCATTTGTTGATCACAGGCCCAGTTCATGCTAAGCCAAGCCATGGCAGAGCATGACCAAACAAACCTGTTGATTTCTAGAGTGAATATCATGGTCAGTTTGCTCCTCCGCCAGGCCTACTACTGCCACATTGCTGTGAGAAAAGCTAAATTATGGTTTAGCTTCATGTTACAACCAAACCCAGACTAGTTGTTTATCTCTGCCAGACCAACTGCAAGTGGCAAACCATAGAACAAATCTTGGCTACAGCTCATACTTTGCCTGGAGTGAGTTAAGTTTGCCTGCAGTGAGTTACCCCGGATCCAGGAATTAATGCTAACCCAAACCATAGTTTAACTCACAACAGCACGGGAGCAGCAGGACTGACTGAGAAGTAAAGCAGCTGTAATCTTCTCCTTGGGATCCTGCACTATTACTCATTCACACTAAGCCATGGTTTGGCTTAGCAGGAGGAGCAAAGCAGCTGTGGTCTCTTCAAAAATGTGCACATTTCATCTTTTGTGCTAACCCATGGTTTGGTTTAGCATTATGTGAGAATTGAATCTCTCTCTCTTCCTTATTCTCTCTCTCTGTCTATCTGTTTGACTCTCTTTCTCTCTCTCTCTCTCTCTCTCTCTCTCTCTCTCTCTCTCTGTCACACACACACACACACAACCATGCACACAGCTTTTCCCCAAAGCAAAACATCACAGCCTGGTCATACAAGAAAGCCATTTTTCATAGCCTGAAAATGAAGTGGGGGTAAAGGCTTACTTCAGTTTAGATTGAATTGGTTCCAGAAACTTTTTTTTATCCCAATCCATGTGTGGCTTTGCAAAACTGTAGACCAATGAATATATATTGACCCAAATTTTGATATATGGGCATTTACTATGTCCATCTGTACATTCACCCCCAGGACCCTGGGTTTTTTTATTTATTTGCTGTTTAGCATCTGCATATTGCAGCTGTGCAAACACACTTCAGAGAAAAGCTGTACCATATGATTAATAAGCAAAAGAAGATGAAAAGAAACTCAAATATTCTTAGAGGGTATATTAAATCCTGAGTCTGAGAAATATTTAAACCAAACAGTGTGAAATATGGCCAAAACGGTATCCCAAAATGGATAGTTCTTTAACAAGGAGCAATCTCTGAAGTTGGGGCTGGTTCACATTTAGGTTTGGCACTGGGATAGTCTGTCAGGAAAACAAGAACTTGTGCCTGGTCGCAGGCTACCTGCTTTGTGTTTTCTCATTGACCTTTTTGAATCAATTTGCAGTATTTTTCTCTCCTCACATTTAGCTTTACACATTTGCTCAGCTTCGGAGGTTGAGGCAGGGTTGCCTTGCTAATTTTAGCCTCTGTTTAAAAAAAATGCTTTCATTAGAGGCATTTGGTTTCTTTTAGATTTCCTCTTTCATGCTGCTCTTGCAGAGCCTCTGTCAGGAATCCAGCCATTATGGCATTCATTTATTCAATTAGACTAATTAAAGAAGTGTCTTTGGTCCCAAAAGGAGCTCGGAATAGCTGCTTGTTTCCTTGCCTGGAGGAGCTGTGAGCAAAGAACAAATTGTATCAGTTCATTGACATTCCTGACATGAACTCTGATCTTCAGCGACCCATCCTTAAGGTTTTCCTAGGTTACCTTTGTGGCAACTTGGATTGGCAAGTCCTTTTCTGTGCCATGAGATTTTCCGAAGCAGTCATTCCCAGGGGACAAGGCCGCAGCAGGGGGTTTTATAGGATAGATTATAGCTTCAGATTGCCTTTCTTTCAACTTATTGCCAGTGTTTGAATCCTATCCTTAACAGAATCCTTGCAAGAACGGAAAAGCCCTCCAATTCTTTAACGTGAAATATCCAAACGAAAGCGAAGCATTATATCAGAATTGTATAAGATTTCATTGCTTGTAAAAGGGGAGGAAAGGCGGCACTGACACAGCTGGCCAGCCACTCAGAAAAGCATAATAATAAAACTCTTTGCTGCAACGCAATGATGCCGTTAAAATATAAAACGTATTGTATAAAAGGGACTCAAAAGAGGGTATAAATATACTTTTATTAATTCTGGGAACATTTTGGTGTGTTTTTTTCTGGTGCCATGGATTAAGAATGGAGATTTGCCATGTCTCTTGAAAAGTCTGATCTAAAACAGCCATCACTGCTGAAGTTTGGAGGAGGTTTTCATCTCCACACAGTGATTTGGTTGTGTGTGTGTTTCAAGATGGCAATTCCCTTCATTTTTTGCTTGCATAAGCTAACTTGCAGGGTGATCCATTAGCTTTCGTGCCGAGATGCAAGACCTCCACTGAGTTCCATGGGGCTTACTCCAAGGGTACAGAAGAAGGTGCTTGATTGTAGGCTTAGTCAAGCTGTTCTCTACATTCAGAAGAGATGTAACCAGATGAATTGGGAGTGGGAGGGAACCCAGCTCACCACAATATGCTGGCCATCTATAGTTTCGGTTCCAGCAGAACACTATATTTCTGTGGGTACAAGAGACAGCATGGATTCAAATTATGTAGGCAGGTAGTCACCCACCAGTTAAGCCCTCTTGCCCCAAGACCAGATCTACCCTTAGGCAGAGTGAGGCAGCCACCTCAGGCAGCTGATGCTGAGGGAACACAGGGCCAGACTTTGACCTTTCAGTTTTCAGTGGCGCCCTGTGCGAGGCCAACATTTGACGTCTCTCGCCTTCTGTTCTGCTCAATTCACTAGTTGTAACACCCTGTGGCATCCCCAAACTCTGCCCTCCAGCTGTTTTGAGACTACAATTCCCACCATCCCTGACCACTTGTCCTGTTAGCTAGGGGTGATGGGAGTTGTAGTCCCAAAACAGCTGGAGGGTTCAGTGTCTGGTGCAGCAAAACTATACCTTAAATCTGTCTCTGGGGAGCATCACGAAGGGCTGCAGGACAGTGTTGTGTGTTGCGTGTGGTCTGCCCTCGTGGCTATGCTGATTTCCTCAGGTACAGTGGAGGACACTTCCCCATTCACAGTACTGAAGTAAGATTCAGCTTACTTGAACCAGGCTGTGAATCAGTGGTAGAACATCTGTTTTGCATGCCAATGGTCCCAGGTTGAATCCCTGGCATCTTCAGGTAGGGCTGGAATTTCCCCTGCTTGAAGTCTCAGAGAGCCACTAACATTCAGTATAGACAGTGCTGAGCTAGACAGACCAATGGTGTGGTTTGGCATAAGGCAGCTCCTTGTAATCAAATCTGGTACTTGGAATAGAGAGAGACATAATCTGATCCTTTTGCCTGGGGCAGCAAAATGTCTTCAGCCAGCCTTGCCTTCTCCCACTTCAAGGTAAATGCTTTATTTTGGTTACAAGGAGGGCCACCGACAGGAGGTACAGGAAGTCAGCCTATGCAATCTTGATTTTGCAAGCATTCCTTTATTTGCAAGCAATAAAACAGAAGGCCCCTCAAAGCGCTTGAGTATTAACAATGAAAGTTTGTGAAAACCAAGTGGTTTGTGTAGTCACTGTTGTGTATTGGGGGGAAAATGGAGAGGAATTGACAATTGCTACAGATAGCAGAGAAGAAATAATAGACATTCTTCTGCAGGTGAATGCAAAGAACAGATTGTGTGTGTGTGTGTGTGTGTGTGTGTGTGTGTGTGTTCATCCAACCTATGTGGGCATGCAGAAATAGGTTTTATGAGTAAGTTGCTAGCCATTTGTCATTGTGTGGGTTGCTTCTATTTCAGAACTTTTATTCATGTGCATGATGTTGCTCCATGCTTTTCTCATAAGAAATGACATCTCTGTGGGAAACACCACATTTCACAGGAATGACGAATCACAGCTGATGTATATGCCACTTGGCATGAAATGATATGCCTTCTGTTGATATAGTGCAATCTACATTACGATCAACTGTGCCTCATTCTGATGCCAGACAGAGAATTTTTCCTTGGCACAGGAAAATTTGAGCAGAAATTTCTGTGGGTGAGGGGAGATTCTCTCCTCCTCTATAAAATCACCCCACTTCCAAGGAAATATGAATTAGCTTTCCTGGATCTGAAAGTGGGACAGTTCTGCTCCAACGTAGAAATCCTACATATTCTTTTTATACAATCTCTATGAATCATGTGAGCAGTGTTCTGCTCAAAGAACAGCACTTTCTCAACTTTCCCCTATCACTGGATCTCTATGGACCCCTGGTGAGCTCATTCTGAAAGTTGGGGGACCCTTCAGAATAATACAGAGTTTGGTCGAGCAAAAAAGGGATTGGGACAAATTGGAGCCCTCTCCACTCTTGCATGCATATAAGTGTCTTCCACTTTGGATCCAAGCCAGAGTGAAAACTAACTTAGGTGCAGGCATAAATTGGATACAGCTTGCCTGATTTCATGCTTTGTATGTTCTATAAGAAGAATGAAATGATGGAACTATGATGGAACTATTGATACTAATGGCAAAAAATAAAATAACAATGTGTTTATACCTAGAAATGTACGATCAACAGTTCATAAAAAGGTTGCAAATACTCCAAGTGGTTGATCAACCACTCCAGGTTTATGAAGAATTAGTGACTCTAGCATCCATCTGCTTCAAAAGACAATGGAGAGTGCCTTTGGGGGTCAAACCCCTGTGTTAGCATCACTGAAGTGACCTTCCTGGGGTGCAAGCCTGGGCAGTGTGGATGGAGGTCCTGGGCTGCCCAGACAACAAGACTCCCGCCTCAGCTTCACTGACAGGGCTGTCTTAAGCACATGCAGTGCAGGGGTGCAAAGGTCCGCCCGGCGCCCCCCCCCCCAGATTGCCCAGTCCCAGGCGTGCAGGAGGGTGGAGCTGGCCAGCAGCCTCAATGTCTCACTGGCTTGGTTGCCCCCAAACTCGTGTCACAGAGCCGCCTGCAGCAGAAGAGCCTGCTGCAGCGCTCCAACCGATGGGCAAGCTCTTACCCAGACTCAACTCTCGGGCCCCGGACTCTCGGTCCAGCGCCCCTCAGAGCCCGGCGTCGAGGTGCCCCGCACACCTAGTGCCTATGGGTAAAATGGCCCTGCTCACTGATATAGTCCAAAGGAAAGCAGAGCAATACGTTTTGCACTAGCTTGGTTGCAAGAGTTGCCAGCAGGAGGCATACAAGACACCATTCAACTGTCTTAGGGACTCCACCCTGGATTTGTATAAAATAGTGGGTGGATACCATGTGTTCCTTGGAGGAAGGGAGGAATGACTCCTCAGAGGACCATTAGGGCAGAAAGGTAATAAATAAATGGACTCATAGCTCAGGAACCTAGGCTATGTAATATAGAAAAGAGAAAATATAATTTCACATGCAACCAAATAGGACAAAAAAGATAGAGAATAGGACAAAAAAGATAGAGAAGTTATTAAATACCCCTAGTTCTATAACTTCAGATGTACCAGTACTTCCCAATATTTCTGAATATCTGACCATTCGGTGCTGATGCTTTCAGTGAGTTCATTGAGTTCAGGGGTGCAACCAATTCTGCAATATGTTTTGTCAAAGCTATATTTTTGCCTTGCTGTTACAAATTTATATGAGATTCAATCCACCCTTAACGTCCCCCTTATGATAATAAACATGTTATATTTAATTGTGAAATATTTACTTGGGGGGGGGGGGATACTGTGAAATTATGCCAAATTTGACCATGAAATAGGGTAATGCATAGCTCAGACTAGCAGGGCTTTAGAATTTATTACATACCTGCAAGCCCTCAAATTCCCTCACTATATGCGCACACAACAAAAACACAGGCAACTATTACTTTCTAGGTTAGGGGGTTGTGGTTTTTATTGTGGGGGGCTGTGTTATAAATTTGGCTAAATGTTTGTAGGACTAAAATGCAGGAAGTCAATTATAAATGAGTAAAAATTGCTCATAACCATGACCTACAACCTATGAGACCACTTTCTGAATACTGAGTACAAGACATAATAAATTGATAACTGGGTGAACACATGATGACACACCTCAACCTAAAGGGAACTTACCGCACTTTTTGCGTATAAGACTATGTTATTTTCTTTTTAAAAAATCATGCTAAAAAGTGGGGGTCGTCCTATACATGGGTAGTGCATAGAGTGGACATTTGATTGGCTGCTGCCATGGCTGCCAGCAGCTATTGTGTGTGCTATTGGTCGCTGTGTCAATGGGTGGTGTTGATTGGCTGCCGCTCCAGCAGTTGTGTGTGCCAATTGGCAGCTTCTGCTGGAGATGTGAGGTGGATTTTTGTCCATTAAACTTTAATTAGTTTAATGTTAAGTAAACGTCCAGTGCGCTTCCAACGCCATAAATCTTATCTGAGCAGAGAATTTCGTGCAGCGGTTGAAGAAGGCAGAAGAGTCAGTACCTTTCAATGAAGAATCCTGGAGCAAGCACTTTGGAACTCAGGAAAAAAACTTTATTTACAAAAGAAAAACCCTGGCGATAAAGCACACATGCTTTTATCTCCGGCATAAAGAAAACTTTACTCTAAACTTAACTCATATCAGCAAACACGCCCATGGCCACAAACTGAGTCTGCGAGTCAGGTCAAGGGGGAAAAACACACGGGTGAACTGACTATTTATACAAACTAACTCACATTCCTGGATGCTTAATGACTTCTAGCTGCTCAGTGATTAGAGCGACTTGTTACCTCTTAACCCTTTAGTACCAACAATTTTGTGACACGTGTGGGTGAGCGATTTTCGGCAACCCTCCTCCTTAAAAAAAGATCAACAACTCTGGGCCATTTCCCTTCATTTTCTTAAATTTGAGTCCCCCCAAATAGGGGGTGTCTTATACATGGAGGCATCTTATAGACAGAAAAGTACGGTATGTTTGTCTGAATGTCCTTACTAGCTTACTCTCAATTGGAATACACTTCGAAGTCCCTTAAGCCATTCCTGCTCAACACAGGTAGGTAGGTAGGTTGTGTGTGTGTGTGGTGCAAGCACATATCCTCTTATCCTCCCCAGCTGAACCCAACGTATTCTTTTGAACACTTTACTACAGCTATAGGACAACGCAGAATGGAACAGAGAAGGAAACTGTCCCTGATATAGGAATGCAGAAAATCAAGCACAGGTATAGCAAGAATCCCGGGCTCAGGTTGACATATCCGTATCTCATTCATAAGTACGGAAGAGTATTAAGTACTATTAGGTATAACAATTTTTCTCAAAGATGTGATTTCGGTATGTAGTCTCATAGCCGAGACAATAACATCAGAAGTGGCCAATGAACAATCGACTTAAACTATGCAGATAATTGATAAGGGCTTGTGAAAGGTCACCTAAATGCCACCCTTCAGGCAGCGTAGTCATGGTAATGAGTGGTCCTGTCCTCAGTCTAATTTTTGTGGTCCATGGCTTTAAGGGGAATATCAAAAGGGCTTTGTGATGAAGAAAGCAGGTAGACATCCCTACATGACCATAGTCATTTTTTGAGGATTTCAGACAGACCTTGTCTTTGTGGAAAGGGTCAAATGTGACACACTTTTAGAAGAACCTAAGCTACAGAAGAAATGGGATTGTGTAAAGTGAATGTTCTATTGTTTTACCCTTAAGAGTAGCCTGCATGTTTCAGTGAAAAACTGCTTTACAATGTTATATATCAGTGCATTTATGAAAAATATAATCTGTACCTTCTACCTCAAAATTAGTTAAAAACTAGTTAAATGACCCTTTAACCATTCATTACTTTCTATGTTAATAAAAAATGCACTGTTTGACAAAAAAAAACCCCTATGTTCTCTTCTAAATATGATACTTCAGACCAAATTCATAAACATATTTTATATCTTTGTTTAAAAATAAAGGAAATTCATTGTCCTGCTTCTTTCTGGGGAAAGGATTCTGAAATTTTCATTTATATTCTATGCAAGAAATGAATTACCGTAACTAGATAGGAAAAGAACATTAAAAAATCACGGAAATAATGAACTACATTGTTACGAAAGATGCCTTATCCAATTCTATACAAAGAGCCACCAGCTCTTCTATAGCTAAACACCTGTAGATGACTCCATGTTTTCATTTGCAAACCCAAGCTCCATTGTAGCTGCCACCTAGTGGAGAACAGGGCAGTGTAGGGTACTATCAGTCCAAAAAGACATGTGAGATCTATAGTGTCGTGCCAACACTATCCTTTTTCATTGTCTTTACATATCTGTGTGTTGCATAATGGTTCTGTATATTCAGACTGGATGTGGCAGTGACGGATATTGTTGGCACACCAGCATGAACGTTTGTTAAAACTATATATATTTACCTAATGTCTTAATAAAAGGTCACAGGAGCATACAAACACTGTGATCGTTTTAAGTCTCCCTTCTTCAAGTCCCACATTAGAGCACTTATGTGATCTTGATTACCAGCATTTTTCCCAAAATATTTTCCATTCTTCTTTTTAATTCTCTTAGGGGATCGAGCCAAGAATGCACTCCAAAGCATTTCTTGTTAGTCAAAGTTCTTAATGTTGCTATGATATAGTTCAGAAGCCTTTTAGAAGGCACTTCTGTTCTAAATGCAATAAAGAAATGTTGGAAACGGAAAGATTATCCGCTAGCATGAAGGTGGGACCCTCAGTGTCCTGTGCTTTGAAATAAGCAGGTGATGAAAGAATCTTCCTGTCTGCTCTGAGGCTGGTGTTGCCCTTTTCCTATATGATAGTCATTTTAACAGCATTCAGTCAAATAGTTAATGTCTGTGGCTGAATTTACTTGCAATACTCAAACTATCAAGAAAGCTTAAAGCTGAGCAGGGATTGTCTTTTCTTTGTAATAACATATGATTTGCAGGGAACTCACTGAGCAAGTTGAAAAGTAATGCATATTATTTATTTAGACTTCTAAGCCATCCTGTCCCCACGGGCTCAGGGCAGGTTATAAAATTTCTGGTTTTGAAAGACAGAAATATAAAATATATTAAATATATGCATGCAGCTAAAATAATCCTTTTCAATCCCCAAGCACTGAACCTGCACAAATAAGGTTTATTGCCTTTTTTGGAGAAAAAAGTTGTATTTGTCACTGAAAGCCCCTCAAGTTGTGACTTTGTGGAAAACTCTGGAGAATGGGAATTGCATTGCAAAGCTGGAAAGTTGCCAATAAAAATGTCTCTAAGTGTGTAGATGTTGAAAATAGAGCACTGCCAAGGATCTTGGTTCATTGGACAAATATAGGTAAGAGTGGAATCGTGGGCTATCCTCATCATATATTCATGTTGCTGTTTGCATAGAAGCATACAGCTTCCTCCATTTTAGTTTTATTTATTTATATGGGTTTTTTTAATCCCACCTTTCTAATGTGTTTGCATCACTCACAGCAGCTCACAAGAAATATGATGACAATTTCCCCCAGGAACCCCAATATTAAGACAAAATACAGTCATATAAAAGAAAATATGATATACAATGTGATAAGAGGCAGCTAGGGATTGAGGAAAAATTAATCCATTTCACATTTTAATGTGGGGAAATGCGCTTCTTGAACCAAATGCACAAGCCCAAACACAGTTATCCGGTGAAATTTGCACTTCTTTTGAATTCCCGATGCAGTTCTCCAATCAAACAATACACTGAAAAATGTTGTATTAATGAAATGTGCAAACAACAATGTGTGCATTGGTGAAAGTAATGTAAATTATTTTATGGGAAATTGCTTGCAAACATGTATATAGTAGAAAAAATTGCATACAAAAATGTATATATTAGATATACACACATGAAAATGTCTACACATTTCATGTAATATATACATTTTCTACACATTTTCATGCAGACTTTGACAGATTTGTCCACTTATACCGGCAGCACAGATAAAACAACATGTTCACATGAAGCACCAAATGCTGCTGGTATATTTTTAAAAAGTCTTCACAAACTTGTAGAAAATGTGCCCACAGCACATCAGGAAGTAATAAAATGCAAAATGTTGGAGGGTATGTGATTGGGTAAAACTGTTATACATCTGTCTAATATGGAAAATTTTAGATGCAGACACATTTGAACTAGGAGCTATTCTCTGGGATACATCCATCTTGCCTTCATATCTGATCAGAAAGGCCTTCTTTCCGACAGAGAGAACAAACACAGAGTGCTTACATTAAAAAGAAAGAAAGAAAGAAACCCACAGTTTACGTAGAGATTATTTTATGTTTGGATATCACTCTCTGGCAACTGGGGCCCAGCCAACCGCAGATCTACAAAAACACAGATTTTACACATTAGGTAGTTCTTACAGCTGTTGGTTTAGTACCATGTACAATGTAAATCTACCAGCTCCAACTGAACCCCACCCTGATGGAATCTCTGTTGCCAAGATCAGCAATGGGTCAACTCTGGAATAGAAATCAGGACAATAATAATAAAAAACCTACAATCAAATCATATAATAACCTCCTGTAAACAATATTTCCTGGTATTTTAAATGGCTAGCACATGTTAAGAAGCCACATGCTTCTCCTTTAAGATAATAGCTGATCAATAATGCATATTTTATTAATAAGGGCAATAAATTCAATTGTCTGAGTTTTGTTGTAAGGGACAGACTGCAACTGTAATACTTAACAAGGGGAAAATATGCAAATTTGGAAGCAGTTAAACTTTGTCATGCTTCAAAGAAGGGAAAAAATATAAAAATGCATTTTAGGGCCTTGGACCTCGATTTAATAAGCCTTAGGGGGGAAAGACTGTTCATGGCAGCTTGCCTTTCTTCTTGCAGAAAATAAACGGTAGCTTATGACATTGCTTAGAAAGCCAGGCCAATTCATGATCAGTCTGTCAGTATGGCTTTGTCTTTAATCATTTCTTAACATTCCATAGCAGAATCTGTATGGTGCCTTCATAAAGGGAAATTGAACCCTTATATGTTATATAAAGCATTGTTGGAGTAACCTCACTCAGAGTTATCATCCTATCCCCCCCACATTCGCTCTGAAGTTTGTCCCACAGAACACAATGGAATTTCCTCCCAAATCAGGGCCAAACTGCTCATTACATTATTCACACTTGGAAAAAAAGAGGTATGCTTAAACAGACATGCTTCTATTGGGATTCTGCACCAGGCTTCTCCCCACCCACCCCCTAGCACTTTGGAGGTATATAGCAGCAGAGGAGGTGGGCTAGAAAATAGGATAGGGGAGGACAGGCATGAAGACTTACTGTGACTTCTTTATTTTCCTCACATTTGTACTGTGATGTAGGAAACTGCTGAGCATGCGTAAACATTCAAAGTAATATATATCCTAATCACCCTCTAGCTGCAATATTTTAACCCCCCCCCCCCCGAAAATAAAAATAAATCAGAAGTCACAAAACCGGTATGAGGCACCTTTAAGAGAATTTGAAGACTTTATATTTGTTTTGCCTGAGTTTACATGCATTCCCTTTTTCAAAATGTTTTTCTAGCCCACACAGAGGTTTTGTCACTTTCTGCTTATGTTTGCTTGAAAGCCGAGATTCTCATTCATTCATCTAAAGTTTAAGAGGCTGGGAATCTCCACTTGCCTTCTGTCAAGGGCTAACTGGTGAACCAGATTATACAAGAAGTGACTCTCATTGGAGCATAGATATTACCTTTCTCAACTTACTGATTTAATTATCTGCTGAGGTTGAGCCACCAAGCAGACTCCTTGGCTCCTTCCCTCTATTGTATAATGCTCCAGTGTCCCTCCTGCCATTTGGAAACCATTTCATGCTGCAATGACTAATGGGTGCATCCTATGGAACACCCCACCCCGGGCAACTGATCTCATTCCGTGAGAATTCTACCATTAAATTGCCCAATGCAATTTTGGAAAAAGCACTGGATTCTCCCTCATGTACCCGTCTGCAAATCAGGAGTTAGGTTTGCTCCCCTTCCAAAGCCTTTCTCTGCTTTTCACCCTGCCAAAGTTATTAATGTGATGAGCGACATGCAACGCTTGAAACATGGCCATGCATTTGACTGCTTAGGTGATAAATACATAGAGACTTGAAATAATCTCATAGTCGAAGATGAGGATTCCCCCCTCCCCACTGTACACAGCTGTTATGGAGCAGGTGGGGGGATTTTGTTGTTTTACAAGGGCTGGGAACAGTTTTAAAAGAGCAGGTTTTGAAAAAGAGATGGTCATCATCTCTTTTTGTAGTGTACACTTGTTGATTCTGTTCCCATTCATTTCTGATCAAAGAGACTCTCTCCAAAGATCAAGAAACATAAAAAAGCATTTTATTGAATCAGACCATTGATCCAAATACAGCATTACCTATACTGACCAGCAGTGGCTCTGCAGGATTTTAGACTAAAATCTCTCCAAGCTCTTGAACCTGCCACCTTGACATTATCAGCACATCACTTTAAGCAACTGAGCTATCCAGGATGCCTATCTTGACCCACCTCCCCACCCCACCCCAAGCCTGGTATAAAAATACCACCACACCACAGCCCATTTCATACATCTGATACCTATAAGCACTCATATTTTACTACATCAGCAGAACAAGTTGTTGGTGCAGTGTAATGTGGTGTGATTGGTCCCAACATTGTGACCCATATATATTTTGTGCAGAAATATGCATATATGTTGATTGAAACAAATACACATAAGAATTGCGCAGCTCCCTAAGATGACTTCTGATTGGGAATTTGGCAACACGTGAAATGATTTCTAACGTGCAGCAGAACATCATTTCTCTGATACCTTCTGGATCCTGCCATTCTGACCCACATTCTTGGCTATGCAGAGCTTAGAGCAGAGACCAGCCCTTCACAAACACACAGAAAAAGCCTATTTTAAGACATTAGATCATTCATACAAAGAACACATTTTGTCTTCAAGGGTTTGAAGGTTGTCACATTTGAATTGTCTTCTCTCTCTTTTTCGTTTTGCAAAACTGTGCAAGAGAAGCTTTTAAAAGGAACAGAAACATCTTGACAGCCTCATATTTAAGTTCCTATGGCATCCCATGGTGCTTTATGTCAATGAATACAAGTCTCTAAATAAAGATATGTCAGTATCAAAGTAATCCACACATAAAGTAGTGCAGAACCCAGCATGTGATACATAAAGTCTTACACCGCACTTTTTTTTTAGTAAAAATAAAAAATTCAGCACAAAGAACATGTTTTCACTAGTGATGCTGCAAACATGGTTTGTTTCTGATCTAATAATGCTTTATAATTTTGTAGCAAGAAATAACCCACAACTGCATCTTTTCTTTCTTTCTTTTTTACATTTCCTGCAGTATTTTAATGTCTGCACATTTATGACAGTTAATCTTATAATGGCAGAAGCAGCAAAGCATTCACTCTTCTACCTGCAAGAGCTCCTATAGTAATTTCAATGACCCAGTCTTTCTCAAGGGGTCCTCTTCTGAATCGTGTTCTTCCATTGAGAGATACAAGTAGGACCTGTAACAAAATGTTGCAATGTGGAGGATTAATAGTCAAAGTTCCAGTCACTCCATTTCCCCTCCCCATCTAATTATCTATCTTGCTTCACATAGTCAGTATTCTGTGGCCATTGAACAAGCTCCTCCTTCATTAGGGCATTTGGTGAGGTCCCCTGCAAGCTAACTCCCAGTTCTTATGTTTGTACTTCTGAAACTCTTAGGGTCTTCCCCAGGCTACTGATACTTTCCCTCTTATGCATGGGTGTGGTGCGATTTTGACAGCATAAGGAATGGCCCACACAATCTGATTCTCAGAAACAGAATGCACCTGACCTTTCCTAAAAATTAATCTGATGTGTGTGTGGTATAGATACTGAACATTTCTGCATAGGAAATGTGGGGTGTAGTCTGAAAAACCAATTACTCCATGGATGATATTCAAAGAGAATCTGCATACTGTAATGCATAATGCAAGACTCACTGCTGAATCGGTGCTACTTATAGGTAAAAGGTAAACAACCCCTGGACAGTTAAGTCCAGTCAAAGGCGACTATGGGGTGTGGCACTTCAGGCCGAGGGAGCCAGCGTTTGTCCACAGACAGCTTACCAGGTCATGTGGCCAGCATGACTACTTTTACTAAGATTACAAACTACACATGAATCCTCAATTTATGCCCTTACATAAATGGTATACTGGGATTTTTAACACGTGAGATCTTACCAGAACCCAGAGCAATGGAGAAATGGAAATAGAAGAAGAAAACTGAGAATAAATTTTAAAATGTGTCCTTTTTGATATCATTATGCATGTGTGTGTCATTTAAAAAACCCTCAATAAAATTCATCAGCATTTGGTGGAAATCTCTCCTAATAAACCCGTCATTGTTTGCAATTTTGCCCAATATACATATTTTGAGCAGCTATTTCACCTGACATAATCCATTTTTCTATGTTGTTTTCACTAATCTGTGCATTTTTATGGACGCTCTACTCCAGTGTATGCATTTTTGAACACATTGTTTGTCTGGAGAAATGCAATGCAAAATTTGGAGAACTGTGAATATTGAATGATGGCTGTGTTACTGTTCATATATACAGTTACAGATAGGTAGCCGTGTTGGTCTGCCATAGTCAAAACAAACAAACAAAAAAATTTCTTTCCAGTAGCACCTTAAAGACCAACTAAGTTAGTTCTTGGTATGAGCTTTCGTGTGCATGCACACTTCACATTGAGCCGCATGGTATCTGACGAAGTGCGCATGCACACGAAAGCTCATACCAAGAACTAACTTAGTTGGTCTTTAAGGTGCTACTGGAAAGAAATTTTTTTGTTTGTTCATATATAGTTCTGTAAAATGTGGATTAGGTAGGTTCACTTTTAAAAGCAAACTGAATCTAATTCATGCCCCATCCCTAGATATTTATGGCACATTCCCAAGGCCTATTATTGGATATATTCAGTATTAAATTGGAGAAAAATGGGAGTGACTGGGGAAATGTTGTTCCTATGTTTTCATATTCCATATTATTCATCAACACTTGTGATCATGCCACTCATACGGTACATTGAATTACTACTGTAATAAACATTTAAATGGGTTTATGTAATCCCACAAATCCCTTCACTTAATAAAAGGAGAAATGTGTTTGCCTAAGTCTCTCATGTGGATAAACTTGTGTTAGTTATTATGAGGAATAAATAGTAACACATACAACTTTTTTCTTAAATGATACATGTTTGGTTTGGCTTTGCAATTTAATCTTAAATATATTCAAGAATAGGCCTTTGTAAAATTTAAAAGAATATGTAAGCTTTTTAAAAGTTAAACATCTTAAACACTGAAGTTAAAGAGGGGTCCTAGATCAGGAAACATTTTAAATTCCCTGGCTAATAGGTTTTACAGGTCGGCCTAGACTAAATATTTTTAAGGATTGCTAGGTATTGTTCCATGAGCACTGAAGTGTCTGTCTGTCTGTCTGTCTGTCTGTCTGTCTCTCTCTCTCTCTCTCTCTCTCTCTCTCTCTCTCTCTCTCTCCTGTGTGTGTGTGTGTGTGTGTGTGTGTGTGTGTGAATTGCTATGATTGTTAATAATAAATTGGCTGACAGACATTTGAATTCCTCTACTGGTCCTTAAATTCCATCAACCAAAATTTCCACTGTGCTAATCAAACTGATATTTTTATGAGCATATGCTTAGCATTTAGCCATCTCTATGTGCTGATAGAAATAAATTGAGCTGGATGATGAATGATTAGGATGTTGGTTAAAAAGAGTGAAGTCAGTGATGTCTTGAATTCATGCCTAAAGACTGGATCATTGGTTAAGAATTTGTAACCTCTGTTTTAACCTCTACTGCACTTAAAATGTAGAAATGTAATTTGGCAATAAGAGTCAGGTTCTGCTAGTATTTAACCAATGCATAGCTGAATGCTGTTATCATATGCTATTCAGATGTATGTAAATAGATAATTGGTGCCCTTCCCTTGAACTGGGTTGTGTGTGTATGTGAAACAGACAAAGCAGGTTTGGATGAAACTCTAAGGCTCTAATCATATGCACCCCTACAGGAAAGTAAGTTTTGTGTGGAATAAATAAATAAATATCCACTCTTCCTCCTAAAGGAGCAATAAAACAATGAAAAACGCATTACTAAAAGCAGGCTTACTTCTGAGTAGACATGAAGAGGAATGTGCTGTAAGTATGTTGGACAGACAGCACCAAGTGGCACCCACGGGCAACCATGTTCCCACAGAGGTCCTCCCAGGTGTCCACGTAGTCCCCTCCCTCACTGAAATTAGACTGAAATTATTGTAGCCAGTAAAATAGGGTATGGTGTGTGCTTTGTTGCAGGAGATGGGTGACAGCCACAACAGTTTTCCCAGTTTGCAGATGTGTCCATAGGTCAAAAGGGCTGGTGATGCATCTGCCAGCACTATCCTTCAGGTTCACCTGTCCTGTCTGGATGTCAGGGACTGGACTGAAGGGGAGGAGGAATGGTGGAGATCACCCCTCCCCCTTCTCCTGATGCTCCCAGAGAAGAGGAAGGGAGTATTGAATTACAGCAGTGGTTTGAGGAAGGTCTCAGCACAGAGACAGATGAACAGAAAAGTTGGGAGGTATTGGGAGAAAAGAGGGGAGAGACAGAGCCAGGGGAGCCAGCTGACATGTTATCACTGGAGAGTATTTCTCCAGTGATAACGTTACAATGGTGTAACGTTGGAAAATGTCGATCACTTCTCCTACCTGGGCAGTTATCTTTCCACAAGGGCCAACATTGATGCCAAAATCCAGCATCGCCTGAGCTCTGCAAGTGCGGCTTTCTCCCAACTGAAGTGCAGAGTGTTTGAGGACCGGGACATTCACAGGAAAACCAAAATGCTTGTTTACAAAACTATTGTACTACCAACCTTACTGTATGCTTGTGAAACATGGACCACTTATAAACGCCATCTCCAACTCCTCGAAAGATTCCATCAACGGTGTCTCCGAAAAATTATACACATCACTTGGGAAGACTGGCGAACTAATGCCAGTGTATTGGAAGAAGCAAAGATCACCAGTGTTGAACCAATGATTATTCAACATCAACTTCGTTGGACTGGTCATGTTGTACGGCTGCCTGATTATTGTCTTCCAAAGCAACTACTCTATTCCGAACTTAAAAATGGAAAGCGTAATGCTGGTGGTCAACAAAAGAGTTTTAAAGACTGTCTCAAGGCAAATCTTAAAAAATGTAGTATAAACACCAACAATTGGGAAACACTTGCCTGTGAGTGCTCTAATTGGAGAACAGCCTTTACCAAAGGTGTCATGAGCTTTGAAGACACTCAATCTCAGGACGCAAGGGAGAAACATGCTAAGAGGAAGGCACGCTTGGCAAATCCACACCATGATTAACTCCCACCGGGGAACCAATGTCCCCACTGTGGAAGGATGTGTGGATCCAGCATTGGCCTCCACAATCACTTACAGACTCATTGTTAAAACTGTGTTTATGGAAGACAACCTTACTCAGCTACGAGTGATCGCCAAAGAAGAAGAAGAAGATTTCTGACCCCCCTTCTCCTTGAACTCAGTGTTCGTTGAGGGTGCAAGAGCAAAGGAATCAGAGACGATTAGCCCCTGGCAGCCACTGTAAGGGGAAGTGCTGTTGCTAGGAAGGGAGGAACTCAGCTGGAACAATGCCATTATGGGAGACTGACTGGATTCCTGTGTCTCTCATCATGATGTTTGAATAAATTCATTACTAAGAACCCTCTTTGTTTTTTCCTGCTTCGAGCTGCCACTGGGGGAGGGATAGAATTCCCTGAGCCTGAAACTGGATGGATTTTACAGCCTCAGTACAGTACATTTGAATGAGCCCTATACACATAAGGACCAACTTCCGAGAGCAGCCAGCACAGAGGGATAGTATTGTGTTGCCAGCCTCCTTGCAGCAGCACCACTGCCACTTACCTGGATGGCACACAGGCAGTGGAAGGTGGTAGCAAGGTCAGGGCTGTGTAGAAATTGTGCTCCCACAACCAATTTGCTGCTTCCAGTGTTTCCACCACATCAGTCTTCCCTTCCTCTCTATAAACAGCAGCAAGACTATTCCTACTAACCCTTGTGAAGATTTGGAGAACTATCATGGATATTACCTTTAATATTACCTCCATTTTGAGGCCAAGTTTCTGAGTGTGTTGTAGCAGCAGAGCCCATCCCTTTCAGGTTACATGATGGATTGATTATGGGCAGAATGCCTTGCTGTAGTGGAAGAACTTTGCCAAATTATGGACAGGAGGATTCTAACCATGTTGACTCTCCTGGATCTCTCGGTGACATTTGATGCAAGCAGCCATGGTATCTTTATGGTACTACTACATGGGCATGGGGGCACCACATTGGTATTCTTTCCTTGAGATTGGTAGCTCTCTTCTTTCCTAGAGATCTTTCTTGAAGATAAGGTGAAGCTGGAGAACTGCTCCTCTACTCTGTGGCCACTGGCACATGAATCCACGTGGTCCTCATTGATTTTTAGCATGTATGACTGGATGGTGTTGTTGCTTGGCTAGAGGGCCTCTTGGTCTGATCCAGCAGGACCACTTATTATGTTCTCATCTTGGGCATTTAATGTTCATGTGAAACTTACTTCAATAGGTGTGAACTTGCTTAAGCCTCCTTGCAAGAAATAGAGACTTGTCTCCTAATGAACATGTCACGTTCATATTATTTGTCTCAGTCTGAAACGGGCCCCATCATGAGCAGTAATTTAAAAACATGTACTTACCACAGAGTACTGACAATGGCCCCTTTTCATGCCTTAGCTGTTGTATTAAATATTTACGTGGGTGTTTATTTTGTAAATAAAGCAAAAGAATTAGGAGAACATGAAAGCATATGATCAATTTTAATAGCTGAGGTTTGGCTTGCTTGTTTTATGATGTGGCCTTTTTGTGTGTAGTTGATTCAAGGCAATGTCTTGAATAATACATACCATCTTTAAAATACTTCCAAATAGTTTCCTTTTGTTTGCTGGTTCTGTGCTGAAATAATAAATAAAATAAATGTGCTGGTATTCTTAAGTACATACTGGAGAAACTATTCCTGTGGCAATAGAGATAACAAATGTAGTTGAACAAATCTATGCTTCCTGTGGGAATGCACAGATATCCCTGTGTAACAACAATAGCAGCTGCGGAACTCTCTCTTTTTTACCTCTGTAGATGCCACAACCATTTATGGCAGTGGCTTCAGCCATGAAGCATGCTGGGTAACATTGGGGCCATCACTGTCTCTCAGCCTAATCTATACCACATGGTGGTTGTGAGTAGCAGTGGGCAAATTCATCAATTTCCATTTCATTTTCCCCATTTTTAGTTCGGTTCTCCACATTTCCACATGAATTCTTTGAAATAAATCCTTATGAAGATCCAGCAGCATTTTAGTGTGAAGTTCTCTGAATATACACTGTATCACATGCAACTTTCTCCTATTATGAATTGTTTTAGTATATTATTTTCACAAACACACACACACACACATCAACACTTTGCCCTAGTATGTGCATTGCTGTACACATTCCTTATTGCATTTCCACAATTTTTATACCGCTTATCTACAATCCTCTCTCAGAGGTATACAGAAAACAAAATACAGAAAAGCTACTGCATTCCATCAGCTTGGGCTGGTAGTTAGCTGCACACCTATGTGGACAGGGATAGCCTAACTTCTGATGTCTGCCTATGCTCTGGTAACCTGTAGGTTAGATTACTGCGATACATTATACATGGGGCTGCCTCTGAAGTCTGTTTGGGAACGTTAGCTGGTGCAGAATTCAGTGGGCAGGTAGCTTCCAGGCCCAATTCAAAGTGCTGGTTTTGACTTCTACAGCCTTAAACAGCTCAGGTCTGCAATACTTCAAGGACTGCCTCTCTCCATATGAACCAACCAAGACCCTGCAATCAGCATCTGAAGCGCTTCTTCGTGTGATCACTGCATGATAAGTCTGGAGGGTGGCAACACAAGAATGGGCCTTTTCAGTAGCTACACCCCCACTTTTGAAATGCTCTCCCTGCTGTGGGTTTCCTGGCATTTCATTGCGTATCTTTAGGCGCCAGGCAAAACCATTCCTCTTCTTCTAGGGGCTTTTGGCTGATTAAACCATCTACAACCTTTTAAACTGTGGGAGTCGAGGGTGGGATGGTATTGGTTTGTTTGTTGCTTTGCTGTGTCCCTTTTTTGTGTATTTATATTGTAAACTGTGCTATGTTCATCAGATGAAAGGCAGTATAGAAAATCAATCAATAAATGAAATAAATAAAAATAGGTTAAAACCATAAAATCAGACTTTGGTTAAAACTTTTTCTAGTTTGGGGAAAGTCCCATGGACTGCAAGAAGATCCAACCTCTCCATTCTTAAGGAAATCAGCCCTGAGTGCTCACTGGAAGGACAGATCGTGAAGCTGAGGCTCCAATACTTTGGCCACCTCATGAGAAGAGAAGACTCCCTGGAAAAGACCCTGATGTTGAGAAAGATGGAGGGCACAAGGAGAAGGGGACGACAGAGGACGAGATGGTTGGACAGTGTTCTCGAAGCTACGAACATGAGTTTGACCAAATTGTGGGAGGCAGTGGAAGACAGGAGTGTCTGGCGTGCTCTGGTCCATGGGGTCACAAAGAGTCAGACACAACTAAACAACTAAATGACTAAACAACAAAGTTTTGGGAAAGGGTCTGCCTTCCAATGATGTGATGTGTGGAAAGGACCAATATGAATCTCAGGAAGCACAGCTGAAGAGAAAAACAGTGCTTTTGGAATTCCTTCCAGTGCAGGTTTGTTAGCCTAGGGCTTGCTGATCAGAGGGTCAGTGTTTTGAATCCCCGCAATGGGGTGAGCTCCCATTGTTCGGTCCCAGCTCCTGCCCACCTGGCAGTTCGAAAGCACGTCAAAGTGCAAGTAGATAAATAGGTAACGCTCTGGCGGGAAGGTAAATGGCATTTCTGTGCGCTGCTCTGGTTTGCCAGAAATGGGTTAGTCATGCTGGCCACATGACCCGGAAGCTGTCTGTGGACAAATGCTGGCTCCTTCAGCCTACAGAGCGAGATGAGCGCGCAACTCCAGAGTCTTCCGCGACTGGAACTAACAGTCAGGGGTACCTTACCTTTAAGCACAATATGGGAAAAGTTCATTCCAAGTCCTTCACACAAGCCTCCTTTACAGCCACACCAGGTATAAATTACATTACTGACCTAGTTTAAAATCACAGAAGAAAAAGGTTTTAGTTGGTCCAAGGGGCTGCTGAGATGTCATTAAAATATCAAGGAGAAACAGAATCCACACTCATCTTTAATTTGCATTGTCATTCTCAGCAGAGGAAATAGCCCTGGAATTTTTTTGTTCCATGAACCGTGTTTAAACTTAAATAAACATCCAGAGTAGCCTTTCTGCAAGACATGTCTTCACTGACACCTTTTGACACAGTGTTGACAACCATAAATCCTGCCCCCACCTTCCCAAACAAGTTGAGATTCATGAGAAGCATGTAAAAGTCCCTAATAAAGAATTAACTGCAAGAGAAGTTTACACTTGCTTAGAGACATGCTGTTTTCAGTAGGATTTAAGCACTTTCATTGAGCTTGGGCTTGCAGCCCCAATGCTGAAAGCAGGAACATTTGGCATTCTTTCGACAAGGTCACCAAAGACCATCTGGGCACCTTTTGCTATCAAAGGGGAAGAAGGTGCTTGTGTTTTCCAATCTAGTTAAAGCTGTCAGTGCCGGTGACATAATGCACATTCCATAAACTGGGTTATCAACGCAGCTCAGAGATACCCTTGTATATTTTTATGTTCTGCTTCAGCCTGATAATGGTCTCCTGTGACACATTCTTCGGGTTTTACACCCATATATTTTGAGTGTCAAATGTTAGCATGGTGCTGCTGCTAGATTTCTAATCTGATCCCAAGCAGTAGTTAAGCAGCCTCAGTGATTTACACTTGGCAGGTACTCTCAAAGTTGGTTTCAAAGAGAAAATTAGTGTTTAATGATGCATCTTGGCCCCTCCAACGAAATTCACTGCCTGCTTATAGCCTACGGCAATTTTCAAGACCTAGCCAGGGGAGAAACAACGCATAATGCACACTCACATTTACAAACAAGCTTTCAACTGTTTAATTCTAAAGCATTACTCATTAAATCATAAAGGACAATCTGAATCAGGACAAACACAGCCATCTAATAACACTTGTGAGCATGTGGAACGTTATCAAGCTAACGTGGGAAGCAGAGAAACTTTTACAAATGAAACCAATGCAACATGTCACTCCAAATGAAAGCTTTTATTGCCCATAATAGCAAGAATATTGATTTGATTGATTTTCCATTTTTGTCATTAAATGTTGTTATCTGTTCTGTGGCTTTGGAGGCCGAGCATGTTAAAAAATGAAAATAAAAAGCTTGTGTCAAGGGAGAGAAAATGGCTTTCCAAAGGTTTGTTTTATTGATTGATTGATTTAATAAATTTAGACACACACCCCTTCAGAAAATCTCTCACTGGTCATGTCAATAATTTATAATAGGTATGTCAGCAATGTACAGATTGATTACACGTACACTCATTTATTCATCATTTGATATTCTTTTCTTAAGTTTCAACTTGAGGTTAGGGTTCTTGTTTTGTTTTGAATTATGCTAGACTGAAAGCTTTTCTCAAGTATTCAGAAACTGGATGCAAATATCATAGATTATTTCAGAAAGTAGAGTCTCTGAGGCAGATCTTAATGGCTAGACAGGTTCATAGCAGAGCAGGAACATTGGCCGTGTTGGTAAGGGCTGATGGGTGTTGGAGTTTGACAACATCTGCAAGGTAACATTTGGGACCCCTCTCTAAGGCTGTGTAGAAAGGCATCGTGTGGCTACTTCCAGACATATGAGACTTGAACTAAGCATCATTTTAAAACGCTACAGTTCTTTTAATGCCATGCAAAGTCTGTAATGGTCATGGTAAGATGGAGTTTGAATATTTATATTTAAATTTTGCTCTATGTTTGTTTTGGTGGGCTAATAACCTTACCAGTTGGCTAGGAAATGCAGATCAGAATAAATTGAGGAAAGAGAAATTAAGTGATGCTTATATGAATCAACACATGGTTCATCTATAGGTTATTAATAGCCAGGGGTGTTGCAAGGATACTTTGAGAGGCTATAATGTATCAAGGTAGACAATTGTTGTACCTATTTTCCACTGTCCATATTTCTTTATATTTGGCACAATCTCTATTAGGTACTGAAATAACCTGAATTTCAAAAGGTTTTAAAAAAATGAATGAATGAATGACTATAGCTATAGCTAAAAAATAAGTTGCTACTTTTCCAAGCACTTAATATCATGGAAGTTTAAACTTATCCCTTCCTGGGAAGAAATGTGTTTCATCATAGTAAAGAGGCATAACTTTATGAATTACTCTGTCAGCAATAAAAATGTGAGAAATGTTGGGTGAAATTGAATAGGATAAAGCAATGGATGGAAAGGACTCAAATGGGAAATGGAAAGTGGTAAAAGATAAATTAATGGTGAAAAGTTTTACATGCTGTAGAGAGATGGTATAATGCACGCATCTTGTTCAGTCAACTTTAGCAATAATGGGCCATTATTTCTACCCAATTCAGAAATGGTTTAAAGAAGAATCTCAGCTTTAATTTAGCTCTGCCGATGCCAGGACGGTACTGTAGGAATTCTGATGCCATTTATGTCAAATGATTGTCTTCCGTCAACTACCACCCCTTGACTTTAGTTATTCCTGAGCCTGAAACAGCAGATTTAATGACCTGCACTGACCATAACTGAAGGTGAGCAGGGCTGCCAACTTGAATAAAATATTGGGGGGCCCAGGTAAGCCCCACCTTGCATAATCAATCACATGACACTGCACACACGAACACACCATTTCAATGGTACTGCCCATCAACTTTGGACTCAAATATTTTTTGGAGAGGTGGAGGGACTTTGGCCCCTAGGAGCTGGCTCCTATGAAGCTAAGTATACAAGCAGTACAGTGGTACCTTGGATTACATACGCTTCAGGTTACGTACACTTTAGGTTACAGACTTTGCTAACCCAGAAATATTACCTCAGGTTAAGAACTTTGCTTCAGGATGAGAACAGAAATCGTGCGGCGGTAGTGCGGCAGCAGCAGGAGACCCCATTAGCTAAAGTGGTGCTTCAGGTTAAAGAACAGTTTCAGGTTAAGAACGGACCTCCGGAATGAATTAAGTACTTAACCAGAGGTACCACTGTATTCATTCATAGGGAAGGTGCAGAGGGGCTCGTTTCCCCCATGCAACCTGTTCTGAGTGGAAAGGGGAGAACTAGAGCATCAAAACCACTCCACAGCTAAGTTTATTTCCTAGTAATTCTGAGGCATGAGGGCCCTTTTTGGCATTCAAACACCAGTATGCGACCCTAAAGCAGGGGAGAAAGCTGTTCCTCCCTTAGAAATAACATGATGTTTAAATATTTTGCTTCCTGCATTTGTTGTAGCTCCTCATGGGGTCTTGTGAAGAACAGTGAGGGTGAAGTTTTATAAACAAATAAAATCCTCATTGTAATGCCTTTCTAACATTAAACACTAGGCATTAGGAGCCTGGTAACTATGGTAATACCGTACAGTGACACCATAATGTGTCACAGAAGTTCTAGCAACAGTTGAAGCCACGACGTGCCGATTTATCTTCAGGGTTTGACTGAATTGCACCCATCTATCGCTACAATGGGAGTCAGTCTTCCAGCCTTCTATTCTGTATCGGAAACAAGCTGCATATTTTCTTCATGCGGACGAGCAGGGGTTGGATAGGGTGGACTGGAGCCAAAGGCAGCAGTTTTCAGTTGCATCGAGGAAACAAAGGGAAGTGAAAAAGATAAAGCAGCAGAAATCCATCTGTGTTCCAGACAGTTTACACTGACTCCGTGGTGCCCTTGACGGGGCCTATAGGGAGCCTGGAAGAAACAGCAGTTCTGGCAGGCTGGAGGGAGCTGAGTTGAGAGCAGCACAAGGACTAGCTAGGCTCACTTTGTATATCAATAACCTAGGAGAGGCTTGATGACAATTAGATAACTGTTGTTAATGTGGCATGTGGGTGGGAGGCTGAGAAGAAGGAAGAAAGGGAATTGTCAATGCAAAATGACAGAAATATGTCCCGAAACAGCCTAGTTAGATTAAGAGAAGGTCTAGATGAGCAGCATAGCAATTTAAACAGTAGAGTACAGTATAAATAAGTACAGTATAAATATGGGGCTATGAGGAAAATAAGAATTTGATCTAGCAGTGTAGTGAAGTTACAAAGTGGGTGGATTTTCTTTTCCTTCTTTAAAAAAGGGATGTTATTCATCACGCAATTACCTCTAAAGAGGAAAATCCTTTGGTACAACAGTGAATTACAATACCTTTAAAATCTTCACTTTGGTACTTAACAGAGGGAAATGTATCCTGCCTGGAACGTACTGAGCTATAAAAATATGTTCTCAGGGAATTTCTTTCCTCACAATAAACATCTATTTGGATCATCAGCTCATTCTATAAAAGTACTTGGGTTTAAGTGACTTTTACCACAGGGACAAAATGGCTTCAAATCCAAAGCATTTCAGCTTAGTTGAACAAGGCTGACTATCAGTTTAAGTACTTTGGCTTAACTAGTTTATGGCTCTTTTGTCAAACTAATGCAACTTTCTCCAGATTCATTAGCAGATCATAAAAAACTGTAGCATAACTATTTCAGGTGCTTCAGGCATGTATCCCAGCTCACAGCAGTGGAAAAAACTAAGTGCATAATGCAGTTGAACCAGAGAAGAGTACACAGAACCAACTGATTATGTATTATAGTCGTTTATAAAGTTTGATCAATCCAAACTCAAAATACACAGCTTTTTAAACAACTAAATAAATGAGTAAATACATGAAGCTCTAATTTAAGAGGAAAGGGGCAGAGGGGGTTACATGAGATAACTGGCGTAGGAAAGAATAAATTAATTATTAGGCTTCAATATCATGGAAAGAAGAGGGGAGGTGGGGATAGAGACAGGGTTTGGAGGAAAGAGTTCAAAAATTGTGAAGCTAGATAGTCTAACCCTTGTTATGATTAGCAATTCAATCCTAACCATGTCAACTCAGAAAAAGTGCTGGTGAATTCTAAGAGGCTTTTTCCCAGGTAAGTAGGGTTAGGACTGCAGCCTAAGCCACACTGAGAAGACACATTGAAATCAATTGACTTAATTTGACTAACCTTAACATATTGATCTCAGTGGTCTGCCCTGTGTAAGACTTTGTTGAAATACCGTGCAAGCTGAAAAATTATTTTCGTAAGAATTAATAAAAATATATCTGTGGATAATGTCCATATAGCAAGGTGAGCATTTATTTATTTATTTATTTACCCCTTTACAATGTGAGTTCTAGGATAACAAAGTCCTCCTGTGCCTCCTGCTTTGATTTATTGTAGAAACAATTGTGTGCTGTTCTGGAGGACTATACTTTTCACACTTAGTATCTGTTTGGCATGGAAACCAACATTATAGTACTGGAACACCCTCCTAGAATCATACAATCATAGAATTGTAGAGTTGGAATAAACTGCTGTAAGTGGTAACGATGAGCTGATACAAACACAGACATTAAACCAGAACTGTGCCACAACATTAGCCTAGCCTAGTCTATCCTATATTATATGTAGTTATTTGTATATTTTCATAAATATAACTGTTTTACCAATTCCTGTTGTCAAGTTTTCATTCTGGCTGTAGGTTTACTCTAGCTTCCTGCCCTGATAATCTCTTAATGTGTTCTGATTTTCAGGTGAATAGCTAATTTATGTTGCAAACTGCCCTGTGATTTTTGCATAAATTTAATAACTAGTAATAAATAACAAGTAATAAATGTCTATACAGAAGATTGTAGTGTGTATCATTTCTAGATCTTCCAAACTGTATAGTATGGACAGTATATCTGAAGGACTGCATGTTGCATGGCCAGATCATGGGCTGAGAAACTGCTTAATTTTGACAGCTAGTACCTCCACATTTTAAGCTTTATAAAGCTTCCAGTTTAGAGCCGAGAATTCATGTAGAATAAAATAATCTACAAAAGAAGAAAAAAATGGATCACGTACTGGAAGCATCTTTCCAAATTTAGGCTTAGGCATCAATAGTCATCTATTTAATTATCTACCAGTCAACTGATTAACATTCCTAATTTAAATAATTTAAAGGGAGCACTACTAATGCAAAATTTTATTAAATAGAACAATGTGCTCATAAAAAATAAATAATGGAGTTGTTAGCAGGGATAAAGAGAAATTTAGTCAGTATTGATGAAGCATGGAAACTATTACCCAATATTTCTGAATGGGTGGGCAGTTACGTAGCATAGAAAAGGCAGCTTCACTTTTGCTTTTTCAATGTCTGTTATGAATTTTTAGCCACAACTGAAGACAGAGTTAGGCATGCTTAATCCTGATTTCAATGGTTTGAGCATGTCTAACATACTGAAATGCAACTGGTGAACAATCTTTGTGTTTACCTGGCATCAGGTCCAATCTACAAAAGATTTCAAAATTGTTTTCAGATCAGTTGAAACTGAGTACTTTAACTTTGGGGGTAGAAAATAATAAACTCCCAATTATCTCCTGATTTATATCATGTTCCCATTTTCCAGTTAAACTTGTTGTCTATTTTTTTTTTATGGATAGCTAAAATTTCACAAACCAGAGCTTCATTCTTCTCAAATGAACATTTGAGGACACCAGTTATGTTAGTAATTCATTGTAATCACAAATATCCACACCCTGGTCATTTACAATTTATATTTAGATGTCAGCCCTTCTTCATTTTTTTCTTCTTCCTAGAATTCCTCATGATTTATTGCAAGATGAGTCTGTGACCTATAGAGAAAAGATCTATCCTATTTAGAAGCAAAATAGCAGTCACATCCCTCACTTCAAAAAGTCCTCTGAAATAGCTTCGGTGACCTTCTAGTCACTTCCCGGTGTGGCAACAATGCAACAGGGTGAGTCTTATGAACAACGATACAGAAAAAACCATAGTCACTAGGGCAGTTCCGAGAGCTGTCAGTTTCTCAAGAGTTTTTCTCACCTGTGAATGTAGATTCCATTTTTTCTGCTTATTACACAGGACACTTTTGTATTTCTTTAGAAATTGGGTGTGGAATTGAATTTACATTTATCAATGTGTGGTGTGCAGATGTATCTGTTTTTCTTCCCATTAAATGTTTGTTAAGCATTCTGCAGCTTCCCTAGCAGCCTGTACATTCTGGAAAAGCCCCATTGGCTAGTCTTACCTTGTGATGTCTTACCCTGGGTTTAAATTGAAGTGCTGATTTTGTTTTTAATGGAATTTATTCCTTTTACTTTTTTTTAAAAAAAATCTGTACTGATTTCATTCATAGTTGTTGGTTTTAAATATATAAACAGTGGTACCTCGGGTTAAGTACTTAATTCGTTCCAGAGGTCCGTACTTAACCTGAAACTGTTCTTAACCTGAAGCACCACTTTAGCTAATGGGGCCTCCTGCTGCTGCCGCGCCACCAGAGCACGATTTCTGTTCTTATCCTGAAGCAAAGTTCTTAACCTGAAGCACTATTTCTGGGTTAGCGGAGTCTGTAACCTGACGCGTATGTAACCTGAAGCGTATGTAACCCGAGGTACCAAAGTATATATTTCATTTACAAAACAGCAATGAACATCAATTAGCTACGTGGAAGGCAGAATCCCAACTTCTTTTCTTTAGAGGAAAGCCCAGCTGAGAGCATCCTCTGATTTTCAGGAGGCACCAAGGAAGGCTTCAGAGCGCAGACCACCATATATATAATTTGTAGAATAAAATGAGACACTCAAGCACCTCTTGGTCACCTTGGCCAAAGTAAGCTAAGCAGCACAAAAGCCTTGCATCCCACTCATGGGAATTTCTCTGTTAAATCCTCTCTCCCAATAATTTTCTTTTTCTGAGTAACATTACTGTAACTGTGCTTAGTTCTGCTTAGCTGGAGTCACTTCAGAATAGATATGGATTGCCACTGAATGCACATCTCATTAACTAAAATGGGAGTCAAGCAGTCTAAATCTGTGCCGAATTGCAATGCAACTCTTTATCCCATACTGTTGTACAACCTCTTCCTATGTATTTAATCATAAGTCATCATCCCCCCCCCTAGGATTGCAGTCTTAAGTCATCCTTGTCATAGATGTGTCTATTAACACGCAACTGTTCCAAAGTGGAACAAAGCTATTCTGAATATGCCATTTATTGCTTCCACTGGAAATGTGTTCATAAAAAAATCCAAGGAAATTTGAACTTAAAACATTTAGCAAAGTGAAAGTCCTGCTGCTCCCAGTTTCCAGTGCTCAGAGGATGGGTGGTGGATTGAATCCAGCTGGAGAGCTGGATCGAGAAATGGTCCACCCACCGGTTAGTACCTGATGTCATCTGATGCCAGGTGACTCTAAGTTCAAGCCATGGGAGCAGTGAGAAGCTTATCTCCAATCACAGCTCTGTGGGAGGACAATGCTGCAAAATGAGAGAAGCCTCTGTTTTCTCTTTGACAGTGAAAGGCAGTGGCAGAACTGATAGATCAGAGCAGAGGTGGTTTTAGGGTGGCACAACTGGTGAGATTGCAGTGCACTGCACTGCAGGGGGCACCAAAACAATTCTGGAGAACAGAGCGAGAGAGGTGGGGTGCTGAATTTTAGCGTTGCACAGGGCACCACTGAAATTTGAGAGCCCAAGTCTGCAACGGATCAGAGATAGTCCTCTGCTTGCTCCATGATAGCCACTTGCTTTAGCAAACAAGAGAGCTCTTCAGAAGTACCTGGGCAATGTCTAGATTTTAAGCCCTATTGGTGGCCTGTAAGGCTTATCAAGGGACACAAACACCCATCAGAAAGAAAGACTAGTGTGCAGCTGCCAAATCTTTTTTTAGAAAATATACAAGCAAGAATACTCAGTACTCTGTCGCCTCTTAATTATTTTATGATAAGAAAGAGACAAACCCCTGTCCCTGCTCTCATAAGGGATTATGGAGGAAAATAAATCCCCTTTACTCCCTCTCAAAAGCTCCCGAGCCTATTTGTCTGCAATTTGGTAGGCGTAATGCAAAATTGCAATTTGGTCTGCAATTTGAAGAGGCTCTTGTCAATTTCTCCCACTTTGACCATTTCCCATTACAGTGAATGGGGAACACACAGAGCTTTATTTATAGAGTGCCTCAGAACCTGAACCCAGATCAAAGTGGATAGAGCACAGAGCAACTGAGAAACAGATCAGAATTTTAGAAACCACACAGATGCAAGTCAAATCTTGGGGGCCGTGCATACCTGTAGCAGTTATATGTAAGTGTTAGGCTCTCAGTCATACATATTTGCACTGTAATCCAGATTCTACCACCTCCCTTATTAATTCAGTGTTATCATTAAAAGTAATTCATAACAAAACAATTAATTAGTGTTTTGTTAAGCATGCCTCTAGCTTTGTGGCACTGGGCTGCCTCTATTAACTGGGATCCTTTATTGCCAATATATAAACCAGGTTTTTTTAAAAAAAACAACCCTGCAAATTTAAGCTTCAGTTAACCACACAGGGTGATGTGGCAAGAACAGTTTAAGCTAACATTCCAAGCAATGAGAAGTTGTTTTGACATTTATCCATTTCTCCTGAATGGCTTGGTTAATAAAGTTAATACCTGAACAATAGGAATGCGTAATGCTTTATTATGCTGTATGAAATTACCTGCTATGTATTTCAACACATCACGATGTGAAAAGGTAGGAAGAGGCAGAACTGGGTTTTAAAGTGCTGTCTCAGGAAGCTGAAGGGTGTGACTGGTGCTACTGAAAACAAGGAATATAAGGAAGAGAATTCAGTCCATGAAGTTCTTTGACAAGGCAGAGTTCTCAAAACATCAGATGACACAGGATGATTGCCTCAGTACCAAAAGTATCAGCTTCCAAATGCATGTACCTGAAGCCCAAACCCATCAACCAACCAAACCCTTACACACCTGCTTTTATACATACTGGGGGACACACCTTTTTCTGGCACAAAAGAATTGTGTTAGGGGGAAAAACAAATGTAAAGTAGTTTTGTGAATGTTATTTGTGTGTACTAGTTAACTCCAGATATAGCTACCTCCAGATTAAACTATGGTAATGCACTTTTACATGGGACTGCCCTTGAAAACCCTTTGCAAATCACAGCTGGTGCAAAATGCCCCAACTAGGCTGTTGACTGGAGCCAAGTATTTTAATAGCATCCTACCTGTTTTGTTTGATTTGCATTGGATAGTTCTGTATCCATCCTCAATTCAAGATGGCAGTGTTTAAAGGCCTAAAATAACTTGGTATCTTAATGACCACCTTTCTCCATCTTGTTTCTTCCTGTATTCTCTCCTCACCAATGGAGGTTCCTCTTTTGTTTTCTCAATCTTGTGAAGTCAGGAGGACTTCTAAAAGAAGCAAAGCTTTTTCAGTCACGGTGTCTCCTCAGTTGAGGTTCATCAGGACATTTCTACTTATTGTTTTATAAGACTTTAACTTGGTTATTTAAAAAGGCCTTTAGCTGAAAGGTAAACGGCATTTCCATGCACTCTGGTTTATGTCAGGGTGTTCCATTGTGCCGGAAGCGGTTTAGTCATGCAGGCCACGTGACCCAGAAAGCTGTCTGTGGACAAATGCCAGCTCCCTCGGCCTGAAAGCGAGATGAGTGCCTCAACTCCCTAGTTGCCTTTTACAGGACTTAACTGTAACCTTTACCTTTTACCTTTTTAGCTGAATATAGATTTAGAGTTCAGATTTCAGATTTAGATTTGAAAGCATTTTACTTTTTGACAGTTGTTCCTAGGTATTGTTATTATTTCTGGGTTATTTTTTTACTGTTTTTAGCTTTTTTATTTATTAACCTTTTTGGATGCCTTTTGGAAGCATGGGACATGCATAAAAATAAATACATACTGGAACAAAGCAACAGACTGATGTGCCCACGTTAATGCTATGCTGTACAAAAGTCTGGATTTCCATGTTTCAAAAAGTCATTTGGTGGACTACCTTGCATTAGCATGCTTCAAGCTGCATACTTTAGATATGCACACCTAAAAAAAATAAAATCTGTCATAGGGAATATCTGGTATGGGCAACTGGAAATATTGGGTTTTGCTCCTCTTCACATGTGTGCACATTTTAAGGAAGCTCCTGCCCTTTCAATTTCTTCCTTGTTGATAGTTTCAGTTTTTCCAAGGTGGAAGTCAGAAGACTCCTGTTGTTGTCATTTTTCTATTAAAGCATTCCCCATGTTGAACAGTATTTTCTTTTCATAATAGTTACACTGGCATCAAACACATATGTACAGCCAAATGTATCATACAGATAACTTCATCAGAGTGCCATGATTTTGAGTGCACAGTTGATGACAAACTTAGACAGCCATTTTCACTGTACTGTAGATTTACATATGTATAACAAACCAGTTTAGTCAAAACTTGATGAAATCATCACATCAAAAAGTTATTTTAGTTGGGAGATAATTCCAAGTATGTGTGTTCACTGTTCAGGACCAGGGTGCCAAAACCTAATTTGTATCTTTCTTTCTTTTTACCAGGATTTAAATGAGCCACTGCTGGCTAATTCTACTTGGCAGTAAATTCAGTGCTTAAGGAACTCTTTTTGGCACAAGTACTTCTCATTCAGTAGTTCAACAAATATTAGTCAATTTCAAATTCTAATCTGCTTTGTAAAAGCTGAAGGGTTGCATAAGTACTCGCTGAGAGAACACCCCATTGATTACCCTTCAGTAAGCGTTGATTGATCTTTACCCTGATAGCCAACACACAGCCCACTGGATGGACTTGGGTTATTCATTATTTCTCAGATTTACCTCTTTCATATATATATTCTGGGAATAGGAACTTAATGCAAGGACTACATAAATTGTTTCCAACGAAATATGCATGCAGTGGTATCTGCCAGCATAACACCAGCAATAAGACCAGGCTTTGTGACACGTTGTTGATCTGGTAATTGCTAAACCATTCGAAGGTGAAATTCATGTCATTATAATCCAGGTTTTGCCTCAAATTCAAAGAAACAATGTTAAAATACTGCACACCCTTGTGTTTATTTAGTCTTCATCTGAATGGAATGAATCATCACCTTTGAGTATTATTCTTTATTTATACTATTATTTTACTAATACTTTATCCTGCTGGCATCTGTCTGTCTCAAAAGACAATGGAAAAGTGCACCATTGGGTATCATATTGTTATCCACTTTTCAGAAATATATAGCTATATATAGCCTTATTTCTGAATGCTGAAGATATGTACTGTCAATCCCTGCTACTCCACAACTTTTAGACAATTTTTTCCAGAAGTGTTATGGTGCATTGGCTTCTATTGAAGACGAGGTGCCAAGAGTAGTAGTAGTTGTTGTTGTTGATGTCATTGTCTTCTTTTTTTACGAAAAGCTCACCAGCTGTTAGTTGCGACTGAGACTCTCCATAGCTTCCTGATTCCCAGCTGCACTTCCATTTCTCTGCCAAGCCGCCATGGAAACAATGATGTAGTACAGTAAAATTACATTCAACCTGGAGCTAGGAGGTTGCAGAGAGTCTTGCCACCTCAACCAGCAGCTGATAAGAAGATTTTTGGACTATAAAAAAATAGGTTGTGCAGGGTGAACCTTATCTGTAAAGTAATCGCAAAAATTGTTCCCAGTTCTCCTCAGTCACCACAGGTGCCCCTCCCACCCCAGTCAGAAAAGCTTGAAGACCTCCAGAGATAAATTTCATTTCATCTTTGTCTAAGAAGAGATTTCAACCTGGACTGCCAGCTTTTACTAAAACATCCTGATATTAAATGAAGTATTTCGCTATCTTGTTATTTGTTTTTCTTTCTCCTGATCATCGGTTGCATATTGTTCATTAGCAAGAAGCATCAAACCCAATATACTGCTTTAGTCATTCTGGTATTTTAACTCCCACTCTGTCTTTTTTTTTTTATGCAATAGACTTTTACTGTCACTGATTCAAAGCCTTAGACATGCTTTGAATCCTATTCAATAGATTCCTTATTTGTTTCTGATTTTCCTTCTTTTTTATTATTATTATTAGAAGGTATAAATTTCCAGCAGAGCTTGTTGCTTGACAAGGCTCCATTATTTGCACATGACAAGGTTTATCAAGAACAGTTGGATTTTTATGAGGAGTCTTTTTATGTTTCCTCCATAAAATATAAATAAATGAAAAGGATTAGACTGAGGAAGCAAAGTGTAATTTATCACCCATGTGAAGCAAGGGAAACTGAATGCAGATGGATGAACTGCAAAACTTAGTATGAGAAGGAAGAAATTGCTGTTGTGATCAAATGTAGAGGAATTAAGATGAAGAGCTCAGCACATGGAATTAAAATCCACACATATGGGATGTGGCTCCTCTTGGCTGTTCTGAGCTTTCGATGCACTGCTATTATTATGGTACTTGAGTAAAAAAGAAGAAGACGATAATATTAACAATAGTGTTTTTTGGTATGATTGATGCATGGTGAAGGTGCACATGTTCAAGATTCTATGGGAGGAATCCTATGTAAAAGAAGCTAGCATAAAGCAAAATGATGTAAGCTGAGGTGCTGTAAAGTTACACCAGATCTAAATCCCATTCATCACTAGGGCTGCTTCGCTGCTTAAGTGTGGCTGAGGGAAAACATCCCTTTGAAATAATGGTCTATGCTGGATTGCCAGGTCACGAGACAGAGCTATACGGGCTTAGGATCCCTTCTAAGTCCCTCCCTCTCTGGTTCTACCTATGTGAACCCCTGGAACACCCCTTTAAGGGAATTTACATCTGCCTCAGCAGCGCCAGCTTCTAAGTCAGCTAAGCAAGTTACACCAGTCTAGCTTTGGCTCAAACGGACTTGGAGATGAAATGCTAGCTGAGCCTGGATGAGAACTAGCCAGCAGAGTCAGAGATCCACTGAGGTCTAAGCCACTCATCCTGTTGGATCCTGCCATAGGATTACCTGACAAATTTCCTGGAATATCTACACATACTCTTGGCTTGCTTGCTTCATAGTGTTACAAAAAATGGGTTGAATTTTATACAGAGTTGCTTTTTCGGTTTTTTCCTGAGTGAAAGTTCACAGCAAAAGGGTTTACTCTTGGGAGTAGCAAAAGGGGTTTACTCTTTGGAGGTAGCAGCTCACCAGGTGGGTCAGAACAGCTCCATTCGTTTCCCAGAAGGTGGGTCATTGCTGCTTGCTGGGAGAGGGAGAGGTAGTAGGGAGATTGGTGCAACGCCAAACACACCAGTGAAACCAGTTAGGCACTCCTGTCAGCATATTTGCACCATGCTGACTCCCTGCCATCTAAGGAAAGATGGGTCTGTCCATTTTGGTTCCCTCCATTTCCCACTTTTCCAATCTTAAATCCACTTCTCCACCTTTTGCATCAATTTCTCATTTTTTGCAACTTTCTCATAATATATGCATTTTATATGCACTTTTAACTAATGTGCAAATTTTGCAAGCACTTTCCCCTAATAGGTAAAGGTAAAGGGACCCCTGACCATTAAGTCCAGTCACGGATGAGTCTGGGGTTGCGGCGCTCATCTCGCTTTACTGGCTGAGGGAGCCGGCGTTTGTCCGCAGACAGCTTCCGGGTTATGTGGCCAGCATGACTAAGCCGCTTCTGGCACAAGGGAACACTGAAACCAGAGCAGTGCTCGGAAATGCTGTTTACCTTCCTGCCGGAGCGGTACCTATTTATCTACTATTTATCTACATTGGTTGGAGGACTGCATTGCAAAATTCAGATAGGTGCTAATTTTGAAGGTTAGCTATGTTTAGGTTCACATATGGTTTCAGGAAGTGCAAATTGGATAGATTCAGCTTTTAAACACAAACTGAATTGAATTTATCCTCTGTCCCTGCTGCTACCTCACCTGTCACCCACTCCCTCCCAGCAAGCAACAGCAACACACCTGCCAGAAAGCTAGTAGGGCACCTCCTCTCTACTCAACCTGGTAAGTCACTTCTTATCGTAAGACATCAGGGGACTCAGAAATAAGAACAGATACACCTCGTCCCCCCCCCACTCCAGACAGCATTCAGACTGCAGAATTACAGGCCCAGTCACTGCTGTGCATATGCAGGCACACTGGCTATTCTTTTAGATGCCTACTGAAAACATAATTTAATTTTAGCAAGCTTATTCAGACATATAATTTATGCATACCTAAATTATTTGTTTGCTTTTTTGTTTTTAAGCGATTTGTTTTCAACAGTTAATTTTACTTTAATTTGAATGCAAAGGGGGTATCTATGCAAAAGCCCTCTCAGGAAAATAAATAAATACTTGCATTCCAAATACTTTCCCTGAGTGCTATCACAGTATAAAGCCACTGAAATAATTTGTGCTATTGAAATTCATTTGTTAATTGAGGAAATGCCTTTGACTCTAAGCTCTCTAGGTTGGGACTTGAATGGCTGGGCCATTTTCTGTTCCTCTTAGTTTAATAAGCTCCACCCTTCCATTTATTAGTCCAGCCTCCTGTCTGCTTCATTCATTAAAAAGTCAATCATCACAATCCCTTTGTAGCTTTCCTTCACCAGATCAGGTTCAGGAGATAATGAAACAACATGCTCAAATATTCCCATACCCTTTAATTCAATTGTGCCCCTATCCAATCAAGTAGCGCAGCCTCGCCTGTTATCTCCCTTTCTTCTGATTAGCTCTCGGAGGAAGCATTCACGATGTGTGGGTGAAGCGGCTGACTAAGGAACAGCCTTTGCACATATTGCACTGATTACAACATGGATTTAACCAAAACAGGAATTAGATGACTGCATCCAGAACAAGGCCTGTGGGCTATGGAAGTACTAAGCAGAACGGCACATTCCTTTAGCTTCTGTGTTTTGAGAAATAAAGCTGGAACAGGTAGGTGTTCTCTCTACTGAAGGAAGTCACAGAGCTACAGTGATTCCAGTAGAATTAAACTGGGCCTGTGGCTCCCATGCTTTTAACAGCAGCCTACTTAACACACACAGGTTAAGCAGGTGGGTCTATTTTAATAATCCCACCACCACAAACAGGCATCTTCATCTATGCAACAAAAGGCATAGGGAGAACTTTCTGAAGGTAAGCGCTGTTTGACAGTGGAACGGAGGCTTTTAAGCAGAGGTTGGAGGGCCATCTGTCATGGATACTTTAGCTGAGATTTCTGAATTGCAGGGATTTGGACTAGATGACCCTTGAGGTCCCTTCCAACTCTACAATTCTATGATTCCATATACTTTAAGGAAGGCTGATAGCCAGCTTGGATGGTTAAGTACACTTGAATAGCAAGAGTCACATATAATAGGGAGAAGGGGAATATCAACCTGATTTCTACCCAATTTTTACTAAATCACCTCTGTAGATAATGGTGCTTCAGGCTGGAGATCTTTGAAAACTGTTTCTTCCATGCACACCATCAGTACTATAAATGATGTGCAGTCTGAGTTCCCAAGGAGAATGGCAAAGATCAACTAACAAATTCCCTGTGCATGCAGCAAACATTGCGGGGGGGTGTGCATGAGCACCTTGCATTGGACCTGGGAACAAACTGGCAGCTAATGAGCTCAAGCCGATATGCTGATCCCCTCCCATGCATGCATCTGTTCCAGCATGGATGGATCATGCCCATCGGTCAGGCATAGGCAAACTCGGCCCTCCAGATGTTTGGGGACTACAACTCCCATCATCCCTGACCACTGGTCCTCTTAGCTAGGGATTATGGGAGTTGTAGTCCAAAAACATCTGGAGGGCCGAGTTTGCCTATGCCTGCCATAGGTATTTCCTTAATATGCAGACATCCAGCAAAGCCAATCATATGGCACTTAACTTCCACTATTTTCCCTGGGTGATTTGGTCAAGAAACTATGTATTATTTTTGCTCAGTTTGTTTCTCATTCGAAAGAGCAAAAAAGTATTTTACCCATATTACATATAATGAGCTGTGCCCAATCTTCTTCCAGAGTACACAGCAGTGAACAGACATTTGAATTCTTTTTTTTTTTTTTTTTTTTTTATAATATATTTATTGAAGTTTTCAAATAAAGCATATATTAGATAAGCACAACTTATCATTGTCCATTTAACATCTCTCAATTGTTACATGGGACTCCCCCACACCTCCCGCATACACTTACATCATTATTAAATTAATTTCAAACAAATTATCATTTAACTCATCTTAATTAATAGTCTTAATTTGGTTTGACATATAATTCAGCCTTAAATCTAATTTAATGGTAGACAATTGTCTGCACTGGCATCCAATTCAACACTCAGCCAAATTACAATATTTTTGTAAATAAATCTTAAATTTCCTCCAGTCTTCTTCCATCCTTTCTTCTCCCTGGTCTCGAATTCTGCCGGTCATCTCGGCTAATTGCATATAGTCCATCAGTTGCATCTGCCATTCTTCCACAGTGGGTAGCTCCTGAGTTTTCCAATTCTTGGCAATTAATATTCTTGCTGCTGTTGTTGCGTACAAAAAGAATGTTCTGTCCTTTTTTAACACGCTCTGGCCGACAATACCCAGGAGAAAGGCCTCTGGTTTCTTAGTAAAGGTGTATTTAAACACCTTTTTTAATTCATTATATATCTTCTCCCAAAAGGCCTTCACTCTAGGGCAGGTCCACCAGAGGTGAAAAAATGTTCCTTCATTTTCCTTACATTTCCAACATTTGCTATCAGACGAATGGTATATTTTAGCCAGTTTAACAGGGGTCATGTACCATCTATACATCATTTTCATCACATTTTCCTTCAACGCATTACATGCAGTGAAGTTCAGCCCAGAGGTCCACAACCTTTCCCAATCTTCAAACATAATATTATACCCAATATCCTGCGCCCATTTTATCATTGTTGATTTTACCATTTCGTCATGTGTGTTCCATTTCAGCAGCAAGTTATACATTCTTGAAAGTACCTTAGTCTTAGGTTCTAACAGTTCAGTTTCTAACTTTGACTTTTCCACTTGGAATCCTAACTTTTTGTCATTTTTAAACACTTCTTTAATCTGAGCATAGTGTAACCAGTCTCGCACTTTGTCTCTCATCTTTTCTAAACTCTGCAATTTCCAGTTGTCACCATCCTTTTCTATTATCTCCCAATATTTTGGCCAGTTGGCCTCCATATTGGCTCTTTTCCGAGCCTTAGCCTCCAGGGGTGACAGCCACCTCGGAGTTTTATTCTCCAGTAAGTCTTTATATTTTGTCCAGACATTAAAAACTGATTTTCTGACAATATGGTTCTTGAAGGCCTTATTTATCTTAGCTTTATCATACCATAAATATGCATGCCATCCAAACGCATTATTAAAACCTTCCAAATCCAAGACATCCGTATCTTCAAGAAGTAACCAATCTTTCAACCAGCAGAAAGCTGCAGCTTCATAATACAACTTTAAATCTGGCAGGGCAAAGCCCCCTCTTTCTTTCGCATCTGTTAATATTTTAAATTTGATTCTGGGCTTTTTGCCCTGCCAGACAAATTTAGAAATATCTTTCTGCCACTTCCGGAAACACTCTGTCTTGTCTACAATCTGCAGTGTCTGAAACAAAAATAACATTTTTGGCAATACATTCATCTTGATGGCAGCTATTCGGCCTAACAAAGAAAGTTTTAGTCTTGACCAACTATCCAAGTCTCTCTTAATCTCTGACCAACATTTTTCATAATTATCTTTAAATAAACTCAGATTTTTTGCTGTTATGTTTACCCCTAGGTATTTAACTTTTTTAACCACATTTAGTTCTGTCTCTTTCTGAAGCTGTTCCAACTCAATATCTGTCATGTTTTTCCCCAAAACTTTAGTTTTTTGCTTATTTAACTTAAATCCTGCCACTCGACCGAAGTTTTGAATCAGTTGTAGAACTCTTTTCAAACTAGACTCCGGCTCCTGTAATGTCAAAACTAGGTCATCTGCAAAAGCTTTAAGTTTATATTGTTTCGCTCCGACCTGAATCCCTTCCACCAACCGGTCCCCCCTAATCATATTCAGGAGCACTTCCAGAACCGAAATAAACAGTAATGGGGAAATCGGGCAGCCTTGTCGTGTACCTTTTTCAATTTTAAACTCTTCTGTAACCACATTGTTAACTATCAGTTTAGCCTTTTGTTCTGAATATATTGCCTCAATCCCGTTCTCAAACCCCCGTCCCACTCCCATTTCTTTTAAATTCCCCTTCATAAATTTCCAAGATATGTTGTCAAAGGCTTTCTCCGCGTCTATAAAAATTAAAACTGCTTTAGTGTTTATGTTTGTTTGTAAAAGTTCCAATATGTCTATGATGTTCCTTGTGTTAGTAAACATATGTCTGCCCGGGAGAAAGCCTGCCTGGTCTTTATGGATTATCTCACTTAAAACTTTCTTAAATCTTCGTGCCAAAACATCTGCAAATATTTTGTAATCCACATTTAAAAGGGAGATGGGACGGTAATTCTTGAGTTGTGTCTTTTCAGTTTCTGACTTTGGAATCAATGTGATAAATGCTTCTTTCCACGATTCAGGCGCCTTCTTCCCCTCCATTATTTCATTACTGACCTCCAACAAAGGTTGTATCAAATAATCCTTCAATGTCTTATAGTAGTTAGAGGTCAGTCCATCTGGCCCTGGTGATTTGCCCTGTTTCAGACTCAGGATGGCCTGTTCAATCTCTTGTCGTGTTATTTTGCCATTTAAAATTGTTCTATTTTCTTCTGACAGCTTTGCTAATCCATTTCTCTCCAAAAATTGTGTAATCTCTATTTCATCTTGTGGCCCTTGAGTATATAACTTTTTAAAATACCTCTGGAAGCACTTTCTAATCTCTCCCGGGTTCTGAATGTTCCTTCCTTCAACCTCTAAGTTTGTTACTGTATTTAATCTTTGTCTCCTTTTCAACTGCCAAGCTAGCAGTTTCCCACATTTATTTGCCGATTCAAAAGTTTTTTGTTTCATTGTTTTAATCTTCCATTCTATTTCCTGATTTATCAGCTTGGAATATTGCGCCTGATAAAGTTTAATTTCTCTCAGAATCGGTTGGGACTTCGGGTTAGATCTTAACTTCTTCTCCAACTCTTTGATACTTTCCAGAATTTTATCTTTCTTTTCATTTTGCAGTCTTTTCTTTAAGGAATTCTGTTGAATCAAGAACCCTCTCATCACAGCTTTACTTGCATCCCAGATAGTTCTTTTTTCCACCGTAGTGTTCAAATTAATCTCAAAATAATCCTTTAAGGTTTTTTGGGCCTTCTTTACAATTCTTTGGTCTCTAAACAGGCCATCATTCATCTTCCATCTAAAGGAGCCGATTGGGATCAATGTCATATCCATTCTCAAGGCGTTATGGTCGGAGCATGTTTTGGGGCAGATTTCCACCTTCCTCACCTTAGGTGCCAGACTTCTAGTTATCCATATTTGGTCGATTCGTGTCCAAGTCAGTTGAGCTTCAGAAAAGAATGTTCCTTCTCTTCCCAGGGGGTTTCTAACTCTCCAGATGTCAACCCAGTCCATATTGTCAGTCATTTCAAAAAAGGTCTTAGGTAGTCTTCCCTCTTTAGTAATGTTCTGGTTCTGTGACTTATCCATATTTGTTGATACGACCCCGTTCATGTCCCCCATCATGATGACGTTGTTGTAATCCAGATAATCCAGCATGGTCTCGTGCAACTTCTTATAAAAATCCGATTTTCCTTCATTTGGAGCATAAATTCCTAATATCAAAATTTTTTCTCCTTGATACTGTACTTCTATTGCGAGGATTCTTCCACTTTCATCTTTAAAGAGAAATTTTGGTGAAAGGCTCTCTTTTGCATAGATCACTACACCTCTCTTTTTAACTGTATCCGATGATATAAATTCTTGACCAAGCCTTTTATTTATTAACACCTTTCTATGGAGCCTAATCACATGTGTTTCTTGTAAGCATATAATGTCCAATTGTTCCTTTTTTAAAATATGAAAAATTTTAGACCTTTTTTCGGGACTGTTACAGCCATTTATGTTCCAGCTCAAAAGCTGCAGAGACATCCTGGATAGGTCTGGTTATTCTTTCTGGGGTGGTACCTTGTTCTCCGGTCCTTGAGGATCCGAGGGGGCGGGCTCCTCTGGAAGTTCTGGCGCTGGCAATCCAAGTCCTTTGTGGAGGTCTTCTCCGTGTGCTCCCAAAAACTTGTCTCTATCTTCCACTGTTTTGATTTTGATCTTTCTCCCTCTGTAGGTAAAGGATAATCCTTGTGGAAACTCCCACCTGAAGATAATTGCGTTGCTTCTCAACAGTCTTGCCAATTCCGTGTAGTTAGATCTAAGGTCCAGCAACTGCTTAGGAATGTCCTTGTAGATTTCAATTCTCTTGCCCAAAATGTCTAGTGACTTTTCGTAGTGCAGGCCCAAAATCTTGTCCCTTTCCTCCTTTGATCTCAGTGTTATCAAACAATCTCTGGGCTTCTCTGTCCTTCTGACTCTGCCAAGCCTGAAAGCAGATACAATTTTAAAGTCTTTTTCCTCTAACTTCCAAAACTTGGCAAATTCCTTAGTTAGAAATTCAATAAAATTATCTTCTTCCACCTCTGGTATTGACCGTATCCTCAAGTTGGTCTCCCTGTTTCGCAGTTCTGTCATCAAAAAGTAAATCTGATGTTCTCCAACTTGTTTGCTGAGTGGTCTTACTTCTTTCTCAAGTTCTTCCAATCTTTGACTAGTATCTTCAGCCAGTTTACGATTTTCACCTACAGCCTCCTTTAATTCTCCAATAGACTGGGCATTCTGTGCAACTTGTCCAGTCAGCTTATTCAAGCTTTCTGTGTTCTGTTCAATTTTAGCTGTATGCAAATCAGCCTTCTTGTCCAGAGCCTCCAGTTTCTCCAAAATTTTCTCCAAGACAGAGCTACTTGTCCCTGAAGCCATATCTCCCAGGTGCAGCTCCTCTGTCTCACCCTCCCCTGCCTGTATTAGGGAGGCCGCCTCTATGTCTGGAGGCAAAGTGGAAGGCAAGGCCGGCACAGAAGATCTACGCTGTGAGGCTGCAGATAAAGTTAGAGTTGTTTGTTTAGTCCTTCCTCTTCTCCTTGCGCCACTCATTCCAAAGTTATCTGTAATCCAAGGTCAATCCAAGTTGTTCCCATGAGAAAGCAGAGTCCCAGATACAATAGTCAAACAGAGGCCGGGAAAGGGAAAGTAAAACAAAGTCACTGCTGTAAGTCCAAAATCCTCTAGAGGGAGCTTAATACGTCTTCAGGGAAAAGATCAAATCCAAGTTAAACTTATAAATTTAAATCCATGTCCATCGCCTCCACAATGTATTATTTTTAGCAGAGTAAAACTTAAAGCGAAACAGTGTTTCTTACAGTGCCTTGACTGCAACAGTTTCAAAGTATCCAGTTCCAACTCAGAATGTTTCAAAACCTGAATTCAATGTATCCAAAGTTGCAAACTGGTGCTCATCCAGGCAGCTCCAGCACCAGAGATTCTTATTTATTTTATAATCCACTGGTGCCACAGAAGAAGGATATCAATGCACCCCGAATATAACCAGCAAAAGTCAATAACTCAAAGTCTTTCACTCAGAAAACTGCTTTAACAGGGTGCCAGCATTTAGTTAACGCATAACTTTTTGTCTCCACTCCTCCTGCTCTTTGCTTAAAGTTCAGTATAGCGGGAGATGGGCTTCCTGCTTATCCTCACTCCGTTTTCAGCCAGATTTCAACTTTTTTTTAAAAAAGTTTTAAAAGTTTCATAAAGTTCTCAAAAAGTTTCAGAAAGTTGACAAAAGTTTCAGAAAGTTTTCAATGTCCAAATTTACTCACGGGTTGTAGTTTCCAAAGTTCAGAAAAGTTGCAGGAAGAAAGGACAGCGCTGACCGGCAACAGCAACGCGGCTTCACTTCGCTGTTTGCGCAACGACCCACAGCGCCGCTACCCCCTCCGCGATCCGGAGCCCCTTACGGGGTCCCTTCAGCGTTTTGGGGGCTGCTTCTGGCGCCCGCCGGGTCCCGAGACCACAGGCTTCTGCCACCTGTGGTTTTCCTGAATGGGTCTCCGCTTCGCCGTAGCGGACGACCCGTTTACAGCGGAGCTCCCTTCTCCTTACTCGGAGAAGGCAGCCATTACCGGTCGCGCCGCCTCCGGAAGCAGACATTTGAATTCTTAAGACAAATGGATCCCTTCTGCAATAACAATTTTGTCTCATATGGAGGATTGCTGCCATGATGGCATAGGTAGACAATGGGGGGAAATCAACCTTGCATTATCTATATATCTTCAGATGTGGAATGATGAATAATGAGTACAAATGCATACATTTCAGGCAGTGAAGCATGTTTGTCTGGCATTTCATTTGGGATGAACTATATGTGGCATTGGAAGAAAGGGGAAACCATAAAGGAGGAGTCAAGGTAACGGTAAAAGGTAAAGGACCCCTGAACAGTTAAGTCCAGTCAAAGGCAACTATGGGTTGCAGCGCTCATTTCGTTTTCAGGCCGAGGGAGCTAGCATTTGTTCACAGACAGTTTTCCAGGTCATGTGGCCAGCATGACTAAACCACTACTGGTACACGGAGGACAGTGACGAGTGCCAGAGCGCACGGAAACACCGTTTACCTTCCCGCCACAGCAGTACCTATTTATGTAGTTGCACTGGCATACTTTCGAACTGCTAGGTTGGCAGAAGCTGGGACAGAGCAATGGGAGCTCACCCTGTCGTGAGGATTCGAACCACGACCTTCCAATCAGCAAGCTCAAGGGACTCAGTGGTTTAGACCACAGTGTATGCACGAGTAGCCAACAGTTGCATGCATATTATTATATGCAGTTGGTTTGAATGTGCACCAGAATGTGCACCTGCTCATCACTTTTATCCTTACTGATAAATATGCTACCATTTTGGGTCACTCACCCAAAATAGAATTACGAGACTTTTAGAAACAAAAACACCATGAACATTGATGGCAGCCAGCATTCCTTTATATGAAAGAGGAGTCTGTGCAACTGCCCAGAGCTCCAGATTGAATATAATGCTGACTCTGATAGGCAAGCTTAGGGTCTCTTCACATAGTCATTTATGGGGATAATAGCCATGCAGGGAAACCTGCCTAACCAACAAAGTGATATGCAAAAAGCAATTGCTGTAACTCTTGCATGTGGCAGCAAGCTGATGCAGCTGGATGTTGGCATGAAAAATCTTATTTCTCATTCCTCCTACGCATCCACATCTACACACTGAAATAGTCATGAGAGGAGCTCCTTAGTTTTAGTTGGGAGAGCAACCATGAGTGTTCCACTGTAGGTTAATCTGCCTTTAAATCTCTCCCCTGTGGGCTTGCCATTTGGAAAGCTTTAAATCGAACCAACATACCGCTTCTCTCATTATTTGGATTTCCCTTGTTCTTGATCTGCAGCACCTATGAAATAAGTAGCCCAAATATAACCACAACAACATTAGTCAAGATGCAAAGCATTCATGGGCCCTTTTAATGGAAAATGCATGTTCACATTTTAAGGGTGGAAACTTGGCTTGAAAAGATGGATCCACTCCATAGTATGTGGTCCCCAAAATAGTTGGCTGGGTGACAACCAAGCACAGCTTTGATGTTTCTTATAAAATATCCAGTGCCATACCTGGTTCAACAGAGGATTATGGCCATTAAAGGAACTAAGCTTCACTGGTTCACAATTTATTTGAGCATGAATGCCATTTAATGGAGGGAAATAAAAAGAGCTCAACAAGAAGTCTTTATGGCACAAATGGGGAAACTATTCCAAATCCCTGTTTTTCTCTAACAAGGAATCCATTGGGCATGTTTTGGAAACTGTTCTAAAATATGTCAGCAAGTTTTATGGTAATTCTTTAGAGGGAGTGTACTGCGCAGGATTAAACTTACTTGATTTTTAATTGCCTGTCTAATTATTTTTTGTTGTTTCGTGCAAGGAGGTGTAACTTTATTTCTTGGATTTACCTTTGATAACAGTATTAAATTCCATCAGCAGTCACTTGAGGACTTGATGACAGATAAGGCCAGACTAGCCGGGGCAAATTGGAACAACTCCATTGTAATCTATTACCAGATAAGGATCAAGCCTCATATTTTATACTCGGCGCTTCTTCATGCTAAGTTCCTTCACATTCCATAGTTTAGAAGCTGAACTCTGAACTGTAATTGCACTGAAAGTGAAAGCAGCACTGCTTGGTAAATGTGGCTTGATTCGAAATAGTTGTAGCTGACCAAAGGTTAGGGTTGTAAAATGTAAATAAATTTATGCACTTTCCTTTGTAAATATTTCTCCCAAGGTGATTTGCAATGCAAATTAAAATCCAACACTGCTACAATAAAATGCATAATATAGCAGTTAACATCAATAAAGCAACAACACAATAAACAAATAGAACAGCGGAGCAGAAGCCCTCATTTGATGTATTTAAAATATAGCTTATGGGCAAAATGGAGACGGGGAGGGAGATTCAATGTCAGAAGAACTGCAAAATCCTACCAGTCTCATGCCATCCTGGACCAGTGGTGGGCAGGGGGAAAGGGGTGGGCAGAGGCAGCTGAGGAAAAATAAGTATGGCAACACCAGGAGTGATGCAGTTCCTCACACACATCCTAGGGGTGGCAGTGGAATGGGAAGCCCTCCTAAAGCCTCCTGTGATCTGCCCTGAAACACCCCCACTTTTCCTTTAACCAGCATTGGATAGAAACTGGAAAAAGCCTTGCATCACTGCCCAATGGGTGAATTTCCCAGAATGATGCAATGTGAATGCATTGCCAAGGCATCCAAGGAATTACACCTTGTGGGAATCTGTGGTGAGAGCTTCACACCCCTGTGAATAGTGTAGGCATAATAATAATATTAATAATAATAATAATAATAATAATAATAATAATGCAACAACAACAACAGTGCTCAGTCAGCTCATTAGGTTAAGTGGCAAGCCCAACGTGAAGTTCTATAGAAATTTCTTTTCCCCACCATGATTTTTCTGGAGGGTTTCTTTTCACCTTCATCCATCCAATGAACGTTTGGAAAAATGATATTTTAGCCAGCTCAAACTGAATTATGCTTCTGGTTTTGCAGTAAAATGTGGCCCGTTTCTGAGCAGATCAGTCAGTAGAGTTCAGTTTGATGAAGAGGTTGGCCGCTGTGAGAACAATATGCTGGACTCGATGGGTCTTTGCCATGAGCTAGCAGGGCTTTTCTTACAGTCTTATATTCTCCATGCCAGAGAAATCTACAGTATGTAACCAAGTAGCATTGCACTGAAGGTATTCAGTAAAGTCATGAAACCAAGAGCAAGCAGATCTCTCAGTGCAGAAGTAAACAACAAAACCGTCAGCTGTTTGGGATAATACATTCCATTAAAGGGAAGCAAATGGGGTGTCTGGAGATTTCCTGTGGCCATTAGAAGATAAAATTCAAACAAGTACCTAAGAAATAGCCTCCTTCAGAAAAAGGCAGCCATTACAGACTCATTTCAAGTGGTTCTCTGAAAATAAAGATTAAAATGCTTCATCATACAAAGGCTAGCTTATGATCAGTTTTGTGGAATAATTATCTCAAACTCTTCTTGACTCTGGGTATACTGCAACTATTTGCTTTAAAAGCCAAGTGTTTATCTGAATGTGGCTGAACTACAGCTGAGAAAATATTCATGACTCAGATATGCATTCTCATTTCCCCTGACAACATTCAATATTCAAATTTGCATGTGGTTATCAGAATTTTTACCCACAGATGGCTTAGATAAGATTCGCCTTACCATATCCTTTCCCCCGCCATCTTTCTTGTTGCATTGAAAAACACTTAATACACGTATACAAAACCCTTGTAGAATATAATCAAAAGAAACTGCAGAATTATGTTGAGAAAGATAACGTTAACTGGTCATTTATCTTTTAGGTTTATCTTGACTGGGAATAATGTCAACTGTTATAATAAACATCCTGCCTGAAACCTTATTTCTGTTTATTAATACTTCTTTGACAGTAAGGGCTCTGACTCATAAGAGTTGGAAATCATAATCATAATCATAATACAGTCATACCTCGGAAGTCAAATGCCTTGCGACTCAAATGTTTTGGCTCCCAAATGTTGCAAACCCGGAAATGAGTGTTCTGGTTTGCGAACGTTCTCTGGAACCCGAACGTCTGATGCAGGTTCCACAGCCTAAGATTGGCTGCAGGAGCTTCCTGCAGCCAACCAGAAGCTGTGCCTTGGTTTCTGAACATTTTAGAAGTCAAACAGACTTCCGGAACAGATTGCATTCGACTTCCGAAGTATGACTGTAATAACAACAACAACTTGGATAAACCACCAAGTGGATCAAGAAGAGGAGAAAGTAGCAACTACGCAGCCACAAGTTGTTGTTGTTACTGCTGTTATTAAAATTAATTAATATGTAATTGTAAGAATGAGGTAAGTACTGGGTTGGCTACTTGGGGGTGCAGCCGAGACAGAAAAGTGCCCTTACTCAGAGCGCATACAAAGGTGGGCTGCCTCTGAACCCAAAGCACTTCAGACCAATTTTCCAAAGCACCAAGCTGCTGTTTAAACTGAATTATATGGTCAGTGCATATTCCCACATGCAGGGCTCTAAAACTAGATTTCTGCTATCATGTACCTATGTAAAAATAAGGTAAGGTAAAAAGGTAAAGGACCCGAGGACGGCGCTCATCTCGCTTCAGGCTGAGGGAGCCAGCGTTTGCCCACAGACAGCTTTCTGGGTCATGTGGCTAGCATGGAACACTGTGATGGAAGCCAGAGTACACAGAAATACTGTATACCTTCCAGCCTCAGCAGTATCTATTTATCTACTTGCACTGGTGTGTTTTCAAACTGCTAGGTTTGCAGAAGATGGAACAGAGCAACAGGAGCTCACCCCGTCACGCGGATTCAAACTGCTGACGTACTGATCAGCAAGCCCAAGAGGTTCAGTGGTTTAGACCACAGCACCACCCACTCCACTATGTAAAAATACCACCACAACAGCCCAATAACATCAAGCAAAGTCAAATATGGGATTGTCTGTGAACAATTAATATTGTGAATTGTTCTAAACCATTCAGCCTAATGAAGCACACAGCCATAAGAAGAATGTAATTACAAAATTGCTGTTAGTCATATCTCTAAGAGATAATCTTTAAAACTATACATTAGCAGTTATTTGTTGCTAGAGCAAAGGTTTTCATAAGTGCTATATCATGCTCCTAAACTGCATTTTGACCATTGAGTTTGAAAGACGAATGGCCAAATTGACATTTACACAACTTCAGAAAAGTAATTTACCTTTCTGGAATTAAAAGAATCTCCGCTGCCATTGATACCGAGATAGATTTCTAACTAAATATCAAATGCCATATATTTGCCACTAAATATCTATTAGTGAATGCCAGTATTGAAACAGATTTGTAGACAGATTAGACTATTAAACATTAGAGCTGTTGTAAAGTAGAAGATTGGTTACATTTCTAATTGGCTATTAAAAGCACCATTCAAATATTGGATTTCAAGCATTGAGGGTGCAATCCTATGTCTCTTAGGAAGGTGTCCTCGCAACTGTAAAATTGGATTCAATCTACCCCTCTGATGCTGGAGACAGAGGTCCACTGTTGCAGAGAGAGCTCTGATGTGGAAGGGGCTGTAGCTCAGTTGGAGAGCATCTGCTTTGCAGGCAATGAGGGTACTCAGGTTCAATCCCAGACATATTTAGGTAGAGCTGAAAGAGACCACTGGGCAGCTTCTGCCAGTCAGTGATGCAGAAATACCAAGCAAGGTGGACCAACGGTTTGAAATGGTAAAGGGCAGCTTCCTATGTTCTTATGTTGAAGCCTTCCCTCTTCTGTGGTACTGAATCCCCCAGTGCCCTGGCCTAACCAACACTGGAGCTCTGAAATCAGCAGGGCCAAAATACGGGTGTGTCAAGTCCACACAAAGTTCTGGAAAAGCTTTTTAAAAAACAAGTAAGTGACTGAAACATAGAAACAACTGAAGCTTAGCAGGATATAGCAGTTAAATCACCATCTTTTTTCTGGTATTGTTTGTTTTTGGATTGCAGCCCAAAGAGGTGACAGGGAAATCCATTTCATTTATTTCTATTTCCTGAAAGTTATATGGCACTTGATTAAACCACTTCCGCCTAAAGGAGGAGGTGGGGTTGTGGGCTCTCATGACCCCCCATGTGTGTAGGGTGTGTGGTCAACCCTGCACGATTGGGGGGATTCCCGACTGTGTTACTGCCCAGGTGACCAATCCGATTTGTCTGGGGGTGTGGCCTGCTTGATTTAAGCAGGACACAGTGGGAAGCTCTCCCTTTTTCGCGCTTCCAGCTGCTCCAGTTTTCCCACCCTCCCGCCCTTTAGGTTTTCCATCTCTTGACCTTGCTATGGACTTCGGTTGGTCGCCGTTGAGGAGCCTGGTAGGACTTTTTTCCACTTGGCAAATTGGCACCAGCCACTTGGTTTTCGCCTACCTCGTAGCAAATCGTCACAACTTTGTAAGGTTTGGCAGTGAGGCACTGGAATATTGCTGGAGAAGAGAGGAGGGGAGGTAGCGCCATCACCTCCCCTACACATTGAAGAGTATTCCTTTGAAGGATTTGGGGGGCGTGACCCTGTCCAAAGCCTGGGGAGACTAGGGCCTAAGGCACAATCCCTATCAGTGACCCCGGGGGGAGCTTCTAGTTGATGTGTATCAGCAGGACTGGTGGTTCACCCTTCTCAGACTCCAGCCAATGCCTAAGCCAATACCACTCACAATCTGTAACCAGTAAAGTTGTGGTCTCTTTTAGCCCATTAACCTAAAATATTGCTGTCAAGTGTCTTTATTCAACCTCGGGGGGGGGGGGTGGTCGGGACCTTGCCACACAAAAATCAAAAAATCCAAAGTGGTTTGCAAAAAGAATAAAACAATGAAATCATCAGTAAAAAACAGTTAAGAAAAGATTTAAAAGATTAAAATCAACTACAAGCTACAAGCAAATGAAAATACATACCAAGCACCCGCCTAATGTCAATAGGCAGGGAGTTCCAAAGTCTGATTTCTTACAAAGGCAGAATGAGTATTATGGGGCAGATGTGGGATTTCCTTTTTGCTTGTAGCTGAGATTCTATATAAGGTCAGGTACCATGACTGTTCTGTGCTTCAAACATCTCCTGTCACTTGTTTTGGCTATGACTTGTTTTGGCTATGACCCTGAAAAGCAGTCTTGGGGGAAATACAGTAGTGAAGAAAGGGAGACTTAAAGTAGCAAGCAAAGGAAATGCTTTTCTGCCTTGATATATGGTTCCCCCTCAAGGTGCTTGTCCCATCTGCTCTGGACGTTAAATTATCTGAGACCGCCTGCTCGTACTCCAGAGATCAGACAGTGGATCACGTTGCAACTTTTCGTTCTGTCCAAATTCTGCTTCTACTTACATCAGTTTACACGTGTGGTGAGGCAGGGGACTGTGCTATAGATTTTCACCAGTGCAACACTGAGGCTGCTTCTCACTGTCGAAGGCATTTCATTAGCCTTAGGCAATTTGTTTCTAGTATTTGTGGCTTTGTTCTGTTCCATCACAAAAAAAGTTTTACTATTCTTTGGAGTCAAATAAAGTGCCTTGGAGACCACTAACATGTGTAGACTCTGTGAAACAAAAGTTACATGCTAAATCTAGCTTTTCCCTGATGATTCCCCAAGCAGATGTGTCGGAATGTCTGTCCAGCCTCCAGCAGCTTCTCCCCTTAGAGTCGCAGTATATTGCAGAGAGTATATATTATTATTGTTTGCATAAAGTCCCAAAGTTTGATGCGCTGAAATTAAATGTTGTATAGCCAAACAAAAAAGTGGTTAGATTTTCTGCCATTCTCTTAAAAACGTCTCACAGGTAGAGATCCTTTTTAATGGCATATTTCGGGTGCAATTGCACAACAACCATATGGTGTAATGTAAATAAAGTCTAGCGCACTCTTGAACTTTGGTTACTCTAGCAGATATTTACAAGGCAAAAAGGATATAATAAAATGCTGCTTTTAAATTTATATGCCTTGTGATGTAACTTTCTGTAAACATGTCTCCGAGCCATTTGGGGAAATTGGGTAAGAGCCCATATTTAATAACATTTCCATTTATTAAGATTTACATGGCTTCATTCTACTTTCAAGACCAAGATCATAGATTCTGGCTGCACATACATCTAAGCAATCATTTTAAAGCAACAACAACATGCACACATGATTGTTTATAGCCCGTGTACACAAATGAATCCAATATTTTAGATGCAGTAAAGAGTAACAGACAGGGAATTTGTAAACAGAGAGATAGAAAAAAGATACCAAAGAAAGAGAAACGGCTTTTTATAACAAGTCTGTGTTGTAAATACCATGTCAGGGATGGAGATTTAACAGTAATGAATTGACTGCTTGGGTTTTGCTTGACATATCTCCTTAACTACATATTGACATTACAGCTGTTGTATGTTTAATTCATATTACTGCTGTTCTAGACTGGTTAGGGAGAGGGACTTAGAAGTACAGTTGTACCTTGGTAGTCGAATGCCTTAGTTGTCAAACAAATTGGCTCCCGAATGTTGCAAACCCAGAAGTAAGTGTTCCGGTTTGCGAACGTTTTTCAGAAGCTGAACGTCCCATGCGGCTTCCACAGCTTCTGATTGACTGCAGAAAGCTCCTGCAACCAATCGGAAGCCGTGCCTTGGTTTTCAAACCATTTCGGGAGTCAGACAGACTCCTGGAACAGATTAAATTTGAGAACCAAGCTACGACTGTAAAACTATAGATTTACAAAGAAACTATAACCCCCCCCCCAATGTGGGTTTGTGTTTTTTTGCCTTTACCATGTGGTCACATAGTGATATGACTGCAAGTGATTCTTCCTGAAAACACTAAGTAATGTGTGCATGTTAGTCTTACGTGTGCCATGTAGAAGCAGCTGGAAGAGAGGTGTGCAGAGAGCAGAGAAAGGAGGAGGAGAGGACAGCTGTGAGTGGAGGTGGCCCCTCTTCCCATCCTTTGGGCTCCCTGGGAAACTCAACAAACCTGCTGCACCTGGAACTGGGTGGGGAGAGTGCAGCTCAATGGGACACAGCTGTGGGCAGCCTTAAGAAGTTCCATCTACCTTAAGCAAGTCTAGAGTGAGAGACTAGGGGGATGTCTGATGTTTCCAGGAACCATGGTCAAGGGCTATGGGAGAGGTGCTTTGGCTTGGAGTTCAACCCAAATTGCAAGACAAAGAAAGATGACTCAAGAGAGGTTTTCCATGCCTGAGCTGGGTCGCATCCTTAATAAGGTATCTCAAGATGAATATCTAGGTTCCCAGCACCACCACAATTGCTGCATTGTTTTCACTATTTAAAATAAAGTGACCACAGATTAAGGAAACACCCTGAGCTCAGGCAGAGGATAGGAGAACAGAAGGTGGAGATATGAAGAGCGTCTCTTGTTTTGATGGGCAAAGAGTGGTTTTGATCACAATGAATTATTATCCAGAGCATTCCAATCATAGTGATTTGAGAAATGGATGTTTGCACAAAAAGAGGGGGGAGAGTTCAGTGGGATATTCTACTCTAATAAAGATATTCTAATTCATTTCTGCTTTCCAGCTAACAACACCTACTTTAAGCATTTACTTTTCATTCCTTCTGCATTCTTTTTTTTCCTGAAGTTTGTGCAAACCCAGCTGCTGCTGCTGTTGCTGTTGCTGTGTGGAGTTTGTATCTCAGGATTATCTGGGTGATACAGCAACAAACAGTGTGTACTCTGGGGAAGTCCTCAGCTGAGATGTCACTCAGAAATGATGAAGTCACAAGGTGGCCTTCGACAACTTACTAGCTCTCTCATTCTCAACTTCCTCATATGCAGTATGGAGATAATATGGCTGACCTACTTATGCTATGTTGCATGTGTACGTGGACTGTTTTCAGAATTCTAAAGTGCTATGTACGTGCTGGGCTATTATAAATACTTCTAGTTGTATTCTGAGTACTATTATTATCAACACCATCATTATCATGGTACTTTCCCACCAGTTGTGGATCAACCATCCACTTAGCTAGAGGTGTAGTGTCTGGGGTTGTGAGGCATGAAAGACCCACTACTATTTCTGCAGCATGGTCCCAGCATCTTAGAGTCACCCAAACAGCATGAACGGGGAGCTTTTTAGTCACCAAGAAGAAGTCTTCCCACCCATTGTGTTGATTAGAGCCAATCAGAGGGAAAGGAGGTGAATCAGACACTGAGGATTGGCTCCAAAGGTCACTCTGAAGACAGGACACAGGAATAACAATGATGGTGAGTTGTTCTGGGTGCTCAAAAGCTAAGCATTTAGGAATAGGGAAAACACAAAGTGCTTTGTTGTCAAGAGAATGGTGTGCAATTTCTGTTACATACAATGGAAATTCAAGAAAAACACAAGTCATCCCGAAAAGAAGATATTGGAGCTTGTGTATTTTCAGCAAAAATGCTAGTACTTTACTGCACTGCATTGCCCTTAGGGCTGAATAAAATAAAGCATACTATGTCTCGGCACTGGCTCATCAAAAAGCATTCTGATTTTGAATCTGCTCCTTGATATATTTTGTTCCTACTTTGTGATGAAATCATTCTAGTGTTTTGGTTTTGTAAGGTTGGTGGATTGAGCAAACAAGGATGAAGCAGTGTGAGAAAGCCCATTTGCTCACAAATTTCCTATTCATACAGTTAGGATGCACAATCCTAAAGTGGTGGAAGAATGGTCTGATTTGCTTTAAACAGCTTCCTATGTTCCTACCAGGTAAAAATGGCTTCAAGGAACTCTAGCCAGCCCACCTTGCCTTTGGCTTATGTCTGCTTCTATTTTTTTTATTTTTTTTTTTTTTTTGTGGGAATAGAAGCAACTCTTTATAAGGTACCGGTGACCTTGAGTTTCCCCTCAGCGGAGTAAGGACTTCCCACTACATACACACACAAACCCACTACACGCCCATTGAGAAAATTAATCCCCAAATTCAGCCAAGAAAGGATGCTGTCAGAAGAGCAATCCAAATACATGACTTGCAATGTGTGTCCAATTGATGATTATTGCATTTGAACATAATTCTGCATCACATCAGCTGGGCCATCATAAGACCAAACGCTTTGAATATTAGACAGCAGTCTGGGCATCATGGACTTCTTGGCTGGGGTGGCTTTTTAAAAGAAAAAAGAAAAAATCCACTATGCTGAACTAGATGAAACATTTTGTTACTCAGACAAAATACAAAAGGAGAAGAAATAAGCCTAGGCATAAAAACAGGTGTGCATCGCAGGGAACCTTGTTGATTTGATAAACATTTACACTTTATCTCCCTATGCTGTCTAGTGATATGTGTAGAAATGTCAAGAATTTGTTTTCCTAATGTAGAGGTTTTCACAATGGGATGATAAGGCACTGTCAAAGAAGAAATTACAACATTGGACAGTGTTTTGAATGAATATCCTTTCTTATAGATACTTTTTCTTAGGGGGAAAAGAAACAGTCAAGTGCCATAAATAGATAATCTGAAAGAACTGGGTAATGGTGTATTCCTGTAGCTTTCTCTTAACAGTTTTTAAAATCTCAAACACTGCAGTTGGTGTTTTGTTTTGTATTTATCAGACATGCATGCCCCGCCTTTCCATCATAACAGAAAAGAAAAGAAACAAGGATTTATTTTTATTTAAAAAATGGATTGGATTCAGAAATCAGGCCTACTCCAATATTGACTAAGTTTGCATCCAAGCCCACAAGTTTATGTGTATTTGCTATATGTGTATCTTGTGTTTCTCCTGAAAATGATTTCATTTAAAAGAAAAGAAGCATAACAAACAAAGTCCAAGGATATAGAAACTTTTGCCACCCCCTCCTCCCCAGCCACCCCCAGTCCCTGCCCTGACCAACCTTCCCCTTAGCCTGAGCACACTCAGAAAACACACATATATACTCCATTGATACACATAAACACTCTGTTCTTGGTTTCTGCTAAATGCATAAATGGTGTGGGTCTGATGGATGTGCAGATGTTGTAATATCCCTAATCGCTCCAACACATGATCCACTATTCCATGCTGATTCCCTTAATGCAATATATTCATCAATATATTCCTCTCTCTCTCTCTTGCCTGCTTCCTTTTCTCCAGAAACAACATTATAGCAATCTTATTAAGAACATTCTCCACCTCCTCTCCCCACTTAAGTTGCATTAGTGTTTCCGATAAGGTGTGGGTTTTAGCGACTCCACTTCAACAGAAAAGTGAGCTCAATATGGTAGCTCAATTATTTATGTCCTGATTTGCACAGCACATGGGATTGTAACACTCTGCCTCCCACACGCTAGCCATTGATGCTGAAGCCTTGATAAATTGTTGATGGGGGACCATCCTGAGCTCCCACGTAGCTTCCTTGATAGCTCTGTGCATTAGATCTTATGCGGCGTGAAGGAGTTCCTTCTACACCTTCATTCCAGACAGCCTGACAAGTACAATCTGTCAGTCACTTCGACATGGCGTACCTCTGTCATGTTCTCCAGCTAGCAGAAAATATAGAGTTGTAGGTTGGGTTTTACCCCTTCAGAAAAGCAAAAACGTTCAGCTATGTGGTAGCCAATCTTTTCTTGGTGTATTTGTAGGCACCTAATGAAAAAGAATATTTACTGTTAGAGACAGCAATCAATATTATAGCAATCTTGTTATGAGCAGGCAATGGAAATAGTTATGTACTAGGTTGCAAGTTTTTAGTTGGCAGATTAAAAAAACTAAATGTAATTCATTAACTCACGGGAGGCAGATGTAATTGGAGGTGGGAATTATTAACTGATTAGGACTATAATTGTTGTTATCATCATCCAGAGTGCCACTTCTGCAAACAGATGAGACTGAGATGCAGGAATGGCTTCTTGAAATAGAAATGGCATGCACCACCTGCCACAGTGTTATGGACTGTTCCCCAAATCTCCAGAGCAGCTTTTTAGAGGACACCAAGGCTGAATCTAGACATGTCAAAAATATGATTCAGTTAAACTTCATAAGAGAAAACCCGTTGGCGAAAGACGGCACTCCACAGTGCCATCTGGTGTCACAGTTCTATAACGCATATAAAGCGCTTTTTCTTTACCAATGTAGCTGAGTCCCAAGCCTTCAGAGGAAAGGAGAAATGGGCAAACATTGCCTCTTTACTGCTTTCCTCCTTCTCATAGTAATTCTGGAACCAAAATGGTCATGGTAGTATTGGTAGTAGTAACAACTAGATTCAAGATGATAGTGCTCATGTTGTTTTATAAAGCACAGACAGAGAGGGGCCTTCCCCAGGGACCTTATCAACTTGAATATTAACTAAAATTTAACAAACAAGAGGTAACCAAGATAGAAGGAAATGAGAGCAGGAGGAAGTGGAATGGAGAGATCCTTGCCGGAGAAGAGATGCTGGCATAATTCTGCAGCTGTAGGCTAGTGAAGCTGTTTTAGGCTGAGTGGAGAGAGAACTCCACCCCAGTCAACACTCACCCATCCCTGAATGGAGGACTGGTGGTTTGGATTATAGCCTATAGGAGATTTATTTAAAGGTTTGTTGTCTTAGAAATAATAATAAAAAAATGAAAGATGGCCTTCTAAAATGTTAATTGAGTTGCAATTTATCTTACACCAATTAAGCCACTAGATTAATTTCAAAAGGGCATTTATAGCAGAGATTTTGGTAACGTATGTACTTCTTTCAGTTTAATTGAGACAGACAATTCATTAACTAAGGCTGAAGTCTATTTGAAAGTAAGTCCCATGGAATTAAATGGAGCTTACTCCCAGGAAAATGGAGTTAAGATTGCAGTCTTAATGTGATTATATAGAAAGCAATATATTTATTGCTTTCTATATAGCCACATTATATAACAACTTCTTTTATAAAAAAATCCATTCCGCCTCACTAACCAGAAAAATTTTTTTGCTTTTAAAATAATAACTTGACTGTGTTGGTGCATATTACTTTATAATTTGTAATGTTAGGGTGGCACTAATAGAACAAAATATTTCAAAATGATCAAAGCTTTTTATGAATTGGTATTAATAACAGCAATCAGTGAAAGAATGTGAAATCAGCAGACAGCAGAGACGTAAGTCACTCAATTGACTGTTGACTACATATTTAGAATACACACACACATACACACACACAAATAATACAACTAGGAAACCTAATGAAAGACTATGACTCAATTCCTGTTACATAAAAATGTAGTGTATTCTTCACTGTATCTGTTTGTTGATACAATACCAATTATCCGCCAGCCGTACTATCTTTCACAACTTGTCGAGCAAATATGAATTTTGTTAACATTAGTAATTGATAGGGAGAGTGCATGATAGCAGGAAAATGCACAGATGCTTTGTGTAAACACAGTAATGTATTTTCAAGGGGTACAAGAAATCACATATTTTATCGCTTCATTTTTTTACTTTTCTTTTCAAATGATTCACAGCCCAAGAGCTCCCAGAAGTTTGCTAGCTTCAATTCTTCACCACAATAGTCAATGCTTGCTTCCTTTTCTACAAAGTAAGTGATTCTCTTTCTGTCCAATGTCCTTATGTCACAAAAACCATACACTGGGGGGTGTACTCTGAGGAACCACAAGATTCAGTTCTAAGTTGGATAGTGGCTCACTGGCTCTGAGCACCTCAGAGGCTGTCTGACTTGGTTCAGGATCCAAGCCCAAATCTGCTGCAGGAAATAAGAAGCAGCTTTGTTTTTCCCTTGTCCGCTATTGCAGTGAATCATAAAGCGTGTTCTCCATAACAGAGAGCACGTGTTGCGGTTGGGGGAACAGGCCACCCTGCATGACTGGGCAGATTTGGGAGAACCCAAGCCTTTAAGTGGTTAAATTGGGTTGCTGGGGAATTTGGATTGTTGCCAATTTGGAGGAGGGGTCAGAGTCCTTAAATACAGGACGCCCAACGTGGGCGTCCTCTTGGCCGGTTTGCATCGGATCACCCGCCCTCCCTCCCTTTAATAGGGGGGGTTTCTTGATCGCTTGACCTTGCTATGCCTGTCATGGGGTCGTCTGCCTTGGAGCAGGGGCCTGGTAGGAATTTTGCCATCTGGCTGATTGGCTGGTGCCATTTGGTTTTTGCCTACTGCGTAGCAATTCGTCACAACTTGTAAGGTTGGCGGTTAGGCATTGGTTAAATTGGTTCTTGGAGGGGTAAGTGCCTACCCCTCCAAATGGTGCGGAAAGGGAATTCCGTTAAAGGAATCCAGGGGCTTGCCATTCTTTGCGTCCTTGTACCTGACATCGGACTTGGGCCGTGCAAGCCCCAAAGGAACATGAGGGTGAGAAGTGAGGGACTGATGCCCAGCTTCATTTTCTCACCCAATACTTGTTTCCCACGCTGGCTTCCGTTGGTGTCCAGAAGGCCAGCTCTGTCCCTGAGGGCAAGGACAGATAGTCATAACCAATGCCTAAGCAACCACTCACATTTTTTGTATTTTGAATAAAGTTGTGGCCAAAATTATGCCAAAAACCTTAAACAAAAATTGATGTGTGAAGTGTGAATTTTTTGGGGGGTGGCATTGTGGGACTCAACACGCAAATGGCTATAACAATTTTCCCTTTGACAGACATTGATGAAATTTTCAGGAATACTAGCCCCTCCAGAATGTATAAAACCTGTCAAACTACAGGCAAGCAGGTCCACAAGCTTCTGCACTGGCCTCCTTTAAAGTGCTTTTTCTTTCTTTTTTGAAAAGGAAACATCTATCACTTTTTAATTTGGGGGCAAAATGGGATGAACTTTGCAGGAAAGGTCACCCCTCCAGAGGGCACAGAACATCCAGATTTCAGACAGATAGCTGTAGTGGCTCTCCCACAAGGGCAGCCATTACAATTACAGTGGTACCTCGGGTTACATACGCTTCAGGTTACATACGCTTCAGGTTACAGACTCCGCTAACCCAGAAATAGTGCTTCAGGTTAAGCACTTTGCTTCAGGATGAGAACAGAAATCGTGCTCCGGTGATGCAGCAGCAGCAGGAGGCCCCATTAGCTAAAGTGGTGTTTCAGGTTAAGAAAAGTTTCAGGTTAAGTACGGACCTCCGGAACAAATTAAGTACTTAACCTGAGGTACCACTGTACAGTTTTGGGGTGGGTAAAAAAAAATCCCTTAGTGTTGTGGACGTGAGAGAAAGTTTTCTAGATAAGAAACCTGACAAACTGCAGAGAAATGAATCTAGAGGCTTTTGTGCTAGGTGCTTTCTAGGTTGATTTGGTGAGAGGACTAAAGGAGTTTACTTTACTCTCTTTGGTTTTTTGTGAGTATTGGAGTGGATAAGGTGCCGTAAGCAGGCAGTTCCTGTGTCTGGGAGTTGGAATAATTACCTGTCCACTACCCTTGAAGGTGGAGATGTGTAGTTTGGGGAGGTTGTTCTGCAACCATAATTGTCACTCGAGGCCAAGATTTCCTCGGTGGGCAAAGGTGCCTGATATCCATTAGTAGGCTAACTAGGGCAATTTCTAAATGGGGATGGCCTGACCCTAGTTACTTATGCCCTGCTAAACTGGATGATAGTAATGCACTCTGTGCAGGATTGTCCTTAAAGAAAGTCCAGAAATTGCCACTACTGCAAAATGCAGCAGCCATGAGCATACTACTGGTTGCCAGATGTTTCGTGGGCCCCATTCAAGGTCCATTTTTTTTAAATAGATTATTATTTATTTGGTTTTTCAAATCACAGTTTTGCAATCACATATCCATCATACAACATAAAAACAAGATTCCAAAGAATCTCCTGGACTTCCCTCCTCCCCTTGGTGGACCCTATGGTTAGTCATTTCCTCCTGCATCTTTTATAATAATCCAGATCTTTTACATCTCCATTATATCTAAAATTCACCATTAAACTACAAGTGTTATTCCAATCCTGCTAACAATTTCAACTGCTTACAATGGTATTTAAGATGAATTATAAATTTTCCCCATTCTTTATTAATATTTTGGTCTTCCTGATTTCTGATTCTTCCAGTCATTTTTGCCATTTCGGCATAATCCATCAACTTAATCTGCCATTCTTCTCTGGTTGGGACCTTACCTTCTTTTCGTCTCCTTACATTGATATTTAAAGCCTTAGACAGCTTAGGGTAAAATTAAATTTATTTATTTATTTAATAAATTCATTTATTGAATAAGTTCATTTATTTATTTGATAAAATTTACACACTGATTGCAAAAAACAACAACCCGCAAAGCAGGTTTTAAAAAACAAAACAAAAACAAGGCAATAATATCAAGGGAGGAAATTACGACGCTACTTTAAAGCATACAAAAGTTAAAATACTAAAACAGATTAAAATTACCTCCACCTTCTAAGCGTCTGGGTAGGCTTGTCTAAACAAGAATGTTTTCGACAGGTGTTGAAAAGAGTACATTGAAAGCACCTTCTTGATCTCTGTAGGCAGGGAGATCCAGAGCGTAGGAACTGTCACACAAAGCGAATGAGTTCTTACAAAAGTGGAATGAGCATTATGCAGCACCTGCAGTAGTGTCAATTCTGCAGATTGAAGCGGTCGAGGGGACACATGTAATGCATATGTAAGGTGGCCTTCTTCCATGCCAACCTCCATATCCTTTGAGCAGGGCCGGATTTAGGTTTGATGAGGCCCTCAGCTACTGAAGGTAATGGGGCCCTTTATATGTCCAGCTGTCCTTTGTCAACAACAAATTGCCGCTGTTTTGTTGTTGTTGAATATATGCTATATGGTAATTTATGGACCTAATAGGTATCTAAAGGCATTTGCACATAACAAAATATGTATTTTTTCGAAGTAATTATTGAACTGAAATACAATTCAGAAGAAGTATATTAATACTGAAAGACAATGTTTTAGGAGTTGTTTTTAAAAGTCTGGAACGGATTAATCCGTTTTCTTTTACTTTCTGTGGGAAAGCATGCCTTGGTTTTCGAACGCTTTGGTTTTGGAACAGACTTCCGGAACGGATTAAGTTTGAGAACCAAGGTATCACTGTATATAGAAATGAGCAAACCAGTGATATTTTAGGGAGCAGGCTAGCAGGCAGGAACCATTACTTACATCATAGGAGCCTACACAACACAAAACACTGTTGCTGTATGTAGGGGTTTTGGGTTTTGGTTTTTTGGTTTTTTATCTTATATTTTGGAAATGTACATCCAGTGGTTTTTTTCCTTTAATTTTTTTTGGGGCCCCCAAGAGAGTGGGGCCCTAACCCATAGCTTTTTTAGCTTATACGTAAATCCAGCACTGGCTTTGAGACCAACAGATGAGGCCTTCTTGGTGGTCCACAAGAAGGATGTTGTGGTGGACTCGGGGAAGGCTTTTCCAGTTGTGGCTCCTCACATGTGGAACTCCCTCCTAAGCTACCCCCATCTTTATATTGTTGTAGGCAGTTGGTTAAGACTTGCCTTTTTCCTTGGACATTTGGAGGAGAGACTCAACTACAGAAAAATGTTTCGTTTGCTACTGCTGCTGCTATTAGTAAATTGCTACTTTTTTTCAATTGTTATCCATTTCTGCATTTACTATTTTAAGGATTATGTTGTTTTGTGGATTTCATAAATTGTTTCACCTGGTTCGTGCAAATGGCAGTATATGAATCATCAACATGAATACATCTTGTCTTCGCCAACAATGAGCCTGGGAATGATGCATTAAAATTTCATTCAAAACAATGGGGGAAATCCCTGATTTAATTATGCCAGTTAACACTGACTGCATTATTAACAAAACTAAAACAGGTCTGGCTTCTTCAACTGCTTTATGAGAATTTGCTCATGAAGCTGATTACACCATTGAGCTGGACAGACGTTTAACTGATTTTACTACATGCCTGCAAAAGAATACTTCCTCTATTACTATTTTGTCATCTCCCCAGATACTGGAAGCTCTTGAAATTGCACTTTAAGAAAACTTTGAAAAGAAATTATGAAAAGAAAACTTTTTATCCATCACAGTCAATACATAAATTTAAAACTGAGGTGACCTCTCCACTCTTCACAGGCAGTTGTGGAAGAGACATACTTCTGAAGGGTCATCTCTTTAGAAAAATAAAAACTCACAAATTTAGAAGAAAGAGGAGACAAAGGTGAAAAACCAAACACTGTCCTTTCTTTGGTAGGAGATGGAGGCAGAGAGGGGGAGAATATATATTTTCTAAGGCAAGGGTAGCCAATGAGGTGCCTTCCCAATATTGTTGGATCCCAATTACCATCAGCCCTGCTAATAGTCAGGCGTGGTGGGTGCTGTAGGCCGGAAAAATCTGGAGGGAATGTTGGCTACTGCTCATCTAAGGTGTAGGAGTTTATTTGTGGAAACTGTAGATGGAAGCAAGGGATCAAAACAGCATCATTCCCCATCCCAAACCCAGCTGAGAGAGGAGAGAAGGGGCTCCTCTTTATAGAGCAGGGGACTTGTGTGGGGTAATAAGGTGTAATCTTTAGATTCTTATTTCTCTCAAGCCCTATTCACATGTTTGGGGTTGTGCTACTACAAACAGGTGAGGGAAGAGCGTGGGGGCAGTCTGTGCTTGCTGGCCCAATACCTGCTGTTCTATGCTCCCACAAGGCTTTCCACAGCTTGTGGGATGTCTGCAGTGAGGCAGCCTGGCAAATTCACATCAACTGCTCCTGTGCGCTGGAACCTTGCATGGTCAGGGGCCAACTCACAGGAAGAGCCTGTGCACATGTGGCAGGCCACCTAACCATGGACAGGGTGCATGCAGTGTGTGTGTGTCTGGCCTCAGTTCTCATTGTGTGGTCCCAAAAACCAAGCCCTCAGCTCTTGCCAGGAAAACAAGCTGGAAATGAAAGGATTATTGCCTGCCACCCATCCCCATCACAGCTAGTGTTCTGGAGACACTCCCAGTTCACTTCCAGAGTCCAGACTATCTATTTATTGAGTAGCCATCCCAATTTCTTTGTGCAAGTTTTCAGGGAGGTTGTACAACACTGCTTTTTTGGTATTCATTCGGATTATTTCATGGGGAAGTTATACAATGGCATGTCAAGCAAGTGTTGTCTCACACTTTTCAATGCATTCCCCCATCATTTCCCATCAAGGTGCGGGGATTTGCTTTGTTGCACAAGACCTCCAAATCACCTTTTTGCAATGGGAATTTGCCAGTATGTGATTGCATGCTACCCAAAAACAGTGACAGTCAACTGGCCCCACTCTCCCTAAGACCAAAAAAGCCTGCTGACTCTAAAATCTGTTGCCTAGAGCAGAGCACTTTATGTTTGTACATCAGAGAGCCCCTTCTGGTAGCACAATGCCATTGATTTAATTGCTATTCACTATTTCTGTGGTATAGATGGGTTTTAGGTGATGGAAATCCTAGGCTTAGGTAGCATTTCAGTCCTACCACTCGATGCATCCCAACAGACATTACATTTTGTTAATAGCACAGTGTTCAATTTCACTAACACGACAGCAAAATTCAGTGTCTTTTACAAATATCCAGGGAGAAGCAGTGTTAAAAAGGGCAGTAGAGAAGTCAGGATTTGACATATTTGATGTAAACACCTCTGTCCTTCAAAACAAAAGCAAATAGGCAAAATGTGCTTGTTAAATGTGATCTCTTTCACGTATCCTCACTGCAAAGAGATAGTTGCTGGCGGCATGAAGTGTGGGAAGGTAAAAACCAGATCTAATAAGAAATAATTGCATCAGGAGTAATTAGATCATGCAAACAAGACAGCCATTAAATGCCGAGTATGGAAATTACTGTAAGAGGAAAAGGTAAACAGATCTACTATCTGAGATTGCATATAGGAGTCAAGGAAATATCTGCCTGCAATTTCAGTGAGCAACGTGAAGGAAACCATGGCATAGCAATCTGAAAGTCACAGGGTGCTTGACAGGAAACACCAAGATATACTAATCATTTCCTGAATTTCAAAACACGAATGGGCTATCAGCCCATCCATCAGCAAAAGGAAGCCTCACTTTGGTCCTTTGCAGGTGAACACCAACAGTTGTCAAAATCACAGGAGCAATTCCTTTCATTCCTGATATAAGCCAGGATAAAAAGAAGTCCTGACAGATATGAAAGGGAGAATATTCAGAGAGGTGGACAAACCCCTTGTCTTAATGCCCACTGGAAAGATAGTTCTCCTGACACTAGCTTGGATCCATACATGGTCAAAACGGGGAGAGGTTTTTTTTGGGGGGGGGACAGCTGTACCTTCCTATCCCTGCATCCTATATATAGGAATGATAGTGATGGCAGAAGAAGAAGAAGAGGAGGAGGAGGAGGAGGTTTTTTTCTGGGGGGACGCAGGGGTATATATACCCTCTAAACATTTTGTGAATCTAAGTTTGGCCTCATTGAGGGGCAGTATTTCAATATGAGTAGGAAAATGAAAGTACCTCTAAACATTTTTTAGGGGGGGGAAAGCACTGATAATAATAAATTAAACACCTACACAAACACACACTTACATGCACGCACACACACCTGGAATGGGAGTTGCCTTATCCTCTCTTTAACCTTTTGTTGTTAACTATTACAATCTTTTCAACTTGTGAGAACAAGATTAAAAATTCCTTCCATGTGCTCTACCCTTTCACTCACATTACTGACACCCTTTCCTTCTCTATTCTCTTCAAATGTATCTCCTATTTTGGATTCCTCCTCCCTCCAGCATGCCTTATAAGTGACACACACACACACACACAGAGAGAGAGAGAGAGAGAGAGAGAGAGAGAGAGAGAGAGAGAGAGCACCTCCCTTATCCCACTGCAAAGCTGTTTGTTCTTACAAGCAAAAATTCCAGGACAAGAATGAGGGCACCCTGGGTGTCTAATCCCGCAGACGAGACACTTTTAAAATGGGGAGATTAAAGAGTATTAGTGGGTGAGAAAGAGAAATGCATTTCAGTCTAGTCACATCCAGTTGGTTAATAGAAAAGTTAGCACCACCTTCAAACTATGAAATAACTACTTGGAACACGGCTGTACAAGATTATACTCTTTCATTATAGATGTTATCCTTCTGCAGCCTGAACGCAAGACCTTAAAAGTGCTTTGAACTGAAAATGTTAAGGCGGATGTGAGACAGAATTCCTCGGTAACACCCACATCAGTGACTCCGGTGACTGCAGATTTCAAAAGTATATTCATAAGCACAAACAGAAACGTGTTGAAAATACATGAGATAATTCAGAATGCACCCAAGTTTCTTTCTGGGATACACACACAGACACACACCTTCTACCTGCATCCATGTACAAATTTTCCACACATGCAGCAATAAATAAGATGTGTGTATTTGTGGAGCTTGTGATGTCCCAGCTGCAGCCTAGGAAAACTAAAGCATCAATCATATTGTCAGGTAACTTGCAAACAACAACCAGTAAGCTATAAATATCTAAATAAGAAGCCCCCCCTTTTTATTATTTTTAAAAAGTCAGCCAGGAATTGAATGATTCCAAGGAATTTGTATGCTCCTTCTCCTGTTGATGAATTTGCTTATGGTTTTGCACGCTTCCCTGCCTGATTCATGGTGTAGTCATTATGATGTGCAAAGTTGGCTCACAGCTGTCAAATTGCTGTATTCATAACATGGTGTTTATGGGGTTTGATCCACTTGTCACCCTGGCAGGATTTTCTTCCTTCGCTGTACTTAGTTGGGGGTTGTCACGGTTTCACAGTGTTTCCAACCACAGATCACCACCCCGCAAAGCTTCTCAGCGCAGAGAAGAGGAAATTGTACTTCAGGAGGAAATGGACGTACTACTGCTACTCATCGTTCTTTATATTTAGGTGCTGAAAGCTCTCAAACAAACCCCAATCTCTTTTGCAACCTGGTTTTTCCTTTCCAGGCATGCCTACTGAAAATTCCCTAGGCAAGGTAATCATGGGGGCAGCTGCACTAGCAGTAGGGTCACTAATGGGGGGGAATGGAAGTGATCTAGAACCAGATTCATATGTACTATACGATACTGTACGATAATCTTTATTGTCATTGTCCCATACAGAACAATGAAATTGAAAAAATCTACACCAGCCATTCAAAAGCTAACAAGCCTGCTATCCCAGCTATCCCAGTCTGGTTAGCCCCCTAAAAACTCTGATACCCCATAATTAAATACAATATACTCCCATAGAGACTACCTTACACTGCGTTTAAAGCCGAAAGCGCATTTAGATAGAAACTGTTTCTCAGGAGGCTAGTCCTAGTCTTTATAACCCTGTACCTTCTTCCAGAAGGCAGAAGCTGAAAGAGATCATTTCTGGGGTGTGCACTATCCTGCATTATCTCTGCAGCTTTCTTATGACACCTGGAAGCATAGATTTGATCCAAGGTGGGTGCACCCTATTATTCTCTCCACAGTCTTTACAACCCTGGACAGCATTGGTTTTCCCCTGACCGTGCAGCTCCCAAACCACACACACAGACCATAAGTTAATACACTCTCAACAGTACAATGGTAAAATACCATCAACAGGTCCTTTGAGAGATTATTTTTCTGGGGGATTCTCAGAAAATATAACCTCTGCTGTGCTCTCTTCATCAGGTCTTTGCTGTTTTCTCCCCAGGTTAGGTCATCTCTCAACTCCATTCCCAGAAATCGAAACACCGAGACCTGTTCCACACACTTCCCCTCAATAATGAGTGCCAAATATTCAATTTACGGTACATTTCCTGAAGTCCACAATAATCTCTTTTGTTTTCCTTAAGTTAAGGAGTAAGTTGTTTTTTCCTGTGTATGTGTATAGGCATCAGTACTGATATAGATTGCGGGGAGGTTCTCTTCCAGACTTCTTTTTGTAGGACTGAAGAACTAGGACACAAGAGCAAAGACATATGAACATGTGATTCTACGATGTCATGCCCATCGCCCAACTTTGGCCACATCTGTGCTCTGGTGGAATCCAACATGGCACTAAGGCAGCACCGGATTTAGAGCAGTGCGACGGTCCCCCTGCAGTGAGGGCACTGAGCTGAGGGGACTCAAAATTTAGAATATCCATAATTGGGAAAATCCATTTGAGGGCACTAAATTTTGGGCTTACACAGGGTGCCATTTTACAAAAGATTATCAGTCAATTCCACCCTTGACTGAGGCAATTGTGCCATTAGTAGAAGGATTTCTGCTTGCAGAACATAGCCTCTCCCCCTCTCTTCTCCCCCTCACATGCCCCCTAAATCTAGTCTAGGGGTTCCCCCAATCCTCTCAAGCAGATTTGGGTAGTACACAGGGTGTGCATGGGGAGTGAGAGAGGGAGAGTCCTGTTGCACAAGTGGAAATTCTTCTGCTGACAGGATATATTAGTAGATCCTAGGACCTGTAGTTTCTGAAAGGTGATGAGAGTTGTTAGGAGACCACAATTCCCCTCACAAAGCTACAATGCCCTCAGTTCTCTGGGAAGAAGCATTGACTCCTAAACTGCTCTGGAAGCTGTAGCTCTGTGAGGGAAGTAGTGGTCTGCTAACAATTATCAGTACCCATAAGAAATTACCCTCGCCAGGATTTTTTGGGCGAAGCCATTACTGTTAAAGTCTCATAAGAGTGTTTAAAATTTCTTGTATAGCTGTGGCCTTGCTAATGTATTGACTGGAAGTGGATCGCTAAAGTTTCAGGCCCTGGTACCCCAGATCCTCTGAAGATGGAGGGTTTGAATGTAACACTAAACGGGGTTAATCAAAAATAGATGTGAAAGTTTGCAATCTCCTTTTTACCACACCGGAGGTGGAGAGAAGGTATGAGGCCAGGGCATCTCAAGCTCATAATGAACCTTACCATAATATAGCTTGTAAAGAATACACAGTTCTGACCCAAGTTTTCTTTAAACCTAGGGGGTATCCTCAATGGGCACGATGAACCTTCAGACCCCCTGTTTTCTTCATGGCTTCTCTTCACCAACGAGTCTTATACCACACAATGATGTAGCAGAGCAGCAAGCACCTCTCTGAAATAAATTGAGTGAAGGCCCATAATTACCCAGCCATTCGAGTTATGCAAGGAAAACACCAGATAAGCAGAAGTACTGCAGAAAGTGCAATGTGTGGTTCTTCTAGCTTATTTAGAGGAGGCACTCAAATATCCCAATTGAATTAGATTTGATTTTGTGCACAAGTTTAGAACAAAGCAATTTGTACCCAACTCCTAATTTTTTATTTTTTATTTTTGTATAACGTACAAGGCACTTGTGACACAAATAAAATGTGGCCCTCAGAAAAATAATTGATCCTCAAAATCCAAGCTGATCCATGTCTACGCAAGGGGGTTCAATGTATTCATTCCCAAGATAAATGCCAAGACCAAAGCTTTGAGTCAATGAATGCCTATATTGATTGTGGGTGCAATCAATTCCCTCCCCCCTATAAAAAGGTAAAGGTAAAGGACCCCTGACAGTTAAGTCGAGTCGCAGACGACTCTGGGGTTGCAGCGCTCATTTCACTTTACAGGCCGAGGGAGCCGGCATTTGTCCGCAGACAGTTTTTCCGGGTCATGTGGCCAGCATGACTAAGCCGCTTCTGGCGCAATGGGACACTGAAACCAGAGCAGCGCACAGAAACGCTGTTTACCTTCCCGCCGGAGCAGTACTTATTTATCTACTTGCACTTTTGGCATGATTTCAAACTGCTAGGTTGGCGGGAGCTGGGACCAAGCAATGGGAGCTCACCCCGTTGCAGGGATTTGAACCGCTGAGCTTCTGATCAGGAAGCCCAAGAGGAACAGTGGTTTAGACCACAGTGCCACCCGCATCCCATATATAGCTGATGCTAAATAATATAATATAAATAATGCTAAATAATATTATATAGCTGATGCTAAATAATTAATTCTTACTATGTATAACTATATGGGTATATCTTCTTCTTTTTTAAAGCCTTTTCACATTTACACCTTTATCTTCCATCCTTCAATATTAGATTCATCATAGGGCCATTTTAATATTTCAGACACCCTTCCTGTCTCAGCAGGGCATCAGTGAGCTTCATGTACTTCAAATGTGAAAGTGACATAACAAGGTTTTCATTTCAAGCGGCAAATTCAGTATTCTCTTCCCTGAGACACCAGCGAATCTCAAGACATCTTTATTGTCCACCTGGGATGGAACAGATCATTGAACGAAGATGGGAAATTGAGCTGAAGGGATGTGTGATGGCTTCAAAGGCGAAGAAAAAAATTAAATCACACTTGCTCGGGCTCTCTTCAAATAGATCCTCTTCAGCACTAGGCAGAAGCACTGTGTGGTGTATATTGAAAATACAAAATCAATTTACTTTCAGGTGTATGGTGTTTAGCAACAACAAATCTTTTAGGATGATTAATACATTGCATTATACCATGGCTTCTAAATTAAAGAAGCAGAGTATGAAGTATATGCAGGAAATATGAGTATTTCCCTTGCTAACCCTTATAAATCATCACCATTGCACTTCATTTTTTAATTTGAATTCATCAAAGCGTTTTGTGTGTGTATGAGTCTTTTGGTATGGTTTTAAATAAGAAGTTATTACAGTATGTAAATGGAAACATTAAGCAGGGAAATGGGTTTATTTGAGGCTTTGTGAATAAAAAGGAATAGGGAAATATTTTCAAAACCAACAAATGGAAGCCAAAAATGATCTGAACATTTCTCTGGCTCCATGTCTACTTTCCCCTCTCTGGGCCAAAGGCCCATTGTCACGTACACTACTCTGATGTTGTGTTCATTGCAAAGAATATAGTGAAATAAATATAAATAAATGTTAGCAACAGCATATTACAGGGTGAGGAACCTCAGGCCCAAGTACAAAATCTGGCCCTCAACACCTCTCTTTGTGCCCCTTAGAACTCTCATCAGGCCACTATCACCTCTTCAGGCCAAACCACCCAGGTTGGAACATGTCCTTAAACTCACGTAATGTCTCTTGCTTCTCTAAATGGAGGATGTGTGTGTGTGTGTGTGTGTGCACGAGTGTGTATAGAAAATAGACTACTGTACAATAATACATTTGGTGGTTTTTTAGAAGTTTGTCCCAGAAGGGAATGTGATCCTCAGGCTTAGAAAGGCTCATCACTTCTGCCCTATTACTCAGCTCTTCTGCTAGTCTACAGAGACTATACACAGACAGAGGACACCATTTTGAATCAAGATGGTGGACCAAAATGTTCCAAACTGCATCTGAATATATTGTCACCCAATCAGGTGTGATGATGCCAGAAACCGAGGGGTTGGACCCTTGCACTCCAGGGCAGCTCTTCTGCTAGTCTACAGAGACTATACACAGTGGAAACCATTTTGAATCAAGATGGCGGACCAAAATGTTCCAAACTGCATCTGAATATATTGTCACGAAATCTGGTGTGATGATGCCAGAAACCGAGGGGTCGGACTCCCTTCCAGGCTACAGTTCTATGATCTACAATTCTAAATACTACAAGTTATGGTGGTTTCTATGCATTTAGGTCAAAGCTACTATGAAAAAGTAGTCTCCTTTGGAAGGGAGGGAGAGAAAGGGAGCAAAATTGATAGCCTCATAAACAACCTTGTTTTACTTGGCACTTCCGGTCAGACCGACTCTCTCCCTAACAACTGAACCTTGTTTATCTAGATTTAAAATATTTACTTTTGCCATGATTAGAATAAAAGCCCATGTCCTGGCAACAGGCAATTTGCAAAGAACAATGCAAGACAGGAAAGTGGTTTCAAAAAAAAAAAAGTCAATCAAGATACATTGCTAGTTTTTCTACTTTGGGAAAAGGCAAACTAACTCGCGTAAGAAAGTGCCAGTCTCTTCATTTTATGCCATTACATTTAGAGGTTATTCCCATGACTCTGTGAGTGTTTGGTCACATTCAGATAATATGTTTAAAGCACTATAATACCACTTTAAACAGTCGTGGCTTCCTCCTAAGAATTCTGGGAGCTAGGGTGAGGGGTGGTGGATGGTGATGGGAATTATCTGTGGGATTGAGTGTAGGTATGTTGTAGGTATATTGTATGTATGTAGGTATGTTGTATGGGGGGGGGAAAGAATTCTAGGAGCTGTGGCATGTTAAGGGTGCAGAGAGTCCCCTGGGAAGAGGGATTGATTATTAATCCACTCTGGAGTAGCTTTGGGAGGGGAATAGGGATCTCTTAACAACTCTTAGCACCCTTAAGAAACTACAAATTCCAAGGTAAAATGTGAGAGTTAGAACGGGGAGGGAGAGAGAAACGTGAAATAGTCATGAAATTCACCGTACAGTCTCAGTCCACTGCTGTATTTCATAACTTGGAAAATTTCCAAATAACTTCACTAAATATACATTTTGTCCTTAGCATTGATGGTACATTACCATTGTCCAGTAACTTGAAATTCAGATGTAGTCTCTCACTTGCTCTCTGAATGATTATTATTTTATTTATATAAATGTGATTTACTGGATGCCTTGCTTAATTCTAGAAGGCTGCATTATCTCCATTCTTTTATTCCATGGGTTGAGCTTTACAATAGCTTTCCAATCCCATCCCATCCGAAATGGGAATCCCTGCTGGATAGTCACCACTTACAAAGTTGATTTACTGCCACACGAAACCATTTAGGACCTCTTTTAAAAATAAAAGGCAGCTTTAATATTAGAATGTCTCTCCAAGGCCTGCTTGGCTACCAACATTTCATTAAATTAAAATTTAATTAGAGTCTAGAAATGAAGGATGAGCATCCTTTCTGCCGTTATTTGCATGCCTTAAAATATCATTGAGATGGCAGGGTGCCATTCTGGACTGTTTAATTCAAGGTAGCACCACTTTGCTTCTCCTCCTTTACTTCCCTAGCAATGCACCATAGCTGAGTGGTAAAACATCTGCTCTGCATGCAGAAGGTCCCAAGTTCAATCCCCAGTGTCTCCAGCTGGGGTAAAGAATGGCCCCTGCCTGAAACCCCAGAGAGATACTACTTGCCAGTGTAGACAATACTGAAATAGATGGACCAATGGTCTGACTCAATATAGGGCAAATTCCTCTGTTCCTAAAGATCATTTACCCAGCTGCACAGCGTCACAGCTTATACAAGGTTATACCTGGGCTAATTCAATATGGTTTACTTTGTATTATTTGTACCCCACCCATCTGATTGGATTGCCCCAGACACTCTAGGTGGGTTCCAACATGTATGAAGTCATAGTAAAACATTAAAAAGCTTCCCTATACAGGGCTGCCATCTGATGTCTTCTAATGGTTATAGTTATCTCCTTGACATCTGATGGGAGGGCATTCCACAGTGTGGCTGCCACTACCCTGAAGGCCTTCTGACTGGTTCCCCGTAGCTTCACTTCTCATGGTGTGGGAACCACCAGAAGGCCCTCAGAGCTGGATCTCAGTGTCTGGACTGAACAATGTGGTTGGAGATGCTCTTTCAGGTAGTGTCGAGGCTGTTTAGGGCTTCCAAGGTCAGCACCAATACATTGAATTGTGCTTGGAAATGTACTGGGAGCCAATGTAGGTCTTTCGAGATTGGCGTTATATGGTCCCAATAGCTGCTCACAGTCATGAGTCTGGCTGCTGCGTTCTGAATTAGTAGACATGGATTGCACTGTTAGTACTTTCCATCCCCTGAGAGAGATAGTATATACTATGTAATTAAGAGTAGCCTCGTTTATTTCCAAAATGAGTGCCATTGATTACAAGCTTTTTCTCTTTTTTTTACTCTGCCCTTTTGCCATGAGGATGTAAGAGGCATCTTTAAGTGCCCAGAAACCCATCATTACCCATCTTCCCCCTCAGGTGTTCTGTATTGGTTTCCAGGTATTTCCATTCACAGGAAGCTCACTAAAGCATGGAAGGTTTGGGAAAAGTCGCCGAAATTTAATTAATTATCCCTGTCCAAAGGAAGCTGGTTCAAAGGTCTCATTGTAACTGAAGCAATTATTGTGTTTTATCTCAAAACAATGGGATGCCATTCCTGACACTGAAGGTAGGTTTCAGCAGGGCTGCCCTGTTTCAAGTTATTGACCCTTGCTGACTCAGAGTTATTGACAGAGTGAAGGAAAGTTCATCTGTGACATTAAACACAAGATATTTGTCTGCCATAGATTGGATTTTTTTTACAGCATTTTCCCCCCTAAATTAGAAAACTGATGGGAGAGAGACTGTCACATTTTTGGGTTGATGGTCATCAAAGAAGGAGGTCAAACTACAATTCAAACAAGTGAAGCCTCTGTTCCATTAGCTTTGCTTCCCTGAGGTCTCACTCAGTATATTCCATTCCATCTTTTCTTAATCTTTCTTTAAATCAGACAAGAAATGCAGTGAATAGCCGCACATTGGATTAGGTTAAAGAGCTGAGCTGTTTTGCCACCTATGTTCTTTTGACCTTTCCCAAAGGGATCCAAAAATTTTAATTGCTTTAGGCAGCAATCCTAAATTCACTTGCTAGTGAGTAGTAGGCCATTAAAAACAGTGGGATTTCTAAGGAAATGGGATTGCACTTTAGTTTCTGTTTTAGTACACTGAATTCTCTTTATGATTAATGGTTATTTTAATTCTGAATTTTTGTATCTTTCTTGTTGCGGCCACTTTGAGGCTGCTTTTGGTTACAGAGGCAATATTATCTAAAGTGGCTTGACTGGTGGGCTAGAGTCACAATACAAGCTTCCCAGCAGTGAGGTCAGTACTACATAACAGAAGAGAGAAGGGAGAAGGGAACATGAAGGCCGCTGCAGTGCAGGTGTACTGGTGTAGTCGATCTTGCATTCCTATTAGCACCTCTGCACTGCATTGACCTTCCTGCTGCCTCCCTTCCTCCCTCTCTGTCCTGGTAAGTGGCAGAAAACCCACGGTGGCCTCTGGATCAGGCTGGTGTGCTATGTGGTGCCCTAGAGAAAACCCTCCCTGCTCTGGTTTGCTTCCTGAAGAAATTTGGGAGACAGAGCTAAGGTTGTTTTTTAAACATAAGGTCAAAATGGGCTTTAAAAATACAGTGAGGAGGAACACCAAGCGGGATCAGTTTCCTACACTCACAAGCTGGCAAGATGGAGGATCTGATCATGTGTGTTGCTCCTCTATGAGTTACTTCCTTTCACTTAAGGGAAGCAACTGCTACGTATAATAGTTTAATTCACACTGAAATGGAGAATGCCACCACTGGGGATTTTCCATGGCAGCATATTGAGAGCTCTCTGAGCTCTAACTGAGTTAATGATTAACTGAGAATGTTCTCTGTTCTAACACGTGAGTGTTTAACCTTAGATCACATTGGTAAAGTATTGAACTGCAAATTCTCCATCTTGAAGGGAGTTGCCTGTTAGGCTTTCTCTGGACGCTACAGAGACAACGACAAAGGATATGCTATTGGGATTTTAAAGTGCTACTGATTAGCACTGCTTCAATTAATTAGAATCAGTGGCATTTGTATAAGATCGATAGATCAATAGATCAATAGATAGAGGTGATAATGGTAGCCAATCTGTGGCCCAGAAAGGAACAGACAACTGATGGTGTTCCTTGCCATAAAAAATACACCTAACCTTCACAGTAAGAAAGGATCCATCGCATCATTGCTTTGTAAATTCCATTACACAACAGGAAAAAGCAGAATTCACCTGTTCCAAAACAATTGCCCAAACATGTACACTGAACATGAATTTCAGCAGCACTGCTGTGAGGACATCATTGTTATTCTATCTGAACCAATGTGCCTGGTCCCTTGAGCACCTGTACTTACTTATGGAGCAGCTTACAGGATCAGGCCACAATGATGATTTTGCACCACCTTAATCTCATTGTCTTCAACAGGATTAGCACCCCAGCCAGAAAGGAATGAATAGCTTCAGCAACATATAGAGAGATGTGCTATGTTGTAGCTACAGCGGCCTCCTGTCTCTTCTGCTGTGCAACATAACAATTGCTACCCTGCATTAACACTATAGAGTCAAAATATTTCGTTCCAAGGGGTTTGGGCTAGCATGAATGGTTAAAAATGCCCTTAGGATCGGGTATTGCCTCTTCGGACCACACATGTATGATATTAAATAAATATCATTCAACAGTTTTACAATGACATTGTAATGTCACAGCTGGTGGTGAGTCCCCCCCCCCCCAGTAGGACAGCACCTGCTGTTATTGTACTGACCTAAATAAACTAGTGATATTGATGCCACACTAAAGAGATGATGGTGTGAAGGCAGGGTATTTTAACTTACTGAGGCAGATAGGGGAAAAGGAAACTGACAAGTCAGTTCATCTAGCACAGTATTGCTTATATTAACTGGCTCTGCAGGACATGTGTTGAATTGGGACCTAGAAGATGAAGGTTAAAATCCCTACTCTGCCACAAAGCTGAGTGGCTGTCCTTGGGCCAGTCACTGCCTCTCAGGCTAGCCTGCCATACAGGATTGTTGTGAGAATAAAATAGGGTAGGAGAGAACCAGGCATGTTACCTTGAGCTCTTTGGGGGAAAGGCAAGATGGAAATAGAATGAAATAAATTAGGTAGAAGCCTTTCGCAGGACACCAGGAAACAGATCTAGAACTTTCTGAATACAAAACATACGCTAGACCACTGACTTGGTGTAAGTGTAAATCCTTCAGCTAATGCAGTTTGTGAAATGCACTATAGCAATTCAAGACATTTAAAGTGAAAACGCCGAGCAACTAAAGATGATTTCTTTTCCTTTTTTTACTTCATATTGACTCAGCATCCTGTAGGAAAAGGATATTTTCACTTAGGTGTAAGATAATTTACAATAAACAAATGTTATTATCCATTGCTAAAGAAAGTGCTGACTTTTTTCTGCGTCAGCCTGGAGATATTTGTGACATACTGATTTAAGGAAAAAAAATTCAAGGGTCATCAGTATTGTGGAACATGCAGATTCTGAAGATGAACTGTGGATATGTATATTTCAATAAGCACTGTCTGGTTCAATAGTTTTTAGCTCCTCTGGTTAGAGGGATAATTTCAGCTAGAGAAAAAAACTTTCCACTACCTTTGGCTCCAAGCCACCTTTCATTTTCTCAGAATTGATTTGTCTGAAGGAGGAAGCCAGTGCATCTGTGCACTGTTTGCGACTTCTAGGTACCAGTTTTTGCTACTCGTTAGCCCCAGTGATTAAGCAGATGATGGAACGACGAGTTGCAACTGATTAAAATGTTGGAGGAAAATCAACTCAAGTAAAATGGAGCCCAACAATAAGCTATAAATGCCTTGATGCTTTCAGGTTTATACAACTCTCACCTTATTTGCATCTTCACTGTCGCCTATCTCTCAGGACTTACTGACTTTATGACTCAGTGACACCATCTGCATCTCTTGCTACGGCCTGATCATCATCCCTGTGCAGATTTTTCTACTGGTCCCCTCTCCCACCATTGTTACGCATATGACATTCAATGACCTCTGCCACTTTCACTGTCCTTTGTCGGAAACATATTGCAAAGCTACCAGCACCACAAGTCTTTGGGCCAAACTAGATATGATGCAAAATGTCATTGCACTTAGCATGCACAAAGGTTTCATTAAAAGGCAAATAGCAGCTGTGGAGAGGTGCTCAGAAAACCCTCAGGCGATCCTGATGGAAATACCCCCTCCTTCCTGGCTCTGATTAGCACAAATGGCTGAGCTTGGGGTTTTGTTTTAGTAATTAACACTGTAGGACACAATGGGTTAAACATCCCCTCCTCACTCACCGTCGTCCTTCTCCTGATCAGGAATGATTACGTTCGAGTTCCAAGGTAGCACAAGTTCATCTTTAGTTTTGGCCTTGCTTCTGTAACAGCACCTAGCCAAGCGTCTTTCTACTGTTGCATAATTTATATATTTTTAAATGGAGATTCATAACTGCATATAATTCTCTTATTCATCTGGACCTGTAGAGAAAGAATAGGCATTTTCCAGGATTGTTTCAGTTCATGCTGTATAGTGAGATAGCATTATATTCATCTCATTAAAAATAATTTGACAGGAAACACAGAGGATTTGCTCCCAACAAACTGAGGCCGTAACTGGAAGAATAAGTGGTGCTGCCTTTTCATTTGCCTCTGACAGTAATCCCTGCTACATCATTGAGACATTTTACAATACTGAGCATGCCTTTTGATAATAACTCCCTTTCACAGTCTGTTTAGAGGTTGATAATGGCAAAAGAGGTTATCTAGAAATCCTGGCATTTCTGCACTACCCAATAATGCCACCAATGCTTTACCCTCTAATAGCAAATACAGGTGGCAAGGGCCGACAGGGCTGAAGCCAAACAGGGCCAACTGAAGGGAGAGGAAAAAAGAGGGAGGTGTCAAGTTTGTTGAGTTTTGCAGAACTACAAATAATATTTAAAATACATAAGGAAGTGAAAAGAGCAGTGATAAGAACCACCAAGCATACTCTATAGCTTTGGAATGTTGAATGTCAGCTGAGGGAACAAAAGAAATAAAGCCGAGAAATGGTGGAGCACAATGCCCTACTTGGAAGGAATAACTGTCTGGAATTCTAAACGGGAACACTCCCAATTGGAAGGAAGAATCACTGCAATATTTTGTTCCAGCCCCACTACTGTGGTATCATTCCACTCTAGATTAAGAATGTGAACTTTTGTCATACTTTAACAAAGCTGGACGTCAACTGTATTTATTTATTTTTGCCACATGTTCAATTACTCCCCACATCTTGCCCATAATTTAAACTGCCTAATTGGAAAAGGTATTTCCAAATTGCACAAGTATATCTCCCTCACTGTGGACTTTACGGTGGAAACCACAACTGTTTTCCCCTCACGTTTCCTGCTTTGAGGAGTGAGGAGGCATATCATCATAGCATACATCCCATAAATTGCTGTTTCCTATTTCCCTAATTCCAAGTGAGTCTCTGGGGATCACTCCTATGATCATCCATGCTGTAGTGATTGAGGGTTGGCCAAACCAAGACATCTAAGAGCAAATTCTGATGAGCTCACAGAAACTCAGTCATCTAATGATAATTTCATCATATGGCAGTCTTCTGCTCATTGATACTCCTTCTCTCTCTCTTTTTGGAAGCAAAAGGCCATCTTTCACTAAGTGGGCCTGAAGGTGAAAGCTCCGTGTCTGCGTTCAATGTATTGTTGGAAGAGATTATCTGAATTTGTTGCAATCAATCAATCAATCAATCAATCATCTCAGAAAAGAGATGGCAACATTAGGCCAACTCTCTGTACTTACTCTTGGTAGTATTATTAGCTGGATTCACATTTTGACAGCTACGTCTATTAAGAAACCAGCATATATTACTGCTGTTAGTTAGAGTTGTTGAGCTCTATTTGTTCAGGATGATCAGACAGTATTTACTTCATTGAGACTACTTCTTGTTACTCCACACAGAGTAATTTAATTTAATAGGTCATTTGTCTGGTCTGATCGTGCCTCTTACATAGATTGCTGGGCTGCTTCTGTTCTGCAGATGAATGCTGTGTCGTGAAATCTAAATTAAATATGAACTGGGCAATTTCATGAAGGATGTGTACAGGCAATAGGTTTTCCGAAACCTGGAGGTAATATTGTAAAGCTGTTGGTGCTTGCATTGGCTCTGTTCGCGTGTAACACCACACCATGGTTAAGCAATATCAGGACAAGCCAAATAAAGTCTTGAGCAAGTCTTCAGCAAGTCTTGTTTCCCCCATCTGCTTCTCTGTCGGCAGGAGTTTGGGGGCTTCTGATTTAGATTAATCAGAGTTTAGTGTTATACCTGAATCTGAAACTGTGGTTAAACTATGGTTAGTAAAACAACTATAGTTTGACACAGACTTGTTTTCACTAATCATAGTCAAGAATAGCCACGGTTTGATCAAATTTATATGAGACTGTAAACTGTGGTTAATCTAAAGCAAAAGCTTGTGGCTGTGCTAGAGTGTAGGGAGAACAAAACTTAGGCTCACCCATTTCCTTCTCACAATTTATGAATTATGCAGTGTGAGAGTTCTGACTTAGGCCAAAATTAAACATTATGGGTTGTATCTCACTATGATATATTCACAGTAGACCGACCTATGTTAGCCATGTCCATTAATTCTAATGGGTCTACTTTGTGTATGACCAACATTCAATGTAACACTATGTAAGCAAACATATAATTCCAACAAAATGCTGAAATAGGTGGTTGCTTACAGGAGCGAACTGATGTGAGGAAGGAGCACTTAATGTTGCCCACACTTGCTTATTCTCCCAGGAAATGCTTCCCTTTGAAGCAGTTTCAGAAGCCAGCAATGTGTGCAATGCAAAGTATAAATGCAAATGCAATGCGTATAATGTCAAGCATACAATGTAAGAATATAGCAGGCATCCGGAATATTTGGGCTGGGGTAAAGGATGCTGTTGGTGGCATTCCAGTGGCTAGCAGCAATCATTATCCAACTAACTAACTAACCTTTTGCAATCACATTGAGTCTTAGCAAAGAGGTTATTTAACAGAGTAGGTAAATCTAGGAAGATCATAGCCATATAAGAAGTTGCTTGGGACTAGATTAATATTGCAGTATTTTGAGTCTTTAACCAGGCTTATATTATCAATCCAGATGCAGAGCTGCAGAATTTTATCAGTACCAAGCAGGGAAAGTTTCTGCTCTGTAGCTACCCAGAAAAATCGACCATAAAGCAGTTCCAAAGCTTCTTCTCTTAACAGTCTGTTAATAATGATCTTCCACTCAAGTTTCAGCTTTACCACTAGTGCACTACCAGCTGTCACAGAACTGCTTTCCTTTTTAAAAAAAATAATAATAATATTTATTAAAGTTTTGAAGATTACAAAAAGAAAAAATAGAAAACGCCATATTAAACAAAAACAAAACAACACATCACAATAATGAAAAAGAAAAAAGAAAAGAAAAAAGGGGGGAAACAGAAAAATAAACACAATTAAAAAACACAACAGACCTTCCCATAACTTATCTTTCATTCGCTTGTTTCCTTGACCTCCTCACACCTCCCTTTTTGTATTCTAGTTCGGTTAACTATTTCAGCAAATCCTTTCCATCTTTTCCAGTTATTGTCCTTATCTTAATATAATGTAACTTTACTTTCCCTCTTTTCACCAATTAACAGTCTGTTTTTTCCTAATCCTTTATAACATTTCTGCTAAAACCACATAACTTCATTCCAACATCCTTCTAACATTCCTTAATTTTACAATGTTTCTGTAAATAAACTTTAAATTTCTTCCAATCTTCTTCCACCGACTCTTCTCCCTGGTCTCGGATTCTGCCAGTCATTTCCGCCAATTCCATGTAGTCCATCACCTTCATCTGCCATTCTTCCCTGGTGGGTAGATCTTGTGTCTTCCAGTACTTTGCAATAAGTATTCTTGCTGCTGTTGTGGCATACATAAAAAAAGTTCTATCCTTCTTTAGCACCAATTGGCCGACCATGCCCAGGAGAAAGGCCTCTGGTTTCTTCAGAAAGGTATATTTAAATACATTTTTCATTTCATTATAAATCATCTCCCAGAATGTCTTAATCCTTGGGCATGTCCACCAAAGGTGAAAGAATATACCTTCAGTCTCTTTACATTTCCAACATTTATTATCGGGCAAATGATAAATTTTTGCAAGCTTGACTGGTGTCATGTACCACCTGTAAATCATTTTCATTATATTCTCTCTTAAGGCATTACATGCCGTAAACTTCATACCTGTGGTCCATAACTGTTCCCAGTCAGCCATCATAATATTATGTCCTACATCTTGTGCCCATTTAATCATAGTTGATTTCACCGTTTCATCCTGAGTGTTCCATTTCAACAGCAAGTTATACATTCTTGACAAGTTCTTAGTTTTGGGATCTAACAATTCTGTTTCCAATTTTAATTTTTCCACCTGGAAACCAATTTTTTTGTCCAAATTATACGCCTCCATTATTTGATAATAATGGAGCCAGTCTCGCACTCTATTTTTTAGTTTTTCAAAACTCTGCAGTTTTAATCTATCTCCCTCTTGTTCCAAAATTTCCCAATATTTAGGCCATTTGGCCTCCATATTGAGCTTTTTCTGAGCCTTCGCTTCCATTGGTGACAACCACCTTGGGATTTTATTTTCAAGCAAGTCCTTATATCTTAACCCACAGAACTGCTTTCCAGTTTTCTCTCCATCAATCCATCCCACCCTAATTCCTCCCTCACAGCCACCACTGCTGCCACCACCGCTCAGAACAAGCACTGGCTCATCCTTCTCCCCAAAGGAAATAGGGATATTCCATATCAAAACAGAAGCCAGGGTACCTTTCATAATTCTGGAACTGTCCATGGAAAATAGGAACACTTGAAGGGTATGAAGTCACAACAAACAATGTCAATGAATAAATGAACATAGTGAGACATCTTGCACCCATTCATAATTCATTGGAGATAGGCAGTGCTACTTTTATGGACAAAGAGGTGCTAGAATTCACCATGAACACCTCCCTCATTCTCTTAGAATTGCAATGGTCCCTACCTAAAAGGTGCCAGAACTGAGTTCTGGCAAGTTTCAGCTGAAAAAAAAAAGCCCTGCAGATAGGGAATATTTTCAGTTATTTTAGTGGAATTCTCTCTGGCTACCACTGGCTGGCTAATATAACATCATCTTCAGGATTTTTCCTAAGCATTGTAGAGGTCCTCCATCATCTCAGTAGAAAGGCCAAGTTAAACTTGGGCTCTGCCAACCCCTTTTCAATGTCTCCTGATCAATTCTTCATACTTTGGGTATACTTGGGCAACAGATTTTACCAAACACTCTTTCAATCCAACCAAATGTAAGCTATTATTTATTCAGCAATCTGCCAGCAACAAATGAGTCCATTTGTTGGCAATGGAGAGTGCTATCAGCCAGATAATTGACCAGAAGAGCTTCATTGGTTTCAATGAGATTTCCATTCTTTACATCTGGTCTGATGAACTTTCAAAGGGGAGCAACCTGTGTTTATTTAACCCAGATATTCCTGAGGTGATTATGTACCAGGAAACTGCATGCTCAATGGCGCTTGCTCCTCCAGTTCCACCTGCATGACGTTCTCCTGCTAGTGTATTCCCTTGTTATACTGAATCTTCACATAAGTAGAATTACAGCTGGTTTTTGACCCATTAAGTCTCTCCCACTATACACTTTATCTGAGTTAATTAGTTGTGAATTTAATTATTTTATGGCATCACAGGAGGTTGAGGGGTGGAGAGGAAGAAAGCGGAAAAGTTTGGAACTGAGAGAAGAGTCTGCATTACAATTTATGCTTATAGAACGGTTATATATGGAAGTGCATTACAGCTATCTTTGATGATTCAAGGAACTTACTCTATTTATTTGGAAATGGTTTATCATCAGCACCACTATTTGTCCAGGCCTTGGGGAGATGACTGGATTATCTGCTATAATTTTTATTGGTGAGGATCTGCTTGGTGTGTTAGGTATTCTTGTGGTTAATCCCATTTTATGTTACAGTGGTACCTCAGGTTACATCTGCTTCAGGTTACATACGGTTCAGGTTACAGACTCTATTAATCCATAAATAGTGCTTCAGGTTAAGAACTTTGCTTCAGGATGAGAACAGAAATCGTGCTCTGGTGGCGTGGCAGCAGCAGGAGGCCCCATTAGCTAAAGTGGTGCTTCAGGTTAAGAACAGTTTCAGGTTAAGAACAGACCTCCAGAACGAATTAAGTACTTAACCCGAGGTACCACTGTATTAGCCACCCTGTGCTTTCTTTGGGGAGGAAGGGCAGGATATAAAAAAGTCCAGTGAATAAATAAATAAATGTTGTGTAACACCCTGGGGGCCTTTAAGCTGAAAGGTGTGCTGTAATTACTACTACTACTACTACTACTACTACTACTACTATGATAAAATCATCTAGATACTTGTCCATGTCATACCTAATTGATTTATAAGTCTGGTCATTTGTTAGGTGCCTTCGGTGTTTTATAGCAAAAAGCTGGCATAGAAAAGGCACACAGAGACAGTGGAGTGTAGTGGTTAGAATGTCTGAGTAAAACCTGGGGGGACAAGGGTTTGAATCCCCATTTGGTCATCAACCTTGGGCCTGTCACTGCCTCTTAGCCTAACCTACCCCACAGGGTTGTTCTGGGGATTAAATGCAGAAGGAGTAAACATTGTGCTCCTTGGAGAAATAGGTGAGAGATAAATGCTAGTGCTACTAATAATACAGGCTAAATAATTGTTATGTGTGCTATTTGACTATGACACTTCTTTAAACTTTCTCATAATGGACTACGCTAAAGCCAAAAGCATGCTTCCAATTAAACAAGACTTGCTATGTGTCCAGTGCATTATTTCCCTATGTATATTTCTGTTCCTTGAGAGCTATTTGCCTGAAGTAGTAATTATATCCATGCTTTTCCTATAAATGAATTATGACTTGTCAGAGGGTAAATATATATGTTTGTGTGTGCATAGATTTCACAAGAAATGAAACTGTAAAATAACCAAGATGTTCTCAGTCAATCTCTTTTATAAACACACACAGGGTAAAAAGCATAGCATCATTGAAATCTGCATACTAGCTAGACTCAGCCACCCCATAATTCTGGTTAAGTGAACCTTCCCTGGAATCGGAATGGATGATGGATTTGCTCTGCTGGAACTGCATTGGAGATGCTGGTGGAAATGGTATAAATTCAAAGCTGCATTCTTTCCCTCTCTTCTCAACATGCTTTACGGCTGGGATTAAACAAAATGGGCTAATTATGAACGATGCCTTGAGCTCTTCTATTCAGTCAGTCAATCTCTTTGGAATGGAAACTGCGTGATTTTAGCTTTCCTTCTGCATTCCTGGGGACTGATGTGTGAACTTTAATAGTCACAAAGAGATGAAAGGAGCTCAATTTTCTCATTATTATTTTTTTCTGTAAAAAGTTAATTTAACTAGCAGACGTTACACACTGAAGAAAGATAGCTTGGATAAACTGTTAATGGGAAGAATGCGACAATTCAGGGGTTTCTTTCCAAGCCTGTAACATTCATGCACATATATTTTCAAAGGAAGAATCACTTATTCTTCCTTAGCTGCTATTGTCACATAGTAGAATAAGAGTGTTCCTTTAAATAGCCAGTGAACCCTTTACCTAAGGGTTTGCTTGATGTGACACTGCCAAAGTCCAACACAATATACTCATATTTGTTTTTGTATGAAGTACAGAGATATTTGGATTGAAAGATGATGACAATGGTTTATGGTGTGAAGTAAGTGTTGTACACCACCCTGAAATTCTAATAGGATGAAGTACACCATGTAAGTGCTTTAAATAAATAAAATTTCAACTTCCTTTTATCTAAGCTTACTGTCATATCACAAAGTTTCCTTTTCAAGCAATTCTTTTATGTATTGTTTTGAATTTGGCAGTTGCCCTTCCCCCCCCCCTTAGCACCAGTTCCAGATTTTTGCATCCCCCTTTCTCTTGTTTACTACCCTCTATAACTGAGGACATGTAGGAAAATGCCTCTGAGAAGACTGGTCCATTGTAGGACTTCAGAACTGGAACATGCGTGGCTCAGATTGTCCCCAATGGTCTCCACTTAATGCAAGCCACTATTATAAAATAATATTTATTCTTTTTTCAGTAGTGAATGTGAGATTGCTCATTGGGTTGAACTTTATGCTTAAGAGCTGGAATATTATGTCATGTCCTGCTCCCTCTCCCAGGCAGATGAAGTCTGTTTCTTTTCTCCTTAGGGAGAAACATCTGGGAAGATTGCCAAGTCTGTTCCATGTGTGCTTAATTACAGCTATGCAGAAGCTTGTCTCAGGTGTGACACACCCCAGCTTGTCTTAGCATATCTCAAGCCAGCCCACGTGCCACATCACCCACTGCTTTTAAACCAAAAGGTGACTTTTGTTCAATTACCTTGTGGCAAAGATGAGAGGAAGTTCACCCAAAAGGGTTTTGCAGAGGGTGAGTTTGATTCTTTCTTTTCTGCCAAAACACCAGAATGGGCCTACTCTTTAAAGCTCAGATGGAGCAGCTGGCAATGCATGGAAAACCAGAATTAACCTTTGTTCCAACTGAGGACTAAAAAGCAAGTTATCATGGGGAATGCTCAATGCTCTGGGGCAGTGGCGTAGCGTGGGTTGTCAGCACCCGGGGCAAGGCAAGTAATTTGCGCCCCCCAACCCGTGGATTTGCGCCCCCTAACCTGTGGATTTGCGCCCCCTAACCCATGGATTTGCCCTAACCCCAGATGTTGCGCCCGGTGCGGCCGGCCCCCCCTGCACCCCCCACGCTACGCCACTGCTCTGGGGCACAACAAAAAATGGACTTGGACACGGAGCTGTTAAATGAAGCCCTGTGCCTGGAAAAAGTCACGGGTGAAAGGTAAGTATGGCTAAGCCCTGAAATCTGGAATAACAGCATTATATCACAGGCCATGCTGTGCTCATTTCTGGTGCAGCCAGAGGTGTCAGAACAAACAAGGTTGGCATAGCATTGCTTTTGAATCTCTTTCGCTATCCCTGTCTTGTGTGCTATTCCTGCAAAGTATAGCATGTAACATTGAGCTTACATACATGTGCCCATGTGCAAAAAGCCTCTGTCCGTATGATCCATCTAAACAAGAGAGAGACAGAGAGCAATTTCACAATTTTGGACCATACAGGTACTTCATAGATTACCTTGTCCTACACAAACCTGTCCGTTACAAAGATGCCATTTAAAGTCCCTTTGTCAAGTTTGTCCAGCTTTAAATGTGAGGTGACTATGGAACTGTGATAAAGCCTTCTCAGTTGCGACAACCCGATTCTGAACATTCTCCCCAGGAGTCTCACTTGGCACCAATGTCTTTTGGTGTCTTTATCTTTCCCCAACAGTTTAAACAGTGATGTTTTTCTATGCTGTTTTAATTTGGGCCATCACTTTTTCTGCTGTTACCCTCGTGGTTTTATCTTTTTAGGTGTCCTGCTTCAAGAGGATTTTCTGAAGAATGGGACAGGAATCTATTATATAAATAAAACAGAAAAGCAACCTAACATACAGCAGCAGCTCTTAGGTCACATTTTATGCAGCCTTGTGTTACATAGAGACACCTCACCTTATCTTAAGATATACGCATATTACTGGGTGGCCGGTGGCAACTGGTGCACCTTGATAGGCCCATAATGTGTCATTTCCCATGAGAAGAAACTGCAAGGCCTCTAAATTTTATGTTTTATGTGAATCCACCCCAATGATTTTTTTAAATAAAAAAACCAAACATCAGTCAACACCCACTGATAAACCTAGGCAACTAAACTGCTTAATTGTTTTAATTAACCAGGTAGTTCATCTTAGGTCATGAGCATAAGATGATCAGGGTGTTCTGGAGGGTTTGGCATAAGATAACTATGAGAAACTGGCAGAGGAGCTTTTACTGATAGAGCTATGTTGAGCAGAGTTTCTAGCTGAAAGTCTTTTTATTTTCTTTCATGCTTTCAAGCTTTCATTGCATTCAATTGTTTTCTCTGGAGAATTAGATCCCATGAAGCTCTTTTTGGCAAGACAGACCAGTCAAATAAGAGCAGACGTTGATAGGGAGACCCCACAAGGGAAGCTCTGCCAGCTCCAGGCTTCTCTCTCCCAACAGAATTTTGATGTTCTGCCAGGAGGGGTCACCTGAGTAAGGCTTAGGAGACTGAGAAGGAAATGAAATTTGTCGGCCAAATATTTTAAAAATGCAACCTTTTCCACCATTTCATTATGAGCTCTCCCTGCAGAAGAAAGTAGATCCATGTTGTTTATTTCCAAACAAGCTGGAAAAACAAACAACTACAGTGGCAGAAACAAGGCAGCAGTGAATGTTTCAGCCAAACTTACTGAAACGTACTCAAGTATTTCTCAGCGCTCTTGGGAAATGCAAGTGCTGCAATGGAGTGTTTCCTGTCCCCGCTCCAGGAATCTGGGTTGAAAGCATGGTGTCTGCTTGAAGAGAGGAAGCATTTCCAGAGACATCTAGTGGCCTCCTGCTTCTGTGTGTTCCAGGTCTACTCTAGTACACAAGGAGGGGGGCTCCAATACAGTGAAGAAGATTTGCTTTATTTGAAGCATGTCAGACAGGAGATCCTCTTGCATCATATCTTCTCCCATCATATTCCAAAAGTCTCTAGACCTTTCCTATAATATCCAGGAGGTCTCCATAGTTGACCAGGGATTTTCCTCCCAACAACTCACTGGATCAGAACCCTGATGGGATGTAAAGCATTTTCTGCATCCCACAGGGGAAAGTATATGACTAACCAAGGGCGTTATTTTACAGGGGTGTACCTGGGCCCAAGATTTGCTTTGGATCTGTGCACTAATATGTTCCTGAGTGATTCTGTGTTCTGTCGACTTCAACTGGTAATTTGAGTTCCTATCCGCTCTGTGTAAAATAAAGCTTTGTATTTCCGATTCACTCTTAAGGGGAGTCTAAAAATGGCTATCACTTTTTTTTCCCCTTGAGCAGAAGCAGATGAGACTTGCAGAGACAAGAGCCACTCCAGAGATGATTAATTGCAGGCAAATAGATACAGAGGCTTTTGTGGGGAAAGACCCGACTCCCAGAATATCTCTGAATTCTGAAGAACACAAGGAGCAAAATTACAGACATCTGTAAAAATTGTTAGGAAAACATTGTCCAGGTTACACATATTTGGTGGTAAGCTTGGCTGTGAGTGACTTTGTGTTGCCTTGCACAAGATAAAGTGACTAACAAATTTAATGAGATTATACATAATTAAATGTGTGTGTGTGTGTGTGTGTGTGTGCATACACACAGAGAGAGAGAGGGAGAGAGAGATACTGTACATAGTGTTGCTGAAAGTCACTGATCCAATCATTTGACACTTGCCTAAGAGCATCTTGTGTCGTTTAAGTAGCCTTACACAAATAGAACGCTTCCAGTGACAGCCTATATTGTTTAGGTTAAAATCTATAGGAATAGCAAAATGCTTTAGATCCTTGATCAAATAGCATAGGCCAGAGACCCACCTGTTCCACTGTGATTGGCTCTAAGCACCAGTTGCATACAGAAACCAGTTCAAGATGAAACTCCAGCTCATGAGGATTAAGACTATAAGATATGCCATATGAGTTCTTCTAGTAACACAAAAATAATAACATGCAGATTTGTCCTTAGACCCTGCTCTGGCCTGCCCTTGAAACATAAATGTTGTGAAGTTTGGGAACGTCAACACTGAGATCATAAGTGCAAGGTAAATTATATATAACTAAAATAGAACCCAGTTTGAAAGGAATGCCCTTGCCAGTGCTATTGACTTTCCAATATATATTTCCCCCATACGCAAGATGGGAACAAAAAGACTGCTACTCAAAATCAGCTCTCATGGGAAGGCAGACATGGCTACCCAAAACACAATCCTATAGTTGATAGGTCTGCTAAGTAACTTGGAGTCTTAGCCCAGTCTAAAGAGGAAAGTAAATCTCTCTTGCTGTACCAGAACTAAATAAAACCTATTACAGTGGTACCTCAGGTTACAGATGCTTCAGGTTACAGACGCTTCAGGTTACAGACTCTGCTAACCCAGAAATAGTACCTTGGGTTAAGAACTTTACTTCAGGATGAGAACAGAAATCACACGGCGGCAGTGCAGCAGGCCCCATTAGCTAAAGTGGTACCTCAGGTTAAGAACAGTTTCAGGTTAAGAACGGACCTCCAGAACGAATTAAGTTCTTAACCCGAGGTACCACTGCATATTAAGACTGAATTACTTTGCCATAGTACTAAAATACAGAAATGTGCATGTCTGAAGGCTATTCTCCCAAAGCAATTCCAGTCCTTCCGATAATCCTTTTCTCTCCACAAGTTCAAAGATTCTGGTGCTTCTGGTGAGATGATGCCCACCCCCTGTCGTCCCCCCCCCCCCCAAGCAGACTAATCACTCTATTACTGACATTTGAAAAACCTGCAAGTTCTCTGTGGTGGGTCCCATACGCATCAAAACCAGGTGACATCTGATGGCCATTGTGTAGTGGCAGTACCGTATCCGACACCAGCCATTGTGTCAGCATGACTTGGCAGGGACTGATCTAATTCTTTCCATCTGTTTCCCTCCCACCGACCCCCCAACCCTTTCATTCCTTTAGATTTAGAATGAAGTATTAAGGACGGCAACCCGAGGAAAAACTAGCAGCTCCCTTGATTTACAACCCTATACAGGACCCAGTTAAAACGGGGTATTTGGATTGGTGCTAATGCATCCCCACTGACTTCAATGGGGCTAAATTGGCTTAGAAATCAAGATATTCTGTCTTAAGGTTTTTTGTGTGTTTTTTGCAAAATGAGCTATAACGGAGACTTAAAAACGTGAGTGGCTTCTTGATGCAGTTCCCATTGTCTGAAAATCTAGCCACAATGCCTCAAGTGTGTAAGAATATATGGAGAGATTCCAAAAAGTCATTAAGCCACCAAGCTGGTTTTAGTCAGGAACCAGCCATCTTCTCAGAAGAGGGAAAAGGCTTGGAAACCGCCACCATTAAGCGTTCATGTATCATTAGGTTTGAGTTTATATTCCTCGAATAAGTATGAAGAAAAATGTTGTGTTATTTTAGTTTGCCATTCCAATACAGTCATTGTTGGTCATAAATCCTTCAGTAGTTTGGGGTTCTTTTAATGCTAATGTCCATAAGCTGTTTGCTTTGTTTTCACAAGCTATCTGATGCTTTGATATATACTTTTTTTTGTTTTGTTCCCAACTTCCTGATATGAATCGCATGGACAAAGTAAACAGAGTGCTCTGTTAGAGTTTCCCATTTTACAAATGAGCCATAAAATTGTCCATTAATCACTCTTGCCTCCCTAGGGGCTAGTCTGCATTGTTGAGGTTTCCTTTTCCATTTCTGTTGCTTGCATTGCTCAGGAGATTACAACAAAAAGTCCTATTGAAACACTAAAGAGAAATAATACAAGTGTGTTGTGTGCCCCCCCTAAATAAATAAATAATAATAAAGCAACCCTCCTTATGGCTAAAATGGAGTTTTGATCAGAGTCCATTGTAGTGCTCAGAAATCTCAGCTCTGTTCTTTCCTTTAACTCCTAGTGAAATGATTCTCTCTCTACTGCCAATTCCTCCCAGCTAGAGAACATCTATTTTAACAAATACTACAAGTTCAAAAGAACAATGAAAAGGCCCTTCAGGTTCTCCTGAGGTAATTGTTCTCAGCCCTAGAACTGAAATAATGAACGCTGAGAGAATTTAACTAGGAGCCAGGTATTTCAAGAGCTTTGCCACTTGTTCATTCCTGAGGAAAGTGCCGGTTCTGACACTTTTTTTCTGGAGGGCATATCTGAGAGGAAATGTAGGTATGTCTTCTGTTCCTGTCTTCCACAGCACCCTGCCCTGTGAACTCGCATAAGGTCAGTAGGCAATTCCCCAGTATATCCTTTAGCCAAGAGCTGTTTTTTGAAAGACAGGTGTCTGTCTTGCTATTTGTTTCACTCGATGGCTAAGGCATATAAGCGAACACTTTACAATGATATGTTGCTAAAGAAGAAAAACCCACGGAAACTAATCAGTAGTGAGCATTTTGATGGACTCGTTGACATTTAGATACTGGCTTGGGTCCTAAGATGGATCCAGGAAAAAATATTGTATCATCTCCCCCAAACCCACTGAAAAGACTTTTTAGGGGCTTGGGGGGCCATCCTAAACAAAAAAGAAATAAGGTGCAGAGATTGCTGGGGACGAGGAGAGGGGTGGGAAGCTTTTTTCCCCATAAACTTATTTAAATCCAATTTGGGGCACTTTCCCCCTCCCTGCAGCTCCTCATTCCCTGTCCCACATTGTTCAGGGTGCCCTCCTGACTCTTTCAAAAGGTAATCTAGGGATATAATTGGCTGCCGAGAGGAGAAGGGACAGAAAACTTCTCTCTCATGAACTCCCTTAACTTACCTTAGGATCTAAGCCATTGTACCTGCGTACAATCCAAATCAATAAGATACCAATCCTGAATCTACAGGCTGTCATATCCTTAGCTGGTGAAAGCTGATTAACTTAATCTAAGGCGGATAAGCAAATTGATAGGATTGCAAGGTATCCAGGTTTTGTCCAGACTGCAAAAATAACCGTCTTGCCTTCCACTGAGGGAGGAAAAACACACAGAGAACCTTCCTCAAATTTTAATGTCTAGGTAATATTTTGATGCACACAGATCTGATTCAGAGTGGTCATATGTATTTTTAAAAATAAATTCCACCCTCCAACTGCTGTATAAAATGCTGTGATAGCAAAAATGTACTCTGCCACCCTCTTAAGCAGGGTGGGATGGTAGAAAGTCCTGGAGAAGCCTTCTAATAGTGAAGGAGAGGAATCTCTTGGAGCTACTGTAGTACATTGAATAAAGAGATGCAAGGCAGCAGCAGGGTGTGAAAAAATAAACAAGCAGTTTGGAGTTTGCTAACAGAACTAGTACATCCTCTTTGGTGGTGAATGGACCATATGATGCACATGCATTCTCAGTAAGGGCATGCCTTCACTCCCTCCCCAATTTCAGCAGAAAAAATAAACTGTTTCACAATTATTTCTGCAACAGTGTTATTGGGCAGCCTGTTCACTTAAAAACTGGTCAGGTGTAGAGAAGCACGAGCTGCGCACAGTCTGTGTTGCATAGGCTCTGAAATAAGCCAGTCTATTTATGCCCAACTTGGTAAACAGCTCAGCTCATTGCCAAAACAAACCAGGAAGCTCTTCAAAGCAAGGCTGGCCCTTCCATTAGGCAGAATGATGCAAATGTCTCAGGTGGCAGGTGCTTGGAGAGCAGCAGTTGGAAGGGGAGGTGATATGCCTTTACAGCAGTGGGGAGGTTGTGTTCTCCAGCCCAGTTTTCCCAGGGTCAGTTCTTTAGCTGCGAATCTTCTCCATCTTTCTTACTTAGCTCTCCTTTGAGACAAGTGTTACCAGGTCGGCAACCCATGAAGCTTATGGGTCAGAATCTTGCTGCCATCTTTACTCCTGTATCATAGTTGTGAGAAACTGGCAAGGTGTCAACTCTGATGGTAGTTTACCCTAGCATAGTGACCTACAATGGGAGACCATGTTTTCTTAGATATTTGCATGCAAGTATGTTTGTATTTGAAAGCTAAAGATTTGGAAAGATGGAATTTCCCAGTAAATCAAAAATAACCATCCTGAAAAGGTTTACAAAGGGCTAGTTTTTGATAAGGTCAATCAGTGTGGTTTGTGAGGAGTTTCGCTAGCCAAGGAGGATCCAAGAATTTAAAATGCTGTTTTCTGATGGAAGTTAGGAGTGAAGAAAGTAAAAGAAGGAAGAATTCATAAAGGACTTTTCTGAGTAACAGCCAAAGCTGGAAGGGAGAAATACCCCTTAATAAATTGCTTGAAATGGCTGTTATTGCTCAAGGAAACTCTGTAGCAGTTTATATTATGGCAATTGCAGTCCTAGACTTTTGTAATAACAAGTCCTGTTTTTGACTTCTCTCCTGATTTGTTTGAAGGGACAGATAATGAATTAAAGAAAAGATAAGTCTTTGCTGACAATGTCTGTAGGCTCTGCAATGTTTAAAATACAATTATTTAGTTAATGGACATGTTCTGAATGATGCAGCAACTTTGCTGAAGCTAAGCGTATCCAATTCTAGTAGGTGCCTGGATGGGGCTGTATGAAATCCTGTTTAGAAACAGTGCTGCATTGCTCTTTGCAGAGTCTGCCTGCTTCTCCTTCTTTTTCCCCAGTGCCCTTGTGTTCTGCCTTTTGGCAGTCCAGGATCACTTGTGGCAGCCAAAACCCAGATATGACCAAATTGGCCCGTATTGGTTCAGGCTTTGGCCTAATCTGAGGCACAGCCCTAGTGTGTACCCAACATCCAGAAGCCATATTTGTTACAGGGACCAGCATCTCCACAGCAAATTTTCCACTCGCTGACTATACTGTACTGAACCACAATGTAATGAGAATCCCTGCTTGTGATTGTATTACTGGACAATATAAAAGCAGTCAATTTTTGGCTCTGCTTAATAACCCTTCTGGAGAATTGACAACAGAAAGTGACTCTGCCTCCACTTGCTTACTCAGAACAACTGCCTCATCACTGTTATTGAGACTCTGTGAGCTTTCCATTAAAGCCCAGTTCTATAATGGATATTGCCAAAGCAAGCCATGGCAATGTTGTTTAGTCGTTTAGTCGTGTCCGACTCTTCGTGACCCCATGGACCAGAGCACGCCAGGCACTCCTGTCTTCCACTGCCTCCCGCAGTTTGGTCAGACTCATGCTGGTAGCTTCGAGAACACTGTCCAACCATCAGGTCCTCTGTCGTCCCCTTCTCCTTGTGCCCTCCATCTTTCCCAGCATCAGGGTCTTTTCCAGGGAGTCTTCTCTTCTCATGAGGTGGCCAAAGTATTGGAGCCTCAGCTTCACGATCTGTCCTTCCAGTGAGCACTCAGGGCTGATTTCCTTAAGAATGGATACGTTTGATCTTCTTGCAGTCCATGGGACTCTCAAGAGTCTCCTCCAGCACCATAATTCAAAAGCATCAATTCTTTGGCGATCAGCCTTCTTTATGGTCCAGCTCTCACTTCCATACATCACTACTGGGAAAACCATGGCTTTAACTATATGGACCTTTGTTGGCAAGGTGATGTCTCTGCTTTTTAAGATGCTGTCTAGGTTTGCCATTGCCTTTCTTCCAAGGAGCAGGCGTCTTTTAATTTCGTGACTGCCATGGCAATATCGAGGTCTTAACAGAGGACTCAACAGTAGAGTAATAGGGAATATGTGATTAGGACTGGTCACTATCATTTTTCCACGATCACCATCTAATGTAGCAATATCCACATGTCAGGATGGGCTTGGAAAACAAGATTTTTCTATTTATTTTTTGGGGGGGGAAATCATTTTGTTCAAGCCCATTCAAAACATAACAGAATGACAATCTTGCCCATTATCAGATGCCTTTAGGGAACACAGTGTAAAACCACTATGTGCACTGCTCACCTGAAAATCCCAAGTTTTTAATGTGGGAAAGTCATTTCAAGGTTGTCTTGAAAGGCAAACAGCTTTATCTTAACAAAGCCTCAACTAAGTGGAGTTATAGTACACAGCCCCATGTGTAAGACAAAACTCTTCCTCTCACTGAAGCCCCAGTTGATCTATGATCTAATCTGGTCTCTTTAAATAAGCTTTAGTGTGTTTAGCTAAGAACCCTTTATCTGTTATTAATGTTTCTTTTTGTTATCACCCCCAGCAACTTAAACACCCTCCTCGTATATCATGTATACTTCAATAAATCTCTTGGCCTTGGCAAATATGTGAGGCTCCACAGGAATTTTTCAGTTACTGGTGAGCTCAACACCACTTTTTAACAGCATCAGCTCTAAGCACATAAAACCCAGAGATGCCTGGACTGGCATGCAATGTGACTCATTCACACCTAGTGAGCAATTCAGCCCATTCCAGGACAACAGAAATATGAGGTTCCTGAATTGTATGTTTTATTAGTCCAGAAATGCCAACCGCTACTGACACGCTTTTTAGATTCGTTTGCCTCATTTCACATGTCCTTCAATGTTTGCAAATTAAGCACAAGCGTGCCTAATTAAAATATGCTGCCATTTATACACAAAGAATACTTTGTTTTTCTAGCTTACCTATGAATAGCATTCATTTTAACATACTTGTGTGTGCATTGCACACACGTACATGCACATTCAGTAACCTGAGATCACAAATCTGCTAACATAAAGGTTGGATACTGGGATAGCCTTGATGCATTTGGTCGTATCCAACCAAGTACAGTCATACCTTGGAAGTCAAACGGAATCCGTTCCAGAAGTCCATTCAGCTTCTAAAACATTCAGAAACCAAGGCCCGGCTTCCGGTTGGCTGCAGGAAGCTCTTGCAGCCAATGGGAAGCCATGCCAGACATTCAGGTTACAAAGAACGTTCACAAACCAGAACATTCGTTTCCAGGTTTGTGGCGTTTGGGAGCCAAAATGTTTGACTTGCAAGTCGTTCGTGAACCAAGGTACGACTGTAGTACCATTTTCAAGAGGACTTCCTTTCTGTGGGAGAGTGTGAACTGTATACTTCTATTCCAACCATAGATGGCACTATCTCCAACTGAAGAAGTGACTCGCGCTGCTGTTCTAGACTACTCTCTGAAAGCATCAGACATGTTGTCCTTCCCGTCACTACCCTCCTTCCAGTTATCGACATAGCGTGTCCTCCCTAAAAGAGGGCACGTGTTGCGGTGAGACCTGGAGACTGACCTCCTGGTTGTGGGTGGGTATATTGGACAGCCACAACACCCGATTGGTAGGTGCCTCGTTGCTGGGTTAAATCTGGCCAGTGGGGTGCAGTCTAACGGTTTGAGGGACCTATATAGTGGTACCTTGGGTTAAGAACTCAATTCATTCTGGAGCTCTGTTCTTAACCTGAAACTGTTCTTAACCTGCGGTACCACTTTAGCTAATGGGGCCTCCCGCTGCCGCCACGCCATCGCTGCATGATTTCTGTTCTCATCCTGAAACAAAGTTCTTAACCCGAGGTACTATTTCTGGGTTAGCGGAGTCTGTAACCTGAAGCGTCTGTAACCTGAAGCGTCTGTAACCTGAGGTACCATTGTATATACCTATGCTCGTGACCCAGAGCTTCCTCTTTCGGCTCGTGCATTGGAACACCCGCCCACCTCTCCCTATATTTAGGCCATTTTGTGATTGACCTTGCTATGCCATCGTGTGTCGTCTGTCATTGGGACAGGGGCACGGCAGGAATTTTCCCACTTGGTTGATTGGCTGGAGCCATTTGGGTTTCTCCTGCTGCGTAGCAAAACGTCACAACTTGTAAGGTTGCGGATAGGTACTGGTTCAGGTGATAGGGATGGGAGAACGGTCTCACCATCCCTATGTGAAGGGTATTCCATTAAAGGAATCCAGGGAATCAACTTGGTTTGGTCAACCCCCGAAAGGGGGTTGTGCTCCTGCCTGAGTCCAGGGGAGCATCTGGGGAGTGAACAGTCTGTTCCCGGGCTTTTCACCTACCTCAGGTGTTCAACCTTGGCTGACCTATGATGGAGTTCTGGGTCAGCGCTACCTGCAACGGTGCAGGGAGCTAGCCGAATCAGAGCCTATACAACCACTCACTTTTCTGTAATCAATAAAGTTGCAGCTTAAATTCTGCCGAAAACCAAAACTAAAATTTGAGTCAAATGTGTGTTTATTTAGGGGGGAGGTCTCTGGGTCTGAACATGCAAAGTCTTAGAAGCAACAATTGTCTTTTTTCCTTTCCCAAGGCGCCATCAGACTGGCAAAGCCTGTAGGTGTGCAGAAACACCCCTCCCCAACACAGAAAACAAAATCCCGTTGTGTGTTGGATGTACCATAATATGAAAATAAAGTCCCATGCGCAGCCATAGTAATGGGAATTTAAATACCTGTCAAATGATAAGCACATGTACAATGCAGAGAACAAGCCGTTTCCATTTGACTGAGTGACATTCACGGACACCACTTTACATCATAGCATTGCTGGAGGTTTTCACGTTTTACTCTCTTGGTCTTGTACACAATACACCGTTTTTCTTAGAAAGGTTGTTATTACAGAGCTTAATTATAAATGTGCTATATTTTTATTAATGTGTGGAATTAATCAGCTTTTATTACAAAACCCATATAAATATACATAAAAATAACATCCCCTTTTCTCTCTCTTCCATGATCCATTTAAAAATTGTATTTTATTACAAGCCTTCTGGAACATTAAATTGGATAGATTAGCTTGATGTCAGAAGCTGAAAGCATTCTGCTCACATCATGCTGTTCTAACAATCCCCAACTGAACATGATATTTAGCAAATGGAGGCAGTTTAACAGAGCCTTTTCTGTGTATTTCCCCCCTACAAAAATACCTTTTGTTTGCAGAAGCAGATTGGTTACTCTTTTGATACACAACATAAAAAATGGTCTTATTTCATTTCAAATGCTTTGTTGTATTAAATATATTACAAGGCAATTTAAGAACATAATGCCTATAAGGCTGTCTTTATTCTGTTTGATTGATAGCCCCCTCTGTACCTAAGACCCTTTTCCTTCTGATGTTTCATGGATACACCATGCCTTGAAATTCCTCCTGAATTATGGTTTTAACTGGTGCCCTATGCAGGCATTCAAGGCCTCTTATGATTAGAATTGTTTGAGAGAACAGTGCAGATGCTTTAGCAAGTCACATCTCCATCACCTGGCTAGCCTTGGTTCATTGGAGAGCAAAGTTCTGCTGCAGGGAATTTGCAAAGGGTGCTAATAGTTGTTAGGGGATTCTTGTTCCATTCACAGAGCTACAATTCTCAGAGTAGTTTAACAATCAATCCCTCTTCCTAGAGAGCTCTGAGAATTGTAGGTCTGTGAGGGGAATAAGGATCTAATAGGTCTTAGAGCCCTTAGCAAGCCCAAGTTTCCAGGATACTTTGGAGAAAGCCATGTATAGCGCAGATGGAGCTTAAGGTTTACTGATTAGACTAACTGAAATTAATAAACATGACTTAGTTTCATTCACTTCAGTGGGTCTGCTCTGAGAACCATTTGTTGCATTGCCATACATCCTCTTTTTCCAGGACATGTCCTCAGGGGTAGAATTTCTGTCCTGGCTGAATTTTCTGAATTTGCCAAAACATCCTCCCCCCCCCCTTCTCTTTGGTACCAAAGGCCTTCTCCAAACCCTCTCTCTCCCTCTCTCTTCTACATTTTCTCTCTCTCCTTTGCATTCCCCCCACCCCACCCTCACCCTCTCTCCCTGCCTTCCTCTCTCTCTTTCTCTTTCTTCTCCATAAAAAGTTGCTGTTTTGCTTCATTGCTTTCCTGGGATTTTTAATTAATTATTTTGTATGCCTCCCCGCCTCCCCCCCCCATCCCACCCACACCCCAAAGAGCTCTCTCGCTCTCTTTCTCTCTCTCTCTCCACCCCATTTTGCATTCATGAATTTTGCTGTATTCCTCCCCAGAGCCCTCCAATGTTGCTCTGGCATGCACCCGCCCACAGCATGTGCCCACTCCCACACCCCCTTCCCCTCGCCAGGCACCGGCAAATGTGTCCTCTTTTTTGCTCTTCAAAATATGGCAACCCTATAAGTTGAGTACCACCCAAAGGAAACTTCTGAAAACTAGAAGTAGCACTATGTGTTTGGGGCTGCAGTTGCTCTATGTCAGCCCAGAAATGTTAGCTGCAGACACACCATGCTTAAAGCTCATTTAAAACACAAAGAATCATGGCAACTGTAGTTTACCGCCTCACAAAGCGACAATTTCCAGCACCCTTAACAACAGTTTCCAGGATTCTTTGGAGCAAGAATTTAAACTTATATAAAAGTACTTTATCAGACTGAATTAGTCTCTCATTAATATATATTTTTCAAGCAAGGTGACTTCTAATTATTAATAGAATCAAATTAATAATAAGGAGAAATGCTTTGGCCTCTAGCCTCCGGCATATTTCAAGTCTATTGATAACAGTAAGCCTGCTCCAAAGTAAATAGGAAATCTATCTGAGTTTATTTTTTCCAGTGTATAAATAACATAAGAAATCTTCCTTCATTTATTCTGCATTTCATTTGTGCCTTGTCTGATATTTACATTCTCAGCACATGTTAACAATGGAAGTTTTTTTTCCACCCTTAATCTTCCAGCTTCAAATATCATTCTTCTCTGAGACTGTCTCCAAAGACAAATGTTACATAAATTAACTCTGTTATTCCCAATACACCTCAGAGCTTCATTTTCAAGCTCTCTTCATGCCTTGATCTTTTTGTGTCTGTAGGATCCTGGATTTTTTACTGCATCTAATGTTCCGTTTGTGTCTAAGGCATATGTCTGAAACTACAAATGAAGGACAGTCAACCACAGTTTGAGTCAGCAACAGTGCAATGATATAATTCTCAACAGTGTAGTTCTCAGCAGTGCAATCAGCTTAGAAGCAAACTGGCTGAGTTTACTTCCAGGAAAGAGGATACACAGTGTTAGAAACTGAGATATGAAAGCTAGGACCTAAACGGCACCTTAAACCTAGGTTAGGGGCGCAACAACAAAATGTCTAGCCATGCTTTTTTATAACAAGAATACAAAGCTGAAAATGAATGAACTGCGGCTAAAATATTATGTTCACTTTTCACAAGATCTAGTGCTGCTGCCCTGAGTGCTGGAAGGAAGACCTGCTCCCTGCTGCAAGGCCCATTTCCACCTGGTCTAGGGGGTGGGAACCACACTTACCCTGAACAGCTAAAAGAGGCTCTGGGAGGCCATTGGGACATGAAACAACTCTGGAACAACTCTTGGGCTGGGGCAACTGGCTAAAATGCTTTAAAATGTTTTAAACGGTTCTAATTTTGGTTCCTCTGTCTCATTTTTGTCGGGTTGGTGTTGATTAAATGATTAGTTGGGCTTGGCAGTTATTTTAATTTGGGTATAACTGTACACTTGTTATTGTTGTTATTATTATTAATATTGGTTTTTATTGATTTATTGGTCTGTTGCTTGTATAGGATATATAGTTACCAACAATATGAAATCCCATTAGTCCTTAAGTCCTGCGTGAGGATCTTCCTCATTCGAACATCATTTTGAGCCGCCTTCTTTTTTTTCTTTCTTTTTCTTAGGCACACAATGTAGTCATCTGACTGAAGCTATTTAGGTCTGGGTCAGGTCAATGCCTGAGGGAGACTGCTTGCGAGCTCCATGCTGAGTTCCATGATGGAAGAAACTTTGCTATGTGAATGTACTTGATAAGAGTGTGTGTGTGTGTGTGTGCGCGCGCGCACATAGGTTTATTCTACTTCTCCCCATTTTATGTGCATATTATTCTCATCACTACTATTTTAAAATATGATTAGACTGCCCTTCATCCTCGGGGGATACCAGGAAAGTATATACGAAGCATGATTAAAATTAATCACACCAAAACATGAATTTAGCAACACAAGCAAAACCCTAATAAAAGCAGTTTTAGAGGCAGGCTAAACATAATAAACAACTTGAAAATGCCTGGGTGAAAGAAAAACAGTTTTGACCTGGCATGGAAATTTTTGGGTGGCATTCACTTAAGTTTTACTCAAAGTGGACCCCATCAATTAATGAACATGACTAAATCGTAGAATTGTAGAGTCAGAAGGCAACCCAATGTCCAACTGCCTGCAATGCAGGAATCTCAACTAAAGCATCCATGACAGATAGCCATGCAACCTCTGCTTAGAAACTTCCTAGGAAGGAGAGTCCATCACCTTCCAAGGGAGTCTGTTCCACTCTTCTTCCTGATGTTTAGTAAGAAACTCCTTTCTTGTAACTTGAAGCCATTGGTTTGGGTCCTGTCCTCCATAGCAGGAGAAAACAAGCTTTCTCCATGTTTCATGTGACAGCCCTTGAGATATTTGAATCTGGCTTTCATGTCTCTTCTAAGTCTCCTCTTTCTAAACATCCCCAACTCCCTCAACTGCCACGTTGGTTTCTTCAGATGCCTCCCACTTTTCTCTCTTGTTGGAATGGTCTCCTTTTGTGCCTTTCTTATTTCACCTTAAAAAAAAAAAAAAAACTCCCTTCCATCTCGGACACCCTTCTCTTTGAGTTTTTCTGGCCATGGGATGTCCCGCAGCAGCTCCTTAACCTTTTTGAAACCAGCCTTCTTAAAGTCCAGGGTGTATGCCTGCCTACAATCAGCTTTCCCTTGCTTGTGTATAATAAAACCCAAGAGGACATGATCGCTTCTTCCCAAGGTTCCCAGTGCTTCCACTTCCAGGATATGAGAGAGAACGTACTCTTTAATAAACCTTGAAAAAAAGTATCATATCCTATTTTTAATTAAAGTTTCCTTCACATATGCATTCCAAGTCATGACAAGACAGGGGAGGTTTATCCCAGGCAATATTTTAAAACCGGAGTTTAAGGTTTCACCATATATTACCCCACATTTCAGCTTCAAGGGCTTTAGCAGTTCTACACCTGTTATTGATGGTGCTGGTGCCTAGTTATATAGGCTGATTATCAGAAGGGAAATAGTACTAGATTTATCATCCTAAAATGAAGGCTCAATAAGCATGAGGAGGAGGAGAGAGGGAGGGAGAGGGGCAATGAACATTCCACTTGTCCCTGTCAGGTCTGTCAAGTCTCTGCATGCCTTATTACTGTGAGATTTTCCCCATGCTTACTTTTATGAGACACCAAGGCCCTGTGTTTTTTTTATCATGTTTGTGTCTTAGATTCTTGAAGTTTGGAAAGGTTAATGTACATTTCTGTCTGTGAGGAAGAAACAGACACCACTTAGATTTTCCCAAAACCTGGACAGGCCCATCTGCTCTTCACTGTTTTGCATGTGTATAGTATTATATTCTCCTGTGTTTCGTTTCCAAAGGTTTTTAAATATGGATCTGCTGTTATAGTTGCATACAGACATTTTAACTGAACACTCTCCAGGGATCTTTGGCTTCTGGAGGCAAAGAACAAGAAGGGTCTCCATGCACATCATGTGTAAGTGCTGACCAAATGAATCTTAATTCAGTTCTGGCATTGGGGCGGTGACCTCCACCATGAGGGATGGGTGAATGTGTTGGTTTTGTTTCATCTCAGTTTTTCATTTTTCCAGTCTTAAGTTCAGACCTCCACATTTCCACAGCAGTTTTGATTTTTTTTTAAGTCCTCAGGAAAGTTCATCAGTATGTTAGTATAATTTTTCCCATATAATTTAGTTTCCTGATTTGTCTAATATGTACATTTTTGCAACACAATTAATGGAATGCAATTGTGTGTGTTATTTTCACTAAACTATGCATTTTTATATAACCTTAGTCCCAGTAAATGCTTTTTTCTATACATTACCTGGCTGGAGAATTGCACTGTGAAATTTGGAGAACTTATAGTCTCACAGTCCTTACATCAGAATGAATCTTCCACAGGGGGTTAAATTGCAAACCTCACTTTACCATGAATGATGTGAAGAAGTTGCAGTCACTGCATTTCAATTCTTGTTGGTTGAATAGATAAAGTTTGCCATACTGAGCCATGATTTCTGCTAGATCAAAAATAGAGGGCAGGAACCCTACCACCGGAATGTCCTATGGCATAGTAATACTCTGAAATAATGGCATTTAAAAATAGAATGCAGTGATTTTTCTTTTTAAAAAAATGAGGGAGTTTTGGCAGTGCTTGTTAGGGAGGGTTTGACAGGTACTTTATGCCTCAGTGCTGTTTCCATGTTTGAACTGATCCTGTCCTTCATTCTTTGGGTTGTCTAGTTTCTCCCTTTACAGACTGTTGACCTGAAAAAATTCGTGCCAATGGCTGCATTGTTGAAAGCTGCCACAGTGGAGCATGGGCTTCCTAACAGCTGGCCACACTTCATTGTAAAATTGTAAATGCTTAAAACTTTTGCTCCCGTTCCCAGGGGATCCCCTATTAAAATGATTTTGCATTCACGGCATGCCAACGTCCCCTGTAAATGAGCCAAAGAAGCAGCAGATTAAGCATAACTATGAATTCTGAGTGGGTTTGAGTAGTTCAAGATTGAATTTTCGGCAGAAAAAGAAATGAGTCTTTCATGAGAAACAAATCATCGGCAACTGAGCGCTCTATCAAGTCCATAGTGAAATGGAATTCACAATTAACATCGTCTGGATTTTCTCACCAGGGAAAGATAATGCCTTTGCTTGTACAAACTGGGTTCTTTAGGGTCTAGATCCCTATTCTATTTATTACTTTGCTTGGTTAAATAAATGTGACTTCAAAATATTTATTATTTCATAGAGACGTTAAGTGACATTCCTCCTATTCAGGGCTCTTTACTGGTGTATAGAAGTGAATAATGTGAGAGATAATTCATTTGGTTGTCTTCTATCTTACAACATTCCCACACTGCATTTTCCTGGGCAGCAGCACTTCCTTGAGTATTACCACTGCTGCATATTATTAATGGTATGCTGAATGCAACCTATAATTATGCTTCTGGTGAACACCCATCTCCAGCATGTTGGGGCTGCCATGAAGTACTTTCAGGGTCCAAGTTTTGCCTTGTGTCACTTAGTAGAGGTCCCACATTGTGTCTGACAAATCCCAGAATGCTTCAAGGCAATCCCACCTAACCTCACGATTTGTCTGAATCCAATGCACATCCCTGATATGTTGGTTGGCATCCGTCTGCCTTTTGAGACAACGGCAGAGTTTGCCTGTTATGTAGTGCTTCTAGAATAAGACTAGGACTGGGGTTTTTCAAATCCCCACTCAGCTGTGAAGCTCACTGGGTGACCATATTTGAGCCTAAGCTGCATCACAGTGTTATTGTGACAATAAAAGGGATGAAGAGGCAGAATGATGTATATGATACGTATTCCTTGGAGGAAACGTGGGATACATAGGGGCCATCAAGACAAGAAGAAATCAAGGGACAAAGAGATGCAAAAAACAGCTTCAAAACTTTTTGTAGATTCCACAAGGTGAGGATTTCCCCCCAAAAGCAATTTCATTGCATACATCAAATGCTCTGCTTTCAAAGTGAATATTAAATTAGAGATCATTTGCTGCAACCCTACTTTTGAAGTGTGTAAACAATCCGTAAGATGTGGTCAGCTCCAGGAGCAAATGAAGATTAAACAAGAAAATGCAAGGACAAACCACACCAGAATTAATTGAGACAACCCACAATTTTATCATGCCACTGTAAAGGATACTCACTCCAAGAGAGAGGAAAACTATATGCATAAATCTCTTTTCTGACGTATTTTCTCACTACTTTGAGAGTCTGCATTTTGAGTATCTTTTAATATCTCAGCAATAAAATCATTTAAACTCCCCACTGCTACCACCAGTTCTCTCATCCTACTAATGTCCCATTCTGGAAACTTTTTGTTTAATTACTTAATTATCACACTTAGATAATGTAAATACTATACTTTGGCTGCTTCAAAGAAATCCAATTTTGTGTGTTGGCACCATTTCTGAGCGTGAAGCAATTTGCAGTGAGGAAAGTGCTGTCTTCTTCTGAATGGAGCCAGAAATCTTGATAATGTTCTTGTTTTATGTGAGAGCATGCAATCTTGTGGGGCTGCCAAACTGTTCAATCCCCCTCCTAATTTTACAGTCTTCCTACTGAACCATTGCTAGAATCAAGGAAAATGCCAGGGGGAGAAATTGCAGGTGGAGTGAAAAGTAATCTACCCTTGAGAATAATTTTATATTACTATAGTATTACCCAAGTTGCAAACATGGCCTACTGCACTTCACACTCTTAGCAGTTCAGGGGGAAAAATCAGTATGGCCATTATTACCCACCAAACCTACCTCAACTCCTCCATCCTAGTGAAAAATGAAATAGCTGAACTATAAATCAGGAGTTCCCTAGTTCAGTTTTCATCTGCAACATGATTTTACTAGGTGTTAGAGGATCCTGTGACCCTCCAAATATTCATTGGAATTGCCCATCACTGTTTCATAACACTTCCCAGCCTCCAATTTTGGGTCTTCCACTGCAAGATAGGCCAGCAAAATCCTCCTGACCATTCAAAGAAGCTTTGTGGTGTTGGGGCAAAGGAAGCTGCTGAAAGAGAGCTGCAGGGAAAAAGACTCTCCTCCTGGAAGAGAGGGGAGTAGTTGTGGGCGGGAGCCGAGCTCCGCCTCTAGCAGGGGGCGTTAGCCCCCTGCCTCCCACTCACCTGGCTGGCACCCACGCCCATCGGCAGGCACCCAACCAGGTGCCTCCGAGGGGGCATGTACAGCAGCCTAAATGCTGCGGCGCCAGCCCCTCCTCGGCCTCACTCTTCGTCGTACCTTTTCACTTGCTGTAATCAATAAAGTTGTGGACTTTTCTTGACCATTAACCTTATATCACGTGTCCTTGTGTATTCATTCCACTTTGCGGGGATCGGGTCCTCGAACACAACAGGCAAGATTCTTAGAGAAGTAGCCTTCCACTCAGCACTGGCCCAAGACATTGCCAGGGATGAACGGGTGAGGGAACATATCAGGAATAAGCAGAAAGAAAGATTGACATTGAAATCTGCTGGTCCTGTGGATTCTTCTGCCTGAGGTAGTTGTCTCATCTTGCTTCATGGGTGGGCCAGGCCCACCCTCCTTGCTTGCACTTGTACAACCTTCTGATCTAGTGCATTTTTCTTAATATACTCTATCCCTGTGGTATCATGGTGTAAGGTTGCTCATGTTCTGCACTGGAGTCATGGAACATCTCCAAATATTACAAGCATTTAACCATTTGGGTCTACATAGCTTGAGAAAACTCAGACTGTCAAGAGTGTCAGAATAAATTTCCAGCATTGCTACAGTGCAGTTGCCAAGTGATTGCGAAAGTTCTATTCTTTTGCTTCAGCCACATCCCTCAATGTTTATTAATGCTTTTTCTGAGAAGATCATTCATAAGGAATTTATAAAAAGAAAGGCCTGTTTTGCAAAGGGAGTGTTTTGAATGTTTCCCCTGCACCTTGATTCCAAGTTTCTGTTTGCCTGAGAGCATCAGCTAGCAAAGGATCAGTCATGAAGGATAAAACAGGTTGAAATCATACACTAGTCGTGTTCCTCTGTCGGCATGGAACTGGCTCCCTGTGTCTCTGTTTGGCATCTGTTGCCCTTGTTTTTCTCCTCTCTGTCTTTCTATAGCTCTCGCATGCTGTTCCGTCTTTCCTGCCTCCTCATTTCCTACCCTTTCTATAGATTTAACCAAATAATTGTCAACCCAATCTGAATGCTGCCCATGTTCTTATTCCATTCATTAAATTTTCATCCTGCACTATGTTGTTCATTATCAATTCCGTTCAGCTAACACAGTTCTGCAATTAATTTTGCAATGTTTTTATTCATGCCACTTTCTTCTGTCTCCCAAAATCATACAAAGTGTATTTCCGAAAGAGAAAATGAGCATAACAGGGTTGATTGATGTCAGTAATATACAGTGCTGTCATGGAATAGGAGTGTTATAAAATTGCAAATTGTGATTTTTATATATATATATATTTTCCCCTTCTATCATAGATTTGCATAATTATATAATCAGGTACAATGACTCTGTCTGTGTAATAGGTGTCTGCACAATTCAAAATTATATTTATTCAGAACAGTTCTTGTTTTTAGGAAATCAAAGCATTATTTATAGTAGGGTGGTCTGTGCTGAGTTGTCATCGCATAAAGACTAAAATTTTAGAAGAGATAAATCAGGGTAGCTCCATTGATTTTAATGAACCTATTCCAATTTACATGATAAGGGCCTGCCCCTTTTTCTGCCTCAATTTATAGCAACCAGGGAAGAACAATCCCTGATGTTTATGGATATAAGATATGAAGGATCGCTTTATAGTGCAATAAGGCTCCATTCTAAGGTTCAGTTCCCAGTTCCTTTATTACAGTTTTACTGCATGACCTCATGCATGTTAGCAACAATGCTTTCAGGGATCACTTTTACTTCCAGGAAAGATAGAAGCTTTCCATTGACGTCACCTCCTCATTAATGACACTTCTTCATATATTCCTTACTAGGGTAGCTGAAAGCCTTAGTAAGGAAGGCTAGCGCGAGTTCCCACCTTGCTGTGTGTTCTGATTATGGAGCTGAGTCCAAATTTAGTCACGCTTAGACCAGATGAAAAAAATGGGATGTTAGCCATGGCTAAGTCCATTGATTTCAGTGGATCTCCTCTGAGCATGATTAAATTTGGATCTTGGCCATGGTGTGGATAGAGATTACAATGCTCATCCTATATTATCCTGTAAAGTAGTTGTCTTTCTGCTGACCCAGTATAGATCCTTGATATGAACACTCATAAATGATGGGGGAATTATGTTTTACCCTTGTCTAGAGAAAGAGTTTCCTAGTATTCATGAGGCAGGATATGCTTGGGCCAGCTTTAAGTGAGTCATTGCCAATTCCCAAAAGGCAGGGCTAGCACCAGGTTTGAGAGGTTCTCTCTAGCTCACCTGATGTTAGTGACAGGGACTACTGACAGTACAGGTTGCCTGGTTCTGGGAGTGGCCATTTAGATATTCCATAACACCTAGGGGTTAGGAACATTGTACAAAACTAAAATAGTAGCTTCCATACCCAATGACTTTAGTAAAGGAGAGGCAGGGCAGGTGTCAGGAGTGGACCCCGCAGGGGGCGCTAGGGCCTTGGCAACTGCCTGTAGATGCTTTGTGCTGAAGCCTGTCAAAAGCTGCTTGTGAGAAGGGCACAAAATACACTCAGCACAATGGCAGCACATCTAGAAGGGAAGCAGGAGAGATTATTGGAGGTGCTTTGAGAGATACCTTCTCTACATGGAGAGCCCCATTCAAGTATGAGGGGAAGAATTGTGTCCAATACATACAGTGTGGCTAAATACACCAAAGTTTCTTACTGCACATTTAACTCACATATGAGTTTGACTTGTTTATGAGTTTTTATTATATAATGCCCTTGATAGAGGCATTCTTACCAAAACACACAGGGCATAACAAACAATAAAATACTGGGCCTTCTTGGCATCTTTGATACCTGTTTCCACACAATGAAGATATTGTAGCACCATTCCCGATCCTTGACAAATGTTGGAGGGGTTGTGGTTGTGACAGAAGAAAAAGCAGTTTGATGATTACAGTGTTCTAAAATAGTAATTGAATGATAACGTCAAGTGGAACCATGCAGAGGTTTTTGGGGGTTTTTTTTGGTTTTTTAGCAGCAGCTGTGGTGCTACTATAAGGTACGTCTAGATGAACAATTTGATTAAAAAAGTGAGTCAATATATTCAGCTATACTTTAAAGGGATGGCATTTCCTTGACAGTCCTAAAGCTATATTTGTTTCTTTCTCTTACCTTATTTGTGAAGTACAGTACAGGAAATACTGTATACTGTGTGTCTTCCACAATACATGAATTATCTACCTATAGTGGCATTGTTTGCTAGAAATGATAACTGAAAAAAAGCCAACAAGTCCACAAAAACAACATCCTGAGAAATATTTACAGAACAATCGTCCCGGTCTCATTACTCTACTGCATCAAAATATAATGCCTTCATTCTGTCTCTACCAAATGCCCTATTTTCCACAAATTCTTGTCACTTCACTAACTCTAGCAGGGATTTTGAGCTGCAGCAAACTAAATCATTGCATGGTGTAAAGTAATTAGACTAGCAGAGTGATTCATAGTTACCTCAATAACCTTCTGCTAATCTGCAGGGTCTTAAAAAAAAATCAAGCTGAGATCTCACTACAGGCCCAATGCAAATCGAGAGAATATTTAAAGACTACAGAGATGTATGAGGGGATGAGAAGTGTGCCATTCCAAGCCTGTTTTAAGATGTCAAATAACCTTTGTGACATATCAAAGGTCTACAGGGCACAAAACAGACAAAAGCTTTTCTAATTCCCTGTAATAGTGTTAAATCTTAAATAAAAGTTATTTCCGGGCCATAAAGTAATGTTTCAGTAAGTGGTACCTTGGGTTAAGAACTTAATTCTTTCTGGAGGCCCATTCTTAACCTGAAACTGTTCTTAACCTGAGGTACCACTTTAGCTAATGAGGCCTCCCGCTGCTGCCCGCCACCACCATGCGATTTCTGTTCTCATCCTGAAGCAAAGTTTTTAACTCGAGGTACTATTTCTGGATTAGTGGAGTCTGTAACCTGAAGCGTCTGTAACCTGAAGCGTCTGTAACCCGAGGTACCACTGTACTGTTGTTATATTAACTTCAAAGGATGGATTCATATCAGAAAGGACCCCAGAAGATGAAATAGGGCCAAGCAAGATAATAGCCATAGCCGAGCAGATCTCTGTCTCCCATGTTTCTGAGCCAATGCAAAGAGAGAGGACGTCCCCAAAGTCTTTGTTTTTCAAAAGAACACGTTAATAAATTGGTCATACTTTTCCTAAAGCAAGATCATTTAACCTTATTTTGAACCTTATAACTGAAACCAACATAAACTTCCTGATGGATGACCTTTACTAGAAAAGATACTGAGGAAAGGCAGCTCTGTTGATTCCACTAGCCTCACTATGAGGCAATGTGAGGCAACCACCTCAGGTAACAGGATCCACAGGGGCAGCAGATACAGCCTCCACTGAATGTATCACCACTGCTACTACAGCTGCCACAACAGAAGCAACAGCTGCTGCGTGCTCCTTGGAGGCTGGATTTGTTCCTGCCTTGGCAGCCCAGCCCCCATGCCACCTCTATAGTAGTCTTTTGGTGGAGAGGAGGCACTCCTGGTCTCCTCCCACCCCTAGGGAGAAAATGGCAGGGACAGCCCTCTGGGGTTTCCTGGGCCCTGCACTTGCCCAGGAGTTAGACCATTTCCACCCCATGACAGCCTTTGATTCCCAGTTCAGCTATCGGGTAAGGCTGATTCGATTTCTCCTCCCTTGTGCCCAATGCAGATCTTCATAACCTTCCCTCTTCTTCCTTGGTTGGGAGAGGTGCCATTTTGTGGTTTGCCTTAAGTGCCAAAATGTCTTGGGCTGGCCCTGCCACTGGGTATGCTAGCAGCATTTGATTTCATTGACCATAGTACTCTTCTGAATAGGGTATTTAGGTTGGGGGCCATTTTTCATTGGCTTTGTTCTAATCTCTAGGGCTGTTTCCAGAGCAGGGTATGGGGAAGCTTTCCTTCCGTCCCATGGCACTTATGTTATGGGGCCTGTCAAACATCTGTTCCCCGCCCCTATGTTGGTTATCATTTATATGAAGCCATTCAATAAGGCCAGATAATATGGAGTTGGTGCCATCAATATGCTGAGGATACCCAGCTTTATCTATCTTTTCTAGCTGAGTGAGGTGAGGTAGAAGAAATTCTGGTCCGGCATTTGGAAGCAATAATGGACTGAATGAGAATCAATGAACTGAAACTTGATCTTGACAAGATAGAGGTGCTGTTGGTCAGCAATTTGTCTGCCCAAGAAACATCCTGGCCATCCATACACCTCCCTGAACAGAGGTGCTATATGGCATTGGTGAGATACCCCAGTCAACAACCAAGCTGCTAGATTGTGTGCTAGATGCAGGTTCTGGGTTAAGCCCAAGGGAAGACACATGGAGCACATTACAATAATCCACTCTTAAGGCTACCCATACCAAGACCGTGGTGGCCAAGCTAAGTCCATCCAGGAATGTCCCTAGCTGTCAAGGCTCTGTCAAAGCTTCGGGAAAGCTATTCCTCACCTGGTTGCAGCAAGAGCAGAGAAAACAAGGTAGAGTCCTTTTTAATGAGTTTTATTCAACCCTAATAGCGAGAGACAAAAGAACGCAACAAGCCTTAGCATAGCGTTGGTCCAAATTGGGCTCCTCCTCCCTCTTTCCTAGCAACGACACCTCCCTTTACGGTGGCTGCTTGTGGCCAAGTCTCTCTGATTCCATTGTTCCTGCATCCTTAATCAACGCCAAGTTCTGGGAGAAGGGGGATCAGAAATACTCTCCAGTGACAACATGTCAGCTGACTGCTCTGTCGCAATTTCCCTTCCCTTTTTCTAACACTTCCCAACTATTTTGTTTGTCTCTCTCTGAGCTATGTCCTTCCTCATCCCCCACAACCCCTGCTGTAATCAATGCTTCATTCTTCTTCTCCTGCCACGTCAGGAGAAAGGGTGTGTGTGATCTCCACCACTCCTCACCTATATCACCCTCTTGAGTCCAATTCCTGACAGTAGCCATCTTACCAACTGAAGGCAATAAAAGTCACTCCTAGTCACTAAGGCCATCAGTGCCTAAAGTGACAAAGATGGGTTCATCTGTTCCTTCAGAGAGACTTCAATCCTCACCCAGAACAGATAACTAATCTGTCTCCCAGACACAGGAATCATTCCTTCATGGGGCTTATGTTCTTCCATGGTTTAAAATAATTTGGCCCACCACTGCACCCAGAGCCAATTTCTCCAGGTGTTTTGGAGAAACAGAGTTGTGTTGCATCAGCATACTGATGACAATTTGGTCCAGATCCCCACAAATGACAGCTCCCAGTGGCTTCACGTATATATTAAATAGCATTGGGTACAAAGCAGCACCCTTTGGCACTCCATAACAGTGGAGCTTACTCTGAAGTAAGTGAGTAAAGGACTGCTGCCCAAATCTTACTAATGGAAGAGGCAACAAAAGACAGTGACAGAAAGTGAAGGCAAGGACAAAGAAAGTCTTAGCAGCTCCATGGAAGGATGCCAACCTTAAATGTATGCCTCACCAGTGCTCACTGACATAAACATCTGTACAAATGTATTTATAACTGCGTATGAATGCTAGTAATAAAAGGTTTACAGATACAAGCTTCATTGCTTTTATGGAACTCCTTCAAGGTGCCAAATAGATGAAAATCTACCTTGAACTCTGCATAGTTTTATGTCTCAGAATTAATTCAGAAAACTGGAAGCTAAATAGTAGCATTTAGAAGCTTGCCATGTGGCATCTGTAACTGCATGGAGAAGTTATTGTCCACAGCTTTTTGAACAAGCAGAATCATAGAATTGTAGAGTTGGAAGGGACCCCATCTGGTCCAAAATCCTGCAGTGCAGGAATATGGGGGGATAGTTAAGCCCTGTGTGTCACACACAGACATATGTATAGAGTACTGGCCTTTGTAACAGTGAGTTTAACATATAAAACTGGAGGGTTGTATTTGGCCTCGGACTTAAGGGTCCACACCCCTGACTTAGAGAACACATGCAAAGTGCTATGAATGCTTGTGTGATTCTATGTAAATGTTTGGCATAATTTGCATTATGTATCATGCCACTTCTTAAGTAGGAAATAAATTATCAGTCCACAGGAGGTTTAGTTGTCCTAAAGAACTATCTAAAGCTGTTATTTTGGGGGAAAGTTACAGGTAGGTAGCTGTGTTGGTCTGCCATAGTCGAAACAAAACAAAATAAATAAAATTTAAAAATTTTAAAAATCCTTCCAGTAGCACCTTAGAGATCAACTAAGTCAGTTATTGGTATGAGCTTTCGTGTGCATGCACTGTGTATCTGAAGAAGTGTGCATGCACACGAAAGCTCATACCAGTAACTAACTTAGTTGGTCTCTAAGGTGCTACTGGAAGGATTTTTTATTTTATTTTTTTATTTTGTTTTGTTTCAATTTTGGGGGAAAGGAAAACTTGCCATGCTGTTAGTGTCAGCCTTGATAACTGTGCTGCAAATCCCAAAAGCAGAATTTGGCTGTCCTCTTAAATTTTTCAACCAGCATATCATGGATGTTTAGTTGCTGGGTGTTTAGTTGCTATTGGATACAGTGCTTTAGATATACAGCTCTAAAAATAAGGCTCAAACTTGGGTGTAAAGCTCTAGTTAATTAAGATACATCCCTTAAAGTCAGGAATAGAAGTCAAAATTGTGAATGGAGAACATTCAGCCTAAGGATCAGCAGACAGATAATCTCTTTAACTGCACCAGTCTCTCTCCCAGCTCCTGAATTATGCAGATATAAATGTGTTTCCATAACAGTGAGGTTGCAACAGCTTTCACGTAACAAATTAGAAGAACACATAATTTTGTTGGATCTTTTAAAAAGCCTAATCTAAAATGTTCCTAATTGAATTCATTGTCAAAACTCTAAGGATGTGTCCAGATTATCACTTCTGAGCTATAATAAGCAATACCTAAATAGATATAATGTCTCTCAGGTTCCATTTTAATTTTTGTGAATGGATTTGAGTATTTTCAATCCCCCCCTTGTCACACTTCATACTGTGGCAAGGAGCCAAAGAGCACTTCCCAAACACCAGCCGCTTGAAACAACCATCCAAATAGGATTGCAGCCATCAGAAGGCAGAGCCACCCACCCCTAACTTGGACAGCTCCTCCAGAAGCATACCATGGTTGATGGTATTGAAAACCACTGAGAGACTGAGGAGAATTAATAGAGACACATTTCTCCTGTCTCTCTCCTAACATTGTTATCCTACAGAGTGACCAAAGCAGTTTCTGTGCCCAAACTGGGCCTAAACCATGATTGCAATGGACCTAGAAAGTAAGTTTGTCCCAAGAGCATTCAGATTTGAAATTTTTGTGCTTTCTGCAATTTCCACTGAAGCCGATGGTAGCTTTGGTGATGGAAGAGAATACAGGAGGAAAGTCCTAAGCCACCTCCGTCATGGGGCTGACAGGAAGATCAGATCATTCACAGGTCAGAGAGGGAGATGTGAGGCTAACGTGCAGTTAGTTTATTTACTATGGAAAGACAAGGAGGCTCATAAAAGCAAACCTCCCTAATGAAGAAGTTGCTTGAACTGGCGTGCAGTCCCTCTTTCACTCTCTAGCCCTTTGAGTCAGGGCTCCTGCCCAGGGCTCCTGTGCCTGACTGGCCCGTTGCTTGGCAGAATGTAGCAGCCTTTGCGTTCTAGGTGTAAGTTGGGCCAGAGAGCCATCAGCAGAGAAGCTGTCATGATGGACCTACAGGAGGGATGCAGGGTCTGGCTTCAATCTGTCATCTCTGTCGGAGCCTGCATCCAAACAGCAAACCTTATCACCCTGCTCCTGCCTCCCTCAAGCTTCCTGTTTCTAGTGCCTCCCAGCTTGTCCCTTCTTGAGGTGTGGCCAGTATCCCACCATCAGGATCCAGGATCTAAGTTGTCTTCTTCTGTGCCTTCTCTGAGGGGCTCTTGGGTAGGCAGCTTCCACCACTCTTCCTCATTCAGCTGGTCCATGACCCCCTCCCGTACACCACAGTCAACAGTTCTGACCACCACAAACCCATAGTTAAATGGAAAAGAAATACATTAAATGTATGCATTCATTCAACTTTGAGCCAGAATATTCTTTTGACTATCAGTCCTCAACATGCCCAGACTCATTGCAAAAATAGGAATAGAGAATGTAGTTGTTGTTACTGCTGCTCTTCTGCTACCAAGATACTAGTGAAAAGATTAGAGAAGATTCAAAGAAAGATGGTCAAGTAGTCCATAACAAGCAATATTATGTTTCTCTTTTTTCATAGAGGTGAGGGTGTGTGTGTGTGTTACAAAAAAGAAACCAGAAAACAAAGTAATCAAATCTTCCTTTTCTTCAATGAGTTTGCACACCTGTGCGCAATTTAAAATGACAACAAAATAATATACTAGATGAAAGGGCATAGAAACACCGTAAGATGCAAGTCAAATGTAATCTACCTTACCTTTCCTATCTGAGCTTTGTTTTATTGATCACTTGAACAGCAGCCATAAATCCCAAATATATACCTCATAATTGCTTGCTACCTGTAGCTGTCCTTTCATGGTTTTTCCTGCCCTTGTGTAAACATTCACACACTTTTATCAGTTGAGCTAACAGAACCCATATCAACTGGTCACAAAGGTAAGACCAGTAGACCTCTTAGTAGACTTATGGTACTGACTCCAACATGACTGACACAAGTACTAAACCAAATCAGTAAACATTAATTGCAAGTTCATTCTTTTCTTTCCCTTACAGGTTCCTGTGTCTATAACAGCTGTCTGAGAGGAAGAAATTGAGCAGATGAATAATCTTGTTATACAAGCGGCAACAATTTTGTGTGCATTCATTTGAGGCATGACCACGGATGCACAGGTCCTTTTGGACCCAGAAGAGGGCAGAACAAGGGGTGGAATGAGGGCAGGGAGGGGTGCCAAGGCACACGAGGGCCAGGAGCACAACTCCTGCACAAATTGGGGGTTGCCTGTACCACTTACCATTTTTTGTAATCAAATTTCAAAACTGTTCAATAATATACATTAAAATCATTTCAAAACAAAACCAATATAACAGATATTAACAGAAATATAGGGCAGTAGGATCCAATGCTATTGGGTTACAGAAAGCCCAAATAATCAAATGTGCTTTTAATAAGCATTGAAATCATCTAACAGCCAATGCCTCCCTAATAACAGAACAGAGACATTCCACCACAACCTAAAATGAGTCTCACAGGCTGAATTTTTCCTTGTCCCAGCAGAGGACCCTGGACAGAAAACAGCTATAGTTTTGAAATGCCAAGTTCCCAAGTTCCCCCTTAACATATGATAAGACATGAATTCCTAATACTAGGACTGAATGAGGAAAAATGGGGCCTGAAGTAATGCTGATTATAAAATTTTATCATATACTTTTGGAATAGGTAAAGGCGAGAATGTTGTTGTGCTCGTTGACTGCTTGTAAGCTTCCTGTGAGCTCATTTGTACTTTTTGCGTGTCAAGGCCCCTAAGCCACCCCAAGAAGAATAAAGATTCAAGGACACAGAATTTTAGGTTAAATGTTAATGGGCAAAATTTAGGCCACAACTTTATTGGTTACAGAAGGTGAGCAGTATTGGCTTAGGCATTGTCATCAACAGACTATATCTGACTCCTTCCCACCTTGCAGGAAGTCTGGTAAGGGTAAATTACCAGCAGGGGGAGCCCACCAATGCGGATTCACTCGAGCACCCCCTGGGTTCCCGCTGGGGTCGTGGCATGGCCCTAACTCCTCCCCGGGCTTCAGATGAGATCCACACCCCCGGATTCCTTTAACAGAATTCCCTTAAGCATGGAGGGGCAGGTGATGGCCGCACCTCACCTCCCCACATATCGCTATTCCAATGCCTAACCGCCAAACCTTACAAAGTTGTGGCGATTGCTACGAGGTAGGCGAAAACCAAGTGGCTGGTGCCAATTTGCCAAGTGGAAAAAGTCTTACCAGGCCCCTCAACAGTGACCAACCGAAGTCCATAGCAAAGCCAGCGACCCTACCTAAAAGAGGGCGGGAGGGCGGGAGATCCACGGCGCGAGGCTGAAAGAGGAAGCCCCAGAGTCGCACCAAGGCTTAAATTGTCTGCGGCCACGCCCCCCAGGTGAGCTGATTGGCCGCCTGGCATCCTGACATGGCCGGGGTCTCCCCCAGCGGGACGCCGTCCCACCCTGACACTGAGGGGGAGTGGCTACAGAGCCAGACCACAACCTGGCCCCACCAGGAAGTGGACCCAATTTCCCAGGAAGTGCTCATAGGAAAGTATGCAAAAATATTTTTGAATCAATTAATTTAACTCAGGAGTGAGGGGGAAAGACCTAGGGGTTAAAGGTGGTCCTCTAGGCATCTCTTATTGGCTTTTGTAGCTATCTGCCTCTTCCCCAGAGCAGGCCCACCTATGAGATGAGATGAAGCATCCTCCTCAGGTGACAGAAGTGGAAGAGGTGGCTCCCCACCCATGTTTTTTTTTTAGGCCCTCGGTGTGGAAAATCCCCCCCTCCCTGGAGTTAACTGAGAATTGATTAAATTTTGCAATCTGTCATTAAGCCCACTGGCTCAGCAAGAAAAGGAGCAAAAGCATTAAGCAAATAGTTTGGAGCATTGTGTGTGCAGCAGCTGAAGGATAAATGGTCCCAGGTGTTAGTCTAAGCAATTTACCCAGTGGAAGGAAAAGGCCCAGCAAGAACCAAGCACATCCATGCGATGAATGGCTGCAGATGCAGGTGGATTAGACAGATGGACTCCTGTGTGTGGCAGGTGCCAATGTGGATTGAATTAAATTCAGCAGAATACAAGCATGCATCTTTGCTGAATTCAGTAGAAGTGAATTACAGGAATTGCTTCAATAGTAATGAACAGTGCCGGCATAAAACATAGTAATAAATTAATAATAATAATAATAATAATAATAATAATAATAATATTGCTCTGAACACTCTGGCACAGGTAAATATTTAAAATGTCTCACTTATATTTAAACTTCCAAATTAGCAAGCAGTGGAAGTGGAGAACTGACCTTGAGCCCACCAGTTTTATCTCAGAAGAAGCAGCAGCATGCCGCATTAATGCCTACTTGCATAGGAACATAGGAAGCTGCCTCATATCAGATCAGACCATTGGTCCATCTGACTCAGCGCTGAGAGCATCCGCCCATCAGTACCGAAGTGCAGCTCTCCAGGGCTCCAGGCAGGCATCCTTCCTAGCCCTTGCCGAAGATGTTGGAGACTGAACCATGTTAACCCTGAGATGGAACGTTACAAGAAAATGGCATTCTAGATGTAATGGCCTGGCGTTGAAGCATTGCAGAAAACATGCTCACAAGTGCTTGGTCCGCTTGAGTTCCATGCCAATGTGCCAGAGGTGAGATTTTTGGTAACCAGGTAGAGAGTAGGAACTGCCTTTAAATGCTGCTATGCTTATATTGAGTATCTTGTTCTGCTCCCTCCCAGACACCCCGAGTTACCTTTTTTTAAAGCCAACTCAAACAAAGAAGGTCCTTTCAGAGTCTCATGTGGATAAAGTATAGTACTAAATATAGGTTTTATTTCATAGTGTGGCCAGCTTTCCTTGGGATGAAATATGCCAAGTAAAATAGAAAAAGAAATGATACTGTCCCAGTATCCCAGTTCTTCAAGCACACCCCTGGATGTAGGAATTACTGTACCTGCTTATTATAAACATGGGACGCGGGCGGCGCTGTGGGTTAAACCACAGAGTCTAGGACTTGCAGATCAGAATGTGGGCGGTTCGAATCCCCACGATGGGGTGAGGTCCCATTGCTCGGTCCCTGCACCTGCCAACCTAGCAGTTCGAAAGCATGTCAAAGTGCATGTAGATAAATAGGTACCGCTCTGGTGGGAAGGTAAACGGCTCTTCCATGCGCTGCTCTGGTTCGCCAGAAGCGGCTTAGTCATGCTGGCCACATGACCCGGAAGCTGTACGCCGGCTCCCTCGGCCAATAAAGCAAGATGAGCGCCACAAGCCCAGAGTCAGTCATGACTGGACCTAATGGTCAGGGTCCAGTTACCTTATTATAAACATACTTTGAACACATCTAGTGCCTAAACCTGCACCCAAAGCAATGCTTATGAGCACACAGGAAGGTAACCATGAAGTCGGCGGGGGCGAGAGATTCCTGCTTCTTTTTTACATTGTTAGGCAAGTGTTTTAAGGGCATCTTCTTAAAGACGGCCTGTGTAACTACTGCTGCATGCTGCTTTTGTCTGAGCTCTGAGACTGTTTCTTTATTCCTCCCCTGAGATTTCCATGGATTTGATTCAAGCACCATTGAACGTGATGCTGTATTAATTGCCCTGGAGGGTAGCAGGCCCTTTGAACTGTGGCTGTGAGTGATATTTTGCTGTAAGACATGTGTCAGCACTTGGCTGGTTAACTCTGGGGCTGGGTTGTATGGCATGCTGAGACCAAGTATCTGGAAAACTACTTTGCATCCTAATCTTACATCTGTTTTCCATCATGCTGTGAGATTGACTGGACATTCTATCTGAGAAGTGTCATTCCGGAATCATAGAATGAATATATATATATAAAATCACACTACATTGCACTGTCAGATAATATTAAGGATTTTCTATCATCTCTTACAGTTCCCCAGAGCAACTGGCATACACAAGTGATGAGGTGATGCAATGGACTGAGGTGCTACCCTTCAACCTTTGGAGGAACAACTTGAGCATGAGTAAGATCTCAGGATTCTGATACCATATGTAAAATTAAGTCCACATGCAATCTACATAGGGTTTTGGGGTTGTGTGAAGGTTGTCTCGCTATTCTGGCACTCAGCAATCATCTATGTGCACTATGTTGCATTTCTTTCATTTTTTCCTTTTCTTTAACCATTTTCTGCAGCAGACATTCTGGTTTTGCCAAAGCAATGTAAGGAAATAGTTTGGTTGCAACTCTTCATGTTTACAGATGACATTTATGGCCATATTTTTTTACACCAGTTTCTCAAAGGGTGCTCAAATATACCGACAATCCATCTGTCCTTCCAAATAGATTCTAGCCTACTAAGTGGGCTGGATATCTCCTAAATATGTTATTGAGGCTTCCCCAACCCTCTGGAGCAGATTTGGGGAGGGTGTGAGGTGTGATTTGGGTTGGGGAGGAGAGTAGAGAATGTCTCATTGCATGAGTGGAAATCCTTGTGCTGAGAGGACTTGTTAGTAGATGTGTTCCTCGTTGCGTTACTTGAGGTTGTGGTTGTTGTGGTTATGGCACCCATGAACACAATTATTAACAAGGGCACAGTCCACTAGGGAAATCTTTTGTGCAGGCCTCATTGGAGTGAATAGGATCTATGCAAAGAATCTGTGGAGAATTTAGCAATAGATTGTTTTCCGTGGGCTAAAAATGTCTTTCAACCATTAACGGAAACCATAATCTGCCTGAGATGTTTACATAACCTTGCCTCATGTAAGGCTACCTATGCACTTATTCATAGTCCTTATCCTCATCTTGAAACACTCTAAGGAAGGGCTATTGACGTGGCACTTGACAAGGTAGAAATGTGGCTTGACTGTGTGAAGAAGAGGATACATGTTTGTTTTGCTACAGAGCTAGCTCATAGCCCAATATATGATTTGCCTTTAGGCACCTTTGTGACAGTGCAGAAAAACTGAGATAAGAATGAGACACACAGTCAGCCAGTGCCATGACAATATTGGCATCCCCTGAACATATATTTGCATATATCAGCTCTATGTGTGGGGCTGAATAAGGGGGTTAACTGGGGTGATTAGAGGTCTGTACTTTGTTCTCAAGTCAAACACTGTCTCAACCCTCCCTCAGTAAGAAAATCTGGACAGCCAATTAAGAAGGCAGAGACTTGTGGAGTCTATCAGAGGACACAAACAACCACCAGAAAGAAAGTTCAGCTGCAGGTTTTTTAAAAAAATAAAATAAAATGTACAGGTAAGAATAGATACTACTTGGCCTCTTCTAAATTATTGTAAGATTGAAAATAGATAAATCTCAATTTGTCCTCATCAAAAGAGGTTATGGAGGAATGTCCACCCCCCCAACACACACACAAGAACCCAAAACACAGAAAGACGAGGTGAGAGTACTGAGTGACTTAGAAGCAAATCAGTGGGTTTTGTTTTTGTTTTTTAAATGCACATACCAAGCAAATCTTGGGGCCTGTGCACACCACCATTGCAAACCATCAGTTGAGTTGTGTAAAGTGCACCTAATCTTTGGTTTAAACTAAACTAAGGGCCAGATCACACAACCATTTCAACAGGGATGCGTGAGAAATTCAACTCAGTTTGCATTTAAAGGTGAATCCACCAATTTACATTTCCCGAAACAATATGTGAGCTGAAGCAGAACGATCTTTTGGAATTTGCACTTATCTGAATTTTGGGATGTAGTTGTCTAACCCAACAATGCTTACAAAACTGCATGTATTAGGAGAGTTTGTGCATAAAAATTAATATATTCATGAAAATAACATATAAAATGCATTGTATTGGGGGGATGTCTTGCAAAAATGTGTACTATATTTGTACAAATGGCAAACAAAAATGTGCTTATTAGAATAAATTCTCACAACATGCTGAAAAATTTGCTCTCTTTTTAATGCAAATTCTTACAGAAATGTGGAGAACCAAACTTTGTATTAGAAAATGTATATAAACAGAGTGAACCTAAACTGAAAGATCCTTCCATCCACACTTATGAAGATCTAATTGGGCTGTTTTGCTCTGAATGCAAACTATTTATTGCGAAAGAATGATCTAAGTTTGGTTTTGTTTGTTTCTAAGGTAACCTATAAATTGTTGCAAAGTATATTTCTGTCCACACATCATTAGATCACTTGGTTATCTTTGCTCCACCCTTTCATGAATCCCCCAAGAGCTTTTCATGTGTTCCATTTTAAAGCTATGAAATGCAGTATGTATATTAGCTTCAACTACCTTAAAGCTACAATGTGAAATTTAACAAGTTTTGAAATACAGAGATGCTATCAGTTGAGTCGTCCCCTCTAAACCAGTATTTAAAGAGCAACAATCCCTTGCTAATCTTTATACCTATAGACTGAGATTAGGTGAACTGGAATAACAGAAAGATTTAAAGGTGGTTGGAGATTAGGTATAAAACAATCGATTCACCAGGCCATAAACATTTATATTGCAATGCTCACCTGTAACTACCAGGAGACCAAACACAAATTAGCAGTGTTATCACATAGGTTATAGCAACAGTCGGATAGGAAACTTGCCCTTAGCACTGCACTTTTGAATTCAAAAGTATAGAGTATACCTAGCCATTATGCCCATGGGCTAGTCATGTCCAAAGTTTCCTACTGTAATGTGCTGTACATTATTATTAATAATAATTAAATTTGTATACCACCCTATACCCGCAGGTATCAGGGCAGTTCAAAGGCCAGAAACTTCAGCTGGTTCAGAATGTGGCTGACCAAGTCCTGATAGGGGCATGGCAGATCACATGACCCCGCTGTTATACAATCTGCACTGATTGCTTGCACATTTCCAAGACAGGGTAAAATGCTGGCTTCATCCTTTAAAGCCTTGAATGATTTAGGTCTGAGTCTGAAGGGCATCCTTCATCCATACCAAACTGCCCACAAATCATGATCAATAGTGGAAGCACTCCTTGGTGTCTGACAATGTGGTTGGTGAAAACAGTGGTATGAGACAGGGCTTTTGTTTTGTTTTTTCCTGTAGTGGTTCCACAACTCTGGAAGTCATTGCCAGCCGATCTCTAAAAAGCTGCCACATTCTAGATCAGCCATTCTTGAGTTCAGGACCCTGTGCTCACAGTGGCCAACCGCAAGCCTGCAAAGAGGACCCGCCTGCAAGAGTGCTGTCCACTCAGTGGCGGAGGAACCCTCTCTGTCACCCAGGGCGGGATGCCGAGGGGTAGGGCAAACCGCACAGTGACGCATGTGTGATGTCCGAGTGGCAGTCCATACAGATGCCAGTATGGATGCCACTGTGCTGTGAGGAGAACCTGAGCTTACAGGGTTAAACAGCTCAGAGTGTACGCCCTGCCTACTAATGGGAGGGGGGAGATTATGGGTCATTTCCAAGAGTCTCCAGCCTTTGTTTTTTCTCTCTACTTTCACTTTTGAGGAGAGAGGACGTGTTTTCACGATGCTGTTCACTGTGATAGACAATGGATAGTCTGCTGTAAATAAAAACTGCTTTTAGCTGCTAAGATCCTGAGTGGACTTTATTTAAGCACACTGAAGAACGCACTTGAGTTTACAGCTTTCTCTTACCGCTGCTCATCTCTGCGTTTGCTCAGAGCCTTTGGAATGTGGCCTTTGAAGTCCGGAGGCCTGGCTGGTAGCTGCGCAGCCAAAGCGGGCTGGACGCCAAGGCTCATCTGAGCAATAAATATTATTCATGTGCTGGTCCGGAGGGTTAACCGTGCGGCGAGGTCCGAGTCCAGTCCGAGGTCGAGGGTGCGGTATGGAGGCTGTCCGTCAAAGCTGAATCGGGGTCCAAGGCATGGAGTCGGGTGAGGTCATGAACTCTGGCCGAAGAGCAGGACAGGGTGCAGGCAGGAACAGGCTACCAACAATGTTGCTCCCGCAACCTGGGACTGGGGCTGGCTGGCTTTTATCTGCATAGGGCAGCCCCGGTCCACAGGTGACTCACCTCTCCTGGCCTGGAGGCAAGCACTCCTCCTGCAGGAACTTAGTTCCCTCTGCCTTTCTGCCCTGAGCCTCTGCAGCTCAGGAGAAGCTGGAGGGTTACCGGACCCAGAGGCAACCTCAGCTTCCCCTGACGGGGCTGAGAGTGGAGCACCTGCAGGCAATGGGTCATGCATCACCACAGGAGCCAGAGCAGACTCAGCTGGTGCCTGCACCTGAGGATCCAGCACAGGTGAGGACCCTTCAGGCTCAAGCCCCAGCCCCGGCTCAGCTGGTTCTGGAGGTGGGGACTCCTATGCAGGCCGGGATTCCTCAGGTTCAGCCTCCAAGTCTGAATCCCAGGCTATCACAGCCAGGCATGAAAGCGGCAGCCTGTACAGATGCCAGTACGGTCGCTGTGCGAGCGGCAGCCTGTACAGATGCCGTCTGAATGTGGCACAAGTGGTGCCCACACTGACTGCGTGCGCGCCCTCTGCCACTCTACAGCTGGGGGGAGGCAGCGGGCCATATTGTCACCCCCCCCAGAGTGGTGTCCCTCCACCACCCCCCCTTCGTACACCCCTGTGTCCACCTCCACAGTTTCCAAAGAGAAAGACTAGGCTGAAGGAGAAAAGAGGGCTTTGCTCTTTGGAAAAGCCCATCCGTACTCTGCATGTCTATGGACATTATCGGTAGCCAATCTTTGCTATGGATAAAGTTTTGCATAGTGTAAAACTTCAGACATTTTCAAGTTACCGTCTGACAGAGCTCTTGCGGAGCTAGTGTGCATGACCGAAACATTTACCATAAAGTTGATGTGACAAAAAAAATGGAGGGAGAGAGGAAGAAGTAGCCAGTCCTTGACTTTGCAATGATTATATATATATATATATATTCTTAGTAAGGAGCAGGATAGGGTAGCAGGCATTTATCTAGACAGCCTATCACTGTGACACTTGACATGTAAATTGTACAGTAAATTTGACAGCTAAAATATTAATGCATCCACCTGGTTCTGTCTTATGCCGTTTCCTCTGCAATAAGTTCAGAGAAACCATCTTCAGTTTCCATTCAAATCCATCTCATTTATCAGGTTGACATGATCCAATTCTAATCTTTGGAATTATTCGGTCTTTGATTCTATTAACGGATAATTATTTTACTTAGTGCCATTTTCTTAATCTCATCCTTGTCTCACAAAATGTCACATTTCTGCTTAACTATGGGTGTGCTGCGTGGAGTGCTGGGGTTAAAGAGGAGCTCAGCTGTAGTCTTTAAGGGTGAAATGTAACTGCTGTGTCGCATACGAAGGCGGTATCACAGACTGGCCTCTGGGCCACAAATATCCAAAAACCACCGAGTGTTACCACTCAAACTGAATTAAAATTGAGTTTGAAAGGATACTCATTAATGTGCTTAATGCCTCAAGAAATCTAATAATGAAGTAAGAAGAATGGAACCTTAAAAATATATTCAATTAAATATTGTGCGAAGGCCATATTTTACAGGCAGGATTTTTTGTTGATTTAAGAATTATCCTGCACAGTGGGGAATTTCTCTTGCCTAGTAGATGGACAAAATACTTCACATTGCAAGAAATAGTCTGTACAGGCATGCCCTCTTTCAAAATGGCTGCCAGGTTAAAACATTTTCAGAGCATCTATGGCTTGGGATGCATCAAAATACTTAGCTATATGACAACAATATAACTTTCTTAAGCATATTCAAGTTCTCTCTTGCATTTACCCTGGTTCAAAACCAGACCTCTGTTTTGATACTCCTCACTAATAGCCAACTCCAGCCAGTTTCTCTTTCCATGTTCTGCAGAGATTGAGTCTGCTTCGTGCTTCTGTTCTCCATTCCTCCTGCTTACCACACCAATGTTTTGTGTTTCCAGTTGGCCTAGTGATGTCTCACATCCTGGTCACCCTCCAAGGACTAGTTTCTTCACTCGTCCATTTTACCAGTGTTTGGAGACAAGATGGGTGTGTCACTGTTTCTACTCTGGCTTCAAGAATTCCTGTTTGCAGTAACCCTTCCTAAAACGGAGGTGCACTAAGCAACTTTAGTTCCATTTAAAAATGTTTGGCAGCTGGCAAAATTGGGCTCTAAGGGAGCTGCGTGATGGCTCACAGAAAGACATTATTGGATTTTCACATGTCCTAGAAAAAGTTGGTGGCTGAAATCTTTTTATACTAGCAGGAGTCCTTTGTAATAGTAAGGTTTAATGTTCCCTAGGAAGAATGGGAAAAACATTATTCTTAAATGCACGTTGTAAATAGCAAATTGAAGGCTGCGAGAAGGTACAAAATTGAAGGCATTGCTATTATACTGAAAAGGAATTACTTCAGTCTTCCTTAAAAGCAGTATTTGTATTTACCCTCAGTTTGGAGGAAGAAATAACTACCACCTTCGGAGCCCACAATATATTTTCAGCATCCCCCCTCCAAATACTGTTTTATCCACCTATACAAAATTCAATCTGCCATTTAGATTTCGCAAAGATTATTACTCTTATTCTACAGGATGGATAAAAATAATAAATTATGTAAGGTGTTATTTTTATTATCTCAGTAATTGTGTGGTCTCTGTTTTCAACTGAAAACAGATTTGCTTCATAAATGTTATAAACCATCTGAGACCATAATCTCTGCCAATATAGCATTTGATTATGAAATTCATAGGAGTTATTTGTTGGATTGAGCATGACAGCTGATTCCATTTTCACAGATCCTCCTGAGCTGGGTGGAGTCTCCCAAAACCACATCGGGATTTCACTAAACTGACAACAAAATCATCATAGTCATCTAGCAGGTCAAATACCCCTTTCACAAATCAAGAGAAACCCCCAATTGCACTCATTCTGTGACTTGGGCTACATTCCAACCACCTTTCCTTCAATACTCTCCCCATGACACAACCTGTCCCTAGCCAGAGCAGTTGCTTGGCATCTCAAATTCCAGTGGCACCCTGTGGAATGCCAAACTCTGGTGCCCACTGCCTCTTGCCTTCCATTGGAGTCATAGTTGTGGCGCCTGCTGCAGTGACCCAGAAGCTCTGCTCCCAGTATGACCAACCGGTCACACTCTCCTTAGATCCACCTTTGGTCACAGTCCCTGTCCCAAGGCTATACTCCTCAACTGACCTGCTCTGCTCCCTCCTTGTGTTTTTACCTTGCTGAAATGTATCCTTTATCCTTTTATTTGCCTGGGAGGAGAACAGAGGAGGTTGTGTGAGTGTGTGTAGAAACAAACCTATACTACAATTTACATTTGTTGCTCTACCCACTTTTGATTCTGGTCATACACACCACTGGAATGAGGCCCACAGAAGGCTGCCCAGGATGAAAGGTGTCCCCCTGGCTGAAAATTATTCCTGACCCCTGTTTCATTGCCAAGAGATAGATGTGGAATATAGACTGTTCAAATGCCCAGTCATAAGAACTTGGATGCAAAGATGCTTCACCATTTAGCATTATGCATGAATAGACTTCCTTATATATTTTTCTCCTTATAAAGACAGTCTTACGTTGTCATGACTTAATGACAGGATTCCTACAGCAGAGTTCAGTGTAACAAAGTGCTAAAGTATACCGTACCACACTTTGTCTTTAAAAAATAAATAAATGAGCAGTTTATTCAATAGAAATCAGGCATAATATTCTGGTGCATCTCTCTGCATTTACTCAACACTTCTGGAAAGTGGAGCATTGCATGAGAAAGTTGTGTCCTTCAGTTTGACTTTCTCCTGAACCCAAAATATTATATTTGCGATCAAATGCCAGATTGACATGATTATGCTGTACTGATTTGTCAGGTCTGGTGACTTTGTGGATCTGATGATAAAAGGTGTAACTTAAAATAAAAATTCTTTCCTTCCAAAAGGAAATTGAAGGATGTTTTATGTCCTTCTGCCATAGTTGCACTGCTGTCAGTATACCCTTTAACTCTTTCTTTGTCTGTTTCTATTTAAGCATTGTATGAACTGTGGAAAGCTGGAAAACACTTTAGGGTCAAATCACAATTCTTTCTTTTGCAATGTGAAGAGCATTACTTTTGCAAAACTAAAGAGTCTATTTCTTCTTCTGATTTCTGTAACCTTGTGGGATTTATTTTACTCTCTGGACAGAACCATGATTGTGTGCCCTGGGAAGTGGGAACACACAAACCTTGTCAACTGTGGTCTTTGACCCCGTACAGGATTAGTTCTGAAATAAAATTAAGTAATAATGATACTTGAGAAGCCATACCTTAGGAACCACATCGTGATACATTTTGCCTCTTTCCTCCAACCTCAAGAATATATATCCCACCTTTCTTCCAGGTGGTTTTCCTTGCAGGCACCGACCCTGCTTAGCTTCAGCAAGGTTGTTGTATTGTATGCCTTCGGGCCGTAGCCCAGATATGTCAGTCAGCCTGGTGTTCTTCTTTCAAGCTGCAGTTCAAATGAAGAACAATATTGCAAATGTGCATATCAACTTTCATTCCAACACTAGAATGAAAACACAGATTTTCTTAATGCTTTTAGCAAGACTATTAACAAAATACAAGGGGTGACCATGCTGAAATGATGGGAAACCATAAAGCATCTAATCCATTGCAAACAGCCACCATTGTTTTCATAAAATTGACAGTATATTGGCAATAATATACCGTATTTTCCGCTCTATAAGACGCACCAGACCACAAGACGCACCTAGTTTTTGGAGGAAAAAAAGAAAAAAAAAATTCTGAATCTCAGAAGCCAGAACAGCAAGAGGGATCGCTGCGCAGTGAAAGCAGCAATCCCTCTTGCTGTTCTGGCTTCTGGGATAGCTGCGCAGCCTGCATTCGCTCCATAAGACGCACACACATTTCCCCTTACTTTTTAGGAGGGAAAAAGTGAGTCTTATAGAGCAAAAAATACGGTATATCAAAACAGAAGTGAGGAGGACAGCCAAGCATTAGTGATGTGCATTTACTTCTGATAAAGCATGGATTCAAAACTGAAGCAACTCAGGGTGTTTCCAGAAAACCGGTTAGTTGAGCATTCATTCTGATTTGTTTGGAGGGATATTAGATGATGTTAGCTATCTAATGAGCATCAAATTATATATAATGATCATCAAACAAATCAGGTTAAGCAACAGTTAGATGATGTGTCAACAGCAAATGTTATCCCACTTTCCAGTGGGTTTTCTCTGAACTTCCCTTATTGCAAACGGTATATATTTTTCAAACTTCTACCAGGCCGTCTGTAATTTTAAATGGCATCCAGAGAGGACAGGGAGACACAGGAGAAGGGTGTAGTTCTGTCACTGACAGCTCTAGATTCCAATCAGGATGTGACTTTACCACACGAGTCTCCTTTCAGTTCCTTTGAACTCTCTCTGTAATTACTGAATAAAAAGCAGACGGTAAGAACATTCCTTGTCTTTGTAGTTTCTGGGCCGTGAAGAGTATGCATTTTGCTTATGTGAGGTCTTTTATTCCTTCGGAGTCCCCATTCCTTGTTCCAGGACAATCGTTTCCTAAAATCTTTTCCAAAAATACATTTTTAATTTTTTTTTTTACTGTTGCTGTTATTTGTGTCTCACATCTAAACATATTTAGATTTGTGTGAGTAGTTACTTTCACCAATCCATTTCTGACCCTGGTACAATTTTTTTTAAAAAAAAATTTCAGAGTTATGTGAAATCTCTTACGTGTCTATAAGTATAGCATTTGTGTTTTAAGTTGTGTGTGGCTGTGTTACACACACACACACAGTGTTGTAATGTGAAGCAAACAATGTAGTAGTACATTCACATCAAGGATGAAGAAGGAGAATGGGAAGTTCATGTTGACCACATAATATGGAGGGGGGCAGACACGGCAAGGTATGTTTTCTCCTCCCAAATCAACTTTAGAGGTCCATAGCACAAATAAACCTGCACCTATCTGTGTGCTATTTGGCAGTCTTCAAGCCCCACAGAATGGACTACTAGATCTGCAAATTTCCTTCAATTCTGCCTCCAAATTTTAAACAGTTATAATTTCCTACAATTTGGTAGCCTTTGTTCCCACAGAACAAGCCAATAGATCAGCAAATCTCATTCAATTCTGAACCCAAATTAAAGAAAAGTTATATGCATTTGTCACTTTTCTCATTCCAATAAAGTCATTCAAAGCTTCAGAAAGTGAAGGTCTGCTTCAGATCTAAACCAAAACGTATGTCACTCTGAAGCTCTGAAGCAAAGTGACCCGCTTTCCAAAGCAGGTTCTGAACCAATTTTTTGCTACAGTCCTTTCAATAATCATGAAATAATAATAAAAATTAAAGCAACTTCTGCAAGAATTTTGACATTCTCATCACAAAACAATACCCTTGTAACATCACACAATCATGCAACGTTGTTAATATAGCATTTTGTTCCCTTTCCAGCAAATCTGCTTAGGGCATACCTGAAGAGTGCTTTAAGAGAGAGTCGTACTTGCAACCCCGTCGACATAAGAAACTTCTCAGTCTATTTCTGTGAAATATCTACTATTGTGAGCTGTGCAGATGATGAAAATAGAATGATCTAAACCTCAAGGATAACACTAGTCCGACATCTAATTATCCAAGATGAATTTTTGATGACACTTCCGCTGGCCAATTAGTTTGCTAACCACAGAAAAGAACACTAAGAATAAGACATTGACACTGGGGGAAAAAATAAGGAAGTGGATTAGCTTGAAAAAAAAATAGGATTCATAGTTTCACTATATGGTCTAGACTGTTTAGCTCACTATATACTGAGCTGCTTAGAAAGTTGAGGTAATTTTAAACTGTTAAAGCCTCTCCTCTTCCCCGAGGGGAGGGGTTGTGAGTGGGTCTCACTTCCGCACTTCACAGTGGGTGTGGATGGCCCACTGCATCGCAAAGAGTCCCAGGCCTGCATCATGCCCGCTGCCAGCCAATACTGCTGACTGGGGGGGCATGGTTTGCCACTCTTAAATGAGCATGGGACTGTGGCTATGCACGCACGGATCACCCACCCTCCCTCCCACTGTTTTCATGCATTCCACACCTGACCTTGCTATGGACTTCGGTTGGTCGCCTTGGTTGTCCAAGGGGCCTGGTAGGAATTTTTTCCACTTGGCAGATTGGCACCAGCTATTTGGTTTTTTGCCTACCTCGTAGCAAATCATCACAACTTTCTAAGGTTTGCTGGTTAGGCATTGGGAAATGCATTGTGTTGGAGAGGAGGTTGTGGCCATCACCTACTGCTCCCCTTGAAGGGTATTCCGTTAAAGGAATCCGGCGGTCGTGGTTCCCGTCTGATGCCCAGGTGGTGGCTAGGGCCATGGCATGACCCTTCGGTGACTCTAGCAGAAAGCTTCCAGTTGATTTGCATCAACAAGCTCCCCCTACAGGTTCTTAACCCTTGTGTGACTCCCTGCAGAGCGGGCAAGAGTCAACTATTATCGGTTTGGATCCAGTTCCTAAGCCAATGCCACTCACATTCTGTAACCAATAAAGTTGTGGCCTTTTTTAGCCCATTAACCTAAATTACTTGTGTCCATGTATCTTATTTCATCACAAAGCAGGGAGCGGGGCTGTGATGGCCTGGGATTCAGACTCAAGGCTGAACCTGAGGAATCCCAGCCTGCACAGAAGTCCCCGCCTCCAGAACCAGCTGAGCCGGGGCTGGGGCTTGAGCCTGAAGGGTCCTCACCTGTGCTGGATCCTCAAGTGCAGGCACCAGCTGAGTCTGCTCTGGCTCCTGAGTTGATGGAGGACCCATTGCCTGCAGGTGCTCCACTCTCAGTCCCGTCAGGGGAAGCTGAGGTTGCCTCTGGGTCTGGTAACCCTCCAGCCTCTCCTGAGCTGCAGAGGCTCAGGGCAAAGAGGCGAGGGAACTAAGTTCCCGCAGGAGGAGTGCTCGCCTCCAGGCCAGGAGAGGCGAGTCACCTGTGGACTGGGGCTGCCCTATGCCTCAGGGCAGATAAAAGCCAGCCAGCCCCAGTCACAAGTTGTGGGAGCAATGTTGTTGGTAGCCTGTTCCTGCCTGCACCCTGTCCTGCCTCTTTGCCGGAGCTCCTGACCTCACCTGACTCCCTGCCTTGGACCCAGCTTCAGCTTTGACGGACTGCCTCCCTACTGCACCCTGAACCTCAGACTGGACTTGGATCTCGCCTCATGGTTAACCCTCGGGACCAGCACAGGGGCCTTGACTCACAATCTGCTTTAATTTTTTAACCTTTGTACGTTTGGAGGATTGAGAGGTATGTTTGAGTGCATGCAGAAAATAGCCTGATGTGCCAGGATAAACATTATATTCTGGCCTCATCTACCTTTGGCCTATGGCCCTCAAAAGGTTGCTCAGAAGGGAATGTGGCCCTTGGGCTGAGTCACAATGTCTATGAAACTGTCAGGGACTGGCTACTCGTGGAAGCTGCCTGAGCAAGATGCCTCCAGGGACAGTGCAGGAGAGGACAGTCTGGACCCAGGTTCAGACTAGTGGACAACTGCACACACCCCAGAGGAGGAGGATAGGAACTGGGAGGTACTGGAAGGGAGGAACAGCGGCAACCAAGCAGATGCCCCAGCCCTGAGCAAAGACAGGAGTGAGACTTGGCACCAGATGACAATGTGTCTGCCAAAAGCCTGCTTTCTCTGGCTCCCACTCCAAAAACAAGGCATTTACTCCACGTAGCAGAATGAAACACACAGGAAAGGTCCATCAGGACTACCCGTAGGCAGAGGGAGAGATATGACACCTAGGAAAATACAATGGTACCTCTGGTTATGAACTTATTTTGTTCTGCAGGTCTGTTCTTAACCTGAAACCGTTCTTAACCTGATATACCACTTTAGCTAATGGGGCTTCCCACTGCCGCACCGCCGCGCGATTTCTGTTCTCATCCTGAAGCAAAGTTCTTAAACTGAGGTACTCTTTCTGGGTTAGCGGAGTCTGTAACCTGAAGCATCTGTAAGCCGAGATACCAATATAGTCTAGAAGGAGAGTAGCAAGCCACTCTGAGCAACAGCTTACATGAGAGGGCATATCTCTTGAATTTCTGTATATTCCTGTTCTGATTTTATAATAAAACTGTTAACCACAGGTTCACTGTATAACCTTGCATCTCTGTTGTCTTCGTTGAACTGTGCTACATCTCAGAGTTCAAGCCATGACAGGGTGCAAGGCTGACCCTGCCATGAAGCAGTGTAGAGTAAACAGCTTTAGGTGATGCTATGAGAATTGGGAATCGATAAAGGCAGGAACTGGTGTCTGAATGGTGCAGCAACTCTTCAGGGCCATGAGGGTGCACTTAAGGAAGCAAATTGCCTTTGATCAGCACCGTTGAGCCTCGACTTCACCCATTACTGTGGAAATGAATGCTACCCTGGCTCAGACCTCTTAAAGGTTCAGAAGACCTTATCCTCTTTTTTTGGTATATGACCACCCTATCTGGAAATGTTTGCCTGTGCCAACATTTGTTAGATTTATTAAAGAGCTATTCATATTAAATGGTAATCCCAAAAAGTCTGCTTACAAAATGTGAATTCTTGAATTGGCAGAGGTGATGAAGCTACATGCGGCGCAAGGTGAAAAGCGGGGGTGGGAAATAAGGAAGTCAATGGCTTTAAACTCAAACATAAGCCTTAAATTTATTAGATCCATGTATGTATCACTAGCGTACAGTCCTTGTGGTTTGGAAAACAAGAGCATTCTTCTTCATTTTTTAGAGTTAAAATGGCAAACTGGCATAGTATGTCTTGGGCTTTTTCTTTTCTTGTCATGATATCATCTTTTGATCATTTTCGCCCTAATGCAATCCAGGAAAGAGTGGCTTAGCTTTTTTATTCATCCAGAGCCAGGTAGAAATAAAAAGGTCTTTTGATAGGAGTGCCAGCATTTAACATACTGTAAAAAGATCCTATAATGTCACATTGTATCTTGTCATTCTCACTAGTCTCACTAAATCCGCCAGGATTATCTCTTCCTCTGCCATAAATGTGTTAGCACCCAGTATAACCACCAGGCTTGTGATCATAGTTAGTTTTTCAAGTTTGCTAGAGCTGGATTGGGTTACTATGATTTTTTTTTTTTAATGGGATGCCAAAATGTATAAATTATTTCCCTGCATAAATCAAGGCTGCTCCTTCCTCTACTGAGAGGCTGCTGGGGTGCGAGTAAAAGATGTTAATTTTCGACTTTGCTCTTGGGCTGATAAGGTGAGTGCAGAAAAGAGAGCTAGTACACAGAGAGATGGCAAAGATATCCTTTACGCCAGTCAAAATACAGTTTGGGATTTCATCCATAGCTCTACATGAAAAAGCGTAAACAAATTCATTGACTTAGATTTGACCTTGCTTGACTTAAAAAGTAGTTCTTACAGTGCCATCAGACACAGTTATTGATATTTCATGTCATTTAAGATGCTATTTGCACACTGTACACTAGGCAGATACCAGACAGTTTGCTAGCTTCTCATCTGTAAGACTGAGAATGGACGGCTGCATAAATATTATAAGGGATGGGCTTTTGTTGCAATCCTAAAACCACTTGCTTGGGACTAAGGCTCACTTAGTTTAATGGGACTCACATCTGAGTGGGTGTATTAGAAATCTGCTGTTAAATGCTTAAGAAAACTGCAAGTATTTTCATTAGAGGACGTCTTACTAGTCATGGAAACCATGACTACTCATACAGAGCCAAGCTAGATATAATGGTAGGTCTATTGGTGTGTTACTACAGGTTGTGACTATTTCCTATCTACTAAGCACTCCAGGGGGGGCTACTGGTTAAAGTGCAATATGGGTAAATATGAGTGCATGCTGAAACTGATGCTTTCCACCCAGAATTGTTCACTTGGTTTTGTAAATTCCTGCCTCAGACCCTCACTGGAAGAAATAGTGCTAGATGGTTCTCGCTCTTAGTTAGGGTTCTCCCTCTTGAATATTGTAACTCCATTTTAAAACCTCTCGTCCATCTTCAGGGAAAACCAGCATGATCCACATTGTAATATACAGAACATGCCAGTAATTGCTAGTTCTCCCTTGAAGTATGAAGGATTCAGCATAATTTTTATCAAGTGTTTCTAACTGATAACACTGACACAATTACAATTTTGAAATTCTATGTGTTCTGCATAATTCTTTAAAACACACTGTATACATTTCCCTATGTTCTAGAACCTGGAAGTCAAGGGAGTATAGCAATGCATACTTGTTAAGGTGATGTGAACTGAAACCAATTTTAGTTTCCAGATTTAACTGTTTTGTAGACCTGCTAAAAGGTCCCCCCCCCCCAAAAAAAAACAGGTGCTCAATACTGCCAGTGTGATGAACAATAATTTAAGGATTTGAATCAAGTGTCTTGGCATTCCAGAGGTCATACTGATGATTCTTTCGAGCAAAAGCTCATTTAGACATTCTCTAATTACAAGTTAAATGTTGTTGTCTTCATAAAACAAAATAGCTCTTCTTTGGGAGAAAAAAAAATCACAAATCCAAAAGATTTGTAACTTATTCTAACTTCTGGTGAGAAAGGCCGTAATGGAGCCATTCTTCAATTTGTGCTGTTTTGACTCAGCTCTGATAGCATCATGATTTCCCTACAAGTGCTGATCTACTACTTCAATAGACAATTTGCCCTAGATTAGCTATATTCAACAATCTGATAAGCATTTCACCATGCAGGTCATGTGTGTGGTTTCAAGATACGGTCAGTGATTATTATTTTAAAACTGACATCATTTCGCCAAGATTAAGATCATATGCTATACTCCAAAAAGAATGAAAGAATATTAATACTTGTGATGTGTTTGCAATTCTCACTCTGCCACTAAGGAAAAACAAATATTTAACCCATTTCAAATGGTCTTTATTTCCATCAGCTTGATTAGACTTGGCAATGTGCTATGGTCCAAACAAGAAGCATCTCCTCCTTCTACTTTATAACTAAACTGTGATTGCACTAACATACATTTTCTTTTCTAATTTTTACAACTTGATTACAGTCAAGTTTTAACAACTTAGTGCAGTAGGCAAATGATAATCAGCAGAACATTTCAAGAGGTACATGGTTCTGTGAAAATGTATCTCTTTTTTCAGGAATGCAATTCTCATTTATCTTCTTCCAAAGCAGAATGAAATAAGCTTTCAATTTTTTCATGAAAATCCTTATTTCAGTCACTGTGTTGAGTTTATAATATATTTTGCCATGTAGAGTCAATAATGACAACACTGAAATCCTCATAGTATTCCTGCAACATCTCAGCTGACATCATTGATCAATTTGTGTCATAAATTAGATGCTTGCATAGCATTGATTTAGAATGCAAGGTCACATATGGAAACTTCTTAAAATATTGATTAAAATGGGGCCTATTTATCTAATCACACATAATCTCAATAACAAATATTGCCGCTTCTTTTTATGAAGTCAGGGTTCAACACGCTAGGTATTCAGAAGGCAGAAGCTTTTCAGTGCTAACTAATGATAAATATTCCCAGCTTTGAAATTTGGTGTCATCAGTTCCTGCTTGCATCTGCGTGAGGTTTATCAGGTTCAGCAGTGAGCAAATATGTGAACAGCAGTGTGGCGTTTGCCCTCTTAGGTGGATCATAAGGAAAGGGTTAAATGAGTGTGAAGTGATTGGCGAGTGGTAACCCAAGGGGAGGAGTTAGAGTTGGAGTTGTTTGGAAGTCAGTTGGGAGTTGGAGAAGGAAGAGGGAGGATAAGTCTGTGGGTTGGTCGAGTTGTGTTGTGAGAGAGTGAGAGAAACTGATAGGAGGAGTCAGATAGACAATTGGGATAATCAGTTAGCAGTTATTAGGAAAGGTATAGGCCGGTATAGAAACTAAGATTAAGAAACTAAGAAACTAAGATTAAGAAAGAAAAATTATCTGAAACCATAAACTTGTTAAGGCTTATAAAATAAACTTGCTTATTTGATTTAATGTTAACAACTGTCTGGACTCTGTGTGTACCCGAGAGAAACGGGTTGGTGGCAGCGGGAAAGCAATCATAGTGGTGGCACAGGGATCAATAGACCATAAAACGTCCGGGGACCCTGTGTGATCTCCACAAGCAGCCATTACCACATTCATTTTTGTTTTGATCAGAATTCTCTGGCATCCCTACTGCTAACCTCTTCCCCAATGAAACTCTAGTTCATTGTTGTGAACTATATTAAGTAGACTCCTTCATGGATCACTGCCTTGTCGTGGCAAAGGGCCTTGAATAACTCAGAGAAGCTATGAGCTCTTCTGTGTGGGGCCACCCAAGACGGACAGGTCATAGTGGAGAGTTTTGACTAAACATGATCCACCTGGAGCAGGAACCGGCAAGCCACTCCAGTATCCCTGCCAAGAAAACTCCATTAACAAAAACAACAGGCATATAAAAGTTATGGTGCTGGAAGATAAGCCCCTCAGAAGCTACTAACATGAGTTTGACTGCAGGAGGCAGTGGAAGACAGGAGTGCCTGGTGTGCTCTGGTCCATGGACATGACTAAATGACTAAACAACAACAACAACAAATATTAAGTAGAAGCCATATGCTTTGTAAACTCATGGATAGAAGTTCGGTGATATTGACAGCTTAATCTCAATGTACATTCAAATCACTGCTGTCAGATTACAAATGTTATGTTGGGTGACTATTTTCTTTGCTTGGGTCTATTCATTCTCTTGATTCTCAAATATATTGTATGTGGGTGACATAATCTATCCAGAAAAGTGACTGTAAGTTAGGGACAAAGGCTACACTAAAACCGTTTCTCACTGACATCTAGTTTTCTATGAGCAGGGAGTAGAGATAGGGGAGAAATTTGTTTCAGTTTGCACTTAAACACGATCCCCCCTAATCTGCAAGTTTGAAAAAAATACATGAACTAAAACACAACCATTGTTTGAAATTCTCACTTTGAATTTTGAAGGGCTGTTCTCCAACCAAATAATGTGTACAAAAAGGCATCTCCTAAGGTAAAGGAAGAATCATTGTGCATATATTTCTGAAAATAACATATAAGCACTCATTATATTATGGAAAATTAATTCAAAAATGTGTATAACAGGCATATGTTTATATGAACATGTGCATATCAGGAGAAATTTACACTAAGATACTGTTGAATTTTCAATAGGACTTTCATGGGGGGGGGAATCATAATGTGGAACATTGGAAACCAGAACTTAAGACTGGGAAAAATGAGAGACTGAAATGGCTGGATTCGGCCATCCTTAGCAAGGAGAAGCATTTTGTCATGAGAATCCCCATCGGCAGACTGAAGTGGAACAGACTGGGTATAGTTTACTACCTCATCTGCTGTTTGTGAGAACTGGCCCCGAGTTCAAAGGCTTAAATAAAACACCCTTGTATGTCTTTGGTCATGAAATGCCAGCTATCCATTGAAGATATTAACATTGAGGTTTCCTGTTAGAAAAGGCTAAGTCCTATTAAATAGCAGCCCATATGCTGGTCGGGAATTCTACAGCATTAGAACATCAATCAATCTTATCACTACCCAGCTAGTAGGGAACCGGCAGACTTTTTCTTCATTATTACTTCTCTCCTTTGATCTTTCTCCCCCTTCAACCTCACTCAACTTCCTCTTACAAGCCATCAAGCTCCTTGGCAAAGGTGCTCATATCAACACCATCTGGTAGCATGCAAAAAGGAAATGTTTCTCAGGTTCCCAATAGGCAATCCCGTAGTGCTATCCGTGATCTGTTGACATGATTTCTAGTTCAGTATTTCTGTACAATTGATGGCATTGCCTACCATCAATGTGAGAAGATTGAGTTGCCTTCCAATCTGTAGGATCTGTAACTCTGTCTCTTTTTTAAAAAACTGGATGTAAACTTGCAATGTATGGAAGTGTCATTGTCAACTACAAAATAAGAACTGCCCATTTTTATATGTATATACAAAACAACAACTTTGTGATGATGGGAGCCGAATATTTAGCAGGCACCATGTCTGTTTTTCTTATGCTACTTGTTAATTAACATACATTGTGAACCTATGAAAACAGCAACATGTGAAGTGTAGCATCCAGCTGTGATTTGTGACTGAAGTGTATAAAGAAGCATGGAGGATGTGACTGCGGGAAACCCCAGAAGCAGTTGCATGGGATGAAATATGGGAGCAAAAGTTGGTGTCTAGCTGGCTATTTATTTATCTTTTCAATGGGATTTTATTTGGAATCAGTTTCAATGAATATCTGAGAATGCACAGGAGAGAGAAAAAGGGCTGTGGCAATGACAGAGGACACATTGAGTCAACAAATAAGTTCAAGCTAGGGTGCTCTCTTCAGAAGGAGTCCTGATGCCCGAGAGAGAGAGAGGAATTACAGAGAGGAATTGATGAAAGAGAGAAAAGGGAACCATGTAGTTTCAAATGCATCAGGTTGAGCTTTTCCCTTTGATAAACTGATGTTATTCATACATTTTTCAGACAATGCTATTTTCCAAATGTGATTGTACCATTTCTCAGGGGAGAAGTCTGTAGAGTTATTCCAGTCTCTAGAAATTGTCAGTTTTTGTTTACTGTATGATATTTTTCTCCTTTCTGTTATGTATTTTCCTCATTCTGTTGTTACTTAAACACAGTGAAAATTATAAGAAAGGAAGAACACACACAGCAACACAAGTTCACTAATTAAGATGAAAAGGAAACGGATTATAATCCTAAATGGATCATGGTTATTCTCCTGGGGCAATAAGCGAAGAGAAGATCAGTAACTATTGAGAGTTAGTTATGTAGCCAGAAAAAAGTATGCATCTTGGGATGTGATCAGAAGTTTGAAGGCCTTCCTCATGGGGAACAAATGGAAATGGTGCCATAGCTTCTGCTTTTTCAGCATTGAAATTACATTATTATTATTATTATTATTATTATTATTATTATTATTATTATTGAATTTATACACCGCCCTATACCTGGGGGTCTCAGGGTGGTTCACAGAATAAAATCAAGATATAAAATCACAAAATGCCTAATAAAAATAAAAACAACCACCCTATAGCGCCCCCCCCACAAAACACATTTTGAAAGGGCAATTACTTGCTGTTATTAACATTTAATTCAATACCACTGAAATGGAAGGATGCAACTAAGCCTATATTCCTATTCAGACTTAGCTGGGAGTCAGCCCCATTGAGCTCAGTGGGGCTTAATTCTGAGCAGATAGGATCGCACTGCATGACTTCAATCCTATGCACAACTAACTCAATATGAGTTAATTCTGCATGAGCAATCATATAAGACTGAGGAGTCCAAAATTTGCTAAGGAATCCAGCTCTGAATTTCAGTACTTCAGATGATGTGGTGAATTTCTGAATGCAAAATTTGTTGACTTTCAGCCAGCCAGCATTAACCAGAATTTTTGAAAATAGACTTGGAGATATGGGCACATAGCCAGATGCTAACTCTCACATTTTCTTTATAACCCTTAGGTATACATTGTTATTAATGGCATACAGAGAGGAGAACCTGGACAAATTCAGTTTTTCCTTTTTCTTTTATTTTTTGTGTAGGGCAAATATTTCACAATTTGCTACCATACAATTTAGTGCTTTTCATATCCAACAATGTCTCAGTAATGATAGCCTATTAAAAATATCTGTTTAAAGTTTCTCTCTCAATTTAACTGCATGCGGACTACTCACCTACGCATATTCCCTGCAGATAGTTCCTTAGCACAGATGAAATTTATATTGGTTTGGTACTGAGCTGTGAGAGGCCTGCTGGTATAATGTCAGGGACAGAATTGTACTGTGTCAAACTCCTGAATGTGAATGAGTAGTATTATGTAGCTCAGTCTGGCTAATTACCATTACTTGGGAGACTGGTAGTCACTTTCTCTTCAAACACACAATTCTTGAGCAGCGAGAGACCTATTGCTTAGCATTAGCAAAAGGGTTCTATGTACTCAGCAACTGCAACAATTATGAGTAAATTACTGCATAGAATATTGCCCTGCACCAATGTTACAGGGAACTAAAATCCTATGGGGTTAGTTAAAGCACTCCAGCCGCACACATCCATTTACATACACCTGCAAAGTGCCTCTGCTTCACAGGGCTTCTGTGTTAAGAATAGGACTGAGTGAATGACGAGGTGGATTAATGGGATACTATGTAGAATGACAGTTTGTTTATTTTTTCCTAAGGTGCCAAATAAAGATCCAAACTCTACCGAGATTCCAAAGGACCAGAAAAGACTTTTTATGTATGTGACAGCAGCTGCACAGATGTTGCTAGCTCAGAGATGGAAGGAAGAAGCCATTTCGACCAAGGAAGAATGGCAAACCAAGTTGATGGACTATGCTGAAATGGCAAAATTAACTGGGAAGCTCAGAAATCAAGACAAGAACTTCAAAAAAAGAATGGGGAAAATTTATAATCTATTTAGGACACCACTGTAAGCAGATGAAAACATTAGCGGGATTTTAACCACACTGGTGAAGTAACAAAAATATGGATAATTTAGATGGGTTAAAAATTTGGATAACTAACTGATATGCAGTTGTAAACATTGTCATTAGGACCCATAGAGGGGATGGGAGATGGGTCCTGAGATTCAAAGTAATCTCTTTAAATTGTTTTTTGTTATTGTTATATGTTTATATCTTCTTAAAGTCAAATAAAAATTATTTACAAATAATAATTTGTAAATTATTACAAATTATTAAAGCCCCAGCCCCCATGGATTATAAGGAAGGAATAAATATTCTGACAACGTTATATGGAATTAAAATTAGGCCACAACTTTATTAAACTTCCAAATGTAGGAAAACCTTGGCTTAGGCCTCGGGCGTGTATCCCTCCCAGTCCCCCAGCTGGGGGGAACTTGGGTTAATCAGGGTAAATGGGATATGGGGGTGCTCTGCAAGACGTAAGTGTAGGCAGGCAGCTGAGCCCATATCCCCACATGCAGGGCAGTTCACCTTTCAGTGTATGGCCAGTGACTCCCCTATATATAACCCCTTTAAGAGGGGGACCCTGGAATCGCCGTTGTAGAGTGTGTGAAACACCACTTCATTTTCCCACCACCGCCACCATATAGGGAAGAAAAAACTAAAGGATTCCACCCAAGGCCATAACCACCAAAGTTGTGACGAATTGCTATGGGGAAGACAAAACCTGCCAATGCAGGAAAATTTCTTCTCGGTCCTTCAACAGCAACCAGTCAAAGACTGTAGCAGCACTCGCTAAACAGAAGGAAAAAGTTAACCTGCAAACAAGAAACATTAAACAAAAGGAGGGTAGGGAGCGTTTCCAAGCACAATTCAAAGTGTTGGTGCTGACCTTTAAAGCCCTAAACGGCCTCGGTCCAGGTTACCTGAAAGAGCGTCTCCACTCCCATCGTTCTGCCCGGACACTGAGGTCCAGCACCGAGGGCCTTCTGGTTGTTCTCTTTCTTAGAGAAGCCAAGTTATAGGGAACCAGGCAGAGGGCCCTCTCAGTAGTGGCACCCGCCCTGTGGAACGCCCTCCCACCAGATGTCAAAGAGAACAACTACCAGACTTTTAGAAGACATCTAAAGGCAGCCCTGTTTAGGGAAGCTTTTAATGTTTAATAGACTATTGTATTTTAATATTTTGTTGGAAGCCACCCAGAATGGCTGGGGAAACCCAACCAGATGGGCGAGGTATAAATAATAAATTATTATTATTATTATTATTATTATTATTATTATTATTATCCAGAGCCGACTGCCCGGCTATTGTCAGCTCCACCCCCTATTTATAAATGGGGCTGGCCCCACCTCCCAGCAAGAAACTTGATTACTGAGGCTGGACATGAACCTCCAAAAATTAACACTGAGAGGCAAGACAGCCCCTGTTTGCCAATAAGCTCCCTGGGAACTGTAGCACCACACGGGATCCCGCAAAGGGCACCCACAATGTGAAGTGTGAATGCTCATTATGCTCAGCAATTCAGTCACAAGACATAACATACCACAAGTGTCTTACTTGTTAGGGTTTTAGTCTTGCTTTTGGTTGCGTTTCTTTGCTTTTCAAACTGTTTTTAATTTATGTGTAAATCTCCTTGAGAAGGTGGTTTAGAATGTAATTAATAAATGGATAATAACAGGAGTAGGAATAACAGCATCTGTTTCAAGAAGAATTGCAGCATGTTGTTGTTGTGAGCTGCCTTGAGTAATTTGTATGGTTGGGGAAAGTAGCATACAAGTATCAAATTAAATCATTGGATGTGGATATTACTTGAGATATAAGCCAGGCAGGATGAAGTCTACCTTAGAAAGGCAAATTGTCAGTAATTGTCCCTGCCTTGAAGTCTAGTGAACGACATCCAAACGTGACATTGGTGTGAAAACAACTGATATTGTGTTCATCCTTTCCACATCGTTCTTCCATCTAAACATTGTTAAGAGTGGTGTGGAATCAGACATTGGGGCAAGTGGTTCTGACTTCTCTATAGAAATGCATGAATCGGGCCTCAGAGACTAGTTTTGAGGAAAGGAGATTATCTTTCCTGACTGAGAATAAGAGCTGCTTCATCCATTACATCTTTAGAATACACACTTGTATCAAACCATAATCTGCAGGGGAGCCAAACAGATGTTTTAGACACTGATATTTTTAAAACTGCACATTCCAGGATGCTTGTGATGGGTCAGAGCTCCCTGCCACATGTACACATCTTTAAAAGCCTTATTTTTTTCTTGGTCTCATGTAATGTATAAAGTGCCAAGAGGGGAAGGAGACAGAGATAAGCATACAAGAGGGAAACCAAGTGATTATTTTTCCAGAACTAGCCCAGGAAATTTTGTTGCCAAAGCCAAGGAACAAGGCGATGTTCCCCTCATTCCATATAAAGCAGCTAAGCTGACCGGCCCTTAACTGCTGAGGGCCAGGGTCGTCCACATCACCTGAGGACCACAGGCTGGCTTAGGTGCAGAGCAGAATGCATGGCACAGAAAATGCTCTTCTGCAGCACTCGCCACTGCTCCCATTCGCCAGCATCCGCTGCCTGACATAGGTATCAGCTGCCTCACCCTATCTAATGGTAGAACTCACATTAGCAAATAGGTAAAGGTAAAGGTAAAGGACTCCTGGACGGTTAAGTCCAGTCAAAGGCAACTATGGGGTTGGGGCGCTCATCTCGTTTTCAGGCCAAGGGAGACAGCATTTGTCCCCAGACAGCTTTGCAGGTCAAGTGGCCAGCATGACTAAACCACATCTGGCACAACGGAACACCATGAGCACATGGAAATGCCGTTTACCTCCCCGCCACAGCGGTACCTATTTATCTACTTGCACTGGTATGCTTTTGAACTGCTAGGTTGACAGGAGCTGAAACCGAGCAACGGGAGCTCACCCCATTGGACAGGAGGCGGGCAGGTGTCGAGGATTCCCTGGTCCTGAATGGGGTAACTGTGCCCCTGAAGGACCAGGTGCGCAGCCTGGGAGTCATTTTGGACTCACAGCTGTCCATGGAGGCACAGGTCAAATCTGTGTCCAGGGCAGCTGTTTACTAGCTCCATCTGGTACGTAGGCTGAGACCCTATCTGCCTGCGGACTGTCTCGCCAGAGTGGTGCATGCTCTGGTTATCTCCCGCTTGGACTACTGCAATGCGCTCTACGTGGGGCTACCTTTGAAGGTGACTCAGAAACTACAACTAATCCAGAATGCGGCAGCTAGACTGGTGACTGGGGGCGGCCGCCGAGACCATATAACACTGGTCTTGAAAGACCTACATTGGCTCCCAGTACGTTTCCGAGCACAATTCAAAGTATTGGTGCTGACCTTTAAAGCCCTAAACGGCCTCGGTCCAGTATACCTGAAGGAGCATCTCCACCCCCATCGTTCTGCCCGGATGCTGAGGTCCAGCGCCGAGGGCCTTCTGGCGGTTCCCTCAATGTGAGAAGCAAAGCTACAGGGAACCAGGCAGAGGGCCTTCTCGGTAGTGGCGCCCGCCCTGTGGAACGCCCTTCCAGCAGATGTCAAAGCAATAAACAACTACCTGACATTCAGAAGACATCTTAAGGCAGCCCTGTTCAGGGAAGTTTTTAACGTGTGATATCTTAGTGTATTTTTGGTTTCTATGGAAGCCGCCCAGAGTGGCTGGGGAGGCCCAGCCAGATGGGCAGGGTATAAATAATAAATTATTATTATTATTACCCCATTGCGGGGATTCGAACCGCCAGCCTTCCGATTGGCAAGCCCAAGAGGCTCAGTGGTTTAGACCACAGCACCACCAGCGTCCCTTCGTTAGCAAATATTACCCAGTAGAAACATCATGAAGCAGGTTACTTGAAGGCTATACAGCAACTATGCAAAAAACTAAGTAGTTGCCCTATCTGCGATTGCTTTGATATTTTTCTATGCATTGATTTTGAAATAAATAAAAAAGTACACCAAGTATCAGAAGTGGGAGAGGACTAGTCATCTGTTGTAGTCAGTGTTTAATATTTGACTGTATTTAGCATGTTCCATTTTTTTTTAGTATTCAAAAATGAGCCTTGGAACACTTCTCTGGCCACAGGGCTCGCCTCAGGCCACACTCAGGCCTTCACTGGTCCTATACCCCACCCCAAGTGTTATGGCCTATCTGCAATGTAGCCTAGGACTCTGATAGTGCCTCTTGCTTATCTGGAAGGATACAGAAGACTGCATGAGGCTGCATTCACACAGTTTAATGTATGGAATGCCAGTGTTTCCATAATTATTACATTCCACATTATATTTGAGCTTTTGAATGGCATAAAAACCACCTCCAGAAATTTAGCGGAAGTTTAGCACTCATTTAATTGCTCCCATAAAAAGAAATCCATTTGCAAACCCATTAACGCATGACATCGCAGGAGTAAAGTGACAAAATTTGGGGCAGTAAACTGGCATACAGTTATTTCCTGCAATTTTCATGGGGGAACAGAAACATGAATGCAGCCCTGTATAGGGAAGTTTTTAATATTTGATGTTTTACCGTGTTTGATGTTTTAATTGGTTGGAAGCTACCTAGAGTGGCTGGGGCAACCCAGTCAGATGGGTGGGTGGGTGGCTAAATGATGTGATGTTGCCATATTTCAAAAAGTAGAAACCTGCCTGGTTGTTTAGCTGTTTTTAGGAAAACCCCAAAATTGTTGAGGTTTTTTAAGACAAACCCCAATTTTTCAACTGTCTTGGCTAAGATCCAGGACAAAGAACCACCTTTGGGAAATTCCCCCTGGACGTCAGTTCCGCCTTTGAAATCCTGGTAATGTCCAGGAAAATCCAGACGTATGGCAGCCCTAGATGATTATGATGATGCGCGTGCCAAAAGGGTGAGGGAGTAGCAACCTAGCCCAATGGCATCTCTTGTTATGTCATAGCACACCCACTGCTGCAAATGAAATCTAGTGTGACATGTCGGCCTATCAATCAAATGTTCACAGTTCCAGATACTGCAGCATGAAAGGAATGCAAAAGGAAACAGGACAGAAGCACTAGCATTGTAATTAGGAAAACTAACGAATTCCCCCAGAGTGTGTGTAGAAACTAACCTTCTGTTCAAAGGTAAAAAAATCTACAGTTGCTGCTCTGTACTTCTTTGCCTCCTCCCCACCCCCCAACTCACCATTGGGACATGATCCTTGGAATGTGGCACTCAGTCTGTAAAAGGTTGCCCATGCCTGCCCTCGACAATACTGTGGTAGATGGTCTGACTCAATATGTTCCTGTGTGAATATGTGAAAAAAGGAATGCTCTTGAGATTTTCATTTGAGCTGACCAGGAATATATATTTTTTAAGCCTGTTAACAGATGTCGTTGTCAGGAGCTCGTCCTACTCTTGAGTAGGTCCCTGGCAGAGACACATGCCCGACTGGCATGTTCCCTCCCTCCTGGTCGATCGTTCGGGAGCTTCAAAAACTTTCTTCTGCCCAAACATCACAGCAACCAATGCCAACAAACATCGGCACACTTAGGGACCCACAGAGTCTTCACAGCTTGCGTAACAGACCTCAGCAACTCAGCATTTTGGCTAATCTACTTTAAATACATATAAACACAGAGAGAGCACTGCAACATGGCTCCCTCTCTCTCTAGCATCAGACAGCAAAGAGAGAGAACAAAGGACAATAGTCCCACTTCACGGAACACAGTAACACAAACATCCTGTCTCCATCACTTCCCACTCTGTGGAGTCAAAACGTACACCATCATGTGATAGACAACAATCCCATGACTGCAAACACGGAGCAGGAATTCTAACAGTCTGTGCCCTCACAGTACAGTCATACCTCGGGGTACAGACACCGCACATTTTTGGGTTGTGCACTGTGCTGAACCTGGAAGTACCAGAATGGGTTACTTCTGGGTTTCGGTGCTCGTGGATGCGCAGAAGCGCTAAATCGCACTTTGCGCATGCACAGAAGCGCTGAATCATGACCCACGCATGCGCAGACGTGGCTCTGCGGGTTGCGAACATTCCTCCTGCACAGATCATGTTCACAACCCGAGCATCCACTGTAGAGCACTTTTATAGCTACGCAAAAGCATTCTTTAGGAAACTGTAAACAATGTTATGTTTAAATAACAGCAAGGGAGAGCCATAGCTTAGTGAGAGAATGTTTTGCATGCAGAAGGTCCATCCCTAACATTTCTAGTTAAAAGGATCTCTAGCAGAAAGGCTGGAAAAGACTTCTGCTTAGATTGCTGCTGCTTTGCAGAACAGATCGTACTGCACATGATGAACCAATAGGCTGATACAGTACAGACCAGGTTCATATGTTCTTTGTAAAAATGATGTCCAGCGCATTCCTATGCTTGTCCACTCAGAGCAAAGTACCATTGAGTTAAGTGGGATTTACTCCCAGATCCTGGTATATCCTATGATTGCTTACTTGCATTTTAAATAACAGTAATTATCAAAGTACACTCAGCGCTATCTTGGCCACGAGTGAGCGAAAATAGCAAGGAATGGTGCAGTTCAGTAAGATTATGACCATTCCTATAGCTTTGTTATTTAAAGAATGTTAGGAAATCATATCAGGAAAGGAGATCCCTACCCAGTCCACCATTAGTATAATTCAAAAAGACTGCACCAAGATGAGAGAGAGATTGCAAAAATAAACAGATGTGATCACACAAATTTGAAACTATGGCCACTCTAGGACAAGTTTGTCTCTTCAAAAATAATCCCACTGTCACAGAAATTCAGAATATTCCCACCATTGCCATCACAGATAGTCACAGAAATTGGTTCTATGCAGGAGTTGCTTTCCCACTAGATTCTTTCTTTTTGTTCTTGTTCTTTTTAAAAAGCAAGGAAACAATTACCAGTAATTAAAACATCCTCTCTCCAGGAACTGACATTGGGGTGATTAAGAGGCTGCTCAACACTGATTACCCAGCCACAATCAAAGGGAGACAATAAAATGATGAAGATCTGAAAACAGGAAACTTTTAATTAATATTGGAAAGGACCCTTGCTGGATGGAACTTGCTGTAGCCGGAATAATGTTGCGCAGGCAGAACATCCATGATGGATACAGCCCAATAGTCCTCTTCATTGAATCAAAACAAATCAGATACAGTGCAGGGATAGCCTGAACTGTCTTAAGGTGGAGTACTTGGACTTTTCACTGCATGATATAGCTGCACTGATTAGGGTGCAGCCAGCCCCATTGCATGCTGCTGTCCCAACACAGACAGAAAACCTGGCTGATTTGCTGCACTTGGAACAAGGTATGCAAAACATCTTCCTTCTGCTGGGACAGCAGGTAGTTAAGAGTGATTACATGAATTGTAGCTGGAGACGTGACTGCATTTGAACAGGCTAAACATTAGAAAGCAAATATATTAATAACCTAATTGTTCATAACCATTCCAGCCTCCAACCTAATTGATTGTGTACTACAATTTACGGTAGTTCTTTTAAAGGAAAAATACCTCTTATTAGGCCTTATTTATCTCAAATATATAAACCGTTTCTTTCTGTGTGTGAGGAGATGATAGATGATGATAGATAGATAGATGATAGATAGATAGATAGATAGATAGATAGATAGATAGATAGATAGATAGATATAGATAGATAGATAGATAGATAGATAGATAGATAGATAGATAGATAGATGATAGATAGATAGATGATAGATAGATAGATAGATAGATAGATGATAGATAGATAGATAGATAGATAGATAGATAGATAGATAGATAGATAGATAATAGACACACATACATTTTTTCAGTTGTTTATCTTCTTTCCCATTCAAACAAGAAAATTTTAGATAATATGCATCTTCATATTTTATGCAAGGAACATTCAAGTCATTTCATCTGTGCTTTAAAAAAACTAACAGAGAAAGAGTATGTTTCTATGAACAAATAAAATTAAGAGAGTGTGTGTATGGTTGTGTGTCCTTATATGTAAGGTTATCTTGGTGAAGAAAGAAAAGATCTTCCTCCCATGTTAGTTAAATCAAAGTGAACACTTAACAAAGAAGCCAACAGTGAATTAGGAACCAGGCATCTCAAAACAGGAGCATGCATGCCATCTCAAGGGAAATTCAGTATCTGGGCCACATGTTGTTCACCATATGGATGGTCTGTGACCAGCTGGACTTGTGGATATTTAAAGCAATAGTACCATTCCACAGAGGACATGCAACACATATATAGTGGCATATGTAAGATAGCACCCAAACACAAAAATAGACATAGTCTATGCACCAAACAACCCCAGGAATAAGGAGGAGGCACATGTATGTGGCAGCTCACTGTTTGGCCCTGTCTCCTTTTCAATGCATGCTGCTCTAAATTTGTAGATTTTGCAACCGTGTTTTGGTATTATGTCAGCAATTTATCATGAAAGGAAAAGGCTGCCATAAGGACTCAAAGCAACATTAAGGATATGAAACATCAATACAATGAGATACTTTCTTTTCTTCTGTAGGCTCCTTTGGAATCATTGCGTCAATATCAATTGACGTGGTATGATTGCTTCAAAATGTTTTGAGATATGTTAATGCTGGAGATGTGTTAGTAAAGAAGCCAAGAAACTTGGATTAACCTTTTGTGTGCAAGAACACCCATTGGTTGACAGCTCGACAAAGCCTTCACTTGTTTGGAACTCTGCACCCTCCTATTCAGCAACGGTATATTTAGTTTGGCAGCCCAGGTGATCGACGTTCTTCATTACTGAAAAACCCAAGCAACTCCCAAGTAATAAAACGTATTAATAACAATGACTAGTGCCAAAAGTCAACTCCCTTTTCATACTGGCTTCCCTGTAGGACTAAGATACCTTAAGCACGTAGGACATTTCTTTGTTAAAGAAGAGCAAGTGGGTGTTTAAATAGGTGTGAGCTGGGTTTCTGTGTATAAACCATTGTGAGAACATTATTTTGTTAAAAAAACAAAAACATGATTTTGCAATTAGCTATAATGCTCTGGTGTTTCAGATCCTTCTTGCCAAATGAAGACAAGAATTACATAGGCGAGATCGCAGTATGTGCATGGTTCTGTTTTGTTTTTCCAGTTGTCACGAGCATATCCAGGAACCAAAGTTCTGAGAGCATAATGGGCAGTACCTGGGAGATTGGAAATCAAGCATCTCAGGACAGTGATACCTTGGTACTCGAACGGCTTGGCTCCGGAACAAATCAGCTCCCGAACACCGCAAACCCGAAAGTAAGTGTTCCAGTTTGCAAACGTTTTTTAGAAGCCAAACATCCGACGCGACTTCCGCGGCTTCCGATTGGGTGCAGGAAGCTCCTGCAGCCATCAGAAGCTGCACCTTCATTTTCAACGGTTTCAGGAGTCGAACGGACTCCCGGAACAGATTAAGCTTGAGAACCAAGGTACCACTGTATCTCCAGTTCCAACAGGTCTCTGTTTTTATCTCTGTTTGCAGAAACAACTGCCCTAATTACAATCATGTTTGACATATTTATATCAGGACAAACACATTCAGAAACTAGGTATAATGTGTTGCATGGAGCACCGGACTTGCCCCACAAGAGAGTTTCAAAGCTCCACTCATCCATTAAACTAGAGGGCTAACTACATGTTCCTTTTCATAATACATTTTACACATTTTGAAACCGCAGAAAGCTGCTGGGGTGCTCAGTAGAGAAATAGCAGCTGGGGGTGGATTAAGCACCCTTCACACTGCTCTGTTCTATTTTCTTTACCCCAAACCTTTTTCTTTCTTTCTTTTTATAAAAAAGGCAGACCTCTCCTACACAATTTTGTTAGTTCCATTTCTTCAAGTCCACCCTTCCTCCAAGGAAATCAAGGCACAATACAGGGTTGCCTCCCCGTCCTATCTTACAAACCCGTGGCATACACTTGTTTGAGAGACTGACTGGCCCAAGATCATACGGTGATTGTCTCATCTGACAATCTAGCCATTGCCTTTTGGCATGTTACTTGGCAAGGACTATGTATATTGAAGGCACTGCATGTTTTATCGTCGTCATCACACACTCACTTAGGTGTCTTCAGCAAGTTATATATGAGGCCTAGATGTTGCTGTCATCTACCACAAATTAGCAGAAGGTAGACTTTTTCAGCAGCCAGGTCTGGACCAGACAAAATAGATGTCCAAGAGTAATGGAAGGTACTTAAAGCAAAGTGGCTGAGCTCAACTGAAGACCTAACTGTGTGCCTACCCAAGCCCTGCTCCTAGTCTGGGTTTTAGACGGAAATGAAAGGGACATGTTCTGAGCCTGGTGCTCTTTTGTTTCTGGGTGACCTCCACTTATACCCTCTGTGTTCTCTGCTAAAAGACTACAGTGGTCAGGCAACTGGAGATGTGAGGCAAGTTACCGAATGTGTTTCTTAGTTTGACGAGTCTGAATCCCTGTCTCAGAGGATCACCAAATGTCAAATCATCTGCAACCAGGTGACCTGCTGAATTCTCTTCTTCAAGCTGGACCTCAGGCTAGCCTGAGGCAGATTCTTGCTGACTCACCACCAACAGTATTCATATATCACCAATGATCAGGCTCAGCTCTCATGTGCAGTCACAGTCCTCCTGTCCTACCTATTGATAGTGTTTCTGCAGCCAATCACTGAGCCTCCCACATCTGGGAAGATCTGCTGCTCTATTCACATCAATGGCTGGTGGCCACCATCTTAGGTTCCTAACAATACAGTGCTGGAGATTTTAGATTGCATTGTGGGGAATCTAAGGTAGTGGGTTTCCTGTTGGGAAGCTGGGAAAGTAATGTAGCTCACTGGCTGCTACTGTGTTTGGCTCTGGAATCTCTATATAACTGGCAGCAACTTCCCAGGGTTTTGATCAGGCAAGTTGTCCAACCCTATCTCTGAGACTCTCAATATGCAAAGTATGTTCTCTACCATTGAGCTTCATCCCTTTCACCAGCTATATTCATGGGATTAAACCTCGTTGGACACAGTGTGTTACTTCTGAGTCAATATGAGTATATCTGCACTGCAAAGCTTTTTTATTATTATTAAAAATGCATTACTATTTTGCGATTTAAGTTTGAATATGTTAGCAGGGGAGCTCCAGACCTTGCTGTGAGTCTTCCCAATATGTTATAGAACCTGATACAGACTCCATTGTATCCTGGGGAAACTTCACCTATGTTTTAATACTTTTTAAAGCCCTTTTTTATCATGCAGTCATGGGAGGGAGAAATGCCAAGCATCAAGTATTTCAAGTTAAATTAGGATGTAGTTATAGTTACAAATCTTAGTTGCTGGGTGAGGAGGGAGTGGATCGACATTGATTTCCTCTCTTGTCAGATGCCATAAATGGCCTGAAGCATTCCCCCCATCCCTTGTGAACTGAACTCTTTATCTTTTCTCTTTTTTTTTACACATTTCTTAGCTATATTTGCTACATGTACTTCCATTCTTATTTTAAATAGTTTCCTGAGCCTCTAGTTATTAAAAAAAATGTTGTCATATTCTAGAATATAATATTCAAAAGGACTGTCACAGGATGCTTTTGTCATCAGAAGTGTACAAGCAACTCTGACATTAGGAATGAGGTTACAGAACAAATTCTGGAGTGATTATCTCGACAGCTTTCTCTTCTTCTCAATAACTACTAAATTGCACAGGATAAATAATGGCATAGAGTTGCATACTACCTGGCAAATTCCACAAATACAACATTCTAGCTTTACCAGAACTTTGCGAAGATATGAGTAGAAACGGTGTGTTCAGTTGAGTTAACATTTAAAGGTGAACAAATTCACACTTTCAGAAACAGTGCACCAACCGAACCACAGCCATCCTTTCGGATTTGTGCTTTTCTGAATTTTTCAGTGTAGTTCCCCAACCAAGCAATGTTTAGAAAAATGCACGGTATATTTCTAAATACTGCAGAAATGCATTGTATTTGGAACACTGCTTTGCAAAGATGTGTATATCAGATAACATTACCTACATAGGTGTGTATATTTGGAGAAATCTACACTAAAATGCTCATGGAAACTAAAACAAAAACAAAAAACTAATGTGGAACTGTGGAAAGTAGAATTTAAGAATGAAAAAAAAATGAGGAACGGTGAGAAACTGAGGTTGACAGATTCACCTATTCCTACCCACCTCCACCTCTACCTCTGTTTACTCTGGTTAGAAAAGACAGAAAATGCAGAGCTTCACTGAGTTTGATGCACTTTAGTTTAAGGAAAATGAATAGGGATCCATCCATTTCATAGTGGGATTCAAATACTCTTCCTCCCTGGTAAGGTGGATTGGAAAGGAGAAATTTGCCATTGGGTTTATCTTTCTGGGGTTTCCTTTTCTAAGAGAGGAAGGGGGAGAAAATTCTGAAAATTAGAAATCCAGCACCCTTCATAGAGTACCATGTCAACCCACAGATTATTTGCAGGGGCCAAAGGGAATTGTATGAGTCCTATAAAACTCCTACACTCCTATTTGGGGTTCCTTGTATATTTTGTCTCAGCTGATGGCTCTACACATCCCTCTGGGTACCCCTTCAACTCTCACAACATTTTAAAACTGTCATAAACCAGGCAAATAGTTCCAACTGCCTCTGAAGTAGCTTAATGAACTCCTAAATGGAAGCTTATTTTGTGATAGTGTAGCAGCAATAGTGACATTTGCTGTTTTTAGCTGCAGAAATAGCTCTTTATAGCTTAGAGCAGGCTTTGCCGACCTTTCTGTGCAAATTTGCAAAGACAGAAACTGTCATGGGCACCACCCACATAGAGCAACCAAGAAGCCACCGCAACCTATTTTCTTGACTATAACAGGCTGCTTCTTTCAAGCCTAATTCCGTTGAGGAGAGGAAAACCCATGGTCTTTATGGAGAAATGTCCCCCTGCAGATGCTACACGGGCAGCCCTTGGTTTACAGTGTAATGTCCATTCCTGTTTATGCATAGCATTCATGTTACTCTACACCGGATAACACTCATGATACTCTCTATATCAGATGGCTGGAGCTGATGGGAATTGCACTCCAAAACGTCTGGAGGGCATCAGGTTGGGGAAGGCTGTTCTGGAGACACCATTCCAAGCATGCAGGATGATACAGTTCACTTAAAGCAGCTGTGCCTAGAAAGATCATGTAATACAACACAAAACTTTCTGATTGCATCTCTGTAAGCAGGCAAGGATTGAAAATTATCTGAAACAGCAACTTCATTTTTTTTTCATATTTATCAACAGTTCGAGCTATTTATACATCCTCTGATTCTTATCCTGTGTTCCTTGCCAAGAAGCATTTTGAAAGCCCTTTAGCCATCCTTGCTCGGATCTTGAAGATTGTCATGCCAGCCTGGGTCAGTTGCTGAAATGTATAAACAACTCTTTTGTGTGCTTGAACTTGAAAGAGAAATCAGTCATCTGTATGTGGTCTGTGCTACAGCAAAATGTAATTTTTCCCTCTGACAATGTGTTTATGGCTGTTAAGTTATCTTGATTGCAAAGAGAAATCTGTTTTCTGTAGAGAGATTCTCTAGCTTAAAATGTCAGTTGCCTTCCCCCTCTGGATGTCCCCCCCTTCCTTCCTTTTCCACTTTCAGTTAATCCACAAATTGAGTTGACTCTTTGCTAGGTTTAAAAGAGAAAGAGAGGGGGATAATTTTCTGAAAACCAGAAACCTGGCACCATGCTACATTTTAAAGACTATTCGTATTGTAACCCTTCCACCCTCTTCTACATATTTTATTCTATTTTTTGTCTAAGCTGCCACATCTAACAATAAAGGACCAAAAGGATATTTGGTTAATATAATCTTTTCCCCAGTGTTCCTGTCCTCATAGAAGACCTTCATATGCTGAGATCAAAGGTCTGAAAGGTACTTCTAACTGTGTTCAGTTGAGCAGGGTTAGAACCCATCATGCAATTAGGAATTGGCATTACCAGGGTTCTTGATCGCACAGAGTCACCTAAATGAGATCATCTGAATGCGCACCCTTCATACCTTCATGCTCATTGCAGGAATGTCAGGAAAACTCCACATGGGATGGAGTTGGTGGTGGTGGTATGTGCACCCCCATGTCCACTACGCAATTCCTCCTCTCCTGTATGTTGCGTGAATACATGAATAAGGCTACTGTCTCCCTGTGTAAATTGCCTAAGTCTTTTCTCTTCTCTAACAGTCAATTCCCTTTGTTGCAGTGCCTCGAAAGCAAGTAGCATAGAAACACCTTCCAGCTGATGACTTCATGAGACTCTCTTGTTGATGTCAAGAACAGTGCTTCAACTAGAGTAAAATATAAGGATCATTCTTGTGGCTTCAAGAAGTGTGTGTGTGAGGGGGGGAGAGAGAGAGAGAGAGAGACTCATTTTTCATGTAGTGCGGAAAGGAGCAACTCTGTGAAGAATTGTGAGCCTGGAAGGGTTGCTGAAGAGTTGAGATGTTTTGCAGATGGTTTGGGTGGACTACTCCAACAGTCTTGCTCTGATCTTTCCTTTTCTTCTAACCACAGCTCTTTTATAGAAGGCAACAAAAGATCCCTTTTAACACTCAACTGTGCTGTGAAGCCAGTGTCAGCAGGCTGATGACATTACTGTTGAAATACATTTGGGGTCAGCGGTTCATACATCAGTGTAAATATTTCTCATCACAAGTTACAATACCATTTCACCAAAGCCTCTATCCTTATTTTACTACTATTGCCACCCAAATTTCAATCTTATTCGGTCTTTTTCACTATTCCATACTGTAAAAGGGTGGTTTTTTCATCCCCTTTAATAAATTAAACTATAATATTAGCAATGTATGGAAATGCCTTGATGACCAGTTTTTTCTGTTTTGCTCCCCACCCCTCCTTTCATGAAACAGATTATGTTATTTTAACCAATGCATGCCTATCACTTTAACTCCACTTTAAGTCTGTCAGGATGCATAATTTGTGATGTGAGGCTGTTTAGCACTAGACATTTCTATGGCTCAGATGTTTAGAAATGGGATATGGGTCCTTTAAGTTGCTATTTCAAGTGCAGCCCAGATATTGCAGACCTATTTTGAAGGCCGTTTTAGCCTTAGATGGTTTCCAAACAAACAGATTGTTGCAAGGCAAAAGCTGATAGCAAAATACACACCTTTGCTAGCACATTTTTCCTGATCCAGGGCCCTGCATGTTTTCCACTGGGTAAGTAATGTCTCCTTTCGATAAGCTTCACATCATCCTTGTTTTGGAAGCGCTATCCCCTAGGCAATGAAATAAATACCCTTGCATGTGGGCCACCACATGAGTGCCTCAATGTAAAGTCTCAGCTGCTAAGAATAAAGGGAAAAAACACATTGCTTCAATTTCAGCTGGTAACAATATGACCCAAGAGGCCAATGGAAGTGGGAGTAAGCCCCACTGAACTCATAACGTAGGAAGCTGCTTTATAGTGAGTCAGGTCTTTGCTTCCACGTAGCTTAGCATTGTCTACACTGACAGCCAGGACACATTTCCAGAGCTACCTGGAGATGCCAGGGATTGAACATGGAACCTTTCTTCTTGCAAAGCAGATGTTCTACCACAGAGATATAGCACTTGCCATTGATACCATTGCATGGTGTAGTATTGCACTCTAGGTCCCATTATGAGAAATGTTATTTCCAGTTAATACAGCGAAATCTCTATTTGCGACCATAAGCCATTCCAGAGGTCCGTCTGGAGGTCGAAACGGGTTGCTGGGAGAGGCACCGTTGTGCGCAGACATGGGCAGCAATTGCCCGCTTCTGAGCATGTGCAAACGGCAATCGCCACTCCTGCACATGCGCGAACAGCGGCAAACCCACCGGATACTTCTGGGTTTGCAGCGGTCACAACTTGGAACAACCATAAGAAGAGGCGGTGGTAAATAGAAGTTTGACTCTATGTACCTTTGAATGCTTCAGAGCCGAACCCAAAGTGCTGGTTTTGACCTTTAAAGCTATTCACAAAGGTGTTCCTTACTTATTATTTAATGTAAATGTACAAGACATCCCTCAGTTTCTCCCCCAATACTGTCATGCACTGCTTTGTAAGCTCCATTCACTTGTGGAGAACATCAGAGTGGTGCAAAACCTATTCCCGCATTCCTGATACTGGAAGACCTAGTCTTCATTGCAAGGTATTTTACAGGAAGGAACAAAGAAACACTTGGTTCCCTTGCCCCCTAGGTCCCTGCAATTTACAGGACACTTCTTTGTCTCTCTCCTCTCCTCACTACCTGCCTGTCATAATGACAGGCATTCTGTTAGTAATTTCAATGAAAAACTGGTGGAAGAAGCCCCTATTGTGGTTGCTTTACTTCTTCCTTTCATGACCTGCTAAGCTCAATAGGCCGCTTAGAGGGACTTTTACATATCTCCAAGATGTTGCCTTAGCCTTTAACAGGAACATTATACCTCACAGAGAAACAGAGTTGTGAAATTAGCAGGTCATAAGTTTCCAGGCAATTTGATAAAGATGCTAAGGATTAATGAGTGCAGGGATGATGTTGTATCATCTTATCAATGCAATGGACTCTGGGTCAATGCATGGACAGACACAGGCAGGTGGAACCAGATAGAAATGATCACAGAGTTTATGAGTGCCCATGTGATATTATTGCTTAAAAGTAACAGACCGAAACTTTGCTTTGAGTACATTTGGTACCAAAGATGGAAGTAGGTAGAATTTTTGAAGGGCCACCCCTTCCAGCACTTCAAGAGGGGGTGAGAATCTGAACAGTGGACCGAAAAAACCACTGCCTCATGTACAGAAGGTGGCCAAGTTGTTTTCCCCCTCAATAATCAAATAAATAAATCATCCCATATTTCCACATTGATCAGGTCACCAAACCACATCCCGTGATCATCTGATCAGTGTAGGAATTGCTCCGAATTTTAAGTCTTGGAAGGAGAACCCCATGCTACAACAAGTGTGAACAGGTCTTTTCCTCTTAGCACTTCCTGGTCACCACTAGGTGACCATATGATTTGGTATGGTCACATGATCAGTGCAGTAAATACTCCTTTCTTTTAAGATTTTTGAAGAAGAGTACTGCAGTGTTGTGAGCATGAGAGGAAATTCATTTTTTTAATGCCACAGATTTAAAGACCACTCAGTGGTCTTGTATACTTCTAACCTGGCAAGTGGATACATACACACGTCATCTGCTGCATGCATGTTTGACTAAAGTCTCTGAGGAAAAAGTCAGAAGAAACAATGCCTCTTTCACAAGGAGAAGGCTTTCACAAAAGTGGTTGGTGGGTTTCGCCATAGTTCTAGGCAAAGCAGTTATAAATAGGTCCCTGTTTTGAGAGCTAATTAGGCTTATTTGGTCGAGCAAAGTATACAGAATAATTGGAGATGCTATGGGTGGGGTGGAAGCAATTACTGTAGAATTAATTCCCTGTGTTTGTGTGTCTCTCTCCTTCCTCCCCTAAAATGTAGTTAATAATAAATTTGGCTTATTTACACAAAAGAGCTTCATAAATCATGTTTTGAAGTTGACTAATTTCTGTTAAACATGGTTAAGGCTAACCACAGTTTATGAAACCTCAGATATAACAACAAACTGGGATTAGCTAAAAATGGAAGCAAAAGGTTCACATCTCATGGTTGTGCCAGAGAAGGTGAGGGAAAGGGGAAAATGATGAGTCTAAGGCTTGATCGTGTAAGCTTAAGCCATACTTTGCTTATTTCTGAAGTACAGCACTATCTCTCCAACTCTCTCACATACGCAGAAAGACAGAAAATACTTGTTTTCACCAAAAAAATTCATCCTCCCCTTGCCTTCTTCTTTTTCACCTTGCTCACCTTTTGTTTTGTTTAAAATTAAGATCTCTGGATGATTAGTATCAACTTATTGACTGTGTCAAAAATAGCATCAGTTCTCATTCCTCAGTGAAGTACTTAGCTAGGGAATTCCACTACCAAAAGCTGACTCTGGCAAAGAGAATAATTTCATTTTACTTGGGAAACATGTACCAATCTGTTCCGTTGTATATATAAGCATAATTGGGAGGGGCTTTCCTCTACATTGAAAGTCGAGTAGGCCCATAGCCAGAAATTCTGTGGTGAAGACACCTAAAGGGCTATGGACAATTTCAGAGCTGCCAGAACATAAATACAGGTAGCCTAATATGTTTTAAGTTATTTAATTGGATTGCATATTAGTAAAATAAGATTGAATGATATGCAACGTTAAAATAAGGGCTTCGTTAGCTCTCCTGTGCTTTTTCACTCATTGGTCAGAACAGTAGAAGGCAGGGGAAAATTTACTTATTAGGGCCAATGACCAAATTAGAAAAATGACCACAAAACTGAGGAAAGCACAGCTGCCAGAAAGAAGGGGGTTGGGGAGATTCCAGGAGCTTGAAGCAGATTTATTTCAAGCTCAATTCATTTCAGAATAATCCTTCTTTGAGGGGATGTTTTGTATAACTATTTCCATCAAGTGTATGAACACTTGACATGCCAAATAAGACATGATAGAAATTGTGCGAAAACGATTACGTACATTTCTTTTTTTGTTAGGGTTGTGTGTTGGCCGCAAGATTTGACTTGTATCAGTAGCTTTGGGAAGCAGCTCGACCTGTTTTGGTGCCACTCTGTGTCTTTCCAGTTTGACTCATTTCTTGGTACCAAAATAGATTTGTTAAAAAATGAGGCTCTGTTTGCGGCTTACTCTCCATACCCTGCAATTCATTATAAAGGGGACTCTAAAAACAGCTACAACTGTTCCCAGTAGTGGGTGAATAGAAGAACCTTCCTGAAATCTGAAAATTCAGGGAGGACCACCCCCAACACTTTTCAGACGCCCACATGTGGAGTCCAGCAGGCTTAGTTCCTTTTGACATTTTTCTGTAGTTCTGCAACTGACCAGACCCAATTCATTAGCTCATTGAACTGCTCATGTGAGTGAATTTACTAGCACAAACAATGCAACTTTCAAAGACGGGCTCACAAATCTGTATACCTGTGAAGAGATCCAAGATTTAGAACCTCAAAGCCAAAGTGAGAGCATTTGGGTCAAAATTAAGGGAGAGAAGAATAACAGTGACCTCATTGTGGGAGTTTACTATAGATCCACAAGCCAAACGGAGGACATAGATGATGCCTTCCTGGAATAGATGGCCAAGCATGCAAAAGGAAGGGAGATAGTAGTAATGGGGGACTTCAATTACCCGGATATTTGTTGGATGTCAAGCTCAGCCAAGAGCATAAGGTCAAACAGATTCCTCACTGGCCTTGCAGACAACTTCATTGTCCAGAAAGTGGGAGAAGCAACAAGAGGAACAGCCATTTTAGATCTGGTCCTAACCAATGTTGATGACCTGGTTAGTGGGGTAGAAGTGGAAGGATCATTAGGCGCGAGTGATCATGCTCTTCTGAAGTTTACTATACAGCGGAAAGGAGCAGCCAAGCATACTAGGACTCAATTTCACGACTTTAAGAAAGCCGACTTCATAAAACTTAGGGAAGTGCTGGGTGAGATCCCATGGACAGTAATACTAAAAGGAAAGGGAGTTCATGTTGGCTGGGAGTTTGTTAAGAGGGAGATAGTAAAAGCACAACTTCAGGCAATACCAATGAGACGGAAACATGGAAGGTGCCTAAAGAAGCCAGGGTGGCTATCTAAAGAACTTTTAACTGGGTTAAGATTAAAAAAGGATGTGTACGAAAAATGGAAAAGGGGGAAAACCACCAAAGAGGAATTCAAACAAATAGCCAGCACGTGTAGACACAAAGTCAGAAAAGCTAAAGCACAGAATGAACTCAGGCTTGCTAGAGAGGTTAAAAGCAACAAAAAAGGCTTTTATGGGTATGTTCGTAGCAAAAGGAAGAACAAAGAAACAGTGGGGTCACTCAGAGGAGAAGATGGTGAAATGCAAACAGGGGACACAGAAAGGGCTGAACTCCTCAATGCCTTCTTTGCCTCAGTCTTCTCTGATAAAGAAAACAATGCCCGACCTGAAGAATTTGGAGCAAATGATTCAGCAGAGGAAACACAGCCCAGAATAACTAAGGAGATAGTACAAGAATACTTGGCTAGTCTAGATGTATTCAAGTCTCCAGGGCCAGATGAACTGCATTCAAGAGTATTAAAAGAACTGGCAGATGTGATTTCAGAACCACTGGCAGTCATCTTTGAGAATTCCTGGAGAACAGGCGAAGTCCCGGCAGACTGGAGGAGGGCAAATGTTGTCCCTATTTTCAAAAAGGGGAAAAGAGAGGACCCAAATAATTACCGCCCAGTCAGTCTGACATCAATACCAGGGAAGATTCTGGAGCAGATCATTAAGCAAACAGTCTGTGAGCACCTAGAAAGGAATGCTGTGATCACCAATAGTCAGCATGGATTTCTGAAAAATAAGTCATGTCAGACTAACCTGATCTCGTTTTTTGACAGAATTACAAGCCTGGTAGATGAAGGGAACGCAGTGGATGTAGCCTACCTTGATTTCAGCAAGGCATTTGACAAGGTGCCCCATGATATTCTTGTAAAGAAGCTGGTAAAATGCGGTCTTGACTATGCTACCACTCAGTGGATTTGTAACTGGCTGACTGACCGAACCCAAAGGCTGCTCATCAATGGTTCCTCTTCATCCTGGAGAAGAGTGACTAGTGGGGTGCCACAGGGTTCTGTCTTGGGCCCGGTCTTATTCAACATTTTTATCAACGACTTGGATGATGGACTCAAGGGCATCCTGATCAAATTTGCAGATGACACCAAACTGGGAAGGGTGGCTAACACCCCAGAGGACAGGATCACACTTCAAAACGACCTTGACAGATTAGAGAACTGGGCCAAAACAAACAAGATGAATTTTAACAGGGAGAAATGTAAAGTATTGCACTTGGGCAAAAAAAATGAGAGGCACAAATACAAGATGGGTGACACCTGGCTTGAGAGCACTACATGTGAAAAGGATCTAGGAGTCTTGGTTGACCACAAACTTGACATGAGCCAACAGTGTGACGCGGCAGCTAAAAAAGCCAATGCAATTCTGGGCTGCATCAATAGGAGTATAGCATCTAGATCAAGGGAAGTAATAGTGCCACTGTATTCTGCTCTGGTCAGACCTCACCTGGAGTACTGTGTCCAGTTCTGGGCACCACAGTTCAAGAAGGACACTGACAAACTGGAACGTGTCCAGAGGAGGGCAACCAAAATGGTCAAAGGCCTGGAAACGATGCCTTGTGAGGAACGGCTAAGGGAGCTGGGCATGTTTAGCCTGGAGAAGAGGAGGTTAAGGGGTGATATGATAGCCATGTTCAAATATATAAAAGGATGTCACATAGAGGAGGGAGTAAGGTTATTTTCTGCTGCTCCAGAGAAGCGGACACGGAGCAATGGATCCAAACTACAAGAAAGAAGATTCCACCTAAACATTAGGAAGAACTTCCTGACAGTAAGAGCTGTTCGACAGTGGAATTTGCTGCCAAGGAGTGTGGTGGAGTCTCCTTCTTTGGAGGTCTTTAAGCAGAGGCTTGACAACCATATGTCAGGAGTGCTCTGATGGTGTTTCCTGCTTGGCAGGGGGTTGGACTCGATGGCCCTTGTGGTCTCTTCCAACTCTATGATTCTATGATTCTATGATCTCTCCTTCCATCAGCTTCCAAAAGCACAGTGCTTTTCTATGCCACATTGTAATTTTCTTACATCCACATGCTGATCTGCAAAATTCCAGGTTGCCCCTATTTTCAGGTGGGATTCAATCACATAACATCAAATTCAGGTTGTGCAATTATAGTTGATTTGGAGGTCAGGCACAATAAACCTGCTTCCCCAATAGTTTGGACTTTTTTGCGATGAGGTAAGTGATGGGAAACTGCACTATGAAGTGTGGAATAACACTTGACACATCATCTAACTTCCTCACTAACAAATCAGAATGAATGCTTCTTAAACAGCCGGGATCGTCTAATCTCCCTGCAAACAGATCAAGATAAACACTCAATAAACAGGTTGTTTGGGTGCACCCTGATTCTTCCCTATTCTTACTATTAAATTAAACTGTCCACATAAGTAGGTTGTCCATGTGAGCTGCTGAATGCAAAAGTAAAGCTGCCATAAAATAACACCTGATACTTCAGCCAATTTAAAAGACAGGCAAGGTCATTGAGTAGAATGAGGAAATGTGTTTCAGATAGCAGATTTGGGGGTATCATCAAAATCTGGGCCGTGGTCAGTTATTCATATGATGGTGACACAAAAAGCTCTTGTGCTACTGCTATGTGAAAGGCAAAGACCTCCAAAGGGTTCTGTATATTAGTGTATAGACAGATTTTCCCAGAATGCTAGACTAAAGCTTGAGTCATGCAGCCACATGCTTTGGGGTTGAACGGAACTTAATTCTGAATAGGGACTGAGGAAGAATTCAATTCAGTACACATTTAAGACAGACTTGATTGAACTCACACTTTCTGAAACAGTATGTGAACTGAAACATGTCCTTCACAGTCTATCCTTCAAAATTCGCACCTATCTGAATTTTGCAGTGCAGTTCTCCATCCAATCGATGTTTGCAAAAATGCAGGTATCAGGGGAAAGCATGCAAAAGAATACAGATAGTGGTGAAAATAACATACAAAAATATCAAGAAAAATTGCTTACAAAAATGTTTACATTTGTCAAAACTGCCCATAAAAATGGACTTCTTGCCAAAAAAACCCAAAACCACATTAAAATGTTGAAATTTCATGAAGATTTCTTAAATATTATTTAAAAGAAAAACCAAAACTTCTGAAAAATGTGGAGAACTGAATTTAAGACTGGAAAAATGAGAACTAAAAATGAGAACCAAAAGTGGCAGACCCTTCTGAGTAGACGTGAATAGGATTGCACTTTAAGGCTGCAACCCTCAACCCTAGGAAGTAAGCGCTATTGAATACTTTTGAATAAACCTGCATTGGAAGGAAGCCGGTAACATAAGAACGAGGAAAAGAGATTGCCTTGTGCATAAAGCACACTGCTGGAGTTCTGTGCTAAATCAGACATCAATAAATAATTTCTGCAGGCAAAATTAGCATTTATTATTGTCAGGGAATTAGAGAGTAGTGAAGCTGTCGCTTTTCTTTGAGGTAAATGTTTCTGCTTGTTTTTGTGCTTAGAGGAATTCCTCTTGAATTACAGTCATTTCCATTTGCGATGTTTCAGGTGTTTGAGTGGAAGGGAGCGGGGGCACTCTTGTCCGACCTGCAGGAAGACATTGATCTATCCATCCTCCCTCACCCCTCAAGCAGTGATATTAGCACACAAGGTGCATTTACACCTCTCTCAAGGAAACGGGAGGTTTCCTGGATGAATGTTGATAAGGATGTAACAGGCGCGTGCAGACAAAGAGGGGAAAGCAGGCAGGGAGTGAGAAAAGGCAGCCAGCGACATGTGTGCTCCCATTTCCATATTGTAAAATCTTTAGGAGCTCTTCACTTGCAAATAGAGTTCATTACCCTTTCCTTGCATCTGAATTGGAATTGAGTTATTTAGGGCAATTCCTCACCTGCATAGGAAATTAAATAGATTTATTCACTGCTTCCTTCAGCAGTTTTTTGCCCCTTAGAAAAAGAGAAAAGAAATCCCACACAGAGCACAAATTGCTAACTGCAGAGCACAGGACACTTCTATGCTTGCCAGACAGGCACCATTTGATGAGCTGGTGTCTTCTGAGCAGCAGGTAACTGTTTTTGTTATTTCACCATGGGACTGTAGGCATATGAAGAGAGGGCGGTGGGAATGTTTGACTGGGGCCACATTCGCGCCATACATTTAAAATGTATTGAAACCACTTTAAAGAGGCCTGAATTCCCTCAAAGAATTCTGGGAGATTTGTTGGCCTAATCTACCTCAAAGGGTTGTGGTGAAAATAAAATGAGGGATAGGAAGATGTGTAAACTGCCCTGGTTTGCCTTGGCATAAGTGTGGAATAATAAGCATAAAAATAACCATTATTAAATCTGAACGGCTTGAATATTTGGGCCCGATTTTGCTGCAGTTGTATTAAGAGTGCTCTCAGTGGCAGCTGCAACTAAAAGGGAGAGTTAAGTCGCTAGCCCTTTTATAGCTTCTGTAGCTTTAAAAACAGACTGAGAGAGATTTTGCCAGGTGAAGCTTTTTCTGCTGCTAAGATGCATGTTCAGGAAACTTTGCCTGCTAAATTTCCGTATGCCGGACTGCTGTTAAAACACACAAAAGCAGAGACAGTTTTTTGTTTTTTTAAAGGGAGGGGTAAAAAGTAGTGAATCTAATGGAGAGCTCCTCTTGCATTTTGTTTTCCTGCTACCCACATTATGGTCTTCTCTGCTGGTGTCATCATCTTTACACAAAGGAGAGGAATGAGCCCCAGAATGGAGATTTGAAAGCTTCTTTCTGAATCACCATTCCCCACCCTGTGCTTGGTATTCTAAGCTGTGCTCTTGGTTAATGGTATTGAACTCACACATGCATATGCAACGTAAAGGCTGCATGGGGTTATTACCTATGAGAGGCAGGTGGGCTGCTTTTCCTGTCGAAAGGACCATTTCCCAATCCATTACTCCTTCCTGTAACTCTATAAATAATTAAGAGAGTATGCCTGGTTCACAGGAATTGCTCATATCTGTTGCCAGGAAGAAGGGCCTCGGCTACACAAGCACCATACTGCAACATGCGGCTTTCATTTTTATTTTTAGGGTATGTGAATATAGAAACATTTGGCATTTCTATAGTCAGGCATGCACATATATAGTCTCTCTCTCTGCAGGCAATATCACTGTTAGCCCTAAGTGCCTTGACTCTCTAGCACCCATAAATTAAAGGAATATAATGAGTTTGGCACGCAGAGGCTAATAAAATCCATTCGCAAATTTTCATTCCTTTGCAAAACCCACCTTCACATATCACATACCGGCTCCTGTTATGGGAAACATATACTCTTGCTGTTCTGTGGCAGGGTTTTCCTTCAAAACATCATGTTTCCTTCTTGGCTCTTTTGATCATTAAACGGTTCCTTGTGGCGGTAAAGGCATAAAGACGCACTGCAATATTTGGATCTTCTGTGGCAAAGTGCACATTAATATGCTGGGGGGAGCTGGTGTCAGAACCTGCAAGTATACTTTGCAGAATGCAATCTATATAATAATACTGAAGATAGATATGACCCAATGCTGTATGCGGATTCTAGAATGACACCAGCGGGACCTGCAACAAAATGTTTCATTGTTGAGTGCTGCTATTTTGTGTTCTAGTCAGCCAGGCATGTTCTCCTCCAGGAAATTCCATTCCATTCTCATCTATTATTCCAATTTAATTTTAATTTTTTTGCCCAATAGCCAGCATCCCATGGGCACTGAGCAGGCTCATTCTGTACTGGGCTGTTTTTGTGGTTCTCCAGCACCATGTCAGGATTTATTTATTTTCCCTAATGAATTTGTGTAGTTTTGCAAAACTTGAGACTCAAAACCATCCCGCTGTAATAAAACACATGGTTGGCAGCGGAGTAGGGAAGAAGGAGAAATTTAGTTCAGTTCTTCTGGGTGCTGCTTTACCAGAGCAGTCCTTGCAGTAAACTCGCCAGCAAAGCAGATCACCACTCTGCCTTTTGGCATCCCCAAATTGCTCCATGTATGCCAAATCAACCTAGGGTAATCAGGCCCTGTCTCAACCTGTTGCAGCTGGGTAGACACAAATCAGCCCAGTTCAGTACATTTTCTGGGATTCAGCCAGATCGAGTGCACAGTCCTAGTGTAAGACATTTCCGAGTGTTCCTAAGGGCTCTGTATCTGCTCCAAAAATTTGTTCTTGTGCATTTCTCATTTGTTTTGGTGCAATGTGAGCCTGCTGTTTTTAAATATCTGCCTAGGAGACAATTTTGCACAGAAAACAAGAAAGGCCAAGAGGTTCTGAAAGGTAGAGATAATTATCTTCCTGGAATAAAACAGAGATGATGTAACTGCAGAAAGAGGAACTGGTAGAGCCTTGTAAAGTCTAGCATCCAAACATTAATTTTATAACCAGCTAAATGGTGTGTGATACACAGCGATGAAACCTACATTTTATGGAATGGAGTCAGTTTTATCAGGCATTAGATCTGCTAGTACTTCAATATGTCCACTGACTAATGCCCATAAGCCTGATGTGTGACACATACGGGCAGATTATGTATATACTGCCTTCTTTGTTTTGTTTAAATTGTATTGAGTGCCTCAATAAATCACTTGAACATATTCTAAATATGCAAAAACCAAGCATTGAGTTATAAAATCAAGGAAATATTCTGTCCTATATCCCCTTTGACCACTATTGGGGAGAAGAGGTACCAGAGGTTGAATCTGCTAGTGTTGTACCTGAATCTAGGCATCACTATTCTCACATGACAGGTTTATGATATCCGATGTTCTTGCTATATCAAACAATGATTTTCTTTCTTTTGGCTTGTGGGAGCAGGAAATTAAGTTGAGATGAGGCTCCTTTCTATGTGAGCAGAGTGGCTGGGGAAACCTAGGAAGATATGTGGGGTATAAATGTAAAATGATCATTATGGAATGGGACATCCGTATTTTCATTGGAGAAATGTTGGAGGGTATGGAAATATCGATGGGGGCACTGTCACCAAGAGCCATTCGGCTAACGCTAAAGAAGTGGGCTGAGGTATGCAGACCTATAGGGCAAGGAAAAGGAAGCAGAACTTGGGACAGGAGCCTCTTTCTGGAAATCCCAAATAGTTTGGCCTTTCTTCTAAATCAGAAAGCTGGAAAGATCTTTGTTAACACAATGACAGTAAAATCATTAAATGCATTATCACATAATAAAACTTTCAGGAGCAAAGGGATGGTAACAAAAACGAAAATCATTACTGGGAGGCAAGGCGTTTGCTAAACTGGTTTGCCTTCTTATTAAATCTGGATGGATTCTCCAGTTTCTGTTGGCAGCAGAATATCTGTCTGCAACTCTGAGAAACTTCAATAACCTTTCCAGTGCAGACTTTGATGGTATTCAAAGTAAATGTGGTAGGTACGAAAACAGAAGGCATTACAGAAAAGGAATGACTGTTTGGCAACACCCCTGGATGATTACGGTGTGGTTTAATTTTTTTTCATAGGAAACAAGCACATTTTTTTAAAAAAATCAGGGCAAATGCACACAGGAGTTGGTTTCCATGTGTAGCCATAGTTGGACAGCGATCATGTTCACTAATGGGTTCTGTATATATGGCTCAAGTGCAGTCTTGTGGCTGCAGCTTTGCATTGTAACCCTGACTGCTAACTGGCTATGGTTCCAACCAGCTGTTTCCACCACCCACTTCCAGATTACCGTATTTTTCGCTCTATAGGACGCACTTTTTCCCCTCCAAAAATTAAGGGGAAATGTGCGTGTGTCCTTTGGAGCGAATGCAGGCTCCTTGGCTTCAGCGATAGCAACGCGAAGCCTCCAAAGCGCAGAGGGAGTACTCCCTCCGCGTTCCAGAGGCTTCGCGTTGCTTTCGCTGAAGCTTGGAGAGCGAGAGGGGTCGGTGCGCACCAACCCCTCTCGCTCTCCAGGCTTCAGGGATAGCCGCCTGAAGCCTCCGGAGCGCAGCAGGAGGTCCCGCTGCGCTCCGGAGGCTTCGTGTTCCTTTTGCTGAAGCCAGGAGAGCAAGACTCTCCTGGCTTCAGCAGAGAGGGAGAGCTGCCCAGCGCCCCTTCAGCGAAGCGGGAGGAGAAATGGAAGGGGCTCCGTTTCTCCTGCCGCTTCGCTGAAGGGGCGCTGAGCAGAGAGGGGGAGAATTTTTTTTCCTTGTTCTCCCCCTCTAAAACAAGGTGCGTCCTATGGTTGGGTGCGTCCTATAGAGCGAAAAATACGGTAAATTTCCTTTGCCAGGTGAGATTATTGTTCTTGTGACAAGGAAAGACTCGTGCATAGCTGGATCAGGGCTTCTCCTGCAAAAGCTCCATTAAAATCAATAGGAATGACAAAGCCCACTAATTTCAGAAGAGCCTGCGCTCAGGACATTTTCTTGGTAAATTTCCCCACTATTTTAAAAGCCAGGCAGAGCAACGTCTCTTGGCAGTAACGATAGCTGCCACTAATTTCCCTAATTATTCCTCCATGTCACAAAATCGGTACCAGAATTACATACTCCTTTATCTTAGAACATTTTTGCAATACTTTTTCATTCTTCAAGTGAGCGCAGGGCTGCTGAGAATTTCATAAACACTGATATCATAATCCCTTCTTAACCTTGTGACTGGTGGATGTTTTCATCTCTTAGTATATTGAAAAGCAGTGGAGCAGAGGCATTCTCCTATCCCCCTGGTAATTGGGCCTGTAGCACTCAGAAATTAACTATGTTAGTGGAATATTTGCTTTTCAGGGTTTGTTTACAGATTTTGCCAGATGAATGTGTTACCTATGAACTATAATTAGGGATTTCCAGCTGTTACCAGAACTCACAGCTTGCAAGCTTGGAACATACTTAAGAACCAGCCATTGGTAATCCTAAAATAATATTAACCATTAACACTATAGAACACTGTGCTGGAGGTTTATTAATTGTTTTGAGACCAAACCAGGTTGGGTGTTTTTTTAATGGAATCCAAGGAAACTAACATGAGACTTTGAACTATAGTCTCTGCAGTGAGGCAGCATCCTGATGCTACATGATGAAGCAGGATTGATTCTGCAAGAATGTGATCCTGTGGTCCCCAGGAGGATGCCATAAAGACTGTAGGATATTCCATGGGTGGCGAGGGAGATCCATGGATGGAGGAGTCCCCCCCCCCTGGAGGCCTTCTTCTTGGCCTCTGCAGACATTATTCCTCTTCCATTGGTACTCCAATCAGTATTTATGATGGGAAACATTGTGTTGTGAGCATGTTGGGCAGATTGAGAGAGGTTACCATTCTCCTGACAAGTGAGGGAAATGATCAGGGATTATGAGAGCTATGGTTGAAACCATCTATAGGTTCTGTCCCAACCCCAATTACCTTCACCAATAGAGATGATATTCATAAATATGTAATTAAAACAATATCTCTGCTAATTAAACAATATCCTCTACAATTTATTACAGGGAAACTGTAAAAGAATCCAGTGTTTACAATATCTGTTCTATCTAGCCATGATTGCTGCATCAGCTGAACAATAGTTCTTGTTTTAAAAAGTGGGGACTTCACCTTGTGTGCTCAGACATAAAAACAGAACAGGACGACTGTGTGTTGAAGTTCCATATGCTCATGGGAACTCCACCTCTACAGAGCAAATCAGAGCATCAAAACTCACCTCAATAATGCCCACAGACAGCGTGTGTAACTCAAATGAATCTGAGGGTAAGAATGGATGGACCAGCCTAGGTCTGTTCCATGTCAGTTTTCCTGGCAATCATAGATCTGTTGTGTCCTGTTTTTATGGACTTTTCAAAAGAATAGAAATAAAACCGGCATGTAAACTGTATGCATTTTTGAACACCCGCTTCCCTTAAAACACATATTTTTTTCCAATGCTTTTCATTGCATGCATACATATTATGTACACAGTTTTTTTAAAATCTAAAATGCAAATTTATGCACACTTCTTGGAACTAGAAACTGCACAAGATTTTTGCCTGCCCTGTAAAATTTATTAGATGTTTATGCTCTCTCTGTCCCAACCCCTTTAAAAGATATAGCTGTACTGGCTTGAGTTGATATAGGTTGTTTTTGTTTAGTCTTTTAGTCGTGTCCGACTCTTTGTGACCCCATGGACCAGAGCACGCCAGGCACTTCTGTCTTCCACTGCTTCCCGCAGTTTGGTCAAACTCATGTTGGTAGCTTCGAGAACACCGTCCAACCATCTCGTCCTCTGTCATCCCCTTCTCCTTGTGCCCTCCATCTTTCCCAACATCAGGGTCTTTTCTAGGGAGTCTTCTCTTCTTATGAGGTGGCCAAAGTATTGGAGCCTCAGCTTCAGGATCTGTCCTTCCAGTGAGCACTCAGGGCTGATTTCCTTCAGAATGGACAGGTTTGATCTTCTTGCAGTCCATGGGACTCTCAAGAGTCTCCTCCAGCACCATAATTCAAAAGCATCAATTCTTTGGCGATCAGCCTTCTTTATGGTCCAGCTTTCACTTCCATACATCACTCCTGGGAAAACCATAGCTTTTACTATACGGACCTTTGTTGGTAAGGTGATGTCTCTGCTTTTAATGATCCTGTCTAGGTTTGTCTAGTGCTGTCTAGGTTGATATAGGTACAGTGGGTTAATATAGCCATCTTATGAGTCAATAGTTGTTATCCCCTTAAGCACTTTATGTACACAGTTTTCAGTGATGTAGAGTTGAGTCGGTGTGGCTGTCTCTACAGGTCTTTAGAGTCCTGTCAGGAGGGAAAGGTGGAGTATAAAGATTAAATCATCATCATCATCATTTTGTGTCCATCAGTGGGCACAAAATGGAGGCAAGCAGCTATGGTTCTCTGGCAATGCAAAGCTCTCTGGGTTTTCTGAGTGCATAGCGACCTTGCTATTATCGACAGAGTCCGGAACTTTCCTCCGCAGCTCCCAACAGACAAGGTACAATGGAAATCTCTACTCCATTGTAACCCTATCCATTTCACACTGATTGTGCTCTCAGTCTGCCTGTTCATTGTCTAGTCTATCTTTCTTTCTTCTTTTAAAAAAACCCCATTTTATTTACTTATTGATAAACATTATACATGCTTCATACACAAAAGTACAAGATAACAATCCAAACTCAAATACAAATGATCAAAGAAACAACAGGAGACATTTCAAAGGACCTTAAGAAATCAAGCTGATTAATTGTTTGCTTATGCGATTGTTGGACTTGAGTTAAGAAACACTGTTGTAAATTATTTCCCAAAAGGTCCTTATGCTCCTGAGGAGATGTGTGTCAGGTTGGCACAATGGTGTCATTATACCACTTTTACCAGACAGATTTACTTCCACTTGCCATGGGCATGTCACATAGCCACTCAGACAAGTTGCATAGTGGCCAACAACCGCATAGTTATCTATAGTTGGATAGTTCTGAATCTGAATCAGGCTCTGTATTAAGAATTCCTGAATGCCACTTAAAGCAACTGCAGTATATTAATTTACTTTATATTGCAAAGTACAATCACCTGTGCTTTGGCGATTTGCCTAAAAACAGGTTTCCTTGTATTTTAATTGCACACTTTCTTTTCTAAAATTCATTGTACTCTGAAAAGAAGAGTAAAAAAGTTACCAACCGCAGTTAGTACTTAGTACAATTAGATATTATTAGGTCTTTTTTCAAGATGCCATATGCGTCAGTGAGAGAGTATGTAAAACAGAAGAATCTGACAGAGAGGGGGGGAAACTCCAGAAAGGGTAGATGAATGTTGAGTTTTACTGCTAATACACGAGTTAATGTGAGTTTTTAATCTTAGCCTGGGAATTCATTCTTCTGAGCAGAACTATGTTTCATTGAAGTCTCAGAGGGCTATTACAGAGCTTGTGTGGGGGCCAGGAATAACCTGTATCATTCTATAAAGTATGAGAGGTTTCCAGTTCTGCCTGAACATGATCATTTTCCTGCACATACTGCCTGATACCTGATATTTGCTCATTGGGGTAATTTCTTTAATATTAGACAATTAGTGGATATTTCAGTGTTCCTTTCTAAATTTGTCATAACATTTCTGCAGGCAACAAGCTAAACACCTTAGTCAAGATCAAAGTGCACGTCTTTACAAATAGGCAACAAATATTTGAAAACCACTAATTGTAATAAACATGAATCATAAGTATCAAGTAGCCCAATCCTATGAATCAGATGTAAAGGGAGGGTTGTGAGCTGCTGTTCCCACTGCCGCAGTTAAACTTCTATCCAGTGGCCTGAAGATGATGCTGAGGATTTTCCTCTTGCAACTTGTCTTAAGAAACTCCTTACAGTGTCTAGTTGCACCATTGTTCTGGGTTTCAGGACTGATGAAGAATTTCTTGGAATTCCATGGCAGAGGTCATGTGTTCTATGCAGAAAGTTTCAGGTGAGGATGGATGACCCAGTCTGTTTCCAATCTGCATCAGTTCTGCATTTCTTCATTCAGAAGCCTGTTCTATCCTGTTCCAGATCAGAGGCGCCAGCTTCTCCAGAGGATTGGTAGGGTGACAAGATGTCATACAACATGGTGAGGAGCCAGGGGGAAGAGCTGGATGCCCTTTGAAAATTGAGGGGGCCTGGCCCTCTCAAAAAATACATTAAGGGGGCTAAAACTGCCTCAGCCCCAAGGACTTGGTGCCTCTGTTCCACATCAAACCATGTTACTGTTGTTGTTGTTTCTAAGTCATGGAAATTCACCAATTTTAAAACATATTTTTCCCCTCATAAAATACATCCAGCCTGGATATGCTAGGCATCAAATGGCCTCCTTCCATTTTGGTTAGACCATATTGGCATTGTATTACCATGTTCCTTCGTCCTGCCCTGGCTGAACTCAATGGGGCTTAAATGTGCAATCCCATGCATGTTTATTTAGAAGCAAAACCCACTGTGTTCAGTGGGGTTTTCTTTCAGGTAAGTGTGCATAGCATTATCTCTAACCTGGTTGGATCATTTCCAGTATTTTTGTAAGAAAATGTATCACAGTCCTATACATTCAGATTTGACATAGTTAAGGAATTTAGTATTCACATCAATAGCTTCAAGAGATATTTTCACACTTACGCTATCCAATTTAGGCAGAAACATTGGTCTTGTCTCAATTATCTACAATGTAATCCTCAAGTGAAGCCCACTTTTAAGATTTACTGCCCGTCATTCTTTAGAAACTCTCCCTTGCAGAGATAAAGTTGCCGGCATGCCTGAAAGTTTGGAGTATACTATTTCTTCTTTAGAGCTGGCTGATGCTGAGAATTACAATAGACTCTTTGGTGCTTTGAATCTGACTTTCGAGATAATAAATCCTCCACGTATCTTTAGCAAATAGGAGGCAAGGAATCTGAACATTTCATAAAATGGGGATGCCTCCTTTAAAGTTTGCTTGGTCCTATGGCACAATAAGATTGCTGACCTTTATCCCAAAACGTTAGCGTAGCTCCTGTTGTATCGAGATCTGACATTCTGACACATTTATGTGCAGCCTTGTAAAATCAAAACCCACGAACATATCAAAATATATTCTGACTCAATAAAGATTATATGGAATATTGTGGGTGAGAAAGAGGGGGGTGGGAGGGAGGGAAGGAGAGAGAATATCTGATGAAAGGTATTTTAGACACAAAGAAAGCACCTAGAGAAAATAATATTGCACCGTTTAAGAAGAGAGAAAGAAGCAAAGAAAGTTGCTACTACAGCAATTAGCTCAAATAAATTCAATATAGAATCAGAAAAGGGTTCGAGTTCACACAGTTCTTCAGCACACAGTTATCACACCAATAATCCAAAGGCATATTTGTGGTGCTTCAAGGAAAGTTGTGTGAATGTGAGAGCTTGCTTTTTATCAGATTTGTATTTCTGCCAGCATGTTTGTCCAAAAAGAAAAAAGGTCTACCTACTTTATATCTTTCATTTTGCTTTATCATCATGGCAACGACATCCTGAAACTTAAAATATAAGAGAAGATAGCTCTGACTTTTGACCAAGGCATCAAATTACAGTGATTTATCTCAAACTCGTAAAGCAGACCTTTGCAGCACTCCAGAGTATAAGAAAAATATGTGAAATTTACTGTGTACAGTTGCATTCTGGCCATAACCACAGAAAGAAAGAAAAAAACTTCTCTATTCATTGCTTTCCAGAGGGGACACCATTCATTGCTTTGCTTCTTGATTTTAGAAAGGTTTCCCAGGTGGCTTTGATGCCATGATCTCCTCTTACTGGCTACGTGTAAATCAAATAAATCTTTTGCTGTCTTCTGGGAAACAAAGGAGACTTTGTATAAAATTATCTGGGAGCATTCCCAGGGATTTTAATGGAAGTTAGTCCCATGGGAAGACCCAGTTCACACAGTCAACAGTCCCTGTGCTTAGCTGCTTCAAAACACAGCCCCATGTAGAAAGCCATTCGTATGGTTCCAGTTGGGGGTGAAAATGGTTATAATATATGGGTAGCTATTTCATGCCTACTGCTTTCTGTGTGGGGCAGCCTCCAGGCATCTCTGTTTCAGCCATGGGGATCCACATGGGTGAATCAGTTTCAGCGTTCATAACATGCATTTATGCCATTGCCTCCTGGAGGTCACAATACAAGCTTGTTTCTTTAGCGAATGCTCAGTCCTGGGCTTTTTTGGTGTGGTTCTAAGATGGGTGCTAAACTGAGTGTTGTATGAAGAAATAAAGAGCAAAGAACTGAAATCAGTTATTGGTTCACTGTATTTCCATTAGACTACATACTGTTGATGCTGGTGAACTGGGTATACATCAGTTTCTTGTGGTTCTGCCTGATTTGTGAATGAGTATATTATGACTCCCTATGGAATTAGCATAATAAGAGCACGCTGGATCAGGTCAAAGGCTCATCATTCTGTTCTCACAGTGGCCAAGCAGACACCCATGGGGAACCTGAGCCCAACAGCATTCTCCCCACTTGTGATTCCCAGCAATTGGCATTCAGAGGCATACTGCCTCTGACAGCGATGGAGCTTTGATGATGATCAGGAGAGCCAGTGTGGTGTAGTGGTTAGGAGCGGTAGACTCGTAATCTGGTGAACCAGGTTCACTTCCCCGCTCCTCCACATGCAGCTGCTGGGTGACCCTGGGCTAGTCACACTTCTTTGAAGTCTCTCAGCCCCACTCACCTCACAGAGTGTTTGTTGTGGGGGAGGAAGGGAAAGGAGAATGTTAGCGGCTTTGAGACTCCTTCGGGTGGTGATAAAGCGAGATATCAAACCCAAACTCTTCTTCTTCTTCTTCTTCTTTCTTCTTCTTCTTCTTCTTCTTCTTCTTGAATACACAATACAGAGAGACTCTCTCAGTACTGTACTTTGTTTCTAATGATATTGGCAACGATAGCCAGAATTGTGCCATTTTGTTGGGTGGAGCAAATAATGGATTGATTAGGAATTCTGGTCACTCCACTTCAAAAAGGACATTGTAAAGCTGAGAAGCAAAATGTTCCAGGGAATGGAACAATTTTCCTATCAAGAATTGCAATGTTTAAGCCCTGCACTGCATCAGGAAGATTTTGGGTGTCACATGGCAGGACAGAGTTTCAAACAAAGATGTTCTATCCCAAGCTCACATTCCCAGCAGGTGCACACTCCTGTCTCAGTGACATCTACGCTGGCTTGGTCATGTCCACAGAATGGGAGATGGCAGGATCCCCAAGGATGTGCTCAATAGGGAGCTGGCTTCAGGTACCAGGCCTGTTGGCAGACCAACTCCACATTACAAAGATGTTTACAAAAGAGACTTGAAGGCTAGCAACCCTGCTATGTGGCAATTCCCAGCAATGACCACAAGAGAAATGACCTGGGAGGAGCTCGGAGAGAAGAAACACTATGGTGCATCTGCAGCAGCACAACTGTACGTCTTCATCTGCCCCAACTGCGACAAAACATGTCTTTCCCATATCAGTCTCTACAGCCATAGCAGGTGCTGTGACCTTTCAAGAGTTTGACCTCACTCCCAAAAGTACACTCCTCCATTGTCTCCTGAAACAGGTGGGTCTCAACAGAATGAAGTGGGGTGTGATGCCAAAGATATATAAAATCATTATTGGTGTGGAGAAAGTGGGGAAATGTCTTCCGTTCTCTAATACTAAACTTGGGCTCATCCAATGAAGCCAAAGTACAGACTCAGAAAAGTAATACTTCATAATGTGCATATTTATGGAAGAAGAAGAGGAGGAGGAGGAGGATGGAGTTTGGATTTGATATCTCGCTTTATCACTACCCGAAGGAGTCTCAAAGAGGCTAACATTTTCCTTTCCCTTCTTCCCCTACAACAAACACTCTGTGAGGTGAGTGGGGCTGAGAGACTTCAGAGAAGTGTGACTAGCCCAAGGTCACCCAACAGCTGCATGTGGAGGAGTGGAGACGCAAACCCGGTTCCCCAGATTATGAGTCCACTCCTCTTAACCACTACACTACACTGGCTCTCATGGAATCTATTACCACGTAATGTAATGATGGCACCAGTTTAGATGACTTTCAAAGTATATTAGACAATTTGAGAAATGTAAGGATATCCATGGCTACTAGGCATCATGGCAATATATTATCTCCAGTGTCCCAAGCAGTTGCTGGGAATATGAGTGAGACAGTGCTCTTGTGTTGGTATCCTGCTTGTGGGCTTCGCATAGACACCTGGTTGACAATTGTGGGAACAGAATGCTGGACTAGATGGGCCTTTGATCAAATCCATCAGGGTTATTCTAATATTTTGTAGCTCCTAGAAAACCCTGTGCCAAATCCTTTGAGGAAATAGCCTGCTGAAGTAATCTACACTCATGATTCATTATGATAGCTGTAAAGAATCACTTTTGTCTTTTGATGCCCCTCTGTATAGAGAGGGAGCAGTGTGTTAACCTACCAAATGCCTGATGATCAGAGAGCCCCATTAGTTATGCATTGAGATCAGTGGCCCTGGCAGGTGAAAGAGACTATTCATAAATGGAATGTGAAGGCTTAGGAATGGTAGGGGATAAAGAAATTCAATTCGTGCCAGGTTTTTTCTTTTCTTTTACACATCTACAAATCGGACATCCAGCCACCACAACATGAGGCTTCCTGCTGCCATAGTCTTTGAATGAAAATTTCAATGAAAATTTAGCAAGGGCACCATCACTCTCAGCGGAAATTGTCCCCAGTTTCTACATATGATTGGATCATAAACCCCTTCAGGTCTCCAGCGCCCCCAATGGTGTTTGCTAGAATCCAGGGATAGAATATCAAGGGATAGGCCTTGATATTAACCTGGCCACTGAATTCTGCACCAGCTGGAGTTTCCGAATTATCTTCAGAGGCAGTCCCAAGTATAGCATGTTGCAGTAATCTAGCCTAGAGGTTACCAGAGCATAGAAGACAGAAATTGGGCTATCACAGTCCAGATAAGGGTGCAGCTGGGCCACCAGTCAAAGCTGATGGAAGGCACTCCATGCCACTGAGGCCACCTGAGCCTCAAGTGAAGGACCCAGAAGTACCTCCAAGCTTCAGAGGGCATGTAACCCAATCAAGAGCATGCAACGTCCCATCCATCTTGTCTGGGGAACTGCCCACTAACACTGCCTCAGTCTTATCTGGCTTGAGCTTCAGGTTGTTGGATCACATCCAGTCCATTACTGAGGCAAGACAACAGTCCAGCACATCCACTGCTACACCTGCAGATGTAAAGGAGAAGTAGAGCTGTTTGTCATCAGCATAAGGCTGACAATGTGCTCCGAAACTCCAGGTGACCGTACTCAGTGGTTTCATGTAGATGTTTAACAGCATAGGGGACAAAATCGAATCCTGAAGAACCCCACATTGAAGACTCCGTAGGGCTGAAGAGCATTCCCGAAACATCGCCCTCTGGAAATGACCATCCAAGTAGGACTGAAAGAACTGCAAAGCAGTGCCACCAACCTCTCACTCAGACAGATGCTCCAGGAGGATACCATGGCTGATGGTATCAAAAGTCACTGAGAGGCTGAAGAGGATTAACAGGGACATATTTCCTCTATCTCTCTCATACAGGGCAAACAAAGCAGTTTCTGTGCTGAAAACAGTGGGGATGTGCCCTGTGATCTTTGGACAAAGGGTGGTATACAATTTTTTTGTATATAAATAAGTAAATAATCTCCCTGTGACTTCAAGTCTGAAGTTATAAGTTTAATTTGCATGAAATGTTATTTTAAATGCATTATATTTCAGTTGTTGTAAAATAAAGCTTTTTTTTTTTTAGGGATGCGGGTGGCGCTGTGGTCTAAACCACTGAACCTAGGGCTTGCCGATCGGAAGGTCGGCGGTTCGAATCCCCGTGACAGGGTGAGCTCCTGTGGCTCGGTCCCAGCTCCTGCCAACCTAGCAGTTTGAAAGCACATCAAAGTGTGAGTAGATAAATAGGTACCACTCCAGTGGGAAGGTAAACGGCATTTCAGTGCGCTGCTCTGGTTTCACCAGAAGCAGCTTAGTCATGCTGGCCACATGACACGGAAAATCTGTCTGCGGACAAACGTCCGCTCCCTCGGCCAGTAAAGCGAGATGAGCGCCACAACCCCAGAGTTGTTCGTGACTGGACTTAACTGTCAGGGGTCCTTTACCTCTACCTTTTTAAAAGAAAGCTTTAGGCATGTAGCCAGTCTTTCTTCCTTAGGATGTGTTAAGTCAGCTCATGACTCATCTCCTGACTTTGTCACGAGTTAAACCTTGGGGAGATGTGTAATCGGAGTACCTTGCCGGTGTTTGCATATGCAAATGAGGTTACTTGCAACACAGAGCTGCCCAGAGAAAGAGAGAGACACAGTATGTGGGGGGGGGGGTTACCAAAGAAGCCACCTTTTAATAAAGATGTATAGAAATTTGCCCTGTGATCAATGTGAGAAAAGTTTGTAATACTGAAACTCATTACTTTTGAGGGACGGGGGCGGTATCGTTTTGTTATTTTGTAACATTTAAAACCAAGTTATGCAACTAAAGCTTTAACAACATATTTCTTGTGCTGGAGAAGATTTTTTTTTTCTACATAAGGGTCAGATCTGTAGATGCTATATATAACAAATCTATGAGTAATACAGATGCACCTAGCAGATACTCCAAAGTCAATACTCTGTTCTGCTGAATTTTTTACTAAACTGATATCTGAATCCCTAATAGATGCAGCAAAGAGTAAACAGGAGACTGGTAAAGATTCTCCACTGCCCATAGTGTGAGAAATAGTCACAGGTGAGTGGGGAGCCCTGCTATCAGTGAAGGGGGTCCTTGAGTATCCATAATCAATGTTTATTGTTGAGGTTTCAGGTAGGTGTACCACCAGGGATCAACCTGCTCTTCTACGGTTGTTGCATGAAGCACATCCTGGCATTGTATGGATGAAAGGACTAGGACTTTTGTAAACCATTTTGAAGTTGTTTTGTTTTTTTACAGTCAAGCCATGTATAAATTTTATGAAATAAATAATAAACTAACATCTAGTGGTCCAGAATTGACCGACACATTTGTGGCAGTAGTGTGGTATGGTCAATTTTGACAATCTATGTGCCATACTCCTCTAAAGACACCCTTATACTCAAGTCAGGGGCTAGGTATGATGACCATGCTTAATTCTTACAGATGTCTCTTTAAATATATTTCTAAAATAGGATCATTGTGGGAAGGGGAGAAATAACAGAAAGGAATGCTAATAGCATGAGCAGGATGTTTAGCAACACTATAATTAAGCCAGTTCATGCCTGTATTTCTGGTGTGTGTGAAAAAACACACCAGTTTGTGTTGTGTGGTGTTCTTAAAATTGAATTTGTGGGCCTTACTAGAAACAGTTACCTGTGTCCTTAATCTATTGCTTCTTCTTTTTTTCCCTGTGAGAAATTCTATAGCTTGTGCATGAAGCTCTGATCTCCCATAATCTTAGAGGATCAGGTTACTTGGTAGCGGCCAGATACTGTATCGCCTTACCTTTTTCCCTCTTTTTATGTCTCCTTCTCTCCTGGAAAAAAAAAGGCAACGCTTTGTGCCTGCAAAAGTGAGGCTTTGTTTTTCTGAATGACACCAGCCCAAAATTCCTTCTGTAAAAAGCACAGGCAACATCACTTAGAAAGAAGAAATATTGGTAGGATATAGGATTTGTCCCCATGGGCAACAGCACAAATAGACAGCAATAAGTATACCTCTTTAAAGTAGCCCAGGGGCAATCAATGAACTCACTACATGCTCAAAATGAGGGGGGAGGTGGAATCAGATTGATGAGAGGAAGCAAAAGAAGCTCCTTGCAGTTTGTGACTGCTTTGAACAGGTTGTATGACAGGGACAAGAACAGGGAACGTTAAATCCCACACTTCGATTGGTTCGTTAATCTGTATGACCAGCTGTGAACCTGGTAAACATCAAGTTTGGGGAAAGTATCCCTTAGTGGCAAATCAAGAAATGCAAGCTCATCTGAGTCTGGTCAAAACCTTTAAAAGACCACTGTTGTTGGGCATTTCTTGAGAGGGTGGTTGGAAGCAAAGCGTATCCAGACAGGCCAGGGCAATGAAATATTGTTGTTGTTGTTTAGTCGTTTAGTCATGTCCGACTCTTCGTGACTCCATGGACCAGAGCACGCCAGGCACTTCTGTCTTCCACTGCCTCCCGCAGTTTGATCAAACTCATGCTGGTAGCTTCAAGAACACCATCCAACCATCTCGTCCTCTGTCGTCCCCTTCTCCTTGTGCCCTCAATCTTTCCCAACATCAGGGTCTTTTCCAGGGAGTCTTCTCTTCTCATGAGGTGGCCAAAGTATTGGAGCCTCAGCTTCAGGATCTGTCCTTCCAGTGAGCACTCAGGGCTGATTTCCTTCAGAATGGATAGGTTTGATCTTCTTGCAGTCCATGCGACTCTCAAGAGTCTCCTCCAGCACCATAATTCAAAAGCATCAATTCTTCGGCGATCAGCCTTCTTTATGGTCCAGCTCTCACTTCCATACATCACTACTGGGAAAACCATAGCTTTTACTATACAGACCTTTGTTGGCAAGGTGATGTCTCTACTTTTTAAGATGCTGTCTAGGTTGGTCATTGCTTTCCTCCCAAGAAGCAGGCGTCTCTTAATTTCGTGACTGCTGTCACCATCTGCAGTGATCATGGAGCCCAAGAAAGTAAAATCTCTCACTGCCTCCATTTCTTCCCCTTCTATTTGCCAGGAGGTGATGGGACCAGTGGCCATGATCTTCATTTTTTTGATGTTGAGCTTCAGACCATATTTTGCGCTCTCCTCTTTCACCCTCAATAAAAGGTTCTTTAATTCCTCCTCACTTTCTGCCATCAAGGTTGTGTCGTCTGCATATCTGAGGTTGTTGATATTTCTTCCAGCAATCTTATTTCCGGCTAGGGATTCATCCAGCCCAGCCTTTCGCATGATGAATTCTGCATATAAGTTAAATAACCAGGGAGACAATATACAGCCTTGTCGTACTCCTTTCCCAATTTTGAACCAATCAGTTGTTCCATATCCAGTTCTAACTGTAGCTTCTTGTCCCACATAGAGATTTCTCAGGAGACAGATGAGGTGATCAGGCACTCCCATTTCTTTAAGAACTTGCCATAGTTTGCTGTGGTCGACACAGATAGAAGGTCCAAAAAAGGGACTTAGTTCAGTGGGGAAGCATATGTTTTGTATGCAAGATGTTCCAGTGTAATCCTTGGCATGCTTAGAAGGAAGAGAAGGGAAAGGTTCCCGTCTGAAACCCTAGAAAACTGAAGGTGTACGTGTAGCCAATAGAGGGACAAGTTGCCGCCTCCTTTCTTGCTGCAAGCACAAAGCAGCATCTCATTGCTGCTCAGTGAAGTGAGCATGTCCAGCGAGAGAGTCAATGTCGATGAGAGCAAGAAAGAGGACCTCTATCACTATTTGCCATCTCCCTTGTATGCAGAGGCACCTGTCAGTATCTCAGCATCTAAGGTGGGGATCTATGTGTGAGATAATGCAGGTGGGGTGATGACACAATCCCAACCCACATTCTATATGTGGTAATACTACACATGCACCTTACAGGAAATGGGTTTGTGTATGCCATGGATGTCCAACAGGTCAATTGCAATTTACTGGTAGATCCCCGCAAGGTTTTGGTAGATCGCTGGCCGATCTCTGGCTCGCTTTCCTCAGCGCCGTTGAAACTGACCCCTGCCTCGCCCCTTGGCCCCGCCCTCCATTGTTGTCTGATCAGTGGAAGGGAAGACAGAGCTTTCTCTCTGTGGCTGTTTTAATTCAAAGCCATATTATTGTGAGTGACTCTTTCCCTTTGATCCTTGCATTTAACCCCCCCCCCCAAAAAAAAAAACAACACACGGAACTTCCCTACCCAAGAAATTACATTTTATAGAAATGGGGCTTTCCTCCTTCCCCCAAAAAGCTCAATAACTTTGACCTTAACCCCAACAAAATGGGGCTTTTCCCCTCCCTAAAAAAAGCTCAGAAACTTTGACCTGAACCCCCCAAAAACATGGGTAGATCATTGCCAGATTTTAATTCTGAAAGTAGATTGCAGACTCTCGGGGGTTGGCCACCCCTTGTGTATGCTAACTTTGTGTGTGCCGCCAGGAATGGGGAGATAAAAATAAGCACAAGTCGTATATTATACATGAACGTCTTAGTTTTTCTTTAAATGACAATGATGAATTTCTATGCTTCTGCATAGCAAATTTCTCTGAGTGGCCTACAATAAGGCAAAGTAATACATACATGCATGCATGCATACATGCATGCATACAAAATGTTGGGAGCAACTTTACTGAGGACTGTTTGGCAACCACCCAACACAACCCTTGATAATTCACAACCTTCACAACAGAGACTCTGGTGCTGAGCTTGGATCCTGGATCACAGAAGGGATGAACATATTTGTTGCTGCTGCCGGAGCTTGGATGACCATGGAACATGCTGTCTCTGAACTCACTCCAAGTAAATGTAGCTAGCCTATGATTTATGAGACACAGCAATGAAAGAGGTACTGCTGAGAGGGAAGGCCAGGGATAAGGAGAAACTTTCCTTTCCCTGTCTCTTACACGAGGGACTGCACCACCCTGGGTTCCTTCGAAGGAAGGAATGGGATATTAATGAAATTCATTAATACATTAATACATTTATTAATAAGACTCACTTAACACAATTGGAATTACTTCCAAATAAACGTACATGGGATTGCTCCACAAAAGGTTGTCTTGTAAATTTGCACAGGATTGAGCTGCTTTTAATAGTGCCATCCTATGCATGGGAAGCGGATGGCGCTGTGGTCTAAACCACTGAGTCTAGGGCTTGCCAATCAGAAGGTCGGCGGTTCAAATCCCCGTGATGGGGTGAGCTCCCATTGCTCGGTCCCTGCTCCTGCCAACCTAGAAGTTCAAACCACATCAAGTGCAAGTAGATAAATAGGTACCGCTCTGGTGGGATGGTAAACGGTGTTTCCATGCACTGCTCTGGTTTCACCAGAAGCGGCTTAGTCATGCTGGCCACATGACCTGGAAGCTGTCTGCAGACAAATGCCAGCTCCCTCGGCCTATAGAGCAAGATGAGTGCTGCAACCCCAGAGTCATCCGCGAATGGACCTAATGGGCCGGAGGTATCTTCACCTTTATGCATGCTTACTCTGAGGTAAGCTACACTGAGTAAATGGGGCTTACTCACTAGTAGGCATGTTTAGGAATGTAGCCTAATGTTGCTGGATGTCTCTATCTTTCTACCTGACAAACTCTTTGTTTATCCTCCAATGACAGCTGTAGAGTCAGGGCAGTTCCAGTGAACACACTTCGCAAACTTTTCTGCTCACCCTGGGTTCCTTCGAAGGAAGGAATGGGATATTAATGAAATTCATTAATACATTAATACATTTATTAATAAGACTCACTTAACACAATTGGAATTACTTCCAAATAAACGTACATGGGATTGCTCCACAAAAGGTTGTCTTGTAAATTTGCACAGGATTGAGCTGCTTTTAATAGTGCCATCCTATGCATGGGAAGCGGGTGGCGCTGTGGTCTAAACCACTGAGTCTAGGGCTTGCCAATCAGAAGGTCGGCAGTTCAAATCCCCGTGACGGGGTGAGCTCCCATTGCTCGGTCCCTGCTCCTGCCAACCTAGAAGTTCAAACCACATCAAGTGCAAGTAGATAAATAGGTACCGCTCTGGTGGGATGGTAAACGGTGTTTCCATGCACTGCTCTGGTTTCACCAGAAGCGGCTTAGTCATGCTGGCCACATGACCTGGAAGCTGTCTGCAGACAAATGCCAGCTCCCTCGGCCTATAGAGCAAGATGAGTGCTGCAACCCCAGAGTCATCCGCGAATGGACCTAATGGGCCGGAGGTATCTTCACCTTTATGCATGCTTACTCTGAGGTAAGCTACACTGAGTAAATGGGGCTTACTCACTAGTAGGCATGTTTAGGAATGTAGCCTAATGTTGCTGGATGTCTCTATCTTTCTACCTGACAAACTCTTTGTTTATCCTCCAATGACAGCTGTAGAGTCAGGGCAGTTCCAGTGAACACACTTCGCAAACTTTTCTGCTCACTTTTTGCTTATGGTCAGGTAGGGCTGAGTGCAAATAACCTTTCAAAATTCTCCATCCTTATTTGTGGACAGAGTATGTTGAACCAAAGGTGGGTCTGTCCTGGAATCTCCACAAACGCCATGTTGGTAGTCAATATGACCCCAAAACTAATTGGTAGTTGTTACAACAATGAGCTCACCTATGTTTCTTCACTTACTTTGATATATGCTAATTGGCTTGCTTTGATGTTATGCTTATCTGTGGGCCCTGGGATGCTGGGCTCTTGGCCTAGAGAAGGGAGTGATCTATGAGCCTTGGATAGTTGCCACTCATATCCTCATGGGCCAGGTGGGTTGATGGGAAGTTCTGGCCAATCTGATGTTTGTATAAGTAATGTACACATTTGCCTGGGTGCAGACAAGGCATGACGATCGCTTGCTGCTGTAATGTTCACCTTGCATCTGTAGAGGCAGCAGGGCTCAGCAGGCAGTGTTGTAAGTTTACACCTTTCTTTAATAAAGCACTGGAACTGGCCATTCTGGCATTGTTGATAACCTTCTTTCATATCCTGCATCAAGCCTCTTTTGGGCCTGTGGTTCAGAACACAGAGAAATTGGGGAAACCATTCCACCAAATTTCTTTGTGGGGGGAGAAATCCCCACCAACAACTTATTGCCAACAGTTGTAGCAGCTAAGACAGCTTTCTCCCTATGGTTCCCCCCTGCCTCCTGCAAATGGCAGCAGCAGCAACTGTGTTGGTAACACGGCTACCATTTTGCACCCCCCACAATGCTTTGCATCTAGCTTCATTCTGAATCATTGCAGAGGGAAAATAGCAGCTTTCCCAAAAGAAATTGTGAAGGCTATCTAGAAAAAAATCAGAAAATTAGCCTTTTACCAAAGGGATAAGAAAATAATTATGTCTCAGCAATAATCTCATAAAATTGTTTCCTGAGAAATTTCAGATCAGCTCTACAATTGGCCATGCCTTTGGCTCTCTTTGAAAATGAGACATAATCTGCTTTTGGGTTGAAAGGGGAGGATTTCTGAGCCACAAACCATAGCACAATGGAAGGAGGTTTTGTTCTAACTACAGCCCAAATCATTGTGTACATGTACTTAAATTAAAGGTTTGTGAACTACAGTCATGGCAACTAAGATTTCTTTTTTTGTATGCACAGTACTTATAAGTATCAATTACAAGGTTTGTATAAATTATAGGGATGATGAATTTTTGAATTGCTACAGTGTGTTTAAAGTGTCTGCAAGGAAGATATTAAAGAGGCTGCAAACCTGCTGTAGGAAATCTCAGACACATTTCTAGATAATTAATACAGTGTGTGGAAACTTGAAATCAACACTGAACGTGTTTCTTCTAAGCCAGTAATTTAAATCTGCTTTATAGGAACACATTAAGTTAACAGTTATTAGATAAGGAAATGTTAAGATTATTAAGATAATAAAAACAATTAGTGTCGCTGTTCTAGAAAAAAAAAACAGGCTTAAGACAGAAAGTCTTCTGCACTAGAGAGACTGTTGAATCAGTGAAGCACTGTTTTTGTTGAGAGTTATAATTAGCTCATTCAGTCCTTGGATCTTTATGTATTGGAAAAGGCTTTAATGAAAAATGGGGAATAGTCAAGTTCTGCTGTTACTCTAACAGGAAGCTCTTAATGGTTTAAAGCTGCTGTACTCCCATGGTGATGTAGAGTAGAATCACACCCTTGTTAGGAAATGTACTGGAGCTTAAATGGGGTTTAAATGGGCTGCACCATCATTTCTGAATGATGCATGGGCATTTGTGACCAGAGTTCTCCACAATAAACCTGGAAGCAGTGCCACAAGCCTTTTCTGATTGTGGCTCCAGTGTGAATTTTGTAGCAATTTAGCTGAGAGGGGAGAGAGAGAGAGAGCACTCAGCATCTCATAGAACCTTAGAGTTGGAAGGGATCCAAGGGTCATCTAGTCCAACCCCCTGCAATACAGGAAACTCAATTAAAGCATCCATGAAAGATGGCCATCCAACCTCTGCTTGAAAACCTCAAATGAGGGAGACTCCACCACCTTCCAAGAGAATCCATTCCACTGTCAAACAGCTATTACCACCAGAAAGTTCTTCCTGATGTTTAGTCAGAATCTCCTTTCTTCTAACTTGGGTTTGGGTCCTACCTACCGGAGCAAGAGAAAACAAGCATGCTTCATTTTCCATGTGACATCCCTTGAGATATTTGAAGATGGCTATCATATCTCCTCTCAGCCTCCTTGTTACCAGACTAAAACATACCCAACTCCCTCAGCCGTTCCTCCTAAGGCTTGGTTTCCAGACCCTTGATCATCTTGGTTGCCCTCCTCTGCACACATTCCAGCTTGTCAGTATCTTTCTTAAAATGTGGTGCTGGACACAGTATTCCAGGTGTGGTCTGACCAAGGCAGAATAGAGCACTACTGTCAGGAGTGTGTGCAGGAACCAGGCCCTGTGACAAGTAGGGCTTCGCAGGACTGGAGCCTTCCTAAGTTTGTTCTGAAGAAGCAAGGTACAGCCACACCGGTGAGGCCGATTGGAAACTCACATCACCTGGTGGCAAGAGCCGGGAAGCGATATAAGGTCAGCATTTCCTTTTGGCTCTTTGCCACAGGAACATGTTTCCTGCCTTGCTGCGTTTGGCTCCGTGATTGCTTGCTTCCTGATCCCTGGACCCCTGACTTCATGACTTCTTGCTTCCTGACCCTCGGACCCTTGGCTTCTTGATTCCCGACTCTCTGACCCTTGGACTCTTGGCTTCCTGACTCCTGGCTTCTGGACTCTCGTTCCTGCTCCCACCCCGCCATCTTGCCCCCGGTCCCAACATCCTCAGCCAGGACTTCGATCACCCGTAAACCAGACTGTGACAACTACTATGACTTTCCTTGATGGGACACTATACGTCTGTTGATGCAGCCTAGGGGTTTTTTTGCTGCTATATCACACTGTTGACTCATATAAAGCTTGTGGTCTACTAAGCCCCCTAGATGCTTTCCACATATATTACTGGTAAACCAGGTGTCCCCCATCTTATATTTGTGCAGCTAGTTATTCCTCCCTTAGTGAATTGGTGGATCTGTTAGGGTCTTATTGAATCCTTGTTCTGTCTTCTTTGGTATTAACTACCCCTCCTGGTTTGGTGTCATTTGCACATTCAATGAGCATCTCCTCAATTCCTTCATCCAAGTCATTTACAGTATAAAGATACTGAACAACAATGGGTACAGGATAGAACCCTGTAGCACCCCACTTGTCACTTTTTTCCAGGATGACAAAGAACCATTAGTGAGCAGCACTCTTTGGCTTCAGTCAGTCAACCAGCTACAAATCCACCTAACAGTTACCCCACCCAAACAGGGAACCTTTTGGTGTGACTCGTTCACTTTGCTCTCCCAGCCAAAGCACTCCCTCTTTCTGATTCCAGAGAATGACCAGGAAAAGTCTGTGTTCTGCCCCTTTCTTCTTTTTCTGTTTACAATACAAACATCAATCATTGCAAAAGATGCACCGTGCCATCTACCTTACATGCTAGCTTCTTCACAGAGCTTAACCACCTTTTTGTGATGTGCTTATTGTAGAACCAATAAAGCCATAAAAAGATCAAAAAATGTTTTCGCAAATGTGTAGGGTAAAATGGAATCTAAACTAGGAATGGGAAACCTGTGGGCCTCCAAATGTTGTTGAACTCCACCAGTCCCTGCTAGTATGGTCAGTGGTCTGGAATGTTGAGAGTTGGCTCTCTTGGATGACAGACCCTCCAAGTGTCCCTATTTTCCAGGAATGTCCCTGATTTAGAGAAGCTGTCCCCGTTTCTGATTTGATCCCAGAATGTCCCACTTTTCCTTAGGATGTCCCTATTTTCATTGGAGAAATGTTCGAGGTTATGGAATTATCTGACCACCGAACTGTCTGAAGGCAATCCTGTATAGAGAAGGGTTTTTTAATGTTTAATGTTTTATTATGTTTTTATATATGGTGTAAGCTGTCCAGAGTGGCTGGGAGAACTCAGTAAGAGTATAAAGAACTCAGTGTGGAATATAAATTATAAAATTATCATTATGGAATGGGTCATTCCTATTTTCATTGGAGAAATGTTGGGGGGTATGGGATGAGAATGATTTTATGGAGCCCTGTACGATGACCTTTGTTAGGAGAAAGACAGGGGAGCATGTCCCTATTTATTGATATCTCGGCAGCTTTTGATACCATTGCCCATGGAGTTCTTCTGGGGCAGCTTTCTGAGCTGGGGTTGGGCAGTACTGCTTTGCAGTGGCTCCTTTCCTACATAGGTGATCAACTTCAGAGGGCAGTTTTTGGAGGCTGCTGTTCAGCCCCATGAAGCCTTCAGTGTTTCTCCCTTTGAGAATTTCCTTGACAAAGACCTGTCTTGATCAATAAGCTGTATAATGAAAGACCAGGTCCCTATATTACGTTACTTCTGCTATATATGCTTTCCATGAGAGAGTAGCATATTTTCAGTTTTTTATAGCTCAGTCTCCTTTATTAACAAGAAATGAAGGATAAAATGGCACATCTCTTATTCCTCTGAATGACTGTATTTTTGCTATGCCACTGGCTCTGGATGACCTTGGACTGATTTAATTGGGCAGAAGCCTTTACAATATGCCATAGGCTAATTCACTTTGAGGAGCAAAACAATGAATCCCTCTAGACAGTAATATATTAGTAGGTAAAATGATGAATTAATGGCAGTGCTTTAATATCGTCTCCTCAGCAACCAAAGCAGCTGAATTAATAAAGTCCTGGAGTTTTATTATTGCATGGGAATTACAGCCCTGATGAAACTGTAGGCGGACTAGCTTGCCCTTTCATGGGACCTTCTCAAGTATCACAACGTGCTTGGCCTCTAGAGAGTTTCTTGTCCTGTGACGATCCAGCTAAGTCAATGTCAACTCTTCAATCCCACCGCAGGCTGGATTTACAAAAAGTGTAGCCAAGAAGCTACTTTACGAAACTGATCCAGGAGGGTCCCATTGAAAAGATCTGGTACGCTACATGTCCCCTTTACCTGACACCACCTACATACATTTTAGCCCTAGTTGAGATTTCGGGTAACAGTAAGATTACACAGTAAACACATTCAGACGACCAGCTTCTACACAGATCACCCTCCCCAGTGTCAGCTCCAGGTTTTAGAGGAATCTTGGGCAAGGCCACCTCCATGGGTTCCCTTCCATCAGTGAGTCTTGATCCTCACTGCAGCAAGACCCAAGAGGCTCTTCTCAGTGGCTCCATGGCTGAGTTGTGTGCCCATAGCAGATGCCCAACCACGCTGCTCCTTGACACGCTGCCAGCAGTCCTGGCTGCTTCGGGCTACTTGAATGTCACTTGTGGTTATATGGAATTTGATGTTGACATTGCCTCCTTAACTTACGCCTGTGATTAAGGGCTGGAAGTGCACGCTACTTTGTCATCAACAATAAATAACAGGCACAATTCAGTCCAAACTTACCAATTTTGGGTTATGTTTATTTCACGAGATAAAACTGAAGTATGCTCAATTTTGCTCTTTCCTGTGGTTACTTGTGCTTTGTTTCTTTTTCTCTGTGGATTTGTTAAGAAAATAAGAACATAAGAGGAGCCAAAGGCCCATCTAGTTCACCACCCTATTCTTACAGTGGTCAACAAGATGCCCATGAGTGCCTGTGGGAAACCCGCAAGTGGGACGCAAGCACGGCAGCAATCTCCTCACTTGTGTTCCTCAGCAACAGGAATTCAGGGACATAGCAGAAGACTTGTCTGCTTTTTCCAGTTGTACTTTGTGCACACTTTGTGCATTTTATTTCCTAAGCCACTTGTATCAGCTACACAACTGTCCATTAAATAATTCAGTTGAACATGTCGGCTTCCCTCTCGTTCAAGTACTCAGCCATAAATAGGGGGCTCGCTTATCTGAATATTCTACTACGTTGAATTTTTCTTTTGAAATCAACTTCCCCCTCATTTTAAAGATGGTCTTAGCATACATGTTTCTTACAGAAACAAATTTATTTAATAAAATACATCACTCACCTGGCTCTTCTTGTTTCTTTATCATCTAGCCTTTAACACATTGTTATCTCACTCTTTTAGTGTACTTATTTCAACACAAATTTTATTCAACGGCAGCAGATGTAAAACACTCCTTTACATTTCACAGCGTATTCTCTGTGAGGTAAATATTCATTCATTTTGCAATTGGAATTTCTGTCTTTCTATCTGTAGAATTAGAATTGTTCAAACCCACTACAAGTTTGTATAAAGTTGTGTTCTTTTATAGTACATGTAAGTATAACTCTCTGGAATCTTTTTAAAGTATACTGATTTTTGCCAAAGTTCTTTTTCAAATGTTAACTTGAAAATGGTCTGTCTGGTTCAAAAGAGAAACATTTCTTTTTTTAAAGAAAAGTTACTAGATATTAAAGGAGATCAAAGTAATTAAAGTGGTGTGGAAGGGAAAAAAATCTTGCTCAAATTCCTCTTCAGTGAACCTCTTTAGAAGAGAATTCCTGGGGTGTGAATGAAAAGGCTTGAAACTTTTGGCTTGAGTTTTTTAATTAGAGAAAAGAAAACTGTTTGGTAGCTTTTGGAATCTGGGTAACAAATGCTTATTCAGACAGCTCCAAATCATAATCTTAGCCCCACAGAGTTTTAGTTAGAAGAACCAGACTCCACAGCTATAGCAACTGGTTTATCAAGCAAAAAGAAGGGGGGGGGGGAGAGATATGTCCCAGGATTTGCAGACAGCTAAAGATAAAAAGCTGGCGCAAAGAATTCAGTTTTTTGTATGTTTATCACAGTATATTGAGTCACATCCATCAATCACCCTTAGGACACTTCTCTGTGGGAATTCCTTCTGGTTCTCTGCTTCTGTTTTTTTTTATAAAATATTTTTATTCAAAAGTTTTTCCATGTAAACACGACATACATAGACATACAAAAACAAAACGAAACAAAAAACATGTACCATTTCGTATCCTAATTTCTTATACCTTCCTTCCCCGACTTCCTCATACCTCCCATTTCTGTATTCCAAATTCTTATCAATTGTTCAGCAAATCTTCCCTTATTTTAGTTAAAGTTTAGACTAATCTTCCTTATTCTCCTTGTCTTAACCATTACTAATAGTAACCATTTACTTTCTAATCCAACATCATTCTAACTTTCATTAACTTTATAATATTTCTTTAAATAGTCCTTGAATTTTTTCCACTCTTCTTGCGCTGTTTCTCTTCCCTGGTTTCGGATTCTGCTCGTCATTTCTGCCAAACCCATGTAGTCTATCACCTTCATCTGCCATTCTTCCAGTGTGGGTAGATCTTGCGTCTTCCAGTACTTCGCGATGAGTATTCTAGCTACTGTTGTAGCATACATGAAAAAAGTTATATCCTTCTTTAACACCCCTTGGCCGACAATACCCAAGAGAAAGGCCTCTGGTTTCTTGGTGAAAGTATATTTAAATACCTTTTTAAGTTCATTATAGATCATTTCCCAGAATGCCTTAATCTTTGGGCACGTCCACCAAAGGTGAAAGAATGTACCTTCCTTTTCTTTACATTTCCAACATTTATTGTCAGGCGAATGGTAAATCTTTGCAAGCTTGACTGGGGTTATGTACCACCTATAGATCATTTTCATAATATTTTCTCTTAAGGCATTACATGCCGTAAATTTCATCCCGGTGGTCCACAACTTCTGGTTCTCTGCTTCTGTGCCAAATTAGAATTCATACAAAAATGATGCCTGAAAACTTTGTGATAGGTTTCTGCAGGGAAAATCACCAATTTACCATTGATTATTTGAATAGCAGAGTACACACTGGCCCTGCCATCGTCACCCTTCAGCTGACATACAAACAGCTGCTTCAGAATAGCTTGGGTGGGCAGGGTGTGGGTGTGTGGCTGGCACTTTCAGCCCCAGTGTGCATGCATGTTTAAATCTGACTTTTAACAGGATCTACAAATCAGTCGTTAGTGCACCGCAAGTTTTGTGGGCACTTCATAGTAAGTGCAAGCAATCCTATCAACTAGCACCGTATGGATGCATTCTTAAAGCATTTCCTTCTCCCAAATGACCGTAGCAGACTATTGATTTAAATCATCCGTGTTCTGTTGAAAATCACATTAAGTGAAAAGTTGTTTCAGTGTCATTTAGCAAGACTAATATTTCTTACTGCATAGCACATTTTTGCGCCTTTAGCATGCTTTGCATAAATTATCTCAGTGCTCGTTCAATGACTTTGTGAGATGGGCCAGCATTCAATATCCCTGTATTGCAGGCATGTCCAAAGTCCATTTTGGGGATTTAATCCGGTCTGCCGGTCGGTTTAATCCAGCCCCTGTGGCAGTTTATTTCCTGGGGTAAAATCCTAAAAAAAAAACTCAACAACTTCAACCCTAAAAAAAGGTTAACAACTTTGATCAGCCCTTTGGTTGGCCTTCACAGACCTTCACTTCATCAAATCTGGCCCTCTTTGAAAAAGGTTTGGACACCACTGCTGTATTGGAACAGGTGAGAAATGGTAGCTTATGTAATAGTAGTAGTAGTAGTAGTAATTTATTACTTATACCCTGCCCATCTGGCCTGGCCTCCCCAACCACTCTGGGTAGCTTCCAACAGAACATTAAAAAATAATAATCAAACATTAAAAACTTCCCTAAACAGGGCTGCCTTCAGATGTCTTCTAAAATTCAGATAGTTGTTTATTTCCTTGACAATCTGGTGAGAGGGCATTCCACTGGGCAGGTGCCACTACTGAGAAGGCCCTCTGCTTGTAAGGGCCAAATGAAACATGATAGCAAATCTGTGATGCTAAGATATCTAATTGCCCTCACCGAGCCATGGGAGAAAATGTTCAGATCATAAAAATGCCACCTTGGAAAGAGCTGGACTTCTTCTACTTCCAATCCTATGCTCATATCCTAATCAGCCCATGTGGCTACGTTGGCATTTAAGAAACTGTGGTAAGTCTGTGATCTTGCTAGTCATCTGGTCCAACTTCATGCTTAGTGCAGGATCTGTATGTCAGGATGCAGCTATAGCATTCCTGACAGATGTTCATCAATGCTCTTCAATACCTTTAGCAAAAGAGAGCTCAGTCCACCTCTTCCAAAGTCACTTTTTCAAATAGCTCTTTACCATCAGGATGTTAGTTGATAATGTTTAGCTGAAAATTTCTTCCTTGCCATTTCCACCTTTTGGTTCCAGTCCTTCCAGCTGAAGCAACAGATAACCAGTCTCAATCACCTGCCTTTTGCTTTACAGATGAATGCTGAACTACAATTCCCATCAGCCATGGCTGATGGCCAATGGCTAGGGATGATGGGAGTTGTCATCCAGCAGCATCTGGAGAATCAAAGGTTCTTCATACCTATTGTAGACCATTCTTCAACCCCTTTGTCCTCTGGACATGTTCCAGTTTGCCAATGTCCTCTTTACAATGTGGCACCCAAAAACAGACACCGTACAGTGGTTACGAACTTAACTCCATAAGTTGGCTCACACCTAAGAATGGGCAAATATGTCACCTTTGGTTTTTCTCAGTTTCTCAGTTTCCCAGTTGTAAGTTCAGTTCTCCACATTTTCACAGCCATTTACAGAGTCTTTAAATAAAAATAAAAAGTCCCTGTGAATATTTGCCAGTATTTTAGTGTAAATTTCTCCTAAAATGCATATTTTTGTATTCTAACTTAATACACAACACATATTTTTGCAAGGAGACTCCCCTAATATAATCGGGTTTTTGAATGTTAGTTGAACTAGTATATACCTTTGTGTGGACACTTAAGCTTGTATATGCATTTTTGTACACATTATTTGGTTGGAGAACGGCATTGCAAAATTCAGGATGACATCCAAAGGATGACTGCGCTTTGGTTCACATAGTGTCTCAGGAACTGTGAATTAGGTAAAGTTGCATTTAAATGCAAACTGCATCAAATTTCTGCCCCATCCCTACTCGCACCTCGTATGCAGCAAGACAACACAACATGAATGAAAAGCAGGTGATGCGTGGTCTAACCCTGCACAATTCTGATTGACTCCGAAAGCAGTTTTCTTTGTGGGAACTGCAGAACTAACCACACATAAAGAAGCATTTTTCTAAACCTACTGAACTGGAAAATATCTTTAACCGCATGATACTTTGTAGCTGATACATCTAGAGAGCTCTATGCCAAATCTATGCAAATAGCTTAAATGCATAAGAAACTTTTCTTCTTCCATTCTTTCCCGCAGAACCAGCAATCCTCATGATTCCCATCCGTCATTGGTACTTCTTTTCTCACCACTTTTTCCATCCATTCTCTATGCTAGGTGAAATCGGAGTCTGAAATAGAAATGTCACAGGAAAGCCTGCAAACAGCAGGGAATTGCGGGCTCCAGAACAGAGGTTTAGAAATATGTGAATACACTTTTTGTACTTTTGAGGGTTTCATTGTGTTCTGTAAAGTTATGAGACAGGTGAGGATGAGATTATATTAGGTAACTAACAGAATTCATCCACACGCTTTCACTCATAGATATGCATCCTAGAGAGAGAGAGAGAGAGAGAGAGGGAGAGAGAGCGCAATTCAGCTCACTTCTACATGCTTTTATGGTTGCAACAGAAAGGAAGAAGCTTTTTGCAAGTAAAAGGCTAAGTTATATTTGGGCAGAATCCAGAAGCAATAACACCAAGCCCATTTGTAATCTTATGACTGCTGAAATTAAAGAATTGTAGGTTTTCTCTCCATCCCAGACCACCACCTATCCGTTTCTTATTTAGTTTTTTCCTTTCTCAGCACTTTTTTGATTGACATTGTTTTGCAAGCCAAAATACAAATTTTGCTTGTCTTTTGGCTCCAAGCAGAAGGCTAAATGTCATTCACTGTGTGTGTGTGTCCGTGTGTCTGTGTGTGTATACACACACACAGAGAGAGAGAGAGAGAATAAAATAATAGTAGTAGTATTCAAAATCCCACCAGGTTGATTTGACATATAGCCTCTGATCTAATGAGTGTCTCAGGAATCTCATATCACTAACACAGCAAAAATTGTTAAGGGTTAGCCACTTTAAATTCCCAACATTTGTCTAAATTTACATAATGTATGCATAATACATGTAGGTGATACTCCTGACAGCCCCTTTTTGGCTGGCAAAAAAGTAGATGCACATTGGCTAGCAGCATTCTTAAACCATGTTTAGGCATTCCCCATTGAATAAGGATGGACCAATGGAGACATAACAATTGGCTCTGCCCTCTCTGATGCACCCCCTATTTGTAATCCACTGCATCCCTGATGGTGACCTAGCCCTGCTGTTCTCTGTGCAGTGGAACGCCAACTCTACTCATGTAGGCTTTCCACACAATTAAAATCCTCAGTGTGCAGGATTCTAAAAAGTTTAAGAAGTCTCCATGGGAAGAACTGTTTCCCCATGACAGATGTTCATCCTCTATATGCGGAGGATAGGTGGTCAGGACCATCAAAAACATGACAGAGGTGTAAGCAGTACTCATAGGGACATAGCAAGCTGCCTTCTATTGGCCGTTCACCCCACCTAGCTCAGTGTTATCTACACATATTGTCAGGAGGGTTCCAGAATATCAGACAGGGGTCTCCACTAGTCCTCCTCGGAGATGCTAGGGGTTTAATTTGGGACTTTGTGCATGAAAAGCAGATGTTCTACCATTGGCGACTCCAATGAGTGCATCCCTACTCTTCCCATTCACGTGATGAGGGAATGCTCAAACAAGGCTTTATTAAAGTTCTATTTGATCAACAGAGCAGTCTCTTATTCTGCATTTGTCCAGAATGTGTAATGAATAGCAATGAATATTAAATGTGCAATGAATAGCACATTTAGACATTTCAGTATGGCAGAAAGCTAGCAATCTTCTGAGATTTTCATAATGCAGCAAGTCTGCCATTTTATGCTAACAAACTACTGTTGTGTCTAACCTACAGTTCATTGCTAACACTAGGCCACATTCATTTGCAAGCTGTCATGTTACTCCCACCAAATTCAAGTTTTCTTTGAGGTTCAGGGGTTGAGTTATTTGTGCTTCTCTGGGGAAGCTGGTTACTGTACTCTGAATCAGAGTAATCTGGGGTATTTTGCATGCCTATTTTCCGATCAGCTAGTTTATCTAATGAATGAGATGTTACTTGAGTTCCCTGGCTCAGAAAAAGGCTGGAGGAGGATTTGGAGGGCAGTCTCAAGAGTTGCTGGAATAGTCCTCATGTGAGAGCCAAAGCTTAGCAAACACCTTCACACGTCAATTTATCACAAAGCCTCTGGAAAACATTAACCTTCAATAATGAGAAAGGGGAAGAAAAACATTTTTTTTGAATGCAAATTATTACTGGAAGAAAAGAAAGAAAATCGGACAGACAGACAGACAGAATTTTGTGTTCAAAAGGATTTGCTAACCTTTCTGTGTTTTCAAGAAGGAGCTCCTCAACTGCAGAAAAAGCAGAGAAAATCAGCAGTGGCAGTTGCAAGTTTAGCCTCTAAAAATGGGCAATCATTTTCTTATCCAAGCATTCCTTGGCTGTCCTTCCACTTGCACATGGCACAAATCCACAAGCAAAACTTGGCCAGGGCAACTTAATGAAGTGGTAGTATCGAGCCATAGAAAACTGTATGACCAGATTCCAGTGTGATCCAAGCACAACATGGGCCATTCAACTTGCACAAGCTGGTTCCACAATGTAATTCCCCTCCAATTTTTTAGCTAGAGATTCTTCTTAATACTATGCAGATGTTATTCCACCCCTCCCCGCATTTCATGGCATCTTGAAGAATATCCCCAGGTCTATGGAATTCCAATGTGCACATGAAGTTCTGCGAAAGAAAGGGCTGACCCATTATTTTTCAATGGTTCGGAATGCTCTATGAGAACAATAGGGAATCACCATTTTCCATGCACAATGTTCTCTCATTCATAGAATGGAGTCAGGCTAACCCACTAATATGGAGATCTGGCATGAAAACAGCCAGAGCAGGATGTAATGTCAGCCAGCCTTTCATGCCCTTCCAAATGATGCTTCCCAAAGATTATTGCAAAGAAGACTGTTTTTAGCTGTTTTTATCTTATTTTAGCTGTTTTTATTTTTATCTATAAGCCGGCTCAAGTCCTTGTGAGGGAAAGGGGCAGGTTATAAATGACCACCACAACAACAACCAGCAGGAATGTGATAAAAAGAAGTCATCCATGGTTAATATTCTCTTAAAGAAAGATGATGATGCTCATTATGACATACACAAGTCTCTGTGTTTGATAACATGGTTTTCACTCACTCACACTGGAGTTACAGTTTTGGTCATGGGACAGATTATGACTCCAAATTGTTAAAGGAACCTTCATATTTCAGTTTCACATAAAAGATCTGCTTGTGACAACAAAGGCAGTTTTACCATTCAGCAGGCTGGCTTCTAAGTGCTGCCCTAAAACACTCCCCGATTGCTATGTCTGTTTGCAAGTTTGAAACCAAATCTCAATCCTTTTGGGGGTTGCCCATCATTTGAACTCACTCAGCACATAGTTCTTTAGTAAATAGCTGCTGTTATTAAAGTCCCTGCTAAACAAGGCTCCCATTTGTCAGTTACACTTCATAGATATAAGGCAGTGGAGATAAAATCTATTAGTACAGTATGGTGCCCATTAATGTTTCAGGGGCAGTAATTAAATCCTGATGTGCAACGGCTACAAATATTTCTCAAAAGCCAAACCAGATGTTTTAGCAACCAAGCGATGAGGAAAACCTGAAAAGTTCTACAAGCCACAAAAGAGGGAACTTCTGAGGGAAACCTGGCCTGCTGCAGTAACCATCTCAATTCACCAGCAACATTAAACAGATACAGGACAGTGGGACCTGCTTTTCCTGCCCTGTATCATTTATTCTGTATTATTCTGTCTCCAGTAGCAGGACAGAAGAAGCACAATAGCACTGGGGGATCATGAAATGTAATAATAATACTAATAATAATAATAATAATAATAGCCATAATGAATTCCCTGGCTTGCAAATTTACATTTTCCACCTCCAAAAGCATAATAAATTAGCACAATCAATGTGACTTAGTCATGAATCGCAAACCACATCGTTGTGTGGGTTATGATAATCTAATTAATAATAACTAGGAGCAGCTTTAACATCTGAAAATATTAATCATTGCCATCTTCATTTTGTTGATGCTCACTTTAAATTAAAGCCGAGCAAAAATTGAAGCAGTGCCAAGTTGCCACTAAAGGAAGGTGGGAAGAAGCGGCTGCGTCAGTTTATGTCTTTATGCAAAACAGCGAAGCTGCCCTTTCCTTCGCAACATGCCGTTTAAAGAAACATTTTACAAGGTGGTAAGCCTTTCAGTTGTGCAGTGTGCATTCACTGCAGAGTTGTCATGATATCCTGTTGGGGAAACAAGAGCGCCTTGAGCCACAGGGGCCCAAATTAAGACTGTATCTGCAACTCCACTCTCTGTGGAATCATAGAACCATAGAACTGGATAGCCAAAAAAGACCTGAAGGTCATCCACACACACAGTTTAGACTGAGGCGACATTCACACCATACATTTAAAGCACAATAAAGCACAATAATACCACTTTAAATAGTCATTACTTTCCCTCAAGAAATCTGGGAGCTGTAGTTTGTTAAAGATGTGGCGAGTTGTTAGCAGGCCCCTATTCCCTTCATTCCCTATTCCCCTATTGCCAGAGGATTGGAGAAGATCAGTCTACATCCCAATCCCAAAGAAGGGCAGTGCCAAAGAATGCTCCAACTACTGCAAAATTGCACTCATTTCACATGCTAGCAAGGTTATGCTCAGTATGTGGACCGAGAACTCCCAGAAGTGCAAGCTGGATTTTGAAGGGGCAGAGGAAGCAGAGACCAAATTGCAAACATGCGCTGGATTATGGAGAAAGCTAGAGAGTGCCAGAAAGACATCTACTTCTGCTTCATTGACTATGCAAAAGCCTTTGACTGTGTCGACCACAGCAAACTATGGCAAGTTCTTAAAGAAATGGGAGTGCCTGATCACCTCATCTGTCTCCTGAGAAATCTCTACGTGGGACAAGAAGCTACAGTTAGAACTGGATATGGAACAACTGATGGGTTCAAAATTGGGAAAGGAGTACGGCAAGGCTGTATATTGTCTCCCTGCTTATTTAACTTATATGCAGAATTCATCATGCGAAAGGCTGGGCTGGATGAATCCCAAGCAGGAATTAAGATCGCCGGAAGAAATATCAACAACCTCAGATATGCAGATGACAAAACCTTGATGGCAGAAAGTGAGGAGGAATTAAAGAACCTTTTAATGAGGGTGAAAGAGGAGAGCGCAAAACATGGCCTGAAGCTCAACATCAAAAAAACGAAGATCATGGCCACTGGGCCCATCACCTCCTGGCAAATAGAAGGGGAAGAAATGGAGGCAGTGAGAGATTTTACTTTCTTGGGCTCCATGATCACTGCAGATGGTGACAGCAGTCACGAAATTAAAAGACGCCTGCTCCTTGGGAGAAAGGCGATGGCAAACCTAGACAGTATCTTAAAAAGCAGAGACATCACCTTGCCAACAAAGGTCCGTATAGTTAAAGCCATGGTTTTCCCAGTAGTGATGTATGGAAGTGAGAGCTGGACCATAAAGAAGGCTGATCGCCAAAGAATTGATGCTTTTGAATTATGGTGCTGGAGGAGACTCTTGAGAGTCCCATGGACTGCAAGAAGATCAAACGTATCCATTCTGAAGGAAATCAGCCCTGAGTGCTCACTGGAAGGACAGATCCTGAAGCTGAGACTCCAATACTTTGGCCACCTCATGAGAAGAGAAGACTCCCTGGAAAAGACCCTGATGTTGGGAAAGATTGAGGGCACAAGGAGAAGGGGACGACAGAGGACGAGATGGTTGGACGGCGTTCTCGAAGCTACAAACATGAGCCTGAACAAACTGCGGGAGTCAGTGGAAGACAGGAGTGCCTGGTGTGCTCTGGTCCGTGGGGTCACAAAGAGTCGGACATGACTAAACGACTAAACAACAACAACAATTCCCTTCACAGAGCGAAGAGAGTTTGTCTGTTAAACCTCTCTGAGAATTGTACCCCAGCCTTTCCCTGGTGACTTCCAAGGGTTTTGAATGATAGATCTTATCAATTCGAACTAGCATGGCTAAGGATCAGGATGCTAGAAGTTTTAGTCCAAAAACATCTGGGTGGCACCAGATTGGGGAAGACTGCTGTACCCCAAAATGGCAACCTCTCCCAGCAGTTTCATGCAGATATTTAAAAAGCAGGGGCAACAGAATAGATTCTCCATAAACCAAACGCCATGGAATTGAACTAAAGGCCCAAGCAGCACCTTCTGGAAAGGATGCCTAATCCAGAGAAATGATAAAGAGAGATCTCATGCTATAGAATATTGCTGAGTTGCCCAGCAGAATCAACTTCTTGTTCAATTCCCAGTGAAGCAAAACCAGGACCATTTGAGTCCTATGAGGAGGCCAGAAGCCACACTGAAATGGATATGGAAATTCACCAAATATATTGCAAGTCAGCTATCAAATCTGTCACATGCTACTATATATCACCTATCAAATACTGCCAAGTGTCAAATACACCACATGAAAAGCATGTTGAGGAGGAACCAAACTTCACCCACACAAAGTCTTTCAAGAAGAAATTTCTCATTTGCCTCTCAATGAGGCCTAATTCGCTATTCAGTACAAGGTAGTTTAATTACAGAATGAATAGTGTGTGTCATTTGGGGACAGTTTCATTTTGGGATACTGTAGAGTACAAGATGAAAATGATATAAGCCTGTAAAAATGTGATCCCAGCTATAAATATTTTCAACAGATAAGGATTCTATAGTGTTTGTAAGAGCTATCGACCTCATGCATCAAGATCAACCTTCTTCTGTTGTTTAGCTTCTCCAGCTAAACAGGGCTTGCTATTCTGAGATAAATTTCAGAATCTGGTTACTTATTCTCAACCACAGGTTCTTCTTTTCAAGCATTCAGCCAGCAGCTCCTGAAGAAGCACTCTGAGAAATTTAGCCAAATGTCATGTTTAGGCATCTAAATGAGAGCCAGCCTCACTTTGAAAGCCTGACTCATAAATTACCTAGAAAATCTAATGCCTGTCCAAGTTCCTCACTGTGAGGCACTGTAGCAGTGGCAGTTTCCACTTGTTTAAGATTGCTCATTTCATTATGTCAGGGCGACTGCTACCCCAGCACCTAACTTATTAGTGCTAATTTATTATCAGTGTTAAAGAGGTTAACGGCACTGTTATTTCCTCCGCTGCTGGCCTTTACTGCATATCCAAGATGCAATACACAGAGAAAACAGCCCAGCGGTTGTAGTTTAACAATAAATATCTTTTAAAGAAAGGCAGCAGCTACCAGGAAGCAGAACACAAGGACATTAAAACTGCAGATCACTAGCAGCTTAAGGTAAATTACTCATGGCAAATCATTTGTCCAATTAGTTTGTCCTCTTTTTTCCCCTTCTACTGATAACAGCTATAGGCTGCTTGTGAACTCCGGTGGCTTGTTCAATTTTCGCATATTTTCAATACAAGTAATAATAAGAACTGTGCTCAACTCGTCATTTTTTTAGCTGTACTAATTAAAAGATAGTCAGAGGGGAATACGTATATGGTCTTTAAATATATAACATAGAAGTGGAGAAGTTTGTGTAGGTTAAACAGAAAAGAGGAACAAGAACAAATGGACTTGAAATTGCTAATTCAATTATGTTACATTTACATTTCATGCCTGTGCGATTTTGATTTTTTAAAAAAAGATTTTGAGGAATTCTTTTAATCCCTCCCCCCCAACTTTTCTTTCTTTCTTTCTTTTTTAGAATAAGCATTTGGTCCAAGAGTTTACTCCTGATCTACTGACCATTCAGTGGCAGCCAGGGCAGGGAGAGGTGGCAATTTAGCAAAATCCAAGCGCTTCTGAATGTTCCAGCAGCACCTGGCAAAGGTCAGTGATATTACAGAGGCTCAAGTAACCCTCATGACCAAGTGGAGTCTCCTCTTGAAAGGAAGAGCTCTATGGTCAGAGGTGTCTGCAGCTGCTGCGTGCATTGATGTCAAGGGAGCAGCCCCCATTACATGCTCTTTGAATGCATGGGAGTTTATCTGAATCCCCCCGTTATCAATGAATGCAACCCTGTGCTGGCCTAGCCATCACTCTCCCTACTACAGCCATCTCACAGATCACGCATTCTCTTGTCTCTCAGCATACACAAATCGTTACTAAGTGCTGCCATTCCTTCTCTACCTCACTGCCCCTCAGAGTTGTGAGGGCTGTTCCTTGACAGTTACCACCAGCCCCTTGCGATGATCATCCAAGTCTGAGATACATTTGGATATATTTTCCTGACTAACTTCCCTCTGAATCACATGAAGCGGCCGCCAGCCATGAGAAGAATATGTATAATTGATATCATATGCCCAAGGCTGCAATGTCAAGTTGATTAATTGGTTGGAGTAATTGTTTTAAAACTTCTTGATCATTTAGAACTTACAAAAAAACAAAAAACACCCCACTTGGATTGGAAATCTTACAAAATACATTGAGTCTTCTCTCAAAAATGGAGGTCAATACCTCTTTTAAGATGATGCATTATGTAATTATGCAATATGTGCAAGCATAGTATAAAAACAAAGAAAATGTGGCTTTTCTCCAAATAGATTGTATATATCTCTCTCTATTACAATTGTTAAACAACAGGCTGAAAAATCATTATATTGTCCCTCAAGATCCTCCACAATTTTCAAACAGTTTTTTTTGTGTTTGTTTTTTGGCAGGTTGAATTTGAGAACCACTAATTTGTTGCATTCCCAATTATGCCCTGTGCAAATATACTCCTTTTTATCCTCTATTAAGGTGTGGTGGTGGTGTTTTCAAGACAAGTACAGAAAAGTGAGATATCTCCTTCCTGTTTGCAAGGCACAGAGATCACTTGTGTTGTGGCAATCTAAGCTACCAACTAAAACGGAAGAAGATTGACAAGATCCTGCTACTCAACAAGAATGCTGCTTTAAAATGTAAAATGTACTAGCAGCCAAACGCTGACACTAGTGAAACTATATTGAGATGTACACAACTAAATTGATTAGGCATGTCTAGGTATACAAAAAAAGTAGAGATTTGCTTTTTAAAAAATATATTAGAAGATAAGGGTAAAGGCTGCAATCAGTGGCTTACAGTTTTCAACTTGGGAGATTTGTAGTTTCTGTAAATGCTAGCTACTACATGCAGTTTCTAATTATGAACATCTGTACCTTTATAATGGAAATGGCAAAGCAGAGGCTTGAAGAATATGAAAAGGGCAAATTTTGACCAAGGAAATCTAAGGCAAAGAGCAAGGTGACCAAAATCTGCCTGCTAACCACAGTAATTGTTGATGTGCCCAACATATTATTTGGGGACATGTATGTTGGAGTTGTTAAAGTCATTTCAACTTCCTCCTTCTGTGTTGGCTAGGGAGCTTTGTTTTGTTTCTTATGACCCCATTAGCTATGTACCCTCTGATGGCATTTATTGCCGGTCAAGATTTTGCCTGGTTGCTTCCAGAAAAATGTTTCTTGAGCACTCATCCTGATTTATTTGTAGAGAGGCTGGGTAGCATCAACTACTTATTGAGCATTCATTCTGATTTGTTTGCAGGTTAGACAAGTTGTGTCAAGCAAGCGTTATCCCACATTCTCCAGTGCATTTGGAGAAGCGGTCAGTGGTGGAATGCTGAGAGGAAAATGGCAGTCTTAAGTCACAGCAGAGGTCTGAGTAAAGTAGGGCTGGAGTTATACTGAGAGAATTACAAAGGTGCCTGTGAAAATTGCTCCCAGGACAGTAGGTGGGTAAAATGAGATGTTTGTTGAAAGAAGGCACGACTCACTGTCATGAGGGCTAATTTATTCATTAAACTAAATTAAAGGTAAAGGGACCCCTGACCGTTAAGTCCAGTCACGGACCACTCTGGGGTTGCGGTGCTCATCTCGCTTTATTGGCCGAGGGAGCCGGCGTACAGCTTCCGGGTCATGTGGCTAGCATGACTAAGCCGCTTCTGGCGAAACCAGAACAGCACACAGAAATGCCATTTAGCTTCCCACTGGAGCAGTCCCTATTTATCTACTTGCACTTTGATGTGCTTTTGAACTGCTAGGTTGGCAGGAGCAGGGACCGAGCAACGGGAGCTTACCCCATCACAGGGATTCGAACTGCCAACCTTCTGATTGGCAAGCCCTAGGCTATGTGGTTTAGACCATAGCACATCCCTTTAAAAAGTTATTACCTGTGTCAGACAGGCCAGACAGAGCCCACTTGACTGACAAAGGTAATTACATATTTTTAGGTGATCTGCAAATGCTCTGCACCTTTGTTGCAGGTGGGGGAAGAGGGATGAAAGATACTCAGAGTCCTGTAGTGATTTCATGCTCTTTATAGCAGCTTGTAAAACAGTGATTGAATTGCCCCCCAAACCTCAGGCTTTTATATACATTACTTACACAAGGAATCCCATCTGATTGGCTGATTCTGCTTCCCTCCTGGAGCCTGATTGGTCTTTTCCTGCAGGCCAATCAGTTGTTGCATTCTACGATCCTACCAGCCTAATAGGCTGATTAAATTCCTCCTGGAGCCTGATTGGTCTTTTCCTGCAAGCCAATCAGTTGTTGCATTCTAGGATCCTACTTGCCTATTGTTCTAGGATCCAAGCTTAGTACATACAAGGGACTAAGCTGAGACTTGTCCTTTTCTGTGGTGGGTAGGTGTGGGAATTCCACAGGTGATGAACTGGGTTTGATGAGCACCAGTGCTTTTTTTCTGGGGGGACACAGGGGTACGCATACCCCTAAACATTTTGTGAATCTAAGTTTGGCCTCATTGAGGGGCAGTCTTTCAATATGAGTAAGAAAATGAGAGTACCCCTAAAAATTTTTTTGAAAAAGAAGAAAAAGCACTGGTGAGCCCCCTTAGGCACATTTAAAATGAAAGGTTAGACCCGACACTTGTCTTCTGGGTTTGTGGGTTAGGGTTGGCTAGAGGCTCATTTTTGGGACAAACCCGTGCCACCCATTCAGAGTTGGGGAACCCAAGAGCGTTTAGGTAAGGAATGCCTCCCTACTGACCCTTAGGTGTCCAGTTTGCATTAATTTGCATTAATTTAAATAAGCATGGTTTCTCCAAATATCTCTTTTGTCTCACACTTGTTTATTTCATGACTGCAGTTGCAATGACCACTACACCACACTGGCTATGCTTAAGTTCCATTTTATTTAGTTTGAGAATCTTGGCTGTACTATACAGCCCAGTCAAATTTTTTCATTAACTTGACGGTAGGCAAGTGTTTATATCTATTGAAGCTCTTTAGATCAGTCTGTGGATGCCAACCTTGCCATCCCTTTCATTTCTGGTCTCTATGTTTCTTTCCAGCTCCATCCATCATATGCTACATAGCAGTTGCCTGAGACAGAAGCAGTTAGCGTAGCTGCTAATGTGCTGGTGTGAATCCTTTCACACAGGCAATCACTTTCAGGAATTTTAAACAAGAATGGATTTATTGCACTCTCAAGGTTTCACACCGATGTCTGTACAGGTGTAATGGATATTAAAAGAGAATTTAAAGTCTAGCAGCTGTTGTGGTCCTATGTATTACACAGTGAAATCATGTGCACTTTTACTCAGAAGTAAGGCAAATTGAGTTCAGAGCACATATTGGATTTTGGCCTGAAATACCAACAGCAACCATCATCATCACGCAGTTGAACAACTGTTCAAGAATCAGAAATGAATTTGAGACAAATAATAATATTTAATTTTCCTATTGTTCTACCTTAGCTACCATGCTGTATGGAAGGAATTTTTCAGGCCCAACTTAAAATCTAGCAACATGGACCACATGAAGGGTGGGGGGAGCAGAGCTTTGAACTAGACACTAAATTAAATCTGTGGTTACATATCATGTATCTGTTTGCTTTTTTAAAAAAGCACCTTGTTAGGAAGCCCAACAAGGAGCACAGCAAACAAAAATGGGACCTCCACCCCCACATTCTTCAGTGCCTAAAAATCTGCGCCTATCAAAGCCCCCATTGACAAATGACTTCCTTCCTGGGTTGAATAGCAGCTTGGGAGAGGAGGAAATTTTCATCAGTACTAAAATGGTATGGAAAGAGGTTTTAAAATCTCTGCCTACATGGTGCAGTCCCAATCCTGACTGGATCTTTTTCGTGGCTGCATGTCATGTATTGCCCTAACAACACTTGATAGGAAGTAATCCTAAGTAATCCTAAGTAATCCTGCTCACCAGATGCAGCTTGTCACGCTGGCCACGTGACCCGGAAGTGTCTGCGGACAGCGCTGGCTCCCGGCCTATAGAGTGAGATGAGCGCACAACCCTAGAGTCTGTAAAGGTACCCCATACGGGCAGGGATACCTTTACCTTTACCTAATCCTAAGTAAACATTTATAGGATTCCACATTACAATAACAGATCTCCATGACATCTGACAGACTATTTTTGAAACTCAGGAAATTGCAAGTACCTTTGTGACAGACTTTTCAGTGGCTTGCTCACAAACATAATAAAAACAAGAAAACAGTGAATGTGAGTTGTTTGTGCCTTGATGCTGTAAATCTGTGGTCTGTTGTGATTATCATACAAAGAAATAAAAGAAATGCTCAAAAGTGCTACACTTTTTAGTGCTGTTTGTAATTCAAGTTGTTCTCCCCAACCGTATTAAACAAATTGAAAACATTGAATGTCTAGAGGAGACCAGGACATGAGCGTAGCCGGGGGGGGCAGGGGCCAGCTGCCCCCCCATCAATAAAAAAATACAAATCTGAGGTTCTGCCCCCTTCCAACAAAAATCCTGGCTATGCCCATGGAACAGGATATCAAGGGATCTGAAACCTATGGTTGCATTTAGGTGTAGAGTTTAGTTTGTTAGTTTTACTGGCTATAATGCTAGAGTTTCTGTCCCAATTTCCTTTTACACTGTTGGATTATGAAACTGTTGCTTTTTTTATCACTATGCCAAGTCACACTAAATTTGAAACAGACTGTATGCTGGGACACAGCCCCAAATTTTGCCATGTGAAATTGCTACGTAAAATTTCCCCACAATTTTCTGAGTTAATGAGGTTGCAAATGAATTTTTGCTGGAAATAATTAACACAGGAATTAACTCAGCAGTGCGCAATATTGCAGAAAGTGCGGAATAAACACATAAGGAAACAATAGGGAGACAGAATAAATGTATGTCTGAATGTAGTGACTCTCTGGGGACATCAGCATGGTGCAAGAGCTCTGGCAGACTCACCACATCAGTTCCATTGGCTGTTTCCACCCCATCTCCTTTACCGCTGTGTTGCCCCTTCTCTTCCCGATGAGCAACTGTGACCCACCTGCCAACATGCTAGCTTAACAGTCCTGCCCCACTTCCAACTGCATCTAGAGAAGAAAAGATTAAAGAGAGGCATGGCAGAGCACACTTCAAATACCCAAAGGGCTGCCATGCAGAAGATGGAGCGAGATCCTTCTCTGTTGCTCCAGAGATCAGGACTGGAACCAATGGGCAGAAACTGCAGAGAAGCAGAATTCGGCTAAACATTAGGCGACACTTGCAAATTTCAAGAGCAGTTGGTCAGTGGAATAGCCTATTGGAGACGTTTAAACAAAGTCTGGACAACCATCTGTCAAGAAGTCCGAAGATCCTCCAAGCTCCTTTCTACGGTTCTGTAACAAAGAGAATGAAAAAAAGTACCGGAATATTTTCAGTTGAAAGCGTATTTTTTAATCAACCTTATGAAGCAAGTAAAGTGAGAAAAGGCCTGTTAATTCTATAGCTGCCTAAAGCCACAGCTTTGAATTGTGAGGGTGGTATTTATTTAACAATCTTGCATCTTGCTGTTCACCTACAAAAGGGGGGGAGAGAGGAGTAAATAGCACTATAAAACAAGAACTATATTGTTGTGAAGTTTGAAGTAGCTTTTAACTTGGGAAAGAGGGTCACATACCACATTAGCTGCACCCTGCACAGTGTTGTATATAGTGCTCCTATTACCATTATTTTGTTTTAAAAGGTTACTGGATATGGCTGGAGAACACATCTGTCCATTATGGGCAGTATATGCTGCAACAGAATACTAACACAGGATAATCTCAAAGGGGACTCAGGATATCATTTTTAATGCAGCTCTTAGATGATCATTGCTAAATGATTTATAGACATATTAGGAGACTGGGGGAGGGAGGAGGAAGCAAATATTTATATCTTATTTTAAATGGATCCCAATAAAATTATTAATTGAGTTCAGATCATAATAGCTACTTTATTTGCTGTTAGGGTTTTTATTGATATATAGCAAACAAACAAAAAAACAAATAGAGAATTTAAAACAAGCATGCTATACTGTGTACCCTCTCCATCCTCATATAAATGGTACAGGTTAATGAATATCAATATAGTTGTACTTCCCTTTACAGTATTGACATAAGAATGATAGCAATAGCTATTTTTCATTTACCCTTTTTGCATGTTGCAATAATTTTGTTTTGGTATCATGAATCAACATTTTTAATCTGACACATTATAAAAATAATAATTTTGACATAATGCCCCCCTTGCAATATATTGTTTAAAACAACAGCAACAGAATTTTGCATTTTTTGTGGTATTTAGCCATTTTTACTTTTTCTGATCACTTTAGCGTGAGTGCAGTAATTGTAGGACTATAATTAAGATGACATTCCTAGACATGCCAAGTTGAAACCAGGGCAAATCAGGCACACTTAGATTTCATCGAAATCATTGGGACTCAAGATAGTCACGACTAACTTTTCACGTTCATTTTCAGTAGGACTTAAATGCAACTAACCTGCTCTAGAGCCAACATGCCATCTGCACGACACCTGACGTGTTGAAGAATTAGTATTTTGATTGATACATCTCAGATTTTAGAGAGCAATCCTAACTTGGGCCTGTGGAACACCCTGAAGTCCTGCCAGCTGGGTGGAAAGTTGCATGGGCAGGTCCCCCCCCCCTTTAATTGCTTTGTGTGACCAGTTCTCAGACTGGGGGGGGGGGCAGAAAAATGTGCCAAATTCAAAAAGGACCAAATTGTGCCAGCAGGTTGAAAGCAAGAATCAGGAATGCATGTAGAACATTCTCCCAATTCTTTCAGTTCGATTCTTATACAAAAACCTTGTAAAGAAGCTGGTCTAATAACTCATGTGGCTATTAGGAGGTTGGTGGGTCAAGCCTTTGTTGTGTATTTCTCAAAGCAGATTTCTGTCATTTGAACACTGACAAGCTGTTGATTATTTTATTTATAATTATGGAATGAAACCGTGTTTGCCTATCAGTTATAAATAAAACATTCAAGATGCTATTTAACTTCAGGTTCTATGTTACTGAAATGATTGGTAACCTGAGTCAGATAAAGTATCTTTAAAACATTTGCTTTTGGTAGACAGAAAGGTTATAGCCAATTAAATAAATGTTGAATGATAGAATACGCTAGGGAACATTTTAACTAGCTGAGTACTGATGATGTTGTAATATTTTGTTAAATGGCTCAGCAATGAAAAGATCAACAAAAACTTGATCTTACGTGTTGACTGGAGTGCACATAATTCAATGAGAGCATAAATTGGTTGTCATTCTGGATAACTTAATCCATAATAACAAAATGTAACTAACTGTATGCCCCCTGAGGACAGGACGTAAGAAATTTCATTCTCCAGTCTGCTACAGGCTTTTTGCATGACCACAAGTGACCCTCTGGAGTATATTTGGGGACTGTGTGAAGGAAGAGAAAGGGAAAGTCCAGTTGTGCAAGTAGAAATCTTCTCATGTGACATTAGATGCCATCTTGTAATTGTAGTTTGGTAAGATAAAGGTAAAGGTACCCCTGCCCGTACGGGCCAGTCTTGACAGACTCTAGGGTTGTGCGCTCATCTCACTCTATAGGCCGGGAGCCAGCGCTGTCCGCAGACACTTCCGGGTCACGTGGCCAGCATGACGAAGCTGCTCTGGCGAGCCAGCGCAGCACACGGAAACGCCGTTTACCTTCCCACTAGTAAGCGCTCTCTATTTATCTACTTGCACCCGGGGGTGCTTTTGAACTGCTAGGTTGGCAGGTGCTGGGACCGAGCAACGGGAGCGCACCCAGCCGCGGGGATTCGAACCGCCGACCATGCGATCGGCAAGTCCTAGGCACTGAGGTTTTACCCACAGCGCCACCCGCGTCCCTAAGTTTGGTAAAGGGAGTAACTATTCTCTATTATGGATCTCTCACACCTTAACACCTAACTAGGCTTCCCATAGTGGTGGAGAAAAAGAAACAAATCCATCCATGTTGTAGAATTAAAACTCCCATTGCTGCTGAAAATATAGATGCCTATTTTTTCTGTATATTTTTTACTGAGACAGTTTTAAGCTTACAGAAAACTGGTGCTAGGATTGCAGACTAAATGCCATTGATCTGTAAGAGGAAGTTGCTCCCCAAATATGTAAATAATCAGGAGGGGGGAAGCACTGGAACATTTGCTCTCTTTGCCTGTAGCAAAGATTTATTTCCCTTTTAATTAGTTCATGCTTGATTATTGTCCTTAAATATTCCAGTTTTGGTAGCCATTGCACATTTTATGGTTCATGCAACATTTACTCCCAGTAATAATTTCTAAGTGTGCTATTGGTACTCTTGTCAGAAAACTTTTGAGGCTCACAGACTCATTGTGATTTGGCAAATTAGGTTTTGTGATCTCCTTGTAGGTCTGTTGAAGATACCTCCACTCCGTGGTAACAGACATAGCCCCCCACCCCCAAGATGTAGTCATTTCGAAGACTTTAGATGACTAACACATTACGAAAGCCACATTTTTTAAAAAAACATGCATTTCTGTGAGTTCCATCCATTCTGAAAAGAAAGCCACATAAATACATTAAAAATAGAGCAAAACTTTACGGGTATCCTAAATGAGAAGTAAGCATTGAAACAAATGAGGATTGCTAATCATCACCATTTCTGCACTTCCCTGGGTGAGGAGAAGTTGCAGTGGTTGCATTACTCAAGTTTTGTTTCCATTGAATGAGAAAACGCTGGAGATTTCAGGTCTTTGGAATATTTGATCTATGTACAAATATGCACAAGTAGAGTATATGTAGAAACAAACAGGCACTCTTAGAGGCAGCAGAGCCACTCAGCTGCAGCAAGTCTCCAGAGAGATGTCGGGTATTCCCAAGGTGCTCTCAGCCTTCAGCCAACTCACAGCTCTCTTTTTTGCCCCTGTCTCTAGCTGAGTTCAGAAAATAGCTTCCACATGTTCAAAAACTACCTGGAGCTGACAATTGTCCCTTCAGACCTTCAAGCCCATCGATGGAAAGTTGGAGTTGAGTTTGAAGGGGCAGTGATTCTGTGGGTATGACCAACAAACACAGCTCTTCCCCCTTACTGCCATGCTTTCTTGGATGCATGGAGGCTAATTCCTGAAGCGTCTTCTGTCTCTTCCAATCACAGAATTGCTGTTTTTCTCATACACAATGCTGCGGCCCCCTCCCCTGCTCATTCAAATGCAGAGAGGGATTCACATCTATCTTCCAGCTATCTTGACCCATCAGCCAACCATTTTGTGCTATTTACCAGCAATTTGCTTAGCAAAGGAATGATGGTCAGGAATTCTAACAATACCATTTCGGAGAGTCTTTCAGATTTGGCAAGGACTTTGCCCTAATTCTTTACATCCCATCTCTGCTGATTACAGGCCTTTTAGAACAGGCTCGCTTCAGAAACCAAGTCCAATACCATGCCTACGTATTGCAGTTAATGCATAGCACATAAGCATATAGAAAAAATTCTGTGTACTTATGCAACATTTTCACATGTTGTAATATTGACTTCAGAATGGCTAAATAGAAAAATCACAAGCCAGTATGTCTGGCACTATTTCTTTTCTTCTCTCCCCCCCCCCTTGTCCCCCTCAGTTGCCACATAGAGTTGTTGTACTGAGCTGATTTGGGTTTGATTCTGTTGCATGCTAAATTTCTCCTTTAGCTCCTATGTTCCTAAGACCCTTTTTGGAAAAAAATATTTAAGATGTGATCCTCTAAACACAGAGAGCATGCCAAGTATGGAACTAGGTTTACTTGAAATACATTTTTATCATGTACTTAGGATAGGCTGCCCGATTCCTACCACTTTGTTTTTTCAAACCATTAACTCCAGAGTAGTATCTCTGATTTCAGCAAGATAGCTGCAATAATGGTTGGAGACATGTAACCTAAATTACAACAGGAAATCTTACTTTGCCTAATTAGGCTCCATGTTATTTAAACCTCATTTTACATCTTACTTGCCCACTTAAATAAGCAGTAGAGATTGCAAAACCTGCACACACGTACACGTACTTTTGGTATCCGAATGCTGTTCTTCTGTGGACTGGTGCATGAAAACTCATCAACCAGACCTAATGGACTAAGGAATGTAAACTTTTCCATGATGGTTTTTGCAGAGTTCTGTTTTCACATATCGAATGAGCAGCTAGTTGTGAAATCCTCCAAGACATTAAGAATCCTGAAGGCTGTTTCAGATGCCGCTGAAAAGATAATTAGCTCTAGATCACTAATAAGGCCGCCAATTTAATTTCTTATTACTTGTTAATGTTTTGCCCATGTAACTAACATAATGTAATGTAACGTAATGCAACAGAGAGATAAATGGTCTCATTTATTTGAATAGCAATGGAAACATCTTGGATTCTCAGTAGAAGAGGGGGAAATGGCTACTTAGATAGTCTTAGAAGTAAATACATATAGCTTGACCCAACTCTAGTTTGATGCACTTGCAGTATAATCTTACGTCTGTTTACTCAGATGTCTTCAGTGGGGCTTATACTAAGATAAATAAGCATAGGGTTGGACCTAGAGATGACTACGTACATTATCATCCCAAACTGCATCTGATGGTGATTAGTTCAATGATGAGCAACAGCCACCATATTGATGCCAATGTGTATCCAGACAAAAATTTCTATCCACATCAGACTGGGGTAATGAGCCACATAAAATTTCATCTCATAGTAGCTGTAACTACCTCAAGAGTTGTAACTACATCAGCCATGTCACAGCAAAGATTACAGGCAAGCAGAAGCACAGAAACCACGTTCTTCACTGCCTGGATAATGGTGGCAAGATAATGTCCTCCTCTTTGATTTATTTGAAATGTTCTAAGCTGCCTTTCAAATAGCAAGCATTCAGGTTGGCTCAGAAAATCGTAGAAAAGATACTAAATATCATTAACAACTCTGTAAAATGGAGAATAGGAGTAGAATACAAACAACAAAATGAGTAAGATTTTTTTTAAAAAAAATCAACCAGGTTATATCTAGTCAGCTAGCTGGCATGCTCAAAAACCAGGGCAAATAAAAAGATCTGTGCTGGTACTGAAAATACATCATAATTGGTGCTATGTGAACCATGAGTGCCATGTCAAACTTCAAGCCACGTCCATAACTGAAAAGACTTCCTTTCCTGTCACCATCACAACACCACCAAGCTTCAGAAGATGGTGGAAATGAAAAAGAGCTCCTGAAGCCAGCCAGAGTAAAAGGCTCTGTCTGGCCGACTCCCGGACTCCCAGGACTGCTGCCGCCAGCACTGCCAGCGGAGAGGAATTGGGGGTGCCCGGGGCATCTATCAAAGGAGCCAAAACACCCCCCCCACAACCTTGATTGAGCCGGAAAGGCACCCGACCACCCCCCCAACAGCCGAGAGGAGCTCCAAAACCAGGAGGACAGTGAAACTAACGCAAAGAGGGAGGGGGGGAAGGGGGGAAAGAGGAAGAAAAAGAAAGAAAGAAAGAAAAAGGAGCCCCAACTTTACCGCTGCTGTCCCCATCTCTGCCTACGGGAAAGAAGAGGAGAGGTAGGTGAGCACGGGAAGGCAAAAAAGGCTCCGGAAAAACACGTGGCTGAGCCGACTCCAGCGGCAAGGAAAACAGAGGAAAGCCGCATGACAAAGATCGCAGAAAGGAAGAAACTACCCTTTTTTTTTCTTAAATCCTTTTTTAACCCTTTCCTCCCCCTCTCCCTTTAAAAAAAAAATTTCTTTTTTTATCCCCCCCCCCATATACCTACTTTTATCACTTCTCTTTTTAAAAGAGGGGCCACTGCTGCAGCAGCCACCCTTACTTTTTTACAAACAAAAAATAATAATAATAATTAGGGGGAAATAGGTTTTTTTTTTAAAAAAAAAAACACACACACACAAACACACAATCCCCCCCCCTCTTTTTAAAGCCCTTTCTATTCTATTTGTTAGCTTGTTCTTGAGGGGGGAACCTTTGGCCCCCAGCTACGACCACCACTCTCTTTTAAAACAAAAATTTCCTCCATATCACTACTATTGCTATTGATACTTCCCCCCCCCCCGGTTATTTTTTTCTCCCTTTTTGCTCTCCTCTCTCTCGCCCTTCACCCCCCTTATTTTTTCCTTTTATCCCACCTTTCACTTTCCATCCCCAATTTTGTTTTCTATCCCCTTTATTTTTTTAAAATCAACTCCCCCTTTTTAGCCTGTTCGTCAGTTTGTTTTTGAGGGGGGAGCCCTTTCACCCCACCCCCTCTTTTAAAATAAGACTTTCCCCCCATACCATTTCCACAGCTCACCCTCCCTCCCTCCCCCCTCCCTTCTCTCCCCCTCCCTTTTCTTCTCCTTCCTTTTCCCACCCTTCCCCCTCCTCCTCTCCTTTTCTCTCCCTCCTCCCTCTCTCCATCCCCCCCTTCCCCTAAAGGAAACACATACACACATTCATATCACCATATCATACTTTGCCCCCCTCATACTATAGCTAAAACTACTGCTGCAATCTAATACCGCTGATATTACTGTACTATCTCTCCTCTCTCTTTCGTCTCTCTTTTTGTCTCTCTCTCTCTCTTCTCTTTACTCTAATCCCCCCTCTCCCCCCCTCCGTCTCCCCCCTTCTTCTTTCCTTCTTCTTCTTCTTCCTTTTTCTCCCTCCACCCTTTACATATAGCCTATTTGTCTGTCTCTATTTCTGAGCGCACTCCCAACCCCAACTTCCACCTTAACTGGACCCCAATACCCCTTTTGGGTATATACAACCCCCTCCTAAACACATATTTCCCCTGGCCCCACCCCTCTAATCTCTTGTATCTCTACCTGCTAACCCCCCCCCCTTTTATATGAACTGTCTGTCTGTTAGTCTATCCATCTCTGCTTACCTGCCCCCCCCCCCCGCTTTGGCGGCACCGCTGAGGCAACTAGAGAAACCCTAGAGAAGTTCTTAAAACACAGGCTAGAAGTGACACAAATGACCACCTAATCCAAACGCTCTGTAAAAGCCACCAGCCAGCAGCGCCTGATCAGCCCAGCAACCCAACAATACCCAGGAATCACCACTGCCACAACTCCTAACCACCACACGCCCTACTCCAAGAGGACGCCAAGCCAACCTCAAACCAAAACCCAACTCCGCAGTTGGCAGAGAAAACTACACTCTTTCATCTTCTCACATAAAAAACCAAGAATAAGCCCCAAATACCTGCACCTCCCCACCTCAGAAGGAGGATGGGGAATCCCCAACATAGAAGCATATTACATTGCCAACCAAATACGCCATATAATCCCATATATACTAGAAGATGAGACAAAACAATGGGTACACCTAGAGAGGGACACAATTGAAAATACCTGCACCACAACATACCCACTCCTCCCAAACAAACTAAAGAAAATTCCCACAACACTTAACAGGTACACACAGACCATGCTCAAAGCATGGAAAACACAAATAGGCAAACTATCCGCAACCCCATCCCCACTAATCCCCCTGGCGTACCACCCATTATTCCACCATGCAGCACAAAACCTCCAGATAAAAACCTGGCGAACCAAAGGCTTATATCGCCTAATAGACTTTTATAAAAATAACAAACCCTTGTCAACACAAGAAATACAAGACAAACTAGAAGACACCCAAATGCCCTGGTTAACACAACACCAACTACATGCCCTCTTAAACAACCCAACAGTAAAATCAGCAGCAACTAGACCCCTGACAACCTTTGAAAACCTCCTCCTAACAACAAAGGGAAACGGTAAAGGGGCGGTATCCGCAATATACAAAATACTACTCCAAAACCCCGCAAATCCCCTAGACCCAATCAAAAAACAATGGGAGAATGACATAGGCTATGAGATTAACCCCACTCAATGGACCAGAATGTGGTCTAAACCCCCCTTTAAAATCCATATCAATGAAAAGAAAAGAACTCACACTGAAACTCACCTACAGGTGGTACCTAACACCAAGGAAACTAGCGCTAATACACCCAGGAACCTCACCAAAATGCTGGAGAGGGTGCACCTCCACAGGCACATACCTCCACATATGGTGGGAGTGTCCCAAAATCCAACTATTCTGGACAACAGCCATACAAGAAATATGTAAAATAACTAAACAAGTATTAGACTTCACCCCAGAATTGGCCCTACTAAACATCTTCCAAGACAACAATGCCCATTTACACCACAAAGAACTCATAACCCACCTACTTTCAGCAGCCAGAAACACCATAACCAGACACTGGAGAGACCTGTCAGGAGTAAGCATGGACCAATGGTACCAAATAGTATGGGAAACAGCCTACTAGAAAAATTAACTAATAAACTGAAACTGACACGGGGACAAACAGAAGAAGACACCTTCACCCCAGTATGGCTCCCCTTTATCACATACACAGCCCAACAGGACAACGACAATAATCCACCAACAGCATACAAATCAATATGGCTAACCTGATCCAAAACACCCACCCACCTCACTCATACACGAAAACAAAGATCACCACAGCCAATCACAAACAAACAATCACACCCTAGGCCAACCCCAACCTCTCTCACCACCAAAGGAACACACGTGAACAACACAAGCACGCTGACACCAAACTCTACATACATTAAGCATAATAGAAACACCGCTACCCGACCCCACCCCCATCCATCTCCCCTCCCTCCACCCCCTTTCTTTTTTTCTTTCTTTTTTCTTCTCTCTCTAATGCCTCATCAAATGAAACAGATTTGTAAAAATGTTACATGGAAGAAAAAAAATAAGAGGCATTACACTTACACTGTAAAACAAGAAAACCCTTAATAAATTTTTTTAAAAAAAAAAAGAAGAAGAAGAAGATGGTGGAAATCAAAGGAAGGCCTCAGGTGATGAATGTAGTACTTAGGAAGGCTTATGTGGAAGCAGGGTGCTTTGAGTACCAATGTCTCAAGCAATTTAGGGCTTTAAAAGCCAATTCCAGAACTTGAATTGTGCTAAAAATGGACAGGCACTCAATTTCTTTGCTTAGGAACTGGTGAGATATGATGCCTGTTGTTGGTCTCAGTTAGCAGTCTAGGAGCTATATTTTGAACTAAGGTGATGCTTCTAAGAAGTCTTCAAAGGCAGTACCACAAAGAATCTAATATGAAGCTTACCAGAGCAACAATCATTTTGGCCAAGCCATCTCTGCCCAAGAAGTTTCACAGCTGGTGAAGCAGTGAAAGACACAGGGAGATAGTACAGGATAAATCGGTGCTCCCACAAGTGTCCACCTGATCCTCTAGAGGGGGCACAACTATTTCCAGAAGAGGTTGAACACCCCTTTCCTGGTCATACAAGGCTCCCACTCACAACTTCCATCTTGTTAGGACTGAGCGCTGGTTTGTTTGCCTAGTCTAATCAATTACTTATCTCAAACACAGATTCAGCCTTTCCACAGCCTCACTGGATTCGTGAATTATTACGGCCATCTCACTCCCGTGTGAGGTTGCCAACCCTGCAGCGTGAGCTTTAGAGCGCTGCCATGTGGTTTGGGGGGACCAACTCAAAGTAAAATCAGTCACAGCGAGGGTAATGTATGTATATATGCAGGGAGGCAATTTGAAAAGAAATGTGCGAAGGGAAACACCATATAGTATTCATTGATTTCTGCAAGATGGTTTGCTATTCAGTCATTCAGGCTGGTGCCTGCTCCTTTTCTGAAGTACAGTACGCTGTGACTACATTTTCATGAAAACGGAGGGAGGAAAACAAACAATCAGAATTCCATTCCATTATACATGTGTACTTCAATGGTATCAGGTCACAGCCTCGCCCACCTGTGCCAGGGCTCCTGTAATTGATTCCTGGAAGCGTTTCTGTGCCAAGGCCCTGAGTTCCATTTAAATGCAGATGTGGTCTAATATGAGGGCTGTGCATTTGGCACTGATGCCTAGCAAACCTCGCTTGTTTTCTCCTGTTTTCGCAAAGCTTTATATTAACAGCTTCAAGAGAGGAGGGAAAGAGAGGGTGGGGGGAGGGAAAGCAACTTTGATAACAGTTATTATTATTATTTTCCCAGAGTCCACAAAAATGAAGGGGAGGCAGTTGGGGAGGGGGAAGAACTAATTATAATCTGAAGTGTAACCATAGCCCGATTTAAATAGGTAGCAGTTATGGGCTATTGATCGCAGTTCACAGGAAAAGCTTGTCATGTTGTGTCAAGAGGTTAATGTAATTACAAGAGCGGGCAGCAAGATCAGCTGTAGCCTCGAATAGGCGAATAACTAAAAGCTGCTTTGGAGACACATAATGTTGTCAAAGCATAAATAATTCATCCCAGCATTCAAGAAGAAATTACTGCTCCGTTCCAGCGTATTATTCAGCCATTAAAATCCTGCCCTTGTAAAGACTTTTGAAGTAGTCATATTTTCAGTACTAAGAGGGGTTTTGGAGTATCCCGTTTTATTAAAGCTTTATATTGTGCTCATGGTTTTTTTTAAAAAAAATATAGTACTAAAGAAGGATACGAAATAGACTTGCAATTTGTTTAATAACTGCATTACAATTCAGATAAGGGTGCAGAGAAGCGCAGGGATTTGTGGAGTGTCTGGATGTGGTGTGTGGAGAAAGACACAGCATGAGGTGGTAGAATTAACTCCCTTTGGCTGGCCAGAAATAAATTGACTCTGGCTCTTTATTGGCATCCTGAGCTGGAACAACAATCCCCTCAGCATTTGGCGATCTGTTTCTCCCAGAGCCAGGTAAGTGGAAGGGCTGTGAGAAATATCAACAGACCCAGCTGCCTTCCATGACAGCCTCTTGACTCCAACTGTTTGCTAGTCCATATTAAAGCTAACAACAATTGGCCATTGAATGGGGTCTCCTCAGCACAGGCATTTTGGCAGCTTAAGCTGTGTGTTAGTGCCGTTAGTTGCCTTGTTTTCGAATGGCTCTCGTTGATTATGTCTTACAGTCCCCAGGGACAATTTTGCATAAGTTCCTTTCAAACGACAATGGCGTTTTCCCCACTATCAAGCAAAGGATTTTGAAAATGCCTTCTGATTTCAGAAAACGGGCTTCCTTCTCTGTGAAGTAGCTTGGGAACCATCCAACAAGAGTTTCACAAACAGATAAGCCTGTTGTCCAAGCATTTTGCCCTTCGAAAGCAAAACTCTTTTTCCCTAGCCATTTTATAAACCTGTTTTCTGACATCCTGAGTTCAGGGTGGTGGTGGTGGGAAACATTCTGAACCTTTTAATGGAGATGTACTAGTTTTGACTTTGAGGTAACCTCTATAGGGAGTTATTCGGAATGAATGAGATTCTGTTTCATACCCCAAAAAAGGGTTTCTTCAATCATGCGAATGCAGCCTGATTTTCACATATGTAAATTAACATGTTTTCACAGCCTGCAGCCTTTGACAGTCACCTGACAGCTAGCAGAAATCATTCTCTCATATCACAGTGTACTTACGATGACAGAAATGGATGAAAGCTGAAGGTGCTGCTATAGCAGCATTCTGAAACAATTTTTTTTGAGTGAAACATAGCTATTTGGCATCCCAGCTCTCCAGTATCGGCAGGAGGGATGCTCTGGCTGTCCTGCAACACTGCTGCACCCCAAAAGGGAGTAAGCAGACTTGTGGCAAAGTTAGTGTCTAATGCATAACTAAGAGCATTTGCTGCTAAAGGGGCAGCCATTGACTTGGGATTTTTTCATTGTGTAAAATCAGCTATATTTCTTGGATCCTGCATCTGCTATTGCCTTATCTGCTCTGATGTCACAGAGGGTTTGGCAGCTAAATGTGAACATAATATTTGGATATCTTAAAATACGAATGTCGATAATAACTTGTTATTTAATCATTATTGTCCATTTGCAACGGGTATCTTTTTGGTACCGACTGGTTGAACAGTCAGTAGGTCTTGCAGTGAAAGATAAGTAAAATTCCAGGCTTATGTACAGGATTCTATGCCGTGAACACAAGCAGTGTCATGTCTCCCATACACCTTAAATGAAAAACACCAATGAATGACTTCACCATTTGCACTAATAAGGTGCTAACTCGAAGCCCATGGGGAAAATGATGAACAAAGAACCAGATACATTTAATATTCTATTTATGGTGGACTGCAGGGCAGGAAGATAACACAGGAGTCAGCGAGTCCTGAACAAATACATACAGCAACACACATAAGGAGATGAGGAAGATGAGAGTCATTTTTCTATTATGCAAGACATATGGGGACTTTTAGCTCAGGACCATCTTCCACCTTTACGGGATACTGATCTACAGTGCTGCCTTTGCTTCTCCATCAAGTCTGAATGCTGCAACTTGGTTACCACCACCTGTTGATTCATTCTGAGGATCTAAGGAAAGGGTGGAAAAAAGCGCTCCGTGTGTGTGTGTGTGTGTGTGTGTGTGAGAGAGAGAGAGAGAGAGAGAGAGAGAGAGAGAGAGATTTTCCTTCTTTGCTCCCCTGCCCCGTTTTCTCCCTGCCAGACTGATGCAAACCTGATCTGTCATTCTGTTTGGGGCTTTCATGATTGCTGTGTTTGGATCTCAGCTAATCAAAGACCCCCCTTCTTGCTGCCTTATTTACAAAGAAGCAAACATCAAACAGTCATTACTTAAATGAAAAACACTTGGAAAAATCACACAAACTTTTCTTTTTTTCTTTTTCTTTTTGAAAAGTTCCCTAAGTGTGTTTTAATTGAAAGCGGGGGAAAGGTTTTGAGGTCACTGTTGTGCTGTTTATGAAAATCTATACTGTCTCCATTACCTCCCTCTTCGCTAAAGGTAATTGCTACAGAGCCAACTGGAACAATTCCTGGTTGTTCACATGAGAAGAAGATGAAATTAATGGAAAACATTTCCCGTTCTCATAAGCACATGCCACCATCCCATGATTCCTGCATATTAGAACACCATAGCATCTAAGTCAGAATGGGCTCATTTGTCTCTTCTGGAAGTCTTGTTTAGGCTGTCAACAGACCCAGTAATAATGTGGCAATGTGGATTTTATATGGAATTTGCATCATTAATCTCTTCTTTGGCCTGTGATTTACCACAGCAAATCACAAACAAATTATCTGCTGACATGTCCTGGCACAGAAAGGCTGAAAATGTTGAATGAATGCACACAGAAGGTCCAATCCTTAGCATATCCAGGTGGGGCTGGGAAAGATCCCTGTCTGAAACCCCTGGAAGCCATAGACAATTGGTGCACACCAGTCTCTGTAGACAAGGCAGAAGAGGTCTACTGAGCCATCTGACTCAGTAGAAGGCAACTTCCTGCATTCCTATGGTAATTGCCAAGGGGCAAATAATGCCTTTTGGATAAAGTAAGAATTAACAGCACTCCGTATTAAGTGAATATTATTATTATTATTATTATTATTATTATTATTATTATTTTATTTTATTTATTCAACTTAAACACCACCCTAAAGCTCAGGTCTCAGGGTGGTTCACAACAAGACCACAACATATAAAATCAAACCAAAAGCAGTAACACAATACACCCCCCCCCGCAAAAGCCACATTCTAAAAGGGTGTTGGATATCAATAAGATCAACTAAAGGCCTGGTTAAAAAGGAACCTTTTTGCCTGGTGCCTAAAGGTGCATAATGAAGGCGCCAGACGAACTTCCCTGGGGAAAGCATTCCACAGACAGGGAGCCACTGCAGAGAAGGCCCGTTCTCGTGTTGCCACCCTCCGGATTGCAATGAAGGGCATAAAAATCGCATACAAAGAACAATAATGAGCATAAGAGATAGTCTTATATATCTCTTATATCTAAAGTTCACTTTAATATAAACATGAAAGCATTTAAATTTTAAAAACATGAAAGCATTTAAATACCAGATGCTGAGGTGGTTCTTTCAAATTGTGACTTGGTAGTTTTGTGTGTATGTGTGTGTGTTGCTACCAAAGACAGATAACTGGACCAATTTGCACGGTGCATGTGGGGTTCCCCATGTGCAGAACCTGCCGGAAGCCTCTGCAAGTGACTGAAGCCATCGTCCATTCACATGTATGCAGTCTGCTAAAAGCTGCTGTGCAGGGGTAATGTCACAAATGCCCTCAGTGGAGTTCTTTTCCCGTCCTTAGATTCTGATTTGCAGTCACTCGTTCTGCTACTCTGACACAAAACTAAATTTAAAAATCCCAGTGTATCTGAGTTATTCAGCAGGCAGTGGGGTGAGGAGAGAGAGAGTGAGAATTGCCTATCTCTGACTCCAAAGTTCAGGTTTCTGCTTGCGATAGTCATATGAGATACATGATCATGGAATCAGGACTGGTATAAATCAGAACTTTAATGTGCAAAGTCAGTCAACAGTTTATACTGCAGTGTTAGGTGTTACTCTGTTTGAACAGTGCTGTGTGAATTTAGGCTTTAAGAGAGATTTCAGCACCAGTCTAAATCAAGGAACATCTCTAAATTATGAACTCTTGGTGCTCACTAATTGAAGCCAAGGACATAAGAAGAGCCCTATGGCTGGATGAGGCCAAAGGCCCATTTAGTTCAGCATCCTGTTCTCTTGGAGGTCCACCGGATGCCTGTGGAAAACTTGCAAGCGGAATCTGACTGCAACATCAGCCTCCCCAATTATGATTTATGGTATCTCATATTCTGAGGTGTACTGCCTCTGACAGTGAATGTGAACATCCTTAAAACAGGCAGTCATAACTTTTTGGCTTCAAGTTTGAAATGTTGGAATAAAAGGGCTGTGGTTCAGTGATATACATGCTGAATGTCGCAGGTTCACTTCCCTGCCTCTCCAGGTATGTCTGGGAAAGACCCTTGTCTAATAGGAATGCAGTTGCCATTCAGTTGGGCCAATACTGAGCTTGATAACCACAGGGGTTTTTTCTAGGGGGGACACAGGGGTATGCATACCCCCAGGGCCAGATTTAGGTTTGATGAGGCCCTAAGCTACTGAAGGAAATGGGGCCCTTTATATGTCCAGCTGTCCTTTGTCCTTAGGTAGCAGGCTAGCAGACATGGCCCATTACTTACATCATAGGAGCCTACACAACACAAAAGACTGTTGCTGTATGTAGGTTTTATTTTATTTGTTTTTTGTCTTATATTTTGGAAATGTACATCCAGTTTTTCCCCCTTTAATTTTTTTGGGGCCCCCCAAGAGAGTGGGGCCCCAATCTATAGCTTGTTTAGCTTATATGTAAATCCAGCACTGCATACCCCTAAACATCTTGTGAATCTAAGTTTCACATCATTGAGGAGCAGTATTTCAATATGAGTAGGAAAATGAGAGTACCCCTAAACATTTTTTTAAAGCACTGGATAACCCAATGGTCTGACTCAATATAGGGCAGCTATCTCCATACTTAAAAGAACAGAAAAAACCAAGATAGGGAGTCACATCATTATTTCCCCCTCTATGTCTTAACATTTTGCAGTTGTCTATGGTAGATATCCATGTGATACGGATAATATTGTGAGTGGGTTCAATACGTGCTTGAAAAAATAAAGCAACAGTCAGGCGTATTGCATACTCACTCTCAAGAACACCTTCAAAGGAGATCTGCGCTGTGAAGTGGTGGCAAATTGTCACTTTGCTGTGAGAAACACAGTTGTGTGAATCCAGCTCAGCATTGGGCAATCTCATTATCTAGGTACACACAGAAAAGCGAATCCTCAAATATATTATACTAGAATATTTGGATTTGAAACAGCTTTTCTTTTCGTTTTCCGCAATCTAAATGCATTGTATGAATGATTGCTAATGTTCCAAAGTTTGTCATTTGTTGCTTGACCTGGAGTGAATGAATCAATAGCCAAAGACAATTGCTCAAATGAAATGGTGACCCGACAAGGCAAGGCCACAGTGATTTGTCCTGTTTTGTGTCATATATTCAACCCTTTCAGCGTTCTAGCTCCATTGTCTGAGATACACTAATGTCTTCCATTCTTTCTTGAAAAACAAATAAAATATCAATGAATTGCCGTCAGGCTAAGATTTTTCCATCTTTACACATCCTGAAGTAATGAAATTATATACTTATAGCTCCAGTGCTGTTTATAGGCCTTGATTGGTTCATGTTTGCTTTAATGAGAGACATTCAAACAAAACTATAGCATGCAAAGGAGATTCAAACACAGATTTTTTTTTATTTTTTTAAAAAACAAATCAGAAACAGAACACTGTTTAAATTGAAAGACAATATAAAAGAAAAAAGAGAGGACATTATGGCAAGTCATGGAATTTGTCCATAGGCTGTCTTATGGAGAATTTAGCTGTTGAATACACATATGAGAGAGATTCATTAAGCGTAAGAAATGAGTGCACAGAATGAATGGGTACTGATGATTAATGCTCATTATGCATACCCAACATAGTATTTTATCTTGCAACTGAAGATGAGTTAGTCTGCATTGTATTGTTATTCTTATTGCCAAATTGGATGGCTTTAAAAGAGGATTAGACAAATTCATGGAGGATAAGACTATCAATGGCTACTAATCCTGAGGCGATGTTCTCCCTTCAACTGTTGGAGTCTTCTGAATATTAGTTGCTGGAAATTACAGGAGGGGAAAATGCTGTTTCTCTCAGATGCTGCTTGAGGGATTCCCATAACATCTGGCTGGCCATTGTGAGACCATGATGCTGGACTAGCACAGGGCCACTGGCCTGATATTTGTTAGTTGCTGTGGCAGCAGCAGCTATCTGCTCCTATCTGCTAATATTCTGGAATAATTTACACAAAAAACAACAACAACCCCAACAACCTGATTTTTCTTAAACTAAAAACAAAACATAAAAACCCTGACCTTTGTGAGAGACCTGGAATGTAGGCCTCAATGTATTTATTTGTGTAGCATGTGTATAAGCTTTGGCCCCAGTTTCTATGTGGAAGGGTTGGTGGAGCATGGTTTGGAAGACATCTGTTCTGCGCAAATTCACTCTGACTGGAGTGAGCTGTCAGTTCGCGAGCTCTGCTCAGAGGAGAGATGTGGCAGATACAGACAGTGGTACTGAGTCAAAGTCCTGCCCATGACAACAGTCATTAGCTGCAGACAACATTTCAACACAATAACCAGGTTTGCTATAGCTCTGGCAGACACATACTTCCTCTTCTAATCTCCTGCACTCCTGCAATATTTGAATTCTGGAATACAGGGCACTAAATACAAGACAAAACAAAAAGCCTCAAAAGCGTACTTATGCTTATAACTCAAAATTTACTAGGGACACAAGGGTACATAATGCGTACATAATGTGACTACAGCCACATAATTTTTCTCAGTTTGGGCACAACCCACCACTAGTGTGGAAAGGAAAGCCCCACACTCACTCTCTAATAACAACAACATTTGTTTATTTGCTTATTTTAGACCACTTAATTTGTGTGTGTGTGTGTCATATAGCAAAGAAAGCCAAGAAAGGACTCTGGAGGAGGAGTCAAAATGTGCAGGAGAATGACACGTGACCAAAGATGCAACAATGAGCTACAGATTTATTCTTTAAAATGTCAGAACTAAGAGTAACTTATACCACTATAAATGGTAAAGTCTGTAAGGCCCAAAGTCTCAGACGAAACTAAAACATGAAAACAATTAAAGCAACAATTCATAATAAATGCAAAATCTCCTCCTGTTTCAGGTGTCACATCCCAAATGTTGGGCTCCCAACTCCCAGTACCCCAAGTCAGCATGGGATGATGACAGTCAACCACATTTGAAGGTTCCTCATGCTGCCATACTTGATTGGCCTTAGTCATCAAAAGCCATTCTAAAAGAATGCTTTTAGAAAATGCTGGGGCTCAGATTTTGATGAGTGTGCAGGTGAAGGCAATTCCATGTTTGTAGAGCATTTAGGAGGACTACTTTTTGACACATGCACAGCATCCTGCTTTATTTGGTATAAAGATGGAAAAATCTCCAGGATGGACAGAACATGTTCACACTTGCAGAGTTTTTCTGCTCAGCGCTTTCCTCAGATATGCTCTAATACTAATGAAGATAGTAAGATGTTCTACTTAATGGGTTGTATTCTATAGAATACAATATCTAACCAGTTTTACAATCACACCACATATAAATAGCTTAAGACCTAACGGGTAGATTTGAAACTCTTTGCTACAAATAGTCCTTTAGCAACATCATTAAATCTTTCTAAAAAAGAAAAACTGGTTACAACCTCACATTTCCCAGTGTTAATTGTGTGTATTAATGCTTGCACAATTTCCTACAAAGGGGAAAAATGTACATCACAACAATTGCCACATGTGGATGTGGTTTCTTGTTGTTGTTTTCTTATATTACAGTCATTTCAATATAGGAAATCCACAGCTTGTGAAGTAGAATTTGGGATAAAGGGACAACAAGGCTGGAATAAGTTATTCACCATTCTATTTACACAAGAATGGGCTGGTTATGATCTACTGGTATTTGTCTGAGAGATTTGAAGCAGATCAACAAGGATTTCTGGCTACCACTTGTTTGAAAATGGCAACAACAAAATGGTTCCATTTTACTATTGAAATGGGGAGTGGAAGCTAGGAACTTAGAGTATATTTTTTCTGAGGAAGGACTGTGAGCTCAATTCAGTACTGGAAACAAAATTGGGGGCTCAAAAGTCTTTGTCGTTTGCACCAGGCTGTGGCTGTTGGATCTCTAGGTTGCCATTAAAACAACAAAGAAAGCATTGATTCAACAAGTCTGAAGTCTACCCTCTTCTTATTAATGCACCCCAGGAAGGAAGAGAGAAACCCGGCTGGGACACCAATGAAATTTCAGGAAGTGCTTGCTTCTGGGAAGGCTGCATAGTGAAGACCACTGGGGATGTGATTTGCAGAATGAAAGAAAAGACACTCAGAAGCCTGTCACAGTTGGCATTGCCATGGTACTTACCTGACCTCCCAACCAATGGGTCACTACTGCTTACAGGGAGGGAGAGTCGGAGGGGCAAGGAGGTGGGGAGGTTGGTACTGCAACTTCTTAAAGCACATCAGTGGATGATTTTTTGTTTTAAAAAGTTGGGAGCTGTATTTAAGTTCCTTAAAAATCTAAGCTGCTCTGTTTTAACAAACCAGCAAATCAACCAGAGCTTTTCAGAATTTTACAGGCAGCATTCTACATAGCCTCATCTTGTATGGTCAGCAATGCCTACTGGAGGACAGAAAAAAGCAATGGAAAATCCAGTTTGAAGCTGCTAAGTAAAACAGAAAAAAGTTCAACCAACCCTCCACTCATAACTCAGTCATTTTTTAGTTATTTTAAAGTCAGAAAGAGGCAGATCCTTGATTCTACTCTCCCTCATGAGGGATTATGGATAAAACTGAATCCCCACTAAAAGCCCCTAGACATGTTTCCCTGCAGTTTAGCAGACTTGGGCTACTGTGGAATGGCTCCTGTGTCTGAAAATTTCAGCCACTTTGGCCCAAATGGGAAAAGGTTATACCTATTTTTTTTAACTCCCTGTTATAGTGACTAGGACAATGCAGAGCTTCATTTTATGCAGAGCAGCTTGGAACCTGAATAAAGGACAGAACAATTCAGCAACAGATCAGAATTCTTAGAAAATACACTGATACAAATACAATGTGAATTTATATATGGATGGAGTCATATAATCCCTTACCCACAGTCTGAAGAGACAGATTCTAGGAACAGTTTGCCTCCTTTAACTACTGTTTGTGTGAACTAGACAAACACAGGAATACAAACGTATAAGACCAAAAGAGAGCTTAAGAAGAGGTTTGCACAGGATGTTTTAGAGCTAATTCCAAGTGACAATTAAACAGGATCCAGTGGGATTCACTTTAAGGCTTTTCCTCATCTTTGTCAACAAAGAGAATGCAGTCCCAAATTAGTAATATTCAGCTTTTTCTCCTCTCTAACCAATTAGATGGAGGCAACATATTATCTGTATTGCCTAATTACCTCTTCTCAGAAATTTGTAAGAATGGAAAAAAAAATCTGTTGCTTATTAGAGGGTCCATAGCATGAACCATTTTTGTGATGAAGCCTCTAGATATGAGCAAAAATGAAGAACGGATGTTTGAACTACATCACACATTTCCTCCCATGCGTCTATATGTTTGCGCCAGCAATCTGTAGTGTTGTTTCATTTGATTTGTCAGGCGGGGAGTGGGGAGGCAGGAGGCTGCAATCCTTCCGTGTTGGAGATCAGGAGATTAATTTTTTAAAGAGAAGGATTGTAAAAAGCAGGCATTGGTAAAACATATGTTCCTTGAGCAGCTACAAATATGAGTATTTGACGTTATTGTTTTTCAATATGGAACTGGTTTAAAGCTTCAGACAGTTGCAGTTTTTAATGCACGGGTCATAATCAGCAGGGTAGAGACAGGGAAACAGAAGAAAACAGCACAGGGCAGGATCACTTGTGAAAGGGGGAAACTTGCACAAATTATTACAATAATACTAGATCTTGTTAGAAATCGATGTAACAATTTCTCCAAGGTGTCTGAATCAACCCTGATTTACTGCAGCCAAAGTCCTAGCCCATCATTAAGAGGACTCCATAAATCAGAAAGCCTTAGATTTAATCCCAGCATCACTATAAATACCTTTAGAAGGAACTTGATTTGAGTTTTGATAGTTGGAATTGCTCACGTTTGGTTGATTCAGTGTTTCTTTCAACTAAGTTATTGGTGTTGTTTGTAAAGGAAAGTAAGAGACCTCTTATCCAGTCTCAATAGGTTCACCACCATCACCACCACCAAGCCTTTAAAGACAAGGTGTGATGCACTCACTCACGGGACACACTCACCCTGCGGGAATGTCAGGACTGCAAATGTGCATTCCTTTGAGGTTGGTTGGCCTGCTCCCATCTGTGGAAGTGGCACTTGGTTCTAGGTCCACAGGTTCAGTCATCCTAACTGATTATTTATAAAAGCACCTAAGATATGATACGGTATAACTAGACAGCCTCTTAAAAAGCAAAGACATCACCTTGCCAACAAAAGTCCATATAGTTAAAGCCATGGTTTTCCCAGTAGTGATGTATGGAAGTGAGAGCTGGACCACAAAGAAAGCCGATCGCCGAAGAATTGATGCTTTTGAATTATGGTGCTGGAGGAGACTCTTGAGAGTCCCATGGACTGCAAGAAGATCAAACCTATCCATTCTTAAGGAAATCATCCCTGAGTGCTCACTGGAAGGACAGATCGTGAAGCTGAGGCTCCAATACTTTGGCCACCTCATGAGAAGAGAAGACTCCCTGGAAAAGACCCTGATGTTGGGAAAGATGGAGGGCACAAGGCGAAAGGGACGACAAAGGACGAGATGGTTGGACAGTGTTCTCGAAGCTACCAGCATGAGTTTGGCCAAACTGTGAGAGGCAATGGAAGACAGGAGTGCCTGGTGTGCTCTGGTCCATGGGGTCACGAAGAGTCGGACACGACTAAACGACTAAACAACAACATTGGTCACCTTCTGAAATCAGCTGCTTCAGATGAAAGGCCTATGAGGACCATAAAACAGTGCAGTCTATTGCAAAGATCAACTGATGGAAGTTGAAGGACTCTCAGCCACAGATGAACACATAATGCTTTGCTTACTGAGGCTGGACAGTTGGGGTGAAGGGGACACTGCTCCATCAACCTCACTTGCCTGCCTGTCAAACTGCAACAAGTATTGGCAATAGAGCATCTATATTTTGAGGACCCTGAAGCTTGAACTGATATGGGGCCCCCTTCACAACGAGGTCTGGGTAACCACTGTTATCTTCTTCAGTGGGTTTGTTCCATGGCAAATCACCAATTATTTATTTTTAAAACAGCTGCTACATCTTACGATTTTGATTAAAATGGTTGTATTGGATTATCTCACATGTCCAAGTCACTGCTGTGAACAAAAATTTCCTATGCCTTATAGTTTTCGAGTTAGAGCTCAGTTGGTAGAGCATGGGACTCTTAATCTCAGAGTCATAAGTTCGAGACCCATGTGGGGCGAAATATTCCTGCATTGCAGGAGGTTGGACTAGATGTTACTTGTGGTTCCTTCAAACTATTCTATGATTCTATGGTGAGGGAATTAGGGAAATATTATATACATGCATGATGCACTTTTAAAATATATATTTTAAAAGCAATGTGGACTAAGGTCACTTCTGGGATTAAGGGCCCTGAAGCTTAAGCTTCATTAAATGTTTCATAGTAGATCTACTCCTGAATGCTGGAGATGTTGCTGCCTGTCATTTTCCTCATTCTTAGTCTCAGGCTGCATACACACTAACCCATTTGTAGGACGTAAATGCAGTTTTTCTCAATCTGGAGTTGGATGAAGATTGTCACAACGTTCTTAAACCTCATAAGGAGATGTGGCATTAAAATAAATATTTGTTAAGCAATATGGAGTTGTTGCCTGATATTAAGAAATTTGATCATTACCATCTAGTCACTTGACTCAGTGCAAAATATTTCTAAGTATCACCAGCAAAAAAAAATATTTATCCCTCCTTGCCATGTTCTTGTTGATGAAATTGTGCCGTGAGGGCAGGGGGAAGCAGGCTACCGCCATGGACTTTTAAAAAACAACAGTGGATGATTAACAGAAGTCTTTGTATTCTGCCTGTACCCTTCACGTTGCCTTCCGATGCATAGCCAAACCGTCTGCTGTGTGTTTTGATAGTTGGATAATTGGGAGCACTCTTGGGTTGTGCGTACACCTGGTTTCCTCCCAGCCTGAAATTCATTTCTTCCCTATCGTATTGCCCCTCCTCCTCTCCTCCTGCTGCTCATATAATGGAGATCAGGAGTTGATGAATGAAACATTGGTGCCCAGTCTCTGCAGCAACCACAGAAGAGCACTCTAACAGAAGTGACACTCTGGTCTCCATGGATAAAATGCTGAAACCCTAGACCAGTTGTCCAAAGGGAATCCATCTGCAGCCATAAAAAAGAACTTGAAAGCAAGCCTGATATGAACAAAGACAGTCCTGTGTTCTTTTTTTAAAAAAACTACCCGTTTCTTTTTTGATATTGATATAGCCATAGACGTACCATTTTATGCTATGTGTGCACAGTAAAAAACACATACAAAATGTATAGAGGAAGAATCCCAGTACCCTTTGACTTCTCATGGTGGGAGATATTAACTTAAAAGAAAAGAAAAGGAAAAGTTATCATTTTTTTTAACAGACCAAGACAAAACATAATTTCAAACTCAAGACCAAAATGCACATCATGCTTGGCAAAATTCAGTGCTTCTGTGCAATGAACTTAGTACAGTAGTTCAAATTAACTGCTAAGAAATTAAAGGGTAGTATCCTTTGGGAGTAATGTGGGAGCATAAGAAACACAAGAAGCTGCCTTTTACTGAATCAGACCATTGATCTGCCTACCTCAGTACTGTCTACAGCAGTATTTCCTAACCTCGGGTCTCCAGCTGTTTTTGGACGACAGTTCCCATCATCCCTGACCATTGGTCTTTCTAGCTAGGGATGATGGGAGCTGTAGTTAAAAAACAGCTGAAGACCTGAATTTCCCCAATTTCTACCAAAAACTAAAAAGGCATTAAGATGCCTCCCTTTTGGCCCTCATTCTCTGTCAGTTCTATCTGAGTTGACTCCCATTCAGATAGCCAGCATTTATCATATTTATAGTAGGCCCAATGGGTTATATCCAATGCTAGTCTTGCTATGAATAGACCCATTAAGGCTGGTGGGCCTTAGCTGACCATGTCCATTAATGTTGGCGAGCCTCCTCTGAGTAAGACTAGTATTGGCTATACATCCAGTTGAAATGAATAGACATGACTAACTGAGGTCTGTCAATTTCAGTGGGTCTGTTCTGGATAAGACTTAAGTGGGATACAACCCACTGTGTCTAACCCTAAATCATTACTGCTTCAGTTGGTGTTTGGAGCTCAGAGTATCACTCAACAAGCAGGCCGGACTTCTGCCCCAGGCAAAAAAGAAAAGAAAGAACCTCCCTTGTGCCAATCAATCTGGAATATCAGGACCATGTGTCCTGGCTTGCCCACTGACTTGTTTCAGGTCAACGACTCATGGAAAATGGCCATAATTGCCCATGAGCTGAAGACGCTCAACACTGATGTTGCCACTCTACAGAGTGGCCTCTAAATAAACATTTTAATAACTAGATTTCAAGGTTAAAAAATAAAAGAAACAAGACAGACTTTAAAACAGACATTATTGTTCTGATAAGTTGAAAATATACGTAATGGCTACATGGTTATTTGCCATACTGTGTTGAGAAGTCTGTGCAGAAATAATTACAGTACAGTTTTAATAAATGCTAAGTAAGAAATCAGAATGTGCTTCCATTTAAAGGTTTTCATATGCAAATAGGTTTATTGCAAGATACATGCTTTAGCTTGTTTTCAGTCGCCGCCTCACCTACATACCAGTGTATATGCAAATATTATTATTTCTATTGTCATTGTTATTATTTATTGAATTTATATACTGCTCTATACCCGGAAGTCTCTCTGTTAAAATAATACACTTTTATATAGGGCCAGCCCCACCATGAGGTAGAGTGAAGCAGCTGCCTCAGATGGCCATGGAGTGGGCTATATGTGTGCTACATGCCCTCAGGTGCTGTGGAGGATGTTATCCCAATGCCAGTGGTGAAGTGGTAAAGTGCCATAGCTCAGTAGTAGAGTCTCTGCTTTGCATTTGAAAGGTCCCTGGTTCAGTTCCTGGCATCTTTGTGTATGGCTGGGATAGGACCTTTTCTGAAATCCTGGATGAGTGTGTTACTCCCAAGTCCTACCTGGAGGTACTGATGGTTGTTCACTCCTAACACTTGAAGATCAGAAACACTCAAGGTTGTAATCCTGTGTGCAGTTAGGGCACACAATTCCAATTGATCTCGTTCTAAATCATACACAGGTTAAGTGAGAAAAGGACCATTTTCACTGGAGTCTAAAGTCTTGCTTCTAGACTTAATACACAGAATGGTAATAAAAGCCCCTTGCAGTTTTGCCTGCAAAGAGTGATTTTATAGTATGTTTTATGGAACATGCTCTTGAACAACAAGCGAATGCCTACAAAAAGCGCACTGCTTTGCTTATAGACGAATAATCCATAAACCGATTAAGTGGGATATAATTGTGTAATGAATATTGGTGTATTTATGTAATATTAGAGCTCTGCCTATTCCATACACATACTCAAGCAAATCATTGACTTGTCTTCGTTGCAGCTACTTTTCCATCTCTGCTTTACTAAGGATGATTAGAACTGAAATGCCTTAGGTTTCCACTTTTTTTAAGAGAAACATTTACATATTCATAGAAGTCTCTTGGCGGCGGCTGTAAACAAAGAATTATGTTCAGGACTGCAGCTAGAAATAAGATATGTCAGAGGTCTATTACCCATTCAATCGAGAATCAGTAAATGGCCCAAGGGCACTTCCTTAAATGGGAAAGGGTAAAATAACTGAGGCTGAGGCCCCAAGTGTAGCTGGAACTCAATCACATTGTTGATTTAGAGTATACCAGGCATTTTTTGTAATTGTCAAAATTCATTTAGCTTCTCTGACATGAGCGGAATGGTCTGAGATCTCAAGATAAGGCTTCCCCACATCTTTCACTAGGCTACACAGACCTCAAAACTGCATGCAGCAAGCGGTAGTATAACCAGGGGCACATGCGTTTGGATTTCTGTTACAGTCGTACTACTCTGTTTATGCTACCAAAATACATCAATAAAGTGTTTACACTACCAAAATACATCAATGGAAGGAACTTCTTCTCATGGGCATAAGAGCAGGCCCAGATGTGAAGGAGGAGGGTCAAGCACTGCTAACAAAGCCCTTCACCTCGAGCCCCTTAAGGCCTGCCTTCTGATCTCAAAACAAATTTCTTGACGAGAAATAAAAAATATATACCCTGACAGTGCCTTTATTCTACAGACCAGGTCCTGCTCTACCATTCTTTCCTGAGGGGTTTAGGACACAAGAAGCTTACGTAAATGAAGCTGGTATAAGTTAAATTGGTGTAAAGTCATGCCACATCCAAACTCCATTCTGGAGCAAGGCTACTGCCAGATGAAGCAGCCCAAGGTTGTCAGAGGGAAAACAGGGCTTTGAAATTGAGGTCAGCTTACAATAATCTTTTTGCCAGTCCGTGTGACTGAGCTAGGCAGAGAAAATTGGTTCCCCAGCCCCATCCTGCCCTTGCCATGCCCTCAGAATGCCTCTTTTTAAGGACTTGCAGTCCTTAAAAAATCACAGAGTTGCTTGTGAAGCAAACACTTCAGTGGCTCCACTCCTTCATTTTATGAGACAGCCAGTAAGTTCATGTTTCCTCTCCATTTAATATAATTTCAGTAGTTCGATTGACTCATGGTGCTTGTGGAAGATGGAGCTACTACCAACATTTTGATAATGCTTTTGATCTTCTGAGAGTCCTTCCTTGTTAAGGTAAAGCAGGAACCCAGTGAGACATTTATTCCGCTGATATGTCTAGCTCAGTGTTGGGGTAGCAATAGGCACTGCCATCTGCTTGTAATCTTGGCTGCACAAGGGGAGGATCAATTAATTGATCTATGATACTTGACTGTGGTGGATTTTCGAGTTTCATAACAAACTTCAGGTACCTCTTAATATGCTCTAATCTGCAATATTGTAATTACATTCAGGTGACCAATGGTGAAATTTTGCATATTTGTCAGCTTTTCAATGCATACTTAGGTAAACAGGTAAGATTCCTGTTCTGCTAGTGACTGTAAAGAGGGCATGGTTGCTATTCCTTGTTAATCAATTTGCTTGTGGAGGTCCTGGGGAGGTGAACTTTTGAAAGTTGCTGAATTAGGTGACAGGTGTTCCAACTATTCCAGATGTGTTCCTTCATTTGTATGTCTTTCCTCTCAATGCATAGTTGGGTGTGCACTTCTGATTTATGTCAAATCTAAACAGCAAGAACAAAACCTTTCAGGAATGTAAATTACAGAGAACCAGGCACACATCTTAAATGAGATTAGTACCTGTTCACTTCTAAGCATGTTCCTTAGGTTATTTATTATTATTATTATTTTTTAACGACTTTGTTCCGTTCCAAGTACTCCGTTCGATAAAATCTTTTACGGACCTGAAATTGAAATGCCATTCAACAGCGAACTGAGTTGCATAACTAAAAACTGATTGTATTGGATTAGATGTTCTTCCATTTATGATAAGGATCTGTATGATAGGATTAATATTTATGCCCTTGTTCTTTCATCCTGCCTGGGGAAGTTGGAGAGTGGCCAAGGGAAAAATGTGACCACTGTTTTGAGAGACTGCAGACACATCCTTCCTTTTCCCGCAGTCTGGTACCTTCAACCATGTCCTTATGCATGGAGGATATAGCCGTCAATGACTTCAAGTCATGATGACAGTGTTCTACCTCCAGTGTTGAGGGCTGCATATCTCTGAATGCTAGTTGCTGGGAATCACAAGTGAGGAGAGTGATGTTGCATGTAGATTCTGTTTGTGGGCTTTCCATAGGCACCCCATTTGACTACTGTGAGAATGGGATGCTGGACTAGTTGGGCATTTGGTCTGATCCAGCAAACAGCCATCTGTGGAAAACCCAAATTGCTGTTGGCTCCAATTAAGCATTAAATAATGGGACATGGGTGGCGCTGAGGGAGGTGAGTGGCGCTGAGGGTTAAACCACAGAGCCTAGGACTTGCTGATCAGAAGGTTGGCGGTTCGAATCCCCGTGACGGGGTGAGCTCCCGTTGCTCGGTCCCTGCTCCTGCCAACCTAGCAGTGTGAAAGCACGTCAAAGTGCAGGTAGATAAATAGGTACCGTTCCGGCGGGAAGGTAAACGGCGTTTTCGTGCGCTGCTCTGGTTTGCCAGAAGCGGCTTAGTCATGCTGACCACATGACCTGGAAGCTGTATGCCGGCTCCCTCGGCCAATAAAGCGAGATGAGCACCGTAACCCCAGAGTCGGCCACGACTGGACCTAATGGTCAGGGGTCCCTTTACCTTTAATGGCTTTTCATGGGGAAAGCACCAGGAGGGGAAGCATTTGGACACAATGCTTTAAAGCATGGATTTGTTCCTAGAAAATGCAGGGCAAAAGGTGAGTGTAGAGGAGCCTTAAGTCTCAGTGGTACTTTACCTTTTCCATTATTTTCAGTGGTCCATGGGCTAATTCACCCAATGGAGACAAGGTGGTAAACCTGCTTCTGGACTATACTACTTCAAGCTGAAATGGGAAGAAGCAACATGCTTGAATCCTTCTCTATATCAAATAAATATCTACACACAGAAAACCTGATACCAAGACTGAGAATTCTGACTTAGACTTCTCCTTGACATGCTACCTTTCTATACGCAAGAAACATTTTTGTAGTGATATGGTCCGAATCATATTGTGCAAACGAAGATAATGCTGTGACTCTTCTACTCATTCAGTAAAATAGTATAGTTTGATTTTGTGCAGTATAGACCTGAAAGTAGCAGGGAAGGCTAGCTATATTTAATAACAGGAATCACATTTGAGATTTGTACAGCAACTACTTTATTATTTTCAAATGCAAACTTTTGCATTTAGCTTGCTATTTTACAATTTTACAAACTAGGTATAAAAGACCATAAATAAATGACATAAGTTATGTGTACCTAAGATTGATGGCGAGGGAAAAATTACAAATTAAAACAAAATAGAAAATCTATATTTCTAACCAAGATTTCATTCAAATCTGCGAACCAAGCAATGCATTGTTAAGATTTTTTTTCTTCTTCCCCAGAATGGACTAAATTATCATATGCCTCATACATTCTAATTTTTTTTAACCACAGTCCTTGCATATTCCAACATACTTGTAGTGATACCAAAAAATAAATGCACTCTCTCTCTCTTTTAAATCTGTCTAATTAGTATTCAGGATGCTTTCTTTCTGGTTATGAAAATGTCACGTAAAAGAAAAATACTGCTTTGAAGTCCTGTTCACTGGCAAGAACCAGCTTCTTCTTCTTTTTGTTTTATACATATATATATATTTAATACATAGATCCATCACAAAGTTAATACAGCAAGAAACCTGGACAAACATCAACTGGTGGGGTTGTGAGCAGAACAATTTTCTAATGTATGGAGGTTTGCTGTTTTGGAGTCCTGTTGATGCCTCATCTTTAACCAGGAAGAAATGGAGGCCAGTTCTCTTATCAATTTCTGGTTGTTGTTAGGTTGTTAGTGTGTTGTGTCTTTCTACCCATCCAAGCTCTGTTTAGTACACTTGACTGCAATCCGAGAATGCTGGGTTTGCAGTTCACAACACTTTATGCCCCCCGGCTCCTTGACAGTGCTGTGTCCTGCCATCAGCACAACTACACAAACCGAGAAATACTGATCTTCAATTTTGTGTTCATCAGACCAAAAAAATAACCTTAGAAATGGGAAAGGAAGAAACAGGGGGGAGGGAGAGGCGAGGATGAAGAATAAACTCCAGAGAAACTGTTTTAGGGCCTCATTCAATGCCAAGCATTTTAAATGCAATATTTACACATTCTTTTCCTTGATTTCCCCCCGCCAGGCATGTAGGTTTGACTGTCCTGTTTCAGCTTTATGTGCTGCACTGTATCTCAGTAGGGAAGAGTCTTCTGTGACCAGAAAGCAGGTCGAGCACATCAACTGCTGAGCTCAAAATGTGGAATGGCAGTCCATTCCCCAGACTCCTGCATTCAGCTCGCCTCCAAGAACAGTCTTCAGAAAATTAACAGTGAACTCTCCAGACTCCGTAAACTTTCCTAGATAGGACTGATAGGTCATTACCACTTATTGCAAACTGTATTGCAGTTTACCTATGAGAGGAACATGAAAGGGGTTTTTGTTTTTTTTTTGCAAATCCCTTGCTTAAACCTTCAAAACCTTTTGTATTCTTTAACTTGGGAGAAAATAAAACAGTTTGCTCAACAATCATTCATGGGCCCCAAACTCCTTGCAGGTGGCACACTGAATAATTTACTTCTGTGAATGGATAAGGATTGCATATTTCTATTTGTGTTCATCAAGTCTCTCAAAGCTTTTTTTTTTCCAGGGCGGGGGAGGGAAAAAAGGCTATTTAATAGTTCAGTTCAAAACAACCCGCTGATGGATGAAGACTTCATCTCCACCTACTTTCCCCCTTAAGGTACTGCTGCTTCGATAATGAACAGGCCTCGACAAGACTAATGGTCATCGATCGAATTCTTTATCACAGTTATGGAACTCACAATGGATCACTCCACAACTCGAGTGAAGGCGCCCCTGCTCTAGGCTGAATAACTATTTGTTAAGGTTAGTGTGGCAGCTACATAATACATGAATAGATACAGGACTGTAACATTCAGGAGTGTGTGTGTTTTCTCGTCACCGTTGCATAGCTCACCTACTGGCCTGGAAACTCAACAGCTCAGCAACAACTGCCAAGTTCTCTGAGATGCTATCTGCATGTTCACAGGTGGCCCTGGGCAACAGGCAACACAGAAGCACACACCCACACACCCAAGGCCATACGTACACTCACACATTCCCGGAAGAGATAATAAGTTATTTTCCATTCTATTAAAAAATATTGATATTATCGCAATGGCACACTTTTTTTTTTCCCTGTAAAGGATCACTTCACTGTCCCACGCAGTCTCAGCTTTTGTGAACTGGGCTCTGTGCTACGGCACCTAACCCTGGCGTCCATCGTTATGACATGTAGAGCTCTGCTACTTGCACTCATACCGATGCAGCAGTGACATGCAGGAGAAAAAAAGAAGAGAGAACACGCACTTACACAAAAATTAAATAAATGGAGCGAGGAAAGAGAAGTCTGTAGGGCTTTGATACAGTACATTCCTCAAGTGGCAATGAAAGAGCCGCATCTGGGCCATTTCATCTTTCAGTTTTGTTGCTGACAACAAAAAAAGGAAAAGAAAAAATAGAAAAAAAGAAGAAAGCCAAAGAGACACTCTTCAGGGAGCAATGCTGCTTATGTAGTCCATCTTCAGTGCTGAGTAAACCGGGACACTGGAAGGCTTTTGTCTCTGGCCTGTTATCCTCCAAGGCCAACATGGGCACCAGGAAGGGCTGAGTCCAAGAAAGCAGGATCCATTTTCCCTATTTAAAAAATACAAACATCAAACTATTATTATTTTACATTTGTACACCACCCTTCATCTGAAGATCACAGGGCGGTTCACAACATAAACATACAAAGTAAGAACACAAAATACATAATAAAATGAAAATAAAAACTAATAACTCTCCTCCCACAAACATATTTTGAAGGCCATAAAGTGTTGATCAGTAAAGGCCTGGTTATAGAAAAATGTTTTCACCTGGTGCCTAAAGAAATGCAGTGAAGGCGCCAGGCAAGCCGTCCCAGGGAGAGCATTCAGCAAATGGGGATCCAACACAGAAAAGGCCTGTTTTCATGCTGCTTCTCTCTAGATCTCTCGTGGAAAAGGCACACAAAGAAGGGCCTCAGATTATGATCACAGGGTCCACATTGGTTCAAATGGGTCACCACATGGGAAGACCTGTTATTTTGAGCAGCCAATGCTAGGATGAGGATTGGAATGCCTTTTTCAGCCTCACTATCATCTTGCTGCTTGAATTATTATAGCCATGACTGTAGGGCAGTTTATGATTGCTTTCCATTCATAAGGTCCCTGGTTCAATACTCTGAAATCTCCTGTTTACACAAAGGAATCTCCCTTGAGGACCTGGAAAGCCACTGCCAGTACCAGATAATCCCAGGCAAGATGGACACTGTTTAAGGCAGCATCTTGTGTTGATAAAGTTCCTTTTATGGTTGAAGTTCACAAATCAGCGTAGGGGAGACAGGAGAGTTTAGTGTACCCTAGAACAGTGTTTCCCAACTTTGGGCCTCCAGCTGTTTTCGGACTACAATTCCCATCATCCCTGACCACTGGTCTTGCTAGCTAAGGTTGATGGGAGTTGTAGTCCAAAAACAGCTGGAGGCCCAAGGTTGGGAAACACTGCCCTAGAAATCTGAGGAGGGATGTGTGAGCCTGCTGCTGTTTTCCTAGAATTGCCCAATATTTCTGTGCTTGAGGGGCCAACAGATTAGTGACATTATCTCCAGTTTTGAATATTTGGCACTTTATTTGCTTGCTCGCACAGCTGAACCCTGCAGAAAGAAGGACTGCACTCCTGTCAAGACTTGGCCTGTGGAGGGTGGGGAGTTCAATCCTGCTTTCTGCAATGATCAGCTGCACCAGTGCGTTCCCCATGTGGAACTCAGCTAGCTAGGGATCATGGGAGTTGTAGGCCAAAAACATCTGGAGGGCCGAGGTTGAGGAAGCCTGGTCTAGAATTTGTGCTAAACCACAATTTCTGATTTCTGTGTAACATTAAGCCAGGATTCTTTGAAAGGGAAAATACATATTAGCAAATTCCTTCTCCCAGCCACATAAGATTTGGAGAGGGGTTTGTATGTGAGAGGATGACTGAGGCTTTACTCAGGTCCATTCTGATTTTTAAACATAGTGCTAAATCATGGTTTAGTCCATTGTCCATGATAATCATTCTTTGGCTGTATCCTAGTTCAGCCAAGTATGTTCAAAACAAGTATGTCTGTATACGTGACTACATGTATATAGCTTACATCACTGCAGATTGGGAAGAGAGGCCCCAAATTGCTCTGCATTTCAAAACAAAATTAAACAAGGTCTGATAAGATCTCTTTAAATTTGAGGGGGGAAACCTGGAGAGTCAAATAATTTGGAATGGGTGGAGATGAAATTTTAACGCCATGCTGTTTTCCCCAGTAAAAAAATTCTCCTCCCTCTCAATCAAGTTGCTATTTGTCCTTTTAGGGTTAAAAACAACAACATAGAAACTTGGAGGAGGAAACCATTTTCAGTGAGGTTAATAGCATGGGGGGGTGTTATAAAAGCCCATCTCCCCGAGTCTAACTCTATTCTGAATGTTCATGCAAACATACATACCCACACACCAGCTGCTTTTTGGAAAAAGTTTTAGGAAGTCGGGGAGATGGACTTCCATTCTTATTTGGCTGAGGAAGACTTTAATATTTTCAGGAAAACTCAAAGACTAACATTCACCAGCAAATGTGTTAAAATATGACTGTTTAAGCCACCTTTCAGAAACATACACCTCCATATTCTTCAACATGAAAAGCTTTTATGGGTAATTCTGCTAAGAGGTTTTACTAAGCTGTCACAGTTTTTGACAGGATCCAAATTTAGCATCCCATGTTCGCAACCATTTGCTTTCAGAATCAAGTTCATAGGGAAAGCTTGTGGTTAAAATTGGTAAGTTGTTGTTGCAAGTGACAAAAAATGACAAGAGTGGCGTTGGGAATATGGCAAGTTTGACTCGTTCAATTCACTCAGTGCTCCTGGCTTCCAAATAAGTGCAGTGATTTCTAACAAATCAAACCGGAGTGTCACTCTCTTTTTGTGCTGAAGCTGCTGTCACGAGTAGATAGAACTAGAGAGAGGGGGAAATCAAAGCTGAAAACCTAATAGGTGATGTTGCCATCCTCAAAATAATAAGCTCAGCTGAAATACTTCTAGCAGGTGGCCTCACCTTATGACACTCATATTCTCTACACCAAATCATCAATAGGTTTGATTCTCTTTCATTCCTGAACACTTTTCTGGTTGCAAAATGAACCAAGATCTAGATCTGAGGCTGTAATCTCTTCTTTGGGAGTGAGCCTCATTGAACTGAGAGGGTTTTCCAGATAAACATGGATGAAGTCGGATTGTGCACCACTTTTGAATGACAGATCAAAGTAAAAAGTGGGTACAGCTGTAAATTTAACATTTTCTCTTTCATCAGCACTCCTTGTGATGATCTAATATTTGTTCAAAATAGACAAGGAACATACAGTGCAGAGAGCAGGATTTTTATTTTTATTTTTTTAAAAAGTCTGATTGATATAAACAGCTTGGCAAGTGAGCCTGGAGCAGACAGCACTTTTCCAACTCTCAGTGATGTTAAGAAGGATAAATACATGGAGGTCCCTTGGATGTGTTCCTTGGAAATCGTTCATTAGGTGAATGTTCGCATAGCAAGTCCACAATTTCCATTATTTCCTATGGGAACATTTCTAATCAGGGATTTGTCCAATCTCTCCCCCCACCCCTCCATATTTTGTTCCTGAAAAGGCTGCATCCTACCAGCAAAAGAAAGACAAAAGGGAAAACTTATTTGTCCAATCTCTCCAGCTCGCTGATTCGTCCAAAAATTGCACCTGCCCTCCCGCCCTGCATGGTTTCTGCCTGAAAATGACTTCCCCAGCAAATCAGAAAAAAAGCAAGGAAGTAAAGAAGTGGCCAAACTCAATCTATTCAGATATCTGAATCTGTGGAGTCTATAGCGATGTCTGGGCATAAAGCTTTACGTTCCGATAAGTGAATTTTCACATAACGAACAGGTAGCTAGTGGGACTGGCTTATAAAATAAGCATATTAATTTAGGGTGGGGGTGTGGTTCATGTTAAGCTTCCTGTGTAGCAATCAAATAAAGATTTTTCCTAGGCCATTGGTGGTTTTCCCCCATGTCAACATTTTTTCTTTATGTGCCATGGTCTATATGAGTCATGTGCCGGATATCATAATGGAATAGGCACCTATGCGTGTAGAGCCCAATGCATGCAGAATTGAACCATGTAATCTGCACGCCACAAAATGGTGTGTAAAGTTCATCCTACACAGACCTACAAAAGTGATTTCCAATGCAGAGATTTCATACATTCTAATGTTGGTTGATGGAGTCAACTAATGAAATCTTATGCCCTCCACGATACGTAGAAAACAAACATCTAGAATAATTGTCTTACTAAATTAAAAAGGGGGGAAGGGTATTTTACTAGCTACATCCCATCAGCGCATTCTCTTTTATTACTGATAAGGAAATGAAGCCACCATTATCACAAAGGGGAAACCATAGTCCCACTGACCTTTTCAATGTTGCACAATCAATTGTCTCTTAGAAGGGCAAAAGGATGCAAGTCTGGAAGATCCACAGTCAAGAATGGCTGACTTATGTGAGTTCAAAAATGATGATCGGTATAAGCCTCAAGCAACTCTCCAGCCTCTAAAAAATAATAATCCAGTAATCCATAAAGATTGCTCTCCGTCTCAGCTTGGAAGTGGGCAAATCTTCGATTGAGAGGCACTGATCAGCCCATAGGATATTTTCCCTCAAGGTTTCTGCAAGGTACCGTTGATGCCCAGAATATGCCAACATGTCTTGGTACAGAAGATTCTTCATTCCGATAAAAGGTGAATAACTGTGGTTTACCCCACAGACCAAACACAATGATTGTAATCCCAGTGGCTGTTGAGGGAACAACAGTACCTTCCTTCGTTTAAGCACAGTATCTGGCAGCAAACACAGCATCAGAACTTTTATGTGATGTTATATAGATACATGTATATTACATAATGTCGATCAACACAGAAGTATATTCCAAGAAATAAATTTGTTCCAGGCCTGTTCACAAATGACGGGCTGTCATTTCTGTAGTTCCCCTCCCCGCAACACTCCCGGCAAACTTTATATATCAATCGACGCTGCAAATCTTTTTTTTTTAATTATTATTATTATCATCATTATTATTATTATTTCAAATGGCGAGGAGAAGTAAAAAAAGTGCAGTTCTTCAATTAAAGTGCATGGATGAGGTAAACTAATTTCAAGAGTTTTGAGTTCATTCAGTACTGGCTCAAACGGGAACCATTCTTCCGTGCATCTGTTGCATTTGGGTCCTCATTGCCTGCACACTGCTCAGAATCTTATTCTGGTGTGCAATGGCGGTAATTCCAATTCTTGCCAGGTCACTGCATGAAGCAAAAAAAGAAAGAAGCCGAAGGGTGAAAACTTTTTGTCAGAAGTGGATCCAGTAAAATATATTAAGTAAAATCCATTAAAATATATTGAGACAGGCACATACACAAAAAAGGAGAAAAGAAGGCAAAGCAAGGTGAATGTATACTAATGCTTGATTAAAGCAGCTGAAGGGCATTTTGGAACGGCACACATTGTAGACTGAAGGCATTCTAATATTGTAATGGATGCAATGATATGCAGTGCAAAGCAAAAAAAGCCGATTAAATATCCAGATTTACCAGTTTTTTTGTTATACCGCTGAGTACTTACTCCTGGTTCATATGCACCACAGCCTCTAGGGTAGTGTAGCTGGCAGCTGTGAAGTTATCCTTGTATCGCTCCATCTTAATAGCTTGGAGCCAATCGCCAACAGAAACTACGGCTGAGAATTCAGGAGAACTTGGATCCAACAGAGCTGTATTAGGTCTAGGAACAACAACAGAAGAACATGATTAAAAAGATGTCACAGCAACAAAAATCCAGCTAGACTTTATATTGCATAATCAGTGCTCAGTACAGATAAGAGAGGCATATAATCCTAGAGATTTGTAAGTAACAAGCGCCTCCAACTACTACCACAGGGGCTTCTGCAGAACCATCTTGCCCTGAGGGGAGTGAGAAGAAGCAATAACAGCTTCTTCTACATAAACAAGTTGTCTATTGTAACTTTTTTTCCCATCAGTGATTATAGTTATAATAATCTTCTGCAAACTACTTTGTGAGCTCTACCTGAACAGCAGAGTATAAATACTGTGAATAAACAAATATGCAATAGTTTCCCACACAAATATATATGGCAAAACGTTCCAAAACACTTAAGAACTATATTTACACGGTCACAATGTGTAACTTCAATATGTATACACAGAGACAGATATGAAAATGTAGGTGAAAATATTGTGGGGAGCATTGCAAACATATTTGTTTCTATATAGCTAATCCTAAGTGATGTCTCTTAAAAAAAAAGGTTTTCCACAATGCACTGCTTTTCTGCTAGATTGTAGAAAGTTGAGCCACTGTTTATTTTATTTCTTTAACAAAATGTATGTACCATTTGATTGTAGATAGAACCTCTAAGTGGTTTTCAAAAAAACAAGAACAGCCCCACACATTTGAATTGTAATGGAATATAAAAGTTAAACACAGGCATTTTTTTTTTAAAAAAAGAACCTAAATATCATTAAAATCAACAGTTAGCATGAAAACAGGTTAAAATGTGTCAACTTCTACAAATTTGGATAGGCTCTGTGAGCTAAAATGTTTTTAGCAGGTCCTGAAAAGAGTGCAGCAAATGAACCTGCCTGATGTATTGCAGTATTTTAATATTTTTTTGGAAGCCGCCCAGAGTGGCTGGGGAAGCCCAGCCAGATGGGTGGGGTATAAATAATAATAAATAATAATAATAATAATAATAATAATAATAATTATTATTATTATTATTATTCTGTCAAGAGGCAATGAGTTCCAAAGTGTAGGTGCTGCCAAGCTAAAAGACTGATTGATTTCAAGCGCCAAATGGATATCATGTTCCACACAGCAAAGTGGTTGAGTGGGCATACATGGAGAAGGACAATCCTTCAAGTAAACTGGTACCAAGCTGTTGACAAAGACAGTTACTAAAGTTCTGTCTGATGAGGGTAAGAGTTTCAGTCCCTTCGGGGAACAATCTGTAAAGTCTCACACATCTCATTTTTTAAACATTTGTGATACTGTAATGCAGCTGCAATGTCATTACAAAGTCATCATACACCCTGTGGCCAAGCCTGTTTGCAGAGACACCATAACGGGTTCAGACTATTAGGGATGTCCTCAAGGCCAATTAACACTTTCATCATTTTTCTCCCCATGATACATTGCATTCAAGGGTGCATTCGTGCGGAGATCTTAAGATGTGAACTGGGGTTTCAAGCACACAGCTGAAAATGTCCAGAAGCAACACCTCTTATCATAGATGAACAATGTGCTACCACGACTGCTGCCAGAAAACTAGCTGATCTATTGGTAAAAGGCTCCAGACACATGCTAAGTGCTATGTTATCCACTGGGGACAGTCAGAACCCATGATTTGCAGGGAAATTCTGTCTATGTGCAAAAGCCTTCGGCTTAGGATGAATAATTAAAAAATGGAATTAGGTCAGAAGTGCCTGTTGCCACATTAATCTGTGGTGCGCAGAGACCCGAAATGAAACTGCCTGCACAGGCAGTCTGGTGTAAACTTGTTCATCAATGCAGGATACCATTTAATTAAGCATTTCCAGAAGATGCCTACCCAACCTTTCCCTAGAATTTATTATACCAGCAGAACTGACTGCACCAGTTTGATCCCCCAAGAATGCAATGCAAGATACAGAAGCCTGTTTCATCCATAACACTTTGAAAAGTAAATGAGGTCTTAAATGGGAAACAATCTACTGTGACAGAATCAGCCTCTCCCCATGTACTTCTTGTCTACCATGAAAAATAAGATCTTAATTCAACAGAACTGAAACGTCACTAGTGGAACTATGTGCTCTCATATAGTTTGGAAGCTGAGAACTTAAGGAAGGCTTCAACCTGGCACACTGAAAGCTGGGATGGCAGGGAGTTAATCCACTTTAATCAATCAGTTTCTGAATGGCATGTGTGCCTGGCACAGAATAATGGTGTCTTTGATCTTTGTTTTATGGAATGTGTGTTCATGTTCCAGTTCAGATTATCTGCAGGATCTTAACACTATCAACACATCTATTAATACAGTTTTTTGTTTTTGTTTTTTACACCCTTTGCACACAGCACTGGTTTTGAATAGGCCATAGCACCTTACTGAAATCTCAAGATTATTACGATAGTGATTTTTTTTTTAAAAAAAGTTGTTTTAATTTATTTCAGTAAGATCAAAGACTGGGTGTATTAAAGGCATTGTATATAAGTTATTGTCCAGGATTGCTCTCATCTTGATTGAATGCTATTTTTCATTCTTAACAGCCCCCACACCTCTTTCTGCAGATGATATATTTAGCATGCATCAAAGAGGTGAGCAATAGGCAGCCACAAAAGAGCACGCATTTGGTAGCTTTCGCTGTACAGATTCACATGGAAGTGCAAACAGACATCTTTTGCTCTGCACTGTGTCCCCGTGTAAAAAGGTACTTTCGACACTTTGCGGAAATCAGCTATGAATATCAGATTCTACACTGCAGTAGTAGCTAATGGTTGTCAGAGATCTATGCTTATCAGCAGACCAAGATCAAATACAACTGAAGGAGATTAAACAGTTGGTATTATGTGACACACTCTCTCTTAAATAATTTAACACAGACAGAGGAATACACTTCCCAGGCTCCAGATGCAATTAGGGCAATCTGGAGAAAACAGGAGGATAGTGGCCTCAGAGGGCTAATAACCTGTCTTTGGTAATGTAAATGGTAAGCAATGGTCACTGAGGGGCATACTCATTTAAACATGAAAAACCACTTTTTTTCCTTGATACCGGACTGTCAGCAGCTGAATCTAGTACGGTCTGGCCTCTGATGACACCTGCACTTGTAAGAGAAGTCTCATTTGAGAGAAATGCAATAGTTGTTTCCCCTCAGTGAAAGATCTGTGTCATTTTTAGAATATTTCCTTCTTGTTTCATATCTCGCCTCTGGCCAGCTATGACAACTTGTTCCTGGAGACACATGATTGATTATGCACTTGAGGGAAACTTCCCCCTTCTTTAAGCAGACAAATAACTGCCAAGAAATAAAGAGCCCGTAAGCATGAGAAGCCATGCTTCTATTCCTGTTCATCTCAACCGAATGAGGCCTGCCTTACTGTACCGTGAGGACTGGCATTCCAGTCTAAAAACAATCACCCTGTCATAAGTAGCCTCACCACCAATACTGGCAAAAGAAATTGTGAGGGATCTATAAATGTTGACCCACAAAATAGTCTAATTTCCCTATCTTAGGAAGCCAAGAATCCAGCTGGATAAGACAAAAGGTCCATCTATTCCAGCATCCTGTTCTCAAAGAGACGAGGCAGATGCCTACGACAAGACTGCAAGCAGGACCCAAACACAAAAGCACTTGGCCTTCTTGTGAATACCAGGAACTGATATTTATGCTGCCGCAGACAATGAAGGTACTACAAAGCCATTGTGACTTATAGTCAGTAATAACCCTCTCTTCCATGTACAGGAGCCTGAGAACTAGGGGACTCTCCTGAATGAGGTGGGGCTGTGATTGGGCAGAGACATCTTCTGAGAAGATTTTTGGGAGCTACAGAGAGCAGGAGGTGTTCCTACTACCAACTTCATTCCACAAGTGGTTCTTAGAATCCAACCCCATATTAGCTACTTCTTTCTTACATAGGCAACAACCCCAAATGACTCACACAATGTGATATCCCATGCACGTTTACCCAGAAATAAATTACACTGAATTTAATAGGACTCACTCCCAAATAAGACCAGCTTTTATGTTTGGCCTTCACTCCTGAGCAGGCAATGACCGAGTCACCACTGCTGTTCTTACTTGTAAAGTTTATTTGGGGATGAGGATTATTAACCTCTGCCCCTTGTTTTCAAATTGTTTCTTAATTAAAAACCCTATGTTTTCCTTAATTTATTCAAATTAGAACAACACACAGGCCTTGAACATTAAGGCCTTACATTTCTGTTGTGGTCAATGATTTGAGGAGGATAAATAAAACTTTTTAAAGCTTCCATATTTTGTATCCTATTCCCTTTCCAATTAGAAAAGAAGCCAATCTTCCAGGCACTTTCAGAGTTACCTAAACCTTACATTATAACAATGTTCAGGCTCATAGCTCAGCAATATAAAGAAGGAAAAAAGACAAGAGAAGAAAAAAAGACTGTACTTTCAAAATCCCACAAGGATCTTTCCCGCATACAGTGGACCAATGGAATGCTAGTGTAACCCAAATGGGCAACAGTCTTTCCACTGCAATCTTAGAAAAGAAAAACCAGAAGCGGGGGTGGGAAGTGTAAAGAATCTGGCCAGCATTATGAAGTAGACTTCAGTTTCAGCAAAGAAGTTGAGGTGAGTTACAGCTGCCTGTCGCCACCACTATATTCCCTCATCCATCACCATTAAGAAAGCGCAGCTGACCTGGAGTTTTCGGAGCCTGTCCTCTTTAAGCTGTTGGGGTTGCGGATGAGTTTGTCTAGCATGTTGACAATCTGTCCAAATTTAGGCCTGTCACTGCGTTCCTTCTGCCAGCAGTCCAACATCAACTGATGGAGAGCAATGGGGCAGTCCATCGGGGGTGGCAGCCGATACCCTTCCTCGATGGCTTTGATAACCTAACAAACAAACAAACAAACAAATGAAAGGCAGCATTTTAGGAGAGCTAAATAAAACAATATATTTAATCCTTATAAAATGGGGTAACCTTGAATAAGTTTGGCGTTTTAAAGAAGTGCACATTTAATAACAGTAAATACATGTTTGTATAAAAGCTTCAGTTATTTTTGGATTTCCCAATATTTATTGTTTGCTTTTTCAGAAAACTGTAATTAAGAGTTTGCATTATTAAAATAATGGAGAGCGGAGGCATTTTAAATGTATTACATTTTAAACTTGAGATTGAAGAAAAATGATTGTTATTTGCTTTAGATTTTGTTTCTAAAACTCCTGTCTTATAAGAAGTCATAGCAAATGCCTTCCAAATTAGAAACTAGGGGAGGAAATGAATTCAGTGGAGCAATCCTCTAATATGTCTACTCAGAAGAAAGGGTATAATTCCAACCCCATTTACCTGAGAGTAGGCTTTACTGTATTTAGTAGGACTTTCTTCCGAGTAGACATGATTAGGATTACGTTATCAGTTATATTGAGTTTAATGGAGCTTGTTCCCAGGAAAGTGGGTTTAGTATTGCAGACTAGATGACTAAATATACAGGCAAGTAGATCAGCACATCACACATTAACACTTTTGTTGCTTTACTGACAGCCGGTCATTTTGGAAGTAGAACCAAAATGAGATTTCCTGAAGTTGTCAACAATTCCCATATGTCCCAGATACCGACCGGATGGTATTACTGTTTCTCTCAGCTCCACTCCACTTCCAGGAACACCTGGTCCTATTTTCCCTTCCCTAAATCTGTCTGTCTCCCATGCAATGTGAGAGGGAAATTGCCTTGGGCTGTTCTGCACCCACAAAGGCCAGATGCAAACTGGCCTACTGTGTCACTTGAAAGTGTGTAATTATAAACAGTATCCAACGGGATCCAAAACTTGTCTGTATAAAGGACACCATAAACCCTTCCATACATATGGCTCATTATCACATACTGCCTGTTTGGCAAACCTATGTAGAATAAGCTCATGCATAATCAAGATCCAGTTCCTCACAGCCCGGTCTACCCAGTTCGCAACCCTTCACCCCGTCACAGTTGGCACTAATGGGCACTCTTGTTGGTAGTCTTTACAGAGAGAAGCAAGATTAATTGGCCACACACATTGATTCGCACAACCATACAACTGGTTTCACAAGTGTCGGGGTAAGGCACAAAGGCAGGCAACTTCCATTGCCACTAGGCATTAAGGCAAACAGAGAAGAGTGTCGTCTCCAAGGCTACCAACCCTGCCCTATTCAGAACCACAAAATTAATAACTTTCCAAGCCTTATTTGCATTCTAATTGCAAGGAGAAAGATTCCTCCTTACCGCCACTGTGCAATATTTCTTTATCTATGTGACAATCTGTGTGACGTGAGCTGCATAGCTTCTCATTTGCCTCCACTAGCAGAAGGCGTCATAGCTACATCACTGGCCCAATTAATGTGGGCATTCTTCTTGCTCTCTCATGGGCAAGAGGGCATAAAAAGCATCAGCAAACCTAATTCAACATTGCTCCGAATTCCATTTTGTTACTAAAAGCTCATAATGTTTCCGGAGAACATCTGAAGCTTTGTTTTCATGCTAACTGCTTAGTGCCTTTTTGTTTATTCTGAGCTAAAGCTTGCCTACTCTGAAAAGTGTCAGCTCTATTCCAGATCTTCTACTTGCGATCCTTTAACTCTTGGTGCTATTAGATGCCAACTCCCATCACAGTGACCATTCTGTTTGGGGCTGATGGGAATGCAATAACTTCTGGAGGGCTGTGGCCTCCCCATCTCATCTTTAACTAGAGAGGCGAGCAATTGAGTCTGGGATCTTACACATGCAAACCATGTACTCGGCCGCCGAGCTGTGGGCCCTCCTGAAATATATTCCACATCTGAAGGAAATTAAAAGGAAATCTCTTTTCAGCTTCAATGCCATCCACATGTAAACAATGTTGGAAACTTTTCAGTTATACAAAAGAAGGTGGGTGAGTATTATGCAGCTTCCTGCCTTGAACTAAAGTGTTCAGTGTTTCATATCTCTAGATCGAGGACGGAAGAAATGTTAATCTGCTTATAAATCCTCCTGGTAAAGGTTATATCTCATTTTCACCGGACTGTCGTCCTTTTCTAAAATGTTCTGCTATATATTAGATTCCTCTTCATCTTTTTCTTCAGGACTATTCTACAATAGCAGGAATTTTATTAACTCCCTCTTGGAATGAACTGAAGGAGTCCAGATGGTACAGTTAAAGAGAGTTGCATAATTTACAAGGGGTCATTTACTAAAGCTGCTTTTTAATGTCCCCCAAGGACATATCTTCTATTGTTGTTATTGCTTAAACATTTTGCACAATAATAATAATATCACATGTTCCCAATGAAATTCTTTTGCAGTCTTAGATTAGCATTATTAGTTCAAATATATGAATGTAAACCCACACTAGGGTTTGAAATATTTACCCTTAATTGGAAAACCAGTTTTACTGATGTATTCTTAACGGATCCTCAAGTGGGAAATTGTGGTACAGAATCAATATTAACAATTTTCTTTCCACACTAGAATACCTGAAATGCTTTGCAAATGCATAAATGCTTTCCTTTTCTGAGGTTCCATTTGCAAGAGTTTTAACTCATTTCAATGCTTTCACATGGCATGAAGCAAAAGTACAGACAAATGTACACACACACACCTTGCGACCAAATGTTACTGTGTAGAATACTCTGCTTCAGTGTTTCTCCCAGTCTGTGTGCCCTTTCCCAGGATACCCCATTCCATTCCCTCTTCACAACAGTGTCCCTCTCCACAAACATATTAATTTCCAGTGGGAAAAGGTACACTGAAATGTCATCTTTGTAGCAGCTAACCCTTCCCACTACTATTGACACTAGAAGGTCAAATCTTCAATGGCCGGGACCCCAAGAAAGGAGCAGCTCCCTCCCACTCCTGTAGACAGCTCCAGGATAGTTAGATATGGCAAATATATTTCTAATATTTTATTGTCCCACCACCCCATAAGACTATGGAGAGGTTTGACTTAAAAAAAGAAGTGATGCATGCAAATAGTAGATTCTATCCACCTCCACAATGGTGTCCCTCAGAGGCAGTCCCCAAGCTGGGTGGGAGTTACTCCTAAATGATGCATTGTCATAAGTGACTGGGGGCTGTGTGCAAATTATGCAACCATGAAAGATGGGCTAATCACATAGGACTTTGTCTCATATTAATTCAGAAGATCACAGTTCTGTCTTTGGAGCAACAATTCTGTCACAGAGGGTGGAAAGACAACTTATTTTACCATACATTTTAATTCAATTTATGGCAAAAGAATACTTACTGCTTTGCAGGAAGACAGAGACTGCTAGTGCATCAGCTGATTACATGCATATTATGGGAAACTAGTGTGCTAAAAGGTCATCTGAATTTATCCAGAGTCCTATTGGGTCTGGTAGCATTATTGCAGCACTGCATTAAGAGGAACCCACTTCCTATTTCCTTGAATTTTTTACTAAGACCTTACAAATGTTGCTCCCAGAAGCAGTGGGCAGTTGAACTATGAGGAAGAAATACCCAGGCTAGGGAGCTCAAGCCATCAGTTCTTGAGAAAACCATCAGCGACCTGTAATAATTCTGCTGTTTTATTGCTGCCTTTAGCAACGTGTTTATTCCATTGGATAAGCACATGATAACCCCAGCCACATTTTGAGCCATTCAGACTCAGTCCCCAACTGCCTGGGGAAGCATCAAACAAACACAGCCCCCAAATGACATTTTCTGCAGCAATCCCATGCCTAATGAAATGTATTTCAGAGTACATGTGTACAGGAATGCAGTTACTGATATCAGATACCTAGGTCTAACAATGGCAGTATTTAGATGAAGGTAAAGAACACTTACATCTTGATTGGACATATCCCAATAAGGCCTCTCTCCATAGGACATCACTTCCCACATTACAATTCCATAACTCCAGACATCACTAGCTGATGTAAATTTACGATAGGCAATTGCTTCTGGTGCAGTCCACCTGATGGGAATCTTCCCACCCTGCAAATAAATCAACAAAGGCATTTATATAAAAGCAAGCACTTTAGGTTTATGTCAACGTTATACATCATCATTTATCAAAGCAATGGGGTGATGTTCATGAGAAGATTGAAAAGAAAAATCACTAAAATTACATGTCTATTCAGCCTACAGAGAAAATGAATATTTTCTCTGGACATAGCTCCTCCAAATATCAGTATCTTTAAAATAAATAAAAAATCAAGTTTCTAGTCTTTATGGTTGAACAAATGGTCTTGAAAACATGTGGTGTAGAAAATGCTGAATAGAATTTTAAGTTGTTTGGGCTTCGCAGGTCTTTGCCTTTTCCCACGACAAGCAGAGCAGAAAGCAAGATTGTGCATTAATCTGCATAATCTATACAGGTTGTGGAAATCTGCTTTTTAAATTCAGAATTTAGGTTATCCTGGCACAGATTTATATATTTTTTAATTGTACGAACCACACACACAAAATTGGTCCAATGCCGTTTCTAACAAAGAGGGGAACGTCATCCATTGGCTTTTTGTCACAGGTATGGGAACCAGGAAACTGGAATATTATTACCAGCACGTAAGTATTCCACTTCTTAAGGCTAGGATTAATGCAGCTAGGAGTTCACAAAGTATCGGTCACAGGATTATAACTGCATACTTAATATTTAGATACTTGCTATGAATGCAAGAGCTTTGCTAATGTGATCTTGCATGTCTGTTGCTACTGCCAGGCTTGTTTGTCCAGTTCTTCAACATATATGTCTTCAGCTGCAGCCCACACTTATCAGAGAACTCTGGAATCTGTCCATAACTGGTGAACAAATTGTCCAAAGTCATATATCCTCAAGTGCTTTTTGAGCACATACACTGTTTGCTCCTAAGTAAAACATCTGGGAGCTGCTGTTGTGAAGCACGTCTAATCAAATCATTAGTAATTTAGTAATGGCTTAAAAGTAATACCATCCTCATTATTTGATTTAGCTTCTCTTGAAAGAAAGAAAAAAGATTTCTCCTTTTGTTTATGCTAATGAACAAGGTGTTCTTAATTGAGTTTCAGGTTTTCTGCAGTTCCATTTGCAGAAAGTCATTAAAAAACCCAAAGATTTTGTAGTTTATTGCTGTGGATCATTTCCTACCCCACCCCCAGTATGCTTTCATGATTTCTATCATAGCTAATGATCTCATATTCCTGCCTTTCTCTCTCTCTCTCCACCCCTCACCCATTCTCCAATATATGCCTTCTATGGCATCAATATGGTGCTCCCATGAAAGCTTGCAAAATTTGCCTTCATTCCCCACGTGTCACTATCACACAAAACCCCCCAAACATGTCTGATAACTAGTTTGTGACCCTTGGGGTGATTTCATGATGCCATACAGGACTTGTCCCTTAAACAACATGGAACTCTGAATTTGTATATTAGAAGACCTAATCTTACTGAACAACACTTGAGGAGGAACAACTATCATGGCACAGCAACCTTTTAGAATTATTTGAGAGTGTCAACAGATATGTACATAGGGCTAATCAAATGAACTTTAATCTTTTCTTCTTTTAAAAAATCAAACACCCTTATCAAAAGGTCCTGAGTAATTTCTTTTCTTATAAATCAGTAACTGTCTAAAGAACAAGGGAGATATAAAGTGTAAATGGTGGTTCCCAAAGATTGAAAGGATGTAAACAATGGGATCTGTCTTAGATACAGTGCTATTGTTTTATACAAGTATGCCCACACCTTACACACATTTAATTTGCACAAATTTAACTATATGTGGGTACGGTGGGGATGCTCTTGTGTGATCTTGCGGGAAGTTGGATTGCCCCATGAGATCTCGTGGGAGCATTCCTACCAGTCCCAGAGGCAGCACAACAAACAGGCTTTGGCTGAGAACCATCAAATTGAAAAAGAGCCTAACACATTGGTGATGATAGCTGCTGCAGGAAATTTTGAGAACACACGTAGATTTCTTGCACTCATGGTTTTCAGTGCCTCTGAATGGTGGCCAAGTTACAGCTTCTTTCATTTAATATAGCAATGAATAAAAGTCCATTTAACAAACTGAACCCTTATGATTGACTTGGCTTTCAATAGTATTAATGGGTGGTTGTTGTTTTTTTAAAAAAGAACAATTATAATTTGAGATTCCTTCTGGTTACTCAACCATGGAACTCATCCAAATTGTCCTGAATAGTGATACCAAAGCAAGACAATGTACTGTGATGCAAATTATAGATATTTGTTGTAGTTCTGTTGGAAGGGAAAACACTTTACTATATTTGCACTCACCAAATTGAAAGGGAGGCTTTTCAATGCTTTGCCTCCTGCCCTTCTGTTTGAACACAGCTCTCTCGAAATCTGTCTTGGCTCAAAACCCCACTGCCCTTGTTAGTGGGAAATTGCAGGGCTGGACAGCATTAAACACTCACAAGGCAAATTGCACACCCACCCCCCAAATTTAATGAACTGCATGTTCATTACAGGGGAAATGTGAGAATTAAACAGCACAAACTGGGTTTCCTAACAATCTCTGCACTTGGGAGAACAGATGGAGAATTGCAGGCATTTAAAGGCAAAACATCTAACAAAAATTACAAATCTACATTATAAACCTTGTACCTCCTTTTATCCTGATGTGTATAAACTTCAAGGATGTTTGTGATCATCAGGATATTGCTTTACAAGCTGCAGTATTTGCCTCATTAGACTTTACATGCTGATGACTAAAACCCATCTAGCAAAGTCAGTAAAACAATGCATATAAAATCTTAATGTTCTACATCTTTAGGCATCAGACATAAATACATCCACATGCGGGATCATGCCACTGATGTCACTGGCACACAAACCCATGTGACTTTCATAAGCTCCCCTTGTTTTTGTAATAAATGGCAATGTGTTTGTCCTTAGTAATGACGAAGAATGCCACAAGGTATGTGTTATTAGCAATGTTAGGTATGCATGCACATATACGTGCACGCACACACACACACACACACACACACACACACACACACACATACACCTCTTTATCTGTGTGTCTATATGTAGATACCTACATGCACTCACCAGGATCAATAGTGATTCATGTAACTTGGTACTTCCTACAGTAACCAGCAGTGTCCCTCCAGGTTTTCTAACAAAGCCCTCTCTACCAGATGTAACTGGAGATTCCAGGGATACAACCTGAGAGCTTTGGCATGCAATGCATGTCCTCCACCGTATTGGCATACTCAAATCTTTGCAAAAGCAGAAAGAACTTAAAACTCAATGGCTGAAATTCTGACACTAATGTAACCAGAGCCTGTATGTTTCTGTATGACAGGCACACCTTGCATGCAGGCTTTCTCCAGTGTGGGTGGTTCCTGCAAACCAATAAACCAATCAAGACCTTTTAACTTCCTCTCCAGAGGGGAGTTTACTCGTGAGAGAGAACTACCCTGGAGGTGGTTGTATGGATAGTGATTAAGCTTTATGAGCACATGGGGATTAGGATCATGGTCATCATATCAACTTTGATAGCTCAGCTGTTTAGAGCATGGTGCTGATAATGCCAAGGTTGCAGGTTCAATCCCTGGATGGGACAGCTGGTTGGACTAGATGATCCCTGGAGTCCCTTTCAACTCTATGATTCTATTATCCATATTCAAAAAAGGCCAGATCTGTATCACAGCATCTGTATCAATGTCCCAGAAGTTATGGATGCAAGGAACGTGCAAGGAACCCTGATGTCCCTGACTGATCCAAGAAGAAGAGTTTGGATTTGATATCCCGCTTTATCACTACCCTCAGGCGTCTCAAAGCGGCTAACAATCTCCTTTCCCTTCCTCCCCCACAACAAACACTCTGTGAGGTGAGTGAGGCTGAGAGACTTCAGAGAAGTGTGACTAGCCCAAGGTCACCTAGCAGCTGCATGTGGAGGAGCGGAGACGCGAACCCGGTTCACCAGATTACGAATCCATCGCCCTTAACCACTACACTACACTGGCTCATTGGAATGTCAGAAGCACAGGACTATTTTTTACCTAAGGTTAAAGGGACATGAATGGAGGAGTCACACATCAGCTGTCTCAAGTATATGTAGGCTATACAACTTTGGGGCTGTTGTGATTACAAATGTCTTTTGCATGTACATTAAATAGTGATGTGAAAATGGGTGATATAGCTAAGAACGGCTTGAAATATTTCGTGCCTTACCCTGGTAGTGTAGGCTGCTTCGGGGTCATCTTCCAGAACACGTGACATGCCAAAGTCAGAAACTTTACAGACCAAGTTGCTGTTCACTAATATGTTTCGAGCTGCCAGATCCCGATGTACGTAGCTCATGTCAGACAAATACTTCATCCCAGAGCCAATGCCTCGAAGCATTCCTACCAGCTGGATTACGGTAAATCTGCCATCGTTCTTCTGGAATAAATAAATAAGTAAGAAACTGTGTAACATTTGCAGTGAAAACTGCCAAATAATATATCCTACTTTGTCTTTATCTCAGTGTTCCTTAAACATTTTAAGCCTTCCACCCTCTGGATACCTGCTGAACCCAGAACCAACAATCTCCACGTGTTCGGAGTTGGTTGTATCATGGTTGCAAAGTTTGGTGGCTTGGGATAGTATGATCAAACTGGCATTAAGGGAGTAAATGCTGATCAAAACCACAGAAACAAAGTAACAGCTCTTTCTAATCATTATTCTGCCAAATCACACTATGGAACTTGTTGCAACAGGAGGCAGTGATGGACAACAATTTGGATGGGTTTAAAAGATGGTAAGAGGAATTCAGGGAAGAAAGGGCTACTGATGGCTGTGCTCTGTTGCCACAGCTGGAGGCAACAATGATTCTGAATACCAGTTGCTGGAAACCACAGGAGGGGAGAGTGCTAGGATCCTGCTTGCTGGCTTCCCACAGGCATCTGGTTGGTCATTGTAAGAACAGGATGCTGGACTATGGGCTACTGGACTGATCCAGCAGGCTCTTCTCATGTTCTTAGGAGTAAGGTCATTAAGGGTCCAGCAACCTCCGCAAAAGGTGGGTTTGTGAGGGTTCGCCAATAGTGAGAATTCAAGCTACCCAGCAGCTTGTAAGGGAGGAACCTACCTGAGGAGCCTGTGTCTCCCCAGAGATTTTGTTTCACGCCCCTCTCAGTATCCTATTTGTCAAAGGGGGCCTGCCGCACAGTTTAAGAACTGCGGTCACATCTTTTTAAGAACCGTACCACCATATTACTGCATTCCTTGCCAACTAGCCCTATAATTCACCAGCAAAGCACAGTCCGGTGGCTATTGTACTAGCTTCCTGGGATGTGTGGAATGTTCCAGTTTTAATTAGCCCACCGCACCGTGAGACTTTTTAATGAGCATTTTAATCAAACCTGCTTCTGATTAAACATGGATTATTTAGAGCTTACTATTTTATACTTCACCTCTGTGCTGCCTGCCCTCCTACCCCTCCCTGCAGAAAAGCACACTCGTAAGCATCTTACGAGCATAATTCTGTCTCATCTTTAATGATAAGGATATCATAATAAAAATCTTTGGGTTTATTCTATCACAGGCACCTACCCTGAGGAAGGCATCCAAAGAACCATTCTCCATGTACTCAGTTATGATCATGACTGGTTTGCCTAGAAATTTGGGAGGGAAAAAACACAATTCATAGATGCAGACAATTAGGGGAGGAAGACAGCTTTAAAAATCAAAAATAAAAAATCATAATAACATAACTCCAAAGTTCCAAGCTTCTTTCTCAGCTCGAGTGAGCCAGAAAAGAACTAATGCAAGGCTGACGTGTTCAAGAATTCCAGCCAGAAAATTAACACTTTAGCTGACTCATTGACAAGGTCTTTAACTATGGTACACACCACGGTCTCCAGAGAATTTAAGAATCCATAATTGCTCTCTAAAGAAGAAATGGTGATGCAGTAATAGACCCAAATAGGCCTATTTGCACTTGGAGTAATGTAAAGATAATTGCATCGTTTGCTAGGGAATTTGTATGTCCGTAGGCATTTGGCTGAGAGAAATCAAAGTTATGGTTTGAAGGATGTGGACTGTCAGCTGTAAGCGCAGATTCAGGTGTGGCATAAACAGTAATTTCCCTTCTATTTACTTAATCCGTAGCATTTATTTTGCCATGTAAAAACATGCTTTACCCATTTCCTCCGTACTGACGGAGGCAGGGTCAAATTAGTCAATGAACTATGTTGCAGACAACGTACACTTTAACAAAAATGGAGAACTGTAAAGTAACGCTGGGTTGCACACACTAGAGTGATCCTATCATGGGATGAGGAAGAGATTCTGTGATGGAGTAACCATTACATCCTGCCAGCTTGCTGAGGTGAGGGCGGGTGGTAGGAGCAGAGTTTTATCATGTTGCTTCTCATTGACTTCAAAGGTAGAGAAAACTACACCAGCTGAAGGGCTGGCATAGTGCTGGGAAATTTGGGAGGGCTGTGTCAGGGGAAAGGGGGGGCTTTGAATTCGCTAGACCCAGAATGCCCCACTTTGTCCTCACCACCGGCAGGGTATAGATGGTGGCACATCTACGGTGAACTTTCCTTGGGCATGTCAATAAGTTACTGGTGGTACAGGTGTCATCCTGCCTGTAGACCTTTCTTTCCACTGTTGGAGCAGTAGTTATGCCTCTTTCCCAGATACCCTGCTGCCTAAATCCATGATGATGAAATATAATCTATTAATATGTTTAATAACAGCAGCTATTGGCATGACATCACTTTGTCCTTAAAACACATTGCAGACATAATGGGTTGGTTTGCACATAACCCTAAACCATGGTTTAGTGCTACATGCATGAGCTAGAATGAACTCAAGTGAAGTCTTGGACTTATACACTCTCCCACATTTTCCTGCGCAGTGAGGATAAGGACTTCATTAGCATGTGCTTTCAGTGTCCAAGAATCCTGGCTACTTGTTACAAACAAAATAGAGATGATAGTTTAAAACAAACTTAGGCTGGTTTAATAAGCCAGCTTTATGATTCATGGTTGAATCTGACTTATTTAAAAACTGGTTAGCATTTGTTTTAAACCACAATGGTATGAAACAGCCAGCCAGGATTCCTTGAAATAAGAAATATATGCCAGCAAAGTCCTTCTTCTGGAAAGAGAAGGGGGAAGGAGGCCTAGCTGAGGCCTATTCCATAGTTTAGTGTTACATTACTTATAAACCAACCCATTTCACGTAACTAACTGTCCTCAAAGGGAATTGCTTCTTTCAAGTTCAAATGTGTGAGCATTCCTAATGATTGCCTAAGATCCGCAGTTCTCAAAGACTAAGATAGGGCTTGTTAGCCAGGCACAGGAACTCATGGGAGAGAGTAGCTAATTTTTCTAAACCTCTTCCAGTCTAAATTTTGTTTTATAACATGCCATGAATGGATCAGAAGGTGAGGCTTTCACGTATACTCTTATTTGGGTAAACAGAATGTGTTTGTGTGTGGAAAGATCTGGAGTAAAAGAAAACATATTTTAACAGAACAACAGAAAAAATCAATCTGCTCAAACGTTTGCTTAGGAAAATTGCGGGTCTGTGAAATATTTTCACACGGAATAGCTCCTATAATTGTATCTACATTAGCACATTTTTCACTCAGCAGGTTACCTCCACTTGCAATTCTACTAGGAGCTCCTATTTCAGAAATAACTTTTTCTGATTAGAAAACAGTATGCTAAGGCATATTAATAGCCTGTACCTCTTTCACTTTTCCATTTTTATTTAGGGACAGCTGGCCTGAGGCCAGCCTCTCCACAGAACCTGTATGTTCATGATTCCCTTGCTACTTCAGCTAGTGCCAAAACATTCATGTCCCTCATCTTATTCCACGTTTACGTATGCAAGCCAGTCTTTACGTTAAAGTGAAATGGAAATCAGGCATCTGCAGCCCTAACTATCTTATTTGCATGAGTCAAAGTTGTTTTTCCCCCCTGTGCACATGCACAAAAATCCAGGGCAGCTGTATCAATATGAGCTTAGAAATTCTGGCCGGGAATAAAAATACTTAAAGGCAAAGGCTGAGGAAAACCACCCTCTTGATATATGAACATTCACCCCTCCCAATATTCATCAGTGAGTAAGGAACCCACTTAGATCCAATCTGCATATTTCCCCATGTCATTTACACTTTGCAACTGTGACTTAGAGTCACTTGACAGAACAAATACATCTAAATAGGTTTTAATTAACCTTCTGCAATCAAAAGGTACTTTGTCAATTTAAAGAAATAAGAGACACTCTTCATTTGAATATATTAATGCACAACTCCATTAGTTATTGAACCTAGGCAATGCAGTGTTGAAGGGGTGACAAAGAGGTCTACATGGAGTCAAAGCACTGTCTTATCCCTCTTGGACTGTGATTTTGCAGCCAGCATATGGTAGACCCTGTGTGGAACTGAGTAATTGGAGGGATCCACTTTGATGAAATTTGATTGCACGCTTTGGAAAGCACTAAACAACTTTCTTATTTAAAGTATGATGTATTGGATTCAGTGGCGGACCTGTTTGATTTTGGTACCATCGTCTTGTGACTGCAAAAGTAACCATACAATATGAACAAATGTAGCCATAGACTTTTCTCCATGGAGTTTAATTGGGGTAGCTTGTCATCATGAAGTTGATTATTAATAGCACTTGACTTGCCACTAATAGTGCATTCATACTAGTCTCTTTCCTCATCTCTCTCTCACACACACACACAAACACGCACCCACACATCTGCCCCAACAATCGATCTTGTGTTGCAATTTCAGAAACTTTAAATGTACCCATTTTTCACCAAGGCTCCGTAAACATACAGGGGAAAATTGAGATAAATGTCTACTTAAGAAACTCTGTTTGCCAAATGGTGATGGCTTGGAGGTGTCTACTATGGTTTGTAGCAAAAGCATGAACTACAGGGAGCCAGGCAATAGAAGACACTTGGTTTGGTCTCCCACCTTCTGCTGGGAATTTAAAATCATTTTAATGCAGTGACAAGTACATTATGCAAATAGTATGCACTCATTTATAACTGTTACAGCTGTACCAGCTTGGGGAGGGGGGGCGTTAAAAGCCTCAGTGGGATTTCAATACAAAGATTCCCTTGTTGATTCTCTGTTTTACCTAGGTGGTATGAAAATCAATGTCTGTAGCAAACACATGGTGGCCTAAAAAGAAACCTCTTTTTGAAGGAAATATACCTGTAACATGTATGCTTTTAAGCACATTTTGATTTGATGTAGTATAGTGCTCTACTTAATATCCAAATAAAATAGCCAGTTAAGCAACCAAACAAAACAAAAGAAAAAAAAAAAACACAATTCCAAGTATGTGTGTTTCTAGCAATTACAGAAACAAGCCCTGATCACAACTTGTAGAATATAGTTCAAAAAACCCAATGCTATCAATTCATTACCATGATTTTAACCAATTAATTATCAGGCTTTAACCATTTAATCAATTTCTGAAATGTATATATTTGTACAAATTAAAGCATCTCATTTAAAGGGCTTAGGTTCCTCAATGAAATTGAAGATCTAATTTTTTAAAGCAGAGTCACAACTCCTTGGCCCTTTCATCAAGGCTAAACTGGTTGAAGCAGTTAAATGGGCTATGCTGCCTTTATTTGCACATGTGAATAGCTCAGCTGGATAGAGTGTGGTGTTGCTGATAACACCTAGGTTGCAGGTTTGATCCCCATATGGGACAGCTGCATATTCCTGCATTGCTGGGGATTGAACCAGATGATCTTTAGGGTCTCTTCCAACTCTAAAATTCTATGGTTCCATGGTTTCCAAGAAAATTTGATGAAATTTCTGTCAATAGCTCCCTCCACTGACGGCCTGCCGTGTCCCCAAACCACATGATTCCTCTCACCCCCTCAGCATTGGATTTTGGGACGGCAGCAAGGAGGGACTGGGAAAACATTTCATGGGCAGAACACTGTTCACAATTCTTTGAATCCAACCCACTGTGCTGGAATGAACTCAGTGCCTTCCAGATAATGCATTACTTTCTCAGTGAGGAAAGGGAGGTTCACACATCCCAGACTCATACCAGGATTTCCTTAGAAAGGAAAAAAAAAACTTAAGAAACAATGAAAACCCATTGCTATTAGTTCCATGCTGCAGGCAGTTCACTGGCACTTTGAGACTGGTATGTTTAATTTGTGATTCCTGAGGCAACACAAGCTGACAGAGCTAAGGTGTTTGTTCTTCTGCAGTAATTTTTGAACATACCAACTTCTCAATACTGGCAGAATCAAGGGAGGCACTGTCATGGACTGGCTGGAGGCAGAGGAGTCATGGGAAGAACAATCTGGCCTCCAAGGGAAGAAGGTTCAGATCCAGGGAATTGGTGGTGGGATGACAACGAGTGGTCAGAGGGAAAAGAGGGAGCAGACTGGGGCGGGGGGGGGGAGGCATTGGAAGCTGAAGAGGTAACAGTGTTTAGTGAGCGGAAAGAGATGGTGGCAAAAGATAGCCCAGAAGCAGAGGCTAGAGAGGAGAGGGGGCAAGAAGCAGAGATGAAGCAGGCTGCAGAAGAATCCAGGGAGTCTCCTTCTCCTGCTGCGAGAAGCTTCCTCCCATGCCTGGTCTCCCAGAATATGCAGGAAAAAGAAGGGGGGGGGACAAATGATAGACAAGAAGATGAAGCCTTGGACTGCTAAGGAAGGAACCAGGGGAGGAGCCTTAGAGAGCAGTAGGAAGGCAGAGATCTTCAGTTCTCACGATTGCCTCATTTGGGCATGACCTACTGGGAAGAGTTGCTGGGATCACTAGGCCTGCATTGTTTTGTTTTCTTTGAATAAAGAGTTAACTTCACTAACCCCGGGTATTTTACCGCTAACCTACTCCAGTCTTTGGCTCCTGAAAGGCACGCTGCTTGCTCACAGTACCAATAGCACAGAGCTACATTTTCACAAAGCCCAGATATAGCTGGGATACGCTACAAGTTTTGTGTGCGTGTGAGTTCCCAAATATTTTGCTCAAGCAAAGACAATTAAAAAAAACAATAAACGGACAAAAGTCCTGCCCTACAACCAGCGACTGCAGTCCTAACAAAAATAGGACCTGAAATAGGAACAGATACTTTCTTTTTTAAAAAAAGAAAAGAATACTGGCCATGTTTTGATCCAGTGATGTTTTGATCCAGTGATCTATCTGGATCAGAGCCACCTCAAACAGTGAGGGCCTCTCCAGCATTATTTTACTTGGGTCTACAAGCTTCATAGGTGCATTTCAGTTCTGGCTTGAAAATCACAACTGCGGGGTTTGGCTCTCTTCTGGCTTAGACTGGCGTTCATTGGTACAGTGACTGCTAATCGTCTTTAAAAGGGAGAGGAGAGAGGAGGGGAATATATTCTTGACCAGGTGTTGCTTGAAATAGAAGCAACGACACCAAAGACGAAAATCAGAAAGAGCACACAAACATGCCTCTTGCTAAGGACAGGGTTATTTTCTTTTGAAAGGCCTGCTCCCTACATCTGTGCCTAAAGACTTAAAGCATAAAAGCTCGCAGGTTTATTGTGCTTGGTCTCTTATGAAATATTTTAGGTGCCTTGATTACCATCTGCTTTCCCTTCATCCGACTGAAAGTCACTGCAATCCTAAAAAAAAGAGACGACTTTCAGAAGTACCCACCTGGCATACCAATAAAAAGAGGTGGAAAAAAAACTCACTTCAAACCAAAGCATCCTTCCATCACATTCCTCCTTACCCCTTAAAACTGTGTAGTATTACATTTCCTTGTAAAACTATGCACAACTTGCTCAAAGATAGGGTATCGGCTGCAACCATAAAACCATTTATAGCTGACAACAAGATTAATGACAAGTGCTACACTGATTTCCTCCTATTAGTTATCGGTGGATCTGTTCCATCTGTCATTTCAAAGCAGGAATGGCAAAAGCTCTGTGCTGATTTAATTTCATAGTGACTTCCAAACTCTCCTGGTCAAAGACATGATCACACATTTGGCAACAGGTTGTGTCCTACTTACATTTCGTAACCACCCCTTCCAAGTGGATGATGTTGGGATGGTCAAATTGTCCCATGATACTGGCCTCACTCAAGAAATCCCTTCTTTGTTTGTCTGTGTATCCAGCTTTCAGTGTCTTGATAGCAACACAGATCTCCCTCTTTCCCGGCACCTTCAAACGGCCACTGCAAACTTCACCAAATTCACCTGCAGAGAAGGGAGACCCAAAGGACAACCATGAAAGACCTGATGGCAACTAAGTCACTGTGTGATTTTAACTCCATGATGTTTTAATTGATGCCATGGAGATTCTAGAAGATTCTGTGAATGATTGCTAACCTTCAGTTTTGGTTATTCGTATGTGTAATACACTTTCCAATCTCCTTTGGGATTTTCTTTTTGCTTTGCTTACTTATTTTAGTCTTTTTGTGAGGGGGAATACAATATGACTATGTTGAACAACAGCAAAACAGTTGTTTTATTCAACTAAATTCATTCACTGAAGAATGTTTACCTTGCTGAGAAGGTAAACAACTTTATTCAAACGTCTTTGTAAGCTATCTTGAAGACTGAAAATGTAGAAAGGAGGGATAGAAAACTGCCAAATAAAGAATGAAATAAAACAATTTCCAGGAAATTAAAACCACAGTAAACCTTCTATCATTATGAATCTATTACAGTGGTACTTCTGGATGCGAACAGGACCTGTTCCGGAGCCCCATTCACATCCTGAAGAAAATGCAACCCGTGTCTGCGCGTGTCGCGATTCGCCGCATCTGCGCATGACGTCATTTTGAGCATCTGCACATGCGCGAGCGGCGAAACCCGGAAGTAACGCGTTCCATTACTTCTGGGTCACCGCGGAGCGCAACCCGAAAACCCGAAACTCGAAGCTACCGTATTTTTCCCTCTATAACACGCAGATTTTTTCTCCTAAAAAGTAAGGGGAAATGTCTGTGCGTGTTATTGAGCGAATGTGTGGTCCCTGGGGCTGACTGTCCCAAGTACAGGGCAAAAATCAGGCAAAAATCATATTGCGCCATCATGGAGGAGAGGAGGCTGCTGCTTTCCTGCATTCTGCCTCAGGGTCTTACTGCCCACCCTCTTCTGTTTCGTTACTGTGTTTGCTCAAACGGAACAAAGAGTAGGCAAATCCCCTCCCCTCCAGGCAAGCAGAGGGAAAAGCAGAGCGTCCTTCCCTCTAATTCCTCTCTGTGCTCCGGTGCTGCTGCTGCGTCTAGGGACTCGCAGGCAGTGGAAAACATGCAGGAGAGAGAGAGAGAGAGAGAGAGAGAGAGAGAGAGAGAGAGAGGCTGGCTTGGGTGGGGGGGACTTTTGCCTTCCTCCCCCCCCTTTAAAATCCTCTCTTGCATTCTTAGCCAGCTGCTTCTCCGCACACCCCTCTCGTGCTCCTTGTCCCTTCTATGTTTTTCCTTCCCTCCCCACTTAAAACGTGGTTACAAAGCACGGATCCACATGGATCCTCAGGATCTTTGCATTGGGTCACCCCAAATTCACCATCAGATCACATAGCATGTCCATGGCTACAGCCTGCACCAAAAAAAATCACGCACCCACTGTTGCCTGGGGCTGCAATGGTGCAAAAACGTGATTACAAAGCACAGATCGACATGGATTCTCAGGATTTTTGCATTGGGCTACCCAAAACTCACCGTCAAATCATATGTCTGTGGCCACAGCATGAAGCAGAAAAATGATACATCCACTGTTTTTTTTTTCTTGTTTTCCTCCTCTAAAAACTATGTGCGTGTTATGGTCAGGTGCGTGTTATCGAGCGAAAAATACGGTACTTTAACCCGAGGTGTGACTGTAGAGTCTAACATGGTCATGACTTGAGCTTACCGACACCAATGACTTTTTCAATCTTTATGCAGGAAGCATCAATTTCTTTGGCAAATTCTCGCACAGCTTGATTGGGGTCCTCATATGTAAAGGGATCAACATATGTTCTAACACCTGCAACACAAAGATGCCTTGTCTAGTTATGTAATCCATGTACGAATGAAGGATCATTAGTATATATCCTCAGTGGGCAGTCAAAACGCTGGGTGACTAGAGAAATACACACCCACAAAAATTCAGTCATGTGCTTTAATATGCAGAGATGTGTCTTCTCTATACATTAAAATAGATAATCAGGCTTTGCCCTGGGAATGGATTGATCTGGTACCTGAACTATATTAAAGGCCAGCCTATCTCAAAAATAAATAAATTTAGGATAAAAGAGCAAAATGCTGATCATTTTGTACAACGGAGGAAGCTTTTACACATTAACAACATACTCTTAGGTAAGTGGGTTTTGGATTGGATTGTAAATTGTGTGAATAGCACCACAGCAATGGTAAACCAGCAAGCAACTGGGTTTTTGAGCAAGTATGTTTTGAGCAGCAACACAGCTTTTTGGTGACAGCATGAAAAACAAACGAGCAGCATATTGGTAGAGCTACATAGCTGTTCATGCCCCAGATCTATATTTGAACCAGAACTTTTCAATCTGTTTCAGTTCCCCACACTGAACCTCAAACTGTAACTTCAATTGACAGCACAATCCTAAACACATCTACTCAGGAATAAGTCCCATTGAGATAAAGCCCACTCCATATTATCCAGTCTCCAAATAAATCCTGCAACGCTATAAAAAAAAGCAAGTAATGTGAAAGTATGACATCATGTCTCCCAACCCACTGAATATTCCTCAAGTAAAGAGGCTCTTTTCTGCTCGTTAGGTATGTTTAGGCACTACGTTGATCACATACAATTAAGCGCTGCTTTTACAAGGGGCTGCTTGTGTGAGATGTGAGTCTACCCTTTGAAAAAGGCTACCAACTACGAAACCACATAACCAATGCAGCTTGTGAACCGGGACACAAATTCTCAGCTTTCGAGAAAGCAAGCTGCAAAGTCACATCTAAGGAAATGTCATATCTTATTTTCTAAGCTTCAGAACACACACAGGACATGCTTTCTGAAGCAGATCGGATAACCAAGCATCAATGTTTTTTACCTTGATTCAAATGTTTCTCCTCATCTGCTTCTTGCTTGGCCTTACTATACTTGCTCCGTCTGTTGGAATGAAAGAAAGAGCAAATCAAAATAAATATCTTACTTAGTGGTGAACTCAAGTGTCTTCTGGGCCTGCCAAGACCTGAATCACTGTGCCTGCCAAAACAAGTTCTCTGTGCTACCGTAGTTGATGACTTAACGCAGCCCCACCTGCATTACAAGAGTTGTCAGATTGCTTATATTGCATTAATTGTTGCCATCAAAGAAAAGATCCTTGCATCTCAGGAAAAGAGATTTTTGTATGTGCATCTTGCTTCAAAACGTAATTCTTCATCATCATCATCTGTGGCCAGTTTTGAAAAGGTTAAATAATTTCGATGTGAGCAAACAATTGAAAAGTGTGTGTTAATGACGAGATTTGTATGTAAAAATAGTAAGAAGTCTTCTGGCATCTTAAAGACTGAAACTATTTATCATGTCACAAACTTTCATAGTCCATTCCAGAAGCATTATCCTGAACTGCAGGTACATATACACACAGTGGGATATACACACAAGTCACAAGGAAATGAAATATAGAAAAATGCAGCATATGTGTAATCAACAGATTCTCAAGTAGATTCTAGCTCATATTTCAATGTGAACAGCAACATATACCTGATAAAACTGCTTTAATTCTACACATGTGAACATTAATCCTACAGATTAATATTAAGACTATGCATATAACAACACATGAAAGGCTCATAATATTTGCAACCTTAGCTGCTGTTGTTTTTTAAAAGTCCTTTGATAAACAAAGATCTAAGGGAATCTAATAAAAGAAGTGCTTTGGTAAAGGAAAGATTTTCACATGGTAAAGAACATTTACAAAGTTCAGCTGGTCCCTGCATCTCTCTAGGTTCTCAGGATCTCAGGGTCAGAACAGGAAAATTCCGAAAGCACAAGTACTATTTAGCAATTATAATTCAATGTTTCCCCCAAGTGAGTCTACTGCTGCTTTTTTTGTTTTTCCTATGGGAACCTACGGCTTTTCTTTAATATTGCCGACATCAGAACTTTCATGGGTGTCACAGAAAACATTTTGGGCACTGTTGCGTATATTTGCCAACAAAAAAAGAAACAAGCCTGACCACATGTGATCGCTACTCATCCTTCTTATGAAGGCAATTAAGCAATTTTAATTGTGACTGCATATAAATGTTGTCTTTTCTAAGTATAAAAATTAGAGTATACTGGGCAGAGGATGCGGTAGAAATCAATATGCAGTTTGATCCACTGCCTCTAAAAGATAGAAGAATTTAACGCCTATCATTGCTTATTAGTTGTAAGAGCAGCCCTCATGCAGTGCAATCCTAGACTTATCTACCCAAAACCAAATCTCATTGAGCTCAATGGGGCTTACTTTCAGGTAGGTGCGTGCAGGATTGCAATGTAATGCTCCTACATGAGCGAAGGAGTGCATATACAGTGGTACCTCAGGTTAAGTACTTAATTCGTTCCGGAGGTCCGTACTTAACCTGAAACTGTTCTTAACCTGAAGCACCACTTTAGCTAATGGGGCCTCCTGCTGCTTCTCTGCCGCCGGAGCACGATTTCTGTCCTCATCCTGAAGCAAAGTTCTTAACCTGAAGCACTATTTCTGCATTTGCGGAGTCTGTAACCTGAAGCGTATATAACCCGAGGTACCACTGTATGCCCAACTGTTACACAAGCACTTCATGGTACACATTATACCAACAAAGACATCCCAGGACAAACACACTGGAAATGCATCCTGAAGGGCAATATAGACATTTCTGTAAGAAACAAACGTGCAGAAGGCCTGCTCACTCTAACGTATCCCCATTGATTTTGTGTGCCAGTGGCAATATAATAATCTATTCAGAATGAGCTGAATAGATTATTATATTGCAACTGGCACACAACACACTGAATTTTACACCAAACCCCCAAGGAATAAATATGTTATGGATGGGCAGGGAGGAAGCCCCCAGTAACTTTAAAAATCCTAGTTATCTTTCTTTGGTCTAAAACGGAAAAACTCCCCCTCCCCCCCCCAAGAGGGAAGCTAGAAGGAAGCGCAATGAATACTTTTCAGTCTTTAATTACAGCTTATTAGCTTCTAAATAAAGGCTTCCCAACCTCCTATTCACTTCAGCTCTACCTTTGTCACCTGTTGAGCTTTTGCTCAGGGCGGGAAACTGCTGGGGCCTTTTGTCTTGAAAAGATACTTTCCTCTTGCCCCCCACCCATCTGCTCATTACTGAGTCACTGGGAGGGCATGGGAAGTTCTCAGGAGGCCCCGAGGAATGCTGGACACAAACTGACATTCACAGACAGCTCACCTGAATGACAGAAAGAAACCTTTGTCGCAGAGCTCAGCCCCGTAATTACAGGGATTTGGGTGACAGTGATTAAATGGGAGGCGGGGATCAGGAAGGGAAAGCAGGCGCTGTGGAAAAACTGCAGGGGTCAGAGAGGCAGGCAAAGCCTACAGGTGGGACTTCCAGATAAAAAAGAGGCGGGTCCTCAGCCTGACAGGCATGGACCGCAAATGACAAAGTGGGAGCCAAGGGGTATTAGCAGGTATTGTCGCAAAACAGCAGGAGCCCCACAAGCTTCTCTCCCAGTCAAGCCAACGCACCAGAGTTGGCAACTCCAGCCTCTGACAGGCCAATGTGGAGAACACAAAGGCAGCTCAAAGATTCCTGAATAGTGTGTTCCCAAACAGAAGGATATGACAAGGTGGCATGCCAGGGGCCTTGGTGGAACTCTGGCTGTTTCATTTGAGATATCTGGATTTACCAAGCTTGTGATATAATAAAGACTTCTGAGATCCAGAACCTAACAAGACCCATTCTGCCTTCCAATTCTTCTTTTACAAAGCACCATGCAGCACTAATTTTCAGGGCTCTCAGTGTGTGGCTCTGGAATCCTTTCATTTTATTTATTATTTACAGAAAATGTTTCAACCCCGCCCTTCCGTTCTAAAATCAGCACTGAAGGAGAAGTTTACAGCAGTTTTAGAAACCGATAAAAATATACTTTAAAACACCGCAGCAGCATAATAGATGCAAATGGTTTGCTCAGAGAATGAACCAGCACCAAGTTTTCTAGAGATTACTAGGTGACCAATCAGTAGGTGAGTATCAAGAGTTTGTTTCCAAGACAACTCCCTGTGCAAGGCCAAATTCTACCATCTTTGCTTTTACACTTGGGAGGCAGTCTTTCAGGGAACATGCCCCTGACAAGTCAATTGACATCAAGTTTTAAAACATAACAAAATCACACCCATGGCAATTTAACCATTAACTCTAAAATATTAATTGGAAGCCAGAAGCAGTTTGGTCTGAGGGGGTGGGAGGTGGGGTGGAATGTCAGGACATTTAGGATCACCATGGAGAAAGCCATTTGGGGAGAGTGGGAGAAATCATCCACAGCCACAAGATTGAGTAGGGGGTAGATAAAGGTAAAGGGACCCCTGACCATTAGGTCCAGTCGTGACCGACTCTGGGGTTGCGGCGTTCATCTTGCTTTACTGGCGAGGGAGCCGGCATACAGCTTCTGGGTCATGTGGCCAGCATGACTAAGCCGCTTCTGAAGAAACCAGAGCAGTGCACGGAAACGCCGTTTACCTTCCCGCCGGAGCGGTACCTATTTATCTACTTGCACTTGGACGTGCTTTCGAACTGCTAGGTTGGCAGGAGCGGGACCAAGCAACGGGAGCTCACTCCGTCGCAGGGATTCAAACTGCCGACCTTCTGATCGGCAAGCCCAAGGCTCTGTGGTTTAACTCACAGGGCCACCCGCGTCCCAAGTAGGGGGTAGCAGAACCAGAAAAAAACCTCAGGGGTGGGGCTCAGGGAGGAAGCTCAGACCCCATCAAACAACTGTATGAGGTAGCCAAATGCATGCTTTCCAACTCCTAACCTCTGAAAACGCACAAAATTGCTGTTTTAAATAGCTATGCTTGATGAAAGCTGCTGTGAAACATTCAAGCTGCTATCCATCCTTTGCTTATTTGAGCTAGCACTGAAAGATTTAATACTCTTTTTTCTCAGTTCACATTTGCTTCATGCTAAAGTCATGGCGAGGGATGCGGGTGGCACTGTGGTCTAAAACACTGAGCCTCTTGGGCTTGCCAATCGGAAGGTCGATGGTTCGAATCCCCACGACGGGGTGAGCTCCAGTTGCTCGGTCTCAGCTGCTGCCAACCTAGCAGTTTGAAAGCACGTCAAAGTGCAAATAGATAAATAGGTACTGCTCCGGCAGCAAGGTAAACGGCGTTTCCATGTTCTGCTCTGGTTTCACCAGAAGCGGCTTAGTCATGCTGGCCACATGACCCAGAAAAACTGTCTGCGGACAAACGTTGGTTCCCTCGGCCAGTAAAGCGAGATGAGCGCCAAAACCCCAGAGTCATTCACGACAGGACTTAACTGTCAGGGGTCCTTTACCTCTACCTTTAAAGGCATGGTGAAGCATTTGCCTGAACCTATGAAGTGTTAAATGCAAGGCTTGCACCAACACCCCCGGCTATGTAGGACCCATCTCCCAATCTTTGCGCAAAATGTCCAGTGGTGCTGGGAGCGGAGTTTGCACCCATACCACTCACAGTTCACCTGAACGTACCCCATGTGGCGGTGCCTTATTTTCTTCCTAGGTCGCGGCAACACTTCTAGCTTAAAAACTGGGTTTTAAGTTTACAAACAAACCTAGTAAGTAAATTTTGGTATCCAGAAAAGAAACTTGGATGTCCCTCACAGAGAGACTTGCTTAGCTTGTATTACTTAATGATGCTGCTCGGAACAACTTTAAACAGACTGTGAAGCATGTAGAAATCACTGAGCAACCGGCAAGGGGAACTATGGGACTTTCTTTGAGCGTTTCATTTACTGCACAAGATCTGTACAGCCCTTGGTGTTTTGCATGTCAGAGCTACATCTTTGAGCCCACTCCCCATTTGCTTCTGTTTATCCTTCCCCCAGAAGGGGCTGGGCCAAGCTCCTATTCTTAATAGTATGGACACCTCTTTATTTGTTTCCATCCAATTGGAACCCTTCCAAGGAAGAGATAACTAAGGAGGCGGCTTGAGGGTGAAATAAGTGTTGGCGGCAAACACATCAGCTCCTCCAGCAAGTCTGTCAGCTACCTGGCTCCCAACAGCCTTTCCTTTGACAGCTTTATGGCCACTACTAAAGAGAATCAATAGGAGGGCAAGGGGTTGATGTTTCATTTTCTAAAAAGTGATCCATTGAGGACCAATCACCAGGCACTGTTTATCAGCCTAGGGAAGTGGCATTTTATAAAAAAAATAAAAATGAGGAAGCTGGTAAAGGAATAATCTCAGCGAGACTCGGCAGGCAGAATTCTCCAAGGTGGCAACTCGTAATTAGAAATCCAATGCACCTCACTATCAATCCTACCTTAAATAATAAAGTGATCAATAAAAGCAGAGGGGGTTTCAAGTCATCAGGCTCAGTGATGCTATTTTCTGTAGCAATGGCTTTTAATAAACCTATCTCTCTGCAATACATTTTCATATGTACTTTTCCTCCTGTCAGCGTGGAGGCTGGTGAACCAGGCGAACCACCCACTGAAATCCATTACGGCGAACGACTACTTATCAGATATTATAACCCCATGGATTTAACAGTGTGTGCTTTTTTTTTTTAAAGGAGAAAACAATTTGCAGTAAGAAAGTGAAACAAAAGGAACCTGATCTTATTTATAGAGTACAAGAACATAAAAACAGCCCTGCTGGATCAGACTAAATATTCATCTAGTCCACTGTCGTATTTTCAGTAGTTGTCAGCCAGGTGCTTCTGGGAAGTGCAGAAAGAGGCCGCGAAGACGATACCCCTTTCCCATGGTTTAAGTCCAAGCAACTGATATTCAGAGGGGCACTGATTCTGAACCTGAACTCTGTTACTAGCCTATCTTGTAGGACATTTGTGAGGAGATCCCCTCCCATCCATTTTTGATGCTTTTCTTGATTGGGAAAAGAAAGAGAACTACTTCCCCATCATCTTAATCACCTTCTCTCCCCCCCAAAAAAAGATGCTAATTGTAAGCATTTGGGGATGGAAAAGCAATATTCTCTTTATTTAACCTTTTATTCCAGGGACTATGTGGTCTTAATAACTTCCTTTTCTTTATTCTGCCTTCCTATCCCCACCTCAGGCTAGTCCAGGAAAATACTACTGAGCAGACTGTTTTTTTAAAAGCCAAACCCATAAATATATTTACACTTCTAGAAGCTGAAATAATTGCTTTCCTGTCTTTGGGAGCCTGGTGATGGAAAAAAAGCATTGTCTAACCTGCCTGGCATACAAAATTGTGGAATTTAGTGTTTAAGTGCACCTTCCTTTTTGTTCTGCAGAGGCAACAACTACTGATCTGGCCAAATGCAGAAGCCATCAGAAAACCAAGGCGGCATCTTTTCTCTCTCTGTGTAAGCTCAGATGCAGGGGGTTGTTCCGTTTCTCCACCCCCATTCCCCATTGCCCTGGCACTTCTCCTATAAAATGCTGTCAGCCCAGAATGATGCATTCATTAAAACCCTACATCAAATTACAGTCTCTCTTTAGATCTCATGTTGTTGGCTTGCATCTTAAAACCTCCCACCACCACCAGCCTATCCCTAGGATTGGTTTTGCATTTGAAGGGCAAATAACTCCAGAACTATTACCATTACACTGCATGCTGCTGTGGTAGCGATGTTGAGAAGATCAAAGCAACACAGGAGAGGGCTTGTGATGCAAATGCACTGTTTATGATGCTAATCAAAGAATTTAGCTTTGTTTGGGGGAGAGACAAAAAGCTGCCTCATGAAAGAGAAGGGGGGAAAGAAGGGGAGCTTAAGTTCTTACCTCCTGCTGATGACAAAGGCAGCAATGAGAATGACCACAAGGACAACACTGCCAGCCACGGAGACCAGAAGGACTGTGGGGTTGGTACCTTCGCCAATGATGGGAGATGGGACTAGAAAGAGAAAAAGATATCTGTTAACATTCTGTAGTTATGTTACAGGCAGGAACAACGCAGGGAAGAGTGCTTGGTTCTGCAGCTGATGGGCAGACAGACGCAGTTCAATGCACCACTCAAAGCCACTCTTGGGCCTTTTCATTAGCTATTCATTTGCCATAATTTTCCAGGAGGGCTTAATTAGCAAAAGGCATTATGCTCAATAATGGTTTTGGGGGGAAAGCTCATCGAGAATAAGGACTCCCCTCTTTCTCCCCTTCATGTCTACCCTGAGAGTATAATGGCTGATTTAGCGCCCACTGAGCTGCTTCCCATTTTATTTGATTTAAAATGGACCAGATGCTCATTCCTTGACTATGAGCAAGAGGCAGACTCAAACAGAACAAGATGTTTTTGACTGTCTTAAAACGGGCTAGAGCACGGCCCATTTTCATGTGCGCTGCCTGAGGGATGTTAACACCAATAGGCACAACCTGAACTGATTAACGTTTCTCTGTGCAATGGAAATTAAATATCCTTTGCTGCCTGTTATCTCAAGAAGCCATCATGCTTTTTACGTCTGTTGAATGCAGACAGAATGTACAAATAGCTGTACATTTTACTTCCAAAGTGGGGAGACCAAGGGACTGAAGAATGAGACCACCAGTTAGGTGTAGTGCCAGCAACAGTTTTATCAAATGAGAACTTTTGTATTTGATGGGAAAATATGTTATTGGCAGTTGTTATTGGCAGCCTGATTGCCAAGAGGGTCATCTAGAGCAGGAAATAAGTGAATGCACAAAGCCACCATATCAACTGGGGTTACTGGTCTATCCAGCACAATATTGCCTTCCCTGGTAACCAGTCTCAGGCTGAGGTCTTTCTCATCCCTGTTCACTGGGATCATTTAAGTGGAGAGCTAGTAATCGAACATGCAGACTTTTGGAAGGAGAACATGTGCTCTACCACTGAGCTATGCACTGATCAGCACAACTGCTGAATAGCTCAGGCAGGATGGAATGTCTTGTGGCTATGGACAACTTGGATTCATCCTGCAAAAAATAATCCTTGTAGAGCAGGGTGGTCCAACTTTTCATACCAAGTAGGCTGCCAGAGTACTTCAACACGGAACTCATAGGCCACACACTGCCTTTTTGCATGTGGGGGGCAGAAGCTAAGCCAAAATTTGACCCTTACTCAGCCCTCATGCTGTCTTCCCTAAGCCAGAGAAGTGAGGCTCAGGTCTTTGGGAAGGCGGCCCGAGGCTCTGACAGGATCCTAGAGGCCTCCCACCTTCTTCCCCAAGTTGGGAAAATGCTAACTAGGCTTTGGAAAGGAGCTGGGAGGACTCTAGGACCCTGTCAAAAGCCCTCATGCCTCCTTACCAAAGCTCAACACCTCACTTGCCTGACTTTGGGAAGGCAGCATGAGATCATGGGTGTAGACAGGATTTTTGTTGTGGGGCAGGCCTTTTTTGGGGGGGCAGGACCTCAGTTATTTTTATTGATTGGGAGGGTACAGAAAAAGGCTTTGAGGGCCACATGCGTTATGTGGGCCAGCCACGTATTGGACTGCCCTGTTGTAGAGACTGGCTGCCCACAATATTGAATCACTTCAGCTCATAATGAAGAAGGTTTGTAGGAAATCACCCTGCTTACTATGGTCCCTGACCAACACTATAGTTTTGTAGCTTCAACTGAAGAGCTAACCATTAGTTCTAAGCATAAGCAAAACAGAGGCTTGCCATGACAAAGGCCCAAAATAATATGAGAGCGAGATAAAATGGATTCTATCAGCAGACAGCCCAAACCCATAGCAAGGCCAAAATATAAGAATGACAAGAATTAAACGAGAATTGATGAGATCAAGAACAGATAGGAGGGTGGGTATTTAGGGAGGGCAAAGAAAAAGCCTCTTTTTGGACTTTTCTGCTAGAGGAAGCCTGAGGAGAAAAGTTTCCACTGATGCCCGCCTCCAATATTCCCCACCCCAAGTGAACTGGCATGAGGGTGTTTGGCAAAGAGCCACCCTGTCTCTGCTGTGCCAGGCTCAAACTGAGGAACTAAAGGGTTGCCACTTGTGGTCATTTGTAAAAGTGTAAGGGGAGCACACAATGTTCCTCCCTAGAACGTATCCATGTATAACATGCTTATCTTGAGAGAACCAATAATTATTATAAGGAATTTATTCTTTGCCACTTGAGATGTGCAGATTTATGCATAGAACTCATGTTAGCATTAAAGGAAGCCAAGCCATTAAATCCCCCCCCCATGAATCAATGGGGGATCTTGCTGCAGAGTAATACACAATGTATCGTTCTATCGTTCCTTATTAAGACTTCCTCATTAAAATGTTGAAAACAGCTTGCATCAAACACACAGGATATGCAAATGCTAGCAAATACCATGTTTGCTGTGGGCGGATTTACGTAACTGCTTTATTTCATCCACAATGTGATTTTCTGCATTCACTCTCTGGATCCTATGAACATGCGTTTCAAAGTCCTGGTTCTTGAACACTTCCAAATATAGATGCATGAACACAATCCAAATGAACACAACACTTCCAAATATAGATGAATGAACACTTGCTGTACTGTTCACAAGTGCAGAATGAAAATGGATACACTCTACGGCTAGAGGGAATGTATGATTGCCGCAGAAAAGGTTTCTCCTGCGACCTTCTCTTCTGTAAACGTCTAGTGACATGATCTCACCACACTGCACATCCTTTGTCATGTTCCCTGTGGAGACTTTTTGGCAGGGCTGGTCAGAGAGGGAGGTGGAATAAGAAGAGAGTGCAGGGGCAAGTTGTGCTCACGAGTGTGTTGATCTGGATGCGGTGGTGGGGGTGAGTCGTTTGTTGGGAGAAAGCCCTGCCCCAGTGGCACCTGATGTCCCACCTGTTGAAGATGGGGAGCCATACAGTCCAGTCTCCACCCTGCCTTCAGCTAGCAAAGCACTTCCCATCCCAGGGAAGGCATATGGGCCTAGGTCAGAAAGTGAGCCACTTGCGCCAACCCTGACTCATCTTCAAGGATGTACCATCAGCTACGCAGGTGCAAACAGACTCGGTCTACTTGCAGGAGTGCCCAGCTCTGTTCCTTGGCAAGACATCCACTCAAATGGTTGTGCCTGCTCCACTCTTCAAAGGGAGAGTCAACGGTTGAGACATTGTATCTTACAGCACTGTTTTGAATGCCTGACCTGTGTACCTGTAACCTGAATTTTGGAATACAGTGGTACCTCTGGTTACATACTTAATTCGTTCCGGAGGTCCGTTCTTAACCAGAAACTGTTCTTTACCTGAAGCACAACTTTAGCTAATGGGACCTCCTGCTGCTGCTGCGCCACCGCCACACGTTTTCTGTTCTCATTCTGAAGCAAAGTTCTTAAACCGAGGTATTATTTCTGGGTTAGCGGAGTCTGTAACCTGAAGCGTATGTAACCCGAGGTATCACTGTAAAGCCTTTGGTAATAATCGATCCAAGGGTCTGAATGAGGCATCTACGTTGGGGAGCCAGGACATCACTTGACTGGCAGCTGCTTGCAGAAGTGGGGAGACTTACAGAAGGGAGACAGGATGTTCTGCATTTTCTAGGTATTAATGGAAGAGACTGGGAAAGCAAAACTTTGATCTATTAGAGTCTAAGGATGTTGTGAGGATTTTGCTACTTAGCAGGACCTGCTTGATCCCTTCATAGTTTTTGCATGATGACGATGATTGTATTTAGTCCATACTTTCCATGAAAGTTACAAAATATATAAAATACCAAACACCTTGCTAATCATTTAAAACCAAATACACAGAATAAATAACACATTTAAAATGTGTGCATCTAACAATAACTATAAAAAGGACAAATCCTACCCCACTCCTCTAACAGGCCATAAATCATAACACAGTATGATCTAAGGGTGTATGTTTTTTAAGCCTGGGTAGACAGGATTCTTTTGCATCTCTTTTGGGGGGCAATTTCCTCCATTTCCAATCTGAGAAGAAACCATGGAAAGAAAAGTCTGTGATCTGGCACGTTTAGACGCCTGATCAAGGCCAAGCACTTCAAAGAGATTCTGAACCAACAAGAAACCCATTCATTTGTAGTCAATTAAGTTAAATGCAGTGCTGTTTCAAAATGGTGACAGGAGGAGAAAGGATGCCCAGGATTATACCAGTGAGAGATGTGTTATTATTACCTACCAGTGTTGGTTGTGAACTCAAAGGGTCCACTAAAGTCTCCATAGCCAGCTGCTGTCCTTGCTCTCACATGGAAGACGTATGAAGTCAACGGATTCAAGCCCTTGATATCAGTGTTTCTGGCAGCCGTTTTCACAATGCGATAGCTGCGTTCATTTTGGTCCTACCAAGGGAAAAAGACAGAAAGAAGAGCAAATAAACAGTGCTCTGTGAACTCTGGAACTTTACCAGTTGCCTAATCTGTGATAAGGATGTTACTAACAGGGACAGAATTTTCAAAGGAGCACTGGAAACTTTTCTTTTTTGGTTATCTTCAGTGATATGAGAGATTGGCAGAATTGTACATTTTATCATTCTTCTTTGGCTGAAGTCAAAGGAGTGATCGAGGAGTGATTAACTGATAGTCAGTTAATCACTGCTTTGCTTTGCTTTTTTAAAAAAGGCAAGTGAATATGTTTTTGGAAAACATCCGAGATTGTAATCACAATCCTTCTGATGAACAAATAGAACTTTATTGTCCATGCACAGTTCTTTCTCTTCCACCCCTTCCAGTTTATAACTGTGAGAAATGCCTGCCAAGCACTCTTCTCTCCCCTTCCTCCTTTGCTCCCCTCTCCTTAAAAGTGGATTCTGTTTTTTTTCTGTTTGGAAAATGTGTCAGGAAAAAATGCTATAATCTTGTTCCAATAAAAATCTACAACTCATTTTGGGCATTATTAGAAAAGCAAATAAGGTGAAGGGGGTGGGGGAGAGGGAGAGAGAGAGAGAGAAAGTAATTGTTCATTTTGCAGAGAACCTTGAGAGGAAATAGCTCTTTCCATAGATCTGAACTGGGGGAGGAACAAATTATTTGTAGAAATGTCTCCATATAACTTGAAGGAGGTGAAGAAAGTAATTTCCTTTCCTTTATTTTCTATTAAAATCTATCAAACCGCCACCATCATTCTGGGCAAAAGCTATCAGCTCATACAGAGCTCATTATTATTACTGTGCTATATACTTCATTATTACACATCTGTCTCTGTTGTAAGGCTAATGTTGCACTACTTCTCTGCTCTATTGATTCTCATTATAAATAGCCCCACTGGAATCAGATAGTTCCTACGGTGAGAGTAAATACAAAATGACACCAGTACTATAGAGCAAAGGGGGGAGGGAGTGCAATATGTTATTCAGTACAACTGCTAAAATGTATGAAATGTCAAACTGGATATGATTTTATAGGCAAACAAACTTGTTGCTGATAATGACCATTTACACAATGACAAAGGTAAACCTATTTGGCCCTGGCATCCAACATAATGGAAGAAAAAGTCATCTCTCCAGGATGAATTAATACCTTTTCATAATATTTGACTTCATATTCCAAGATGACTCCATTCGGCCTGTCAGGTTCCAGCCAAGCCAGTGCCACACTGTGCCTCGTTATTTCTTTAGCTTGGATCAAAGCAATTTGAGATGGAGCTGCCAAGAGAGAAAGGAGGGAAATGTTATACAATGGCTCCCAGAAGAGCCCTAAGTATTGGAGGATGCTGGCTGTTTTGTCTTTTGCACAAATGCAATGTAAGATCCCTTTGGACACAGTCTCCAAAGCAACTCAACACAGGCTTAGCCTTAGGCATGTTGGCTCCACGGGAAGACTATTAAAACACTGTCCACGCAGTAAATTGTACTATATAGCCTGTGAGGAGCCTCCTCCTTTCCCATCACATTGGTCTGATGGCTCTGTGCCCACCTTTCATTCTTTTAGGACTCGGACCCCTGATGAGGTCTTTCAAGCTACCCTGGCAAGGCGCAGTAATGAAATGTTCTTTGATGACATCAGTAGCATGCATTCATTCATCAGGTCTGTTGGTACATTTGTACCACACTAAAACCAGCAAAAAGCATCTCTGGCTACATACAATAAAGTTTAAGCTACCACGCTACATAAAAAGTAAGCAACATTCATTAGTGAGGTAGAGTCCAAAGAAGAAGGATTGGCCACCTAATTTTTTGGATTAGTTCTCCCAGATTAATTTAGGATTGGACTCGGGCCCCATCTAGAACTTGGGCCAATCTAAATTGATCAATTTAATCACTCGCTCGCTCGCTCGCTCGTGCGCGCGCGCACACACACACACACACACACACAATGCAAGCCCCCCTATTCCCCTCCCTCTCCATGAACCTTCCTGTCACTTTCAGGCAATTTGAAAAAGTGGCATGAAGCAAGCAGGAGTTGTGACTGAGGAAACTCTTGGATAGTGAGACCTGAAAAGGACCTCAGTGGGAACCTTTAATACCTGGAAAGGTATGGGAGAAAGGTATCCTCTGGGCCCTGCAAAACTTTACATGATGTTGGGAGTAGGACAAGGCCCAGAGGACTTTGTCCTCCCATTTTAACCTTCCTGTGTGTTACAGTCTTCCAATGAGGTCCTTCTCAGGTAGCCGCCATTAACTGAGTTCAGGTGGTTGGCGAGAGGGCATTTCCATAATATATAATTTATTTATACTATAGTTGGAAGGGACCCTGAGGATCATCTAGTCCAAGCTTCTGCAATGTAGGAATATGCAGCTGTCCTGGATGGAGATTAAGCTTGCAACCTTGGCATTATCAGCACCATGCTCTAATCAACTGAGCTAGAGCCTATATACTACTGATTCCTGGAGGTTAAAGAGCAAGCTCTATGGCCTAACACAGGACTTTTCTTTGAACATCTAACGCTGCTTTATACCAAGTCAAGCCATGGGACCATCTAGCCAAGTACAGTACTGTCTACTCTGACTAGAAACAGCTCAAAATCACAGATCCCCCCCCCCTCAGCCTTAATTAGAACTTCAGAGACTGAAAGCAGATATCTGACTAATAAACTATGCCGCTCTTGCTTCATTAGGACACATGAAAACTTTCAAAGAAGACTCACAATGTAGAATTGTGAATCTGAATGTAAATGATCACAGAATAGGCTAGAAACTCTAGCAGATTTTCTCCATTCTTGCTTTTAGGATTTGACTGTGTGACCTTCTGGTCTCCTATGAATGTTCTCTCTTCTTTATTGTTTTCACACTTGACCCTTCACTAGGCTTACTGATGAACATACAACTTTGGGTTGATTCCAATGCTAACCCTGCTCAGCGCAGACTCATTGAAGTTAAGGAGCATGACTAACTTAGATTCATTCATTTAAATGGGTCTACGCCGAGTAGAACTTAGTTAGATACAACCTTTTGCTTTTATTTGTTATTAGCTAAGTAAACAAATAGTTTTTCCTAGTCCACAAGATCAGATAGGTATCAAACTGAGTCATGCAATAAGCTGCCAGCAATCTAAACAAAAGGAATTGTCCACACAAGCATGCATTTGTCATTGCCAGCTACCTAAAGAGGTGCAAGTGAGAATGAGGGGAAGGAAGCTCCATGGGCACTGGGCATGCAACACAGCCAATAACTAGAGAGAACTTGATTTGAGTAAAGTTTGATTTCACTGGAGAGCAAAAAATAAAAAAGGTCAATAGGCTTTTTTGACAATTCAACTAGTACTATAAAATGGATAAAAGTCCACGCTTCTTTAGAATTAGATTTTTGAACGCAATACGGAGAGCTAAGATAAAACAAACAATGGGATAAATGAGAAACATCTCAATAGATGTTCCTGGTTGTTTACCATACAGCATCATTGGTGCCCGGACTTGAGATGTTTAACAGGCCAGGGGACAATGCCTTTCCCCTTTGACAATGACAGTAACAGATTCGTAGTTCTGTTGGAGGAATGGGCTTCCTGAAGATTTACGATCCAGGCTGCCCACTCTTTGCTGTTCTGTTACTGTGTGGTCACATCTCTAGCCAGCTGTTATCAAGTCCTGCCACAACTAACAAGCACTGGTACAAATGATGGGGGTCTCTGGGGAAGAAAAGGGGGCATTCAGGGAAATTTTAAAAAAATCTTATCTGCAAAAAGCTGTTCTGTAGAGACAGAGATTAGGCAGCTTCGAAAACTGAATATATTCCCTCCTTTGTCCCTAAAACCCTAGAAATATGCAGGTGTTTCAAAACAACAGGAACCAACAACAACTGCAGGGTGGAGATCTATGGAGACCTTTCAGAGTGAAATCATAATTCCATCCCATACAGAAAAAAACCCCCAAAGAAATAGCCACATCTTATGGGGGGAAATATAGCTATCATTGAACATTTTAATATCTTTAAAAGGACCTCATTGAGAATTGTTTTAAATAACTAAATAGATAAATGTCACATGAAACAGCAACAGCAAAAAGAAAACCGGACATGAAAGCTTCAAAACTACTTGACCATATCAGACAGGTCTGATGGGAGAAAAACGAAGCAGCAGGCACCACACATATAGTCACAAAGGAACTCTCTGGGCTGAATTGCGTCTGTCAGGAAGACTGTTTCTTGATCTACTGCTTGACAGTTTGGCATCTCTGTTAGAAATGACTCTGGAGCTCTGCTCCTGCCTCCCTCAACACGTCTACCCATCTGTCTGTTTGTTCCTCACCCAGAGTCTCATGTGCATGAAGATATACTGAATAACAGAAACAGGGAGGTTTCGTTCAAAGGGGTGCTATCAAGTTATTTATAGAAGGTACCCAATACAGTCAGAAGCAACTGTCCTGGCTTGATATTCATGTTAAACCTTTAAGTCGAAGGAGACTTTTTTCAAGGATAAGTTCTTATTTTCTTTTCTCTCCCCCTCTGCAGTGGCATCAAAAGTCAAGGGAGAAAATCAGGATAAGTCACCACCACCGTCTACAGTAAAAGCAGATTAGTGACAGTCCAACCAGAAAGCCAAATGCCTTCATTAATGAGTGAGTCTGCAAGAGCAGCTGAATCATTCTTTCATAAATAATTTTTCAACAGCTCTGATTCGTTCTATCTTTAAGAGGATATTCTTTCTTGAAGTGGGGGAGGGAGGTGTCTTCCTTTCATTTTTTACCAGTCACACATAATTTGGAAACAGAAAGTATCACTGTACAACAGACGCTGAAGTGATCTGCTGAAATCTATGACCCAAAGTTTCATACCTGTGTTAAAAATACTGATAGAAAAGGGTGGAGTGACAGCTAGGGCACCACTCTTCTAAGCATCCTTCTCAACAGAAGCAGATCTTGCTGTTTTTAGTCAGCACCTAAAGCTTAACAAAATAGGTGCTAACTAAGAGTCCCCTAATTGTTGCATCAATATAAAGCAGCTATTGTGTACAGAATCAGTGTAGGATAGTTGTTAGAGTGTTTAGACAAATGTTTAAATCTCCATGCGTGAACAAAGCTCATCAGATGACCCGGGGCCAGTCACTGTGTCTCCACTTATCTACCTCATGGGGTTGTTGCACAAACCTTGGCGATCTTGGATTAAAGGCAAGTGAAAACTATATTCCCTTCCATGTTGGGTCCATGTTGTGCTCGGCCCTGAAACTCTTCCCCAACCGGCTTGTGAGCGGGGCTTGCCCCGCTCCAAGCCGGTGGTGCCACAGTTATGCCAATGGCCTTTAACCAATCAGCAGCGTGGCAAGGTTGGGGGTGGGGGTATCTATTTGGCAGAACGATGTAGGGGCCTCCTTTTGTTTCGCGCTGCCGAACACCTGCCCACCCACCCGTTAATTAGGTCGTGTTTGGCCTTGCTTTGGACTTCAGTTGGTTGCCTGTTTTGGAATGGGGGCCAGGTAGGAATTTTTTTCAATGTGGCAGATTGGCTGTGGCCACTTGGTTTTTGCCTACCTCTTAGCAATCGTCACAACTTTGTAAGGTTTGGCGGTTAGGCATTGGTTTAGGGGAATGTGGGGAGGGGTGGTGCGGCCATCACCTGCCCCTCCAATGAATTGGGTGTTCCATTAAAGGAATCCGGGGGTCTGGATCTCGTCCAAAGCCCAGAGAGGGGCTAGGGTCATGCCAGGACCCCCGAGAACCCCAGGGGTGAGCACCAGTCAATATACACTGACAGAGATCCCCCTGCTGGTTGTTTACCCTTCCAGGCTTCCTGCAGGGTGGGGCAGGAGCCAGATATAGTTTGATACCAATGCCTAAGCCAATACCAGTTACATTTGTGTATTTTCATAAAGTTGTGGCCAAAATTTGCCAATTAACATCTAAACTAAATTCTGTCTCCACTGTGTCTTTATTTCCATTCAGGATGGGTTTTGGGGCTCGAAGCACAACCCAATAATCCAGAGACGTGCCCCTCACTTTTTTTCTGAAGTGTGCAGTCAAGAAAGCTAGTTGCCAACCAGGAATATGCATCTTATATACTTATTATTGGGGATATGCATCTTATATATTTATTCCATAGATGGTATGTTATCCATTGTATGTTCATTCATGCAGATAACATGTTTCTTGGTGAATTCGGTATGCTCTGGGAGTGGAATGAAGAGGAAACTGTCCCTGAGTAAATGGCTGTGTAACTTTATGCAGGCCCAAACTCAGTACTTCACAATCTTGCCCCTCACTCAAAAAGACTTGCTCCCTACTGTTGTGAATGGAGCAATTTTCTTTTATCTACTTCCTCAGTACTCTACCATTAAACACCTACCAGTAGTTTTATTACTGCTGTTCCGTGCTTGTGGCCTACAAACAAAGAATAGGACAGCAGACTTGGAACAAAACTTTGCCCAAACAGCATAATAAAGCAATTTCCTTAGGCTAGCAAACGCTGAGTTATTGCAGCAGGCCTTTGGCACTTGCTAAATATGGTAGAGTTCAGGTGACACTATTTCATGACTGACTCAGAGTAGAAGAAAGTAACAAGAAGAAATCAACTAAGTGAAAAGTCTTTGGTCTGCAGGAAACCAATGACAATGAGAATCCTGAAGATCTGGATAGCACTACACAGTAATCTTTGTGCACAACTAAAAGTGGATCACTGCAGATATATATATTTCACATCAAATTAATTCAGTTTCTTCAAATATTCTTTCATCCTTAAGGGGAACATAACCATGCTTGATGGCTTCAACATGTTGTCAAGGATCAAAATTAAATGCTTGAAAGCAGTAATGATACTACTGTGATTAAGAGTTTTACCTTGTTTGAGGGATGCTAAAAGCCTGCTTCATTATTAATTACTTTAAAGAAAGCTGATACACTAAACTAGGATAAATACTCCTTTCTCAGTTGAGAAAAGAACTATTTAAAAATAATATTTTCAAGTCAGCTTGGTGCTGGAGCTTTTGCATTCAGCAACACTCTTATGACTTCCAAGTTTATTGAGGGTATGTCCCTCATTTTCAGGTATGGGCATAGTCACACAGCAAACTGGGTGTGCACTGGCCATGTGAAAAGACAGTATGGCCAGTTGCAGAGCTACAGTGAAACATAAGAACATAGGAAGCAATTAAATATTACATACCCCAGTGCTGCTGCTCTGTACAGACGTTTCTTATAGCTAAGTGAGTTTAAAATGCAAGCTACAGTTGAGGACGATAGTGGTTTTAAAGTTTAAACACTACCTTACTCTGTAAAAGTATAATGACAAAATCTTTATCATTCTGCTCCTCTGCCTCCAAAATCGTTTCTTGAAAGGCAAAATTCAGATCATCATGCCAACATGAAGCAACTTCAAAATCTGGAACTCTGACAGCTGCAATATCCAGCCAAAGGTTTCTTCCCTTGATCTCGGTGAGAGAGTAGGACACATATGTGAGAACACGTGTGTAAATTTCTTTCACGGAAATCAATGAGACGTGCAGCCCAGTTCAAGGCATACTTATTCCAAAGTTAAGCTGCACTGTGTCCAATGGAACTTTTTCCATGTTAAGTGTGCATAGTCTAAGAGCTTTAACTATGACTGGATCATGCCCATAGATTTTATTTGACCACTACAAAGTTACGAAGCAGAGATTGGCAAATCCTCCTTGTTTTGTTTAGGAAGGAAGCTCTTGATGAGGCAGGGGGCCTGCAGTACCACTCAAGCGAGGCATCTGTTTAGTCTGAGGACTACTTGTTTTATTTCTGCTTGCTTGCTAAGAAAGCCTGTTGGCACGTCCTGACAAAGATAACTTAATACTTGCCAACAGAAACATGGCAGGAAGCAATGTGTATGTTTCCTGTATGTATGAATGCCAGTTTTAAACAAACAGGAAAACAAGTCTTTCAGTAAGAAGGTAATTTATAAAAATCTGTCTGAATGTTTCAGCCACTTACCAAAAAAAAAGAAGCAAAAGAAAAGAAACATTCCCAAACGCTTGAATGACAGTGATTAACATAACACGGGTGGTTGGAGTTAGCACTGCAAAACATTTGAAGAAATGCTATAAGCAATTTGTTCAATTTGGAATTAGCCAGTGGCTCTCTAACCTGGGAAGCTGGGAGACTGCTGGGCCCCATGTAGCTGTAACAAAGAGCAGAACTTGATCCACCATAAATAGAACGCCAGCTTTGATAAATTGTGCGGCCTATACTAATTTGAAAGGCATGGGATAATAAATAACCTTAGGATAAGGAGAAAGAACTTCAGAAACTGGAATGGGAAGCAGCCATGGACATCTGAGCTTCTTAAGAGGCAAAAGTACAGTAGAAGAATTCCAGCACAAGTTGTGTCAATGCTTTGCTGAGAACTACATAAATTGCCGTCTGTCCATGTTCTAAGATGCACCATGCATTTCATATCAAAGCTACAAGTGTTGAAGAAGAAGGCATTACCCACCCTACTTCATTTAGACATACTTTCTGTAGTGGTTTGTTAAGCTGCCAAACACAGGGTGCCATTCAGACATGGGGAATATTGCGGTAGTTTGCCTGATTGTAATGCTAGTGCTTCTGTTCCATTTTCTCATGTTCTTTTCACACTGCTGGACATGCTATATGGTGGCATGTTGAGCTGAATTCGATTCACACCAGTAGGTGTGGCGCGACACAAAAATGAATGTCATTGGACAACTTTGCTAGTCTCCTACCCTTTCGGTGCATATGTGCTTCTGAAAATGGCAGGAAAAACCTGTATTGACAGTAAAGGTAAAGGGCAAAGGGACCCCTGACCATTAGGCCCAGTCGTGGACGACTCTGGGGTTGCAGCACTCATCTCGCTTTATTGGCTGAGGGAGCCGGCGTACAGCTTCTGGGTCATGTGGCTAGCATGACTAAGCCGGTTCTGGCGAACCAGAGCAGCGCACTGAAACACTGTTTACCTTCCCGCTGGAGCGGTACCTATTTATCTACTTGCACTTCATGCTTTTGAACTGCTAGGTTGGCAGGAGCAGGGACCGAGCAATGGGAGCTCACCCCATCGCGGGGATTCAAACTGCCGAACTTCTGATCAGCAAGCCCTAGGCTCTGTGGTTTAACCCACAGCGCCACCCGTGTCCTTGTATTGACAGTATACTGCCCTAAATTTATCCACTTTACTCCTGTGATTTTCCAGATTAAAGGGGCTGCAAATGGATTTTTTCTGGACTAAAAAAGCACAGAAATAAATGCTAAGAATGTGCTATATTTCATCAGTGGCTTTTACATCACATGAAAGCTCAAATATAACGCAGAAATCAGCAGTTAAGGAAACATCAAGGAAATGGAATAAACTGCCATTTGAATGTAGCCATAGTGTTGAAAACACACTATACAATGTTGTAATTGGATAAGAGTGTGGGCTGTTCCCTTTTAAGGAAAGACTAGGACTGCTAAGTTTCAGATTTGGATGTAATGTTGTATAGTGATCCTACATGCGGAGCAGACTAATATGATTAGCGGCAGGTCTGGCACATCAACAGCAACCCAAATACTATTTTAAAAACTTACCTCTTTGACTTATGGGCAAACATCAGAAGGTGCTATTTCTCTAACCATGTACACTACGGCTTTTGCTTTAACACCAGCATCGCTTTCAAGCCACCCAGATTTGCCAGCAGTATTTTATTCTACCTCCATTAAACACAGAAGATAACTGTAGCAGATCCACGCCTCCAATTTACAGTTAAAGAGAATGATTGCTGGATTTTAAATTTTATTAGCTCTGCAGACCATTAAACTGCATCTCTCACAGCTGGAGCGACTGCCAATCCATTGTACACAAAGATGAGACATTCTCTTGGACCAAAATATAAGGCTTTGCTTAGGCAGGGAGTGGGCAGTGGGTGGGATTGAATCATGCCCTAGTTCCTTTACTGTTCTAGGTGATTAAATTCTGAATTACATAAGTCTCCAGGACAGTGATCTCAAAATTCTTCACTCCTTTCTGATGCACTCTTATTAATTCATAACTGTGGAAGAGCATGGTAGAAAACCCAAAGAAAAAAGTGAGAAGTCCTTGCTTTCCCATAGCCAATACATTGGCAGGTTAAGAACTGACAGAAGGAAGCAATGTTGAGAAGGAACAGCTAGCATTTATATGGCATACATAATGGTCCTTAAGGTGAATCCAACAGTGGTAAAGAAATAAATGTAGAGGAGAAAGAAAGACATGAATGGATGACCCCATTCAACAGAATGCATTTTATTTGCTGGTTGCCTATGTCAAGAGGGAAATGTTGCAAGAACGGATTTGGATGAATTAAAGCCATGCTGTGAACTCTTAGAAGGTTACTGTTTGGTACTTCAACAGTGGGACTAGGAAACATGCTTCATCCTGATGCCCACATTGTCTTCTGGGCAACTGTCCAGCGGTGGAGGCAAGGGAAAAGGAGGAGGAACAATACATATGAATTTTATCTTTGTACAGTAAACTAGTTTTTACACAAACCCCTCTCTACGCCCCATGCAGGCAAGCAAAAGGCTTTATGCAATGAGTTCAAGGCCATATTGCAGGCAATGCAAAGCAGTGGTTTAAGAGGACGTGTGGCTTGGAGAGAGTCCTGAGGGCCAGAGAGAGAGAGAGTCTGGATGGGCTGCATTTGGGCCCCCGAGCCTGAGGTTTCCCCCATCCCTGCTCTACAGTATGTGGACAATGGGTAAAAGCTGAGGTTAGATACACTCAGAACAGACCCACTGAAATAAAAGGCCTGGTCCATGTATTTTAGTGAGTGTACTCTTATGACTAATGTTGGGTATCACACCATGAAAATTCCCCCACATTACCACCCCTTTATAGCTGTTCAGGTGTCTGAGAAATGGGTAAGTAGTAATGTAAGGTTTTAATTCCCCATATTGTTACAAGTGCTTTTAGTAGTAAGGAGGTAAGCTATTTACATAGCTAGCACATTGTCCCCATTCATCTGCTGCCATTTCTAAATCATAACTAATGATAATTCCCTAGAAATAAGTAAAATGAATTATAGGGAGTCATTTAAGCCCACCTCTAAGCTTGGATAAACGAAACTGACATTGGAATAAACACCACAAAAATACAAGGTGTGAAAAGAAAGCTGGTGTGTGTATGGTTGGTAATTTGATTAAATATAAATTTCAGCAATGTGGTTCCTAGAATGCATAAAGTTGGCCTTTTCTGTTGTGCCATGTAATGTTTTGATGGTGTTAATTTGAGTGCTCTTTGTTACGACTGAAAGCTATGGATACTTTTGTTCGCCCTGAAAACTCTAATACAAGAGGTGGGGGCTGCAAACGAATCTATGCCATTCTGGCCGGCTAATGAACTGCAAACCTGTTCTTCACTTGAGGGACTGCCATAAAGAGCGAAAGGTCGGAAGGGGAGTGGGAGGCAATGTTGCTCAAGCCTCTTTCAGTTTACCACCCACAACTTTTTACCTGTAAATGGCTCTGTAATTGGATAGAGTCCATTCTCCTTCATCTGAAACCTGTACTTTCTGTGGCAGAAAATTATAAACCATGTGAAGCACAGAGGAGGGGAGAGAACTTCATTCTGTGCACTGCCTGGTTGTAAAAATAAAAGGAGGTCAGTTGAAAGCAGAGTCAGAAACTGGAGAAGGGTCTTTGAGCCTTGAAATGTGCAAGCACAAAATTAAAGTCCTACTTTAGGGTGTCAGCAGCAGCTTAAATTACAAGTTCCACATTTATTTCGGTTCACCCAGCATTTACTCACCTTTTGATTCCAACTCTGTGTTTTGAATGGGGGGGGGGGGGAGTTGCATTGTTTGATATTCTAAATGGCAATACACGAGAAGAGAAAGCTGCCAGCAAGATTTGGGATTCCTGTTGTGGGGTAAGGGTCAATGTTATTGTAAAATAATTTCAACCATGATTTTTAGAGCTCTTTTGAATTTCATTTTCTCAGGGCTGATTATAATGAGGATCAGGAAAGGGTTCTGGTTTGATTGTCAATTCAACACAGCGATCAGATTGCTCCAGGCTGATTTTCAGCACGTGATGCAGAATGGTTTCTGGAAAGCAACTGCCTGCCAGTATAGACCAGGATTTCTCAGTGTAGACCAGGGTTTCCCAAAGTTGCGTCTCCAGCTGTTGTCGGACTACAACTCCCATCATCCTTAGCTAGTAGCACTAGTGGTCAGGGATGATGGGAATTGTAGTCCAAAACCAGCTGGAGACTCAAGTTTGGGAAACCCTGGCATAGACAGTACTGTACCAAACTAGATGGACCCAATGCCGTGGGGCTGATGGGAATTGTAGTCCAAAATATCTGGAAGGCACCAGGTTCACAAAGGCTGGTCTTAATAATATGTTATTGTTCTAATCATGAAAACCACTTTGGGAGCCTTGTTGGCTGAGGTACAAGGTAAAAGATGTGTTTAATAAATTGAATAAATAAATAAACCACAGGTTTTGTGTTTTCTGTCTTATAAGAGAACAGTATGTTTATCTATTATGATACTTTGGAGAGCCAATTTTCGAGTGTTTTATTTTAGTCTAATTTTCTCTGTCTCTCTTTTAACAATAACAAGACTGATATATTCTAAATTAGTTCTGGGTAAGGGCAATGCAGCCATTACTTACAATTAAAGTGACACACCTCTGCTAAAAGAATTGAAGGCAGCTTCCTCCAGAGCAAATGGTCAGTAGATATATAATCAGGAAAAAATTGTTCAGATGTATTATTGGGGAAATTTTCCTCTTCCTCTGAGTTCCCTCAGAAAAACAATCAAGCTCTGGCATCTCTCACTGTATAGTTTTTGTTTCATGCTTTATGCTTTTTCGCAGCTGTCCCTGTAGACTTCCCTTGTCACAACTCAATCATTTTGCCTTTGTTCAAAAAATCCTCTATCAAAATGTTCTTGCTTTGATCAAGGAGGAGAAAGCTATTCTTATTACTGTCCCATCAGTCCCAGACAGCAAGGTCAATGGTTAGGGGTGGGTTGTAGGCCAACAATATCTAGAGGGCTACAGAAGGTCTAAGCTCCTACACTGTCTTCCATCCAGTCCCACCTCCAGCTGAAACAACTTCTTCCCTTCTTTATGCCATCTATCTTTATGCCCTCACAGATGAATCCTGTACATGTGTACTCAAGTCCACTTCATTTCAAAGTGGGTGCACTGTGTTCCATGACACCACCAAAAGCCTTGTGCTTTCTTGAACACCCTCTTGTCCTTAATTGCCCATAGACTGTAAAAGGACCCAGTATCAGAATGTGGACTGGGACAGGGAAATGTTCACCATAAACCACAATGGTATGTTGATGATGCTATATAAAATAATGATAATAATATTCAAGCAGAGATAAATCTCCAAAACATCATAAGAACCGTTTTTACTTCTACAGCATCCATTTCAAAGCCCAAATTCAGTTCCAGAGACATTCTGATCACAATCAAAGTTACTGGCAGCTTCAACTGCAAATGAGTGCAAAACCAAATGTAAATTAAAACAAAGCAGAAGAGGAAAGGATTTGCGAGGATGCTGTACCCCCACTACGTACAAGCCTCCCAAGGGGCTCATGCTGCACAATTTCAGCATCTTGGTATTCAGGGCCAGCTGCAGATTTGAGCCCCTGTCCAAGAAAGTGCTCTGCAGTGGACCCCTTCCTATACCCTTGAGCTTACCTTATGGCAGTACAGTGGTACCTCTGGTTACATACTTAGTTTGTTCCGGAGGTCCGTTCTTAACCTGAAACTGTTCTTAACCTGAAGCATCACTTTAACTAATGGGGCCTCCTGCTGCTGCCACGCCGCCGCCACGCACTTTCTGTTCTCATCCTGAAGCAAAGTTCTTAACCCGATGTACTATTTCTGGGTTAGCGGAGTCTGTAACCTGAAGCGTCTGTAGCCTGAAGCGTCTGTAACCTGAAGCGTATGTAACCCAAGGAACCACTGCAGAGGCTTGCAGCCTTCATTTTGATTTCCCACAATGCCTCAAAGAAAGACTATGTCAGTGTTTTGTGGGGCATTAAAATGGCAGTTCTGCAGAGCTAATCATCTAAGGCAGCACAGCTGTCCAAGAGTGCCATGTGTCGACACCAGCTCTGATGGTGTAAAAGAGATTATGTGGATTAACTACTGGCTTTTGGGGCTTGTTGGCCAGATTCTGCAATGGCTCTCAGAGAGAAAGAAGTATCTTCAGGTTCTAGAAACTAAGGAGATGCTCAGAAAGAATGTTCCTATGATGCAAGGGATTGAAGGACGAAATAGAATAGAGGGGAAAGGAAGGCTTGATTTTTATTTTAAAAAAGCTCATCTCAGTCAATAAAATGCTTTCCAAGTGCTGAAGCCTTTAAAAGAGCTTTCTCTCCCCTTCCAATAAAATGCACCAACTAGATGTTTATGCCCCTCTTACAGCTCTCTTGATTTACAAGGGCTGTATCATTCCGTATTGAAACAGACACGTCCGCAAATTTTATCCTCTTAATGCCTAAAGGAAGCTGGTGACATGTGAAAGCAAGTAGACTAAGTGAGCAATTTACAGCAGTGGGTAAAGATCAGACTGTATTTGACTCAAAACATGCCAGACAATGCCTACCCTGCGGAGTCTCGCAGTTTACGGCGTTTGCTACTCATCACTCTTAACAAACACTTTCTTTTTGAAGAGAAAATCACATGTCTTCCATTTGCCATTGAAGCCATATCTCTTTGTGCCCATTCCAACCTTCAGAGGACTTCTTTTGGTCCTTCCTTCCTCACTGTTTGCATAATTGCAGCCTTTCAAACTTTCAACACAGCAGTGGCAGCACAAGGAGAGAAGGATGGCGGTGTGCTGCTGAAGCTATGCCCTGCAGAGCAACTATGAAATTCTAAAGGTAATTCGTCAGCCCTGCTGTCCCACAAAGGTTTTCCCCAACTCCCTTACCCCTGATTTCTTGAGAGATTAGAGGAGAGGCAATTCAGAACACAAAAACTGATTCAGGTTTGCATACAGCATCTTGACGCACAAGAAAATTGAGATGTAGCTATCCGTTTTCAGCGCTGAGCTACGGATGGGAAACTCATTTAGGCCAGAGGACCATAGAGGATAAATGCAAGGGACTGTGGACAATTGCAAAGAGGCAATTATCGTTTGCAGTGGAACAGCATTAATCCACACAATGGGTGTAACCCAGAGAAAATTAGTTACACCCAAGCCCCATTGAAATGAATGGAAAAGCACACTTAAGTTCCATTGTTTTCAACAGAAATCAGCTTTCTCCAGATTTCTAACCAATCTGGGGCATGACATACTTTTCTCACTGGGACTGTCACTTTAGAATTGTTGTTTCTAAAAAGTAAATAATCTGTTAATTGAGGTAAGTCCACACTTATTAAGGCTCAGCAAAGAAAGATTTCCATATAGCAGCCGATGTTCAATAGTTGCTGCCACCATTCAAGCTTCATCAAGTTAGATGCTGGTAGCCCAAATTATATCAGCAGGAGGGCCATCTCAAGTTCAACTAATGCAGACTTTCAGGTTCCAACTGATTTCTGCATCTGTGTGACTAAAAAGGCATTGTGTTTAGGAAGAAAAATGTCTATCAATCAATAAAAGATTTAAAGAGAGAATTGTTTTTCATACTCTGAAAGCAATTCAGTATCTCAGTAACAATGAGGACCAGAAACTTGCATTTCTTTTCATCAGAGTTGACCAATAAAAATAAAAAATGCATCCACAGACATTATGTCTTTTGTTGACTGACTTTCATTGCCATGTTAAGCAAATGTCATATATATATATATATATATATATATATATATATATATATCTTGATAAACTGAATAGATAATACAAAAAGCATGCTTTGTTAACTAAAGGATCATTTCTTTATAACTTATGGACTTCATGATCTGCTCTTAGTGCAACTAACATTGGATGCAACCTACACCGTCTCTGAAAACATTCCACGTTGCGTAGTAAATTTTCACAAAGACTGAAATGCATTTGTGTCCTTGCCATCTCTTCTCATAGAGGTATGTGAGAGATGTAACCAACAGGATGCTGTGAAAACAGAAATTATTTTCCTCTCTATAAAGAATAAAACCAATATAATTTAATATAAAATAGCCAAGTGTATTTAATTCTGCTTTGTCCATTCCTCTCCCCTCTGAAATCATTCTTATAGCAATATCCAATGATGGAACATAATTACATCCAAGTGAAGGGCTTTAAGGACAAAAAACAAAGCAGTGTGTGTTTTGCACAGGACCTTTTCCCATATGGAGTGTTCTGAACTAATAATGGCCAAAAGGCATAAACTATGTACATATGGCCTGGTTTGCTATTTTCCCTCTTTGGAATGTATTCAAGAGAGAGGCATAAAAACACTGTAAATGTCTGATAGTGATTAAGATATTTTTTCCCTCTCCCCTTTACAAGAGCTCTGCAACCAAGTGCTCCAATGACCAAGAAGGCTACTAAATCAAAGGCCGAGAATGCCAGTGCTTGAATTTAGTAATGAAGGAAGATTACATTAATCTAAACAGACTGCATGAAATCTTCCGAGTGCACGCAGATAGCAGCCATACATTTGCATGATTTGTTTGGGCAGGGGGAAACCCCACCGGAGCTTTCTCGTACTGAAAAAAAGAAAAGAAAGAAAGGGGAGGGGAGAGAAAGACACACACACACACACACACACACACGAAAACAAAACAAAAATAAAACACCCCAGCCAAACTCTCTGCACACCAGTTCACACAGATCTAAATCTCCTGTGACATATCTCGGTGAAAAGAGTCACGTCTGCTAGAAAGCTCAGCACTGTGACATTCCTCAGAACGTTGCCACTTTGATTGCAGACTGCGGTAGGCGCACGCTACAGCTCTCCGTGAGCCAATGCAAACCTGTGCAAACAGACAACGCTCCCGGTTCTCCAGATACACGGCCAGCGACAACTGTGTTCGGTTCAATAAGGCTTCTACCAGGCAAGGACCGGCCTCCCCATGAGGGGCAGTTTCTAAACAAAGAGCTTGTTGGTCCCCTTCATCGCCTTACGTATGAATGTATCTGACAGTCCTTTTCTGCTTCCCTCCACAGCTAAAGCTTAACAATTCAATATGGGAGAGCGAGGCTGGGCTAGCGTTCTCATCCATGGATATAATCAGGTCAGCTTCCTACTCTGCTTCTTGAATCATGAGTCAGTGGAGCAATGCAGGGACTTAGAAGCAGGCTATGTTTATTTGTGCTACACTGCATGGCATTTTAATTAGTAACTCGGCGGATTTAAAACCTCTGAATGGACACACAGGGGCAGTTGTGTAGCCCAGCTTTTGTGCTCTCATTCTTGGAGGAAAAATCCTGTTTGAGGACACCAGCAGGGGGTTAATAGAAGCTTTGATAAAGTTCTCTGAATCCTTTTATTGTTGCTCAACTGCAGACTGGACTCTGGTGTCTTTCTGGCTCCTCTTAGGAGATAACAATTAATTTTACTCAGTTTGGAGGAGATGGCTAGGGAGGGGGGAAAAGCCCCCTGAACATGTGGGAGCTGTGAAGGAAGAGGTGCAATTGCAGCTGGGAAATTCATCTGGACTGGAACAGAAATTACGGAGCAGCCTGGCCTTCACTTACACTTCCCAGGGCTATTATGGATCAGGCCCTACTGAGCTCGCTGAAATGTTGCCCTGAGGTGGAAATATAAAACAGACAGGGACACAGCAACAACAGAGAGTTGTTTCTGTACACCTTTGGTCACATTTTGAAAGAGAACTGACCATTTTCTGTGGGAAATGAAATTCATTGTCACTCGGTAGTAAAGTATTTTACATGGGTAAGAAGCACAAATACTTGCTTCTTCCTACATTCATAGCTGGGAGGAAAAGCTACACTGACTATGTGATGTTGAAACTATTAATGCATCTATCCTGTCCCAACTGCAAATGGAGGAAAAAGTAAGAATTTGTGCTACTCACCCGTGTAAAATAATAGAAGCCACTTTGCTATGGAGTGACAATGAATTTCATTTCCCTGAGAAAACAGTCAGATCTCACTCAAAATGTGACCAAGTGTGTACTTAAACATCGTAATCACCTCTTGTCACTACAGAGTAGACTACTTTCTCCTAAGTTGTTCAATGAACCCTGAAGCTGGTGATTTACTAAGGGTTGCCGAAGCCTTTTCTGTGCCTTGCCGACGGAGTCTTACCCTCTTGTTGAATACAAATTCATGGAAATGGGTGGTACAGCTGCTTTGCTAAGAAGCAGGCAGTTGTTGTTTGCATTATTTCTCTGTGTAAAAAATGTAATCGCTTTAAAATAATAAATCTAACCCCTCCCAATGGTAGATTTCCCTCTTTGTTTTGTTTCGAGTTGGCTGCATGTATGCACAGTCTTATTAGCACGTCTAACGCACATGAACAAGGCTGGGTGCCAAAGGGAAAAAGGCAGCATAGAGAAGATATTTCCTGCCACAGCATACTCTTTTTGAGGGGCATAATTAAAGGACCTTGGGCAGGAATTCTCAATTGATCAGAGCTGTTTATCTTTGAGATCCTTGGGAGTTTTCTTCCCAAGCACACATGACGGACAAATGAAAGGCATCGTTTAGCTAACCATTCATTTCAGTAGCATCTCAGAAACAATTCAATGCGATGATTATTTTTTCTACTCTCTGGTTCTCCTGCCACATTTAGACATCTAAGTCCTGTGGTTTCCCCACTTTTTTTTTATTTGTTTTCCTTTTCAAAACTCTTTGTACGGTATACGATGAATCATTAAACCATCAAAAGAACAAAGACGGGATGATTTCTTACATATATATATAAAATACCTTCTGTCCACAATTTTAAACTGTTTAAAACATGCATTATTTATTTATTTTTAACCAAATAAATAAAGAAGGGCTGACATTTATGCAAAACAAGTTTCAAGACACACATATCCTTACACTCCTGACCACATTACATCTTCCAAATATTTAACCAGCTATGAACTGCCTCCCTTACTAGCTTTGAACTTCACATTCTCAATTGTCTCCCATTGTAGAAACATCCTCTTTTTTGGGCACGCAGAAAGGCTAAAGCAGCCCTGCTGTGTCAAGTATCTGTGCCATACATCTCAGGCTTGTCTCCTGCTGACAGCTCCTATTATCTTGGTTGACCAAGGTGCCGAACAATCAACCTTCCTTTGCAAAGTTCTCCTTCAGCCAAATACCAGGCTGCTTTCTGTACATTTGAGGGGTCAAGATGCCAATCACAGGAAGGAGGACGCTATGTTGGACTGAAACATGCCTGCACACCTTCTGTCCTTTGTTCAACTGCAGCCTCAAAGTTCAAACAAAAGCACCTTTCTGTCCGAATCCTCTCTGTGTGAATTTTGAACACCAGACAGATATTCTTGGTGGCTCCCTCACAATTACAAAACACCTTTCCCCTCTTGCTCTAGTAATGTATGAACCTGAAAACTTCCTGGAAAGGCTTTAAAATTTTCTAGTTTGATCTGAGGTTCAACAGTAAGGGTTAGAGATTTTTGAAATTCTAAGCTTTATATAAATGCTTTTAAATCACAAGGGCTGCTTTTGTGCAAGTATGATGTGGTATAAATGTAATCAATAGCTGAAAGGCGGGGGGGGGCATTCTTCAGCAAAATTTGTTTGTTCCTCAATCCCCAAAATATGTTGCTAGTTGCCTAGCTGAGATGCAAAAACATATATCTCATCTTCTCCTTCTCAAATCTTTTTTCTCTTTTTGTTCTTTATATCGATTTTTATCTGACTGAAAACAAAACTGGATTTTCATTCCTTCCTGAGGCCTAAGACAGTAACAAGTAGAATGAGATTTAATTATTAAAAATCCTTTTCCTTTCAGTTTTCTTTCTAGTTTTGTACCACCTAAAGAGATTATATGTTTTCAAAACTTTTTGTTGTAGTTTTAGCTCTACTTTCTTTCTTTTCTAACATTATTTATTGCTAGATATCATTTTGAAACTTCTTAAACTACTGATTAAAAAGAGTATTGTTACTTTCCTTAAGCATTTTAGAAGGTGTGGAATAGAAACTGAATTACGTACATAAATAAGCTATTTTTGAAATCTATTTTTCCTTCATAGAATTATGGGCTTCTATTGTGACAATCCTTCAAAACAAAGTTTTAGGAGTTCATATTACAGATGAAAGGAATGCTTTCTTACTTCGTAAATGATCCAGAAGCAATGAACCTCAGTACTGTATATCAAACACAAACACATACTGCCATTATTTTTGTATCAGAATTATTGCCATTATTCACTTCATTGCATGAAACAGGGGCAGCTATCTTGGCACACTTCAGATGTTATTTGCTCCCGTCAGCCCCAGCCAGCATGGCCAATGGCAACAAGGCTGAAGGTCACCCTGCTGCTTTGGGGGCATCCCAAGGAACCACATGGCTACGTAAAGCCTAGCAAATTGCCTCCCTGTTTGCTCACAGCATTAAGTGGACTGGATGGGAAAGAGCTGACTGGCACAGCACTGCCAAGTAGATGAGGGCAAAGTCCCCTGTTTCTAGCATGATATATGGAGTCCGAAAAGAGTTCATTCTTAAATACACAAGGCCAAAATTTCCAGGATGGGGTAAAACAGTCATGAGTGGGGTCTACTTCCACTTGATCTTTTATTTCTGCCACTGTAAACGGCACATAATACCGTCCTCTCTGCCCCACCCAGCACGGAACTCAAATTATGAGGGAGCCTTAAAAATACAGCTTCTCACACTTTTCTGTGGCTCTTCATTTTGGACAAAGCATCTCATTCAAGAGTCTCTGTCAATGTGCTAAAATCTTCATTGCCAGGCGACTCAGAATTTGCTCCTCTTGGACCAGGTACAACATCTGCAGTCTAATCAAAGCAGCATAACTGCTAGCCAGTAGGTGGAAGCTTGTGAGTACAGGATACAGAAATCCCTCAGGACCTGGGTCTAGCCTTTAGATCTCAATCCCACCAGAAATAAGAATGACCTTGGCCCTTACTACTTTGAGAACTAAACATAATACTCATTAGTCTGACTTAGTTTCCTTTCACTGATTTCCTCACACACAGTAAACCAAACACTCACTCATCAACGCAAAGTCAAACAAGCATACATTAGGGAGGGGGGGGGAATAGCTCTCCAAACTATAAATGAGGTAAATAAAAATACTTTCCTCTCTCTCTTGTGAAAAGAAGGGAAAGGGACAAATTATTTGTGTGTGTTGTGTGTATGTGTGTGTGTGTGTTTTTTTTTAAAATGGAGTTAAGCCTCATTTTCAAAACCAGTGAATGAAACCTCCAAAATGTAAAGATAACAGAAGGTGACACTGTCAGGTGGGGTGCTTAGGATAAGGGAAATCACACGGTGAATTTGGATAACTAGGTATTTGGATGACAAAGGTCCAGGGGAGGAAACTTCTGCAGTAGTTGGCATGTGCTCAGCTGCCTCTCTTGACAAACTGGAGAAGATGATGAATGCGAGAGTCAATTAACTTTATTTTTGCATGAAAATGTAAATGTGTTTTTGCAGCTACTTAAAATAATTGTCCAACTGCATTTCATTTCAAGTGTGCATGCGTTATGGGCTAATTAGAAATACAGAGAGCAAGATGGCAGCCGAACAGAAAGGCCCTTCACTTTACTAGCCTTGGCAGCCTCAGCTATAACACTTGGAATCAAACTAAGGGCCATCTGATGCTTTTGATCTGCCCGTGCAACTTCCATCATTGTTAGCGTGAGCAGCGCAAAGTGACGCAGGGCATGGTATAGCAATGGATCCTCATTTGATACACATACGCTATTGCACAGTCTAAATCGGGCTGGCAGAACATAGAGAAGTGCTTTATGTGCATTTTCTGTGCTGTGTGGCACAATGCACACGGAATTCTAATCAGCATCTGAAAGCAAGCAGGGGCTTCCAAAGCACTACACCAAAATACCTAGCAAGAATTTGTTTATTTTTCTAGAAAATCTTCCAGTGTTTGTGAGTTACCTGGAATTAAGCAGCCAGTAAAACAGTAAAACATTGATACTCCGCCCACTGCCCCACTTTCGCCTCAACCATTGTGCCTCAATTAGGAAAATCAAAGTGTGAATCCACTCCTCTTTCTCCATGACATCCTTGAAAATCTACCCTGCCCGCTGCTTGAGGAGGTTTAGCTTGGTGCTAACTGCAATGAAACCCAAAACAGTATTTAGCTAGCAGAAGAATGTGTTCATTCTGATCTACTGGTTTGGCATTCTAGACCATATCTGACAGGTCCAGAATGTTGGAGGCAAGCAGTACAGGATGATGGTGATTAACAATTTGGAGAGATTGTGTGTGTGTGTGTGTGTGTGTGTGTAATATTGGGAGAGTATGTTGCAGGTCTCAGTCTCTTTCTGAAACGAAGGAGGTTTGCGACAGGCGAACAGACAGCTAGATACGCTATAAAAGAAGGGAGTGTGTGTAAGCATTAGCCAGAGCTGGATATCGCCATACAAAAGATCCCTCACTGACTACAGCAGCAATTTTAAAATATCCACAGCCAAGTGCAGTGAGAGAAAAGCCTGAATATTTATTAACAGGGCATCCCCACCTTAATTGGCATTTCCTCTACCCATTTCACTGTGATGGCTGACTTAACAGAACATTAAGCTGAAGGTAACCTAACCGGCTAACAAATTGCCATGCAGTCTCATTTGCTAAAGAAAAAAAAACTTTGTTGGGGAAAAAAAGCTTTCCAAAATCAGAACAGAGCAGTGTGTCCTCTGAGTAACACAAAATGAAGCCACATGGAAAGATGGAAGATAGAGACATTTCTATTTTTAATCGTCACTCTGCTTTGTTTTTTCTTCCCATGTAGCTTTATTCCCATGTGAATACTTTTTGTTTCAGAACAGAAACATTGTCATTACTTCAATGGGCACCTACATAAAATATATACAGTGATACCTCGGGTTACATACGCTTCAGGTTACATACACTTCAGGTTACAGACTCCACTAACCCAGAAATATTACCTCAGGTTAAGAACTTTGCTTCCGGATGAGAACAGAAATCGTGCTCCGGTGGTGCGGCAGCAGCGGGAGGCCCCCTTAGCTAAAGTGGTGCTTCAGGTTAAGAACAGTTTCAGGTTAAGAACGGAATTAAGTACTTAACCCGAGGTACTGTACACAGGAAGGTTTAAACTGAATGGTGTGCTCAAGATTGAACCCAAAACCACTCAAGATGTATAACATAAGGGTACATACAATGTGCCAGTCCCTAGATTATTGTGATTGCTCTTCTCCAGCTCTAGGTTATGTAACCAGAATGTTCAGATCCTATAAGCGCTTACAGTATGTGAAATTAGATTATTATGTTTTTGCCCCCCCCCACTTACATTTAATTGCATTTGCAATTTTGCCACTCATTGGGGAGATCCTTTAGAAGCCTCTCTCAGTCCCATTTTGTTGTAACCACGCCAAACAATGTGGTATCATCAGCTTGGTAAGTTTTCTCACTGAATTTAGCCTTTTAACATATACTTTCTACTTTCTAACTTAGTTTCTTTCTAGAGGATTTCTTTTAACAATAGTGGACTCAATCTATCCAAAATGAAGACTTTATAAATTCCATACACTTCAACAAGGCCAGTGATATATAGATCAAATATGTGCTTTACTCTCCAACTCAAATGAGTGAAAGAAGCTTATTTTTAGTGGGATCATGAACCTATGATTTATTGAAACTGGTTAGAAAGGTATGTGGTCTATTTCAGCTGACAGAGACGACTGATTTCAGTAGTTAATATATCTACTTGTAACACACTTACCAACAATAAGCCCCTATTTTCACAGTGGAAGCACTGATGAATTCTATTTCAACTGATGTACCTGTTCATCTTTATGTAGAACTACAGTCTTATGTTGCAGTCCTACAGACATTAATGTGGCAGTGAGTCCCACTGAACTCTTTGGGGCTTACATCTGAACAGACATGTACAGGATTGCAAAGTTAATATATACTGATTATCATAGTACTGTTCCTTAATCATATCTGTTAAAATCTACAGATTATCATAGTATTGTTTCTTAATCATGTCATAATATCCTATAAAGCTGAGACAACTGCAAGCCACCTTAATATTTTTAACATATAATGCAACATATTTTTGAAAGTCATATCATATCCGGATAAAGTCATATTGAGATACTATCTATAAGCTCAGACACAAATCTTACTATAGAATAATATCGTCTTCATATATTCACATTGGTAACCAAAGTTTTATTTGCATATTTTCATTTAAACATTCCCTTGCATTATCTGAGACTTACAAAAACCCATTGCAAATGAAAATAAAAAACAAAATGTAAGTGAATAAACTAAAGTGCAGCTCAGCAACCCACTTACATTGCTCCAACTGAGTTGATAAAAGTTGTACAGAAAATAATGAAAAACACACTCATGACTCACAATTATATGGTCTCTCCTACTATTGTACTGTATCTATTTTCAATAAATGTGCTGCCAAGCAAATAAATGAAGGTTGTTGATTTAATGCAGGTGTCCGAATGAGATTCTTTTCAGCTTTACAAGTTCTATGAAGATATTTTTGACATTATTTTCTGCCTCCTTATATGTCTTTCTCTCACATGCAGGGGTATGATATGCAATATAGGAGAACAGGGAGATGCCTTAAACACATGCCTCTTCTTTTAGTGAACATTGGTTCTGGAGTCAGCACTTTGGCTGTATATTCCAGTCTAAACAAGTGACAGGAACCAGCCTCAGAGGAGGACCCTTTTTTGCTCTGCTGCTTTTTGACTGGCTGCTCCACCTTTGAAGAGGCTGTCAAAATGGCATCCCCCAGGGATAGCACCAAAGTGGAAAAATTAGTGCAATATATTTATGGAAGGAGCTATGATAGATTTGGGCTGCCAGATTGGATGGTAGAGTCTAGTAAGGAATACATCTTGGTCACCATCAGCAATAGTATAGGCTCCATAGCTACCTTTAATACTTTTTCTTTTATATAAAGTGAGTGAATAATACCAGGTGAGACTATTTGTCCCTCTAGTCCACCACTGACTCTGCTTTGGACCAGCAGTGGTTCTGCAGGGTCCTAGCTGGCCTTCTTTCACATCACCTTCTACGTGATCCTGTTATCTGGAGACACCAGCAACTGAACTGGAGAATGTCTGCATGCAAAACATTATGTTCTACCACTACCCATCTCTCTAAGCCACATGCATCCTCATTGAACTGGCAAACAGTGATTAGAGGAAGGCTAACACAGGATGGACAATCTCCACTACCCTAAAAAAATTATGTTGGCCAAGGTGAGATGAATCGAAGACTGTGAAGATATGGCTATATGAAGATGAGCCATAAGGCTGTGATTTCTTATTAATTTTGAATATAGTAGCACTTTTCCATATTAGGAGCAGGAGGAACACGGAATATCAATAAACTATAGTTTTGTAACTAATGGTGGCTCTGCACTAGCAGAAAAGTGCTTATTTTTGTGCAAGACATGACAATACAATCTTCACTGAAGCCCTCTACATTATATCCCATAGTATTTATGCAGGTTCTGTAACCTGCAAGAGTAGCTTTTGAAGGGGCACAGAGGGAGCTTCAGTGGGTAAGAGAGATCAACAAAAATCATGCAACACTTGAGTCAGTAGAAGACTTTCTACTAGAGCAGCTACTGTTGGATACAACGATATATTTCTTAGAGAAGAAATATGGTCAAAGGAGAAAGTTTTACTCAGATCCCACTGTAGAGACACATACACCCTTAAATTACATGGCCACGCCTGATAGGGAAGGGGTGGAATATATTTCATTAAAACAAATGTAAGGCTTTTAGACATGCCCAATTTTATAGACATTGACCTATAAAAGATCAGGTCTGCTATTTACCACTCCGCTTAGGACTTTACACTTTGTGTTGGAGACAACAGCTTCTCAAAATGAACTAGGATTGCCACATTCTGATCCAGATGCTAACTTAGGTTGGCATAGCATTGCTCTGCTCCTCACCTGTACGCGCCAACACCACTGCATGGTGATTAAAGGAAATAAATTCAAATGTTTACAAAAACACTTCGTGTACAATAGACAGAATGCAAATTTTAAATATCAGCCAGATTCTGTTATCAAACGTCGTTATGAGATGCCAAGTCTTGTTGGTTTCATTTAATTTCAATGACAGCTCAAGGAGGCAGCTCAAACCCTAGAACTCATGTGGCATTGGTATTCCCTAAAACATTTCTACAGCCAATTTTATTCTTGAGAACTATTTCCCTGCAAAATTCTCAGAAGCGCATAAAACTCTAAAGAGGAAACAAACCACACAACAACACACAAACAGAGTTCATCTTCCCATTACAAAAGCAAAGTACAAATTAATTCAATATATGGCAGCAAGCTAGCATTATTTGCAAAATGATTTCAAAATTAATTATTCAAAGTGTATTATTATTTAGGGCACATAAGAAAAGCTATGTTGGATCAGTCAAAAATCCCATCTAGTCCATCTGCTCTCACAGTAGCCAACCAGATGCCTATGGGACATGAGTGCAATCACACTTTCCCTACATCTCATTCCCAGCAACTGGTATTTAGAGACATACTGGCTTTGACAGGAATCTGTAGTATAAATTCTAGCTGAGTTTCTGTTATTGTGGTTTTGAACAACCTCCAAGCATTCCAGAGGGATTTGGTCCACTTCACTTTCTCTTTCGCGCTCCTTTTTACCAGTCCTCTCATTTTCCCTCTTTTGAAGTCAAACGTGACTGTGGTGGATTTCCATGGCAATTGACAACCTGGAAATACACGGGGTGGTATTCAACTGAGTTTTACTCAGAATGACCCAATTAAATAGATGAACATAACTAACTTAGATGCATTTATTTCAGTGGGTCAACTCTGAATAAGATTCGACAGCACTATGCTCAGTATTCCCAAGTGGTTCAACAATATTTACATCTTGCAGCATGTTTTGGGCACCACTTACAACTGAGTCTAGGGTCACTGCCCCTCTGGTTGGCTCCATGACCAATTGTTCTAGAGCCCAGTATCTCAAAGATTTCTTTGCCATGACTAGGACATGCATATAGCTAGACTATGTGAAAATAATTGAATTTGATCATTACTACAGCACTTTCTCTTTGGGATGCTTCATTGATTTAATTCTCCACCTTAAGATCGCCTAAGCATTTTGTTCAGGGGGACAATAGAATACCCTCAATACTAATCCTTGGGGCCTGATAACACCATCTACAGTGATGATGTGAAGCAGTCTCTCCTTTTTTGGGATTTCTGGCTTGTTGGAATCAATGGTGCCTTTGATTAACAGTGACACTACTTCCAATACGTCCTTGCCTGACTTTCTAAAGAGTTTGCATTCAGAGAAAACCATGTCCCACTAGTTCTCTCCATTCCACCAGATTTCCATTGTGCCCATTATATCTGAGCTCTCCTCTAAGACCAAGCCCTCTAGCTCACCCATATTGGGTCAGAGGCTTCTAGCATTAGCATATAAGCTCCAATATGTAGCGTCGCTTTCCAGATGTTTGGAATTTTACCCCCCGCCCCCCAGTGCTTTGGCTTCTCTGAATTAAAACAACAATTCTGCTTGGTACCACGACTGAAACATTTCAGTTAGATGTTTCCTATACTGTTTCAGAAGCTCAGGTTAAATGCCAAACAAAATTAAAATTCTAGATCTTGGGGAAGTGCCAAGGCTGATCTATCTGTATTCTTTATTCCCTGGTTGCTATTTTACTTCTCTTCCATCTGGCGCTGAGAAAAAACAGGCTCGCGGCTGAACAGCCCTCTGACTCAAGCGTTAAGACTCCTGCCCAAGGAAGAATGTGACGCACTTATAAAAAGGTAGCGTTTCCTATGTGCAATGAGTCCTGATCTTTCAGATTAGCACATGCAGTCAAGTATAGGCCAAAAAGGGCACAACAACTGTGAATTTCAGCAACATCTCCTTAAAGCATAACTTCATCCTAATAAAGCAACTGCAAAAAGTACCATGCAAAAGCAATAGCTGCATAAGCATTTCATATTTCGCTGGTGTCCTCTATTCAGCATCAAGCTCGTACAGTACCATTTTCAAATGAGATGGAGAATGGAGAGCAAGGGAGGGAAAGTGTCTGTTGGATTTTACCTGCTTGGTTTGTAGTCACAGTGACAGATACAGCTTGGTCCGAACTAGGATTCTGCTTGGATACTCCGTTCACCGCCCAGATTTCAAAGGTGTAGTTTGTGTGTGCCAAAAGGTCAGTAATAGAAACCTTGGTGGTTTTCAAGCTATTCTGCTGAGGGCTGAAGTGTACACCACTCCCACAGGACCGGCAGCGGTTCAGATCATTGGCTCCACATCTCTTGCATACCACACTATAGGAAACATCCTCGCGGCCACCTTTGTTCTGAGGAGGGCTCCATTCCAAGTTGACGGATGTCTCGTTGACATTGGAAATCAGGTTCTGGGGGGCAGATGGAGGGCCTGCAAGACAAAAGGCACATTTTTATTTTTTTAAATTACATTTCCAGGTCAAAGGAAGGAAGGAAACCCTCTCTAGGGGTGTATCTACCCTGATGTGATCTGTTGAAACACACACACCTGGCAGTTAGTGGAGTCTGCAACTGTTCCATTTCATATGTAGTTTTTTTTGGGGGGGTAAAAGTACTAAAATGCTATAAAAGTACACACACAGTCCCACAGAGCTAAGGCCATGCACACAGGGAAGCAGGATTTCCATGTGCATATTTATGGCTAGATAGCAAACTGTGTCAATAAATGGCTGTTGTGTATGCCTATTTGCCTGAGCTAAAAAGACTCATCCACATGCTGTGCAGTAGTAACAGTCAGAACACGGACAAAACATTCGTCTTTTTGTTGGGGGGTGGAAGGTGGAGAGAATGGGATCTTGTGGTCTTCCCCCAAATTCCTCTAAATAGATTATTCCAGCCCAAGCCATAGAAGGTGCCTTTTAAGCTCAGAAAATGTGTGCATGACAGCAAACTTCGATACGCACATATGGCTGCATCAAAGCCAAAAGCATCACCATGATCTCTCTTAATACTACGAACAGGTGCATGAATAAAATGTTCCATGGCTCTTTTATCCTGGTCTTTGCCCATCTTCCTAAACCCCTTTTTCCCAGGATGTTTTAACGATTAGCTGAGCTTCACAAAAATATCCCGGTGCCACTTTGTTAATCCCTCTGCCCTCCACCCCACCCATCCTTTTAAGTGTGTCCACCTCTTCCACAACATCCAGCGGCTTGCACACTGTTTCTGGGTAAATTTGGTGTGATTTAACATCAGCAAGAAACATTAACCCTGCTTGTCTAAATGCATAAAACAACCCAGTAAACTGGAGGAAGAAATGTGTTCATGTTGAATCATGTCACAACATGCAGAGCTTAGAAAGCACTCTGTGAACAGGAAATAAGAAAAGAAAAAGATTTAGAGGGTCTGTTCTGCTATTTATATTTATTTTATTTATTAATTTTGTATACCGCCCTATTCCCCTAGTTCTCAGGGGGCATATGGTTCACAACATAAAAGCTATCAATTTCACCCTGAGGGAGATCAGGCTCACACACACTTAACCCGCATGGCAGGGTGAAAGAAATGGTAGCACATCTAGTGTGTTCTGTCTCATAAGTTCAGGGAAACCCTACTTCAAATAAACATGGTACCTGCCCATTTTTTTTTCCTGCAGAGAGGAACAAAAGTGAGCACTAGAGTCCAAAGCACACTCACAATCTTCCCATCAGCAGACAGGGCATTTGGGCAGGTTCAAGGGTGTTGATAAAATGAGTTGTACCTTTAGCATAGTAGGTGCAACTCTATGGAACTCCGTCCCGCTAGAAATCAGGCAGGCACCCCTCTTAAGTTTCAGGCACTAGATTAAAATGGTTTTAATATGTTCATATGTTTTCTTACTTTATGAAGTTTTAGCATATGTTTTAAATTCTGTATATTGTGGGCCAGACTCAACTAAGTAGTTTTCCTAGTGGAAGCCAGCACAAAACCTCTTGCTAATGCAAAAGGGCTTACTTCCTCTTCTCCCCCTGTAGCCCCCATCAGCTTTTGTGGGTGGTCAGGAAAACCCAAAAAGCAACATGGAAGCAAAATAAATTTGCACTGATGGAACATTTGTTTCTGTGTGATTCTAAACTCCTCCCTCTTTCCAATAAGCCAATTTGAGGCACAGAGTAAAAAGCAAGGTATACATTTCTTAGATAAATAAAACAAAATGTGACAGTATCAAAACATTTTAGGTAATGTCTATATGGCTTTTGTGGTATCTAGTACTGTAGCAGTGGTAGCATAAGCATCTGTTGCAACAGACAGAGCAGATTTTACAATATGTTTACATGTTTCTAAGCTCTAACCTACTGGAGCTATGGAATTAGCTACTTGAGTTATTCACCCAGCCTTTAGGATACTGTCATGGGAGGAGCTTGCATGGTTTTCCTATACGAGCTCTGATTCGTTAGTGAGAATTAACAAGAATATTATGCATAGGAGAGTGTGGATGATGTGTGTGTGTGTGATGGAGGATGTGTAGTGCGCATTGAGGCATGGGTAGGCAAACTAAGGCCTGGGGGCCGAATCTGGCCCAATCACCTTCTCAATCTGGCCCACGGACGGTCCAGGAATCAGCATGTTTTTACACGAGTAGAATGTGTCCTTTTATTTAAAATGCATCTCTGGGTTATTTGTGGGGCACAGGAATTCATTCATTATTATTATTTTCAAAATATAGTCTGGCCCCCCACAAGGTCTGAGGGACAGTGGACCGGCCCCCTGCTGAAAAGGTTTGCTGACCCCTGCATTAAAGGGTAAGGGTGATGTGAATGGGGTGGGAGGGGTGAGTGGTCTGCGGGTGAGAATATGCGTGCAAGTAAATGGAGAAATTAGCTAGGGTTGCCATGTTTCAAAAAGTGAAAATCCAGACACAAACTTTGTTTAGCATATTATGGCAAAGTTGTTTAGCTGGGGGTGGCAAATTTGTTGAGCCACTTGATGTATGGCAGCCCTAAATTAACAGGCGTGTGCGCACACACACACAGAGGTGAAGGGTATACATGTGAGGAAGAGTGCCTCAATGGGTGGGTGGGTGAAAGAGAGAAAGAGAAAGAGAGAGAGAGAGTTCATGGGGCATTAGTTTTTGTATGTGTGTAAATGTGGGAGGGATACTGAGGTGGGGAATCTACACAAAACATGTATTTTATGATTATGTTTCTATCCCTTCCTTCCTTCAAGGAGATCACGGTAGTGTACATGCTTCTAAAGGAATTAAGAGGCAGAGTCTTGGTAAATGGTATATTTATCTATGCTGAATGGACCCTGTCTCTCAAAATCTGAGAGGAGGGGCTGCTTCCTGGCCTACGGCAACTTCAGGGTTAACAGAAGAACATCTCTCAAGTCCATTAAGATGCTTTTGACGGGGCTATGCCCAATGCTACGTGGGAAAATGTGCCACAATGAATCAAGCTCCTCGGGAGCAAAAGTCGGTAATTAGTATGTAGGGCAGAGCACGGTGGTGTCTAAACGGAGAAGCAATCAAGCAGAAAACAAGGGAAGCAGATGCTTGAAGGTTGCATCACCTCCAGCATGAAAAGGAAGGTGCAGGGGAGTTGCCAAGTGGTGGGCTGATGTTAAAGCAAAGGGAAAGGCAGTATCTAGTCTTTGAAGAGCACAGTCAGTCACTAATGGAGCTCCTGGAATGCTGGCAGGTTGAAGAGGGCAGGAAGGACAGAATTTTTCGATTTAATAGGTGTCTTGTTTTCCTTTGTTTCTTACATGACGGCTGTTACCACAGAAAATCCCACAAGGCAAAACCCTCACCCTAACAGACAAGGACCTACAGAGAGAGCAGTCAGCACTTTTTGCACAGGTGAATTGAAGGCATTCTGCTGGAAGCACCCGCTTTTCCTCAAGCAGTGAACTGTAGATTTACTGAAGCTCTGCGCAGATCCCAAAGTGGAGACAGAAAGAACTAGGAATACAGCCAGGCTCAGAGAGAACAAAGGCTGCAGAAGGTTTGGTATCACACAAGGATTCTGTGGTTTCACAGAAGGCCAAATTACTGAGAATGAAAATGTTACATTCCAGCCCACACACCCTTCAAAGCTGAGTTTTCTTTTTGCATCAGGCACCCCCAGTTCAGATCCTATTAGTGCAGATGTGAAGTTAATTGTGATTTATTTATTTATTTATTACACAATTCATTTAGATTCAGGCTATTAAAGTTTCTTATGTCTGTATATTAAAAAAAAGATAAAAAGCAGGGTGCAACAGTACAGACAATTGTTGCATGGTTTGACATTAGATACAAATGGATGGTACATTCATTCAACCCAACTTGCATAGGAATGTATAATGGCACTCAAATAAATGGAAATTGCAAGGTCAGCCCATTTTTAAAGACTTCTCGCTTTGAATATTCTGCAATACTGTTGACGCAGCCACTCCTTAAAGCACTAAAACTATGGACTACAGCTTTGTATTTTCTCTCTCTATGAAGAACAGCAGGAGAGAAATATGGTGTTTTGCTAAAGGGTGCTACCCTTCTAGAAGGAAATGGATCTACCTGAGAAAGAATATATCCAGTTTCCCATACTGTCACCCATCTCCTAGTTTTAGACAACCTATAATCAGGAAACAGTTAGAACTGGAATGCCAAGCCACCCTGCCCCTTCTCTAACATAAATCTCTGTTGACATACATCATCCCTTAAAAGCAAAACAAATCAAAACAACTTTAGAAACAATCAATGAACATGCAGTATTTAGAATCTGAGTTTTCTCTGTGACTAAGACTATCTTTGGGGTCTCTACAGGCTGCATTTGTATTAAGCATTAGCCTAGTGAAAATGTCCCTGAGTATGATCAAACACTATCCTAATGTAAAGCTTTCTACAAATTTGACCAGTTTCACTAGTTACTGTTTTCCATATGCAGGTGAATACAGAGTTCACCATGAACATTTTTCTGCAAAGATACCAAAAGACACATTCACCTGCCCTTCACTGAAAGTATCTTTAGAAGTGTTATTTTGATGAGGCTGGTGGTGATTGAGTTGCTGGACCTCCTCAGCTGCAGCATCCTTTTTCTGGGATTCTTTCTCCAGGTAGGGTTGCCTGGCACCCACGTTGATACAACACAAGGCCTAGGTCTTTTAACCTGATGAGATTATTTTATTCTGTTCTTTTAGTCATTATTCTTTTATTATGTATTCCCTATGTGTTTTATCATATACTATGTTTCAAAAGGCAGTAGTTACACTGGATTGCAGAACATGCTAGACTGAGTCAACCTACATGCAGGACAGTGCAATTTTTGCTTATGTGCTCAGAAATCCACCTGAGTTCAATTGATCTTACTCCCGGGAAAATGTACATAGGATTGCAGCCTGAATTACACTAGACTAGAACTATGATATCCAACAGCACGTCTTCTCTAGAAACTGTTTTATGTTGTTGCAATTTTTCTATGGTATACGCCACCTGGTTGTATTTTTTTTCCTCAAAAAGTGTAGTTCATAAGTATTCAAATAAGATAAATAGTAACTGCAAATATGACTTGAAAGGACTAGAAGAATTAGAACACATTTCCACAGCTCATTCAATTCCTGAGTCTGCATTTTAGCACAAAAACAGAGGTTTAAGAGATCATCCCTGGAAATAGAGATGCAAGGTGCAACTAGAAAAGCTTTGCTCTCTTTTTTTCCTGTCACCTTGTATCAACTGAGTGGTGCAGTCTGCACACCCGTGCTCCTCTTTAACTACTCTGCATATAGTAGAACAGATGCTGTTTGCTAGGGTTAGTAATAAATAATCATTTCCAGTCCTGAAGAAAGCTTCAGTCAAGGCTTCTTAACTTGAGAGTATTTTTTGATGACATTATGATGATTGCTGCTGATTTTTTAAAAAATGTTTTTGCAGTGAACACAGTAACACAGAAGGAAAATACAGGAGTATATAGTAGATACGTAATATCCATACATATTTGTGTGAGCAAAAAAAAAATGGTGCTGACCCATTTTTTGAGCTGACTTTTGAAATTATTCCCTACTTTACAGTGTGGATTACCCCATCCTCCCCAAAAAATGCCTACGTAGGAAAATCAGATGGGATATTCGAAGCTCATGGTTTCCAGATTTTGGTAACTTTTGTTTGATAAAGATTGTGATGGCGTTCCCCAAAGCTGTAAAAGTTCTGCTTGGCAAAGAATGCAATATGCCCCTGAGATGTAGCATAAAAGAGAAAAAAATGAAAGTGCACTGTCTGATCTATCATTTTATCAGAAGTGCAAATCCTAATGCCATTAGGCGTTAAATGGGTCCTGGGAACTGTCCTTTATGACTCATATCCTGTGAGGTAATAACTTAAACTTCAGCAATATTAAAAGAAGTTGATTGCATTCAGACTTGTGCTGGCATCTCTAAGCAATTTTCCAGAATAAGGCCTTGTAAGGGGGGAAACAGGAACTGTTGCCTGATAATAAGGATGATCTAACAGAGAAGACCAGCCAGCAAACTTATTGTAGCCCAACAGGGAACTGTTACGAGGAATCAGATTTACATCAGTGCCATGACACTGACTGGATGATAAATCAGCACTTGAGTCTTCCATAGGGTATGGAAACTATTCAATTTACTGGACTTGGGAGTATATCAACAGATATCAATTCCTTTTAACAGCTGAACACATTCTGTAAAATGCTACTCGATGGAGTTAGACCCATTACTTACTTCAGAGCAGATGGTTAGTAATTTTAGTGGGTTTACTTTGAGTATGACTTAGGTAAATTCCACCCTGGACATTTTTCTGCTATTTTGTTTTATACTGCATTTAAAACAGAACAAAATGGAAAGGACAAACTGTGGTGCCGTTAGAGTAGAAGTCTGGGGTCCCACTCAGCAGAATGGTGAGAAAGATCCTCAAATGCATTAGGAGTGGCTTATTATAATTTGATATGAGCAGGGAAACATCTAAAGAGGGGACCCCTCTCCATAAGGCCATAAAGCCCAGAGTCTAAATTTACATAACTGCACTACTGAGCGCAAGTGAAGAACAAGAAAGTGTAAAAGAAAAGATCAAGGGTAAAGGGAATTCTGAAGGGGCTTTGGACGCCTTGGAAAATAGCACTGCATCAAAGAAACAAACCCCTGTAAATCTAAGTCACTGAGGAAATAAAACTAAGGGTAGAATAAAGTCAAAGGATGCAGCCAAGCTTCAAGAAAAAAAAATGACTAAATGAAGAAGGGTCAGCTCCATAAAAGTTGCATAAGTGTTTTCCTGTTTCCTTTTTTAAAACCAAATAACAACTGGAACAGCAACAGACTTTAGGCTATTCTCAATTTCTCCATTCCCTGCAAACAGTCTACACTGTTAAGGAAGGTCTTGCAGCCTTTTCAAGGAGGTTTTTGGGGGGCTTCAGGGAGGGCAGTTGTGGGAGAAAGCCTTACGTGAACAGCGTTCCACTAACACAACCTTTGGCTCCAACCCAACAGAACCAAAGTTAGCATAACTGAAACCTCATTATCTTTTATTTTCATTCAATTACTTTTTAAAAATATAAATAAAAACTGAATATCAAAAGGGGGCAAACTGAATAAAAATCAGAAGCTTTAATGTGAAATTATCATTAAAGCAAGCAAGCTTGTTGAAAATTACATTTCTTAAGGTTTCCAATGCTGGCAAAACCTTTTTGTCCTATGAACAAATTCAGCAACTGCACACGCAGCTCCCCCCCCCCTCCATAGCTTTCCAAAACTGTCCTATTAATTTCCCTTTATTCCCCCTTTCTCTCCCATCCCCCCATCTGTCCGCCTCTTCCCACCACCCTTTATTTGTTTATTTCATCTTCCTTGTGCTTTATTTCTCCACCTCAGCTTGGGCTTCCCCTAGGAACCAGTCAACCTTCTGCAGGCAAGTCCATCCTCCACTTGTACTGCTGGGGAGAGAACCTCGAATCCCTCCTCCTGTGGCTTTGTTAAACATGTTCAACTCCAGAGCTGTCAATAACGTTTCAATGATGTTTTGGAGTTGATAGCTGTGAAGCCCTTCAGATAAGCATTTTCATTGTTAATCTCCCTGCCACTGAAAGACAGGTTATAACGCAGAGTAAACACTGTGGATCTATGTGAGTTTGACTCTGAAAGAAAGTCAGAGAGTTCCCCTGACAGCTGTAAATGTGGCAGTCTCTAATTGGTTTCTTTCAGCAGCTGAGGTGAGCTCCTTCATTGCTGTAGGCTAGTTTACATAAACTTTGCCACCGAGGGTGACCCTTACTTCATAGCAGCGTGGCCATTCTGGAACATTTATCATGGGAGTCTCTGTGGTTTTACAGTGGGCAGAGCTCAGCCCACGACAAACAGCAGCCTCTTGAAAACATCAATCACCTGCTAATTTCCTTGCTTTCTGGAGTAAGCACAAACTTTCAGTCACAATAAACAACAGAAGGGATTGTGTGAGAAAGGGGGGGTCCTTGGTGTCTACATCCTCCAGACACCTACAAATCTAAATTGCTAGTGCTCATATATTTTGTGCACTTTTAAGACTTGTGCTGGATTTGCATCCAGATATTTTGATTTTGGTGCCTTGGGACATGAAATGTTTTCTCCTGTTATCGTTTCCAGCATTTGCTGATGCAAGTCACATCCATGCGAAACATTTAAAGCACTCTTATGGCACTTCAACAATCACGCCCTCCGCCAAAACTCTGGGAACTGTAGTTTGCTAAGGTGATGAGAATTGTTTGATGATACCCAGCTCTACCTCTCTTTCAAATCAGAACCAGTGAAGGCGGTGAAGGTCCTGTGTGAGTGTCTGGAGGCGGTTGGAGGATGGATGGTGGCTAACAGATTGAGGTTGAATCCTGACAAGACAGAAGTACTGTTTTGGGGCGACAGGAGGCGGGCAGGTGTGGAGGACTCCCTGGTCCTGAATGGGGTAACTGTGCCCCTGACGGACCAGGTGCGCGGCCTGGGAGGGCAGCTGTTTACTAGCTCCATCTGGTATGCAGGCTGAGACCCTACCTGCCCGCGGACTGTCTCACCATTGTGGTGCATGCTCTGGTTATCTCTCCCTTGGACTACTGCAATGCACTCTATGTGGGGTTACCTTTGAAGGTGACCTGGAAACTACAACTAATCCAGAATCCGGCAGCTAGACTGGTGACTGGGAGTGGCTGCCGAGACCACATAACACCGGTCTTGAAAGACCTACATTGGCTCCCAGTACGTTTCCAAGCGCAATTCAAAGTGTTGGTGCTGACCTTTAAAGCCATAAACAGCCTTTGTCCAGTATACCTGAAGGAGCGTCTCCACCCCCATTGTTCTACCTGGACACTGAGGTTCAGCGCCGAGGGCCTTCTGGTGGTTCCCTCACTGTGAGAAGCCAAGTTACATGGAACTAGGCAGAGGGCCTTCTCGGTGGTGGCACCTGCCCTGTGGAATGCCCTCCTACCAGATGTCAAAGAGAACAACAACTACCAGACTTTTAGAAGACATCTGAAGGCAGCCGTGTTTAGGGAAGCTTTTAATGTTTGATAGATTACTGTATTTTAATGTTTTGTTGGAAGCCGCCCAGAGTGGCTGAGCAAGCCCAGCCAGATGAGCAGGATATAAATAAATTATTATTATTATTATTATTATTATTATTATTATTATTATTATTATTATTATTATTATTTGGAGACTTCTCCTAGAGCTCCAATTCCCAATAAACTTAAATTCCCAGGGCCCTCTGGGGGAATTGCCATGGCAATTGTAATGTGTGGTGCTAGATGTGTATGATTTATAATTGTATATTTGTTGCTGCTTTTATTTCTTGTATTTTGACATTGTAATTTGAAGAAGAAATAAAAGAAGCAATAAAAGTATAATTGAAAATCAGTAAGATTAGCTAATCTAACACAGATATGTCATCTTCTGTCTCCACAGACAATTCTTAGGACTACCTGAATGAAACTTATGAACCACTGGCGATCAGCAGACCACAGTTTGGTCTACAGGATTTTTGCACATTCTTCCTGATGCAGAATTATACCTATTCAAGAAATAAAGGCTAAAGCAAGAAGGCTGAATCCTGATAAGAGGCAGACACAATAAATGAGCTTTCAGATGAAAAAAAAATATATTCAACTATAGTCTAGTTCTGGTAAGTAAATTAGGCAGATGAAGCTTCTCCTGGCTGCGAGATAAAATTCTTATAAAAGTGAAGCCAGACTAATTCTTTCAGCTTTTCTGTTGAAGCTGCTTTTAGAAAATGGTGGAAAGATTAGTCTTGTACTCACAGCAACTTCAGACAAAAGCTGAGTAGAAATAATATTGGGAGATATTTCAGTGGAACATTCTATCTGGCATATTTAGGCAATGTCATTGCCCCTAATTTGCTTTGTCTCCTAATAGCTGATTACATGTCCGATAAAACTCAAGGAAATTTTTATTTTGCATGTTTTGGAGTTAGTGCATGCTGGAGAAATCTCAAGAAAAGATGTGAAAGAATTTACTCCCAATGGATCCTTATGGCCTTATGTTATTTTTATGCATCAACCAGTGACCTCAAAATTATACAGAAATTAAGCAATGACAATTGAAACTAACTGGACACAGAATGAAGGCATGATGAAAAGTAAGAACAAGGAAGGTTTATTTATGTAAAAATGTAAACATTTATGGAAAATTAATTCTCCAAAACAACCTGGGGTATTTTTGGGGGGGAGGTTTCCCCCCTCTCTTGTATAAACAATCGTTTTCATGGGAGCGCTCGCAGAGATTAGGAAATGTAAATCTAAACACATTTTGTTGAGAATCAACTGCATTATTTGAAATGTAGTACTGTATTTGCAAAATGGAAAGATTCAGACCTTTATCTAACTAGCCCTTGACCTTGGAAACAAGGTAAGGATAACATAATCTTCATCTGCATTCATATTTTTTACAGCGGTCACACAGCACTAGTGGAATCCATGTTGAGTTTCCACTGTAGATTGCTCATCATTTCATTATGCTTCATTATGTTGATAACTGTCAGAAAGCATTAGAAGCTGGACTTTTGAGTAATAGGACTGAAATGGTAATCTAAAAACAATATACTTTCTAGAGGAAATACAGCAGAGGGCTAAATTCAATTAGAAAAGGCGAATGCAAAGACAATCTAAGTGATGCTCGCAATTTATAACAAGACCTATTTTTTCATATCAGGATAAAAACCTGAAGTGAAAATAAGAAAACGGATTGTTATTCTGCAGCTTTTAAAATCTGTTCTTATTACATTCAGTTCTGTAGAGTATCTTGAATGCAGGTGTGTTAGTTATACATATATACTGTATATATATTTTACCATATGTCAAACAATCACTCTTTTGTTTGGCTAGCCCGAGAGACCAAATTATTCAAAGTCATTTACAGAGAGACAGATTTGTATTGTACTTTCAGCTGGACAGCTAATGCTAATTACTTTGACCCAATCAAAAAAGTTAATAAACTAATAGTGTCTCTAAGCTTAACTCAAATTGTAATGAAAAATATTGTTTAGGAAACTGATGCAGATGGATACAAAAGTGACAAAATGCACCTGTTCTTTCTAGCAGGAAAATTTCTAAGATAACAGAAAAGGCATATTCTTTAGACCGAGGAAGAAATATTTTGAAGTTTGTACATATAGCTTGGCAATGTTGAATTTTATTCATTTTGTACATTTTAATTATTTGTACATTTGTACATTCATGGCAATGTGCATGGTCCATATAGCCATTGGATTCTAACACCCTGCAAAGTTTATTAGGCTTGCAGAATAAACAGGCCTGGTCATATAGCCCTCTTAGTTTCTCTTTCTCTCTGCTTTCAGCCACCCAGTTGTTCAAAATAATAACTGCATTGCTCTGAGGGATAATTCTTCCATAACTTATTTATTTAAATATTTATAAACCACACTTTCATTTAAAAAAATACAGCAAGGCACCTGAAATTATATCACATGAAATTATAACTTGTACTTACGTTTAGGATAAATCAGATGTGCTATCTCCATATCTTAGCATACTGCTGACGGACTGCAAGTGTGCAGTTCAGAATGTGTGGCTCAGGCAGACAGCTACTCAGCACATCCAGAATGCTGAAAGACAACTGTGTCTGGCACAGAGGCTTCTGTCTTCACTGATGATACCAGATCAGATCAGACACTGAAACTATGAGCCTGAGGTCAAAAGGCATCATCCTACGATCTACACACAAGGCAGGGCATGCAGCTGCCATGGGGAAGAGGAAACCCATTGAGAAGCACTGACCCATGGGGTGGGTGAGCTCAGCGAGCCTTATTCATTTACTGCACACTGTGGGTTGCTGGGGAGCAGTGCCCCCCAAAACCATCTCAGCAAAGCACAGAGTCCACCTCTTTGCCAAGGACACTGTACTTTCCTCCATCACTTTGCAGCTTTCTCTGCTAACATTCACCACCCCAGACCACTCCTCTTTGACTTATTATTCATTCCATGAAATGCATATACTCCTTGATTGTAGGGAAAACCCTCAAAGCAGTTTACCAAAAAAGATAAAGCAGTAAGGTTATCACTTAAAAAATCTACAGCCAAAACATACAGAAAGTTAGAACCACTTTAGAATAGACTAAAACAAATTAAACACATACAAAATTTCTAAACATCTGGGTAAGGTAAAAGTAAAGGGACCGCTGACCATTAAGTCCAGTCGTGGCCGACTCTGGGGTTGCGGCGCTAATCTCGCTTTATTGGCCAAGGCGTACAGCTTCCGGGTCATGTGGCCAGCATGACTAAGCCGCTTCTGGCGAACCAGAGCAGCGCACGGAAACGCCGTTTACCTTCCTGCCGGAGCGGTGCCTCTTTATCTACTTGCACCTTGACGTGCTTTCGAACTGCTAGGTGAGCAGGAGCAGGGACCGAGCAACGGGAGCTCATCCCGTCGCGGGGATTCGAACTGCTGAACTTCTGAACGGCAAGTCCTAGGCTCTGTGGTTTAACTCACAGCGCCACCCGCATCCCTTAAAACATCTGGGTAGACTTGTCTAAATAAGAATGTATTCAGCAGGTGCCGAAAAGAATACAGTGAAAGCGCCAGCCCTGGTTGTTTAGTGCGGCCGCACTGACACTTTTGGAACTCCCTACCTACTGATGTAGGTAGGGAGTTCCAAAAGTGTCAGTGCGGCCGCACTAAACAACCAAGTTCTCATAGATGTGGCGAAGGTATTATGTGACACTTGTCATGGCTGCATCTGGATCAGGATATCTTGGCTATTGTAGTTCATGCACTGGTAACCTCAAGACTAGATTGCTGCAATGTGCTCTATGTGGGGTCGCCCTTGGGCATAATATAGACACTCCAGCTGGCACAAAATGCAGCAGTTCAACTGCAGATTGGAGCAGATGGACAACAGCAGGTGAGACATCTCCTAAATCATATCCTAACAGGCCAGGTTCAAGATTCTTGTGTTGATATAGCCCTGGACAACTTGGGTCCAAAATACCTAAAGGATCACCTTATATTCTTCTTGTTACAGATGGGTGTTCCAGGTGCTACAGATACCCAATTGGACTCCACTAGCAGTTGGGCATTTGATATCTCCAATTCCATGCTGTGGAACACTTTTCCAGCAGAGATTCGGCAGGCATACTCACTTTTGTGTTTCAGGTCCCTTTTGAAGATTTTTTAAAGTGTTGCTAGATCTATGCTGCTGTCTAAAATGTCCCTTGAGTAGCTAGACATTTTAATGATTCTTTTGTATCTCTTTTAAATGTTTTTATGTTGTTGTATCCTACCCTGATGTTTTGCATGAAGGCAGTATGGAAATGCTTTTATAAATAAATAAATACCAATATCTGTCTTCCACAAAGGTTTCTCTTTATATAAATATAAGCCATAAACATAACATCTGAGTAACTGATTCAAAGAGAACAATATTGGTGATCCAACTGGCCGCGTAAAATGTAACCTTACAAAAATAAAACCCTGATATTCTTGAGCCAAGTTTTTGATGTCGGGTATGCTAACAATTTATAGGCTGTGTGCAGTGCATTTTCTAACCAGTGCATAAAAATTAAGCATGCAATTTTCATAATTTGTCATGGGGATTGTATAAGGAGGGTGGGGGAGGAAAGCTTTCTCGTTTCCTTTTCCTCCAGTGTGAGATTCAGGAAAAACAGAAAGCTATTAAGTCTACCTTTCCTGGCCTGGAGAGTTAAGATGTAAAACCAAAGATGTAGCTATTAAAATAGTTAAAGGAACAGCTGCCCAAGGAACAATGATGAACAAAAGTGGAGACTTGTGAATGTCTTAACAACTAAAATAAATAATTAGCAACAATAAGACCTTCCTCCCACCAACACCCAACAAAATTGGAGGGAGGGTGATTTTCTGTTCATTCCAGGTGTTTTCCTTTAAATTACCCATTTCTTCTTCTTTTTTCCTTTTTTTAAAACCTGGCCTAATAGTGAACAGAAACCTGATTTTACAAGCCAATGGAGCAGAGTGTATGTTTTTGCTAGAAGAATGGGTCTCAGATTCTATGTTTTATTTCTTCATTAGAAGGCCGTCACACTGAGCGATTACTAAATGCAAGACTGAATGAGACTACTGGGGTTAAATAGAGCATAATGAACAAAGAAGGTGCTTGATTATTATAGCTGTCAGCACAAGGGAATTGGGTTTATCACCTGGTTTAACCAACTGGTAAGAAGAACTGAGATAAGTGTGAAAGATCCTCTGTTGTTTGTGTTCTTCTCCATCTCCCCATGTCAAAAAAGTTAGGCAAACCAAGATGCTTCCTCTAAAACAGATCTTTAAATAGAGCTCTTTCCCCCTGCCTCATGATATCTCTCTCTCTTTTTTAAAATGGTTGCCTTCTCTAAAGTTTGGTTTCACTTGCTCTTGTGGTTTTCAGTTTTCATATTTGTTCCATGTTTCCATAGAAGTTGTTTAAAATATTGTTGTGTGTGGTCTATTAATTTTGAAGTCATTCATGTGCTTGACTTCATTATTCTAATGTTTAATTATATTACGATGACTCATTTAATGGACCAGTGTTAATTTATAACCACATATATTAATTGCAGATTTATAAACCACTTTACAACCAAAAGTTACAAAAGTGGTGTGCAATGAAATAAGATACAAGAGGATGCCAACTCTGTAAACTGAATGCAAAGAAACCATTTCCACAACTGTACAATTATTATTCGAAAAAATGACTGGCTCCCACTTCAAGTAAACAAAAAATGTCCTCCAAAGCTGCCTAAATATAAAAACTCTCAGTGCTTCTCTAAATTCAGCTGGTAATTGATTCCAGAGGGCCGAAGCCTGGTTTCCAGTACATACCAAGCGCACCTCTGGTGCTTACGGTACTCTTAGCAGTGCCCCATCTGAGCAACAGGAGAGTATTCTGCAGGTGAATAACATCTTTGAACAGTATAGAAACTAACCTGCTCTTCCTCTTTATATCATTACTATATACAAAAAAGAGCTTCACATAAACACTCTGTTATAATGTTTCTATCGTATAATTTCCACTTCACTGCAGACCTAAATTGAGGGCTTCTGTTACCTCTGTACACCACACTGGGCCAGCATAATTCCCCAGCACTATGGTGAACAGAAAGTCCCGAACATCACAATAAGCACATCCTCATTATCACAGGATTTCTCCAAATAGCCATAGCCTTATCCAAGAAACTTGGAAGATATCTTCAGCAGTGTCTCTATACACTTTAAACCAGGTTCATCACAAACAACCTGATCCTTTTTGCTCAATGTCAGAGGTGGAATTTAAGGCCATCCACAACAGCAGTCAGTTTTACCTCTGAGCCACAGTCTACATTTTAAGTGGCACAGCTCCTAACCAAGAAGACATTCTGAAAACTATTTGAAGGGAGAAAGTCAGAACAAAAGAGAATGATTGGAAAGAAGATATCGCTCTGGACAGAGCTTATAGCCTGGCTCCATGAAAAATGTTTCCACCAAGATCTAATCACACACAATCCATGGATCACAACCATTTAGAATAATTTAGAATTTAGAACCACTTAGAATCAGTGCTATTCTTTGCTCATCCATGACTTGTTCTCTTTTGCTGGTGCTCTTCCAAAATTTCTGCCTTGCCTTCTTGAACAAAACAGACTCCCTAACTAGCTGCTAGAAAATCTGACAAGACTGTCTTCCTATCATTTCAAAATAAAAATATTCACCAATTATTCCCTTCCTTAAAAAGAGAGACCAAAACCACAGAACATTCCCTTAAGACTTCAGAGATATTGAACTTTTGGGTTAATTATTTTCAAAATATTTGTTATCTTTGGTTCAGCTGACTCTTTCATAAGACCCCATATATGGCCAAGCCATAACTCACTAAAGCTTCATTCAGCCGGTTTATCCTTTCTCTGGCTTTCAATCCTTGAAATTCCTCCAGTGTCTAACCACATTTCGGTGGGTTTAGAGGTATCTGTGTTAGATTGTGGTAAGACAAGTAAATGCAGACTAGTTCTTGGCGTGTTTAGCCAACATGCACTCCAGGCTCTGGCCAACTTGATCACTGTGAATGGGCAGTTAGGTGGCCAGGAACTTAAAACAAAATAACAGTAAATGTTATTTGATCACTAGGAAGCTCAATCTGAATTTTGGCACATAAAACCTCTCAGGTTTTGGGAAGGTGACCAAATCATCCTCCACCCTGCTAGAGGGAGGGACAGAGAAAGAATTTTGAGCAAGTTCAGCACTTTGCATTTGGAGTACAAGAGCTTCCAGCTTAAAGATGAGTCAGCTACTGAAGAGCAGCTTTGAGAGGCTGCAATAGTGAGTCTTTGAGAGCATAATGGAGAACCAGAAAATTTGCTGTCTGCTTCAGGAGTCGCTTTGTTTCTACTGCTGGAGGAGGATCTGAAAGCAATTCTGAAGGGGCACCAGAATAAGAACCTTCCTGTCAGCAGATATAAGGGTTGAAAGCTGAACTAGAAGCACAGCTACAGAGCACAGCCAGTGTTGGTAAAGAGATCTGAGGAGGTGGGTGGATGCCTTGGTACAGGTGTGAGTAGACGGACTCTCCAGATGTTGCTAAACTGCAACTCCCATCAGCCCCAGCAAGCATGGCCAACAGCCAGGAATATTGGGAGTTGAAGTTCAACAACATCCAGAGGGCCAAAGGTTTCCCAAACAAGCCTTAGTACCTTAGATTATTCCATGGACTTTCTGTCGGTAGATGAAAATTTAAAGGATTTGGCTAACACTGAACGTGTAAGCAGCTATGAGCACAAAAAAGCTATACAAAGATTGGCAGGCATGAGACAGCTGCTGGGATAATATATAGCCCAAAATTGTGGCCTGGCCCCTTTGTATCTCAACAACATGAAAAATTAGTTAGGATAATAGGATTCAGAACTCATTTGATTCTCTTTTGTTTTACTTCTCTTAGCCATTAGCTAAGAAGCGGGCATAGCAAGATTCTAATCAAAGACGACCAGCAGACTCTCTTTACAAAAGAGGGCAGCATGAACGGATAAGTTGCTACAGAAAATCTTTGCTCACCACCATGCACCCATGTCCCATATAGACTGAAACTGTCACATCCAATCAGAACATGAAAAGAACTAAGTTATAGTTGGGCATTTGACCAGTCAAAAAAGATTTGGTCAATTGACAACTCAGATATTGTCAAATATTTGTCCAGTACTTTAAAAACATTCTGTTTTCTTTTTTTGTGGGTGGAAGAAACTTTAAAATCAACAGGTTTGTTATTTTGCTAATTACAAATGTAAAACTTGCTAACTGCTATTTTGAAACCATGAAGTTAACCTTTTAAAAATCTAACAAATTACTAAGACCTTGCATGAGGTTAGAATCATTTTATCAGTGTGAATGATTCACTGTACTGTTCTCTTTGGCTTTCGATTTAAAAGAGAAGAGTCTGTCTACAATTGCATTTTTTTAAAAAATGAATTTGAAACAGAAATGAAGCAAAGTAACAGTATATTTGTTTTTCTTTCTTTTTTAAAGTGGTGGACTAGAACCAGGGAAACCAAGGTTCAAATTGCCTCCTCAGCCAGGAAACTCACTGGGTGACCCTATGTCTGTGTTATAAATGTCCTTGCCCTGAGGCAGAGTGGCCCAAGGACAATTAAAACATGGCCTTTGTGATATGAGCATGCTGAGAGTGCCACCTCACCCTCTGGGCACTTCCTACTGCAAGCTTTCTGGTGAAATTAAGATATAATCTCAGTAGAGAAAAGGCTCACTTGCAAAATGCCTTTTGCATGCTCTCACAGAGTTTCTCAAACTTCTTGAGATTTTAAAGATGGATGTAACAAATTCATGTGCAATGCAACAGATGTGTTATTCTTGGCTTGACTATCACCAGTGCAGTGTCTGAGCAAAGCTGATTGTAGGTGGCCCTGAAGAAGGTGGGAAAGGGCCCTAGACAAAGGAGGATGCCATCCTGTTTTGCAGGTGGTGCACAGAAGCAGCCAAGCAAACCCTTTTGGTGAAAAGAAAACCCTGTGGGATCTATATCAATGAACAATGATAGAACCTCCACAGCAATGGATGGATGTTGTGGTAATGGGCACATAGAAGCAGAAATAGGAAATAAATTGAGAACCATGCAGTCCTAAGTTCATTTGCTTTTATTTCAGTGTGGCCAAAAAGCCTATCAACTGAATAATACAACCTTTTTAACCTGGTGGTTGCATCCTGATGAAAATCACAGCATCCAGTGGTGAGTGGTGACTGATTTTGCAAATGCTCTATCTTGTGTTGCAATCATGCCTTGCCACTTCCCATTACTTTGATTCCTGACATGATATGTGAGCAAAGCATCTAGCAAGACCAGTCACGATGCCAAAAAACAGTTTTGCCTCTGAATACTTGAGATCACAAGCAGGAGAGGGCTACTGGGCTCATGCCCTGCTTGTAGGCTTCATGAGAACATCTGGTTAGCCACTGTGAGAGCAGAATGCTGGACTAGATGGGTCCTTGGTCTGATCCATGAAGGTTTTCCATGCATTGTTATAGAAAAAGACCAAAAATCATCTATTCAGAGCTGCCACAAACCATCCTTTACATGCCTCTTTCTTTCAGAGCTTCTTTCCTCCTGTTTTCTGATCACATCACATATGCAAGGATGTGATTGTCCCTCATTATGCGTACATAGTGCAGCCTTAAGGCACTTCCATGGTGCAGACACCAATGCAAAAAAAAAAACACACAAAAAAACCCAAAATGGAACTAGACCCTCTTATTTTTGCCGTTGACCTACATTCTGTCACTTAATCACAAACTTCGCTTTCCATTGTGTAGCAGGAGAGAGGATGCGGTATTGACATATTGTGTTGACTTGTTTAAAAGGGAATTGTTACTGAATGTCCCTGTCACCAACCAGACATTTTTCATAGCAGGATGTACATCTCTGGGGAGTGTCTCATGTATAAATTATAAGAGCAGCAAGAGAAGGAGGAGAGGAAAATTAATAAATAAAGGCGTCTGACTTACGTGTGCAGGGCATGGAGGCAGCGTCGTTCTCTGCTCGGAAAAATCCCGGGTCACAGGTGCAAGAGGTGGAACCTTCCAAGATGGAGAAACTGTGAGGCGGGCACTTAGCACAGGCAACATCTGTTGAGAGGGCCTTGTAGTATCCAATCTTGCAAGCTTAGAAAAAGAAGGGGGGGACAGAAAAGAAGAGCTGTTACTGGTATAGGACTTGATAATAAATTGCTACCTCATTTATTCAGCATTCAGACATGGGGGCACTTTTGAAAGAGGAAAAATGATGTCTGCTTAGCACCGGGAGAGAAATTAACCAGCCAAGGAGCACTTGACTGCTCGCTCTCCAAGCAAGGAAGGCAATTTTTAATCCCGATGAGACCCCCATTAACAAGTAGGCCTGTAGAGCTTACGAGAGCACCTCTAAGCATGTCCATGTAGCAACTTGGTTGGAAAATCTGTCTCATTTTCTTCCCTGCGTGGGTTTATTATGTAAACCCCATTTCCTTGCTTCCCACCTGCAGACACTCTCACATTGCAGTAAACAGGGTGCAGTTGTTTTAATTCCATGACTACTTTCGAAAGGCAGCTGATGGTTTGACACTGCCAATTTTTGAGATGGAGCGGAATAAGACCCTACTGTGATTGGCAGTCAACCTCTTACTCTCGCATGCCCAGAAAAGGCAATTCTCCCTTCTGCAGAAGCCAATTAATTTGCTTTCCTCTCCTCAAGAGACAAAATCAACACTCCGCCCCTGAGCCGGAGCATACCAGTGGCTGCATTCTTTGACGCCAAGGCCCCATGTGCAGCAAGTGTTCAGTGACATCACCTTCATAAATATGATGCTTACATGGATGACTACTTTTACATCATTGGGATTAAAAAAAATACCCTTAAGTATCATTAAGAAAATCTTTTGAACAGTGGCATACAAGCATGTCCCTCTAACAAATTTTGGCTAGGGCTAAAAAAAAAAAAAAAAACACCATCACCAGACGTTGAAACAGAGAAAGTCAACTAGGCAGCTTTATAAAGGACAAAGAGCAAAAGAAAGGATGGTTACTGCCAATATTTACAGCATGACTCACTTTCATGTCTCTTATTTTTATCACACAGTCTACCTTTAGAGTTCCCTTGCTCTTTGCTTCTACGCCTCCAGTAACCAACATGCATTTGCTTTCAGCTATTCTCCCACTCACTCCACATTCTTTTATATGATTTAATTTCCCCCACTTTTATGATGTACTTGTAACAGCCACGGATTTTTTGCAACATGTTTGTAAAGGAGCAAGTCACTTCACCCTTATTAACTGAGGCCATTTATGGAATCTCCTTAACAAGTCAAAACTTTACGAAGTGTGGTGCAGCGTCCATAAAAATCACTGTGGGATCAATCTTGCCCTTGCTTGCTTCGGCTGTCACCGGACCAGGGAATCTTATAAAAACACATAGCTCTGGTGACTAAGATTTATGCTTTCAGCGTTTACACACATCACATAATTAGATAGGGTTCAACTTGCAAGGTGCTTTCTGGCTACGCTTCAAATGGCCTTGGGGCTTTGATTAAAATAAAAAAAACCCCGCAACACTGGCAAGGAGAAGCAAAGGGGTCAAGCTCAGCCTCCCCACATCAAACACAATTAGTCCCCAAACACAAATGCAAACCTATTGGGTATGGTCCATCATTCTGCCAGCCACATCAAACAAAGACAGTTTGTGTAAAAAGAATGAGCCTCTGCAAAAGATAAGCAGCTAAGAAGGTACAAATTACTGTTTCAATGAAGAAAAACCTAGGTTGAAGGTCATATGGAGGAGGCAGATTAATAGATCTGACGTAGTTGGTATGGAAATTCTTTTTTCAATTTTAATTAAACAAGATCTGATATCCTGAAAAAAGTTAAGAAACGTTTGAAGCTTCTTGGAATTTACAGTGATGATAAATACTAACAAAGCCTGAAGTTGGACTGGATTCATTGTATATCACACTGACCCATTTTCCATTCTGACCTGAAAATCCGCTTCCAGTGCAGGAGTTTAGTGCAAAAATAGTTCACTTCTCACTGCAAATTTAAGTTGGATGCACACAGAAGTTTGCAAAATTATCCATGACATCCTCTTCGATTGCAATTATAAACCTGTCAGGCAATTTTATCCTCATGAAGACCTACAATTAATACAATAAGTTATTTCAGACTGGTTCTGATTCTTGGGTGTCCCCAGCAAAACAGAGAAGTACAGTGGTACCCCGGGTTAAGAACTTAATTCGTTCCGGAGGTCTGTACTTAACCTGAAACTGTTCTTAACCTGAAGCACCACTTTAGCTAATGGGGCCTCCTGCTGCTGCTGTGCTGCCGCTGCACGATTTCTCTTCTCATCCTGAAGCAAAGTTCTTAACCCGAGGTAATATTTCTGGGTTAGCGGAGTCTGTAACCTGAAGCGTTTGTAACCTGAAGCGTATGTAACCCGAGGTACCACTGTATGCTGAACATTTCTTATTGCACTGTGCATCTGTCAGTTCTCTGTCTATACACAGGATGCATAAACATTACAAACGCATTGTTCTAGATGTCAAGGTAACATATGCTGTCATATGTGTTTTCAATCATGTTCTACAGCTGGATTACGAGAAATCAATTACAACAATTCTAATGTTCTGGACTTTGAGACAACTTCAATGTTAGTTGAGAAACCAAGTTATATTTGAAAGGAGTGTTAACTACATCACATGTGATGCCTGTGAAAATAATACCACCAGTGATGGGAACCAAATCTAACCTGAACAGTAAATATTCATTGGAAAAGTATGTTTTGATAAGTAGCCCAAATGTGATGGAACTTTCACCATAAAGATGCAATTATGCAAATGTAGTCATCAATTAATTTAGTTAGTCTTACTGGATTCTTTCGGGCTGTTTGAATGTATATCTCCCAGTCATTTGAAACCTGCATAGGCATATAGCTTCAATGTGAAATACTCCCAAAGGGCCAGCCATATTAGTCCACTGCAGCAAAAACATCAAAGTGTCTTATGAAACCTTAAACACAAACCATTTTATTTCTATGGCATAAGATTTAGGTGCTAAAGCCCGCTAATCAGATAAAGTGGACAGTATTATTATTAAATGCATTACCCACCATTCAGCAGCAGGTCCCAGGGCAGGTTATAACAATTAAAAACGGTTTAAAAGGATTACAATCACAAGAATATGGTGGGCCCTGAGAACACACATCTTAGGTGTCAAAAGGCCAGTGAAAACTAGTCTTTAACATGCCACAGTCACTAGAAGTGCACTATTTTGTTTCTACCTAGGCAGGTAAATTCTTGCAAAACCATGCAATTTCTGGGTTTTCATAGAATCTGCCCTTTTGACCTCAGGGTTCTTGGGGTAATCCTGCCCATCTCTGAAAGCCATGGAGGGAACATATGGGGGCATCAATGAGAGGAACACTAAGAAAATCCCCTCCAGACTTATCAAATGGGTATAACCTCCTGATAAGAGAATGTGCAGACTTGGCGGCCCCAAGCGTCTTGCCATTCCTGAAAGATGCTCTCCTTAAACTATCCTGGAAGAGGGAAAACGCTCTCGGAGGCCTTGTGCTTGAGGAATTGGAGGCATTGCCTGGGTTTGCTCCTTGGCTTACTGGGCCTGCTCAGAGAGATCCACTGTTTTCACAGCCTTCTCCGAGAGCTGCTTGATGTCTGGGCTCAGAAAGGGTCTGCGCAGAATGCTCCCCCTCTTCATCCTCATTTGGGGGAAATTCACCTTCTTCCCTGTCCGAAGGGGGTGGGTGCAGGCCTGGAGGTTCAGGAAGCAGGGTGAGATGCCTGCCCTGGGGCAAAGAGGAGGCTCGGCTCTCCTGGAAGCCCTCATGCTGGAGCCCCTTTCTCCCCTGCTCAGCACCTGGAGCCACTTATGCTGAGGCCCGTGCTTCCTCCTAGCCCTGCCCCAAGATGCGGAGCACCCAGAGAGGGAAGGGGAGAGATCAGCTCTCTTTCTCCTCCTCCCTGGCACCCTGCCATCGTGACGGCTCCCAACCCGGTTTGAACCATGGCTGCTTTCCTGAGGCACACCCCCCGCCACAGATATGTCTGTGGCGAGGGGGCTGTAGAGGCCGTGGGTAGACCTGTTCTAGCCAGGCAAACCCTCCCTCATCCAACTTCCCGGCTTATCAGAACCTCCTAAAGCACTGGAGCTGCTGGATCAAGGCCTTGGCAGGTCACCCAAAAGCCTCCTTGGCCTGGGCTGCTGCTAAAGGAATTCCAGGCTCCCTTGCACAGGCAAAGAAAAATGGAACCGAAAGGAAGGAGGAAGAGCAGGAAAACCTGGTGCGGACAGTGGAAGGGAGCTGAAAAGAGGATCCAGGAAGCAAAGACCAAGGAAGAAAATGAAAGGGGAGGAAATCCCTGACAAGATGGCGTTCCTGCCTTACAGCAGGCAAGGAACTTCTTACCAGTGGCAAAGGCAGGAAACAGAACTGGAGTAAGGGGGTTCTCTTGCCCCCTGATGTATTCCTCAAGAACTTAACTTCCTGCCAGTGGTGAGAGGGACAGAGACAACCCACATCATGGATCCCGATTCTCCTCTACAGGAGAAGGATAGGGAAGCTTCAGATGGCCCAAAACGGCGCACCAAGATTAGGAACTGCGACAGGCTGATTTGATCACATTATGCCAGCACATTTCTGAGAGCAATTCAAAATTCCAGCATGAAATCCTAAATGGCTTGGGGCGAAGGTGAAATTAGACATAGAATCATAGAGTTAGAAGGGACCCTGCAATGGAGGAATATGCAGCTGTCCCTTAGGGGGATCAACCTAGGCATTATCTGCACCATGCCCTAATCAACTGAGCTATCCAGCACTTCCTTGAAGGATCACCTCCTCACGTATATACCTACCTGGACTTTATGATCATTTTCATAAATTGTTCTCAGGATGCCCCTACCAAATGACATCCAGCAAGTGGCTACTAGAAAGACAACCTTATTTTGGTGACTCTCCAGTTGTGGAATGCCTTCCTAAGAGAGGCTCGCCTTCCACCTGCATAATATTCTTTGGTCATTTTTTATTTTCCCAGGTGCTTTAGTTTTGAGATACCTTCATGTTTTTATTCTGCTGCGCTAATGCACCACTACTGATAAGTCTTATTTAAATTCTATACTGCCATTGGTTTTGTTTTAGACTGGTTTTTCTTATGCTTGTTTGATTGTTATGGTTTCATTGATTTTTGTTGTTGCTAACCAGAGAATTTTGTTAAAGGGTGGTATACAGTAATTAAAATAAATAAGCAAGCAAGCAAGCAGGACGTAAGGGCAATAGACCTTTCCTCAGCAACTGGTATTCAGAGGAAAGCTGCCTCTGGTCCCTGGAAGTAGCATATTGCCATTATTACTTGTGGCAATTGATAAGAGTAAAATCTGTGAGTGTGGATGGCAATCCATTCCACTGTCAAATTTCTGAAGGCAATTCACCTAATCACGTCCGGTGACCATTTTTTTCTTTTTATACAGGGAATCCTTCTGGGTGAGCAAAGGGAGACTGTGCTGCAGTATTTCTCAAATTTTATTTTATTTAGACTGTTGGCTATATTATGCGTATCATTTGTTGTTGTTATTTATGTATTATTTTACCAAACTGAACTAATTTTTTTTATTATTTTATGCCGCATACTGCTTTGGTGCTTTTTGCATAACAGCCAAAAAAATGCTATATATACATAAATAAATAACCTCCCAAATGACATGTATGTGTGCCCTAGCATTCCTATATTCAGACGAAAAACCATTAATTTTCTGGATTTGAGCATTGTGGCTTTTGAGGTTTGTAGTATTGGCATTTCCTTATAGGCAGCTTGATTCTCAAATTGAGCTGTACTGACAGAAAGCAGTAAAGGAAGTTGGGAGGGGAAATCCAGGGAATCTGAGCTCCTCAACTAACTAACTCCTCTCCCTATCTGCAAAACCTTCTCCCTTGCAGTGGCCAAATGTCTCTTAAGAAAGAGGATCCATTAGAAAACCATACAGGAATGAGATCATTTCACAACCACACTAAGAGGTACTTTTGAGATTCTCTCAAAACTATTTTATGTCATATGAGGATGATGTCAATATGGACGTTGTTAATGGCACAGCCTGTAAGTCGCAGTAAACCACAGCAAATACCTTCCTACTCTGTTTCACTCTTCCACATGCTACAGTCCTTAGCTTACTTACATCTGAACCAGGGGTCATGGTTTCTTTGGCTCCCAACAAACCATTATGTGTAGTCAAGGTTTGTGGAGTGGAACAAACCACAATTCCTGGTTCAGACATAATGCTAAGCAAGGCATTATGGTTTGTTTCTTCCATGTGCTGGTGGGCAGAAGTCTAGAAAAATGGGAACACGGCAAATCATTAATTGCGTTTTTACTGTGACGTTTAAATGAGGCCAATGCGGGATTTAAAAAACAAACAAAGCATTTTTATACTGAATATATATTCTAGCCAATGCAAGCTTTCCGTTCATATTATAGACCAATTTAAGCAAAGAAACACATCCCCTACAGGCAATTTGGGGCTCTTTCCTCCATTTTTAAGTCCATGTGCATTGGTTTAAAAAGGCTTACTGAGCCCCAAAGTTGCTATTCTCCCTCCCCCCCCTTCCCTTTCCTTCCAAGCATTACATTCTTTTCCTTTCTACTACATTAAACCCAGTTCATTAATTTTTCAGGACCCAAGGAAGCTCTCTCTAAAGCTGTGTCTGAGGCAAACAGCCATTTTGCTTTAGCTGTAGAAAATCCCATAACTGAATTCACGGTTTTCTTCATTTTGCTGTGTTCAGATTCAATACATTCCAGCTCTTGGCACCTTCCTCTATTTGCTAATCCACTGCATTTGTTCAACATTTCTTTACATCTTGATAGACTTCTATGTCACAATCTAATCTAGCTCTAAAGGGTTTCTTTTTCTTTCTTTTTTTGGCACGGAAAATCAGCTGACACACCTATTATGACTGACCAAGGCCCTTTCAAAAGAAAACAAACTTAAGATATTATACAGTATTTCTGAATGTTAATGAATTGGTAGAAAAACAAGCAAGCCCGCATAGATTCCCATTTCCTGAAAGTCTTTATTGCACACTCAAGACAATCCTTCATTCTTTCCTTTCTCTTGGGAGGATTTTCTGGAGAGGACAGAGCGTGAATGGCTCGCAAAAGATGTATTCTTGCACGGCTTGCAAAAGATGCCATTGTAAAAAGATTAGGTCACATGAGCAGTGCAAACTTTGAATTCGATTCCCTTAGCTTTGCCTTAATTAGTTCTTTCCATTAGAAAGAGAGAGTGAAACAAGGCCAAGGGGAGACATTTTCTTTTATCCAGATCCCACACCGACATGACAAGGTTATAATTTAATACAGGGGTGGAGGACCTTTTTCCAACTCGAAGGCTGCATTCCTTTCCGGGCAGCCTTCTGGGGGCCACATGTGGGTGGAGAAATGAGCCTAAAGTTTACCTTTGTACAGTTGGCTACTTTCTACACATGCATACCCTGTCCCTGACCCAGGCAAGAAGAGTTATTATCAGTGGTCAAAGACACACCCTGGCCAGGCAAAAACCCTCGAGGATGGTGTGAAGCAGGGAGTGTTGTCTGGAGAGGGTTCTGAGGGCGTGACAGAGAGCCTGGAGTGATGCATTTGGCCCCTAAACCTGAGGTTGCCCATCCCGATTTAATACATTACTGTCTTTACAATCTGGACAGTAAACACTCTGAAACAGGGGGAAACAAGACTGTGCCACCTGTATGGACTCCCTGGCCCCCTCCCAGCACATTTATTTTATTTCTCATACAGTGGTACCTTGGGTTACATACGCTTCAGGATACATATGCTTCAGGTTACAGACTCCACTAACCCAGAAGTAGTACCTCGGGTTAAGAACTTTGCTTCAGGATGAGAACAGAAATTGTGCGGCAGCGGCGCGGCGGCAGCAAGAGGCCCCATTAGCTATAGTGGTGCTTCAGGTTAAGAACAGTTTCAGGTTAAGAACGGACCTCCAGAACGAATTAAGTACTTAACCCGAGGTACCACTGTATAGGTAATCTCAAATAAAGTCACAAGTGCACATCCTTCTGTTATGTTATAGCTCCTTATGGGATAAAGATGTCCCCAAATAAATTGGAATTATTTCACCAAAGTAGCGCCATTCCAAATATGGCAATTTGCAAGCAGGTATTGTGTGCAGAGAGTACCTCATGGGTCACAGGTATGCACAGGAACCATTCAACAACATGCATTCCTATCAACATTTCAGCACATCAACCAATATCAACCAATGCATATAAAAGGCGGACTTTGGGAACTAGCCTTTATACACTTAAGCCCTCTTCAGAGGTTCTGTTTGCTTGCATGCATGAAGACAATCCTCAAAGTTGGTTAGTTATTATATTTATATACCACCTTTGTCTTCCAAGGAGCTCAAGGTGGTGTACCTGGTTCTCCTTCTCCCCATTTCATTGTCACAATAACCCTATGAGATAGGTTAGGCTAAGAGATGGTGACTGGCCCAAGGTCACCCAGTGAGGGAAATTGGGATGCTGTGGCAAGCCTTGTCCTCCTCAGTGGACCACTCTTTATATCTCCCTTCCCCATTTGGAGGATGAAGTCTCCTCTACCTGTGGAGACTCCTTGCACCTTGGAAAATTCAAGGTTCTAGGATACATAGGGGGGGCCTTCAAAAGTACCGGAGGATCCCCACTTCACAAATATCCTCCCAACGAGTGGAGAACCTTAAACACAGGAAAGGTGATGCACTGGGGGGACAGGATTAAGGCTTGCCAAAAGGCTCCCACTGTCCTTTACACAGTTACCCTCTTGCAAATAAAAACAATGTCCAGATAGAGCTATGGCGGCATTCAGTTCAAGTTCAAAGCCACTACTGTCCCTGTAAAACAGTTTCTAAATCGGAGCAAACGATTGCAAAAACCCCCTGTGTTTTATGCATTAGCAGGGCTTTCCTCATTGCTGTGTGGGGAGCTAAGAGCCAACGAAAGGAAGCCCCCATAGGCAAAGGACTCTGTTTATCAGTCATCCGGCATGATCCAAAAACTGTATGTCTCCAATCAATATGCACGCTGTCCTTCAGGAATGCAGCATGCTGTATTTGTCATGCTAGGGAAGCCCAATTGTATATATTATATGGGCTGCTACTAAATCCTGTTGAAAGAAAAAAGCCACATAACATTGAATGCCATATAATGCTACTGAAATGCCATATAACACAGTGCCTGTGTTATATGTGTTATATGAGGCAAGTAATCAGTAATATATAGATGGGCATGCCTGGCGCCATCTTTATCCAGTTTTAGGTGCCAAGAAAGGCTCTTTTTAAAGGCCTGTTTCATTGCAGCCTGTTTCAGTAGTGCAGGACTTGTAGCCTGAGGGTGGTTGGTTGGTTGGTTGGTTGTTGTTCTTGTGTTTATCGTATTATATTTATAAAATTTATATACCACTCTTCATCTGAAAATCTCAGGGCAGTTCACAAAATAACAATGCAGTTCACAAAATGTAATTTGTGCTTTTATCTTGTATTTTTATATTGTATTTAAAGGTTGTAAACATCCCTGAGATCTGCGGACGAAGGGGGGTATACAAATTTAATTAACAAACAAATATATGAACTATTTTTTTTAAAAAAAAGTTTTTATCATTGTTTTAAATTGATTTTAAAGGAAGTCGCTTTGAGCTAGACTGTAAGGGAAGTGACTAACAAACACAGTACAATAATAACAACAATGTATTTAATGTAATCATTACAATCTACCTACCTGCCTATCTACTGATGTGTATACTTTGAGTAAGGCTTTGTCCTACGAACTGGACTTTAGATCCCCAAGGATACAAAGCCTGTTTACTTTTGTTCTTGAACAGTAGCATAATATGTAGAGGCTTCAGTAACAAGGCAACATGTGTAACAGAGGAAAAATAAACTCTTTAAGGAGGTAGGCTCAAGTAACCCACTTCCTATCAATTGTCTGCAAACAAAAATAGCAACAGCATTACTTTTTTAAAAAATGCAAAAGGAAAAAAAATGCCTTGCTAGTGTGTTGCTGAATGCATTCTAGACTGATGATCACTGGTTTACAATATCGAGAGCACCTGCTACCTTGGAAAATAGCTGCAATTTATATTTTAGTGGCACTCAGTGAAATAAAAAGATAGACGTTCCATCTCTTCCCCTCCCCCTCCCCTCCCCTTCCCCTTTAAATAGATTCTTTTTCTCAAATTATAACAAAACCACATCTGCCACACAAGCGGATAGCTTCTTCTTAGCTCTCTTTTTATTGTTATTACCATCTCTGAGCAGATTTCCGGGTGTTAATTATAGAACTCAATTGTTTCGATAGCCTCCCTTGATGAGCTCTTTACCCCACACCAAGGGACCCCTCAGTAATTGTGCAACTGTTTGGAGTCCCAAAGGCTTATCATAACTTTTCGACAAGCTGTCCTTTTATTGGATCTTTTGACCCAAATGTCAAAGGGAGGAGAGTCACCCCTGTCTCCATGAGACAAAAATTTCAAAGGTTTTTTCCTTTACCCAACATCTGGAAAACAATTCATTTTCAGGCCATTAGTATCATATGCACAATTGTCTTGTGGGGGGGAGGTTAAATGTGAAGGTTTTAAATAGAACGAATATGTCTCTTGCACACACACAAAATGCAGTATTTTCCTAGTCCAATCTAATTACTCCGTGCAGGGCTTCAAGGGTGATATAGATCCTTAGAATTCTGAAGGACTGGTGGGAAATGAACTTTCTCTAGAGCCCTTCTTACATTCATGCTGCAGAATTCAATGTGATGGACCAAATTGCTAAATAAAAACAGCTCCCTTTGATCTTGGGCACTGTTAGCGTCTTGTCTCCTATGGTTAGAAGCTGCACCGTATATTGGAAATTAAATATAATATCTGTATTCTTTGCATATCCACATACTGGTGAGTTAAACACTGTCTTGCAAAGTCAAATTTTAATACTACATCACTATACAAAAGGGAGGAAAGGAGCAACCAAAGATATATCCTTATTTTCTAATTTGCGGACGCTCTAAGGAAGTTTGATTCAGCCTTGCCAGCCAGTTGTCCACTTATCTGGGGTAGGTAGGAATTATTTTTGTTTGAATAGTAACTCTGTTTGTTATACCCCCCCCCCATGAAACCAACCTAGGCTAGTAGTAACACTTCATGCACATTGCCCTCCCTCCAATTTCTTTGGAAGGCAAAGTTGTGTTTAAGGGCCAAATTAATATTTCACGCAGAAAAACAGCAGAAATCTGAATGGGTGCTATTTGTAGACTTGCATGCAGCCATCTGGATGACTCTTAAGTAATTCTATTTGCACACCACCTTGATTTATTGATATATGGCTCGTAAGTCTGTGTCTTCTGCAAAATACACTATGGCAAAAACATTATGAAGGCCAGACTAAAAGCCCTCAATTCATGCCCCCCAGAGGGCTAAGGGGAAACCCACAACAAATTTGGGACACAGAGGTAGGAGAAAGTGTGGAAGTTGTACTTCACAAGCAGAAGTCCTTACAGGGATGTCCAAAGTCTGTTTTGGGGGCCTAATCCAGCCCGCCGGTCAGTTTAATCTAGCCCCTATGGCAGTTTATTTCCTGGGGTGAAATCCTAAAATAAAAAAAGCTCAACATACAACTTCAATCCTAAAAAAAAGTCAACAACTATGATTGGCTCTTTGGTCAGCCCTCAAGGTCCTTCACTTCATCAAATCTGGCCCTCTTTGAAAAAAGTTTGGACACTACGCGAATGGGACAACTTTGTTAGATACAACCCAAGGTCTTTTTTGAAGCGTCTCCAATGGTTGCTGCTCAACTCCAGGAAGTAACACATTGTGTCCTATTCAAGCATTCTAAAGAAACCAGCACAGCAGCTTAAGAGTGTAATATGAGGTACAAATAACTGAGACCTCTAGAAAGTTGGACAGTGTTCTCGAAGCTACAAACATGAGTCTGACCAATCTGCGGGAGGCAGTGAAAGACAGGAGTGCCTGGTGTGCTCTGGTCCATGCGGTCACGAAGAGTCAGACACGACTAAACGACTAAACAACAACTAGAAAGTTAAGGAAGAATGACAATTCCGCTCTGGTTTCTTCTGACGTAGACTGAGGGAGAAACCCTTTCTATTTAAATTTCTTGTGAGTTCCTAATGCATTGGGGAGAGTTGGGAAATACAATTAAAGGAAAATATATGACACCCTCTTTTAATAATGGAAACAAAGATTTAGGACTTGACGGTGGTGCAGTGACAACAAGAAAAGTTATTAAATTTATCAGCCATCAGGTTTTTGGCTTTCCACGTATATCCTTATGTAAAAAGGTAAAGGTAAAGGACCCCTGGATGGTTAAGTCCAGTCAAAGGCAACTCTGGGGTTGCAACGCTCATCTCGCTTTCAGGCTGAGGGAGCCGGCGTTTGTCCACAGACAGCTTCCCAGGTCATGTGGCCAGCATGACTAAACTGCTTCTGGTGCAATGGAAAACCGTGATGGAAACCAGAGCGCACGGAAACGCCGTTTACCTTCCCTCCCAAGTGGTACCTATTTATCTACTTGCACTTGCGTGCTTTTGAACTGCTAGATTGTCAGGAGCTGGGACAGAGCAATGGGAGTTCACCCCATTGTGTGGATTTGAACCACTGACCTTCTGATCGACAAGCCCAAGAGGCTCAGTGGTTTAGACCACAACACCACCCACGTCCCTGTGGCCTTATGTATTAAATAGCAGTCTCTAATGAACAGTTCAGTAAATTGTGGAGCGCATAATTTTAAAGGGAAAAGATGTAGAAAACAGCAGAAGGACATCTAATGAGCTGCACTTAACAGGATTCATTTTAGGATTACCGCTAGCAACATAGACAATGCCAAGGTAAACATGACCACTTACTACAGCTTTTAGCAAAAAAAGGCCCTGTTGTTTCCTGGTATCAAAGCACTAAGTGGTAATGTGATGTTGGGTGACCTTACACTTGAATAGCTGTTCACATGCATCATTCTGAACATTCATGCACTAGCACTATAGATCTAAAGAGGAAGCTATAAAATGTTAGCCTTTATAGTTATAAATATATGGTTGAAATCAAGTTTGTTTTAAATCCCAAAACCTAGAAAAGGATTATATTTTATTTTTAACGCCCACCAAAATGCTTCACAGCAAATGAAAAGAGCTTGTGGTACATGGCAGAAATGCTTCACAATTTCACAGTGCTGGAGGTATTACAAGGTATTCTTGGTACCCACTTCAGGGCCATTGACATTGCAAAGATTGCTCCAACTTGCACTTGAATTTCCCCTTCCCCTGCCAATTGAGTAACATTTAATACTGGTGTCAGCAGCAAGTGGTGCTGAGCGAACAATAATATCTGAACTAGCTTTCCCATTTCAAACTGCTCAAGCTGCTGCTATGCTTATTATAGGCTTCATCTGAGTTGGGAAATTTAATTGCTTCTACTGAAAGATGTTAAGATTCAGGAAATGAGTCAGCTAGTAAATTTCAGGGAGCTAGCCATTTTTAAGGAAAAACTCAGCGAGTCATTTCTCTCTTTATTGAAGCAAGTAAGGGCAATCCGCGATGACATTGTTAAATTGGCACTTTTAAAACCTAGATCAGTGAAGCTTTCCTTTTCACGTGGAAAAATGAATGCCTAGATCATACAGGCATGTTTATCTTTGATGACTCAAACATCAAGTGATGATGTGCACATGTGAATAGTCCATCACACATTTAGAAAACTCAGGTGAATCTCTTTCATCTTCTTACATCATACAAAAATGCGTGCTACATATTCAAAAAGAAAAGAAAAGCAACTTAGGAAGGAGGCTTTCCCATGCAGAAGCAGCCTGGGAGAGGATGCTCAACCCTAAATGGTTTCGAAGTAGGATTTCCTAAAAACTATCTTTTCCCATACAAACCTGTCTGTAAATTAACCTCCTTTTCTGATGCCCTGGTTCTTATGCCTTTAGAGCAAGAGCTCTCCAACTCCAACCCTTAGAGCCAACTTGGGACAGCTAAAAATTACTGAGGCCCACCATTCACAAAATGGTAGTGCAGGAGCAGAACCAGCCACAAAATGGCAGCAAATGGAGGCTGAGTTTGACATAATCAGCTGACAAAGACTTCATAATGATATCTGATCCATCTTTGGAAACTGCAACTTTCTTTGCCACAGTGCTTCAAGCAGGATTTGCTGGTGCAGAGCCTCTAAATGTAAGAGTCATACATAAAAATTATTTTAGCCCCACATGCCTCTCAAAGTCCCCCCCCCCACCAACCATCATTTCTTCTCCCATTCTCCTTTCACACGCAACTTCTGCCTTATTCCCATCCAAACCTCAACTGACAGTTCCTTTCATCCCTCCTCCTCCCACTGCTTTACATTCACTTTTTCTTCCCATAACATTTCTCATCTCTTATCCCTTTCATTCCATTCTCACTATTGCTATTACCATTATTAAGTACTAAACTTTTATCTCACTTTCTAATTTCCTTCTTCCTTTGGCCCTTTCCTCTCAGGGGAGACTTTCCTTCCCTACTCCCCCTTCCTCCCACACTCCTGGACTCCTTTACTCAACATGCAAGGTGTTACTACGAACTATAGGTTACGGTACATGGTATGGTACATGGTACATGGAAGGCAGGTGAGGACACAATGGGCAGGCTGTAACACTGATGGCCACCTGAAAGGGCCTATGGTCCACTGATGGGTCCCAGTCCACTGTTTGCAAAACACTGCTTTAAAGGTTATGTGGGTGGCTGACTACCAGGGAAAGATCCTTTGTGGTGAGACCTAACTCTGGAACTGAAGACTCACCTGGCACCATCATGATTATCTTTCGGGTGCCAGACTAGGTTTGTCCTGTTTTATTTAGTTATGTTCTTAATGCATTTATGCCGCTGCTTAATTTGCTGCTGTTAATTGCCAGTTTTAGGATCTTTTATTGCACCTGCAGATTGGAAACACAGTCAGTGTAAAGATTAAATATCTCCACCCTCCTTGCATTGCTATTCTCAGTTACCCCATTCCTAAAACCTCCACTTGAGCTCTGATGCTTCCACTTGCACATAACACGTAGCTGGTCCCTCTGACTCTCCAGTGTCCTTACATTGAGCAGCCAGTGTGCAAAACGCAAATGAAAAACATGCATGCATGAACTATTCCCAATTTCAGCCTGGATAAATTCATGGTGGGGAGCATAGACATACAAAGAGAGTCCAGCAGCAGGTTGCTTTATGTGCAGAAAAAACATTGGTCTTTTCCTATAACATCAGAATCAGCGGGGATTACAAACTAGCCTACTAGGGAAGCCTTTACAATCTCCTCCTCTTAAAGCTTACTAATTGCCTGAATCCTCACATTAACAACCCCTAATCCCATTGTCAGGAGGCCTGCTTACAAGTTCCTTTAACCACTGTGGGGGGAGAGGAAGCAGAGATCTGCATCTGTAAGGATCCTCCAGTCTTCTGGGATTATCACTCATCTCTTAAAACATTAACAGATCAGCAAAAGGGCAATTAAACTCCCAAAGTTAGCTGAAGGCTGTGATAGTGCACAGAAATCTCTGGACTAGAAGAAGGGCCAACATTTCCTTGCCCTTCTTCCACCAGTGGCATCGCTACCTGAACAAGGGGCTACTGGGAAGCAGCGCAGAGTTAAAGTATGGAACTTTCTCCCACAGGAGGCAGTGATGGCCACCAAATTGGATACTTTTAAAAAAGGATTGCACAAATTCATGAAGGATAAGACCATCCATGTCTACCAGCCACAGTGGCTAAGCTTTGCCTCCATGGTCGGTGCCAGTAATGCTTCTGAATACCAGTTGCTGGAAACCACAGGAAGGGAGAGGGCTCTTATGCTCAGAGGTCTGCCATGAGGGTTTCCCACAGGCATATATGTGAGTAGCCAATGTGATAACAAGATGCTGGTCTAGATGGGCCATTGGCCTGGTCCCACAGGCTCTTGTCTTCTTATGAAGCAAGAAACTATCATCAGATATAATAATAATAATAATAATAATAATAATAATAATAATAATAATAATATCTTTATTGTCATTGCCCCCTCTCAGGGACAACGAAATTACTTGACTGCTCCATAAAAACACTAATTAAAACAATACAGTATAGTACAGCAAGGAAGATTAGATGACTTTCAAAGTCCAGGCTTCCCATTCAGGGCCGAGATCGCTCTGGAGAAGAAGCTGTTCTTAAGACGGCTCGTTCTTGTCTTCATCGTCCTGTATCTCCGTCCCGACGGCAGGAGCTCGAAGAGACAGTGACCAGGATGCGATGGATCTTTTACTATGTCCAGTGCCTTCCTATGGCACCTTGTGGCATAAATCTGCTCTAAGGTGGAGAGTGGGCAGCCAACAATGCTCTCTGCTGCCTTAACAACTCTGCACAACCCCATCCTGTCCTGGGTAGTACAGCTTCCGTACCACACACATAAGCCATAAGTGAGCACGCTCTCAATGGCACAGTGATAGAAGGCAAGCAGCAGTTTCTGCGGAAGATGGTTTTTCCTTAGAATTCTCAAAAAGTACAGTCTCTGCTGCGCCTTCTTCACAAGCCCCCTTGTGTTGACACTCCAGGACAGATCCTCTTGTAATTCAATGCCCAAAAATCTGAACCTTGTTACCCTCTCCACACAGACCCCATCAATCAAAAGTGGCTGGATATTGCTCTTCTGTCTCCTGAAGTCCACCACAAGCTCCTTTGTCTTCCTTGTATTTATGAGCAAGTTGTTAGCTCTGCACCACTCTGTCAGCCGCTTCACCTCATCTCTATAATCCGTTTCACCCTCCCTTTCAGGGATGAGCCCAATCACGGTTGTGTCATCTGCAAATTTGACAACCCTATTACTAGGGTGAGCAGCGACACAATCGTACGTATAGAGAATATAAAGGAGCGGACTGAGTATGCATCCCTGTGGTGTTCCTATGTTATCATGCATCCCTCAAAAAATGGGACATTCCTCCCATTGCAACGCACCACTGCAGGTTGTGTTCCTTTCATGTTGCGAACAGATCTCCGGAACGGATCCCGTTCGCAACCAGAGGTACCACTGTATTGTTTGCCATAACAGAGAGCTTCTGCAGTAGTGATAACAACTTTACATGGCTGCTCCCTTACCCACGTCAAGCAACTTGTCTAGATCCTATCTCATCTCAGCCACTTTTTCCTGTCCCTATCTTTCTGGATGCTGTCTCTTCCCAGAGAAATGCACAAAGTTCCACATGTGCTTCTGCTGTTGCTTATGTTCTTGGTTTCAAATGGCCAGCAGGCCTTTAGAGCCTGAAGAAAAGGAGATAAGAGAGGGCAAGAAACATCAGGCCTTGCCTCAAGAAAGATGTGCTATACTGGGACTAGGAAGGGTTCTGGTAAGACTAGGAATTGTGGGATGGGGAGACATCCCTTGCATATATTGGACATCTGAAATGGGCTATTGTGGTGATATAAGAGGTAGGTGGAAGTGTAACCTTATTGGACTTTACCAATTGGTTGGGTGAGCGTTGCTCTCGGACGGGAGGAAGGAAGTCAAATGACACCGAGGGTTGGTTCAGAGAAAGAGTTTATTCTGCTCTCCGGATAGCAGAAGGCACTTGCGTGGTCAGTCCACAGCAAGTCCAAAGAAATGAGAAATTTCATGCAGTATATATATCCTCCAGGCACCCTCTCCCTCCTTCCCCAGGAATCCAACCATGTCAGCTATGTGCACAGGTTGACATCACATATGTTCCTGCTCTGGTATTCTTAACCATAAAAGGGTATTCCTTCCTGTACTTCTGACCATAAAAGGATCTTCCTGTTCCTACTCTTATCTTGGAGCAAGAGGTCACCATCTCCAAGAGACTGGAGATGCCACCAGATCTTGTTGGACTTCCAATTCCCATCAGCCCAAGCTAGTATGGTCAAAGAGCAGGTGGGTGTTATAGTCCGATAATGTTTGGAGGGTATCAGAATGGTGAGCACTGCAATAGAAAGTTGTTGGGCTGTGGTGACACAGGGATTCAGAAGGAAGAACATTTTCCTGCTTGGTGGCAAATCATGCATACATCATAAATTCATTGCAGAAATTAATTGCATGCTTGGTTTTTGGTACTCGAGCTTACGAGAGTCCCCAGCAAACCTTAATAAAAGACACTGAAAACAGTGAACTGGTCCAACTTGTTCTCCTTTTTAGCTTTAGCAGGAGCAGCAGTTCAAAATTGTAAGAATGACTAAGGAAAACCTATCAGAGTGATCTTAAACATGTTACTGGAAGTCCCAGTGGAGGTTGCTTCGATGTGAGGAGCTTAGGATCAGTCTGACTTCCAAATGAGCAGTATCATAGCCACCATGAATATTAATTTGAGACAATTCATAGATACACCTCCGAAAGCATTGCATAATGATCCCCATAAAAACTATCAATCCCTGTCTAAGCTGTACATCAATCAAAATACTAGCATGCAAATCATATCCATTAACAGCTCTATACTTGATTACCCATGACATTTCAGAGAGGGCCATTCGTTTGATGAGTTGCATCCGTCATCTTTACCCTTTGATATTTTGGATTCACCAACATTAATACCACATTACAATTGCAGACGTTTTAGAGAATAATACACTTTTATGCCAGTAGATAAGAAGAGAGCCAGCAGCCTTTTTTCCTGTTCTTCCCAAAACAAACACAGCAATTCTGGGTAGGTATAGTATTTTCTACAACAACACCCACTTTGTTGAGTGATGGTAACTTTTCCATGTAAGTCGGTGGAAAATTCAGGACAGATAAAAGAAAGTAATGCATGCAATTGCTTTAAAAGAATAACTGCCACCTAAATAAGAAGCTATAGGGAAGCAGCACAGAGGAGATATCACCCACCGTCCCATTGTTCCCATGGAGAATAGAACCAATTTGCACTAGAGCAGAGGTGGAGAACCTTTGGTCCTCCATATGTTGTTGATCCACATTTCCTGCCAAACCCATAGAGCATGGGCAATAGTCAAGACCAATGGGATTTGCAGGCCAGCAACATCGGGGGTGGGGTGGGGGAGCAAAAGTTCCACACTGGAGCATTGGGTCAAAGCTGAAACACCACTTGGCAAAATATCCCATGGTCCCTGCTTTGTGTCTTCTTGTTGAGAATGTAAACTTGTTGAGAATGTAAAAAGAAAGAAAATCAAGTTTGCATCAATGACCTATCCATGTTTTCAATATGTACCATATTTTTCACACACTTCAGTTTCCTATATTCAGAATACAGGGTAGATACGGATAACCCGAAGCCATGTTGTGGCCACTTTAAGCTTATTATGTGGGACCTGTAATTAACTGGCAAATAATCGTCTGTAAATCTCTGATGGTGCAATTAAGCCCAGCATTACCACCCTTCTGAGGCCACTTGAAAATCTGAGGATCCAAAGAAGTAACAGAGACGGTAGTGTGGGGCTTATTCCAAGTCAGGCCAGTGGTCTATCCCTATCAGCTCTCCAAACAGCAAACAGGGATCTTTCTGAGTCCTCCCTGGAGGTGACAGCACATGAACCTGGGACTTCCTTCATGCTTAGCATATGCTCTACCAGTGAGCTATAGCCCAAATCAAAACTGAGAAGCTACAGCAGAGCAAACAGAGTACTAAGTCAGAACATTGGCCCATCTAGTTCAGTACAGTGGTACCTCTGGTTATGAACTTAATTCGTTCCGGAGGTCCGTTCTTAACCTGAAACTGTTCTTAACCTGAGGTACCACTTTAGCTAATGGGGCCTCCCACTGCCGCCATTGCGCGATTTCTGTTCTCATCCTGGGGCAAAGTTCTTAACCCGAGGTACTACTTCCAGGTTAGTGGAGTCTGTAACCCCAAGTGTTTGTAACCTGAGGTGTTTGTAACCCGAAGTACCACTGTAATGTCTACTAACTGATTGGCAGTTTTAGGCAGACAACTTTTCCAGTCATACCTGGAGGTGCCAAGTGAAACCTGGAACCTTTTAGCATACGAAGGGTGTGTTCTACCAGATAGTAAAATTGGGTTTAACATAGTAACAGTGTGGTTACTTGAACCATTAAAAGCACAGGGTAAAATTATCCTCCTCCAATCATTATCATCCCCATTATGTGAACTGTTGTGATTACAATAAGTGAGTGAACTTCTTCTTCTTCTTCTTCTTCTTCTTCTTCTTCTTCTTCTTCTTCTTCTTCAGACCTGAGCACAACAGCACCGCTCAAGCACAAACGCTTGGAGTACCCTTCACTCTAAAGCAACCATACATGAAGACACCCATAGCCATTTCTGTGATCCTGGCATCTTGGAAAAAGGAAACCCCCATCATAGAAATGGCTCTAGTGAGCATCTAGTTCGACTAAACCAATTCCATGTGATTACACAGACAACCAAACATGGCCCTCCAAGTCTCTCTGTCTGGCCCTGGAGACTTGAAACTCTCAGCAGGCCATCCCTCACCACCCCTGCTCCTGGCTTTTACGCAGTTGGGATGTAGCCTACTAAATACAGAAATCAGAGTCACATCCCTTTGTCCACCCACTTCTGCCCCTGACCATGCCTCTGACTATACTCAGCATTGACCACAGAAGGTTGCCCACAAGAAAATGTGACCGTTCAGCTCTGGCTCAAAAAGGTTCCTCCCCCCACCATAGAATATTTTCAGAGTATAGGATAACACAGAGAAAAGAAGTGTTATCTGCTGGTGCAAGCTGGCTTTAACCAAAATCTGAACTATCCCAAATGGTGCTACAAACCTGCTATCGGATGTCTCACCACTGCTCCACCAGAAGATTAAAAAAAGGGGAGTTAGCCACATATGGATTTATGTTCCATGCACCAGTTTGTTTGCTCCATTGCCAACCAACTGGCTATACAACACTGCTAAGCCAATTAGATGCCAGAAATTTAATGGAATACACTTTGAGATCATTACATAGAGCAAAGTGTTAAGGCAGTTATCTCATGTGAGATAAAAAATCTTGCAAGTCACACTAAGTATGTTCACTAAATATGCTTCTCAGACTCCTTTCCCAATGAGTGTGGGAGCGTGAAGCTCGTTCAGCTTCAGTTTACAAGAATTTTACATTAAATTCCTCAGAAGGTAGCACAGATGAAGGTACTCGAGGGAAAGCCTGCAATCGCTGAACCTTTTTGTAGCTGAAATTTCATGGTCATGCTGCATATTAAACTGGGAAATAACAGGTTAAAAGGAAAGGAAGTATGGTTGCCCCTTTGTGTGATCTCAAGGTTTACAATTAAGAATAAATTCCAGCAGCTTTTGGATTTCTCCCTTTCCTCCAAGTGTCCCCTCTTACCATGGGAGAAATAACAAATGGGGGCAAGGCCTAGCACATGAATTCCCTGTCTTCTTCTAATTTGTCTTACTCACAGCACAATCCTGTGGATGTTTACTAAGAAGTAAGTCCTATTGCATTCAGTGGGGCTTACTCCCAGGTAAGTCTGCAAAAGAGCTCAGCTTTAGAATTTTACCGGATACTTGGAGGGATTAGAGCAAGCCCAGCAAATCTTATCCATGTATAAATTATAAACCACTTTCAGTTATGCCAAGTAAATTATCATGTAGAGTGTGAATATGCTGATTTGTGAGATATGGGGCTTTACCACAAACAAAGAAAAAGAAGCCAAGAATTTATCTTGAGGGAAACTCATGACTTACTGCAATGTGATCTGTTCAGATTGAAACACTACTGTGAATAAAACTAAAACAACAACAACAATGTCATGAGACATAGAAAAAGATGTGTGGGACACACAGTCCCAACAGCAGTTTTATTACATTACCAATGTATTTTAAAGTATTGCCCAGTCACAATAACAATATTTATGTCTTAAGGCCAAAGCAGAGAGATATGGATGAGCTATGATCAGATAATTAGTTTAGTTTAGCTAGCTAGCTACACACACACATCATCATCATCATCATCACCCCAACTCGGTTTTCTGGCCTACTGGAGACCTATATTATTCCTGGTATATTATTCAAAATATACCATTTTATTTTTAATAGTGCCTTGTAATATGAAGCTCTAGTTATAGCAATGCAGCTGTTCCGAGCAAACGGTGTGGCTCTTAGTTCTGTAGACTGCATATGGAGACACTTTCCCCATGGTCTCATGGGCCATAACTGTCAACTGACTAAAGTTTAGGGATAAAGATGGTGCCCAATAATAATCTAGTCTGGAACCACGGCTTCTGGATTCTGTATTAGACTCCAGGCCTGCTACATCCAGTGGGCCCCAAGTCCATTCTGGAAGTTTGTGGCAACGTAGTTCACAACCTATAAGATGCCTGTCTCCCATACTTCAAAGCTTGACTACATCGAGTCTTCTATTTTGTAGCTGAAAAGTAGTAATATAAATATTGGAAATAGAGTATAATAAGCAGTATTGCCCGAGGTCCTTGGTACTCCAAGAAGAGTAGCCATGCTAAGCTTCTCTGTGCAACCTAGACTGGGGAATCTATTTTGGATCCACAAATCCAGCCTAGAATTTTGACAGAGTAGAATATACTCTCAAAAACCTTTATCTTGCTTCTCTGTTTTTTCCATAAGACATAAATATAGTTATTGTGACTGGGCATCACTTTAAAATACATTGGTAATGTAATAAAACTGCTGTTGGGACTGTGTGCCCACCCCCACAACATCTTTTTCCATGTCTCATGACATCCCCAAGTTCTCATGGTGCCCACGGACAGGGAGAAATATCCAAACTGCATTCCTAATCTCCTTGCAGCTACACAAGGATATCAGTCAACAAGCTCAGGACTTTTTTGTTTACAGAATGCAGCTGATATGAAAATTAGTAGCAGAAACACATGGGACACTGTTTTTACAGAAGTATCTTTCAAAGTGCAACTGCTGTTTAAAATGTTCAGAGGCCCTTACACTATTTTGCCGCCCTTATCGCCTCCAGTTTTGGCCCAGTATCTTAATGATAAGATTAAAGCTATCAGCTTACAGTTCCTATGTCATTACTTTTATCTCGTTTCAATAAAAGGTATTAAGGTTTAATTTTACTGCAATGATTAATGGAATGCTCTCGGTGACATCCCAATGGTGCTTGAAATGGCTTAGTACAGTGAAGCTTTAGTGTATCAGTGACAGGGTAACCTCATACCAGCAAAATAAATAAATTAGTCTTTTGTGCGCGGAAGAGCCGCCTGCAGAATTCATAGCCATTTTCCCACCGATGTCAAATTCACAAGGAGCAATCTACCTGTAACCAGGCAATTCTGCCCAAAAGACCACAGGCAAAGTCCAGCTATCTGGGTTTACCTCGTGACTCCTGCACAGCCCATGCTGAATTTCATGCAAAGCACTTCTACATTCTGGGTGGCTTTTGTGACTGGAAGACACTGCCACCAAACTAATTCCAGTCATTCTCATGTATCATAAACAACAGGCAAGCAGAAAACAGAACACTGCAACTAGCTTAATGGATATCTTTGCAATTGGAGTGGAATTTCCCATCATCAACATCATCATCATCATCATAACCCTGGAGCTGGTTTAGGCATTCTCTCTGCATTGAGGTGTTTTCTTGGGAGGGTAGAAGTACGGATGAACTGCTGCCATATTTTAATGTGTGTAGCAATTATTTGGTGACAGCAGTCACGAAATTAAAAGACGTCTGCTTCTTGGGAGAAAAGCAATCACAAACCTAGACAGCATCTTAAAAAGTAGAGATCTTGCCAACAAAGGTCTGTATAGTAAAAGCTATGGTTTTCCCAGTAGTGATGTATGGAAGTGAGAGCTGGACCATAAAGAAGGCTGATCGCCAAAGAATTGATGCTTTTGAATTATGGTGCTGGAGGAGACTTTTGAGAGTCCCATGGACTGCAAGAAGATCAAACCTCTCCATTCTTAAGGAAATCAGCCCTGAGTGCTCACTGGAAGGACGGATCCTGAAGCTGAGGCTCCAATACTTTGGCCACCTCATGAGAAGAGAAGACTCCCTGGAAAAGACCCTGATGTTGGGAAAGATGGAGGGCACAAGGAGAAGGGGATGACAGAGGACGGGATGGTTGGACAGTGTTCTCGAAGCTACCAGCATGAGTTTGACCAAACTGCGAGAGGCAGTGGAAGATAGGAGTGCCTGGCGTGCTCTGGTCCATGGAGTCACGAAGAGTCAGACATGACTAAATAACAACAACAAGCAATTATTGAGCATTGCTGATTATTGTCTGTAAATGGTCCTAGGAATATGGGGCTTCAGCAGGAAGAAATGCTCTCCCATAATCCAAGAACTCGGGATCATCCAATGAAGCTGAATTGTTGGAAGATTCAGAACACAAGATGTAGTGACAGCCACAAACTTGAGTTGCGTTAAAAGATGATTAGAGAAATTCATCAAGGATAGGACTATCAATGGCCACTAGCGATGGTGGCTATGTTCTACCTCTGCTGTATGTCTCTGAAGAGCAGTTATTGGGAATCACAAGCAGGAAAGAGCTCTTTTGTGGCAGGTCCTGCTTGTGGTCATTGCGTAGACATCTGTTTGGCCATTGACAGTGCAACTCAAGGATTACGCTGTCTCATCTGCAGTTACTGCTTCAAGGTTCATTTTAGGACGTGGCTTTGTGCATGGGTGTGATCAACGTGTCAGCAACTTTCCCATTCTATGTTTAGTAGGAAAGGGGAAAATGTGAGTTATGCTCATATCTGCAATGTGTCTTGATTGACACTCACTTCTTACCCAATTACTTGGCAGGTTTCTGTGTTACTTCAACCTCTAGTAAAAAAGAAAAACCAAACAGCCCTGTTTTTTACAATCCCCAAATATTCTTTATCCATCGAGGGTCCCTGGAAAAAGCTAATAATTTACCTTAGTGTCAAAAGCAAAATCACAGACATCCACACACACAAGTGTAGCCTGAAGAAAATGTGTGAGCTGGGCATTTCACAATGAGCCTTTCAAAGCACCATAGATCGAAGCTTTCTTCTTTTGTGCTAGAAGAATACAGACTAACAAAATCAGTCTGCTCAACCTTTCATCATCTGCAACTTGACACCACAAGCAAAGCTGAGTTTTCATCAATGGACATTTTACATTAACAAGGAATACAGGGCTGGGGGAGCCTCGGGTGTCTAATTTGTGAATACTTCCTATAATGTTAGAGACTTACCAATGACAAATGTATGGCTCAGTACAGTGAGGAATCCAACAGACTTATTCCAGCATCTTTCCTCTTTTTGTTTTTCTCTTATGCATCAATGTTTTCCTACTCGTCTAAATTAGTAGATCACAAATGAACTTAAAACACAGGTTTAGTATGATATCCAATGTTAGTTAGACTTAAGAGCAGTCCCATTTAAAAGCGATGGAGTTAAGTACATTGTTTTCAGTGGGTCTGCCAACCATACAGTATAATTCTGTGCATGTCTACACAGAAGTAAGTCGCACTGAGTTCAATGGGGCCTCTTCCCAGGTAAATGTGACTAGTGTGAAAGACAATAAATTCATTGCATCTGTGGGGGATCCACTCTAGTGGTGGTGGGGGATGTAAATATGCTTCCATGAGATGTTGGTACAGTTATAAATAATATTTTTTATTACTTTTCTGATTTTTATAGATCCTGCATCATTGCAAACCTCAAAGCACTTATTCAAAATTAATTCATAGCCTTTAACAAAACCATTCTGGAACAATTTAAATGGTTGAAAGATAAACTTTGAGGTGTCTTGCTGCTTAGGAGTAGGCCTTGCCACTTTTGATTGATGTTTTTAAATACTCTTAATATATTCCTTTCGTGGTCAGGTAAGCATGCCTGAAATATTTGGGCACAACTTGTAACCTGATGTTTATTTAGCGTTTGTTTCATAGGCAACTAAGTTAATAAAAGAGAATAGTTTGTCCTGTATGTTAAAATGGCATTTGATGTGCATAGACAGAAACCATCTTCTGTTAAACAGTAACATTAAAATACACACACCCAGCAAAAGGGTAAAAGTAGTGTGAGGTGAAGTAATGACTGCAATGAATTAGTTATGGCATGTCTGATGTGTCAAGTTTATTCTCTACACATTTCTCCCCTGCGAATTTGCAGCCAAACAGCAACCACTAGTGGTTCAGTACATTTGCACACTGCCGGCTGGAGCTGTGAGTCTGGCAAGTTGGCCGCTCGGTGGGAAAATCACAGCGGATACTTTGGACCGTATTTTATATTTTGATGCTTCCATCGGATTTTGCTCACACGCTGCTCGGCACAGCACATCGCATACAGCAGTGGCAGCATAAACACCTTTTGTTAATGCAAAGTGGGGCTTGACTGTGCAAATATTTAATGACATCACTCTCCTGCATGGGCTCTATTCTCCACAATGCATGATTACCTGGATGTTTGCTTTAGAGCTTCAATGGAGTGTAATACTTGAGTGTTCTCACTTTGATAACCAGATTCAAGCTCTTAATGAAATATCCCCCCCCCCTTTTTTTGCTTCCAATTGCCGTAAACCCAGAGAGAGAGAGAGAGAACAAAGAAGGGCATTCATGCATAAGAGCAGCTTGGTTGCACTTCTTTACAACACACAAAAATAGCCCCCCACCCCTAAAAACGGACTTGTGGTGCAGCTTGTGATTTAGTGCAATTCAATTCTGGATAGGCAAAATAAGACCCCCTCCCCCACCCCAAACACACCAGTTGCCCCCCCCCCCTTTTTTGACATGTTGGAATCACTATCAGAATTCTGATAAGGGAGCCGAGATGGTGAATTCTTCCACCTGCCACACATTACAAAAGGCTGAGTGCACACACACAAACCCAGCAGATCAACTACTCTGAAATATTGAAATACTTCCAAGGACTGCTACTATTAAGGATCAGCCTCCATGCACTTGAATAGCTACATGGATAGCTAACAATTTTGCTGTGTGTTCAAATGTGGAACAAGGCAGTCAAGGAGTTAAACCCTGCTTTAGAATTTAGCTCCCACCCTTGAACTGCACATTCTCTGAGCCAATGACATTTGCAATTCAAAGCAGCCTAGGATTCAAGGTCAGTGTTTTCTAGCACTGCATACCTGTGAAGCTGAAGTAGCTTTTAGAGTACTCATTAAACAACTTCTTGGGGGGGGGGGAGGTGTGGAATGCTCTAGGATATTTACAAAGTGAGCTGAGAAATCAAGTAAGGGATACCCATGGACAAATTCCATTCGCAATGTATTCGTTAAAAAAAAAGAACAATAAGTTTTGCAGCAGAATTTGTGGAAATGCAAGATCTGTCACCGCCAGAGGCACTGACAGTCGGATATAAAATGGCAATTAGAAAGGTGTGTCCGGATGCTTTAGCTATGAGAAATGATGAAGAGCTTGTGAATTTTTGCCTGCGTGGGTTAGGACAGGAGGTGGTGCCTTGGGAAAAGGTGGGGGGGGGAGGTCAGATGTTAGTGTTAACTAAAAGAAATAGACATCAAAACGAAACACTCCAGCCAGAGAAGGTAATAAATAATAAAGCTTGTGGGAATCAGTATGAATCAGATCTCATTAAAGAAATGCCCCAAGATTGGACGGTGCAATAGGATGGAACAAACAAATGACCAGGAGAAGCAGCTTCCCTTCCTCTCAGCTTACAGGACTAGGGCAATTTCTCTATAAACTCTTAATTCCCTTTGGCTTGTCTTCTTTTTGCCTAGAAAATGTTCAGGAAGGCATCTTAATATTTTTTTACTGGTCTGTGGAATCAAGCTACGGGGAGAATGGAGCTCTCTATATCATTGCATTGTTCTGCTGAAATAGTTAATATTAACACCCGTGATAGTAAACAGCAACTCACAATGAACAAAAGAGGGACACTGAAATCCCATTACGGGGCCTTGGCAGCAAGCCTTGAAAATGTGCCACTTTTCACAGTGGAAAAACAGCATATCCGACCCAGCTTTCACTCCATCAGCCCATTCTGTCAGTAGTAAAAAGCTGTTTTTCTAGGCCAGGGCATTTTCCATTAATGCAATCTGATTTGCTGCTGCATCTTTTAGAAAGCGAAGGTGAACATGAGATTGAGGAGAAGGGCTGTCACTAAGCCTGATAAAGAAGGCTGAATGAAACTCCTCAAGCAGAGCAAGGCCAATGAATGGCTGTGTGTGGAAAACCCCACAACAAATGGCTTGCAGGCAGCATCGCTTCGGTGTCCGCAGAAGGTTTTAAAAACACACAGCTCTGTACATAATCTATGGCACCACAAGCAGAAAATATGATGTTCTGGATGTATTTCAACGGATGAATCCAGGCCCCACTTTGAAATGTTTGCCATGGCTAGCTATAATTTTCACAGCAGCTGAAATGTCTGCTCATTCCTATATAAATGTTGCTCATTGTTCAGAGGTCTTCCAAGCACAGGGTTTTCCAACTTGTGATTTTTTTTTAGGAGTAAAATATACGACCTGTTTATTTGAAGCCACAAAAGCACAACAATCAATTCTCCAGTATCACCCACTGCTGTCTCAACAATTTTGCGGCGCCAAAACTTATGCCGATGAGATTTACCAGTGAGTAAAAATAACAACAAAAACCAAAAACAAAGCCCAGCAAGTATTTCCAAAACCAAAGCAGGCATCCATTACCTATCTGCAATATAAAACAAAGTGATTATTCTCAACTTTGCCCAGATCCTGCAAGAATGATTCACCTGGAGTAAACAACGACAGAGAGTCTTTATCCCTGAAAGTTTATGCTCTAATAGATATGTTTGTTACTGTTGAAGGTCCATGGTTCTCTTTGTTGCATTTGCTGAAATAGACACTGTTAACTTCCTAGAACCTGTGCAAAGGGACATCCATATTCCCTGTGTATTCCCTGCTGGACTGGGACCCATGCATAGAAAGGAGTGTTTGTGTGGCCTTTGTGGTTAAGTTTCTCCACCCTCCAACCTGCACACAAAGGTTACACAGTCAAACAACAAGGCAGTGCCTACCAGCTGTGAAATGCCAAACAGATTTTTGTCCAGTTAAATACCCTATTAAGGGTAGAGAGGCTGAATGCAAGCTCCCTTCTCCTTTCACCTAGAAGCAATGGCCACCGACATCCCAATCTCCAGAACATAATAACCCTTAGGTAATATTTGTGCAGTGAAATACTTTCCACTACAAAATTTGCACTGAAGCAAATATAAAACCAAAAATAATCAAGGTTTCAATCCCTGAATAAATCACATAAGGCTGGTCTCAATAATTGTATATCTCCTGAAGATGACGCTTAGGCTGGGGCTCTGGCTGTTCATAAAATGAACACTTGCAAAATCTCTTACATTAAAAAATAAATAAATTTAAGCATGTAAATTGCCCAGAATGCCAGTGTATTGAGATTCTTTTGCAAGACTGACATTATTTTCAGTTTGCTTGTGCATGCAGTTCTGACCTTGATGAAATCAATTGTATCATGCAGCTTTTGAGTATTCAGTAGTAATCTGCAGATTGCAAAGCTAAATAAAAACTGGACTCCCATCTGCATCAAAATATTTTAACAGATCTAACCCCAATCTTGTCCTACTCTCACCCAATACCCGCAGACAGGGGCTCTTAGATGGACGTAAGAAGGAGATCTATAGTCAAGCAAGTAACAGTACAGACTCAGCAGCAGACACAGAGTTCAGGAGACAGAATTCAGGAGTTGAAGAAGGCGGCAGGAAGTTCGGAACTGGATGGAAGCAAACAAGATGTCTCAATAGGTTCATTACCACAACCACCACCAAGCTTTTAAAGACAAGGTGTGATGCCCTCACTTATGGGACACACTCACCCTGAGGGAATGTCAGGATTGCAAATGTGCACTCCTTTGAGGTTGGTGGGCCTGCTCCCATCTGTGGAAGTGGTGCTTGGTTCTAGGAGACAGAACTGCACCACCCTGTACAGAATTCCTGTTTAGACATAGCCACCTACAGGCCTACCTCCCACCTTGGCATCCCATAGCCCTCCCCTGAGGCTCTGTGCTCTGCAGGAAGGTCAAGGTGGAATTCAACATCCCTGAACTCCTCCAACCCACGTTTCCACCATTCAGCAATGCCCCCCTGCCTCCAATATCATCCTCCTCACCCTTCATTGTGCCCTGGCTATCCAAACCCAGTCATGGCAAATCTGACACCATTTATAAAACTATTTTCAAATAAAACTAAGCAAAAATACCGCACCTTTAATAACATGTGGTAGCTCTACTGGGACACAGGAAATTGGCTTAGCATGTAAAATCAGCCACAAATGTCACCAGCTGGTCATCCCTGAACAAAATGATATAGAATAATGTATTCAAATCGGACAAGTTTATACATGGCAACCTATGGATATTTCCTTGATATGTAGCATCATTGTTTAACCGCTGCATATTATGCATAATCCACACAAATACAACTTATTTAAAATACTAATTTTCCATCCTGATTTTGAATAAAAAACTACTCTGTTATAAGAGCTGCAGTAAAGAAATAAATGACAATTAATTGCATTAAAATTATAACAGTTTTTAACGAGACAAGATTGTGTTTTAATAAAATTGTGTTTTCATCATTTGCTTATGAATAAAGTCTTTGGTCTACAAATAGGAGGTATTAGTGAACTTGGGAAATTGCAGAGTATATTAACTGGGAAATACCTCATAGGTCTTTTGAAATGCAAATCACTGATTGATTCTTCACAAACTCAAGCTATGTGTGTTCTTTCAAGGAAGAAGGGTTTCACAGAGTGAAGAAAACAATTCTGAGTGTGTTTGAGAGGTGAATTTCAAATACCTTTCAGTTGTCACAGTGTGATTTGAATGGCCCTCTTGAAAGATGAAACAAACTGATGGATTGAGATTTAACAATCTATTCCATGCACCAAATGCCAGGAGCAGTTTGAGATCAGCTTTTAACCTTCTAGGTAGGCACACGTTAGAGAAATTAACTAGATACTTTGTCAACATCAATCACCAGCACAGCCTGTCTTCTCTTATGGGAATAAAGCAGCTATTCTTCCCCTTGTCACGAAGGTTTCACCCAGCATCAGACTTTGCTCAGCAACGATACTGAATATTAATTTGGGATGCAAATTGCTTTAAGGTCTAAATATGTTTTGTTTTATGGAAGGTTTTGTTTTGCTTTTTTGTAAATCCAAAAATAACATCCAGCTTGAACAGGCTCTGGCTTGGATATAAAACATTTCATGGGGGACAACAATTGCATTTTTATTAATCCAATTAAGAGTTTCATGCTACCAGATAATTAAGCCTGTCGAGAGGTGAGTATTGTCCACTCCCCATCCATTTCTATGTGAGTTAAAGGTGGGATGTCAGAGCAAGAGTTAGTCAAGATAATCCACCCCACCCCTTTGAAATGGTGTTAATTTTTTGATCCCTAATATGAATGCTGTTTCTTCAGCTTTGAGGGGTTTTTTTTTTTACAATCAAGTCATATATAAATTTTATTTTATATATATACATATACACACACACAAAACCCCCCATAATGGCTAGTATTTATTTATTTATTTATTGCCACTTTACTGTAAAAAACAAAGAAACCTCAAATCTATTTATAAAAAAATAATAGAACAATGAGATGATCAGTAAAAACAGTTTAAAACTATTTAAAACATTCAAAAATTAACTTTCTATATGATCTGAGGTGAAACCAGAGTAAAAATTAACTTAAAACAATTATACGCTAACAAACAGATTAAAACACACGTTAGCTTTCTACAAATCTGGTAGAATACACATACACACACTTAAGCAACTGGTGGCTAGTCAATAAAAATCATTCAATTTTGTCTTCTAGTCCTTTTGTTTTCTAGTCCTATAATGAAGAATACTGTGGCTGCCAACACCTCGGCTGCAATCCTATGGGTGCACGTTTAGGAGTCAGCCCCAGTGAGCCTAAATTCTGAATCTGCATGCATAGAATTGCACTGTGCATATGATTGCTAGGTACCCTTGTTCATTGTCCAGCTGCAGTCATTTCAGAATGTCACCTCAAGATTCAGTTTGCTTTAGGGCGTATGCAACTTAGAAATATGGCTCACTTCCCCACAAACAATGATGTCCTGGAGTAACTCGCACTAACAATCTCAGGGTGGTTCACAGAATAAAATACAAAGAAAAAACACAAATAAATAGTTAAAACAAAAACAAACAAAAAACCAATACCCCCCCTTAAACTACAGTTCCCAGGATTATCCAAGAGTGCTTTAAATGTATTGTGCGGACTTGATCTTAGCTGGCAACCATGGGTAACAGGATGCAAGACAGGCTTTGGTCTGATCTAGCAGGCTTTGGCTTTTTAATAATTAAGGGACAGAGACGGGGACAAAAAATAAAACAAAAGCAAGATCTGAAAGGTAAGGTAAGAAAGGAGATTAAGAGCTAAGGCAGGAGTGGGGTGAACCTGGGCTTCCCCACACAGATTACAACTCCCATCATTCCTAACTATTAGCCATGCTGGTTGTGGTGCCTCCTGTGGCAGTGATGCATCCCAGAACACCTGCAAGCTATAACTGGGATAGCTCAGCCGGTAGAGCACAAGACTGTTAATCTCAGAGTCGTGGGTTTGAGCCCCACGTTGGGCAAAAAACATTCCTGCATTGGACTGGATGACCCTTGTGGTCCTTTCCATCTCTACAATTCCCCCTAAGAGCCAGTGTGGTGTAGTGGTTAAGAGCGGTGGACTCGTAATCAGGTGAACCGGGTTCGCTTCCCCGCTCCTCCACATGCAGCTGCTGGGTGACCTTGGGCCAGTCACACTTCTCTGAAGTCTCTCAGCCCCACTCACCTCACAGAGTGTTTGTTGTGGGGGAGGAAGGGAAAGGAGAATGTTAGCCGCTTTGAGACTCCTTCGGGTAGTGATAAAGCGGGATATCAAATCCAAACTCTTCTTCTTCTTCCCTCTCCAGAACAAGTTGATTGCCACACATTCCAAATGGCGGAACTACCTTTGTTGCAAGTCCTTACGTCCCTTGCAGTAGATGTTGCCACTTGTGAGGGAATGGAGATTGCCCATATCATGACAGTAAGCGCCATGATACGCACTTCTAAATGGTATGGGCGTGTTCCACTTCCCTGCTGAAGCTGAAAATAAACATTATGCCAACATTTGCAGACAGACAGGAGCCTGTCTGCATGCCTGGTAGCTGCACCTAGAATTTACCAAGCGCAGCTTCCGTACCAAACACATGTGAGCGAAGTTGGGCATGTACTCTGATTCGCACACCCAGTTCTTTCAACATGCAAGCTTGCACATTCACTATAACTCTACCGTACACGAAGGAGCTCTTGTGAGATGAGGAGCTTCAAGTGTGTGTCGCAACTCCTTTGTCCAAAAGGTACCAAGAGAGCTGGAAGAATTTTCTAATACAGTGGTACCTCGGGTTACAGACGCTTCAGGTTACAGACTCCGCTAACCCAGAAATAGTAACTCAGGTTAAGAACTTTGCTTCAGGATGAGAACAGAAATTGCGCCGCAGCGGTGCGGCAGCAGTGGGAGGCCCCATTAGCTAAAGTGGTGCCTCAGGTTAAGAACAGTTTCAGGTTAAGAACGGACCTCCAGAACGAATTAAGTTCTTAACCTGAGGTACCACTGTAGTTGCTTTTGTGCTGCAACATCTTGGGAATTACACAGCAGTTCCAAATGTTGGATGCTGCGATGCAGTCCCATAAACTGCCCACCTGAGCAGTAGTTGGTCCTACTGAGTAGGAGATAGCTTTGGAGAAACCATGGCCAAAATGCTAGACCGGTATAACACCATACCAAGGGGATCAAAAACTAATCTGCCCTGTTCCAGGTGTGCACCGCAAGCTATCAAATCTCCATCTTTCCTTGTAAAACAATACCTAACATTATCCCTCTCACTGGCATTGTCAGTGTAATACCGTTTGTTATTGTATCTAACCTGCATTTTCCTATGGCATATTCTACCCAACTTGTCCAGACCACAGGCAGAACAGACTTCCACATGTGCAGTGGGACTTCCCTGTTAAGTTGTGGGTGAACATATCAGAGGACACAGCGATTCTTCCAAAGCAGCTCTTTATTTGTAAGCTGGAACAGAACTGAACAGCAAATAGCTCAGCCGGCCTGCTTTTATAGGCAGCCGGCTATCAACATTGTAGCAACAACAACCCAGGGTTTCCCACCTAAAGTAACTGACGTGGACCTGAGTGAAAACTATATACACAATACTCCTGGTGGCCAGGGTGAGAACTTCAATACATAACATTCCCCTTTTCCTCCCCTCACCCTGCAGTTCCCCAGATCTGCTCTGGAGGGGATCTGAAACGGACTGGGAGGGCTGTGGTGGGGGGAAATCTCACACAAAGTTCAATTTCACCCTATGTGCTTAATGACATTCAGAATGCAAAATATATATATCTTGTATAAAAAGTCCAACTATCATTAAAAGCATTTTATAATAAAGACCTCTAGAGTTTCTCCAAATACACCTCTTCTCTACAATGCAAGAGTGCTAAAAGTTGTTCTCTAGCGGAGCCCCACTGCAAACCCTAGGATATCCTCTATCAATTGTAAGAACATTATACACCTAATAATTCCATTAGAAGGATTTGTTCCAAACTAAAGGAGACTTTCCAGCTTATGATGCAAATAAGAAGCTAACTGGCTAGAAGCTCTCATAACTGAAATGATTAATATTTCCTTGGCACTTCACTCAACTCAAAGAGTTTATGCTGGCAAAGGCAACGAGTGTGGTATGCTGAACTTGCGCTTTGATCTAGTAAATAAACCCATGGTGAATTCAGGTTCAATTAACATGTTTAAATTTATGACATCTCCACCAGTATAACAAGTCAGTGACAAATGCCAGCTTCCTTCAGAAAATGTGTGTTAACATGGGCAAGGTTTTTTTTTAAAAAAAATCAATTGGCCTTCTACACATTTATCAAAACATATTTTGGCACGTTTGATGTAGTCCTTTATACGTAGTCAATTCAGCTGATTGCAGTTTTATTTAACATAAGCAGCCTACTATTACAGGAAACCTTTCGTTTTGAAGGACTGAATAAGTGGAGAAATGTTCACTGCTAAATATTTCATTCAACATGTGGGTGTGCATTTTGTGTGTGCGTAAGAACATACGTATGTCACTATTTTTGAAACTGAATCGTCTTTTGAGGACTCTAGCAGAATGCTACTGTATTTCAACTGCAAGCAACACGGATGATTTTGCAAAACATTAGGACTTAAAATTATGCTACTAAGGCAAGACTTCCGGTTATTCTAGCCTTTTATTTGCCTCTGAAGACTCAGTTTTCTGGAGGATAATTAAACTTCAATATTCACCTTTCAAAACAACACCCAGTTTCAGTCCCCACATTTGTAAACAAAAGCAGGGCTGACATGCCCCAAGTGACTGAAAAACAGATCCAAATAATAATCATCACACGGTGCATTCAGGTAATGGAGATTATCTCAGCTATAAAAATCTTTTGCTCGTCTGGCATAAGAAGTCATTGCCTTGGAATGTAAGAAGAACCTTGCAGATCACACCAAAAGGTCCACCTGCCCCTGCACCCTGTTCCCAACAGTGCCCAGTTAGATGCCTCCAGGATAGGGGTTGGAAGCTTCCAGCTTGCCAGCCCAATTAAGTGGGGCAGGTAGTAACCTGGCTCAACCAAAATGGGCTTTGCAGGCACTGCTCCTCAGTTGATCTGCAGCTTCTGGAAAGACCTACACAAAGCAGAGCATAGCACATCATGAGGTCTTTGTGCATTCTTGCTCTCTTTCCTGATATAGGAGACATCTTATGCAATGCTCTCAGTGCCTGTGGAAGGTTACAGGTAGGTAACCTGCAAATGTTTAGGATTGCTTGGGTTTCGATTTATTGCATTTCTATGCTGCACTTCATTCAAATTAATCCCAAATGTGGCTTACAGAAAATAACAATAAATAACAATAACATGGTAAAGGTAAAGGTAAAGGGACCCCTGACCATTAGGTCTAGTCGTGGCCGACTCTGGGGTTGCAGCACTCATCTCGCTTTATTGGCCGAGGGAGCTGGCGTACAGCTTCCAGGTCATGTGGCCAGCATGACTAAGCTACTTCTGGCAAACCAGAGCAAAACATGGAAACGCCGTTTACCTTCCCACTGGAGTGGTACCTATTTATCTACTTGCACTTTGACGTGCTTTTGAACTGCTAGGTTGGCAGGAGCAGGGACCGAGCAACGGGAGCTCACCCCGTCGTGGGGATTCAAACCTTCTGATCAGCAAGCCCTAGGCTCTGTGGTTTAACCCACAGCGCCACCCGCGTCCCGCCAATAACATGGTAGAACAGAACAAATACAGCATGATGCATATAAAACAATTAGCAAATCATCAATCAAACACTTATAACTGATAAAACACTTAACCAAGCAGCAACAAAAAATAAATAAGCTAAACATCACAATTACAGTGAAAGTCATATTATATGACTACCGAATCCATACAGCATTATAATCTATGAAGCAATATTAACAACATTAACAAAATAGCAACCAATAAAATAAACCAAGCACTCTTAAATTCATAATCTCTCCATGCCCCCATGCCTCATAATCTTTCATTCTATTCAGTTCATTAAAATACACATAAGGCCTGTTGTTAAGCCAGTTCAGCCAGATGAAAACCATCAGGGGTCACACTTCTGAGCTCATTTGCAATGAACAGGTGAAAACCATAACGAAAAGGTGGCTGTCCACAGGACACATGCAGCTACAGAGTTACTAATGTCAGGAATATCACATGGTTTCTTTTTGTTTATTTCCCTGCATTTATAACCCACCTTCCTTTCACCTTGGAACCCAAGGCAGTGTTCCGAGGCAGCCACCCACCCAGACACTGACCAAACTCAGGCCAACTTAGCTTCACCAAGGCAGTGCCTTCATATCATATACTCTAGTTGCTGGTGAAAAGGCCACCAGGTAACCTCTCTAAATATTATCAAGGGGTTCCTGGTCATCTGTTTGCAAACTTGCTTGTATGGCTGTTTCACCTGCACAGCTACTACGCCAAAGCACTGAAGGTTGGTGAATCCTGTGTCCATTCAGGAACTGCGTGTGTGTTGATTGAATTTCCCATGCATGTTAAGAAGTCACCTGCAATGCAATCCTGTGTATGTCTACTCAGAAGTGGATCCAGTAGGGCTTATTGCCAAGTAACTGGGAACACAGGAAGCTGCCTTATAGTGAGGCAGACCACTGACCCACCTAGCGCAGTATTGTCAACACTGACTGGCAGCATCTCCCCAAGATTTCAGACAAGGGACAGCATCCAGCCCTGCCTGGAGATACCTGGAAGTCAAACTTCTGCCTGCAAAGCAGATTCTCCAACACTGAGCAATGGCAAGTTAACTGGGAGTAAGCCCTACTGAACTCAGTGGGAACATGCTTCTGAGTAGACATGTACAGGATTGCACTCTTAAATAATTTCCTGTCCCCCAACATCACAGCAAAGGAATTGCCTCAACAACAAGCATTATTTTAAAAAAAAAAAACAAAAGCATTTATGATCACATGATCAAGGGTATTATCAGTTCTGCAGGTAAAAGCAACATTCCCTTTGCAATTCACGGTACAGTATTTGAAAATTCCTTCAGCATTTCTCCACCACGGGAATTCTACGTAGCCATTGTTACTTTATACATGCAAATATATTTTTCTTCCTTCTCTAAACCTCTTAGTTTCTATCTCACCTCTGCTGGAATTCAGCCTGATTACAATAATATTTAATCCTGCGGGCCCTTGGGGATCCTGCTTGCAGAAACGAGGCTAGCCAGAAAACATTACTGATATCAATGGTTTTACAGCCCTCATAAAGCCATTAATGCCTTTCATAACACAAAAAAGTGCAACTTATGGTTGATTTCCGGCTTATAATTAGCCACTTGCCTGGTCACCTGTGGTGTGCAAAAATTAACCCCAAGCGACCAAGCTAGTCCCTGTTCTCCCTTCAAGCTTTAAGGAAGCACTATATCTTTCCAGTTGGATGGGAGACTGTTCCACGGGCTGCTCTCAGAACAAAGCCCTCTATTAAAGGGGGCTGTGCTGTATAGCTTGTGTGTTGGTCTTTCAAACTTCAATGTATGAATGATTAAGAAACAATTCTGAGAGCAGCTAGGTAACTAGATAAAAAAAGGGGGCAACAACTGCCTCACATTTCCCCCCTCCTCACAGAAAGACTGGTTTTCTTGGGTTCTCCTTTTACTTCCTCTCCTCTGGTTCGTGTGTGTTTGCGTGTGTGTGTGGTTGATTTGAAGTGTTTTTGCTTTTTTTCTGTTTGTATTTTCAAGACAGCTGCCAGGATGCACGCAAGGAGAGTCGGTGGCAGAAATTTGCTACCAGTTGTACCAATTTGCTACAAAACAACACATCTAACACTGATGTAAAAACAAACCAACCCAACAACAGTGTGGTGATCTTATTTAACCTAGTTTCATTGGCATTTGATAGAGAAGCACTCTTGTAGACTACATGTACCTGGTTTGGAATTGCCTTCAAACTAAAATATGCTAAAAACCATTTCACAAAATGGCATAAAATCCCACAACTACTGTAAATCACTTCAGGATGCCTCACAGGAACTGATTCAGAAAGGAAAATAACAAATAATAATAATAATTGCATTTAGATGACCCAATTCCGGGGGTTTTTTAGTACAAGGTGGCAAGGGTACACCAAGTTTGCTAATCTCAGGATGAGTCATTAATTGGTTTAAATTTAGTTGGTAACCGTAGCGAGAATTATTTGACATAAAAATCAATCATTCAGCTACTGAATGCTTTTCCTGGTTGATTTCTCTGCTGTTAAAAAGGAGCCACCGAAGAGCAAAATATAGGCTGTATGTACAGAGCACTTTTTTCCTTTCCTCTCTCCATTTCAAAGACATAAAAACTCCCCATATATCACAGCAAGGTGCTTGATTTCTCATTTTCCACTGCTCAGGTAATGATACAATAATTCAAAAATGATGCATGCACCATGTATGGCTCTAAACTCGTAAACAGTTTTAGTATTTCACAGCCACCTACCAGCTCAGATGGGTGGGGGGGAGAAATAATATATAGGGCTCTTATATCCTGAAATATATAGTTGTTTGCTCTTGACTTTTAATTATGATCTAGGTTCACCGATAGCGTGGAGCTCTGTTAGTTAAAACAAACCACGGCAAAATGGGAAATGCTTTATTTCCAACGTGTACTAAATTGTTAACTGAACAATGCATGGTGGTGGGCATATCTCCCCTCCCCCCTTGACCCACATTACACAACAAGGACAAAGGGAAAGGAGAAGGGTTGCTGGGTGTGTTGAAGGTCAGTTCATATGTCCTAACATGGAGACACCTGAAAATCAGTTTCACATAGCAGCATTCTGCACATGGGCTAGAACACCTGAAATCCACATCATACGTAGATTTGCTTCAACCATACAAATTAGTCCCTCACTTGCTTCAGGGGCCTTGTAAAGATGTATCTTTTTGCCCATACTTTGCCTGTCTGTGTTTTTATTTATTCCTGTTTCTATATTCTTTTATAACGCAGTTTGGTGTTTTGAGGTTGCATTTCTGTTTTCGTGACACTGTTGCTTTTAAGCTGTACATCACTTAGTGATTTATTTAAAAATATATATTAAGCAGATGCTAAATGCTTGCAAAATAAATAAATAAATATGAATCTATTTTGATCATTCAGAATTTGGTGACTTGCAACCGAACAGATAAATTGACTCCACCAAAAACTATTGTGTAACAGGGAAGTCACAGAGAAGTTTTATTTGGTGTGTTCAGGCTACTGTGGCCATTCACACACACATACACACCATAATCACTTTGATGTTGGAGTCACTAAGCGACACACATGAATTTATGAAATAGGCCCAAATCTCTATTCAGTTGGACCATAAGTCAGGTTTCTGGAAATAACTTTTCAGAATCTTACAACTTCCACAATGAATGGTGCCTTAGAGAAGCAGTTTTCAGTAGACACCGCACGGTGGTTGCAATATTCCAATCTATCATTTCTTACTACTGTAGTTGACACTGTCCACTGCCAAACAGCCAAGAGAGAAAGCTACTTCAGCCAACCATATCTCAACCCTTTTGCCTGAACACACAGCCTTTACAAAAGCCACGTTTAAACCACAAATTCTCGAATTAAACATTGGGTATGTGCGCACTATACCTTTAAAGCACATTCTAAGCAGAATCTTTCTCTCAAAAAATTCTGGGCACTGTAGTTTGCCAAGGTCTGCTATGAATTGTAACTCTGTGAGGGGTAAACTACAGTAACCAGAATTCTTTGAGCGAAAGAATGTGATTCAAATGTGCTTTAAAGGCATGGTGTGCACACAGATATAGCTCTTTCCTTCATCCAAACAAAAAAAGCTATTGTTGCCAACTTTGGAATAAGTTGAGATACCAAACAAGCTTCAAGCCATGGTTTAATATTTGGACCTGTTCTGAAGTGAGTAAGCCGCTTTTCATGGTTCAAATGAAAAGGGAAACTGGCTAATTAGAGACCTCCTGTTTTAATAGCAGTTCATGGCAAAGGGAGGAGTAGATCGGCAACAGACAGAATCAAAAGGCTTCTGCGTATTTATCTTATAAACTGAGATATGATAATCCAAACATGGCTACAGACTATGTGAGGCCAAAAGAAAAAGACACTGGAGGGTGGGGGGGGGGAGGAGAATTCATTCTGCCTAGTGTTTTAAAGGATAAGATGCAATAGCAAAACAAATAGGATAAATATGTTGGGAGGATATGCTGAAATCCTGCTCTTTGTGTGGTTGTGACTGGTTAGAAAAGGATTCACATTAATGCAGCTGTTGTTTTCAAACACCTTCCTGAGGCACCTGATGGCATCCATCCATCTATATCTAGCTATTACACAGATCTGTTCAGATGGCAGAAAGCATTTAAACACAGGTTTTGCCTTCAGTTGGAAAAGGCTCCCAGAGTGGCTTACCAAGATTAATAATAAGACAGTCACTGCTCTTAAGCTTATAATCGGGCAGGGGGAGGGATGAAACAAAAGCAAAAGAGATTGGGAGCGGGGAGAGAGAAAAAAGAAAAGCAAACTCAAGCCCAGGGATCAGCAAACTTTTTCAGCAGGGGGCTGGTCCACTGTCCCTCAGACCTTGTGGGGGGCTGGACTATATTTTTTTTGGGAGGGGGGGAAATGAACTAATTCCTATGCCCCACAAATAACCCAGAGATGCATTTTAAATAAAAGGACACATTCTACTCATGTAAAAACACCAGGGAGCCCCCCCCCAAATAACCCAGAGATGCATTTTAAATAAAAGGACACATTCTACTCATGTAAAAAAACGCTGATTCCTGGACCGTCTGCAGGCTGGATTTAGAAGGCGATTGGGCCGTATCCGGCCCCCGGGCCTTAGTTTGCCTACCCATGCTCAAGCCTCCCGGTTCTTAAAGACCCTCTAAAATGGAAAGAGAGAAGGAGCTGGTCTCCGAAGCAAAGCCCATGGAAAGGCCCTACTTCATTCCTTCTTTTTGCTACCGCCTGCCTGATGGCCTGATGGAGTGGTTGTTGCTGGATGACAGTCGAGGGAGAGAAGACAAAAGGAACAGAAATCTCAGAAAAGGAGATGGCTCTGCTTTCCTTAGCTCCGCCACTCCAGCATTCATCTTCATTTTGCTACCCATCCATGTGCATTAGATACTGAATCATGTTTGCTATTACACGCATCCAATTGGCACGCAATGGGGGATCAGCAGCAGAACACAGATCCAAAGGATCCTAGTTCTATATTCCACAGGTCCCTAGAGAGAAGTACAAAGCCAACCAATCCGATTTCCTTATAAACTGCAGGAATCGGGTGTGTGGCATACCCCACATGAGCTCTGGGAAGGGAAGAGATATCTCACCTAATGGGGTTTCCAGAATATAGGTTAATGATTATAATACAGTGGATTAATAAGTACAGGCACACTCCTTAACATGGTAAATATTTCATAACACCTGAGGAAAATCACACTATGTGTACTTACAGTGTACTTAGGGGTTTTTTTTTTTAATAAAAAAATGGTAAAAAGGCAAAATCGATTCTAAATCAAGGTTCTAGTTATTTCTGGGGGTGGGGGGTTAAAAAGAAAGATGTCTTTACATTGAACGTGAGCCACAAAACTTAATTTTCTAAGTGTTTCCTTTGCAAGAGTCATTTATCGTCTGGTAACTTCTACCTTTCCAGTATGAAATTGATTAGCAGTAGACTGCAGATATTCCCCCAAGTGTATGGACATCAAGAATGTCATGGGAAATTGTTCGGGGAATTTTCCAGTATGCGCTAGTATTTGCTGGTAAATATAATTTTACCCTCTGTCTTTCTTTCGCCTGGCTTTTCCAGATACAGTTTTATTACAAAACCGGTCACCGTACCTAGTCACCTTCTGAGTCATTTTTTTCACCTCCTCATCCAATGCAAAGGACCAGATTTCTTACTCCCAGTGCAATCTGGCATCATGAAAGTGGCACAGATGAGTGTGAGGACTGGCGTTGACTTCAATCCTTGCAAGGTTAAATTAATAAATGCTGAGAGAGAAAATTGCATGCCGTTTTCTACCATGCCCCTTAAAAATACTTGGCATAGTGAGCACCACCTATTCTATTGAATTTTCTAAGCTGCACAGCAGAGGCAGTGAAGTAGTCATTACTCAACAACACAGCAACACAAGGACTCTCCCCTTTATTAATTGCATAATCATTTTGTCTTCACAGGGTCAGCCGGGACCCAGAAAGAAAGGCCACAAATTGACAGAAATGTGTTTGAATTTGGAAGGGCAAACTTCAAAGCAATATTTGCACATGAACAAATTTAGCTATTTGCAGTTCCTAATAAGTGAAATGAGCATAGCAGAAAACAATTAAAAATAAAACAGCAGACAAAAACCAGAACATAGCCAGGCGTCTCAGTCAAACCACCACTAGGGACTCTCTGTGTGGGACAGAGTCCACTATGCTAGCTTGGCAGCATAGTCACTGTTGCTTACTGGGAAGGAGATGCCAGTGCAGAGGAACCAGCAAAACCAATCCTGCACGTCTGCTGGTGCATTTGCATAGAGCCAACCTCCAGATGCCCATCTCCCAATAAGCAATATTGCCCACTTCCTGGAAAGCTAGCACGATAGCTCCACCCCACCTGGTGAGCTGTACATAAACATTAATGAAATTGCTGTGGCCCCATTCAGCCGTATTTAACCCTCCAGAGGCTGAACAACCGTGAGTGTGGCCAATGGAAACTGGTCCATTAGGGCAAATGGGGCACTGCCCCACCAACCTCAGCATGTTCTCAGCCACCTCCATGTCTTCTTACTTACAACCACTCCAAGGAGTGGCACTGCCTGTCAGGCTCTCCCTCCTCTTGCCACTTGTAGAGTTCAGTAAGGAAGAAGATGGGGCAGAACCAGAATTAGTTGCCTCTGTCAGTTGGTGGGTCCGTCGTCCATACCTACTGTTGGGCTCCCTGCTTTCCAGCCTAACAACCACAATGGGCACCAGCCATCACAGGGTGTGGCCAAAGGTGGTTGTGGGAACCCTACACTCTCACAGACACCACACATCCCCTTCTGCACTTTAAGATTGGAGCAAGATGGACTTGAAAGGAAAGGGGCGAAGACTTGCAAAAGCTTTATATGAAGAGCAGTGAAAGGGTAATGGTTGTGTGCTACCAAGAAGAAAAATACCCCAAACCCTACAGTCTGCAAACACATAGGATTTTTAGCTTTTGGCCCTATCCTACAAACATCACAGCTTGAATGTTTTATCTGGCATACAAAAATCTGAGTTGAGCATGTCGGGATGATAGGGCGGAAGAACGATTCACATGGTGAACCATTCAGTTTCCAAAACTGCAGTCAGAGATGGCAGGAGGGAATTCACCACCCAGTTTTGCTAAACATGTACACCCACTTTAGAAATGCATGGTATCTGTGCATTTGGGGGGCCCCTCATGCTCATCTAGAGATGCAGGTGCCACAAGACCAGCAAGATGCCAGCAGCAATTGAAGTAACTATAGTGGGGATGGGGAACATGTAGCCCTCCACATGTTGAATCCAACTGCCATCAACCTCGGACAGCATGACTAATGGTCAGACAGGATGGGAGTTGTTGTCCAACAACACCTGGAAGGCTGTAGTTTCCCCATCTCACATCTAGAGTCTGAAGTGCAAGGTACAGGTTTTTGTGGAGAGGAGCTGGAAGCAGCTGGAGGGTCAGACGGGACCCACAGGCAAGAGGCTGGTCATTCCTTCTTTAGACTGCAGGTATCAAAAGTGCTGAAATAATATTTTCAATCTATGCCAGGGAGATAAAAAAAATCCCAGGCACATCATTGTTCAGGTTGATGCTGGTGCCTAAGAATTTTGACAGGTATTCTCACCCCGGCACAACAGGAACTTAATTTGAATTTGGCTTCTATTTTTTCCCTTTAGTGCCTAGGAATGTGAAATACATTCTCCCCCCCCCCCTCCAATGACTGTATCTGATCCCATAAATTAGAGCCGGCTAGACATACCTTTGCTTCCAAGAAATTGCATTTACTAACTGCAGTGCCAGAAATAAGACAAGCAGGAATATATTTCCAAGGAAAACATTTCCCGTTATAACATCAGGTAAAGTGCATCCAGAAAAAAATCATCAGTCAAAATAATTCCCTAATTAAAACACCAGCGCAGTTGCAGGGAAAAGGTACTGGCCAGCTGGGGAATATATAGCCCTATTCATCCTCAAGGCATCTTTGCAAACACTCCCTAATTCTTAAAACACTTCTGTAAGGTTAATGTCAGCCATGCTTGACAGATGGGAATGTAAAAGCAGAAAGTTTAAATGTACTGCCTACAGCCAAAGGAGCAGTCAAGGTCAAAACTCTTTTAGCGAGGTGGATCAAACCTCTCTCTGTCACTGAGTGGCATAATTTTGCGCCATATTAATCACAGAGAATGGGAGGCATGAAATACACAATAATACTTTCAGTAGGGAGAAAATTTTGTCAGTGAGAGCAGTTGTAAGCCTTTGAGCACCACCAAGCTCTTCTTAAAGAAGAGCACATGTGAAAAGCATAACATTTCCCATGGGTTCATCAACAGTTAATTCTGTAGGGTTGAATGTGTCCATTTATTAATTAAATTTATTCACCGCCCTTGGTCTCTGAGGGTGGCGGTTGACCTTCCTAGCCTTGTCGAAACCCAGCCAAGTGGCCAGCATCTGTGGCATGTGGCTGCCGTTTTTCCATCTTCCTTTAAAACAAAAACAATCCCTTTGCGACAAAGCACACATTGTTTAAAACAATTAGCAAACTCCTGCTGTTCTCAACTAGGAGACTGCTTCTAACAGTTCACAGCACTGCTGTTAATTTATCTATCAAGTCTGTGGTCTCTGCACTTTTTATAAAACAGTAGGGCTGTTGCCTCATTTGTATTTGTGTGTGTGTGTGTGTGTGTGTGTGTGTTTACACGTGCCTATTGGATAAGCCCAAAGAAATCTTCTACATACTCATGTTAAATGTTACAAAATTGAGTACTCCAACATCTAAGGATGAGTTCAGTCAACTTGTGCCCTTGTATTGATCTCCTGTTTCTCCCTACACTTACTTTCTAATCCACTCCATAATTACATGAACTGACTGTGCTTCCCAAAGCTGTCAATTTTCCTTGAATCCATTTTCAAAAGACTGTACTTGAGTCTGGGAAGTGGATCAAGCGGCCAGAGTTTGACCAAGGTACATCTCCTGTTACCCACACCACTTGTTACACTCAAACACCAACTGGCTCCTCTGCTGAGAGCGAGAACTCTTGAAGGTACTCAAAATTCTCACACGCCAAGAAGAGATATAGGAAGTGGGGAGTGAAGAGGAGAGAAATGTATTGATCCAGTTCTTTTAACATGCTAATTTGCCTTGTGGTGGTTTCAATCATTGACAGGCTGGGCACTTCAAAAGGAAATTGTTTCCCAAGTGGGAATGTCTTTTTCAGCTACAGAAAACCCTTGAAAGGGAGAAAACAAATAACTACACTACAAGTACCAAGTTCATAGAAGTACACTGTTGGTGTGTACCTTCCAGAAGGGCTTTGCTGTTTGATTTGCCCTTCCGCAGTCAAATTTAAGCAGTTGTGGGATTGGGATTCCCCTGCAAAATATTCTTCCACCCCACCAGCTGCTTTAAACTTTTATTACTTGCCCCAAGCACTGGTAGGTGAAGACAAGGTGGATGCGAGGGAGGGAGAAAGAATAAACCCAAAGTTAAATAGACTTTTAAGGAAAACAAAATTAACTAATCTGTGGTCTGATATGGAAAGCAAGGCTAATGAATTAGTAATTTTTCTGTGGTTCTGACCTGGTGAGAAGCCTCAAGAGCTGAATCTAAAAATAAAAATAAAAATGGAAGCTAACAAAAATATATGGTTGCATTCCTTGAAACCAACCCGTATACACACAGGAATATCTAACCCTATGGATGGATTTCGCTCATTCTGTGTTGTTGTTGTTTCCTAAGACACCTGCTCTTCTTGGGAAAACAATTAAAGTAGGTGTAATTAAAACAGCTGTAATTCATTACTGGCCTCACTGCAGAGGAACACTAGCACCCTTTCTTAAGAAGTCTTGATGGCAGGCAGAGAGAGACAATTGTTCAAGTCACTCAAATGCTGGTGAGAACACGAAGTGCCCACTAAACAAAACCCTCCACCCAAGAGCATTATTGTGTGACAACCCCATGATTAAAATATCGGGGAAAGAAGCAGCGTCCTTTCCTCCTGTCTTTGTTACCAGTGAGAGCTGCCCTTGAGTCGTGGCTGAATACAATGGAAGTAATGGAGACAAAGACAAGATTTAATTAACTGTCTCGGGAACTATTTATGAAGAGAGAGAGGGAGAGAGAAATGCTCGATAACCGCTAAGTTGACAAGAGAGAGAAAATTACTGAGAACTGTAATTGCTTTGCACTTGTTGTTGGGTCATTTGCACAAAGGGTGTTTTTCCCCCCAATGAGGTAAAATTCAGAGAAGTTGGGGATCTAGATTGCTAGACCCTCTCACCGCTAGAAGCGGGAAGCCCAACAGTTTTAATCCAGATCTCCATTTCTCGAAAAAGAAAACCTTGACTTCTTCAAACGCATCCCGAATTTTCGAAGGCTCTCCGCTTAAGGCTTAGGGGGAATGCATCAAAGGGAAATGGAGCTGCTTTCAAAGTCATCTAATTCAGAAGAAAAGAACAGCCAAGGAGGGAAATGTTAATCTGAAAGTAAGCACATCTTCTGCCTAAAAGAGAGACCGGGGGACAAATCTCTCCAACACGGGCTGCATGTTAATCAAACACCAGTCCTGGCCATATTTACCTGCCGTCAATATTGTGGGAGGAAATCAGTATTCTGTTTAACCTCTGACCTGCTGGAACTGAAACAGACAAAGAACCAATCTGGAGCCATGGGAGAGCGTAGCCAAATAGCAAACTGCAGGGAGCCGATTGTTAAAGTGACATTTGGCTCTGGAGCAGGCAGCTTCATTGGGACAAACTGTTATTCTCTCAAACAAGGCATGAAGAGATAACACCATAAAATATGAACAAAATGGAACTTGTTTCCTTGCCACTAAATTGTTAGCTTTATGGGACTTCATGCTGAACAGTATGAAAAAAAAAATCCAATTTGCTTTGAAGCGCATTAGTCTGTCTAACATCCTAATTATTGTTTACATTGCCATTTGACTTCTATTAAGAATTGAATAATTACCTAGCACTTCATAGTTTAAAAAAATACAAGCAAACAGGATTATCTGGATAATTAAGACACTGTACCGTGGGTTTGTATGACTGCTGAGTAAAGTATCCCTGCCAATAAGAGAAGTTAGCCTTATCAATGGAATTGTTTCAAATGATGCTTTAAGGATTTTAAGCAGCTGGCAGTCCGTAGCTTATTAAGGATACTGGAACAGATTTTGATGAGCCTGGCTTTGCTTAAAAGCAGTTAGAATGAAGATCATTAGTCTGGACCTAAACCTGAGCACAGAAATGTCTCATTCCCTCCATTTTCCACAAACCTCCTTCATCTCACCAGGTGATCTGACCTTTGCTCACCGACAGAGCACTTTTAATGCCCATGTAACATTTGGCGATCACATTTTAGAGATGGGAACTGAGACTGGAATAATGTGCCTCCCGGTAAACTGAGCCACTACCTCCCATTTCCAAGTCCGGCGTTCTGTTACAATGTTTGAGATCTCAAGCTCTCTGCCCCTTGCCACCACTCCTGAGCAAATGAGCACTCCTTGAATATGCTCATGCATAGGGATTGGAGCAAATGAAATCTGTCCTTTTGCTCAGCTGACAAAGGTGATAAAAATACTCACAATGTTGCTGTTGTTTTAATTGTCTAACAATTCTACGCTCATGCTCGGCAAGTGCTGGTACCAATTTAGTTCCTAGAGGAAAGGGGACTCCTAGGCAGAGCTGTCAAAATCAATACAGCACAAGGTTCAAGGCAGTTTCCTTACTACTGCAAGTACTACGATTGAGGAAAGGTGTACCTTGTTAACATTCTTTCCGTAATGCTACTCTGAAACGGCATCAAAGCCCCCTATGACAACCAAAGCAGACAGGAGAGGTAATCACATGCATGTTAGATATCCGTTTGCCCCCATTTTCAGCCATCAATAACCTGTAGACAGAACCTCAGATACTATCTGCTACTCAAGCCTGCCACTCAGTGCCAAATTGCATGCATTATTTCCCCTGATTGACACATGCATAACACACCTCCAGCCATTGCCTGGCAAACCCATTTTTGAAATCAGATCCCACTCAGACTCCTGCACCCAAAGGCCACTTCCAAAAGCAGCTAAGGGAACCACAGCATCTTGCATTTGTTTTTCTCAAAGCCTGAACCCAACCTCCATTAGCAGGGAGTGGCAGTTGCTGCACTGGGTCCCCTGGAATGATGTGGCCAAAACCCACAAAATCCTGAGGCCCGGAAACTTACAGATAAATCGACAGGAACGCCAGGTGACAGGCAGGAATGTCAGGTTCTGAATCATTTATAGCACTGAGGTCATAACTATAAGGAGGATATGTCATTTACTTTCGGATTAGCGGCTATGACTTTGGGAGGGAGCATATCTTCAAAGCAGGGCCCAACTGAAGCCAAGGATCATTAGGATACAATCAGAAAAAAGGAGTTTTGTCATTCCCAGAACTTGTGTGCAGCTCTCAGACATCATCACTATCCATTCTTATTTATATCAATGTGCTTAGGAATGCCACCTGTTCTGCATAATAATCCCGTATTTCAATATAAAATGCTACATGCAAGGCTGGGGAACCTTTGACCATCCAGATGTTGCTGGACTCCGACTCCCATCATCCCTGACCATTGGCAATGCTGATTGGGGCTGATGGGAACTTGGGAGTCGAAGGATATCTGGTGTGTGAATCAGGACCTATATGACTGCATCCAGTGACATTTTTAATTAGGAAGAGGTGCACAGACCATCTTGAAAACTTAGAAGAAGTGTTCAATTTTATAACTTTAGAACAACAGCAGGACATTCTTTAGATGGGAACTACTTTTCCTGAGAGATTAAACCAAGTCCGCTCACCCTCTCAGTGCAGCAGTGGTGCAGGGTGGTGGAGGCACTCCATAGGGCCCCCAATGAGGGGGCTCAAGGTCATAGTCTGACCTGGGTAGGCAGCAGGGGATAAGCCCACAGTACCTATCAGGAGCTGGATCCAAGCCTGCTCCCTAGATTGGCCATTGGGGGTGCAGGGAGGTTTCCCTCAGGTCTGCTCTGGGACCATTTAAACAGCCCATACCTGGACCCCCCCCACCTGGGTTTTCTTCTTGTTGGGCCACAAAAGATCAAGAAAGCTTAGAGGAAGTGCTCAATTTCGTAACTTTAGAACAACAACAGCAGCACACAAATTCTTTAGATGGAAACTACTTTTCCTGAGAGGTTAAACCAAAAGCCAGACAAAAGGTGCCTCTTGGTATTATTTAATCCTAATAGCCCTTCCAATTATACTGAGAAGCAAATGGTCTCACTTCCTTCAGTGTTGCTCAGGCCTGAATCGAAGCTTCTGCACGTTTCCTTGTTGTTTTAAACCTCTGCTTAATTACGCCACATGGCCTGACACTCTGCAGTTTACTGCTCTGTGAAATTAACTTTGAGTTAAACGCTAATTGCACATCAAAAAGCTTTGTGTGCATATTCACGGGGGGCAAAAAATATGCCCTTTTCCTGTTAGTTTTTAGAGAAAATAGATCTAGCATGGATTTTGGTTCTGATTTCATACCATTGATTTGCAAGAGACAAAATGAAAACAATCCATACTTGAGGGAGTTTCTTTTGTAAATGAAGTGTGTACATGCTTCAGATGCCATAGTTCAGATTGATAAACCTTTCAACCAAACTGTCCCAAGCATACCTGTGTTTTGGCACCATGTAATAAAGTTACAAGTTACATGTAGGCTGCCACAGGATAGCTGGTGTCATGTGGGTCAAGGGCTGTGGCGTTTGTGGCTTTGAGGTACATCGGCAAATGGTCATCTTAAGTGAATGCATTAAAGGAGGGGAGAGGTGTTAGGGAAACCTCTTGTGCTGCATTTTGCTAGGTGCAAGTTCTATTGAACTCTGAGAGATTCACTTCTGAGGGCCCATCTGCACTATAAATTTCAAAGCAGTATCATACCACTTCAAACAGTCAGGTCTTAGAATCCTAGAATCACAGTTGGAAGGGACTCTGAGAATCATCTAGTCCAACCCCCATCAATGCAGGAATATGCAGCCGTTCCATATGGGGAACGGCATAACTTAAGAGTTATCAGCACCATGCTCTAACCAACTGAGCCACACACACACCCCAGAATGCTGGGAAATGTAGTTTGTTAAGGGTGCTGACCATCTGAGACCCCTGTTCACCTACCAGAGCTATAATTCCCAGAGAAAAATAGCACCATTAAGAAACTATCATTCCTAGGGGGTGAATTTTTGGAGGGAGGGGGAGACATGACTGCTGAAAGTGTTATGATACTGTTTTCAATGTATAATGCAGGTGGGGCCCAGATAGATATGCCCAGAATATCGTATTTTTAAAAAGAAAATAACTGTATATGTAATGCATCACAAAGGGCTACATCTCTTTTACGATTTTCTTTTTATGTCAACAAGAGTAATTTCAGTTAAGTTGATCAAACTAATATTATTTTCATAAAGTTGCCATTTCAATTCTTTACCCATCAAGTTTGATTTGCCTTTTAGCAAGGCTTAACACAACACCACTTTACCCAAGTTGACTTGCACTCAGTGTCCCTTTATTCACAAAACCTTGGAAACACTGATGAAGTTCACAACTAAAGTGTAAATTCTCCATCTAACAGTTTTGTATTGCCTCAGTAGTCAGCATTTCCCATAAGGCCGAGAGGGCCTCAAGGCCTGTGTGGGTTTTTGTGTGGAAAGACTGGGCCACAAAGAGGAATGGTGGGCAAATATGCACTCCCTATCTCTTAAACAAAGAGCTTCGATCAAATGCATTTGCATGAAACCCAAGACTTTAGGATCTGCATAAATAGAAGGAGCTTCTTCTCTGGACTTTCCAAAGGAAGCGCTTATCTCCTTTGTGAAAGTGGGAAATGGGTGGGCTACTTTGCATGAGGATGTATACAAAATATGCAAATGAGGAATCTGCTGCATGCAAAAGGCAAACTGGCCAGACAGCTGACAATCCTCATTCACAGGGGAAACCTCATTCCTCTCCACTGGGAGCAATGGGAACGAAACCAACATGTTTGCTTCCCAGGGAGAGTGAAGCAGATCCTGAATATTCATAAAGTGACCATTTAGTCATGGAAGTGTTAATTATTTCCAGCTCAGGAAACTATGTGACCTCACCTGCTCCCACAAAGTATATCAAAAGAAGAAAGCAGAATCAGATGAAATGAGAGCAGAGTTTGATCCACAAGTTTAGGGCAATGTAGGGAGGAGTGAGAGAAAGAGTGATTCAAAAGACATAAGGGATGGCTGAAGTCTTCCTTTATCAAGTCCCCTCAAAGCACCAATAAAGATCTAAGATCAGTGGACCAAACACAGACAAACAGCCCATGGAAAAGCCAGGCTGTATTTCTATGGCCAATGCTACAACTTAGAAAGAACGTACAAGATTTCGTGCACTGTAACTGGAAAGACTATTCTGAATACTATTCAGAAACTTTAGCCCAGAGTTTGCTACGATTCACATTTAGAAAAAGAAGGGCTACAAAACATTTCCGTGGAGGAAAAACAACCACCCAACAGCAAACACCTGCCACAAATTTGTCTCCAAATAATTTTTATTTTAAAAAAACAACACTTCCCCCATTTTTAAAAAATAAGTTTGATCTTTTACACACACAGACACACATGTTCACACATACATACCCTCACAAAGATGCACTCCCTTATTTTCAAGCAACCAGTTTACAAGTCAAATGTTACGGATCGTTTTGCTATCCTGGATACATCCAAAGGCTGTTACGCAAAGTTACTCATGAGCATGTTGATTTCAATAAGAGGAAGAAGCAGAACTGCAGTTTAGAATTGCTTTTATGTATATGCTATTTGTCTACAGAACAGGCATCAACATTTTAAAGATATGTTCTATAGGGAAAAGAAAAGGGTGAATTCCTGTTTAGGAACAACAGGCAAACTTTACTCCCCTAGTGCAACAAAAAGTTCTTATATGAGTATTTATTTTATGGCATCTAAATTATTCCTGCTTAAGGATCCTGTTATCAAAGGCAGAAGGGAAAGAAGGGAAATACCAAACATGGCAAAAAGAAGATGATTTCAAAAACGTATCTTAAACCTTGTGGGATGTTCTGCCAATTGGCTTTGTAAGTTTCCTAAAAGAGAATATACATACAACAAAATGCTGAAATCTTGGGGTGTTTATGCAAAATGTAATTAAAATATCTGGATTTTATGGTGCAGTGACCTTAAATGGGATACATAAAATTTAACTTACAGGTTTCACTGCATCAGAACAATTACAGAGAGCTGCAATTCTATTACTTGCTTGATTTAGCATCTTTTCTGCTTTTTCCATATATTACATCTACTTGCTTTGATAAGGAAATTACATAACAAAAATCAAAACCACATTGAGCTAATGTGTAACAAAACAATTTTAATCACCAATGGCATCTTTTAGCAAAAGAGCATCAGCCAGCAGCTACATTTTTCCCCCTTAAAGCAGTAATTACCCTAGCTTTTGAGATATGCCTCGAATATAAGGTAATTTCATGTTTCATTAATAATATTTCCCATGCAGTTCTTATTCTCTTTTTGAAACACAACACTGGTTGCTAAATAAGCTTGAGGAAATCAACTGTACATTTCCTTTACTTATATTTAAAATTACAGGTGCAACTTTCAACACACACGAGCAATATTCTCACAACGATAGACTGCTAATTTTAAAGACAGACGTAGTGGAGAACTCATAAAAAATAGATTATTGGGTTTTGTTTTGTTTGTGGATCTTGGAATCCTGCTTCTCCCCTGATTCCCTGCTCTCTTTTTTTGACTACCGCCAAGTCCCCACAGAATAACTTCCCTTCGCTGAAACCACTCAGCAAAGCCACTTCCGGCTTGCCCAGGAGGTGGGGTTGCGGGCTTCACGCCCACCCCACGGGAGCGGGGGCTGGTTGCAGCCCCCGCGAGAGCAGGGGAATCCCGGCCGGGTCTGCCCCCCCAGCCAGCCAATCAGCTGGCTGGGGGGGCGTGGCCTGCCCTATTTAGGGCCGGCGCGGAGGGGGCTCGCCCTCTTTTCGCCGGCTAGCCCTCACGTTTTCCCACCCTCCCTCACTTTAGGTAGGCTTTAGGTAGGTCTTTGACTTTGCTATGGACTTCGGTCTGTCGCCGCAAGGGGCATGGTAGGAATTTTTCCCAATTGGCAATTTCTAGCCTTTTGGTTTTTCGCCTACCTCGTAGCAACTCGTCACAACTTTTCGGCATTGGCGGTAGGCATTGGTAAGAAGGGGTTAAGAGGATGTGGGCGGGGGGAAGAACGCCATCACCTCCCCCCAGTGAGCGAAGGGTGGTCCGTTAAAGGACTCCGGGGGGCGTGGCCCTGTCCGAAGCCTATGGAGGTGTGGGCCAAAGGCACGCCCCAGAGCGGTGACCCGGGGGAGCTCCTAGTCCACGTGCCTCGGCAGGAGACTCCCCCGATATAGTGTTAACCCTTCCCCGTGTCTCCAGCAAATGGGCTGGAGCCGGAGTGTCGCTAGGACCAATGCCTAAGCCAATGCCTCTCATTCCTGAATTCAATAAAGTTGTGGCCTAATTCGCCCAATTAACCTTAAATTATGGTGTCTCGTGTCTTTATTTATCCTGGTGGGGGGCGGGAACTCGCCACGGAAATTCAAGCTTCCGTTAACCCCAATAACACGTTCTTCTTACTTAGGAGAGACAACTGAATAGGGATGGGGGGAGAGAACAAGGTTTCCATTTCAGAAAATGTTATTCAAGATCCAGACACTAAATGAACTCGCAGCTGCTTTGGGGTGCTACCCAGGCATCACCTGGTAGACTCGACATGTCTTCTTTTATTTTTCTCGTTCTTTCTTTCTTTTTAAAAAAACTCAATTAACATACACTGCTAGATGAAAGAAAGCCAGTAGGAAATACCTTTTGGTCCCCAAAATTCTGAAGACTCCAGCAGATGAGCAATGTTAGATCTCAAAACAACAGAGGCACCCTCTGCCTCCACAGACACACACACACACCCATCAGCCAGCCTGCCCAGTTTTGCCCACCAAGCCTTTGTCGAGCTTTTAAGATCTTAATCAATCTTAACTCTGACCTCAGGATCACGGGAGGAAGATGGATGAGGAAGTGAATGACCTGTGACCTACTCCTACATTTGTCCTGCCACAGCCGTGCTGTTGGAAAATCGGTCTGGAACCTGTTCACAGCCCTCCAAGCTTACTCTTTTATAAGCTTTTGTGGCCTTGAGATGGTTTTCTTTCTTCTCTTTAGCTGGCTGCCCTGTTCTATAGCAATGCTTTTGGCTCTCTAGATGGTGTTTATTTTCACACACAAATATTAAAGGGCAAGAATAGTGATTACCAAACACCAAATAACCAAACTCAGCCTCTGCAAGAGCATCCAAATCCAAAGTCATCTGATTCACCTGTACACTAATAGTTTGGATTCCAAGTAAACATGGCCATTAACAAGTGATTCATAGCAAAGCCTGTGGGCTTAGGGAACAGTGAGAAAAACATTTGTCTTGGAACTGGAAGAAATGGTTTTGGTTTTTTTGCAAGGAAAATACAATCAACAACTGATGAAATGGCTAACAATTTAAGACTGCTTGCTGGATTGTATTTTCTTCCAATGGAACGTTTAATGGGAGGGTTTTAAAACACAGGAGATGCAAAAGACAAAAGGTTTCTTTCTTCCTTTTATACATGATCTCATCAGGATTGGTCATTAACTTAAGGTGTGAATAATCAGTTTCCGTAAGTCCAGTAGAGCCGAACAGAGAGTTACCAAGAATTTTCTGTGTCAATGTCACTTTCAACCACCTACTGTTTTTTTAAAAAAATGTGGGGGCCTCCTGAAGTTCCTGCCCCAAAAGATCACAAGTGATTTCTCCCACACAACACTCTGGCTGTCATGTGATTAGATAATAATGTGTGGGTCATTGACTAAGGAGTGTTTTAATTTGGCATCAATCAGGGTTAGCCAATACTGCCCCTAACACCCACTTTAGCAGAATGCAGAGTAATCTCTTTGCAAAGCACAACTTTCTAATTTGGTCCACCTGCTCTCCCACCAGCTAAACCATGCAAAAATAAAATGAAAAAAGTATTGCTTACAAACTAGGAAAAACAGCAATAATTTTTAAGAAATCTCTTTCGATGCTAACACATCTCCCTCCCTTCCCCCCAAAATCTACTCAGCATGACATCTGCATGTTGGTAACGAATTTGTTTGTTCTTGACATGCAAAGGTTTCCAACTTCCTGCCCACTCCAAGAGACAGAATAATTTACTCAAGACATGTGCCTTGTCATCATGCAATTCATTTTTCAATTCTCACTCCAACCTTTCATAATTGTATTGCTGATAAGATATGCTCATCTCTCCCACCCCCTACCCCTGCTTTCCCCCCACTGACATGAACATATCTGATGGAAGTATGATAGCAAAGGAAAATGTTTGTGCTCAGAGCTGCGTTCCTGCCAACTCTTAATTTCAATGCATAATAATGAACTTCACATTGCCCATAAATGATTATATAAAACCATCTCGGTATGAAATGCTTTGCAGGAAGAAGATGCCATTTTACACCTATTTTACAGAAATCAGTGTTATGTTTTGCTTTTTCCCATACCACATATATTGCACACACACATTTTTTAAAAAAAAAAATCATTACCCTTAACAAAATGCAATTAAAATGAATCAGCCTCGGCATCGCTGGGCCTCATCCATTTAGCAACATATACAAAGAGGCATTCATTTGGCAAAAAGAGCCATTAGAGACTGATCCTGAACATGCGACTAAGGGGGCAATCAAGTCCATAATCAGTAATAACCTATTTATAAAATCAGGATAATGTATAACTAAAAATCACAGGCGCCCACAAAGGCGATTTAAATCTCCCCTCCCTTTTCTTTTCTTTAAGATAAGCTGCCTTTTATAAGAACCTTAATCCTTAATTCTGCAGGGAAGGGGGAAAGGAGGGGGGGCAAATAGATGACTTCTTGCATTTCTTAGAGTCTCCTAGCATGCTCCTTTGTAAAGGAAACAATGGAGACTTTCTGAGAAATAAAAATATTTCACAAAAGCAGCCATGTCACGTATTCAAGGATTATTTCGTGAAAAGTTATCAAATGAGACACTAAAGAGTCATTCCTTAGGGCCCCTGAGAAACAAAAAGAAGCTTCTGTCTTCTGCCATGAAGGAGGAGACAGCTTGTTGCTGCTGTGCCTTTTCTTTTAGCCGGAATAGCAATCTCACCTTTTAAAAAAAGAAAGGAAGAGAAATTGATTCTGCCCCTTTAAACAGCACTGGCTCAGATAACATGGCTTCCATCCTCATTCAAATGTGAATGGGGAGATGCAAGCCAGTTCTAATCTACCCTCTGATAGCAAATGTGCCGTGCCTTCTGCCGATTATGGTGGTGCCATTTGTTCTGTCAGTATTATGCACCCCTTAGCCCTGCCACCTGGAACTACTGGACTTCCTCATTAGACCCCTTCATCCCATTGCATCTCACAGGGACTGCTAATTACAGGCAGCCTTCCACCGATTCTCATCTCTGATTCAATTATGAACACCAGCCCCTAATGAACTGCACAATGCAGGGGGGCCCTACCTTGGCATTCTCCATTGTGCTCTTCATAACCAGCATTGCACAGGCAGTTGCCAATGGGTACCAGCCATTCACCATCTGCCCCGCAGTACATCTTTGGCACATCCTTCTCTTCGGAATTGTTCACACAAGAGCCGCGAACTTCCACCAGAGAGGACGTGTCTGCCCCGGTGATCGTGTCCGGAAACTGGGCCAGGTTACGGACTGTCAGCGGGCACTTCTTGTAGAAAACGCGGACAGACACTAAGGCAATGCAAGCGCCGACATCCTGGAAAGCCAGATAAAATCCCTTCTTACTCAGGGGCCCCACATCGCGGATCTCTGTGTTGAGCTTCATGATCCTGTCTCCAATGTCCACCTGAGTGAAGCTCTCGTCGGCCGCGATGGTGTCAATCTTAGCAAACTGGCTCTCGCGGATAAAGCGCTCCTTATCGTTGCTCGACTCGTAGTAGTAGAGGTTAAAAGTCTCTTTGCAAGTCCCCATGACACCTGGCAAGCTGTTGCAGTCTCTGAGTGTGAACTTGATTTCAATATAAACCCTCTGAGCCCCTTCGCGGGGAATCCAATCAGTTCGTAACCAGTTGTTCTGACTGGACTCCATCACGTTGCAGACTTGATAAGTGCGGATCGGAGTGTTTTTCTCATCCATAATACTCACTTCCTCCCACTGTGAAGAACCAAAAGGGACAAACGTGAGACGGGAAGAGTGTGAAAAGCATAATCAAACCTTGCTACCGCCAGATAAATTAATTCCTCTCTCCCCCAATTGGCTTCCTTTATTTCTCTTTGTACCGGAAGCCATTAAAAAAATCAGAACATACAGGGTGCTTCAAACACATGAGCAAAAATAAAGCCATATACTAAAAAGGAAATCAGGTTTTAATAGCAGCCTAATTGAAGACCTCAGGAAAGTGATAATTTCCAAAGAAAAACGGATATATGCTAGCTTGTAATCAACCTTAATATGCCATGATCTGAATAGACCTTCGTAGCTGGGAGTCTTATAAAACCCAAACACTGTGCAACCTTAACAGGTATTCTACCCTGCATATAAAGGTTGATTTATTTTTTAAAAGCAAGATACAAAGATATAAGTTGGCAACCCTATATATATTTACCTGGGAACAAGCCCAAATATGTCTTACTTCTGAGGAATTAAGAATGGGATTGCACTATAAGAAACCTGCCCAGGGTTGCATGCAACATGAGTGGCAGAACAGGAAACGAGAACGAGATCGGCTCAGTATCTATGCAGGATATTGCAATACTATCTGGTGACTATGATAAAATAACAGCACATATATGGAAAGGAAAGAAAGGCTGCAGCTCTGTGGCAAAACACCTCTGCATTCAAGTCACCAGGTTAAATTTCTGGCATCTCTAGGTAGGGCTAGGAAAAGATCCCTCCCTAAATCCCTGAAGAGCCACTGCAAGTCAGTGTAGACAACACAGAACTCAATGTACCAATAGTCTAACTTGGTACAAAGCAGTTTCCCCTGTTCCTCCTCTCTCAGTCATCCTTACAGCAACCCCTGAAATATAGAGCAGAATCATTATGTTACAGATGTAGAAGGGAGAGACCCTGGCTGTGGCTGAGAGAATAGCAGCTTGCCTAAGCCACCTAGTGATCTTATGGCAGAGGAGAATCCACAATTCCATTAACTAGCACTCCCAGCTATTACACTACAACCGCTTACTGATCCTCTCTCACTTTCCAGAACGACTCGTAATGCCCAGCCCCAGCCCTATTCAACCGCCTTCAGCCATCAGCAAATACCTATTACGTCCATTGCACAGACTAACTCAACCTTCACATGCTTGGTCCCCTGCAGTAATTTTGGACTACAACCCCCATCAGGCCCAGTCAGCATAGCCATGCTGGTGAGGCTGATGGAAGTTGCAATCCAAACCATCTGCAGGACACCAGATTGGCAAAAGCTGAGCTATCTGAAGTTCTCAGTCCATAAAATATAATATATTTGTGTGTGTATATCATTTGCCTCTCTGTATTTATATTCTGAGGTAAACGTAAAACAGTAAAGGACCCCTGGGTAAGTCCAGTCAAAGGCAACTATGAGGTGCGGCGCTCATCCCTTCAGGCCAAGGGAGCTGGTATTTGTCCACAGAAAGCTTTCCTGGTCATGTGGCCAGCATGACTAAACCACTTCTGGTGCAACGGGACACCATGATGAGTGTCAGAGCGCATGGAAATGCTATTAACCTTCCTGCCACAGCGGTACCTATTTATCTACTTGCACTGGTGTGCTTTTGAACTGCTAGGTTGGCAGGAGCTGGGACAGAGCAACGGGCGCTCACTCTGTCACACAGATTCCAACCACTGACCTTCCAATTAGCAAGCCCAAGAGGCTCAGTGGTTTAGACCACCGCACCACTCGCTTCTCTATCTCTATAGTCACCACCTTGGAACGATTGCAATGAAATGAAAGCATACCTATATTTTTTCTGGCTTGCACCCGCTGGTTCCGTTTCAACCATTCTGGCTTAAGACACCTCAGGACAACATAATTTTACATTCTTAAACTCTAATAGCAACAATGGAACAACAGACCATGCCTCATAAACCTGCATTGCCTAACTGAAGGGTGAGCTTTCTTCTTAAATTCTGGACTGGTTTTTTAAAAAAATTAGAATGCCAAACATGATAATAACCACCCCACAGAAAAATGAAACTTTGATTGAGAATGAATTAGATTCTGTATTATCAAGCCGCATTCCGGCAGGAGTGTGATGAACATATCATAAAAGAAAAGGAGAGTGGAAGTGGTCAATAAGAGCTTTGAACATTGTTAAATGAGATTATGTTAATCACATGATACAGAAAAGAAAGCTACTGCTGAGGCCTTTTCTGTCTCTTCTTTTTGAGAAAGGAGCACCGTTCTGCTGAATTAAGGTTCAAAGGGTGGGAAGGACCTTTTTTTCATTTATGCAAAATAATAGCTAAATTCTAAGGTTCCAGCTTATACAATGGAGCATGTGGGGAGCGGAGGGGGGGGAATGGAACAGTTAGAATCCAACTTCCTGGCAATCAAGTATTAAACATGCTCTGCTAAATGGACACTGTAGGACCCAGCCTACAACTCTAATGCATCCTACACATTTCCATTGACGTTTGTAACCATTCCGGTCCTGTTTAGGTTAAAAAGAATCTAGTTTGATAGCTGGGTCAGCTTATAGATCTCTGGCCGTCACCAGAGTCAAAAGGATCGTATCAGACTTACTGCCTAGAGAAGATGGTTGCAAATCCACACACACACACACACACACACACACCCCTTAAAAAAAGGAAAGAGGGGAATAAATCAATAACCAGGGGGAAACTGGAAAGCCATTTATCAGTGTAAAATGCTAACATGATGTAAGCAGCAGAGTTCTCTAATTTACAACTGCCATGATGAGCATTGTGTTACAGTCCTGCCCTTTATGATCCACCACTTTCCATGTTATCAGCCTATAGTCTGTGCAGGGGCGAGGGAAGGAAGAGGAGAGGGAAATAAGAATTGTCCATGGGATTTCCTTTTTGCCTCTTTGCACAAAAGAAGTTTGGCTCCAAAGCCTATTGAAGTCTATGAAAGGAACATGGCTGCATTCAGTAGCTCCTTGCTGCAAAAACCCTTCTGACTTTCTCCCTTTTGGTTTTTGTTTGACAAGAGGTGTTTGTTTATTTATAGACATTTGCCTCAATATATCTGAGGCAAATGGCCCAATACTATAAATGTCCCCCCCCCAACATTTCCAACTGTTATAAATATGAAACGTTAAATGCGTTATCAAAAACAAACACTTCCTCTCTTTTTTTCATTTCAGCTTTCTAAACCAACTCTTCCCATGGTTTAATAATCCCACAGTAAAAGCATTCCAGACCCAGGATTTCCTTTCAACTGTGAATTTTAAAGGTAAATCGTTAATTAAATTTATAATGTAACACATTCATTCCTCTAGGGCTACTATAGATTTAGTAATAGCGCTATTCACTGGTAAAGTGGCCTATTTTTATCTCCAACGTCTCATATTAACACATAAAATACTTCACACTTCAGGAATGACCTGTTCTGGATCCATAAAAAGAGGGTGGAGCCAAGGGCTTTGCAACGTACAGTGAGCTTATACACAGTATAAAATGAAGGCCGTGCTGATCTGTGAAGGCTCTATACCTTTAGGTGTTCTCGAAGGCGGAGGGAGAGAGAAGTGTTACTTTTCCCAGCGCTTTGAAACAAATCTGCAGCATATGCAGCTATACGAAAGCACTTTCAAGGCACTCCTGCAGACAGACTTGAAGACAAGACTAAGCCCTCTTGATTTTTCCCCACTGCCAACGTGAAAAAGCAGCACACAGAGGCATGGATTTATTGAAACTAGTCCTCTTTACCTTTCTCCTCAGACTTCGTATGTTACGAACATAAGTCACAGATACATACAAACACAAACACCTTGAAAATTAATATAAGGACATCCTCTGCCAATCAGTCACAATTACTGACTTCTTCAAAATGGCGATATTTGAATCTTCAGAAGGGATGCCCCATGGGTGCACAGAAAGAAAGACTAATTCGTTGACCTTTCCAGGGTATAGGATTAACTGAGATGCCTGACTCTCACCGAGATAAAGCTGTACCTTTCCCCACTGTCAAAGATGAGGGCAATTGCCGGCAATCAACAGTGAATGTGTGCTGTCTGCACCGCCAGAGGCCTGTCAATCATTCCCCTTTTCTAGGGCTGGGGGAGGCAGGCAGGGAATGGTTCCAGGGACAGCACAGTGTGCACAGGCAGAGCAAAACCTGACTGCAGTCAAGTTCGGGCAGAGCAACAATGGGAGCAGGACAATACTCCATTTTCCCATGATAGGGCTAATTCAGACCTTATGCATAATGCATCGCTACATAAACAGCCTCGCATTCCTTCCATTTGTCACCATCCTCCCCGCCCACCACCTTTCTTCTTCTTTTTAATTACAGGACTGACGGACGTCCAACTACAGTATATTTCATTAGCCCATTGAAGGAATTTGCCTTCCTGTTTATTATATAACTGGCAATCTTTCCAAACTTTAGTGCTTTTTTTAATTATTTGGACTTAGTTAGGCATCAATTGTTTGCCTCTAAGCGCAGCAAGAAGAGGTTTCCATTTAATTTTAAAGGGATTTGAGCATATTTGAATGGAAATACCATGTGCATTGTTTCTCTCCCCGCCCCCACTCCCTGAAATTGCTCTTAATATTCACCCTGCATATGTGGCAGTGAAAATAAGGTGGCGGTTTCTATCTGCATCTCTCCCCACCCCCGGTAATTAATAAAAATTCCTGATCCCATGGCATGCTGGGGACACAGTACCTATGGTAAGAATCAGGGTCTACTCAGCAATTCTTCAGCAGACTAACTGACTGCATGGTATTTGTCTACAAATCCTTTGCTAAATTAAGAGTGAACGTCTGCACAGAGTCCTGGCTAAGCAGAGATTCCGTTCTCTCCCAGAGTCCAGATCTGCAAATGTGTTAAACATTCACCATTCGGCAATGGATTAAGAAGAAGCTTTTGCTCTGCTTTGCTTTATACACTGCACTGCTGTCCCCCCAAAAGCAGAGGTTTTGATTTTGATTTTGATTTTTTTTAACGAAGGAAAGAAACCTCATGGACTAGAATATCTAATCTATTAAGGTAGCATTACACCTTTGGAATTGTCCTAAGCTGACACAAATCCTGCCATCTGGGAACTGGATAGTGGTCACCCTAAATCAGGGCTTGGGAACAATGGAGCCCTCCAGAAGGTGTTGGACAACAAAATCCATTTGCCATCATCCATGCTGGCTGAGCCTGATGGGATTTAGAGCCCAGCAACATCCGGACGGCCACAGGTTCGCCATCCCTGCTCTCAATGTAACTCTACTTCTTTGGAAGAAGCACATGTAGACATTTATTGTATCTAAGGCCACAATCCTATGCAAACTTACCTTGGAGTAAGCCTGACTGACCCCTCAGATACTTGCACCCGAGTGAGCCTGCATAGATGCCTTGCAAGGAAATAAACCTTACAGGGTTTACTTTGGGAGAAATATTCTTAGGGTTGGGTTGTAAATATGTGTTCTTTGATCAGATTCTGAAAGTCTATTTCCACTCTCTACGGTTTCCTTCTTGACAGAGCTATGCATTGGGAGTATAAGGTTTCTCCAACAAAGTGTAATTCACATCACAGGCTACGTAAGAAATGTGACCTTCTCCCCACAATCAACAACAATCGAGCCATTAGGATTCACCAGAAACGTACTAATCATTCCATTTTACCTAGATGATCAGATAGGGATGCAGAACTTACCCCTCCTTCCAACGGGCTTGCTATCCACCCAAGTTCACCCTGAACAGATCTGGAATCCAATAAGGTAACTGCAAAAAGGGGGAAACAAACATAAATGACAAGTTACACTTACTGAAACTCAGGCGAAGTTTTCAGAAAAAAATTACCTGACTATTTCCAAATGTGAAGAGAAAGATCCTCACTCAGACAAGATTTATATCAACACTTTGTGTTTTAACCAGTCACACCAGTGGTCATGGACTACTTTCAATCAGAGATCAATATTTATTTAAACTTTGTGGCCATGATCCAGTAAAAAAGTTACATTAATCAGAAATGAGCCCCTTAGTCAGATCCCTGCCCAAATGCTTCATAATCATCTTTACTCACATACTCGGGAGTAAGCACCACTGTGTTTAGACTTACTGCTAGATCTCATGGAGGAAGTTAATGAGGCTTCAGTTATGTGTGGTTAATTTATTAATTAACTGCAACTAACTCTTTTATGGATCACTGAATTTCCACAGTGGTGAATGTGATACACACATCACGGTAACCTTTACAACACTCCTACAGGGCAAGACAGATCTAGTATTCCCATTCTGCACCTACTGCCATAGTGCCTTCCTAGTGCAAAGGTCTCCCATGTGGTATGGCCATGACTATTGGCCATACTGGCTGGGGCTGAAGGAAGTGGGAATCCAACAACTTCTGGAGGGAACCCCATTGACCCTATCCTAGAGTCACCTCTTGACTGATAGCTCAGTTGACAGACTCTTAATCTCTGGGTCCTGGGTTCGAGCCCCACACTGAGCAAAAACATTCCTGCATTGCAGAAGGTTGGAACAGATGGCCCTTGGGTTCCTTTACAATTCTATGACTTGAGAACCTCCATGCTCACAGCTCATTCTCTGAGCTACACCCCACAACTGTACAAAAGGTGTTGCAAGGCCAACGGCCTGGCGGGTAAACACTTAAAGAAATCAAGTAAAAATTAAAAAATCTTACTACTGATAAGCAATGCTTCTATTTAGCCCTCTCATTTATATGCAGCACTGAATCAGAAGCCCCACTGTGTTCCATGGGGTTTATTCCCATGTAGATGTGCCACTGGTTTTAGCCATGCAGAACAGCCTTGTGAAGAAAGTATCACTGTCGTCTTCAGGGGACTTTATTGCTCACAAAGAGCTACGGATTTACAAAGCTGAGGAAGAGTGAAAGGACAGGCTTATATATACCTGTGGTGGAAAATGGGGTACGTAACATGTAGACACTCCAATAATAAGTATCATGAAAGTAATTTCATTTGTCTTGTAATAAATGTCCTTGTTTACACCCTCCATCACTTCTGTTTCATGAATTGCACATCTCTTAGGGGTATGTCGGTGAATTTCTGAAGCAGGTGGAGCACACAGCTTGACATATAGTGTAATCCAAATTGGTGTATCACTGCCACCGTAAACACTGAACCCAATATGTTTTGTTACCACCTTCTGGGTGTTTAATGACACTTGCAAGAAAAAAACAGGTGTATTTTCCTTTTAATCCACCGTCCAGGGTAATAGTTCTAGGAGTAAGAGATTGGATGCATTGAGTGAGGAGGGAGTATTAATTCTGTAGGAAACAAACAAAAAAAAAAGTGGGGGGGGGGAGAACCTAAGTGTGTACTAAGGCCCACCACTGCATTCTTTGTACCTCCTAAGCCTCTTGTTAAAGATGGAGTAAGAGGTGGGGACATGAAAAATGGCTCCCCTGGTACAGATTTAACTTAAAGACACTGAGACATTCAATGAAATCTCAGCCCCTCAGTTCCTCCCCCCCCCCCAGCCTTTCCCATAGTGAGGCTACAAAAACCACAAGTTCTAAATAAATCATAAATAAGGGTTTCAAACTACAACAAACAAATGCAACATCCTTTCTGACTGGAATGGTTATATTTTATTTAGTTTGTTGTTGTTTTTAAGCCAATGATGATCATTTGCAATTTCTGCACACATTGCCTCTTCTCCCTTTGGAAGATCAAGAAGAACCAACCAAAAACTATTTTAAGAGAGACCGAGAAAGAGACAGACAAAGCCTTCTCAGATTGGTCCAGCGCTCCTGCACCAGAGAAGACAAGGTTTTTCCATCCATTGGAATGAACGGAAAACAACACCAGGAAAAGAGGAAAGTGGGGAGACAGTGTGGCTGAGTTGCTGATGGCAAAGAAAATGAAGAAAAACAAGGGAGAAGGGGGGGCAGAGCATTGCATTTTTAAAAAATGCAAGTGTAGGGATATCTCAGGCACAGGCAAATCCATCTGCAAAATGCTTTGCCTCTTGGTTTCAAGTTTAAACTGCACATTGCCTGCATCTGTGTTCTTCTGTACCAGGTGATTTCCAAGCCTCTGACATTATACCATGGCCAGGTTTGCCCTAGGAGTTGCAGGAGCCAAATCGCGAGCAGATGGACACACACGGGCATCACTCTCTCACACACACTCACAAACAGGGAGCAGCGCAGACAAACACACCCCTTCTTGTCGAGCTGGTTTAGGAACGTGCAGGCCACCTGGATGCATGCAAAGCCAGACAGGTACTCCAGGAAACTCTGTGTGTGTGTGTGTGTGTGTGTGTGTGTGTGTGTAAGCGCGCGCGTGTCCCGGGTTACGTAACATCAGTCTTATGAACACCAAGATCTTTAGGCTTCCTTCCTCATCATCTTTCCAAGACGAAGACTATTAACAACAACAATGCCCAGTTCGTACACCCTCCGCGGAATGCAGCAAGCCAGGAGGTGCAAGAGGGCGCGCGGACAGAGCAGGGAGCGAGGGTTGCTTTGAACTTTAGGGCTCTAACCTAGATTTTACAGGGGTGCAAAAAGGGAAGAATCTGGCCCCGTCCGCAAAATAAAAAGGGCCTTTTTTCCTGGCGTGGTGGCTGGTCCCGCGGCGTGACTTGCGAGCAGGTCGGCTCCAGGCATCTCGGAAAATCCAGGTCAAGCTCCCACGCGCTTTTGCGCCGCGCGCGCCGGGACGTCGCGTCTGCGGCAAACGCAGCTCCCCAGCAAGGCGAGGATCCGAGGCGGTCCCAGTCCACCCCGCCGCCGCCGCCGCTCTAAACTTCCACCTCTCCCCGTCCAGGGGGCGACGCGATGGTGCCGGCGGACGTGGGGAGTCTGGCTGCGGGGCGAAGCTCCGACAAAAGGAAGCAGGACGGGTGGGTAGGTGGGTGGAGAAGCACCCTGGCGACGCTTCCCCTTCGGCTGTCCAGCCTCGCTTGGCACGGAGGGAGGGAGCCCAGCCGGGAGATCGTCCTTCGGTCCGTCCGGAAGGCAGGCGCCTGGGTCGAACTTTCTCCTGGCCGCACAAGTTGCCCACAAGCGCGTCCTGCAAAGCGCGCGCGCTGCCGGCCGCTCACGGTCCCTACCGCTGGAAGACGGTGCTGGGGGGAAGCACCCCAAACCCCGGAGATAAAGAGGAGATGGATGGAGCCTCGGATCGGCCCGGGGTACCAACCACCACCAACCCCCGTCGCTTTTTAAATTTTATTTTCCCACTCACCTTCGTTGGCTGGATATACCCGAGAGCCGGTAACCCCCTCGCAAATCCCAAAGAGAAGCGGCAAGACGGTGAAGAAATATACAATCCCAGCCATGGTTTTTTGGTGCCAGCGCTGCTCCGGTCTCCTCTATCCCAGTGGAATAAATGCTTAAATTGGGAGTGCAGCAGGCTGTAGACATTGCCAAGGGGGCGGGGGAGGGACCGTGACGTACAGCCGTCCATCAAGCCCGCCCGCCTGTCGGAGGCGCTGCTCGGGAAGAAAGCCCCGCCCCGTCCCCCTCGCCGCCCCGCCCCGTCCCAAGCCGCGCCTCCTTCCCGCCCGTCGCCTCCTTGTCCAACAGGGCGAAAGTGTCTGAGCGGCGACGGATCCTCTCTCTTCCAGGCTCGCCTTTCCCCGACCACAGGCATCGCCATCCCCGCCGTCCTGCTGAAGAATCCCTCCGAGCCGGGCAGGGAAACGCTGCTCCGTGTTCATTACTTCACACACACAAACGCCCAGCGCGCGTCAGTACAGAGCCCGAGTTTCCCGGGGCTCTTTTTTGCAGAGCAAACAAGCGAGGTTTTGGATCGGATTCCTCTGGAAAGAAGCGATTAGCAAAGCGGCTCCTTTTCTTTTTTTAAATCTTTGATGAAACAACTGCACTCCCCTCTTCACAGTTTCCTTTAAAAGGAGACCAAGAATAACAGTAACAGCAAACAACTTGACTAGCTGAATGATATTTAGATAGATAATATCTAGGATGCGGTGACCAATACGGCGCGAAATGATTTTGCGCACGGGGTACCTGCCTGCCTGGCGCGCGCCGTTTCCTCGCCATCTAAACCCGGGTTTAGATCGCGATCCTTTTTTCCGAACAGAAAAATCTCTGGATGAAAGATCTTCCCGGGGGGGGGGGGGGGGTGGAGGGTAACGGTTGGGTGGAAGGGAAGGAGGAAGTGGGTTTTCTGTCCCGTGTGTGTGCGCGCGCGCGGTATTGTTGCAATAAGCTGCCGGTCACCTTTCCAAACCGAGAGCACTAACTGAGCAGCCAAGTTATTTTTCCGCCACCCCAGTCTCTCCATTGACAGGCAGACTGTTTTTAATCGGCTTCTCGGCCAAGCCGGTTTTGTGCAAGTACAGTAAACGAATGAAAAAGGGTCACACACCGACACTGCGCAGCCGATCCCGGTGATCCAGAGAAATTGAAGCCACGGGAGGCGTCTGAAAACTTTTTTGATAAACAGGAAAGACAATAGGAAGCGAGGCGCAGGAAATTTGTGCGTGGAGTGTGGTGCCCATTTCTTGGCAAACCCACAATATCCAGGCATAGACAGATCTCTTTGGAGAGGATTTCTCCGACTTGATCACCACCCGCTCTCGCTTAACTGCAGACGACGGGTGAGGCGGGTGCCACCCGGCCCCCTCCCTCCCTCCCTCCCTGGGATATTGCATACATTTCAAGCTGGGACGGCTTGTGGTCTTTTACATACGCCGGGAGTGATCGCAAGGAAAAATCCACGAGGGGAGAAAGGAGCAGGCAAAGGAACCCATGAACTGGTGTGGGTGGGTTTCTTTTCTTTCCCCCCTCCCCTGAGCGGAAAAGGGCTGCGACCCACACACAGAACAGGTTGGGGGTGGATTCCTGCGCTCCTCATTCACGCAAGCGAGGAAGAGCTTCCAACATAAACCAACAGCTCCCCCTCGTGGGTTGCCGGTTAGTGAAGAGAATGCAGACAAAGACGTCAATGTGACAAGGTAGATTTTTTAAAAAAGTGTTTGCATCAAAGTCTTTGGTCCCCCGCCGCCCAGCTAGAACCAAAAGGCAGCATCAATATAATATCTCTCCAATAGGTGGGTCGCATGGCTTACCAGGGTCCCATGGCTGCAGAGGCGGATTTCATGTTTCAGTGTGGTGATGAGGGGCACCACCCTGGAATGTGAGGAGAGGGAGACTCTGTTTTGGCCAGTAGGCAATGGCTTTTTCCCACCTGCCTTGGCACACCCTCCAGCCCTAGGAGCCTTCAGAACCATAGAGTTGGAAGGGACCCCAAAGGTCATTTAGTCCAACCCCCTGCAATGCAGGAGTCTCAGCTAAAGCATCCATGACAGATGGCCATCTAACCTCTGCTTAAAACCTCCAGTGAAGGAGAGTCCCCAACCTCCGGAGGGAGTCTGTTCCACTGTCAAACAGCTCTTACTGTCAGAAAGTACTTCCTGGTGTTTAGTCAGAATCTTCTTTCTTGTAACTCGAAGTCACTGGTTCAAGTCCTACCCTCTAGAACAGGAGGAAACAAGTTTGCTTTGCGACAGCTCTTAAGTTATTTGAAGATGGCGATCATTTCTCCTCTCAAGTCTCCTTTTTTCCAGGCTAAACATACCCAGCTCCCTCAACCATTCCTCATAAGACTTGGTTTCCAGACCCTTGATCATGGTAGTTGCCCTCTTCTGAACACATTTCAGCTTGCCAATATCCTTCTTAAATTCTGGTGCCCATGATTGGATACAGGATTCCAAGTGTGTTCTGACCAGGCCGAATCAAATGCATCAGCAGCACAGGTGAAACCAGCTACCCCTGATGGCAAACTCAGTCTCTCTCTCTCTCTCTCTCTCTCTCTCTCTCTCTCTCTCTCTTTCCCACCAGTTCCTTCTCTGGAAACAGTTTCAAAGCCCAAGAAGCCCTTTTCAGAATTCTGAAGGCTGACATCTCCCCCTCCAAATGCTCTTTATTTAGTTTGTTGCTTAATGTTTAAGAGGTGCAGGCTTAGGATCAGAGGTGGAGGGCATTCCCATTTTTCTTTTTTGAAAAACAGAAGAAGTCCAATATATTGTATTACCTGGGGACAGATCCATATGGCTCGTGTCAGCTGACAAAGGCCGGGCTGCAAAGGAAAAGCACATATGAGATGGTAAGGGCAGGCAGGCAAATGAGCCCTTGACAATGTAATTGACATTATTAGATCCAGCGACACTGTTGCCATTGTGGTCCAAGGGACACAGCTGCCACTGAGGCATAGGGTTTGCTTCCTCAGTTTGACTCTATTGAATGGTTTGCTTCTGGTGGTCAGGGCAGACGGTAAGTTTGCTTGCCTGCTTACTTGCCAGGATCGAGTAGCATAAGAGGAGCCCTGCTGGATGGTGCTCAAGGCTCACCTGGTCCAGCATCCTGTTCTCACAGTGGCCAAACAGAAGCCCCAATGATAAGCCCTTAAGCAGGACCGCAGTGCACCCTCCCCATTTGTGACTCTCAGCAGCTCAAACAGGGGAAGGAGAGCCTGGCCAGTTATTGTCCCAAGGTGAGTGATAAGCTGCACCATGTCTCTCTCTTTCACAGCAGTACAGTGGTACCTTGGTTTACAACCATAATCCGTTCCGGAGGTCCGGTTGTAAAGCAAAACAGGTTGTAACCCAAGGTGCGCTTTCGCCAATGGGGCCTCCCAAAAAAATTTGTTCGTAATCCCCCAAAAATGGGTTGCAAAAAAAAGGTTACCAACCGGGACAGGCACTTCCGGGTTTGATGTGTTTGTAATTTAAAACGTATGCAAACCAAGAGGTATGCAAACCAAGGTACCTCTGTATCTCAGAGCGTGTCCCAGCCCTTTAAAATCACACAAGGATATCCAGGGTTGAGTTGCCTTTCCTGATCACTCTTCTGCCAAGACAGAGGGAGAAATGCTCTTTGTTTCTCCGTGACCACAGTGAAGCAATATATAGCCTATGGAAAAATGTTTGTTTTTACCTATGGCACAGAGTGCAAAGGGATACAGACACCAGCCAGTGTAAGTGTAACACTATGAGCCAGGTATAAATAATAAAATCATTATGATTCTTTCTTTCTTCTTCTTCTCTTCTTCTTCTTTGGCGATCACTCGTGGCCAAGTAATATTGTCAGATTGTCTTCCATAAACATGGTTTTAACAGTGAGTCCGTAAGTGACTGTGGAGGCCAATACTGGATCCACATGTCCTTCCACAGTGGGGGCATAGGTTTCCGTTACTTTTACAGCCCACCTTTTCCTTTTATGCACTCAATCTGGTGTAATAATAATAATAATAATAATAATCTCCCCTCCTCATTTTATCCTCACAACAACCCTGAGAGGTAGGTTAGACTGAGAGACAGTGACTAGGCTTTTCCTACATATATTTTATATTATTTGTTAGGGGCATCCATATCACAGGCTAAATCACTGGCTCTGTTTATTGGATGTATTGTTAGACACAAGTAAATGACCTCGTAGGCCCCCTCTGAACTATACATTTAAAGCACTATTATACATTTAAAACAGTACTATACCACTTTAAACAGTCATGGCTTCCCCCAAAGAATCCTGGGAACTGACTTGCTAAGGGAGCAGAACTTGTTCTAGTGGTTTAACCATCAATCCTTCTTTCCCAGGGAACTCTGGGAATTGTAGTTCTGGAAGGGGAACTGCTCCAGGATTCTCTGTGAGAAGCCACAGCTGTGGTATGATACTGGTTAAACTGGAGGATGAAGATGAGGGCCCAAGTTAAGACTTAAGTGGCATGCCTGCCATTTGCATTTCCATCCCCTTGACAGAAAATCAGGATAGAATTTTTTTTGAGCTTTTATGGCAAAATCGCAAAAAGAGAGAGGCATTTTTAAGCTATTTAAATGCAAAAATGGCACTGGCAACATGGGCATTTTAAACAAGTTCTGCACGAACACTGCTGCCGACTACAGTATTTCCATCTTTCATCAAGGAAATGATCCTTGAAGATAAAGAGGTGGCATTCTGAGATGCCCTATTGGAGGACTAAGCGAAGAGACAGTGCTACTCCTGATTGTGGCGCTGGACTAGCAGGAGAGCCCCTGACTTACTTGCAAAAGTACCTCTTCTCCCTTTGGTGTAATGCCACTGCAAGATGGCCTTAGTGTGCAGGAGACAGGAAGGAGCGCTTCCTGCATAAATACAGTGGTACCTCGGGTTAAGTACTTAATTCGTTCCAGAGTACTTAATTCTTAACCTGAAACTGTTCTTAACCTGAAGCACCACTTTAGCTAATGGGGCCTCCTGCTGCCACTGTGCCACTGCTGCACGATTTCTGTTCTCATCCTGAAGCAAAGTTCTTAACCCAAGGTACTATTTCTGGGTTAGCAGAGTCTGTAACATGAAGCGTATGTAACCTGAAGCATATGTAACCCGAGGTACCACTGTATTTGCAAAACTGGGTTAGGGGAGGTTGTGTTATCAGTAAGGACAGCCTTTCTTCTGTGACTAACTTGAGAAAGTAATCACATCAAGGATTAGATGGAAATCTTCAGGTGTGATTTTGTGCTTCGTTTTTAAAGGCAACAGTAGGTTTGATTAAGAGGAAACCTTGCCATGTTTTTCGTTGCTTGACTGCTATACTTTCCATGTTCTGAGTCGTGAGCCAGAGCATTGGGACTGTTAGCCCTGGGAACATTCTGTAACTAAATGGTGTTCCAATTAATTTTGATGATTCTGATGATGATTTTCATGCTGGAGAAAATATATGGCTTTTTAGCATTGCCTCTGCACTATTGACCTTGCGATAGATCAAGCCTAGCAACCTAACAAATATATTGACTCAACTTTTTCCTTCTGTTCTGTTCTCTTCATTACTTTAAAATAATTGGATTCCGTAATTTTAAAAGATCACAAGCCTACAACTCAAACCGCAACGCTTCCTATTAAATGGGGGAGGAGTGAAGAATTTTGGAGTGTGTTCCCTCCCTCTACCCACCCACCCACCCACTATTGCTCTTAGCATCTAAGCCATTCTCTCTAGATGTTCTCTGAAAGCATCCTTGATTCAGCTTAATTTTATTCCTTGGCTCCAAGAGGCCTTTTACTACATCCTTTTGGAATGCACATGATTGCACCAAATGGCGGGTATTTTCCAAACAGCTCTAAAGCTCCTTGCTGGCTTTCCTCTTCTACTCAAAATTGCTCGGATGAAACAAATGTAAAACAAAGAAGCGAGGTAGCTTCTGAACACGAGGCTTGATCAATGGACATCTTGGGCCTTTGCTTTTCTGCAAGTATGCAAATGAAATCATTATTTTCTCAGCCCTGTGCCCCCCCTCCTAACCTCTGCTCATCCACAGTGCAGGGAAGAGCTGCTATATCATGACGTTCCTTATTTTAAAGGGACATCACCCTGAATATTCAGCATATCCTTTCAGCAGCGTCTGCCTTCAAGTGTGTATGCCTCAATTAGATGTGCTGTGGGGGATTTTGTTGTTGATGCTGTTACCATTATTATGAAGGCCCTGAAGCCAACAAATAATCTGCAAAGTCTGTAAAATACTCTCTAGAGGAAGAACAGATGCAGCAGCTCCTTTGATTATGGCTGGGCCTGAAAAAAAAATTAGGTCTCTATACCTTCCTTGAACATCAGTGTGTAATATCACCCTCAAGGCCTGAGGCTTCCTCACTCTTTTTAAAGGCAGAACTCAGAAATCCGTAGTGTGCCACAGCTCAGAAAACGCAATAAGCTGAATGAAATTTCTCATTCTTACAGGAAAAGGCATCTGTGCATGCCCCTTGTATGCTTACACTAGAGTAGGAAGAGTCTGCCAATTTCAGTTCCTCATTTCTCCGGTGATAAACCCCACATTTCCACCACGTCAGGTTGCAATTTATATCTTGAAGCCCTCCTGAAAACCCATGAATATTTTAGTGCAATTTTCTCCCCATATACACATTTTGTGTGTGACTTTCCTTAACACAATGCATTTTTATGTTATTTTCAATAATATATGCCTAACACACACATTTTTGTAAGCATGACTCAGTATTACTGTTGATTTATTATCTGTTGCACTTTTTAGTAACTTTTTCAGATAAAAAGTAGCTCAGTGTGACTTACAAAAAAGTAGCTAACTAAAACAGAGTGAAAGCTAAAAACACATGCATGTCTTTGAACTCTGATAATCCCTCTTGCTCGTGTGTGTGTGTGTGTAAACTAGCCTATATTTGTTACTCCAAACACTTTTGCCTCTGGCCTGTCTACCACTAGTACTGTATGTGGCTCCTGGAAGGTTGCCCAGAATTGAATTTGGTACTTGAGCTGAATAAGTTTTCCTACCCCCAGTCTTTGGTTTAGCATTAAACTATGGGTTAGCATTACATGAACAAACCTGGAACTCATATGCACCACCCTGACTTCTCCTTCCACCTGAACAGTGCCTATGTCCCTTTCACTATTAGACTTTGCTAGATGCTGTTCTTAAATCTCCTGGGAGCTGTATTAAATAATTCTAGAATAGCCTGCCATGGACAATAAAATTTAATGTTGGTTCTGAACCAGATCATTGTTTAGGAGAAAGGGTGTTAAAGGGGGGCAAGCTAAATTATTATTCTTATTTATTATTAATTAAATTTGTATACTGCCCTTCATCCGAGGATCCCAGGGCGGTTCACAACAGAAAAATACAAAATGAGAATACAAAATGTGTCCCCACTGTGTTGGTTTCATTTTTTTTTAAGGTAAAAACCAAGCATGGACTGTCAATTAATTTGTCTTAAGTGTTGTTATTGATTATGCAGCTTATTCTAAAGACTTTTTAAAAAAGTTAATTATGCAGCTTATCTTGCTGGACTCCATTTCAATTCTGTGTTGTTATTATTGGGATCTGAGCTGTGCTTTGCTTGATCCAGACAGTTTTTCTGCTTACAGAACACCCACAATCGCTCGCTTAAAGATAACTCTGTAATGATAGCTAGTGTGTCTCTGCATTTTTGTAAGAGAAGATAAGTGGCAGTTTAGATAAAAAGAACCTTAAAAAATGGTTCATGCAAATAAAAAGTAATGGTTACATACTGCACTTCCTGTGCTTAAGTATCTGCAAGATTTGTTGGCTTAAATTAGGCACGGTGGGGGGAGAGAGGATTGATGTTTGTCTATTTATGTGAAAATACTCACAACACTTGATTAAAGAAGCCCAGTAGTTCTGTTTTATAATTTCCTGTATCCCACCAAATCCATTCTCACTCACTGGAAACTTTCCAAGAAAAGTTGTACACCTGAAAAGAGAGGGAAGATATAGCCTTGCTTTTAACAGAAAACAAGAAACATGCAAACCTCCTCAAGGGAAATAAATACAGGGCAAAGTGAGGAAGCCATGTAAATGATTTCAGAATTAAATCCTGTCTGACAGCAAACTCTGCATGTTAATCCTTATATAGCCAAACCAAGACGGCACCACCCATGCACAAGATGGAGGCGTTGGCAAGCTTGAGCGAATCTAATGGTTTTCAGAAGAACAAAAGCACTTTTGGAGGGGGGTGGGGGGAGAGAGAGAGCCTGATGAGGGCTGACGATGCTCAGTTGGCATGGAATGCTAAGTGTTAATGGGGAGATGGAACGGAGCATCCTGGAACAGGTCACGACTAATGGGAACCGTGAACAAGAGCATTCCACACTGCCACACTTTATTACAGATCCTACTTGCGACTCCAGTACAGTGGTACCTCGGTTTAAACAGGGGTGCCCAAACTTTTTTCAAAGAGGGCCAGATTTGATGAAGTGAAAATGCGTGAGGGCCGACACCAAAGTTGTTGTTTTTTAGGATTTTACCCCAAAGTTGTTGAGCTTTTTTTACAATTGTTGAGCTGGTTTGGGGATTTTTTTTTTACTCCAGGGAATAAACTGCCGCAGGGGCCAAATTAGGCCCCCAGAATGGACTTTGGACATGCCTGGTTTAAGAATGAACTATTTGGTTTAAGAACTCCACAAAACACCAAGATCCAGCACTGGGGGCCTTCTGGCAGTTCCCTCGCTGCGAGAAGTGAGGTTACAGGGAACCAGGCAGAGGGCCTTCTCGGTAGTGGCGCCTTCCCTGTGGAACACCCTCCCAGCAGATGTCAAGGCAATAAACAACTATTTCAGTTTTAAAAGACAACTGAAGGCGGCCCTGTTTAGGGAAGGTTTTAATGTCTGACGCTGTATTGTTTTTGATATTTGGTTGGAAGCCACCCAGTGTGGCTGGGGAGAACCAGTCAGATGGGTGGGGTATAAATAAATTATTATTATTATTATTATTATTAAACTGGAAGTAGTGTCCCGGTTTGCAAACTTTACCTCGGTCTAATAATGGAATCTGAACGGTGGAAGGGCAGTGGCGGCGGGAGGCCTCATTAGGGAAAGCGTGCCTCAGTTTAAGAACGGTTTCGGTTTAAGAACAAGCTTCCAGAACGGAATAAGTTCGTAAACTGAGGTGCCACTGTATCTGCAACTTATCCACCGAGCATAACATTTTACAGGGGTTCTCCCATTAGATTTATTTTCTACCTCCACTTTTGGGGGCTGTATGCCTCTGAATGTCAGTTGCTGGGAGTCGCAAGAGAAGAGAGTGCTGTTGCGCTCAGATTGTGCTTGTGGGCTTCCCATAGGCATCGGGTTGGCCGCTCTGAGAGCAGGATACAGGACCTGGTGGGCCTTTGGCCTGATCCATGCATTACAATACCTGCATTTTATAATAAGCCTGTATTCTGATTTTGTTTACACCAGAGCCACTCCAAAGCAATTTGACATAGCATTTGTTCTTTGCTGTTCTGTCGCAGTTCTTTTCTGTTTTATTGCTCATGAAAAGAACAACATGGCCTGCTTTCAACCTGCCTGGTTCTATTATTGTGCAGCTCCTTGTTGGAAAGGATTCAGTTCTTTCCAGAAGAAATCACATTTAAAACATTAGCAAGTCTACACTGCTGAAATGGCCAAATTAGTCTCATGTTTTAATAAGCTCATCCAAAGCCCTTGAAAGCCATTTCACCAACTCTCTCTCTCTCTCTCTCTCTCTCTCTCTCTCTCTCACACACACACACACACACACACACTTACTTGGAGGACAGATTGCAATAACTCACACCACCGTGTCAAAAGGTTGGTCATCTCTATTTATTATTGGTTTATTTCATTTATTAATTGCTTTCCAAAAAAAGTAGCCTGCATAAATTTAACAATGAATGGGCTATTCCCAAAGGACCAGAAGCTTTTCTTATCGATATAATAGGAACGGATGTTCCAAAGCTGATGACCAAACTACAGTATTTCTGTCCGTGACAACAGCAGCTAGAACATTATATGCACAGAATTGGAAAGAGGAGAAGGTTTCAACAAAAGAGGAGTGGCTGTTGAAAGTAATGGGCTCTGCAGAAATGGCAAAGCTGACAGCGAAATTAAGAGATCAAAATCATGAACTTTTTATAGAAGAATGGAGGTCTTTCATGGACTGTTTTAAATATATATATGTTCTTATGATTAGTTTATTATTATTCTAACTATTATTATGCTCCGTAAATTATGTTCTTAATGTTTATATAAACACCCTCACACACAGTAAAAAAGGTAAAGGGACCCCTGACCATTAGGTCCAGTCGTGACCGACTCTGGGGTTGCGGCGCTCATCTCGCTTTATTGGCTGAGGGAGCTGGCGTACAGTTCCAGGTAGTGTAGCCAGCATGACTAAGCCGCTTCTGGCAAACCAGAGCAGTGCACAGAAATGCCGTTTACCTTCCCGCTGGAGCGGTACCTATTTATCTACTTGCACTTTGACGTGCTTTCCAAGTGCTAGGTTGGCAGGAGCAACGGGAGCTTGCCCCATTGCGGGGATTCAAACCGCTGACCTTCTGATTGGCAAGTCCTAGGCTCTGTGGTTTAACCCACAGCGCCACCCGCGTCCATATATATATATATATATATATATATATATATATATATATTGCAGTGCCTTTATACAGGGCAACAATGAAAAAATGGTTTCTAAGCCTAGAAATCTAGACTATATACAAATAACCATATCTGAGGATTTCTGGAAATAATTTTCATCCCATCTGGCAAATTTCATCAGACTACACACTGATAGAATTTTGTTCGTTTGTAATAAATAAAGGGCATGATCAAACCAAAGTTAAGGACCTTTGGTTTCCATGAGAACCATCTGAGAATGGGCGTTACTGAACCACTGAAATCAATGGACTGCAAAATGCCTTTGCTGGATCATTCCCCTCACCCGGGACTGCCAAACTGCTAGTTTTCAGTGCAATTCTCCAGCTTAGCTTCAAGCAGGATTGCAGTTTGTGATCTTTTATGAGCCACTTTACTTGTTCCATTGAGGTCAATATTACTTGCAGAGCCTGATCCTAATGCTGAAAATTCATTTTTTACACTCCGATGGATTTGGTTTGTTGTTTTCCAGGAAAAGGTTAGGATAGGCATGTTGGTCGGGCTCAGCTCAGAGATGCAAGTCAGTGTCCTGGTCCATTTTTATTTAACCGTTTCAAACCTCTATTTTCCCAGGTCTACCTATACATTTGTCCATCTTCCCTGAAGCCTTTTGCTGTCAGTTTAACAACAGCCTCTGTAAGAGCCATTGTGTGTTCTCTGGCCTCCGGGAACCCTGTGCTCCATTTAGATGAGGGGCAGAAGCAAACACAGGCTTTTCCTTTAGTATTCAGCCCCATAGACGGAAGGAGTGGGTGGGTGGGTGGAAGGGATGCATTCGGCTCCTTCAGAAACTGTTTTCCCATGAAAACACAAGTCCTCTTGTGAAACTCCCACACACCTCTGGCCCCAAATGGCCATTTGGCATTTTTTGAGCAGAGGGTATAAAATCACCCTTGGATGTCTCATGCTCCTGTAAAGCCCCTCAGTCAAGAAAAGTAGCATGGAATAAACGTATTTTATTGTCTAATAGACAGGCTCTCACTCTGCTAGGCTTTCTTTACTTGCTGCAGACTTACAGCACAATCCTAACCATGGGTAGGTAGGCAACCTAAGGCCTGGGGGCCGGATGCGGACCAATCGCCTTCTCAATCCAGCCCGCGGACGGACCAGGAATCACCGTGCTTTTACATGAGTAGAATGTGTCCTTTTATTTAAAATGCATCTCTGAGTTATTTGTGGGGCATAGAAATTTGTTCTTCTTTTTCTCCAAAATATAGACCAGCCCCCCACAAGGTCTGAGGGACAGTGGACCAGCCCCCTGCTGAAAAAGTTTGCTGACCCCTGATCCTAACCATGTCTAATCAGAAGTCCTATTGAGTTCAAAGTGGCATACTCCCAGGTAAGTGCGTTTGGGATCGAGCCTTCGTCTGCAAATCTATGCTCTCTTGGGAAATTATGCCATTGAACAAAGTGAGATTTACTTCTGAGTAAAACATGCATAGATTGTGCTGTGCAGCAGCAAGCTTCTCTTCCCTTGCTTGTTATTGTAGTTTCCTTACTGATTACAAAATATAATTCTAAGCTTTTTACTTGGACACTTAGGGAAGATGACAGCCAAGCAGTACAGATTTTATTTATTTATTTATTTATTTATTTATTTATTTAATCAGGAATCAACTGAATAAATCAGCTTAATAGAATACAAATGTTGAAAGCCACCCTGATTTTGAGTGAAAAATGGGTTGGATACAACTATTTTAATATGAAAACAAAGAAACACATAAATGTCACACAACACACAGCATAAGTGGTGCCATATGAGAGTCGTATGATGTGCTTTAAAAAGAAAAGTATGTCACCCAAAAATATATCTGAAGACAGCAGTTTTTCTGATATATTTGATTCTGGAATAAGAAAAAAAACTTGCAAGCTGAACACTGGCAAAAGACAGCACTGTGCGAAAAGGAGGAACATCTTGTTTGTTTAAGATATTTTTATCCTGCTCTTCAGCCCACAAAGTTATACAAGACCAAAAGCAAGTTTAGTTAAATCCGATAACATCCACTGAAAATAATCAATGAAATGTAAAAGTAGACCACATAACCACAATAAAAAGCAACACAACATCCAAGTTCTGGGTGGTTTTTAAAATTTAATAAACACCAAATTTACATTAAAAGGCCTGGGCAAAGTTTCCCCCTGGCACCCAAAAATAAATACAAATAAATACAGGATCAGGATAACCTCTTCATGAACCTCTCCATAAACTGGGTGCTACAACTGAAAAGGCCCTGTCTCTCCTTCACTTGCTGGAGTGATGTAGAGTGAGGTCTCTAGGAGTGATCTCAATGGCCAGGGCACTTCAGGCAGCAGCAGGGAGTCTTTTAGGTGCCCTCACCTTAAAACCATTTTTGGGCTTTATGAGGTTAAAACCAGCATTTTCAATTGTGTTCAGAAATGGTCCCGTATCCAGTAGAGCAGCATGATATTTAGCAAGATAAGAGCATGTATTGCAACATAAAGTATGATCATAGAGTTGGAAGAGACCCTGAGTTTCATGTTCACCACATGAAGGTTTGATGGTATGAAGAATTTCCATAACACCCTGTCAAGCCTCACACATTCAGCTATCTGTTGTGTTGTTCTTGTTAGACACATTGAAATTTGTGGGGAAAACGAATCTTTAAGGATGAAATATGTGAATCTTTAAGGATGCCTATGTACGTTGGTGCTAAAGCCACTTCTCATGTGAACAAGCACACAATATAAATGACCGTGATTCGCATACACATCCAAAAGTTCTTCCAAGCATATGGATCATTTTGGGCATGTGTGGAATGCCTATACCTCTTGATTGAGCCTTTCAATCTTCTCTCAAATGTATTTAGTCAACCAAGAAAGGTCCAATTTGCATGGTTTAGTGGAGCTACCCCTCCCCACTTTCACTTTTCAGGATGGATTATGCAGGTTTAGATAACATTCCCTGTAATTCAAAAATAAGTCCAATTTTCTCAAGCAACACATCAGTAGTTATCTGCCTTTCGATTCCCACATCATCCCAAAACGTTTTCCAACCACTGGAAAATGGCAGGGTAAATCCTCCACTGCCTTCCTATTACTGTATTTGCTGCTATTTAAAAAAATATAGTGGGGCTTCTAACAGCCGATTCTACAGAACTCTATGGCTATTTTATCAGTTCGCATTGTGGGGGATGTTTTAAGACAGGAGTCACCAGTGTGGCAACCTTGTGTCCTCTGCCCCTGTCACCCCACTGATACTAGGTTTGAAAGAGACATTCTGCTTCAGCCAATAAGATTGATTAGGATGTGTATGTGGTGCTCATGACAGTTTCTCCAGTTTACAAATGTGCGCAGAGGTCCCCAAAGCTTGGTGAGCCCTGTTTTAAGACTACCCAGCATAACATATTGCTACAAGCCTACATTGTCAGCTTCTACGCAATAATCTGGGTACATCTGGGACCTCAAACTTGATTGGTGCTTGTGATCATGAAATCCTTTACAGGAAGGCAAAAACTGGAAGCCTGGGTTCAAAGAAGCTGAGAAACTCGATTGTCTGAAGCTGACATCACCGTGGGACATTTCACAGCTTACAAAACTCCCATCTAGACATCACGTCCTCTATGTAGGAAATAATGTGCAATTTGCATGCAGATTGTTACCCTTTATTTAATTAAGTATTTTTTTTTACCGCCCTTCAGTTCCATTTCAAGGGCAGCTTCCTTCCAAAAAGCACAATTAAAATGGAAGTTCAAAAAGTATAATAAGCAAAATAAGCAAAAAGCAAAACTGTCGTCAGCAGAATTGAAGTGGCTTCTTAAAAGCTCAGGGAAATAAAAAGGGACTTGAAGCCACGGCAGTTTGCTTAGTAGCACAGGCATAGTAGGATCATAATGTCCCATCCCTGTTTGTGATCTAGCAGCAATCGCCTCCCCTAACAACAGTTCCCATTGTTTAAAGCAAGGATGGGGAACGGAATCTCAGTCACCTGACATCACAATAACAGAGGTCTCCTGAAGGTCCTTTCAAGATAATGCCAGATGTCTTCTTCTTCTTTGGCGATCACTCATAGCCAAGTAAGATTGGCTTCCATGAACACGGTTTTAACAGTGAGTCCATAAGTGACTGTGGAGGCCAATTCTGTTTTTTTTTTTTTAGATAATTTTTATTAACTGGCCAATCACATCAAATTAAATCACATCACATAAATTCCAAATTACAAAGCCAAATTTTTAAATTTTGTTGGGGGAACCCATACTTCAAGATCCAAAGGGGGATTCAAATCATCTTCTTATTACTGCGTTAGTGTCCAAATCAGTCCCAATCAGTCCAGACAAAGTTCATAATTCTATCCAGTCTTATCTTGGTGTTTCCACATCATATCTTGTTCATAAAATTTCTCTTTTTCTTTTACGATCTCTTCTGTTAGTCTCCTTAAGCCGATAAGCAAATATAATAATCCTGTGTGAATTTCCCGTTCTTCCAATCTAAGTCCAGATGGTTTCCATATATCTCCTTCGTAGATAACATCACTCTTTCCATCATAAATCAGGCATTTTTTTTCGCTCTTAAATCCCACAGAGGAGTTTATCCACGATATGTAAACAGCACTATTTCTCTCTTTCTCCTCCCAGACCCAAGAGCTCCAACAATGCCTCCCAAGATGGCGACGGCATTTTTAACTGCGTCATTCCAAAACTCTTAACTTTCCAGCTTCGTCTTGAAACATTGCTTTGGTTCGAAAGTTTATCTCCACACAGCCTTAAATCACAGCTTAAGTCCTTAAAGTTCTGACTTATTAGGGGAGGGGATTCTTGTTAAGTCACGTAAAAAGGAATGGAAGGTTTTTCCCCCCTCCCCCCTCAGTCATTTGCAATACCGTATCTTGTCGTATCTTCTCATATTTTATTCTTGCCTTGTTATCAGAGATCTCTTCTGTCAGCAGTCTTTACTCCCCCTTTTTCCTTGAAGTATGTGCAATTTATCTCGTCCAAATTGTTTCTTTTGAAGATTCTTGCAAACTAGAGGCGCGGATCAGAGACGGCGTCAAGGAGTGCCGGAATCCCACAGGAGGGCTTTGTGCCTAGTGCCCCCACCCCCACAAATTCGGGGGTGGTATAGGGCACAGCAGGCAAGGGCCGTCCCCCCTCATAATCCTGGGGGGGTTAAGGAGGCTAATTACCCCCATCATAGCCTCCAAATTACCTCGTGTGGGTCGGAGAGATGTTATTGTCAGCCATCTTCCGATGCGCCACCTAGTCTGTGGAGGCCAATTCTGGATACGCACGTCCTTCCACAGTGGGGACATAGGTTTCTGGGAGGGAGTTGATCACGGTGAAGGTTTGCCAAACGTGCCATCCTCTTAGCTCGCTTCTCCCTTTCATCCTGAGTTTGTGCTTCTTCAAAGTCCATGACACCTTTGGCAAAGGCTGTTCTCCAATTGGAGTGCTTGCAGGCCAGTGTTTTCCAGTTATCAATGCTTTTCCTATATTTTTTTTTAGATTTGCCTTCAGAGTGTCTTTAAACCTCTTTTGTTTTCCACTGGTATTTTGCTTTCCATTCTTAAGTTGGAAATAGAGTAGATGTATGGCATATATCATATGTCAGGCAGGCAGGCATGGCTTGATTGAAATGACATTGTGGACCATCCAATAAGACCTGGCAGACCTAATAAACCCCACAGTTGGATGTTCCCCACCCCTAGCTTAGAGGCAGCCTTGCTCATAGTGCAATAAAGTAGCCTAACGTGGAGGCTATCTGTTAAGGGACACAGAATTCTTACATATCACAGCAACACCAGCTTCAAAGAACAAGCTGTTGCAGTTTGAGTACCCAGGTGGACACAGCTGAGAAAAAACAACTTTGCCCAGCTCATCTACTCAGGTTTCAGAGATATAAGCCTCCTCATCCATGATCAAGTTATGGATTATGGTGGTCTTACCTGGGATCAATCCAGCATTCAGCAGCAACACCAATATGGCTGTGGATGGGCTGGCAGAACAAACAGGGATGCTGAAAATGGAGGAAAGACAGAAAAGAGAGGAGAGTGATTTATATTAATTGAACTTATTTATGCATTGAAATTATATTCCACATTTCCTCCCCAAACCCAGGGCAGTAGATACACATTTTTTAAAAAAATGTAACCAACCAAAATCTTCTAAAACACATATCCCCTTAGAGAAAAATTGTGTCTTTCCTCCAATCAGAAGATAGCCTTCGTCTCACTAAATAAATATAAACATATTCTCACCAACTTTCTCAAGCAGTTAAAAGAGCCTTCCTATCTCCTCACCATCCAGCCAAAGGGGCAAAGCCTGTTTGATGTTGGCTGACTGCTGGATGTCTACCACCTAATGCTGCCTCTGGAGGAAATGTCCCAGCCTTAAATGGTATCTTAGGCTGGGCTTTTCAAATGGCCTGGGGGAGACGGCGAGCAGGGCCATCTTCACTCAGGGCCTGTGTGAATGCAGACAATGTATTAACACATGTATATCAACCATAGTCCAAAAATTAAAATCAAGATATCATTCGTTCACAGTCATTCCAAATCCATTTCTGGCAAGTTTTAGATTCGTTCAGGCCTAGAGGAGAAATAAAATTAAGAACAATGAGCACATCAACTGTCTGTGCTCATTAAAATGAGGAAGTAATATTTTGTCATAAGAATAAATGGGATTTATAAACTGATCCAAGATGGATTATCTAGGAGGTGGCATAAATAAATTAATCTCTCTGATAGGGCTGCAGATTTTTGTTTCCGAGATTTTTGTTTCCTCCATACAGTAACTGCTTTTTAATGAAGTTGCTGTTTCAAAAGAAGTTTGGGATGTGACATGAGGGTTGGCTGTTCAAATGAAAAATATATTTAAAAATCTGCTGTGTGTGTGCTTTCGTATGCACAGGTAAAAGCACTTAAGGCATATCTCACATTGCTTTGAACCCTGAAAGTTACCTAGAAGTAACCCCTGCAAATATCAATAGGACCTGGGACAGCTTTCAATTCATATTTACTTTGCCTATGGCTCCAAGTTTCAATCCCGTCAAGTGTACAAATTCACCTGAAGTGGATCATAATCATTAGGATAAGCAGTGCTATTTTTCTAGAAAAACTCACCATGAACACCTCCCTTGTTCTCTTATTGACCTGCCAAAGCACACACACCGCTTTATTGCGCTCCGTAGACCCCAAATACTGTCAAGGCTCTAGCAAGGCTTCAGGGAATTATGATCCTGCCCCAGTTGGCAGTCAAGAGGCAGATAACCGAGAGTTCTTGCAACGTAATTTATTCAGTATTCACAGAGAGAGACAAAGGAACGCTGTCTCTATAATGATGGCATTGCTCCAAGTAAAGTCCCACCACTTCAGTCCCTCCCTGCACTGGCTGGTCAGTGCTTTCTGCCTCTGAGATTTCTGTTTTGCTACTTGCACAGCCCGCCTGGTTTTGGGAGAGGGAGGATCAGGAATGCTTTCAGGAGACACTGAACTGTCTTTCCCTCCATACTTCTCCTTCCTGCTGCTCCCCCAATATATCCCAGCTTTTCCCCTCATCAGCCTCTGAACTATGCCCTTCAGCAAACCACTGTTCTAAATCTACACCGTTCTTCTCTTCCCGGGAAGGTGCAGGGTGGGGGAGGGGGGCTCCCACCATTCCTCCTCAGTCCAGGCCCTGACAAATACACAGTGCTGTGTGTTCTCTTATAACGGCAATGGTGCTCACCTGAGAGGTGCTGGAATTGAGTTCCGGCGAGTTCTGTCTGAAAAAAAGCCCTGAGGGTGAGTATGGTGATGATTATGATTTGATTAAATTTATACGCCATCTTTCATCTGAGGATTACAAGGTGGTTTGCAGTAAAATAAATGCATACCATAATCACAAACAAACAAAACAATAACTGTCCCCAGGTTTAAAAGGCCATAGATTGTTTAATCATTCCAAGGCCTGGGAGAAGGGAAATGTTCTCCACTGGCACCTAAAGATATGTAGTGAAAGTGCCAGGTGAACCTCTCTGGGGAGAGCATTCCACAAACAGGGAGCCACTGCAGAAAAGGCCCCTTCTCATGTTGCCACCCTCCAGACCTCTCATGGAGTAGGCATACAAAGAAGGGTCTCAGATGATGATCACAGGGTGATGATCACATGGGGAGAGGTGGCCTTTGACGTATTGTAGCCCTGAGCCATTTAAGGCTTTATAGGTCAAAACCAGGACTGTCTTAAGCATATGCGGTGTCAGGGTGCAAAGATCCATCCGGTGCCCCCCCCCAGGTTGCCCAGTCCTAGGCACACAGGAGGGCAGAGTTGGCCGCCCGCCTCAGTGTCTCGCTGGCTCGGTCACCCCCGAACTCGTGGCACAAAGCCGCCTGCAGCAGAAGAGCCTGCTGCGGCGCTCCGACTGACAAGTGGGCTCTTCCCTGGACTCAGCTCTTGGGCCCCGGACTGGCGCCCCTGAGAGCCCAGCACCCAGGTGCCCCACACCCTAGTGCCTATGTGTAAGACGGCCCTGGTCAAAACCAGCCCCATGTATAACACATTGCAGTAATCTAACCTAGAGGTTACCAGAGCATAGACAACAGTAGTTAGCCTATTCCTGTCCAGATAGGGGTGTAGCTGGGCCACCCGCCGAAGCTGATGGAAGACACTGTGCACCACCAAGGCTACTTGAGCCTCAAGTGAAAGCAAAGGATTCAGAAGTACTCCAAGCTAAGTAGCCACTCCTTCAGAAGGTTTGTGCGTCACTGCTCAAAAAATCTTAAGACCACAGCCTTATACATAAACATATATACCAAGGAGAAGCTCACTTCTTTCTGATTCAAAATGTATAGAATTGTGCTGTAAAGGTACCAGCTCCAGGAGAAAAGAGCAACAATTCTGAAAGAGTCTTGCGGCGCCAATGATGGCATTCTTATGCCATGAGAAATTCATCTTTCAGATGCCGCAAGATCCTCTGTTGTTTTGACTGCAATAGGCGGACCACGCTGGCTGCACTGTGGAAACACTTCCCAAAAGCCACTTTGTGGCTGCTCCTTTGGAACACGTTATTGGAAATAGGCACTTTGGGAGTTCGTTGCCTGGTGGGTAGCCCCAAATAGATTTCAAAAGTGTTGTGGGCTTCCGTGGGTTTAAGTGCACATCAAACCTGCCCTTACATGCCGTAGCTACAGTTCAGGGAACTGTGTGAAGATTCTTTCCATTTTAAACTATGGAAGCTGTACCAAAGCTGCTGATGAAAAATACCTGGCTGGCTCACAGCAAGTGGCCGCAATCCAGGAGCACTGATGTGCATACAGAGACAGGTTCCCACATGAATATCTGCTGCAGCCTGAGCCCAAGCTAGTTGTGGAGGAGGGGAATTTCCCACTGTCGTGCACTCTGCCCTCCCAGTTACATGGTAGTCACACTTTCAATGCTTCCTCCCCCTTTCTCCCTGTACCAATTCACCTAGCTATTGATCAGTACTGCCTCTTCAACAATTTCCATCTCCTCTCAGTACAGAAGCAGATTGTATATTTCCACTGCCCTGAAGATCCCTGGATCTGAGTAACTGCAATAAATTCATTTCTGAAACAGGATCATAGATTCCAATTATCTTGTCCATCTTTAACAGTGATAGGGGTTGCTGCTTTTGAAGCCTTTATTATGCCTGGTGTGGAGAACATAGCTAGATGGACATTTCGCTCTCTTTTTTCCTGGGGTCATCCAATGTTGGGAGATCCAGAACAGGCAATAGGAAAGACTTCTTCACACAGTGTAGATAAACAGTGGAATTTGTGTTAGAATTCCTGCTCCATGATTGCAGTCATGGGATTGTTGTCTATCACATGACGGTGTATGTTTTGACTCCACAGAGTGGGAAGTGACGGAGACAGGATGCTTGTGTTACTGTGTTCCGTGAAGTGGGACTATTGTCCTTTGTTCTTTTCTCTTTGCTGTCTGATACTAGAGAGAGAGGGAGCCATGTTACAGTGCTCCGTGTGTGTTTATAGGTAAATAAAGTAGATTAGCCAAAATGCTGAGTTGCTGAGGTGTGTTACACAACTGCGCAAACTCTGGAGATCCCTAAGTGTGCCGATGTCTGTTGGCATCGGTCGCTGTGATGTTCGGGCTGAAGAAAGCTTATGAAGCTCCCGAACAATCGACCAGGAGGGAGACAACATGCCAGTCGGGCATGTGTCTCTGCCAGGGTCCTACTCGAGTGTAGGCTGAACTCCTTACAATTTGATGGCTACTCACCTTAATAGCTATGTAGCAATGGGCCTGTGCTTCTCAGTACCAGCTACTGGGGACCACTAGCTGGCAAATGCTGTTGAGCTCATGTCCTGGTTATCGGCTGTTCATAGGCATCTGGTTGGTCACTGTGAGAATAGGATTCTGGTCTAGATGAGGCCTTCATCTGATCCAGTGGGGGCATTCCCTATGTTTTTTTATGTTTACTCTTAAAATCATTAAAACAACAGAATAGTAATTAAAACAGCAGAACAGTAAGGCTGCAGTTAAACAATCCAAAACTCTCCCCGCGCTATCTAATAGTGATAGTGTCTATGATGAAGCAAACTTTCCGTGAATTACCTTCCTGGCAAACTCATTTAAAACCTGGAATGACAGATGTGTGAGCCGCCGAGCTTTAATTTGTGTTTATCCTATGTGTTTGGAGACAGAAATTGACTTGGAAACAATTTATGCAGTGATAGCGCAAATCAAACCACACCCCGTCCAAGGCTCCCTGTGGAGCACTGAAGATTTCTGTCACTATGAAGAGAGCATAAATCCTAATTAAGGCACTCTCCCTTTTTTTATTACACCGATTAAGCTGTTTTATCCAAGAAAGGCTACCCCATTATTAAAAATGAACCCTTTTGTAACCATGCAGATGGAGAGTGAATATGTCATCATTCAAAATAAAAAAAAATGATTTCTTCCGCATTTACATACAGCCTGAGGATTTTTACTATAATCAAAAAGGGATCCAGAAAAGATCCCCAAAAGCTTTTCATATAAGCATTGCATACTTGTATATGCTGTGGATCAACGTGTTTGTAGACGAGACAGAAGGTTTGGGGAATGGACCCATAGCCTTTTTAAAAAGTTGCATGAAGCCATAATGTGAAAAGGTAACATGCATTAGTTGCTGGAAAGATTGTGGGGTCACCGAAGAAACGTTCAGGTCCCTGATTAAATATCAGTCAGCCCCACCCCAGAATCTTAATGATGTTGGTAGAGGAGAATGCTAATTTAATGAGCTGCAGGCACAAAAACTTCAGGCAATAAGATATCCAGCTGATATGGTGAAGTATATAGTAGCTTTTATCTATGGATAGACACATCTGCGGGGGGGGGGGGGGAGTGAGGCTGCGTGAAACTTTGCACACATTTTCTTGCATAGCTGGTAGGTTCGGATTAAAATGTAAACAGAATCAATTTATCTCCCATCCCTAAAAGAAGGGGAAGAAGATACAAGACAGACGTTGTGATAGGTAAGATGGACACATCTTGGCTCAGTATTTCCCCCCTCCTTCAAGGTTCTTCTAAGCTTGGAAATAAGTAGAAACCAAGAGCCATCTTTTAAATTGTCGTAACATGCCCCAAGATCTCATGACATACCTTCTGGCATGTTGCTGATGAAAATAGGGACATGGTGAAGGATGGGTAAGATATCTTAATTACAATAGCAATAAATAACCACCACCAGTACTGCCCACTTTTGGCTCGTAAGGCAGGCGATATTCCGCCACATGCAGCACAAAATATCTTTAAAAAGTGTGTGTTATGCCTCTCATGAAATGATAATAAAACATTTTTGAGCAACGAAAGCCACAACATGTTTAGCAGATTCTTATTTTGCAATGTCTAACCAGTTGTTAAATATCTAACCAGTTGTTTTAGGAGTGAGTTTCAAATGCCTGGAAACCAAGATAAAACTTGTTTCCCTCTCTGAAGTCCATTTAAAAAAAAGTCTTCCTTTCGGTTAATCTGCATGCTCATTTCCATCTGCATCCACATTTATTTTGTACGTGTTTATGAATATATTCCTTTCAGTGTCAGAAGGTCTTCATAAATAAAACAACTTTTTTCTTAGTGCAGTATGTTTTGAATAACAAGTCAGCTACTAGGCTGGCAGATGGATATATTTTAATTGGTTAATCAGCTCTTGCCTTTCTATTAGAAAAGCCTATGGTTTAGTCTTGCAAAGTAATACTTTTAATGCCAAAATCATGACTGCCCACCAAGCTGGACTGACTAAGAGCTGATTCACACAGGCCTGTTCATTATTTTATGAAAACAGCATCTTTGAAAGCATAATCACCTATCAGGCACTACAGGTACAGCTTTCATATAACTTCATTTCACTCTGAACACCAGGCACATTCAGACGTGGGGAATATTGTGCTAGTTTTCCTCATTATAATACTGGCACATCTAACATTCTCTCTCATTCCTTTCACACTGCAGTACCTGTTGTGTTATTGAACGGTGGCTTTTTGACCAATATACCAGCATCTCACACTAAATTCAATCGACGCCAGTGGACACAACAACAAATATCATTGGATAATGTCTCTACGCCACCACCTTTTCTGCACAAGTGTGCATCAGTTACCCTATGATTCACCGATGGAAATAGTAGGAAATAACTGTATGCTGGGATATGGACCCAAATTCATTCATTCATTCATTCATTCATTCATTCATTCATTCATTCATTCTACTTCCCTTCATCTGAAGATCACAGGCAGTTCACAACATAAAAATTTAAAAAACAGAACACAAAATATGTAATAAGACAAAGGGAAAACAATATTCCCCCTCCTATAAAAGTTATTCCCGCAACTTTATTGGAGATTAGAGTTGCATATACCGTATTGGCCCGAATATAAGCTGCACCCAAATATAAGCCACACCTTTAAAAATGGAGGGGGGGGGAATAAAAAAATAAAAAAATACCCGAATATAAGCTGCTCCATTCTTCGTTGCTCCTGACTACATACTGGGGGGGGGGGCATGTTTCGCTCTGCGTTGCTGACGGCCTTTCCCTTATCTCACTCTCTCCCTTCCCAGCCTTGGGGGACAGGGCGGGGGACTACACACAGGGCGGGCACCGCTTTGCCACGCTCCTGGCGCTGTTTGCCCCACGCTCCTGGCTGCATACTGTAAGGCAGCGAATATAAGCCACACTTTAACTTTTCACGGTCTGGATTTGGGGAAAAAGTGAGGCTTATATTCAGACCAATACGGTAGATTCCCCCCCCCCCCACCGGAAAGCAAATAACATAGCTAATTTTCCACTAGATTCTGCTAGATTTCTTTTACATCATGTGAAAGCTCAAGTGTAATGCAGAAATTAACAGTTAGAAAAACATTGGGGAAATGCAACGAGCAGCTATGTGAATGCAACCCATATTTTTTGATGCTCACACAATTTTGCAAAACTCATCAGGTGCTGAGATGAAACCATGTTATGCAAACGCATGTCTTCGATGACCCATGCTGGGCTGCATAGTCTGGTTTTTTTATGATATTTAGGTCTAAGGTAACCTTTTCTATATTCTAATTTTTTTATGCTCAAAGATCAGAGCTAGGCCACAGTTACATAAATGACCACACTGGGGTGGAGAAGGCACTGAGTCTGCATCCAGCCTAGATCACATGAAAGAAAGAAAATGTGTGCTATTCTCCTCCCACATCCAACCAGTGTTCCTGTGCCATTTCAACATTGCCCACCTATCCAGGTGAAGAAAAGGAATCAACATATGGGCAAGCTGTATGTGTACAATCCATTGTGCATAGGTCAAAATAACAAAGTGATGTCTGGTAATCCTTTGATTTTGATCTCTGCAAGTTGGACTGCATGTGTGTAGGGATGGCAGAAGCAGGACCAGTACACCAGTCGCTGAGGTGTGTGTGTGTGACTAGTGTGCAATCACATCCTTCTATGTGTGGGGCCAGATTGAGGAGAGATGTTTGGCACAGCTCAAAGCAAGCAAGCAGGGAAAGGGGAAAAATAACTGATAAACCCAAGAAAGGAACAGGAGACAAGGTTGATAAAGTGCACTTATCAGTAAGGAGTGGGGAACCTGTCTCCCCCCCAGATGCTGTTGGGCTCAGCCCCAGCTATCACGGCCAATGACCAGGATGATGGGAGATGTAGTCCAACAACAACTGGAGGGCCACAGGTTCCTCATGATTTTGTAGGTTATTCTAGATGTGTTTCAACTTTCTTCATAAGGGAATATGGCACTTAGCAAGATCTCAAACTTCACCTCCTATGCAAAGAATCTCTGTCTCTGAACATGTCATGTGTAATGAAGAAAATGATCCAGAATTGATCACTGCTGGTGAGAATGTGACATGGAAAGTTGCTAAAAGTTTTTTGGTTGGGGTTTTGGAAAACAGGATATATATTTTTTAAAGACATGAACCCTGAAAGCTGAACTTTGCTGTGAACGTTACTGTTTTCTCACTAAAATCTCCTTGTTCCTCACTCTCATAAACCTGAAATGGTATCTTCAGTCTATATAGGTAAATGGCAGGGGAATAGGAACCTGAGCAATACTTCTAATTAATACTGCTGTGATAAAGCCTGGGACCAGGAATTCTCATAAAGATGTCTTCAGTTACACGACTAGAAGTGGGAAGCAAATGCTAGCTAAGAGATAGTGCTAGTTAAGATCAGACAAGATTAGGTAGCCAAGACTTGACCCGTTTACTTGAGAGCAGCGCCAGTGAACTCAATGAAACTTACTCCTAAGTAGACATATCGGTTAGCACTGTCAAACACTCACTCTGCACACCAGCAACTCTTGCCTAGTCAATTTTTGATGGTTTGACAAGCTAAAGAATAATGCAGAAGCAGCAATTTGCATATAGTTATTTTATTGTTAAGATTGGGAGGCTTGTCATTCAAACTGTCTATAGATAACTGTTACATTGAAGCATCGCTTCAACTCAGAATAAGCTCTTGTTACATTAATGCTGCAGCTGTTCTCATACCTCTCCACTTTTGTCTTGTTAGAGGATTGGCTTATGGTGGCCTGATTCTCCTCTCAAAACACAAAGGTCTCCATTTAAGAATGATCTCAAACTGATATAAAAATCAAGAGTTAATTTGATAATTCGGTGATTAAAAAAAAAACTTTCACGGCTTCACCTTAGATGAAAAATAAAACTTCTTAATCGGTTTTAATTCTTTCTTTCCTATTTAATTAAGGTTTCACTAAATACTTCATGCCACATTTGACAATTGAATATAAACTTTCTGCATACTTGTGTTGGCTCATAATCTACCTTCCTTAATTTTATGGCTCACATAGTGGGGGAAATCCCTGTAGATTTCTGAAGTTGAGCCAAGAATATATGCTTTTTTCTTGACTGTTTCTTCCTGATTAATAATGGTGTGGCTTTTGGCTTGTTCGTTTAAGGTTTGCCAGCAGAGTATTTGACATTTAATTTTATTTTTGTCCAGAAGATTTGGTTTAGAGTCAAGAAGCTGGACACGTATTTGGGACCTAAATGCTTTAGGCTAAAAAAGAAGGTCATCTGCAGACCAGATGACCATCTGAGGGGCTCTGAGGCGTTTTTGTACTCTTGGCCAGCTGGCTTCACCCCTACGGTGGAAAAGCACTAACCTGATTATGAGATAGAACAACATCTGGCAAATTCAGCACCCGGCTCAAAATCTATTGTCCGCCTGTGTCAAAGGATGAATGCGCCATGAGTGTACGTTAGGGTGCGCAATCATAAAGCCCACATTAGCGAGCGACGGTAACTGTGGCATTCTTGGGTAACTTCATCCAATGAAATTAATGGCCTACACAAAAACGGTGGCAGAAGGCACAAAGTGTTGATGCCAGCGAGACTGACACACTGCGGGCGACGTCTGACATCGAGGCCGTGGGCTGTTGTGCGTTGTGATTTATGTCAGCGGTGTGATGGATGACTTTCAGATTATTCCCATTCTATCATATCTTTGAGAAATTCTCCTTTCCTCAAACATCTTTTTGTTCCCCAACTCTGGGCTGCAGATGGCATCAACCCACACATCTCTATTGTCTGGAGCCCACAGAGGACTCCACCATTCTTTCCGATGGTTGAGCTACTAGCATCCAATTAAGGCTTGAAAATCTGGCTTTGGGCACTTTAACCTCTGCCACTGTGTCCCTTTCAGAATTTCCATGGGTTCCACTAATACTATTCAGCCCGGGCTAAAAACGATCCCAAAAGAGATAAAAAGACATTTCATTTAGCTAAGTTGTGTGAGCGACTATAGAATAACAGCATGGGGACACTTGGTTTGATTCTGATTTTCATCACAGACCTAAACACATTTTTGTATGTTCTAGCAATTTCAGTAGAAATTCTTAATAATGGCTAAAGCATCAAGGTGTCATTCAGACACCTCTTTTTTTTGCATAGCAACATAATCTGGCCTTACACTGTCTGTCTGCATGCCAAGTTATTTCTGCTTGCAATCTGCAAGAGATAGATGTGTTATGGAAAGTGAGCTCTCCACATCAGGCTTCAACTTGCCATTGTCATAACTCATACCACACAAAGGTTAAGTATAGTTATTAAATGAAAGGTTAAACTTAAGTATTCGATCAGCTTACTGGCATATTTTGCCACCATAATTTATGAAAAAAACACACACACACATCCTCAGAATGAAGCTCCGCACCTCCAGAAAATTTGCTGAAGCAGATTGATTGTATCTCTTGTACCTCTCTTGAGACTCATGTGGTAATTCTACATCAGAAAAAGTACATTGTTGACCTTATCTGCGATACTGTCTCAAATCCAGAGTCAAGGTACACATAAACCTTTAGGATGCCTTCAGGATGTTCACAAAAATAATGTGTGCTAGTCATATGTCAGCAATATGGAGATGGGGGGAGTACAATTTATCATGAGGGGGTTTTTTTAGAGGAGATGGAGAGATAGCATCACCTTCAGGGCTTTCCTGCTTTACTTAATTTATACTTTTTCTTTTTTGCTTTGTCTGGGGGGAGCCCTTCCATACTACCCTTCCATGTACTTTTAGATCTTTAATGGAACCATGGCTATAGAAAGTACACAAACTATATTCAGCCAGTTCATAAACATAGGCTCAACTTTCTAGGAACAGGTCTGCAGGTCCACTTCTTTTCCAATTGCTTTGTGTTGCTAGCGATCATCCAATAACCTCTCTTACCAAATGTTTTATTCCATATATAAAAAGATGTATGTCGGTCATTATAGGTCAAATTGGATTCCCTGATTTTTTTTTTAAAACAAACTCAAGCATGGCATCAAGTACTGGCAAGGTTATATCAATCAGCAGCTGCCAAATGTTTTTTTAAAAAAACATGCAGTTTTAATTTTATTTCCATGTGAATGCATTTGCATTGCTGCAGCTACAGGAAGCAGATGAATCTGGTCCCAGATTAGTTAGTGCACAGGCTGAGGCCCATGCAGTTTAAAGAGTGAGCAGCTAGGTCTATCATGGACCTTGCAAAGCCCAACCACACAAAGTCCACCTTCTGTTGTGGATGACAAGGGAGCATAAGATCTGAGCCTTGCCCTGCTCATTGTAATCAGGGCTGTGTTCAGAAAGTAGAACTCACCAGGGTGAGTGCTTCTCAGACCCCAGGAACTTACGTGATGGGGTTCTGTGAGGTGCTATTCTCTCACCAGTAATATCTGCATGACACTGTTAGGGAGTGGTCATTAAGCGTCCTATAGGAAGGTGTCATCAGTATGCTAACAACACACAGCTCAGTTTGTCAGGAGTGGTTGTGCAAGCCTTGAACTGGTGTCTGAATGCAGTGGTGGGTTGGATGAGGGCTAATGGGCTGTGTTTGAATTCTAGGAAGATGAAGGCTTTTTACATAGGTGGTTTCTATGTCCAGGTGATAAGCAAGTTACCTCTTGTGGACAGGGTGGCACTCACTCTGAAAGAGCCAGGTATGTAGCTTGGGGGTACTGCTGGCTACAACTCTGTCACTTGATGCCAAGTGCCCTTTGTGCTCCCTGCAGCTTTCTTTGTGAAGGGAAGGAGGAAAGGATTGTTACTGCAAGTCTTTTGTCCAACCCTGATTAGAAGGACCACCTTCACCTCTGACTTACTGTGTATGTCTAGGATGTTAAATGTTGTTGTTGTTGTTGTTTAGTCATTTAGTCGTGTCCAACTCTTCGTGACCCCATGGACCAGAGCATGCCAGGCACTCCTGTCTTCCACTGCCTCCCACAGTTTGGTCAAACTCATGCTGGTAGCTTCGACAACACTGTCCAACCATCTCATGGTATGGATGATAAATAAATAGCAACAAATAATATTTTAGTTATCCTTTAAGGTGCAACAATGTTCTTTTGCTGTGTTTGCTGCAACAGATTCACACAATTACTGTTTGGGATGGTAGAGTGGTAGCAGCTGATGGAACTCCCCCTCCCTTCCATGAAAACTGGGTTCCATTCCATATATCTCGTAAGATTTAAATCATTCTAATTTCCATTACTGCTTATTTATCTTGTGTGGTTGCCCCATTCCTACCCCCAGTGCGGGATTACTGGGGATGTGAACTGTCTATCAATTGCCCAGGGACCAGTTCTGTCTGTTGAGTGATTATGAGAGAGCTTGGCAAATTTCTTCCCAAACAACGGAATAATTCTTGCTCGAGTATTTTATGTAAGTAGGTCAAAAGAAAACAAAAACTGTCCTTGGACAGCCTTCAGATATATATGGGTTGGCGTATATGTTTTTTCCTTCCATGGTTGAAAAGAAAGAAAAACATAAACCGCCTGTTGCACGACTCACTAGTATTTTATTTTTATTTTTTCCACCTCTATGGAACCCTTGAGAGTCTGAGTTTGAACTAAAAGTGACAGTGAACATGTCAGAGTTGCCAAGACTGAGAATCCTGTGTCAGCTTTCTTCTCCTTTCTTCCCCTGATTACATTTCTTTGGGGAGAGGGGAAGTGGGGTCGCACCCACTAACCGCAGTCCCTGCATTCTGGCACCTGCCACACCTTCAGATTCAGCAGAAGTGTGATGGGCACATGCACACATCTATAGGGCCCCTTCCACATTAATGCTGAATGTGTAGCCTACATATGTGCCAGTGTTTGGGGGCATGGCCTCTAGGCACAATCCCACTCCCAATCAAGCATTCATTAACACGTGGGAAGGGGACTGTGTTTGAACCCCGCATAGTAATGGAGGCACATGTTGCACATTTTTTTTTGCCCACTCCCATTACAGTGGTACCTTGGGTTAAGAACAGCTTAGTTTATGAACAACTTGGATTAAGAACGCTGCAAACCTGGAAGTAGGTGTTTTGGTTTGTGAACTTTGCCTTGGAAGCAGAACATGTTCCGCTTCCTGTTGAGTGTGTTCCATTTGTAAACTGAGTGTGTTCCATTTGTAAATTTGTAAATTGTAAATTGGGAAAGCATGCCTTGGTTTAAGAACGCTTTGGTTTAAGAACAGACTTCCAGAGCGGATTAAGTTCGTAAACCAAGGTACCACTGTACTGGCTTCTGCTGTGGTGGGGAAAACACATCACATGGTGATGTCTCAATGCAGGATTCCATTACTGTGTGTTATGAGAGAGGGAGGAGGGAGGGAGGGAGGGAGGTATTCAACATGAAGATGGCAGCAGTCTCACACATGGTCCTCATCGTGGTTGTAATGTTCTCTGTTTAACGATGAGCAGGTCAGAGAAGCTGAACAAGAAACAGTTTTACAAAAGGACTATGTACAACAGGTTCTCTCTCCATTAGCTAATTTCTCACTATGGCTTCAAGCCCGGCTTCCTGACTGCACCTAACCTCCTAAACAGAAGGGGTCCTTAAAGTCACACCGCTCCTTTCCATCACAGGTTGTGCTATCTGTCTCTAATGCCTGTCCCCAAAATGCCCTTAATTTCCTATTTACCTTTCTTGTTCCATTGACTGCATCCCAGGGCAGTACATGCTGGTCAGAGGTGGCAGCAGAGGCCAGTGTTAGAAGCGGGCCAAAAATGCCCTTTTCTCTGTCTGCCTGCTCCCTTGTCCTCTCACTGCACTCACCTCCCTCCTGTTTTTACCTCCCTGCCACCTGCCTGGAATTAAGCTGAGGGCCACGTGAAATCAGGTCGAGGGCCATGCACAGCCCAACAGGAACATACTTGACTGTTGATATTAAGCAGTGAGTGGACATAGAAGACAACACAGAGATTTCTCCAAGTAGTTCTTTATAAGTAAGCTGGAAATGAACTGAACAGCAAACAGCTCAGCCGCCCTGCTTTTATAGGCAGCTGGCTGTCAACACTGTAACAACAACAGCCCAGGGTTTCCCACCTAAATTAACTTACATGGACCTGAGTGAAAACTATATACACAATACCCCTTGTGGCCAGGGTGAGAACTTCAATACCTAACAGTGATGCTTAAAAGTGGCAAAAGAAGATCTTGTTCTCTGATCGTTTACTGTCTTTAATACATTCCTATGGGAGGAGGTGAAGAAGCACCATGCTTGAGAAAAACATTGTGGTGAAGTGAAAAGGTGTGTGCCACCAATAAAAGTGTCTTTGCCCTCAGTGACAGGAATCCTACAAGTTTCATGCCACCTTCCCTAGGTCTTTTAACCAGGCATGCTTCCACAGGTATCCCACCCATAAAATTGATAGGTGTTTTACTGGTAAGTAACAATATGGACCTTCTGTGTCATGAACTTGGCTGCATCAGAGAAAAGTGGGATATAAATGTCCATACCATTCTTCATTCAGCACTATTTTTTTACATGCTGAATTGTCGGTGGGTTCCCATGAGGCAACGCACAGTGATAACAGCAAGAACCTTTATTGAACTAGCAGAACTGGACAACGGGGGCACTAGGTTTCTGAAGGCCTGGGCCACTTCCACTCCCAACGTGATTGGCTGTCTAAACTTCTAAGCTGCGAATCATAACTCAGAGCTTAAGGGCCAATCGCAGAGGCCCAAATTCTGAAATGTTCTGTGATTGGATATCATGTATCGAATCAGAACACAGGGGCTCAGAATCCTTGGCCCAGACTCAAGCTCAGGCAAACACAGACCAGTGAATACATAACACATGCCTCTAGTTCTTCACTACCAAAACCTCTAATTTTTATTTGTAGAATTGTCCCTGCTCACAGAACATTTAGTTCTGGGTGAAGGCTGCACCACTTATTCATAGTAATTATGAACATGCCTTTGATCTTGAAGAAGATCTCTTGTGCATATTTTGTTCCATTTGCGACTTTGATCTTGTTTCTTCTTTTGTTTTCTTAAAAAAAACAACGGTGGGGGGGGAGGGAGGGAGAAAGGCTGACATTTCATTTGAAAGCCATTGAGCCTTCATCTGTTAAAAGGTGAAATGCCAATGCTGTACAATCTTGTTGCATATAGAGCAACAACAAACAGTGCGCTTTCTGTCTTTTTTTTTTCCGATTAGGGGGCATCTGGGTGATCTCCAAGGGAAGCAAAAGGCTTGTCTTCTTGGTTAGGGGAGCAACAGAGCATCATATGCGGATGTCAAAAACCCAGTTAGGCAGCTGAAGGGAGTATGCGCTCCTGAGGGCATATTAGAGGGTGAAGGTGGCAGGGTGGGGGAAGCACGCATTATTGGAACCATCACAGTGACAGCAGATTTCACTGGAAAAAGAGACACATGGGACTCACCAGTGTGCATTACAAAAAAGCGGTCTCTATGGCAACATCAAAGTGGTTGGGTGGGGGAGAGAGCTGTGCAAATCAGCACAGAGCTCCAGCTGCATGATTGGAAAGAGCTGCCTATAATTTAGCTTGACTGTCTTGTTATGTAATATATATTTTTCCTAATTATTGACACAAATAACTTGAAGAAACCCAGAGAGAGAGAGAGAGAGAGAGAGAGAGAGAGAGAGAGAGAGAGAGAGAGAGACTCAGCCAGGAACAATCACCACAAGGTCACAGTCTTTCACACTAGTTAAGGACGTTTCAAGTTTTGAAGATTTTCTTGGGCCATGGGAACCCCATATATTTTGCTACCTCAAACAAAGGGCAAGATGTCACCCCTATGTGTAGAAACGAGCAGTTGAATATTCCTTCAAGACTGATGGTGGGACAAGGCCCTGCACTGCACTTGAGGGTAGCAGGCAAACTTGGGTTGCACAACATACTGATTCAACACCTCATCACCACTCCTTGCCCCCCAGAATCTGTCACCTGAGGCAGTCAACTCACTCTGCCTAATGGTAGGACTGGCGCTGTCCTGGACTTATAGTGGCCCATCAGATATGCTGCATCTTGTCAAGTAGAAGCCCTGGGCTTCTATATCAAGCCCTGGGCTACTATATCAAACCCAACAGAACACTGCAACTAATTTTAAAAGTCCCCAAGATTTAAGCCAGGGCATAAATGATTTGCTGAATTAGTACTCGAGAAGTGTGAAATGGTGGAGCCAAGTTTATGTGACAACTGGGATTGTTGTTGTAAGGTAGGCAACATTTTATTACACTCTCACAATTCAGTAATTCTCCAGTGTAGGGTTCCATTAGCAAGCTTTGGCAGTAACTTGCCAAATTGCTACCAGTGTATGCTGATTCAAGATACACTCCCTTCAATAAATAAAAAAAAAATCAGAAATCATAGCAAAGGAATGGCACAATTCTTCTCTAATTAAGAACAAGAATATATGGGTACTTAAATACAATATTGAAGTTTTCAAAGTTCATGGTGGGCCCCTCCAACAAAATAATTTGGTTTCAAAGAAAAGTATGAGCTGCATCTGACTTTCCCACTTGCTTTGAGATCAGAAAAAGCACTGCCAGCTTTTTTCATGTTCTATTCGGCCACAGTGTGAAAGGGGAAGTTCTAAGGCTCACCTAGTTTTACTGATCAATCCTACTGATAGATTAATGTGCCATCTTCATTATATTTACAGTCACCTCCAATCTATAGAGTAGTGCATGTAAATAGATCAGAATCTAAATCAATTGGTTTGGATTTGTTTTGTGTGCCAGCAACTCCTTGCTCAGGAATGGGGAAACTGTGGCCTTCCAGATTGTGTTAGTCTGTACCTCCTTTTGTCCCTGAAGATTGGCCAGGCTGAGTCGATGAGAGTTGGAGAGTTCAAGAACAACTGGAGGACCACAGTAACACCTTCTTTTTCTGGTTATTCAATTCATGACAAAAACAGACAAACCTGAATGCAGGAGGAGTGGATTATAAGAGATCTCTAGACCAACCTGGATTTTCAGTATACAGAAAATCTGGGGGCTAAAGTAAAAAAAAACCCCAACTACAACAATAAAATGTGAACTAAGCAACCAGCTGGTCTCTGCAAGGAGGGGTGAAATCTACTGAAAGCCTAAAGGTGCACATGTAAAACTTTCATCAGTTTTTAACCAACAGAAATTGCCCGTAAGTGGGGGAAATCAAATCTAAGAGAACACCATCATCACCATTTATTGTATGAACGTGTCACATATTGAAGAACAGTATCTTAATTCCAGGTTGGATATGATGGCGTGAGAGCTATAATTACCCCCTTCTTTCCTTCTTCTCTACAGAAATGTTTTTTAAAATTTCAGTTCTTTCTGTCACTTTTACATTCTTCCAGTCATGTTGCCAAGAGTTTTTAAAGTTTTCTTAACATAAAATTAGCAGTGATACAATTTTTTAAAGTGAAAATTAGTTCCACAGGGTTGCAAAAGTCCCCAGCATCTCAAGATGCACTGTTAAGAGTAGAATTAATGAATATTAAAATCTGTCAGTTGACGATCTAGGAAGGAGAGAATGGGGAAATATGGTTCATTATCTGTAGCTTGAGAGTTTTGTGGCAGACAGCTCTCTGTTCTCTCAGCCTTTAAAAGAATTAAGAGTGTACCTGCTTCCCTTACCCACCCACCCCCACCATTTACAGATGTGAGTAAGAGGGTGCAACGATTAAAGGCTCCTTCGTCTTTTGAATGCTTCGGCGAGTAAGAGTTGTATGAAGACGACAGCGTTTAAGACACACACATTTTATTCTATGTGCCTGCTGAAGTGATTAAAATGTTCAAGGCATAGCCAAGAGTCCCTCCGCTCCTTGACAGCTGTCATAGCCATTGAACACAAGTATAACAGGCCAAGAAAGCTTTATTGGTATACCGTTCTGTTGCACCACAAAAGCAAGCCCTCCATTTTGCACAAGCATCTGTTCCCATATTTTAGAGCTTTTATTTCTTCCACTTCCAACAAAGATGAAATTTGGGTACCATGTGCATTTCCCTCTTCATCATTAAACTCTGTTGGGTGGCTTTCCCCCCACCATGCCCGGAAGGTTTTGTTTACAGAAATCTTCAGGGAAAATACAGTTTTGCAAAGCAGAATTGTCCTTTCAAGTCTAGCTGTGTTGCAACAATGGAGGCCACGGGCTTTGAATAGGAAGTGGCATGGCTTCAGCACTTTGAATACAGATGCATGTAGCTTTATGGCAAATAGTGGAAGCTGGTCAATTTGCACTCTTTTAATGCTAGGATAATAAGTGTTCTCCAGTGTTCTTCTGAATGATCGGTCAGCTGACTCTAAAGTATATCCATCTGCTGTCCATTTGCATATGCCACTGTATTTAAATGCATGCAAATACAAAATTCTCCATTTGTTAAGCTGAAACAAAACAAGAAAAGCTAAGCAGCAGGTTTTCATTTCTGAGGCACTTATTTGAAGAGCTACGTGGTGATCTCAAAATGTGCAGCAGAAGGGAATGTCTTCCCTTTCAACAACAGACCCACACCACTACCACAGGCACTAACCTTGATAATTGGTCGTGCTTCAACACTAGCCTCTGATGGAGCTGAGCATGAAAACAGAATTCAAGAACCCTGCTGGATAACACCAAGTCCTGAGAGGCATCTGAGGTAGTATGCAACCATCATGACTAGAACCCAAGAAGTGCTTTCATGAACAAAAAGAACGGTAGTCAGCTCATCATTTGGAAACACTTGGTAAATTAACAGAAATGAGCTTTCCACATGGAAATTGAGCTTATCACACAACAGCCCAGCCATTTCAAAGTTTCTACCATGGATTAGATCTCGGCACAATATCCTTTGGAACATGAGCATGGTATAGCCATATACGAAAGGAAATATTACCAAGATTTCATCATGATGTGCATAGGCCACCCGATCAATCAGTAGCACCATAATAGAACAGATTGGATGTGAAGTTTGTGATTTCATTCATGCACAGTGCCCTATATATTTCAGGTGCTTTGTTAAAGCATAAATGATGGCGACAGTTCAAAAATGTTACGAATTCTGCAACGTCTCCTTCCGTCTCTCACCTCTTCCTTCCAGCCAGTTCTTCCCCTTTGCAACACTGCTGTGTGTCGAAAACCCTGTTGCCGGCTCATTGTGCTCACAGAACCCATCTATCTCCCGACACTTTGGACTGTGCCTTTTCGCCCCCACTCCTCCCACCTGCCTTTGCACTGAATACAGGGATGGACCGGGGGAGCTACTCACTCACACCATTGAAAATGTGAAGCCAGCCAAATGCACAGTTGCCTCTGCATTCGGTTGGTGGTGCTTCTTTTAAGGTTCAAAGGGGTGGGCGGCGGGAGGAACTGAACCAATCCATCTGCTTAGGATGTCTGAGTGAAGGAAAATACGCTAATTGACAGTTTTATCCATATCTCTGGGGATTCTTCTCACTATGAATCTATTATATATATATATATTAAAAAATGGCTAAGAGTGGAGCCAGGAGTTTGTCACAAACTACGGCGTCTTGTCAGTTCTTATATTTACAGCTTCCAAGAAAATTATTTAAAACACATTCGGGAGCAATGGGATGTTTGTTCTTTCTGTAATGAAACCTGTACACTTCTGAAGTAATATATGCAGATGTGCATTTTATATCATGTTAATACTGTCTCCAGACAGATGTTCTTCTCTCCCAAATGCACGAGGGCACATCAGCTTGTACATGTACTTCATTTGCCTCATGGTGCATCATCGTAATGAGGTACTGAGCGTGACTTTTATGGATTGGAAAGTTTCCTTTGAGAAGATGGTCTCCCTATATAGCAACACATGCACGCATGCACACATTTACAGAGCAAGCGGAGCTACCAGCCTCTCTGTAGAACAGAAGTAGAAATTGTGTAAGCTTTGTAATAGGAAAATATGGTAGTCATGTATTGCTGCCTGATGCCTATAAATAGATGTGGCTAAAAAGGTATGCTCAGACCAAGAAAGTAATGGCAAAAAAAACCTCCCACACCAACCTAATTAGACTAGAAGCAACCGTGAACAAACATGTTAGCAGAATCAATAACTGGAACTGATCAGCTATTTCTTTAATTGTGCCAGCTGGACTGTAGCGATGTGCTTAGCAGAGCGTAATTACCCATTTCAGACATTCAGTAGCAATGGCCCCTCCGCCGCCTCCCTTTCCTTCTCTCTCCCGGGCTCGTACATTCTCTCTCTCTTTTACATTAGTAGCTGGGTGTATGCCCTTAAAGGAAGAGAAGGCAGTTTTGCGAAATTACTGGCAAAATGGCCTACTGTCACATGCAAAAAAAGACAGAAAAGGATATTACAGGAATAATTAGAAGTAGTTTTGAATGATTAGTCCAAATGTGACCTAATAAGAAAGTGAGGCATCAAGGAAATGTAACTGTTTTCTCAATTTGAAGGTGATTCTTTGTCTGGCATTCAATGCTGCCTTATGAAAATGGGAATTGTTCTCTTTCATATTCCGGTGTGCTAATTTGGAAAGATGCGATTGATCCAGTTCTGTTGTTTAAGCAGAAGCGTCCAACGTTATACGGGTTCCTTCACATTATTAGAAGAAAGTTTCGGGAGAAGCAAAACGAAGGCAGCATGTAACATAGAAAAGAAAGAAGAGTCACTTTCTTCACTGGCAGATGCTAATTCTTCATTGTGAAATCCAATCAAAGGTTCCATAATATTACAACCCTGTAGGCTATTTATGTAGCAAATCCAAAGCCATGCCAGCTGTACAATATGGATGGAAGTCTAGCAATGTGGATAAACTAATAGACAAGGCGATTTTCCTTTTCTCCAACTGTACCCGTTTTATCCCATATACCAATAAATATTGATTAATTTAGGTCCTTTTAAACCCATCCTTCATCAGTTGACTTGAAGGTGGATTACAAACTTACTTAAAACAATTTAGAACAATTAATTAAATAATACAGACCAGATAAGAACAGGCCATAAGATCAATTAAAGGTGGTATCCAATGTTAGTCCTACTCAGAGCAGACTAATGAAAATAATGGACATGATTAACTTGGATACCTTGATTTCACCGGCTGTGCTCTGAGTCTAACTTACCTGGAGACCATCCTATATACAAGGATGCAGGCTTCTTGGTGATAGTACCACAGTTATCCCCCTGAAAGTATCCTGCTCCTGGAAGTTCCAACATGGTTGACATGTCAATGTCAGGTCAAATGTTGTGTCTTTGCACAGGCATTCGTGAGATTGTTAGTTTGCTGCTGCAATTGGTGCGCAGCCTATTAAAGAACATGGATGTATGAACTCAATGTGTATGGCCTGTTCTGTATCCCTAAGCTCAGGATTGCCTGTTAATGACATCTATACCAATGCAGGGCAATGGAAGGTCATCAGTATTATTTGGAAACTGCTGTTGACAATTTTGCTAATCTAAATTAGGCTTTGAAATTCTGAAATAAGGATATCGGAACATAAGAAGAAGAGCCTTCTGGATCAGGCCCACATCCCTGTAGGAAACCTGCAAGCAGGATCTGAGCACAAAAACCCTCTCCCCCCCCCCCTGGTTTCCAGCAACTGGTTTTCAGGAGCATTACTGCCTCTGACCGTGGATGCGAAGCACAGCCATGAAGGCTAGTAGCCTTAGATAGCATTATCCTCCATGAATTTGTCCAGTCCTCCCTTAAAGCCATGCAAGGTGACAGCCATTACTGCCTCTTGTGGGAAAGAGTTCCAAAGTTTAATTATGCACTGTGTGAAGTTATAGAGCAATGCAACTATTTCCATTTATGAAATAGTTTTTCATAGAATCGTAGAATTGGAAGGCACCCCAATGGTCGTCTTATCCAACCCCCTGCAATTCAGGAAGCTCAGCTAAAGTATCCATGACAGATGGCCATCCAACCTCTGCTTAAAAACCTCCAAGGAAGGAGAGTCCACTACCTCCAGGGGGAGTCCAGTCCACCGTCAAACAGTTCTTCTTGATGTTTAGTCAGAATCTCCTTTCTTGTATCTGAAAGCCATTGGTTCAGGTCCTACGCTCTGGAGCAGGAGAAAACAAGCTTGCTCCAGCCTCCATGTGACAAAAATCCTTTAGATATTTGGAGATGACTATCATCACCTTGCCGAGAAAGGTCCACATAGTTAAAGCTATGGTTTTCCCAGTAGTGATGTATGGAAGTGAGAGCAGAGGACGAGATGGTTGGACAGTGTTCTTGAAGCTACCAACATGAGTTTGACCAAACTGCAGGAGACAGGAGTGCCTGGTGTGCTCTGGTCCATGGGGTCACGAAGAGTCGGACACGACTAAACAACAACAGCAACAATCATATTTCCTCTCATGAGGTCTCCTCTTTTCAAGGCTAAACATACCCAGCTCTGTCAACTAGATATTTTGGTCCAGTTAGTTAGATTTCACAGCACCCTTGCCAGCTACAACCTGAAAGGGAATCACAAGGGATATTCAAAAACGGTTCATGAGCTTTGTGCCAATGGCACCCTCTACTGGCAACATGGACACTACCCAAGTACAACCGAATTTCTGTTGAACCATATTTCGGCTTAGTTTGTTGCAGAAATGCCTTGTCTTGAATCAACCGGTTACAAAGGTATCAGACAAAGTTGCAGGAAGCAATAAAAGTCAGGATTCGGACCTAGTTCATACAAAGAGCAGTTTATGGCAATACTGTTCCCGGATTATACCACTTGTATAATAATGTTTCCATACCCCATCTCAGGAGGAATCTCTGTTCTTGATAAATATAGGGAAAAGGCTTAGTTTGAACTCCCTAATGTCTAGGATTTTATGGGGAGGGAAAGTTTTAATATCATGTGATTTCCCCACCTGCAGTCTGAAGTGTGTGGTCTAGAAACAAGTTTGTTGCCTCATATGACTATTCAGCAGCCTAATAGCTCCAGACAAAGCCAGGCCAAGATATTTTTGCACCAGGGAAGAAGGGGTGAAGATCTACATCAGGAACAAGAGAAGGTGGAAATAAAGATCTGCATCGGGAAAAAGGGGGTTGTCAAATCAACCTTACTCAACAGTTAAAGTCGAAATCAAGTCTGTTGCTGGTGGGGAGGCAAGTGGGGAGAGTCTGAAACCACTGGCCTACACTGACAGGCAGAGGCTCTCTTGGGTTTCAGAAAAAAGACATTCCCATCCCTGGGATAGGGTACCGGGTATTGAAACTGCAACCTTCTGCCTGCAAATGCAGATACTTGACCAGTGAGATATGGCCTTTGCATAAAAGCACAAAAATCATTGTTTAATTTCTAAATGGTTGTTAGGGCTGAAACATAAAAGGAAACCAGGTCATATTCTCTTAAAACATTTCTGTAAATTCTATTTGCCAAACTAGCTATGTTTGCAGAGGAATTCTGCACATCTTCTGGCACATGTTTTCTGCTGTTGCTATTATTGTTGATGTTGTTCCTGTTTTCTATGTTCTAAGGCTGAATCCTTTCCCAAAAATAGGTGCCAGGATACCTTAGTGTATTCAGGGCAGGCTCATTTGAATTGTTATACTTTCTGTGAAGCAAGAAGATCCTAGTCCTTTCTCCTCCTTGTACTTGAATTTTATTTTGGCATCTGATGTGATGGCATTGGATAGGCGTTTGGGTTTTGGTACACGAAACAAAGGGTCAATGGTTTCCTGTATGGCCATTAACTTGTACTCAGTGGTATCTTGTACTCTTGCTCCATCTATGGCCACACACCACCATAACAGCCGGAGCAGACTTTACATCTTCAAATACGAAGGTGAGAATTTACTTTGAAAGTCAAAACATTTTCAAAGTGGGAGGGAGAGGAATATTAGGCAAGGTGTCAGCAGAAATTATTCGTTTTTGTGGGTAAATGTTTCCCTCCTGTAGTACAATCAGAGAACTAAGTACATCAGTCAATATGTAGCAATCAACTTAATGATTGTCTTAATAGCTAAATTAGGAGAGTGACTCTTAAGCATGCAATGTGATGCCAATAGGCTACCCCTGAAATCCAAGCCCAAAGAAATGCACTTTGATTACACTTCACAATTTTTGAAGGCCTAATTATCTTTTCAAAGTCTTCTTGAAGTCCCCCCACCCCACCCAAAATGGTAACATATACTCTATAAAGCATAATAATAAAGCTATTGAGAGATGAATGATATTTAGATAGATATTAAATCCCAGTTCTCATTTAAAGGTAGGAAGAGATAAACTTATGGTTTACATCAGGTCTGGGAAACTTTTTTTCTGCCTGAGGGTGGGGTCAGAGACAAAAGCTTGTGGGGCAATGGATAATATTCTTCTCTCTCTAGGATACATTCCTGCTACAAAAGTCAGAGGTGTCTACCTAATTACACTCCCCCCCCAATCTCCCCAACCTCTATCCAAGCACACAAGTGGCATTACAGTTCAAGAACACATTCCATCCTTGCAAAAGAACTCTGGGAAGGAGCAAAACATGTGATATCGCCTGGGAATAGTAATGTCAGGGATTGGACTGAAGGGGACGAGATGGAGGAGGAATGGTGGAGATCCCCCCCCCATTCTCCTGATGCTTCAGGAGAAGAGGAATGCAGCTTCGATTTACAGCAAGGGTTTGAGGAAGGTCACAGCTCAGAGACAGGCAAACAGAAGATTTGGGAAGTGTTAGAAGAGGCAGTTAAGCCAGCTGACACGTTGTCATTGGAGAGTATTTCTGACCCCACTTCTCCCAGATTTTGTTAGATTTCGTTAAGAGTGCAAGAACAAAGGACCCAGAGACAGCTGGCCATGGGCGGCCACTGTAAGGGGCTAGGAAGAAGGGAGGAGGAGTTCAGTTGGAGACTGCATTCTATTGTCTCTCAATATTATGAATGAATAAAACCATTAAAAAGGATCCCGCCTTGTTTTCTTGGCTTCTTGCTACCAACAGGGGAGGAATAGAATTCCCGAGGCCTGACAAGTATTGAGGGTCAAATAGAAATGCCTCGAGGGCTTCAACTGGTCCTGAGGCTCCTCACTCCTGGTACACACAGTTGCATAATTTGCTAAAAATCGCAAAAGTTAGAACGTTTATGTTCAGCCTGATTGTATTATGGATATCATATTATGGATATTATTATGGAATGAGGTATGTTTGTGCCCCACCATCCTCCTGGCTCACACCTGCTGCAATGTGAGGATGGTGGGGCCCTCCTCATATGCAGGCTGGCTAAGCTGAGGGACCCTTGGAGGGGTTGTGGAGATTTGAAGCGGCTGGCACCTCATTTCACTCCATAATGCTCCGTTTCAAGGATTTCTGTAGGCTTCTACCCAGCAGGGGAGAACCACTGGTAGCTCCCCAGTAGGGATGTCAGAGAATTCGGGCAACAGTGGTAACAGGAGTGGAAATTGCAGATGTTTGCTTATTCATCTCCTGTCCAGAGCTGAACTCAATCCAGTGAATGCGATCTTTGTTGCTGCCGTTGTTTTCAGTCTTTAAACAGTACGTAATTAATTATACCCCCACCCCCAAATTGCATTGTTTCCTTTGAACTGAATTGAATGGAGTGGGGTAACATCACAACACTATAATGTATGTGATTAACTGTAAATTATGCAAGTTATGCAAGTTTGTCACAGTGGACAGCAGGAGGAATAATGCAGGTTTTGGCAGAAGATGAACTGCAGAGAAACAGAAACTGTGCGGCATGAGCCAAATACAGGAAGGAACAGAAAACGATGACTTCTTATATCCCTACCCTCCATCCTGCTGGGTGATGTTGGGATCTCCACTACAACAAGGTTCTCCCTCCCAGCTGTGCTCCTCTCTGCCAATGGAGGCTAGTGACTGCACATCAATTCCACAGCCATTAATTTTGGGTGGAAGGGGAGTTGAGTTCACACTTTAAGATTCTTGATTTTATTACAGTCTCATTTTAATATTTTAAATAATTTCTGCATTCCCCCTCAAAGAAGAGTACCTTCAAAATCACTTACATGGTATTGCAGTAGTAAATGCCACAAAGCAATCTCCTATCCATCTCAGCAATGAGCACTAAATGGATTTGTCCCCATGATGAATAATGTGGAAATAAAGGAAAAAAGAATGGCTACAGCAGAGAGAATATAAAAAATAAGCCAGACGGACAAAATGAACAAATATGGTCTCTCCAGCAGGCCCTAAAATATTTGATTAGCTGTGCTCTGTCATTCTTATTAGAAGAGGGCTCTATTAAATGAATGAAGGGTTTTAAATTCTTTGTGACATGTTTACTGAACTTTTCTGGTTTATAGTAGGAAAAGGGGGGTACAAAGTTAAGGAGGAAGAGCATGGAAGCGGGTGAAATCTGACCCTCTAGGCCTCTCTATTCAGTCCTTGGGGCTTTCCACAGATCCTACATTCCCATATCCTCCACCATCCATCTGATCAATATTAGAATGCTCGGTTTTTGGTCCAGTGCTCTGGCATAAGGCAGCTGACTCATACCAGAGCATTGGGCCAAAAAATAGGACATTCCAGGATCCAATCAGAAGCTTGGATGGCTTTTTTAATTTTGGGATGTCCCGCTCAAATTGGGATGGTTCAGGGGGGTGCACTCCTCTCCCCTTGCTACAGCTTTCCCTGTGCTTATGTTCTGGGGCTTCCCCTCTGCCCTAGCACCATGCTCTCCTTGAGTGCTTTTGCCCGGCCGAATGTATCCTTGAACTGGGAATGTGACCTAAGTAAACAGCATAGCATCCTGTTACTAGCATTGGTGATACACCTGTCTCCCATCATCTTGCTTGGATTCAGGTTTGCATATTCTTTATGCTCGGTCTAAGTCTCCCTTTTTAGTAGCACCCACAACTTCCGTGCTCTTATTATTCCTGTGCTTTGGCAATGAGCCCTTGCCGCATCTGCATTTCATAGAATCACAACACCGAATGTGGACCACAGAGTCCAGTCCCCTGCTTGATGCAGGCAAGGCAAGCCAAGAGCATCACCAATGATTGGCTATCCAGGCTCTTCTGCAAAACACCCAACAAGAGAGAGCCCTCCACCACTAGTAATTACATAGTACCTTTATGGATAATAATAATAATAATAATAATAATAATAATAATAATAATTTATTATTTGTACCCCGCCCATCTGGCTGGGTTTCCCCAGCCACTCTGGGCGGCTTCCATAGAAACCAAAAATACACTAAAATATCACAGATTAAAAACTTCCCTGAACAGGGCTGCCTTAAGATGTCTTCTGAATGTCAGGTAGTTATTTATCGCTTTGACATCTGGTGGGAGGGTGTTCCACAGGGCGGGCGCCACTACTGAGAAGGCCCTCTGCCTGGTTCCCTGTAGCTTTGCTTCTCGCAATGAGGGAACCACCAGAAGACCCTCGGCGCCGGACCTCAGTGTCCGGGCAGAACAATGGGGTTGGAGACGCTTCTTCAGGTATAACATTTCAGGTATCACAATTTGTATCTTGCTCTTCAGCTGAAAAAGTTCCCAGAGCTGCTTACCAATGTCAGTGATAAGGCGGATTTATGATGTAAAAGACATGACACAAAAGGAAATTAATTGGGAGGGAGGAGGAAAAATATAATAATTATAATACATAATTTACGTAATTATAATGGCTTGGATCCAGACTACATTCACTGAACTTTGATCCCATTAAAATGGAAGAAACAAGTCAGTCATGTCTTAAGTCCCATTGATTTCAGTGGTAGCTAACTACAACAATTTTGGCTAGATGCAATGCATTATGTTTATAACTCTAACACACATATAACGTTTTCCCTGGACACCTGCCCAAAGGCATTCAGATTTCTGCCATGTGACAGCGCAGGAAACAAGTGGACAGTCTGCGAGTCCTGCAGAGATGTGTCTTTGGCAATAAACTTGGATTAAATATCTGTTATTGGAGTGTGTCAGGCTTATGCCAAAAGCACTCTGGGAATGTCTAATACCAATAAATGAACATTGTTCAGAGTTAGCAGAAGAATTCTAAATAAGGCTGTCTATCATTCCATAGTAATCTCTTTACCATATGGCTCATAATAAATTAGCCACCTCACTTACTTTGTTCCATTGGCTCAAGTAAATATTCACACACACAAACCAGGCTGGATGGATGCCTGCGCCACAATGCATTCATTCATTGTGGATTCATGAAATATGAAATCTGTTACCAGAGAATGAATTCATTGCCTTTGGAGCCTAGGTATGCTAACAGGGAACTTAAGTTTGAAGTCAGCAATTCCCAAAAAGAAAGACCTTCAAGTAACAGAGAGAAGCACTAACAACCTCTCCACTATAATTGTTCTTTTAAAAAAGAAAAATTGGGATGCTTTAATTCTGGTGGCTGTTTTGTAATTGTGATTGTATTTTTTGGATTTTATGCTAATAGTTGGATTTATGATTTGATTGAATTATCTTCTTAATGTTTGCTGTTTTTTTATTGTTACATCCTTAAATGTCTTCTGAAAAATAGGTGGGATATAAACATTTGGGGTTTTTAAAGTCCTAATATATTTCATCTGTCTAGAGTCATTTATGATCCCAGTAATCTTAGGGCTGCTTTGGAAGCAACCTTGTCCCACAGGGTTTCTTTCTGCGTGCATCAAATTTTGAATGCAAGCAGATCCATCCTTCTAAGCAATGCACACATGGAAAGCCTGTTAAATTTATTCAGCTGTACACAAGGAGCACTCATATATCCATTAATTCATTTGTTCATTGATATATTGTGTTTATGCCCTGCTGTTGAGAGTCAGAGGTATCTTGCTATGTGCCAATGTTGGGAACGGTATGCAAGAGCAGATGGAATTGCTGGTCTAATTCATGTAGGCAATTCTAACTCTTGTCTATACAGTTACATCTTTCCACATTTTGTACATTCCCACAAAGGGCAAGTTGAAACAGTGGTTCAAATTCAGTTATGCAATGTTCAATTGGACTTACAGTGACTATCCTCCCCTGCAAGGTGGAGGACCAGTTAGGACAGATGCTAGTTAGTGCAGACTATCCTGAGCTAGATTCACCAATAGTCTGTCTCAGTTTCCTGTGTTCCTGTGCTCTGTGTTGCAGTGTGTGCTTGGCTGTGGTGTTTGTGTGGTACTGCTTACAATAGTTTCTCCAGCTTGCAGATGTGCCCATAGGTGGGCCCTGGAATGGTCAAAGGCTGGTTCTAACTAGTTTTGGTAATTTAAAACACTACAGGGAATGAAGTTTCATTGATTCTCTTCCTTTCCACATAGACCTCATGCAAACACAAGCAGAAGAACGAATGGACTGGTGCCACTTTGGAAGTGAACCCAATTTGCTCCGTTAGCTTTCTTTTTGTGGAGTTTTTCATGGAGAGGGAAAGAATGCAAATGTTTCAATCCATTCTGCACCTCTGAACACTTAACACCTCATTTCTTTATAGAACAGGTTGTACTGCCAGTCTTGCGCATATCATACCCTTAATGTCAAGTTCAAACAATTTCCCCCATCCATCCCAAAGATGCTTCAGTTCAGGTTCAGGTGGCCCACTCCACAGCATGCAGGGTCAGCGCTCACTCATAATGGAGCAGCACGATTTTGTTCAGCTCAGGCATTCCTGTGGTTGAAGGCAGGTATCCTTTATGCACTTTTGTATTAATGCAAAGGCCCCTTTCAAGAGAGATGTTCAAGGTAGCTGAAGGGAGGATTTGCTCTGCAGCTTATGTTGCCATTAACTGGAACCACACTGCTGAATCCCTTTGTTACACCTTGCAAAAGTTCACCAGGAGTTCATTAGGCTTATGGCTGTCTCTCTGTGGTTCACAGCTATAAGTATTCCACTGGCAATGGGGTTGCAGAATAAAGAATGTGTGGCATCCATTGCAAAGGTTTCTGATACATGTGGGTGATCCTTCAAGGGATCCAAAAACCAGGCCATCCATTTGCAGACATGTCACAGGGTTAGTAATCCAAAGCAAGAATATATGCAGTACTCAAATCCAGGTCATACTGCAGTGAACATTGCAGAACAGGCATTGTGATTCAGTGACTGAAGTGACAGAGTCAACTCGGGGAGACCTAGGTTCAAATTCTACAAAGCTCACCAGGTGATTTCATGCCCGTCAAAGTATCTCAACCTCTTCTACTTCACAGGCAGCAACAATGGATGCTTCAGCGAGCTCTTTGGAGAAAGCATAAAATGATAACAAATAGATGATGCCCTGAAAAGAAAAGTAGAATAGCAGCTTGCAGATATGTTAAATAAAGACTGGTAGGAAAGCCTACACGCATGCCATTACATGGAGTGTTGTTTGCAACTCCTGCGGACCACGTGGAGAACAGGGTTTACAAAATCTAGCATGATCTCATCCTCCTCTCCACAAGTTCATTGAATGCAGATTTGAATGCAAACAATTCCCCAAGGAAATGCACCCCCAATCCAAAATCTAATCTTCTCCCAATATTTCAAGTGACAATAGATTACCTCATGGAAGCCAGCCCCGGAAAACATCCAGACTTTGCTATTACCTATTTTTAGCAAGAGCATGACATTTGCTGATTCACAAAAAGCCTGTGCACCATTCTAATTCTGAATCCGTCTCAACTATATTGCTGCATCCATTTGTGCATTCTTTTTTTAAAAAAATGTTTCTTGAGTTTATGTATTCTCTGCGTAATACTTTGCCTGTTGTCAATGCAGAGACAAAAACTAATTATGTTCAACAACTGTATGACTGACCTGAATAAATGTCTCCGTCGTGATTTACATAGGTATGAAAAAGAGACTGATGCCAAGATCCATCAGGGAGCATAATAAGTCGAAAGAAGAATTCAGAACAGGTTTTCTTACCTCTTCGTTTTGCCTTTGTACATCAGCTCAAACACCAATCCTAGAAACAAATTGAAAAATGATTATTTAAAACATTATCACTCTGGCAGTATTCTCTCTGTTGCTATTATCAATGGGCTGGTGTGAATTTCTTTAGCTCAGGCATAGGCAAACTAGATGAATTTTACAGTGGGAACCAGTTCACAATCTAGAAGATACTACATAATACACATTAGAGAGCTCTTTGTTATCCATTCCGCTCACATGGCCCATTTTGTTCACTTTATCCCAATCTGGGAATTGGTACCCATCAAAGGCCTGAGTAAACAGGTTAGCATGCAAGAGGAGATGGACAAGGGAAGGAGAAGTGCGCTGACCTGGTGCTTGTTGTTATCCTAACAAACCACAGTTGAGTGAGCATCAGGCCTGTACACTCCTCCTTCGTCTCCCCTGTTCCCCAGGGTTGTTACATCCAGACCAGCCCTTAGCATTCGATCTGGAGCATCATGCCACTTCCTGAGCCATGAACAAGCTCTTAACATCAGCGACATCCTCTTCCATTTCCCTGGCTATTACAGTTGCTCTCAACTAGTGGGAATGGAGCTGATGTCAGTTTGTTCTTCAGCTTATGACACTGTGCCTCTCAGCATTTGGCTCCATTTTTCGAGTGCTTGCCAGACGCCCTCTCTTCATTTCCCTTGGCTTCCTTGCCTTTGGCTCTGTCGCACCTACTTTTGCAGCTGAAGTGCTTTATATTTCAATTAACGATCTATTGTGCCAAACTGTGTCCTTGAATGTACACTTAGGCTCAACTCTCGGTAGCATAAATACTTCAGTTGTGGACACTTTACTGACACCTCTTTCAGAATAGCCTCGTTTTAATTCCCGCTCTCGCAGCACGCCAGCCCCTGTTGACAAGAAAGGAGAGCTAAACTTAAACCCCTGCTAGTAAATCCAAAAGCCTTTGAAGATTATTTATGTTATATTAAAAAGTTCTCAGTGTAATTTGATTCGAGTGCATGTGCCACTTAAAAATCAGAATTTCTTGGCAGCTGGGATTGCTTTATTTACTTGACATTGCTTTGATACTGTTTATACTGAGTATAATGGCACCAATTAGTGTCATAACTTTATTACCTATTAAATGACTGACTCAATAAAAGCTTTTCCTCTTTGTAATGATCATTTAATGTAGATTTTAGATATCAATAACTGGGGAGGGCTTCAATTAGAATAGCCTTGCTCCTGAGCCAAAAGAAATGGCTTTGGAGTGTGCAGCTAAGTGGAAACTGGAAGAGATGGCTGGGGAGATGTAGGGGTGGTTTTGTTTTGATTTGATTTTAATAACTTTGCCTTGATTACTGAGCTAGATTGTCCAGAACTTACTCCACATTCAGAGGTGTAATGTAGAAGGGCCTCCCTTCTTCTCTAGAGATACCGCAAAAATATACTTTTGAGTCATCATAAATTCCCCTACCCTCTCTCCCACGTTTTGGTAAAAGGAAAGAAAAGGTCTTCCCTTCGTGGAAATTAAGGACAACATAGGTTCTTCAATACACTTATGAAATAAGAACCACAGTGAAATCATATGGATATTTACTTGGAAGCAATTATTGTTATTTGTAGTATATTTTGCTCCAAGGAACCCAAGGTGGTGTATCCTGTGAGGGAGGTAAGGCTGAAAGAGTGACTGGCCCAAGGCGAGCTTCATGACTGAGTGGGGGTTTGTACATAGGCTTCCTTGCTCTCAGTCCAGGACTCTTACCCCTATCCCCACATTGGCTTCCACTGTGCTCAGTAGGACATATTCAAACTAAGTATGCCTTTGGATAGTTTTACTCAGCCTTCTTTCATCCTTCCTCCACCCAAAGCTGCATTTCCAGTGTTGAGGTCCTTGATATTATTATTATTATTATTATTATTATTATTATTATTATTATTACCCTGCTCATCTTGCTGGGTTTCCCAACAGAATATTAAAAACATGATAAAACGTCAAACATTGAGAACTTCCTTAAACAGGTACGCCTTCAGATGTCTTCTAAAAGCCAGATAGTTGTTTATTTCCTTGACATCTGATGGGAGAGCATTCCACAGGGCGGGCACCACTACCGAGAAGGCCCTCTGCCTGGTTCCCTGTAGCTTCACCTGTCGCAAGGAGGGAACCGCCAGAAGGCCCTCGGCGCTGGACCTCAGTGTCCGGGCTGAATGATGGGGGTGGAGATTCTCCTTCAGGTATACTGGGCCAAGGCCGTTTAGGGCTTTAAAGGTCAGCACCAACACTTTCAATTGTGCTCGGAAAAGTACTGGGAGCCAATGTGGGTCTTTCAGGACCGGTGTTAGATGGTCTCGGCAGCCACTCCCAGTCACCAGTCTAGCTGCCGTATTCTGGATTATCCCATCCCACATTGTTCAGGAGGGCCCCCTCCACCTTCCAGTGAGGCTTTTAGGGGTGCACAGTGTCAGTAGTTCATTCTCTCATCGCAGGATCATGTGATCCTCTGTTTACATTCCATAACGCTGTAAGTGTGGGAATGAAACTCAGGACTAGAGAACTTCCGTTCTGTGGTGCAGAGGAATATCAATGCCCTTGAATATCTATCTATATTCTGAGAAAAATGGAACTGTACTATATTATATGACACTGAAATGTTTAACTGTTTCTTTGCTCTTGAATCTTCCCACCACCCTTGCCATCTTCTCCTGCCATAACACTGCATTAGCACAAGGCTTTTAATCTCAGAGTCATGGATTTGAGCCCCATGTTGAGCAAAAAGATTCCTGCATTGCAGGGGGTTGGACTAGATGACCCTCTTGGTCCCTTCCAACTCTACGATTCTATGATTCTAACATTATACTAATTATACTAATATTTCCTAATCAGTGCAAAAAACAGATACAATAATACTGTGTAAAATACATACGGTATGTACCAATATAGTTCAGAAATATATGTATTACATGCATAATATGTGTATTATTTTGCATATAATTAGGTTGTGTGTTGTTGTTTTTTAAAAAAGACAATTCACTAGCAGCTTGGATAAAAAAATATGCACTTTTTACAAGAGGTGGTTGACCGTAGGCAAAGCTTTATAATAGCCAAATTCTGGCTATAAATCCATTTAAAATGGGTTCCTTCTCCACCCCCAATTCTAAGAAACTTTGGAATGACTGCATCATGTCATAACATTGTTCTAAGGAAGACACTGTGGGTAAAATTGTAACTCCTTGTTGCCACTTATTGCAGTTTGATTGCCACTGAGCAGACTTGTTAAATCTATTTTGTTTTTTACTAGAACCAACCAGAGTTAGGTTCAAAAGACAGAGCATTAGAATCAAAGAACAAGGTGCCACTTAGCACATTCTGAGCCTAAAGATTCCCCCCCCCCCTATTTTCAGAAGTGACCTAGTCTCACAGTCCTTTCACCCAAAAGTCCACTCCTGGTTAGCGTTCTTCATTTCAGCAGCCTAATTCTGGTGGGAAAGTCATATTGCCATTGCTATTTTTAAGCAATTGGGAGTCACAAACCCTTGCAAATCACCCAAAGACATACACAGTATCTTCCAATCTACCTTTTGCTCATTTCTGCTCTATGTCACAGTGCCCCCCTCTCATAGCCTGTGTAGGAACCATTTTTGGCTCAACTGCAGTGAATTTTCTTTATTTAACTAGCATCCTATTTGAAACACGTCTTCGTGCATGAAGCTTTCACTCATTCAAAGGCTTCCCTACCTGAATAATTGAATGGTTTCACTTTAAAAATCAAGCACGAATCATTCAATTAAAATGGAAGCAGAGAAGTAATCAAATATCATTTATAGCCCATGCCTATTTAGATTGTTGAAATATACTAATCAGATTTGGATGGCTATTCGGTTTTCAACATTTGACAGCTCGTAATTTTGCAACTATGATGCAGCAAATAAATATACTTTATAATAAGCCCAACTTTCTGAAAGTGTAAGATATTATTTTCTGAATCAATAAACTGCTGCTAAGGCAAAACAATTAGAATTTATTTCTGAGTCAGAAGCATGGAATCTCTTAGGACAGTTGCTGGTAACTTAAAACCAATTCTACTGGGTATTTGATTAGAGAACAAAAAGAAACCCTGTCTTCCCATTTGACATCAAAAGCTAACCTGATTTAAATAGCAGCTAAAGAAAACTGGGGTGTGTGTGTGTACTTTTAAGGCTGCAGTTTTATACTAATTTTCCTGGGAGTGAGTCCTATTAAACTCATCGAGACTTACTTCTGAGTAGACCTGTACAGGACTGCATATAATTCCTCCATACAGATATGGTGATTGGTTCCCCAAAAGCGTGACAACTTCACTTCTGTGATTGCCAAGCCAGTGCAAGGAAAAGCTGTTTCAAGATTTGTTTTCCAGCACATTACACAGCATGTCCAAACAGAACAAATTAAATTAGTCTGCATCTAAATTAGACCTCTTCCAGTGGCAAAATTACTTCACATCAACAGAAACCCTAAACCGAGTTAGCAGCATTTACTAGATCAGACAGCAGAACCTGTGGGAGAGAGAATGGAGAAAAACATTAATAAATGCTTCTCCGGCGCTTTTCATCAACTGTCACCTTTTAAGCATCATCCGCACATTATGTTTGCCTACATGATTCATGGAGAAACTTCATAATGACTGTGGCATATCCTGGGCTCTTTAGGAGAAAGCTTGCCCTCTCTCTGCACCCTGGCACAGCTTTGGGGTCACAAGGAAACTAACTTAACTGGGCATTTAAGTGACTCACCTTTGTTAGAGGAATTCATCTTGCAATAGATGGTTAGTACCAATACAGGTGTTGGGGCAGAGTGGCAGAGCCATTCTCCCTATACTTGTGTTGCTGCTGTTTACCTGGACAAGTCTCAGACCAGGGCATGTTGGTGCACCAAACGGCGCTACTGACTGGTGGCAGCAGTGTTGCTGTACACTCATCTAGTCCTGATCTTGTTGCTGCCCCATCCGGGTACCAAAGACACTATCACCAGGGCAATTATTCCACAGTTAGAACCAAGCAACCATAAAAATAGCAAAAGCAGTCTTTTTCTTGTTGAACATGCATGTATTTCAAATTTGATAGACAAAGCGTGTTCTCCTTCATGGAGAGCACGTGTTGCGGTGGGGGCCGACAAGACACTCCAAAATCGTGGGGCGGGCTAATTGATCATTGGCCACTGTTGTGATTGGGCTTCCCTTGTTGTCGGGAAGAAGTTAATGTTGCCATATTGTGATTGACGGCCAGAAACATTAAAACTCCCTGCACGAAGCGTAGAGCTTCCTCTTTTTGCTCCGTGCATCAGATTGCCCGCCCCCCTCCCTATATTTAGGGTTGTTCGCATTGACCTTGCTATGCCTGTCATGGGGTTGTCTGCTCTTGGGGCAGGGGCCCGGTAGGAATTATGTCCATTTGGCTGATTGGCTGATTGGTTTTTGCCTACTGCATAGCAAATCGCCACAACTTATAAGGTTGCAATTAGGCATTGGTTTTTTGTTTGGTTGTTGAGGGGCATGGATTGGCTGTGCCTGCCCCTCTAATGCTGCTGCTGCAAGGGCATTCCATTAAAGGAATACAGGGGCTCACCATTGCTTTTGTCCGAACCCTGTCAAGGGGCTAGGGCCATGCAAGAGCCCCTGGTTGCATTTGGGGAGGGCTGAGGGCAGGTTCCCTGCTCCGTCACTATCCCAAAATGTATTCCCCTTTTCTGACTTTCACAACCTTGCGAAATGTCAGTCTGTCCCCACTGGGGGCAGATAGTCACAACCAATGCCTAAGCAACCACTCACATCTTTTGTATTTTAACAAAGTTGTGGCCAAAATTATGCCAAAAACCTTAAACAAAGTTTCAGTGTGATGTGTGAGTTATTTGGGGTGGCTTGGGGACCTCCACATGCAAAGAATCCTCTCATAAATCAACAATTGCTTGACGCTTGGACGCAGTTCCGCTAAACTTTTGCGGTTCCTCCCCCCAAAAGGGGCTATCAAAAAATTAAAATAACAGGATTCCAACCAGTATCTACTACTGTAACATAAATCCAGTTCCTCACATTTCCACATCAGTTTGTAGTGGTGGTGGTTGTTTTAAAAAGTCCTCATGAAAATTAATCAGCATTTTCTCCCAATAATCACATTTCTGTATTGTGTTTGCCAAATATACATGGTTTTACAGTACAGTTTCCCAAGTATAATGCATTTTTGTACATCATTTCCAGCAATTTATGCATTTAAATGCACATTTTACCCTAGTAGATGCACCTGTGTTTATTACTTAGCTGGAGAACTGCAATGCAAATTTTGGAGAAGTGCAAATTGGTATATCATTTCAGAAAATATCAGTGGTCTGTCCACAGACCTAATTCTAAGCTTTTGCTGCTTGATCATTTAGATCTGACATCCTTTTCCTCTCTCCTTCCCCCCGCCCAGCCACAGTTCCATGTAAAGTCTTGCTACATTTTGCCTTGGTTTCTCTTTGGTTTATGTTAGGATTGTCCCGTTAAAGCATAAACATATTCTGACTCCTTAAATTCTGTTTGCAGTACACAGCCACTTGAAACCAATGGATATTTATGTGTGATTATTTGAGTTTTTAAAGTAAAAGGGCACATAATAGTAAATGAACCAGTACATTTTCATCTTCTTTCGAAATTAGTCATTTATCTTCCAGACTATGTAACAAATCATGAAGACACCAAATGATACGTTTTATCTGTTTTTACTGTCAGACTAAATCACACTCAAGCTCCAAATTATTGGAGATTCAAGTAAGTACTCTCTCTCTCTTATTGGCTCTGGGATGAAAATATAAGAGGCTGGCCATCTTGTATTAACCTAAATGATTTTAATCTTATGCAGACTAGACTTGAATCAAAATATGTGGCTATACCATTATGTAAGAAAGAAATACATACCCTAACATTATTCCACCAACTTCCAGCTTTTTGCCAGCAAGCTGATAACTTTCACAACATTTGCTATATCTTTATTTACCCTTTCAACAGTGTACATAAAGTATGACAATTTCTTAAGCATCTTCAGCAGCCTGGGCTAACCTCCCCACCCCTCTTCTTAAAGGCATAGCCATTTCATTTCATTACCTTTCATAACTTCAGACAGCCTCCCAATAGCTGCACAGTTCAAACTCAGTTTGGGTTTAAGGCTTAAGTCAAACCGTCATGTATATGTCACATATGAAATGCCCTGTTTATGGCTACTGCATAGAAAATCCTCACTTGGAAATAGTTTTTTTCCTTGTTAACTGCTCACAGTCTTTTCAAGTACTGAACCAGTGCCTGAAGTACAACAGTAAAAAGGTTCTAATACGCAATATAATATATGTGTATTCTCAGCTCCTCTGATCCACTATTTCTTCCCTTGTAATCAGGCTGGAAGTAAATTTATATGTGCATATTTATCACTTAATAAATGCAAGGACAGGTGATGGAAGTATTCATATATACTCGATTTTTGCAGTTATTCATTAATGTACATGTGTAAAATCTCCAAACCAGATCAAATATAGCAGACATACAGCGACATTCTGCGTTGTGTGAGCAGACTTTCACTTGTGCAACAAGACATGCCCGCATCTTCCCCTCAAACCATCCTCAAATCTTCCAACCTTTCATAACAGACTTTCAAGGTGAAAAGAGGGAGGAAAGGAATGGAAAGTCCTATTGTGTGAGCAGAGGTCCATCCTGCGGCCCGACGGACACTGCTGGGTTTTAACAGAAGCTTATGGCTCAACCACAGTACTTCAGGCTGCAATTGTATACCCATTTCCCTGAGAGTAAGTGCCAATGAACTTTGTAGAACTGACTTCTGAGCAGATATGTATGGGATTGCAGACACAGTATTATCCCCACTTAAATAATTCACAGATTCAGTTGTGAATAAAGATCTAATGTTTTCAGAAATTTGAAAACCGTAAGGGATTTTTTGTAAAAGGAAACAACAGATATAAGGGTGGAGGGTGGGATTGAAATATATTGAATCCATACTTAATTTCCAGCTTTAAGAACATGAAATATAGTACTCATAACACATCATATAGCTATTCAAATACTATTCAAGCTACAATCTGTGGGATAACCAGCCTTGTATAAACAACAAGCTTAAGTCTAATTAATACATGAAGGGGTTAAGAACATAGAGTAAGCTGTCCTGCCAGGCTTAGCGAGGTCACTCCTGCTTACCTTGGGAGGAAGGGTTATCAATGCTTTGTTCTCCCCATTCCACTATGTGAACCCTACCACTAAGGAGGTCTAAGCTGGATGCTCCCAGCTCACACGATGTGGCTTAAGCAAGTCATCTTTATGTTTCTATAAAATAATTTAGAAACATTCACTACCAACCTAAGTTTTATTGCCTGTGTTTTCTTACTGCTGTATGGAAAAGCACATTAATCTGATCATTGATTAGTTTGTAAGTAAATTATTTTAACTTACTAAACATGTGATTTCTTTCTATGCTAAGGGAAGAGAGGAACGTGGAAGAAACTTAGAAGTAGGTATTTTAAAGGCCTAACATTTAAAAGGCTTTCTTACAATGTTTTACTTTGCTGCACTATTTATGATTTTAAATCTCTGCAGGGGTCCTCTCATCAAAGAATACTTGCCCCAAACCTGAAGATAAGCATCCAGGAAAATTTCCTTTTAATATAACTATATTTTTTCTTTAACCAAAATGCAAAACCAATAATACTTCTTTATTGATAATGCATTTCCACTTTTGGGGTGACTATCAGAACTGACTAACCTATAAGAAAGGTGTTGAGGGATTTCAAGAAAAGATCACAAAAGCTGAAGGACAGCCAAGGTGAGCAAAGAGACGTTTACCCATCACTAGCTTCTAGACTGTCACTATTGTCAGCTGAGATTTAATCACATCCTGGCAAATTCAGGCTAGCAATTAAAGCTGATTTGGAGCTCTTGCAAAACAAAACCAACTCCCCAAAAGATCAGATTTTTTGTGATAAGGAAGGCAACAGGAGAACACACTGGGAAGCGTGGAATAATGCCTGATGCAGCATTGTCTAGTCTCCCTACAACAAATCAGAATGATTGCCCATTAATAGTCCACAGCATCTAATCTCTCTCCAAAGAAATCAAATTGAAACCTGAGTTGGATTAGAATAAATAACCGAGGACTAGTTTCAGACATTTGTTTTTTTTAATGAATTGGCAATCCCTTTGCTAGATTGTTTCTTTGTTTAGTTATACAATAATATTCCGTGTTGGCTGGACCTCAGTATCAAGGAACATAAACACCCAGCAATTCTGATGAATGGAATCTATCTGCGCATGATTTGGGAAAGTATATCACATTGCATGAAGGCCTGAAGTGTGACAGCAGAAGAGTAAACCTGGTTTTAAAAAGGAATATTTCAACACTAGACAGCTGCTTTGTGCTGTCCCACTTAATTAATAAGTCAAATTGTGCCTTGGTGTGAATGGAAAAACTGGAGGAAGATAATGTCTCTGAAGTTCTACATCTTCCTACTAGTGGTAGAGTATAAAGGGCTAAACTCTTTGATTTGGGACCAAATGAAAGGAAGACACAGAGCGTGGAACTAGATCTTTTATCTTTTCTTTATCTACCAGACAAAAACGTTTTATAGTCTTTGTGGACCTGAGATCTGCCAACTGCTGCACATGGCAAAAGCTGTTCAAAGACACTTGGTAACATTCTGCAATTATTTTGTGATGGAATGAATAGCTGTTTCGGTATAGACAGTCGCCTCCTACCACTAATATCCCACCACTAATGGGATGAGTGGGACCACATAGCAGGTACAAATGTGTACTGTGCTTTTTTTGTTTTTCTGCTGCAGGCCTTTATGGGTTTTCTTGTTGTTTTTTGAAAAAAGGATGTTGATACAGCAAAGCATCTTTTTCTTTTTCTTTTTGGCCCTCTGGGAAACAGTCTAATCGGAAAACCTCCACAGAAGTCTGCCAGCCAATTGTTTATGATCTGCTGTGTGCTGATGACTTCATCCTGATACTTAATACACAGGAGAACATAAAATAATTACAGAGAGGCCTTCAAAGTCAACAAAGCGGCACATGATGACAGTCAGCCTGACAAAGATAAAGGTTATATGTATCAACCAAAGGAGAGAAACCATATGCTCAGCTGAAAACTACTATTGGTGACAAATGCCAATGCAGAACAAAAAAACAAAAAAACCCACACAGAAACAAAATGTATCAAATGAACATTAAGAGAAACTTTACTGAAGACGTCAAAGCAGGTTCTTCACCTATCCAGCTTCTCAATTTAAAAAACTGTTGTCGATGTAAGGAAATTGAAAGCTGGTTCACCCAAGGACTCAATATAGCAGATGAATCTCAAGGGGTGTCTAGAGCACTGCCTAGTCCTGTTGTGTTGGATTAGCTTCTGTTGGTAAGGCTAGAAGATGTGGACAAGGTGCTTGGATTGGTCAGAGTGACCCCTTGTGCCCTGGACCTTTGCCCCTCTTGGCTGATAGGAACTAGCAGTCTACCCTGAATGCACAAATTGTTCCCACTTTGATTCTCCCCATTAGTGAGTGGTAACAACAAGCCCCAATCCTAAAATTAGCAGATGTTACGAAAAAGGAGCAATGCTGCAGCTGAGTGCTCCAGATGGCTGGAAAGCCAAACAGGATGTTGATGTTTTGGGACTGTACCGTGGGAACAAGGGACAGTCTATTCTGTGCACTGAGCACCGGATGTTAGCTCAGAGTGTCACATGACCCTGTACTGGAAGTACATGGGAGGAGTTATTCTCTCTCTGCTGTTTGGTGTTGAGAGAGTGCAGACACGTTTTCTCTGTACTGCTGGAAAGACAGAAATAAAGGCATGTAAATACATTTCTGTCTGTCTCTCTCCCCTCCCTGGGGATGGGGGAGGAATGGTGTGTTCTTCTCACGTTTGAGGAGGATCGCCGGGATCTCGCCTTGTCTTGCCGGGAGTCGCTGACGGGGGAGATCAACAAGGAATCCAAGCCGGGCACCTGGAGAGTGGCCAATTCCTCTGACTAAGGCTTGATTCCGACAGCATTATGTCTAAACCAGAGGTCATGGTTTATTTCACTCAAGCAAAACACAATTGGTAAGCCGGGAACAAACCTTTGTGGTTTGTCTGGAGGAAAACAAATCACAATCCCAAATTCAAATGGAACGCTAAGCCAAGTGCTGTGGTTTGTTGCCACAACAAAATACATGCTCTTAATACCATTTACAAACTCCCCTCAACACAGTGACAAATACATGAAAGGGGAAGCAAGGATACAACCGCTTGTCCAATCCCCATCATCATCCATGTGGGTTTCATTCCCCAACCTCTGCATGTTCAGCTGAGTACTTAGGTTCCACTAAACATATGGAATTCTGGACCTGGAACCTACTTTGATGATGACATTAGGCGCGGGGCCCCTTTATCCCTCCACGTGTTCATGAACACATGGAAGGGAATTTGTGAAGGGAATCTTGTTGGACGACCAAAACGGTGCCTTTAGTTTCACTCAATTGTTCAGCAGTCTTGTTTGCAAGTCAGCTTTTTGCTGGTTTGCTTCCCATGTGGGAACTCTAATAAACACTGAGGCATCAGAATAAGAACTGGATACACATATCTAGGGCATATTTCCCTTTTTTGTAGACTTGACCACTTGTTTTCCAGAGGACCAGGAGAGCAGTATATGAATTGAAATGTAACCTAATCTGGGTTTAGAGCATAGCCTTTTTGTAACCCAAGAGCTGTATTCCCTTCCAGGCTATCTTCTGGGGGCCGCAGGTCAATGGTAGGCAGAGCCAGTGGCAAAAATATACAGAGAAATGAATGTCAACTTTACCCTTGCACACTAGGCTAGTTTCTACACACACACACACACACACACACACACACACACACACCTCTCTCTGTCCTCCATCCATGCAAGCAAAAGGCCCAGTCAGACACATTCCACCCAGCAATATGCAAAGAGTCTTTGAGGGGCATTGTCTGGGAAGAGGGTGTGTGTCCTGCGGACAGTTTTGAGGGCCAGCTAGAGATGCCTGGAGGGCTGCATTTGGGTCCCGGATCTGAGATTTTCCACCCATGCATTAAAGAAAATACAACATGGTATTTGGACAGGTGGTTGTTTATGACAGAGATTTTTGTTCAAATAAAAAGAATCATTGATTGTCTGAAAGGGCTTGATTTAGGCCACTTTATTCCTTTGCAGAAATGACACGGACATATTTTAGAATGTGAATAAATAAACAAACCTAGGAGGGGGAGTTAGAACTTGGCACAACATCCCTTACTTGCAGTGAAACTGATGTATTGCTGAAACTATGTTTGGAAGAGGGGAGATGAATAATTTAAGGTAAAAGAAAGGAGGGGCTGCAAAGAGTTTATAAAAAGTTTGGGATTCACAGACAGGCATTGATGTAGTAAAGCTAAGAATGAACAGTCATACATTACATTAAGATACACCCTTCATTCTCAATTGCTTTACAAATTGTGCCAAATAAATATTGTTTCCTGTGGCTTATTCCCAATCTGTCTGCTTCATATCTGGTGATAGAAAGAAAGCTGACCGTACACATCTTCTCCAGGGCTGGATCAGAGTGGGAAGTTCTGATATTTGCCAGGGTCCCAGCAGGCAAGGGGATCAACAGTCTCACAAGTCTCATGAGATGCCCAAGGAATTGGGATGTAGCATGAGAAAATCCTGTTTGCTTTCCCTGCCTTTTCCAGGTTAAGAAAGCCCACTGAGTGAGCTGGCATGCCCTACAGCAGAAGCTGCCAACACGGAGCTCTCCATAAGTTGCCAAACTACAGCTCCCAGCATCATCCCTGATGGCTGGCCATGCTGACTGTGGCTGATGAAAGCTAGACTCTAACAACATTGACTACTCCTCCCTTGCAGTGTAGTTGTTTTATTTTTTAATAAGCACGTTACATTGCAAGGTTACTCAGAAGAGCAGAACAATACCCAGGTATCAAGAGCTGCTGGAGCTAGACACAAGGGCATATGGCTCTCATCCATACACAACTGCCCTATGTGTTGAGCACAAGTGTTGACAGAGAAGGGGTCCCAGTACTGGGGTGATTCCATCCATTTGTCCATGCTGGACTTTGGCTGTCCTTACTAGGAAAGGCTATAAAGTGATTCTGCTCAGGAAGACTTTGCTCGATCAATGATGGTCTTTGCTGACTCTTGGCATGACCTCCTGCCACACTGACATGGATCTGTGACATGGATCTCCACTCATGGATCTCTGCAGTAAAAACTTTCATGATTGCAGAAACTCAAAATGTAGTTTTGCGACTGTCAAAGCAACCAGCCCTTGCTTTATTAGCAACTGGTGTTGAAATCTTTCTATCCTGCTTAGTATGCCCTACCAATATCAGCCTGGACTGACTCTGATACTGAGAGCAACTATTGCTGGCAGCTCCACAACAGTTACATAAAGGAGGCTAAGAGTTTTGTTCTTTGTTAATTGCAGTGTCTCCTGCACTGCTGAACAAGGATCACTTCACTTTGGTCCACAGCAAGCAATGCAAACACTTTGCTGAATGCCACAGTCCTTAGGGTAGGAGTCAACAATGGCTAATCCATCCTTCAGCTCTGATCAAAAACCTCTGGAGGGTTCCTGATAAGCAAAGCTGAGAGCTACTGTTAAATATAGCAACTCCACTTGAGACAGAGGGGGCTGTTTCTCTCTCTCTTTGCTTAAGATTACATTAGGCTGAAAGACAAATGCAGCTTCACTTCAGCATTCCTTTACTTATATAATTCAAAGGAGGTGAAATGTACCCTGTAGCAAGGCTACACCAAAGTTGAGGACCTCAAGTTCTCCTTGCATGCTGAAGAAAATTAAGGGAAGAGTTAACAAAGAACTAGCAGGGTGAAAGATAGCATAGTCTATTGAGGAACCCAGCTTCAAATTGCCAGAAAGCTGTAAATTTGCTCAGTCGCTAGGATACTATCTCACAGGGTTCCAAAGAGTGATATGGGGTAGTCCAGCTAGCACAATACTAACAGGAGGGAGGGAACTGGGGACTGGGAGACCTTCAGTAAAAAGAAGTTAGCCTTCTGGTGAACGTTGTTGGTGTCTGTCTTTCTGTCGAGAGACAATAGAGTGTACATCACGGGGTGGAGTCAAACCACTGTGTTAGCAGCACCAAAGTGACCTTCCCAGGGCACAAGCCTGGGCAGTGTGTATGGAGGTCCTGGGCTGCCCAGATGACAAGACCCTATCTCTCAGCCTGCTGATATGGTCCATAGGAAAGCAGGATAATAGCTTTGGCACCAGCTTGGCTGCAGGAGTTGCCCAAAGGAGGCATACAAGGTCCTTTAGGGTTTACTCCTTAGCCTTTCCTCCTCCTGGAGATATCCCTCAAGGCATCAGAGTATCATAGCTCAAACACAAAAGGATGGTTGTTTTGATGATAATACAGACAGACAGGACATTGAATTTTAATTAATGCAAGTACTGACTCATTGCTAGTCATATTAATACAAGTTTCCCACTGCATAGTAGTCAAGGAATCGAAGGGATCTCTAACCAATCAGAATTCACAGCCAGGCAATTGACTTGTTCTTTGTGGGGAAAGGTGAGACATCTCCCATGAAATGTAAATTTAGGGTGCGTCCACATTTTTGCTTATTCAATACCTAGAAAGGAGACTGAGAGGTTTTCTGCTTATCCCACGCTTTCTTGGCATGGGTCTGTGTGGATTTGCCTTTGCCTCACAGCTTTCCCCCTGGAAAACCCACTCCTCAGTGCTAAACTGGAGAAAACCCCATTGCTATTTGCTCCGATTCAACAGCAAACAGTGGGTTTTCTCATGGGAAAGCAGCGGTGCAAGCAGAAGTGTGGACAAGCCCTTAGACTTAATCCAGTTACAAGTGGAAGATACTTACTGGAGGGGGTGCTCTTTCTTTCTTCCCCAGTGTTTATTAAGAGCTGAAGTGAAATATATTATTGTATTACATACAACAAAGGTTCTGGAGACCAATAAGTTCCCACTTATGTGGTGGACAATACAAAGGCTGCTGCTGTGGGAACCACTATGGCTTCACTTGATGGGAGGGTATTTAGCGTAAACCACTGTTGCTTTCCTTCACAATATCAGCACACTTACTGCCCAGAGCAATGGCACAATAGACTCTCAGTTACAGGCCATGTGCAGAGTTCCAGCCAAACCAAGCTTCTCAATGACATCTGACAGTGCCAATAATTTCTGCATCTTTTTTCTCTCCATGCCATTAAAATTGGAACTGTGCTTTCACTGTAATTATCTGTATTTTTAATAGGTGTGTTTGTGTTTGTTTGTGTGTGTGTGTGAATTATATTAATGTTTATTTGTTTTTTAATGATTCCACCCCATCCCACCCCAATATTTTTTGTTGCTAACTTAAGTCCCTGTCAGGGGAAAAGGTGAGATATCAATAAATATAACAATAACAACAACAACAATAATGGGAACTCCATGAATAGGGAATAGCACTGGCTGACTCATCGGTAACAGCAGCAGTCAAGGGCATCTGCTCCTGGAGCCATCAGAGTTCCTAGAATGGGACATCAGCTCCTCAGGTTCAGGCCTTGCCCAATTTTTAAATAGGCTATAGTGGCCAGATGATGCTCTGTGGAAATTTACTACTTCAGAATAGCCAGGAAAACCTCCATCAAGTCTTTGGGAAAAGAAAGAGTTGTAAATCCCTCACTAGAATAGTCCACTCACCCCAATTTGTGTTGCCTCAGAAGCAGGAGCCAATGATTTTTCTGGACTTTGTCTAGGACATACAGAAGTCAGCTTCTATGATTGCTTCTTCTTCAACAAATAGCTACCACAGAAAAGCCAAGGATATTAGGGTGGATACTCAAGCTCCTTAAAATTTAAAGACAAAGATCAAGCTACTAATCCTTATAAACAAAGATATCAAAAAGAGTTTTTTTTAATCCTATTGATTACAGGTAGGAAGGAATAATAGTGTGTTGGTGTGTTTGATCATGATAAAGAAAAATCAAAGCAATACCTTGTCAAGAAAATGGTGCCCTTGTCCTTGCCCATGTTGGTTTTTCAGTTTCTGTTGATGAGGGTTAAATAGGCATGAGGTGCTTGTGGGTGTACCTCCTTGTCTTTATACTGTAATATGTGGAGCAGGCTTCTCAGACAGCATTCTGAAATCAGGATATCTGAATGTGGTGCTCAAAGCCACCTTTGGATCTCAGACTGAAAGATCGGAAGCTGCTTGTGAGAAATATATTTTTTTTAAGGCTTTTATGAAATTTACAGGGAGAAAGCTGTCGTTTGAGGGTAACGTCATGGGGACGAAAGCAAATTAACACAAACACTGGCAAACACACGTAAACTCCAGTGTGGACAAGCCCTTCCTCTATTATGACCTGATAGACACTTTTACCACTTTTTGATTGCCGGGAGCTAATCCCTTCTAAGTTAGGTAGGACTCAGGTCAACTCATTGTGTAGGTATTATCCATGCCTAGTCTTCTCAAAGATTAGCACAGTCTTGACGGCTGCAGTGGCCAGAACAATAACACTTTTTAGGCCATAACTCTGTTTTCTTTTCTATGAGATGGGAAACAAAAATTAACAATGTACCTGAAAGCTGTGTTGTGTGCCATGAAATGTATTGTGCTGTGAGAAAAAGGGCGGGGGGGGGGGAGAGAAGTATTTCACTGTTTTTGCCAGAAGCTGCCCTTCCATCTCCTGTTAAAATTAAGTCCCTGTTTCCAAGGAGGTGTTTGTGACAAGATTCACTAGTGCTCATAATAGTTTTATGTTACTGGTAGCTCTGTAAGCCTTTCAGGCTAAAATTCAGCAAAACTGAATGTGATATTAATGGCAGTAAATCTTAGTCCATGAAAACTTTTTAAAATGATGCATATCATTGCTCCCCCACAGCATCCCAAAGAAGGCAATCAAATACTGATCAGAGAGAACGGTTGAACCAGTTTTGAACCAGTTTTATTCATATATATATATATATATATATATATATATATATATGTATAAAATCATTTTTAGGTTATGTTAATCATCACCTATAAAAAAGCCTATTGCAAATGAAATACAAAAGATGTCAATTATCCAGCCTTCAGAGAAAACTCTTTATGAGAAATGTAAATGACTTACCCAGAATTTGATGGGGAAAGAATCAAAGACACAGGAAGGTGGTGACAGAGCTGTCAGAGGGGGAGTAGATCACAGATTGACAGCCACAAATGAAAAAATAATAATAATTTGGGGGGTTAGAGAATAAGCCAGGGGGAAATTTGCAACAGCCAGAAAGCCACCTTTGCAGAAGGGCTTCTTTTATTCCAATCTTAGCAGGGTTGACATTGTACCTCAGTAGCAATGTATTCTTCATTGAAGAATCGACAAAACTTTTTGATGTGTTTTTGATGTGCTTTTTGATGTGTTTTGGGCATCTTATGGAAGCTGCATGAAACCATTCCACACAGGTGTTGGCACTGCTGAAAGAGTGGACTGTTTTTTCTGTCCCCATGATAAGCGTTGCCCTCAGGATGCTTGTGACTGCCTGGTGAAAATTCCCTCATCTTTGTGGAGACACCCCTGCACAAAACGCTTGCGGGTTCAAAAAACAACAACCTTGAATAGGTGCAGAAATGTGCAGAACAGCCCTTCGGAATGCAAAACTGAGAAAGTAAAAGAAAGCAAAATTGACAGATTCATTCATGTCACATACTTGTGACACAGGAATCCAATGGGCAAGCCTCTTTTTATATGCAGGCGGTTCACGTAATCAGGAAGAATGGTGTGAATTGGTCCTCTGCCTCCTTGCTGGGCAGATGCATCAGGTATTACACCTTAGGATTGTGGCGGAGAAGGATTGGTCCATGGAATTCAGCTGCTGCCCAATAAGAATCTGAACCAAGTCTCTCTGTGTTCCACAGGTAGATTTAACCCATCTGAATGGAATTTTTTTGACAATCATGGCTTCTCTTCTCTTCCTCTCACGTTAGCAAAGTGAAAAATGCACACATTTTATTAAAAAAGAGCTTATTTCCAACATGCTGATTTTATGCATCTTTAAATAAAATATTTTCACAGTCTGGAAATGTTTTTTTAAAAAAATAAAATAATAAAAATAAAATTACTAGCCTTGTATTTGAAGAAAGAAGACATTACCAGAAAGGCTTCGGCGTTAAACACATTCTAAAGTATTATATAATAAAAACTGTACTTCTGGCAGGGGGTGTTCTAAGACAATTATTTAAAAGGAGCAGAGAAGCAAGCCAGGAATATAGCTTTTGGTTTATAATTCAAGTGGATCTTTTTTTTATTATTTCCCTCTTAAATGTAAATTGCCAACTAGCACAAACCAAATTTCTCTGTTCCTTTGGGAAGAGAATGTCATGGGTGCCCTTGGAACATATTTCAAAATAACATCAGGCAGAAGCAGGCAGGATTCTAACTAAGCAGCATCTCTGAAGGGAATTAAAAACAGTTCATTTTTATGCTTATGTTTTTTGCTTAATTTTATTCTTTACCAAGCATCTGTCTCACAAGGCTGTTGTGAAGACTAGGAAGCCGAAGACTGTAAAAGACTTGCACATTAAAAGTACTTTATAAAAGAATAATGCCAATGTTCTCAAAAGATAATGTGGAACATCCTAAGAAGACACAGCAAAATACTGTGTCCTCCCCCGTTCAACTCACCTGCTTGCTACACCCAGCTTCAGCGGCGAAACGAAGGACATTTAGCTGGGAATTTTGCCTGGGGTAAAGTCTGCAGAGGGCGCCACTAACACTCTCAGCCCACCAGCCATTTTACTGTCTAGGCCAGTGATGGCCAAACTTGGCACTCCAGCTGTTTGGGGACTACAATTCCCATCATCCCTGACCACTGGTCCTGTTAGCCAGGGATGATGGGAGTTGCAGTCCCAAAACAGCTGGAGGGCCAAGTTTGGCCACCACTGGTCTAGGCTTTTCACCCACTCCCTCCTCTCTTTCCCTGGGAAGCACCCTCCCCTGCTGCCCTGGGACTCTCCTTCACCCCCAAAGCCAAAACAGGGAGCTCACTCAACTCCAGTAGGGAAACACCATCTCAACCCTTTGGATAGAGCAAAGCAACACACAGCAGCTTTCGGACTTGCAGGTTGGTGTGGAGGACACTGTGTGTGTGTGTGTGTGTGTGTGTGTGTGTGTGTGTCCCACTCCCACTCCCCCCATTCCCTTCCTCTCTTGGAATCTTGTTCAGTTCATCTTTCACCCTTTGAAACAAAGACCAAGCAGCACTGCTGTAGTCCTAAGGCGCTCAGAGCATCCCAGTTTGGGTGCTCCTGCCCACCCCACCCCTAATGAGATGCACAAGCTGGTGACCCTGCTGAGAGTTTTCTCACTGCATTCTGCTCCTTGCAACACTGGGGTCTCAATCCCCAGTCTGCATGAGGGCCCTCTCTACCCTACTTACATTGGGGATCACTCCAGACTCCATTTTGTCTTGCTGCAAAGGAATCAATGGGCTTTGGAAGTGGGATATGGGCAGTCAAGATGCGTGTGAGAGAGATGCCTCTTTCCTTTCTGCTGCTGCCCTAAGCCAGGGGTGTCAGGAGTTCAGCCTACAAATGAGTAGGACCCTGGTAGAGACACATGGCAGACTGGCATGTTCTCCCCCTCCTGGTCTTTCATTCAGGAGCTTCATAAACCTTCTTCACCCCGAACCATAGCTGTCAACTTTTCCCTTTTCTTGCAAGGAATCCTATTCGGAATAAGGGAATTTCCCTTTAAAAAAGGGAAACGTTGACAGCTATGCCCCGAACATCACAGCAACCGATGCCAACCAACACCGGCACACTTAGGGATCCGCAGAGTTTGCACAGTTGCGTAACAGACCTCAGCAACTCAGCATTTTGGCTAATCTACTTTATTTACATATAAACACACACGGAGCACTGCAACATGGCTCCCTCTCTCTCTAGCATCAGACAGCAAAGAGAAAAAGAACAAAGGACAACAGTCCCACTTCACGGAACACAGTAACACAAACATCCTGTCTCCGTCACTTCCCACCCTGTAGAGTCAAAACATATACCATCATGTGAAAGACAAAAAACCCATGACTGCAATCTTAGATCAGGAATTCTAACATTGGGTTCCCCTTTTCTTTCCAGGCCACCGCCCCCTTGCTTCCATAAACTCGTCTCCAGCGCTCCATATCCTACCCTAAAAATATTATTTTTAAAAAAAGTTGTATTCAAATAGCATATTGCCTATTTCCATGCCTATTTCCATGCCCTTTAAGAACAAATGTGTCGAAGTGTGTGTGTGTGTGCAAACACACATGGGGAAGTGCTGAACTTTTACCTGGGTGAAAGAAAGCCTAGTTTCGCCACTAGTAGAAAAGGGTGAAGATGTCAGGAGCAGTCATGACTACAACTACAGTAGGAGCCTTCAGTTACATCTGCACCTGCTCTGTGTGGTAAGTCATAGAATTGTAAATTGATGCATCTTCTCAAGCAGCCAAATATTCCAAGTCTCTGGATTGGCCATAACTACCTGTGTTAGTCATTGGGATAACCTATATAGGAAGGGCTATAAGACTGAAATGTTGCCCAAGCAACAATAAGGTTCTTGATTTGTATGTGGTTTTTTTGGTGCCGACTTCCTGTTCTCTGCACTGCCTGATGTCTGCCGTCTAATCAGACATTTCCCCAACTGTGAAGCTGCCTTTTACTAACTATTGGTCCATCTGTATTTTCCACTCTGACAGGCCACCCACCAATCAATCAATCAATCAATCACGTGATGTCACAGTGACATCAGGTGACCTGCTTATCAACTGAAGGCACAGGGCTTTGCAGGCACTGCCAATCAGCTGATCACCATGCCATCCCTGTTTTTGACAGACAGGTATTTCTTCACCTGCCACAGGACACCTGGTACGGACACAGTTTTGCACCAAATTTGCATGTGGTGATTGACAGGCACATGTGCAGATTTAGGAATAGTCACTATAGTTTCAATAGCAATTCAATGCATCTCAGCATCGTGGGAAGACCGTGACCAGGTGACCTGCTCAGTCTGCTACCTCAGTTCTAGTTCCTACAATCCCTCCTTAGGGCTTTATAGTATTAAACCAGGCCAGACAGCTCTTCCGACAATGCCTTCCAACAGAGGACTGTCATCTGTAAAAAGGTAAAGGGACCCCTGACCATTGGGTCCAGTCATGACCAACTCTGGGGTTGCGGCACTCATCTCGCTTTATTGGCCGAGGGAGCCGGCGTACAGCTTCCGGGTCATGTGGCCAGCATGACTAAGCTGCTTCTGGCAAACCAGAGCAGCACTTGGAAACACCATTTACCTTCCTGCCGGAGTGGTACCTATTTATCTACTTGCACTTTGACGTGCTTTCGAACTGCTAGGTTGGCAGGAGCAGGGACCGAGCAACGGGAGCTCACCCCGTCATGGGGATTCAAACCACCGACCTTCTGATCAGCAAGTCCTAGGCTCTGTGGTTTAACCCACAGCGCCACCAGCGTCCCTGACAACCCCTCAAATAAATGCCTGCAAACTATGACACATGGTTACCTTATATAGACAGCTCTCCCTAAAGAGTCTCACCTGGCACCTACACTACCATCTTGCAAAAGAAAGTTGTTGCTTGCTCAAGTATTTTAATGTGTTAAAGCTCTAATTATATCTGTTGTTTTATTGTAAATAATGATAAATAGGATATAATGATAAATAGGCTGCACAAATATAATCCAAATAGGAGGAATAGTTATATATAATGGGGGAGGGGAGAGAGATCGCTGTCCTACCATTGGCTTGAGAGTAGTTGCTAAGCTAGAAGGGTTCTCATGTCAGTGAACATGACCTGTCCTTTTGCACTGGAGCAGGAACATGATCTGAGGTGCTCTCTCAGTTCATAGAACTGGGCCACTTGTAATACATTGTAAAGAGACAGCACTGTCTTAACACTCCCATTCCCCACACATTGTTTCACATATATATATATACAGTGGTACTTCGGTTTTCGAACGTCTCCGTTGACAAACGTTTCGGTTTTCGATTGCTGAAAACACAGAAGTAAATGCTACCGTTTTAAAAAGTCGAACGGCTTCCGCTGAGTGTTTCTCACTTTTCTCAATTAAATTTGTAGACCACCCTTTGTGCTTTGGTTTTCAAACATTTCAGAACTTAAGCAGTCTTCCAGAACGGATTATGTAAAAAAACCCAAGGTAACACTGTACCGTGTTTGTTCTGGAGGCCCGTTCTGAACCTGAAACTGTTCTTAACCTGAGGTACCACTTTAGCTAATGGGGCCTCCCACTGCCGCCGTGCCGCTGGCGCACGATTTCTGTTCTCATCCTGAAGCAAAGTTCTTAACCCGAGGTACTATTTCTGGGTTAGCGGAGTCTGTAACCTGAAGTGTCTGTAACCTGAGGTACAACAGTATATGGTGTCCTTCGGGTTAGGGGCTCAGTAGTGAATAAAAGTTTGAATGGAGGAAAATGGAAATCTCTGAAGCTTAACAATTGTGGAAGGCAGATATATGCTGATATTCAGGTGTTTGAATGCTACAGCTTTTTTGAACGTGATGAAATTAATGCACTGGGTTGTCTGTAGCTACAGCTGTTAAAACAGGGAGTACTGAAGAAATGATTTTTTCCAATGTTTCATTTGAATAGAGCCAGCAATCATCTGACAATGGCCGGGGAGAATTTTATTTTAATGTGCATTTCCTCTGTTAATTAACGTTTTCTCAATATGCATTGCCTTCCTCACACTGTGAGATATATGGGAGGCAAATGAGTACAAAATGGTGGCTCTTTGTCTCTCCTGGTAAAAGCAAATTGCTTCTTTCGGTGATATGTTTTCTCCCAGACTGGCACAATAACACTTGCAGGAAAAGCATATTTCAACTATATAATCCTGTTGGGCCTCCGCAGCAGTTTCCTGGCCAAGTTATAAAGATACCTTCATGGAGGGGGGAGGGGAAGGAGGGTTGGGAAGGGAAGTGGTTAGCTTGCGTTTGGAGGATTTTATTTTATCACCACCCCAATGATGAAAGAAGTGTTCATTGTCCTTCTGCATTTCATTGAGGTAATAATTATAGTGAGAGGCTCCCAGACCAAGAACGGGAGGAGAGCTTTTCAATCACTGCCCCTGCATTTCAATCGAAGCTCCATGCTGTAAAACAAGGTGTAAATCAGTTTAAGAACATAGCTCTGCATTCAATGCTTTGTGGTTTACGACTCCCAAATGACCTTCATCTATCTTCCTTAGCTGTAGAGGTGTATAATTGAACTAAAGAGAGGTTTGAATAATGAGTATAGGAACAGCAGCCCCACTGATCTTGCTTAATAGTATAACAGCTTTGCGCTCTCTCTCGCTCTCTCTTGCTCTCTCTTCTTTTTCCTTGAAATGTAACAAAATACTCTAGCGGGTCTAATTCTTCAGAGTGACAGTTGTTGGTAGTTCATATTTTAAACCAAACATAAAACCAAACAACTCCCCCCCCCCCCCGGCCGCCCCGCAACTATCTACAATCATCTTCTATTGCAGGCGAGTTCCAGAAAATACAATCACTCGAATGGCTCTTTATTCAGTATCTGCTCACTAAAAACAGGGGGAGGGGGAGAGAACTGGTGCTCTCTTTCAAGTAAAGAATACATTTTTAACAAACCACGAAGGATCTTTTATTGTTAAAAGAGATACACAAATGCATCTCCAAACTGTTTTTGTGATGGGTATATTACCAGCAATATTCAGTGCCATTAACTGAAGGTGCTAAGCGGGTTCTTTCCAAGGCATGCAGGTGGGGATATGTGTCTATATTTGCCTCCAAGTAAATCTATGGTAGGGACGCGGGTGGTGCTGTGGGTTAAACCACAGAGCCTAGGACTTGCCAATCAGAAGGTCAACGGTTCGAATCCCCGTGACGGGGTGAGCTCCCATTGCTCGGTCCCTGCTCCTGCCCACATAGCAGTTCGAAAGCACGTCAAAGTGCAAGTAGATAAATAGGTACCGCTCCGGTGGAGAGGTAAATGGCGTTTCCATTCGCTGCTCTGGTTTGCCAGAAGCGGCTTAGTCATGCTGGCCACATGACCCGGAAGCTGTACGCCAGCTCCCTCAGCCAATAAAGCAAGATGAGCGCCACAACCCCAGAGTCGGCCACGACTGGACCTAATGGTCAGGGGTCCCTTTACCTTTACTTTCAATCTATGGTATATGGGAGATATTCACCTCCAAATGTCTACAGAAATGTGGGTATGCAAAGCTGTCAGTACTGTGTTAAAATAATCTGCAGTGTTTCTGGAACCAATTTAAAGTGCTGGTTTAAGCCTTTAAAACCCCAAAGATTTGGGCTCTAACTACAGCCTTGCCATCTTGTCTGCACCCTGAGATATCAATTAGAGGCCCTCTTAGTGTGTTTTTAGATGGTTTCCTAGGTCTGCAACGTGTGACAGAGAGTGTGTGTGTGATGGATGTGGATTGGAATATCATTATGTTATTAGAATGAATCATTGTAGTCATACCTCAGGTTGAAGTAGCTTCGGGTTAAGTATTTTCGGGTTGCGCGCTGCAGCGACCCGGAAGTAACAGAGCGCATTACTTCCAGGTTTTGCCACTCGCGCATGCGCAAATGGTCAACATGACGTCATGCGCATGCGCAGAAGCGGCAAATCGCAAATCGCGACCCGCGCACAAGCAGACATGTGGATGTGGGTTGTGTTCGCTTCTGGATACAAACGGGGCTCCCAAATGGATCCCATTCGCATCCAGAGGTACCTCTGTATACAGATACAGAAAGAATCTTAATTTCCCTGTTCCTCCACTTGACATGATATGGGGAAGCTGTAGCCCGGAAATGGTTAGACAACAGCTCCCATGATCATGGACCAGAATTCTGAGTTTACCTTTATTTCTGATCAGCAACATTTGGAGGGCCACAGGTTTCTCACCCATGACGAAAGCTGCGCATCAGAGAATGCTGCTAGGGAGCAATTTGGCTTCATGGCATTTGGAAAACTCAGTTTTTGCACAGGGAATCTGAAGTATGTTAAAGGATGCTGCGAGATACAAAACAGTAAGCACTACAGCTCCCCCCGCCTGCTTGCCCCGCTGATTGTTGCAGAAGAGGCCTCCCTCTGAGATACAGAATGTGACTTTGCCACACATGTAAGAAATCTCATTATAGAGAAAGTAATAAAGGTTAGAACACTCCCTTGTGGGGGCCTAAGCTCTAAGTAAGAACATGAAACCTGTCTGGGAGGAATAAGGTAGGAGACGTCCGTGCCTTTTTTCAATTTCACACCTTTACTACCTGCCTACACTGGTTAAAGCACAAGTCAGATGATCTCCTTGCATTTGCTCTGACATGTGGCTGATGCTGGCAGTGGCACATTGCTGGTGATTTCTTCTCAGAACTCCACTACTATTGCACCTGGAGCACTTGCCAGGAAGTAATAGAGAAATCAACTTACAAGCTGTCACCTCCTTCAGACTAGCTTAGGCTATAGGCTACAGCAAAGAGGGCAAAAGCCACGCCATTTGACTTTTTAAAGGCCTTGTGCATATATTACATTGCATAGTTTCTCCTTGTTTTGGTTGCTGTGAATGCTGGATTGCTTGGAACTGTGTTGGGCATACAAGCTCAGATTCGTGTTTTTCAAAAGCTGTTTTCTGCAGATCGGAAGTTAGGAATGCTGTGCATCATGAACTGTGCAACTCCATAAATGCCACAATAGGGGGATATTTACATATTTACTTTATTCAGCTGGTTCATAAATGATCTGAGGAAGTATTCAGCAAAGTAGTTCTCCTAGCACTGTGCAACATAATCTGGCTGTGTAACATAATTTCCCTTCTTTCTTCACTCCCTGAGTACAGTTTTATTCTTTCTTCACTCCCTGAGTTTTATTACCTCTAGTATCGGAGGCAGTGTGCCTCTTAATACCAGTTGCTGGGGATATTGAGATATGATCACCACTTGGGTTCAACCAGCTGAAAAAGAGGAGGATGGAAGTCTCTATTTGGACCTTAGACTGGCTTTGGTGGATGGAAGTCAGTGTGGCTTTGAAATGCATGTGAATAGGTCACAGAACACCTTTGTGATGTACCACAGTTGACGTTAATTTGATATTCATTAGACAACAGTGATTGGTTGTGTGAAACAATTAAACATTTCACAGTTGCAATTGTGTGTTGATTCTCACTTCTTGTCAAAACCGTTATGAACAAGCATCTTTTTTATAAAAAAAACAACAACACCAAAAACCCACAAGGTGGGCAGGCTTTTCCTCTCTGACCCAATTTACAATTTGAGAAGTATTTCACTACTTAGCCAATTTTAAGCAACATTCACAGAGCCATCATCTGCTTTGCAAAGTCAGGACACGTTTCTCTCAGCTGCAGAACCAAACCAAATCCTACCTTAGATTGCAACCTTGTTCTGTTCCCTAGTCCCTTCAAAATGACCAGAGTCTCTGACTGCAGACTTAAATGATTCACTCCTGCAGGCTAATGGAATCTGATTAGTTTCAGATGGCTTTCAGAAGGAGGGCTGGTGAGCCAGTGTACAACTCTAGTGACAGCCTGATCCAGCACCATCAATGCAAGCACTGGCCCCCTTTCAATCAGTTCAAACAAGAGAAATCTAAGAGAAATCAGGGTAGCAGGGAGCCATTCAGTATGAGGAACAAAACTCTTACATTTGAGTTTGGTAATGTTATGCTCAAAAGACCGCAGCAGAAGCTGACATTCAGCCCAATCCTATGAATATATACTCTCAAATAAATCTCATTGAATTAAATGAGATTTTCTCTGAAACAGCTTTACACTGGACTACCATCTTGAAGGACATACCAGTCAGTAGACCTTGCTGGTCCCACCACTGCCACACACACACTCTGTTTAGTGAAGTCACACTGACAACCTCTTAAAACGGAAAGCTAATTGTTTAAAAGCAAACACAGAGATGTTATCTAGGGTTCCCCACCCCCAGGAATTAACAAGGTGCAGAGAGAACTCTGTGCTCAGCCTTGATTATTTTATATCATTTATTTGTATTAGTATTTTGAAATTGTGAACAGACCCGAGTGCCTTGGCAGAAAGGAGGTATATGGATGCAATCAGTCAGTCAGTCAGTCAGTCAGTCAATCAATCAATCAATTTCAGCGTGGTACACAATTTGAGGAGAATGGAGCAGATGGATTTTGTTTTTCTTAGCTGAGACCTTGTACATAACAGAGACAGTCAACTAAAACATGCAACTAAAACTAGAACTACACAGCAAATCAGAGCATGTGCTACCTCACTGAGGATCACTCTGCCAGGGTCAGCCCAAGACATTTTGGCACTTGAAGTGAACCACAGAATGGAATCCTCCCTGCCAGATGAGAAGGGGGGGGGAACAAAGTTCAGGATCAGAATTAAAGGGGGGGTTAATGAAGATCAGAACTGGAATTAAAGGGGAGAGTGAATATCAGCTTCAGAATGAGAGGAGGAGGAGGAGATGGTGGAGGAGGAGGAGGCAACAGTAGAGGCAGCAGCAAGTGGATCTGGTTCCCCTCCCAAGGGGTCCAGACCTGCCACCCAAGGTGGTTGCCTCACCCTGCTTCATGGGCACACCCATTCTCCTCTGGGCTCCTTCTGGACTTTGACATTGAAAGAATTAACCTTTGTGTTGCAAACTGAACCATCCTTGCAAATGCACACTCCAGGACTTCCAAGTAGAAGGCAGTGAAAACTCCTTGCTCTAAATGACATATAAGCAGAAGATGAGAAATAGGATGGGTGAGCAGTTGCTGGTGAGCTACCCTACTGTGTTGGCTCTGGAGCTGTGTGTGTGTACAGAGTGTATTTGAGAGGGAGGCATGGGAGAAATGAAGAAAAATGTACTAGCAGAAAAAGAGCCCAGGCAGAATGCTGATGTTTCAAAAGGATGGCATAGAGATCACTGGTAGAAATGGGCTGATGAGGGTACAGACCTGTGGTGCGTCAAGCGCTCAGAGAGATGCAGAGAAAGGAGATATTTCTATGAGGTGGAAACACAAAAGGAGGGGTGGAAAGGGCAGAGACTGAGTTAAACACTACCCAGTTAAAATTGTAGCTAAAAAAGGAGTCCCCCCCCCCACAGTATGGCCTCTTAATTTAGTTAAATCATAAAAGTGGCTTTTCAGTTATTTGTACTGTGCACTGCTGCTCTAGAGATGTGAGGTGTGATGATTTCCATCTGCTGGTTCTCCAAGGTATATGAACATCTGATAATGGCCTAGTTGACAAGTGAAGCTCGTCCCATATACAAGTGGCTCAGTTTCCCCTTCCACAATTCTCACAGATGTGAGTGGCTAATGTCTCTTGTGTTCTAAAGATCTAGGGTAAAGTAGCCTGGATCACCGGGACAATGCATTTTATTTGTTTTGAAGTGTACCATGGTGCCTGCAAAACCAGAGACTGAAGCTCATCTAACCGCAAAGCTTTGTAGCAGCATCTCTCATCAAGCTGTTCTTCCCTGCAGGTTTATCACCAGATTAATTAGCTACAGGTGTAAACTAGGCCAGTAATTGAAACAATGCATCATTTTCCTGTTGTCTTTGATGCTTTTGAATTATGGTGCTGGAGGAGACTCATGAGAGTCCCATGGACTGCAGGAAGATCCAACCTATCCATTCTTAAGGAAATCAGCCCTGAGTGCTCACTGGAAGGACAGATCGTGAAGCTGAGGCTCCAATACTTTGGCCACCTCATGAGAAGAGAAGACTCCCTGGAAAAGACCCTGATGCTGGGAAAGATGGAGGGCACAAGGAGAAGGGGACGACAGAGGACGAGATGGTTGGACAGTGTTCTCGAAGATACAAACATGAGTTTGACTAAACTGCGGGAGGCAGTGGAAGACAGGAGTGCCTGGTGTGCTCTGGTCCATGGGGTCACGAAGAGTCAGACACGACTAAACAACTAAACAACAACTCATTTTCCTTCTGATGTCCAGTGAACAGAAAACAACTAATGCAAGAGTAAGAGAAAGCAAGAAACCTATTAACTAGTGAATAATAATAAAAACATGCCAAACACTCCAAGTCTAATATCTTCATAAACGAATCAAAGCTACACCCCACTCTGCTTTAGATACATTCTTAAGGATTAAATAAAATTACAAATATACATAAAATGGCTCAACAGCATCAGAGGAGTGACCATCTGGTTGGATTAGCACAGGAAGCCTTTTGTTAAAAGCATAATTCCACCTTGGTCTCAGTGGATGGCCTTGGAAGTGGGGTGGAAATCTCTGTGTCTCAATCCTGCATTTTGTCAGAGAAATGGGAATATAAATAGTCTCTTTCACAGCTTGATGTGATTATCAGATGCACTTCTAAAGTGGGGGGAGGCTTGAATCTGGAAATGAAGGCTGGTATTAAAACATTCTAGGGATTAAATAATGTATTTTTTCTTGTTCAAATGGGGACCTTAAAACATTACCCTAGGCATGTGGGAGCCACCTTTCTGAAAGCAGCTCCTACACAACTGGAGTAGTGTTTAAATGGACTAATTGCACAAGCAAGGCGTGTAGGGATGGAGAATTTCCCCTTTTTTGCATTTAAATGAGAAACTACACTTATCCAATCCATATGTTAAATGAAGCACAGTCATCCTTTGAAATTCACACTTCTCTGAGTTTTGCAGTACAGTTCTCTAACCACACAATATGTACAAAATTCATATATTTAGGGGAAATGTACATCAAAATTTTTGTTTTAGTAAAAACGCATTAAATTAGGGGAAATTGCTTGCAGGAATTAGTCAAAACTGCATACCAAAAAGTATTCATTAGGAAAAATTCACATCAAAATGCTGATGAATTTTCATGAGAATTTGAAAATTGAAAATCGCTGTGCAAGTGTTAAGAAATGAATTTAAGATTGGAAAAAAATGAGATACTTAGAGAACCAGAATTGGCAATAATCACCCCTTGCTGTTAGTGTGGGACTTTCTCAGAAAATTAGCAGACACCCCTCTCCCAGCCAGGGCCAATTCCAAGCTTGGACAAATGGAATTGGACACTCCTATGCAGTAGGCTTGGCTCTGGACTAAGAGTTTGCACCCATCTGCCTCCATCTTATAGAAAAATCTAATAAAACAAAGATGCCAGGCATGTCTTACTCAGCTGTTCTTTTTGACAAGGGCAAGCATTATTCAAATATATAAGTTATTCATGCTATTATTTTTGAGCTACTTGGTTTTAGTTTATGGTTATTGAATCTCTGCACCCAAGTCTTTCCAGGAATTTCAGTTCATTCAAATGGAACTTGCTCTGAACACTTGGCATTGTCTTTAAATTGTGCACTTAATTACTAAAAGGAGAAGAAAATGACTTTGCATAATGTAGGTGAGAGACAGTCCCACAGCTCTATTTTTCTTTCTAATTACGTGAAAATTTGAGATGAGTAAAATGAAAGTGCAGGCAGAATAGATCCCTAATTGCACTAATTGTGTATTAGAGGGAAATGGGGCTCAAACAGTTCTGAATCAGCACTTACAGTGCTCTTTCCCCTCTGTCTTATTAGTGGAAATCGTCATCAGAATATTAGGCACCAAAGTGCAGTTTCCGAAGAGCCTAGTCAAACCCCCAAGGGAAGACAGCACTTGCCTGTGGAAGGGAGATTCAGTCTCATTCTCTCCCTTCTCTCTTTCCCCTCTTCAGTTATGATATTGACTACCAAACTCTTTAGCACCATGTATTATACGTTTGACTAAAATACGAATAAACTACATTCTGAACTTCTGCATTCACTGAAATTGCCAGTCTTTTATTCTGAATTCTCACATATATTGGTTTACATATCGAGTGGACTTCCAGTGACTCATGGAGATGTCTTGGAGAGAGTGGCTGGGTAACAAGGAGAAATGAGAGGAAATTGGAGAATTGGAGGAGGCTTTCCAAAATGGAAGGGGATCGTTTTTGCAAAATCTGCCTTTCACCTGCCGGACTCTATGGCACCTCTCAAAGGATTCTCCCAAATCTACAGAATAGCTTTGGGGAGTGCAGGAGTCTTCTGAGGGAAAGAGGTAGGGGTCAGCAAAAATCACATGCTCCCTTCCATGAGTAGCAATTGGATATAGTCCATATAACATGTTTTTGCATTAGCTAAACTTGAAAACAAGCTGAACAAGCTGGTCATCACAAACACGTTTTTCCAACAACACAAGAGACGACTCTGCACATGGACATCACCAGATGGGCAGCATCGAAATCAGATTGATTATATTCTCTGCAGCCAAAGATGGAGAAGCTCTATACAGTCAGCAAAAACAAGACCTGGAGCTGACTGTGGCTCAGATCATCAGCTTCTTATAGCAAAATTCAAGCTTAAACTGAAGAAAGTAGGAAAAACCACTGGGCCGGTAAGATACAATCTAAACCAAATCCCTTATGAATACACAGTGGAAGTGAGGAACAGGTTTAAGGATTTAGATTTGGTGGACAGAGTGCCTGAAGAACTATGGATGGAGGCTCGCAACATTATACAGGTGGCAGCAACGAAAACCATCCCAATGAAAAGGAAATGCAAGAAAGCAAAGTGGCTGTCCAATGAGGCCTTACAAATAGCGGGGGAGAGAAGGCAAGCAAAATGCGAGGGAGATAGGGAAAGATACAGGAAATTGAATGCAGATTTCCAAAAAATAGCAAGGAGAGACAAGAAGGCCTTCTTAAACGAGCAATGCAGAGAAAAAGAGGAAAATAACAGAATGGGAAGAACCAGAGATCTGTTCAAGAAAATTGGAGATATGAAAGGAACATTTCGTACAAAGATTACCATAATAAAGGACAAAAGTGGTAAGGACCTAACAGAAGCAGAAGACATCAAGAAGAGGTGGCAAGAATACACAGAGGAATTATACCAGAAAGATATGGATGGCTCGTACACCCCAGGTAGTGTGGTTGCTGACCTTGAGCCAGACATCCTGAGAGTGAAGTCAAATGGGCCTTAGAAAGCACTGCAAATAACAAGGCCAGTGGAAGTGATGGTATTACAGCTGAACTATTTAAAATTTTAAAAGATGATGCTGTTAAGGTGCTACACTCAATATGCCAGCAAGTTTGGAAAACTCAGCAGTGGCCAGAGGATTGGAGAAGATCAGTCTACATCCCAATCCCAAAGAAGGGCAGCGCCAAAGAATGCTCCAACTACCGCACAATTGCACTCATTTCACATGCTAGCAAGGTTATGCTTAAAATTCTACAAGGTAGGCTCAAGCAGTATGTGGACCGAGAACTCCCAGAATTGCAAGGTGGATTTAGAAGAGACAGAGGAATCAGAGACCAAATTGCAAACATGCACTGGATTATGGAGAAAGCTAGAGCGTTCCAGAAAGACATCTACTTCTGCTTCATTGACTATGCAAAAGCTTTTGACTGTGTCGACCACAGCAAACTATGGCAAGTTCTTAAAGAAATGGGAGTGCCTGATCACCTCATCTGTCTCCTGAGAAATCTCTACGTGGGACAAGAAGCTACAGTTAGAACTGGATATGGAACAACTGATTGGTTCAAAATTGGGAAAGGAGTACGACAAGGCAGTATATTGTCTCCCTGGTTATTTAACTTATATGCAGAATTCATCATGCGAAAGGCTGGGCTGGATGAATCCCAAGCAGGAATTAAGATCGCCGGAAGAAATATCAACAACCTCAGATATGCAGATGACACAACCTTGATGGCAGAAAGTGAGGAGGAATTAAAGAACCTTTTATTGAGGGTGAAAGAGGAGAGCGCAAAATATGGTTTGAAGCTCAACATCAAAAAAACGAAGATCATGGCCACTGGTTCCATCACCTCCTGGCAAATAGAAGGTGAAGAAATGGAGGCAGTGAGAGATTTTACTTTCTTGGGCTCCATGATCAGTGCAGATGGTGACAGCAGCCACGAAATTAAAAGACGCCTGCTTCTTGGGAGAAAGGCGATGGCAAACCTAGACAGCATCTTAAAAAGTAGAGACATCACCTTGCCAACAAAGGTCCGTATAGTAAAAGCTATGGTCTTCCCAGTAGTGATGTATGGAAGTGAGAGCTGGACCATAAAGAAGGCTTATCGCCAAAGAATTTATGCTTTTGAATTATGGTGCTGGAGGAGACTCATGAGAGTCCCATGGACTGCAAGAAGATCAAACCTATCCATTCTTAAGGAAATCAGCCCTAACTGCTCACTGGAAGGACAGATCGTGAAGCTGAAGCTCCAATACTTTGGTCACCTCATGAGAAGAGAAGACTCCCTGGAAAAGACTCTGATGTTGGGAAAGATGGAGGGCACAAGGAGAAGGGGACGACAGAGGACGAGATGGTTGGATAGTGTTCTTGAGGCTACCAGTATGAGTTTGACTAAACTGCGGTAGGCAGTGGAAGACAGAAGTGCCTGGCGTGCTCTGGTCCATGGGGTCACAAAGAGTCGGACACGACTAAACGACTAAACAACAAACTCGAAAACAGCTGGGCACTATCAAAGCGAAATCAGATATCATTGACTATGGGTGGATTCCATGAGAGGTCCCATACTATGTGAAAAGCTGTCCTTTTGTCTCTCAGACTGTCAGTATTTTGCAGAATGGATGAAGTTTACACACTTAAAGTGGATTAAAGGGCACTGTTGGCCTAGGGCAACAAATCCACTTTAAAAAAGAAGCAAACTATTCCTGGTTTCAGAAGTGATTATAAAATGCATTGAAAAGTGAGGAATGAATGAATGATTAATGGGAAGACATGCAAATGCCCCACAAGCATATCAAGATGAATGCTCCATATAGATGTAAACTAACCTCCACATAAGCTTTGGTCACATCCACATTTAAATTACAGTCGTACCTTGGTTGTTGAACACCTTGGTACTCGGACGTTTTGGCTCCCGAACGCCGCAAACCCAGAAGTGAGTTGTTCTGGTTTGCGAATGTTTTTTAGGAAGCTGAATGTCCAACGCAGCTTCCGCGGCTTCTGATTGTGTGCAGGAAGCTCCTGCAGTCAATCAGAAACCGTACCTTGGTTTCTGAACCATTTTGGGAGTCGAATGGACTCCTGGAATGGATTAAGTTCAACAACCATATTTATTTATGCCACTTCAACAGTCATGGCTTTACCCAAAGAATCCTAGCTTCCCCCAAAGCCCACAGAGCAACAATTCTTAGCACCCTTAAAATACAATTCCCAGGATTCTTTGGGGAAAACCATGTCCTTTAAATACATGGAGTGGAAGTGACCTCTGTGCAAGCAAATCAGGATGAATGTTCAACAGAAAGGTCACTGGAGGAAACGAAATCCTGAAATTCCACAACAATCTCCAATAGGCTGGGAAAGCTGCCACAGTTTCTCTGCATGTTCTCTGCAGATATGGTGCAGTTAAATGGGAGACTGGAAAAAAGAAAAAAAGAGTATCTCTTCCCTATCCCCATGCCTTATTTCTAGTCCAGATTTGTTCAGCAACCTTGCTGGACTGTCCCACTTCAGACTGCAGGGTGGGCATTGTTTGTCTGTTCCCCTTTATATTAAAAACAAACCTCTCTTCATATTCAAAACAAGTAAGTCACTCAGAAGGGTAGACTAGGTCCTTCTACTATGCTATATTTATATGCATTTTTTTCAAGTAGGAGAACCATCCAAGCATTTGATTCCCCATCTGGAAAAAGAAGTGGTACAGTCCACCTACAGATTAAATCATACTGCCTATTTTGCCACTTTGCAGAGCAAATGTGGCAGTGAAGAGGGATTCGCAGCCTTAGGATCTCCCCAGGAAAACTGGTCGCTGCCTTATACCAAAATACACAGCAGAACACCGCAATCTCTGGGGAGTATTGCAGCTGTAGGACTGCTTTGAACTGCAAGACTGCAATTACTGTTCAATGTTATATTTAGTGATTCCTATATAGGCTGGTAGTGTAGCATCAAAGTTGCCCAGCTAATTACTGCCAAATGTATATGGAGTCTTGTATTCACACAGCACCTACCTACATAATGAAATGATTCCCAGGTGTGTTAATGCTGTAGCATCAAAGTCATCCAACTAATAAGCCCTAAACTATCATTTGTGCTTTCTGCTTCTGAAAAAGGTGAGAGAGACGAATTTCATATTATCTTACAGCTTATTCTAGCAAGAAACAGTGATTCAAGCTACCATCCAAGATGTCAGCATCCACATTAAGCAGGCTTTTGAATAAATGAATATATTCTACAATATAATCTCGACACAGTCAGGTTCTGCCGAAACACTACTATTTTAGGGTCTAGAGAGGCACAGATTTTCCATAAAGGCATACTGACCTGCCACAGGCTTCTATGATTTCATTTTCATTTCATTTCCAGCTGGGTATTTTGTTTGTTTGTTTTTTTAAAAAATGCAGTCATTTGTCTTTTAGGAGCTGAATTCTAACACTCAGACTGCTTCATACAGTGAGTGAAAAGCAGTTGGATAGAATATGAAATCTTACTTTGCCTATTAGCAAGGCAGCTTTAAACACGGTGAGTTCAAAAGTTCAGCTTCAACATTACTGAGTTTATGGTGAGTATTAAGGTTGCTTCACAATTAAAAGTGTAGGAGCATGGTACAAAAACAGGAATGGGTGCTTTCAAGTAGTGTATACGCAGGGCAAGATCCTGCAGCGAACTCTTCTTCACCAAGTCACCCCATAGTTTTTGCTTTTGCAAAATTACACAATTGGCCTAAGAGTTCTGCTGTCATTGTGCATAAATGCAAGGCCAATCTCATGGCTGGTGGGAATATTTAATGGAGAAACTGAGGTGGTCTCCATCTCAGCTCAACCAAAATACACCCATGAGCTCAATCAGTTAGAATAAAACAGAAGGGAAAAAGGAACTAATCAACCATTTGTGTTATACACAGCTTTTAAAAAAATCAGTGTCAAAAAATCTTATGCAACCACATAAGAAAATTTGAATCTCCAACACTGTCCAGTTCCTATAAATCTCAAGGTGTTGTGTTACAACAATAGTATGGAGGAACTAAAAGTTCACTGATCTGCAATATGGAATAAACGTAAACTGAGAACAGTTTCAGGAAAGATAAAAGAAGTTTACTTTTATAATGCTGTCTGTGCCATAGCATCTTATACCAACTAAGACATGCCTCTTTTTTTGGAGGGAGTAGTAATACAGTGGTACCTCGGGTTACGGGACGCGGGTGGCGCTGTGGGTAAAACCTCAGTGCCTAGTACTTGCCGATCATATGGCTGGCGGTTCGAATCCCCGCGGCAGGGTGAGCTCCTGTCTTTCGGTCCCAGCTCCTGCCCACCTAGCAGTTCGAAAGCACCCCTAAGTGCAAGTAGATAAATAGGTACCACTTTATAGCGGGAAGGTAAACGGCCTTTCCGTGTGCTGCGCTGGTGCTGGCTTGCCAAAGCAGCTTCGTCACGCTGGCCACGTGACCTGGAAGTGTCTCCGGACAGCGCTGGCCCCCGGCCTCTTAAGTGAGATGGGCGCACAACCCTAGAGTCGGACACGACTGGCCCGTACGGGCAGGGGTAGCTTTACCTTTACCTACCTCGGGTTACAGACGCTTCAGGTTACAGACTCCTCTAACCCAGAAATAGTACCTCGGGTTAAGAACTTTGCTTCAGGATAAGAACAGAAATCGGACCGCGGGGGCGTGGAGGCAGCGGGAGGCCCCATTAGCTAAAGTGGTACTGTAATGGTTTTAGGGGTTGCTCGTGCGTAAGTTACCGCCGCTCTGGGCTAGGTTGCCTGGTTAAACCTTTTCTGTCTGGACAGCCATTCTCTCCGTGGCTGTTCAGTCGCTAGCAGAATCCGTCAGTGGGCGTTTCTTGAACCTCTTCCAGCAAAGAAGTTCTTTGACGCCAAGTCGCCGCCTACTCTCCCTGCGCGGAAGTCTTCTGCGCAGGGTGGGTGTGGGCAGTGGAGGACCCGTGCTCTCCTCGCTGGTCTCCTGCGAGGAGTCCTGGAGCCTCCTCTCCGCTTCCCCCATCGGCCCCCTCTATCCCTGGTGTTACGCTGATTTTCTTCCCCAGCCGGAGAGCTGCCTCTCTTCCTGCTTGGCCCTTCTCCAGCATCGCTGCGGAGCCTTGCCTCCTCCTCTAGTTCCGATGGCAGTTCCCTGACAGGTACCTCAGGTTAAGTACAATTTCATGTTAAGAATGGACCTCCAGAACGAATTAAGTTCTTAAACTGAGGTACCACTGTACTTATATGTGAAGCTTCTGTTGCTTTGGTGTATTTAGAATCTTGCTTTTTCAGAACAGAACATGATCTGCCAACCAGTTGCTCCTTGATCTAATATAGCATGTTTGCATCCTATCTTTCTGGATTTTCTATAATATTCACTACACCAAGATTTAATCATCTGTTTGGGCAGAGCTGTACGTCTAGCACCTGTGAAGCAATGAAAACTGTCAAATATACACTTGGTGCTTCAGACCAGGCATCCACCAATGTAAAATCCAAATGTGGTTCTCTTGGGGATTGGCTAAAGCGGATACTTTTCAGGTGAAATTGTATGCTTTTGTTCCTTATCCTGAAAACGAATCTCATGCCATGCCACCTCCATGTCATTGGTCTGTCTTTTTCATATATATATTAATTTATCTATTAGTAATATGCATCCTCTTAAATTTTGGGTTTTTTGTTGTTTTTATTGTTTATAAAAACAAAAATAAATGGCATTTTTAAAAGAAAATCTCACCACAGACATGACTGATTCACATCTATTCACACAGGCAGTGGTGGGCCTTGGTGTCTCAAATTGCAGCTGTGCCCTGTGCGGTGTTAAAATCCAGTGCCCCCTGACTCTCGCCTTTCACTGGATGTCATAGTTGCAGTGCCTGCTACAGTGCCCCCGTACCGCTCAAACTATCCTAGATCTGCCTTTGATGAAGGTGCGTAATACCTAAGGTAGGAAATCAAATGTTGTTCCATATCACTTCCAGGGCACTGCACAAATGTCATAACATGTACATTTGGTGTATGTAAATTCTTAGGTGTGATCTCCTGCCTTTTCACCTAGAAATAGAAATGGAGGGAAATTATGTATTTCAGATGGTTGGTCATTGAGATATGCATGTACAGTGGTACCTCTACTTACGAACGTGATCTGTTTCGGGGTGCAGTCCGTAAGTAGAGCACCACTACTGCGCATGTGCAAAGTGTGCTTCTGTGCGTGCACGCGCGGCGAACACTTCTGGGTTTGCCGCATTTGTAACCTAAAAAGCCGCAACGTGAAGCAAACATAACACGAGGTATGACTGTACACACAATTTTCACCTTATTTCACCAAGGGTGAACAGTGGTCAGTATACAAAGATGGGAAAGGTGTGAATGGGCCCTTGGGTGATCACTTAAGGCACCATCAGTTTACCTCAAGTGGTTCAGATATGACCTTTTGAGTGAGTTGACATGGTTTTCAACCTGTAATCTAACATCTGCATGTGTGAAGTAGCACTTGTCTCATAGCCTTCATCTCCACTGGTAAATAGGAATGCTAATTCCCTTTCCTTTTTCATGGAGTATTACAGAGATATATGAAATAAGGAGTGGAAAACAGTATTAATGCAGCATTTTATGAGAGAACTGAAAATGTGGGGTGCAACCAAATCAAACCCAAGAAAGCAAAAAGTTAAGCGAACTCTTATCAAAATCACTGTGATTCAATATAGTCAGGTTTGGACAGACTGAAGATGCTAACCAACACCAATAATTGAGGGGTGAGATAAAATTACAAGTGGAGAGAAGTAAAGCTGAAAATTTTCAGCATTAAATAAGTGCTTTGGTTAAATTCAGATTCAGATTTCCCAATCCATTCCCATGTGTCCTTTAACACTTGAATGCCAACACACAAATGCACCTCCCTACCAAGACAGAGGTAGTTGATTGAAATGATTGCTCTTAGGGAGTCTGGTCAAACACTTTACCTATTATATTATTGATTCCCAAGATAAAACATGCAAACACTTGTTGTGAAGAGGCTACCATGAGCTTTTGCCAATCCAAGAACCTGGACAGGCCTCTCTGCTTCTAAAGTTAATCATTTTCTAGACTGAAGTATGTGAAAGGATTCAGTGCTGAAAATATCCCTTAGATCTTCTTGATGCACCCAAAATATTGCCAGACATTTGACATAAGGCCCTGTTTACTAAAAGCTCTTCTGCTAGAACCAATAAATGATTAACAAGGAACTTCTCGAGTCACTTTCCAGATGTTGTTTGCTGAGACATCCTTGTACTACAATGACAAATGGGGCAGAATTAAATGAATGGCAAGGGACTTGATGATAACATAGCACCACACACTTGGCAGGATTCTGCCATTCAGCAGAATGCCCCCAAGGCAAAATAATCTGGGCAACCACCACAGCACAAAGGTTAAACATACATTTATTTATGCATGCGGCAGCGCTGCCCCAGCTGGTGCTCATTAGGTTTCAAGAGCAAAACACCCATTTTTTGAAACGGGCAGTAATAACAACAAATGCTTAATTACGCTCGAAAAGGTAGCAGTTTGCTCATTATTATGCTATCTAATATCCCTTATGCTTCATTGCTTTTTTTTTTTTTAATTGGCTAATGAATTTTGCAACACTTGCCAAATCACATCTATATAAGCTACGGTATATTAGGCTCTTAATGAAAAATCAGAATCATTTTGGGGAACTGCAGGTTTGAATGAAAACACTGCTCATCAGGTAAGGAGCAACATGTTATTTATCTCTCCATCCAAAAGCTTTCAATGGCAGTCCACATTTCTCCCAGATCTATGAGGTTCTCTTCTATTTCCACTGAAATGAATGGAAATTCTCCTGGAACAGAGATGAGTGAATCAATCTATGTCTAGCCCATTTTGCTTTCTTATGTGTACATTCACAAGTCTGTTCTACTCCAGTTTCTGCATTAATCTGCATTTTTTTAAAAAAGTTTGAATAAATTTGGATTTTAAAAGCATGTTTTTAAACTGTTTCCTCCCAATATACTCATTTCTAACTATATTCTTTCAATATATGCATTTATAACTGCATTTTCTCTCAGATGTACATTTTAAAATGCACATTGATATGTTTTTGAAATGAAAATAGCATCATAATATTTGGGAAATGTGAGAGTCATTGCTTAACTTAGTTTGTATCGCAATTTGTTAATATCACATTCTTCAGTTATTCTACCTACCATCTGTCTGGTGCTGAAGCTGAACAGAAAGTAATATTCTTCATTTGTACCAAGACAAAATGAAATTTTCTAATAGTTACACTTGCAGTTCCTGTCTCATAAAGAACAAAGGCAAACGATAATTGTTTGACAAAGTCTTGTATATTGTGTTCTGATTTCTCTTTTAATGCTCATATGACCTTTCTCACAATTGTTTCTTTGATGGGCATGTATAGAATCCAAAGAAATGGGCAACATAGGTGAACTTTACAAATGGATCATTTCACCGTGATGAAGCCCTAGAACTTTATTTTTCATGGGCAAGAACTTCAAAAAGCACACTTTGAAAGTATAGCATTGACAGAGACCACTTAAATTCCAAAGTTCAGCCAGCATTACTTATTTTACCTCTTCGTAGATGTATAGATCTTTGTGACTTTTCCCATTTTGTTTAGCAAACCTTTGACACATATCCAAAAGTTACTTTTTTGAGAAAATAGATCTTGGAGTGGGAGGTGTCTGGGCACTTGCTAAAAATAATAAATAATAAATAAAATAAATAAATATAATGACTGATTTGTTACCAGCTGTCTTGAGCTTGTTGAATCATGACAAAAAGCGTGTTAAATAAATAAAAGAAACTTTAAAAATGTAAACATTCAGTTTTAGGAAATAAAAATTATTTGGGCTGTGACCTGATTAAAGGAAATTCAGAGTATATTAATTAATTTAATTTGCATAAATTTTAATGTTCTCAAAAACAATAGTTCAGAAGCAAAAGCAATAGGTTCTTTAATATTGGATAGTGAGAGAATAAATATCTTGGATAAATATCTTGTACACGGTAGTTTTACGAGTACTTGTGTTAAAACTAGCTACAGAGGCACCTTCTCTGTCAATCAAAAACAGTTTTACTGTATCAGTTTCGTCAACACTGCAGCCTTAATAACTAGGAGTGTGCATTGACTACAAGATTCAGTTCAGACCCCCAGTTTTGTTAGAAAACAGCCTGCCTCACTCCAAAGCACTTCAGAGGCTAAGTCTGCTTCAGAAAAAAACAAGGCTTCATTTCCTCTCCACTCATTATTGGTATTTTTTTTTAAAGGATATATCCTTTTTCCTTTTAACACAAGTGGATGATATTTGCAGGCGGTGCTCTTTTTCCTAAAAAAATGTTTATGGGTACTCTCATTTTGACTCAAGAAAATCACCATTTTATAGTTCAAATTGGGAAAAATAAATACAGTAAATGGACAAAAGTACAAAGATTCACAAAATGTTTAGGGGCATGTGTACCTCTGTGTCCCCCCAGAAATGGAGACTATCTGTGGTCTAGAGGCAAATGCAAAATATATTGAGATACAGGTTGTGAGTGATGGAAACAGAATCTTAGCACCCCGTGAAAAAGTAGACAAAAATAAAAATGAAGTACTCCCACAGGCTCAGCTTGAGGCAATATAAGATTTAGAGATATCTGAGACAACCAAATGGAGAACGTTTTGACTAATATCTTCTCCCCCCTTTTTTGAACCCCATATTGATGGATTGGAAACACTTCTGTGGCAGGGCTTCTGAAACATTTAATCTTCTCGCCACGCTCTGGTGCCTGGAGCGTAAGAGTTAACATACAGCATTGCAGAATCTGCTTATATCAACATTGTCCATAACATCTCAGATCATTCACAAAATATATGACGGAAAGGCCACTTGGAAGTGTCCAATGTAAAGGCATAAGGAGAAAGAATGTGTGAGGTCAGAGCATGCTTTTTAAAAGTTTCCATGGGAGAAGTATATAGAATCAGGGAAAGTTGTGGAAAATAGGTGACAAGTTTATGGAAGATCCAGTCTCTAGTCCTGCTAACCATCATAAGGATTGCATTGCTGTTAGTTATATAAGGTATCAGAGAGAAGTTTAGACATTGACCAGCAATTGTCTGTTGGCTCCTTAGGGAAGCCTACTTCTCATTCTTTAAAAAGAAACAAACAAACAAAAAAAAACCCTGGTATTTTTTGCAGCTTTATTAGATAGTCTTATGCAGAGTTGTGTTCTGTTCCACACTTTGCTGACTCAGCTGCCATTCTCACTCTTTCCTTTACTCATTTGTTCACAAAAAGTCACCCATATAGTAGAAACACAGGCAGGCATCCCATAAACCCTTAAAGGATGTATAGTGTGCATGGGTATCTTTGTTACTTAAACTATACAAACCTCCAGAATTTTAAATTTCCTCATTCCGTGGAATAAGGCCAACCTGTCCTCTTTGTTGTGATAAAGCACCTACCTGGACATTTAAACAATTTCCGCATGGGGAACAAGGTAGGCTAGCAGCTCTGCTAATTATACGATACTAGGGAATCCAAGCTTATCCATAGTTTACACTGACTCACTTTTGACTTTTGGTTAATCCAGCCCTTCCACCATTCTTACTGTGATGGATAAGTTCTAGAATATTACTTTTTGCCCCTCTATGAGATATAATTAACTTCTTCAGTAAAATGGATTATGATATGAATATGCTAATTAGAAAATGAATCCACTGCAGGTAATGGTGTTACAATGGATAAATACAGGTGTAATTAAGATCACAATCTTGGTTACTGTTATTAGGCAATCCTCATGAAGATTATGTGCGCACTCAGAAACTAAGCCTTTTAAACAGTGCTCACCCAAGATTTTACAATATGCAGTATGCTAATTTCTGGTTGCTTAATGGCAGCTGATATTTTCCCCTCCTGGTATCTCTTCTTAAATTTTGTCCAACTGCATTTTTAGCCAGCGATTCTTGCCATGAAGTGTATTTTGCAGTTATTAAAATTATTTTATAATTATTATTATTTCTTACTAGTCTATTATTGCTTTAACACATCATACATCATAACAGTATAGACATTGGGGGCTAATTTAAATTGGCATGAGAATAATGTTACCTTAAAACATGGATAAGAGTGACAAAAGGACTGTTATGTTTCTGCTTAGCTGTGATTCAAGCAACCATTGTGCTGTGGTGAGGTGTGAGTTTAGTGGATATTGCTAAACTTGTAGGAATTGGACATATGGTTGCAAAGCCTCTCCAGGATTCCTGTGGACATCTCAGCAGTGAGGTAACATCATCCATTTAATATCTGAACTCTGCTGGCTTTCCAGCGTCCAATATTATGTATGTCATGAGCTTAGAGTTTTATATGTGGATGCGGAAGATCTGGATTGAAATCCCAGAGGGGGTATATCTTTTGGATGATCTTACATAGGTCCTACACAATCTGTGTGTCAACTTCAGCTCCTCAGCATGAAAAAGACCATCATTTAGTGGTACTGCAGATGCTGTGCAGGCAGAAGATTCTATATTGAATTCATGACTTATCCAGTAAAAAGTTCTCAGGTGGGGTCCTTCCTTCCTGATGCCAAGGACTGAACCTGAGACCTTCTGCATCCAAAGCAGATGCTCTGCCACTGAGCTATAACCCTTTTCCTTAGTTGTTTAGTCATTTAGTTGTGTCCGACTCTTCGTGACCCCATGGACCAGAGTACGCCAGGCACTTCTGTCTTCCACTGCCTCCCGCAGTTTGGTCAAACTCATGCTGGTAGCTTCAAGAACACTATCCAACCATCTTGTCCTCTGTCATCCCCTTCTCCTTGTGCCCTCAATCTTTCCCAACATCAGGGTCTTTTCCAGGGAGTCTTCTCTTCTCATGAGGTGGCCAAAGTATTGGAGCCTCAGCTTCACAATCTGTCCTTCCAGTGAGCACTCAGGGCTGATTTGCTTCAGAATGAATAGGTTTGATCTTCTTGCAGTCCATGGGACTCTCAAGAGTCTCCTCCAGCACCATAATTCAAAAGCATCAATTCTTCGGCGATCAGCCTTCTTTATGGCCCAGCTTTCACTTCCATACATCACTACTTTTCCTTAGAGTATAATAGAAAAACACATACTCCACCTCTTGGCTTAGCCCCAAACACCTCAAAGCCAACCCAACCAGAAAGGTCTTGAAACCTTTCTAAAAGATGCTACGGCTTACGTTTCCTGGGATGCTGGTGGGGAAAATTCCATAGTCGTTGTGGCAGAGCTTAACACAGAAAGATTCGATATTTGCTCTTGCACTCCTGGTTTGCCTCACAGACAGAAGAGGTCACAGTTTGTCAGTTTTGTGGGACAAGTTGAGACACAGGGAAATCCACACAGGACCTGCTCTTATGATCACCTCAGTCAGCAGCAGCCAGTTTTTGTTTTCTTTGTCGTGCTGACCTTTATCAACTATGCTATCAGAACCCGAGAGTGGCGTGCAATTGGGTCAAATTGCAAAAGTGACTTACCTGAACTTGTGCAGTACTTACAGTTGCCTCAGAACTAGCTGTTGTAATAAATATCTTAAATTATCCATATGATTCCTTCTTTAATAACTACTTAGCAGTTAAAAAATTAGGTCCCTGATCACAGTATTTCTCCTACACATAAAAGAATCCCACGATTCATTCCTGAATATCAATGGTTAATCAACTTCTTGTAGGAGATTCCAGGCAAGCATTGCTCCTTCACCTACTAGAAGAAGAAGAAAAAAGAACTCCTAAAACAGATCCCAGTGAGGCTTTGCACATACTTTGCTATTTAGGCAGGCTATAACCAGTGCCAAACCAAGACATTATATATTCCCATCTCATTGCTACTGAATTTCCTACATGTCAGAGGCCATCGCTGCAAAACTCCAATCTAAACTCAGGCGTATATGGTGCCTTTTGTGTTTTCTGTTCTGATGCCAAGGGACACAAATGCTTTCTTTGGCCAAATGAACTCTATAAAATTAAACTACTCTTCTACAATCCCAGTGGAGGTAAACAAAGAGTACTGGAATGATTCCGATGATGGCTTCAGCCTAAATCTTGGCATGAATGCACAAAACTCCATGCTGTTGGAATGACAAGGAAGAGAGCAATGACAATGTCAGATTTGCTGAACTGTCAGTCCCTGGCTTGCCTATGACTCTTTTTTTAAAAAAATCAAGTGCTGTGAAGAAAAAGCCACTGTTAATGATGCCTGTTAAGTGACAGACTGGAATATGAGAATGCTGGGTGCAGAATGGAATCTCTTGTACCTCAGATTGGTGGTTGGGATGATCACCTCTTGCCCATCTGCACAGAGGGCTACTCTCTACTCTAGGATCAATGCTTCTGAATGCCCGTAACTGGAAAACACAGGAGGAGAGAGGGCTCTGGCGCTCGAGTCCTGCTTGCAGGTTCTACACAGGAATGTGGTTGGCTATTATGAGGAGGAGAAGAAGAAGAAGAAGAAGAAGAAGAAGAAGAAGAAGAAGAAGAAGAAGAAGAAGAAGAGTAGTAGTAGTAGTAGTAGTAGTAGTAGTAGTAGTAGTAGTTTGGATTTCATATCCCTCATTATCTCTACCCTAAGGAGTCTCAAAGCGGCTAACAATCTCCTTTCCCTTCCTCCCCGACAGCAAACACTCTGTGAGGTGAGTGAGGCTGAGAGACTTCAGAGAAATGTGACTAGCCCAAGGTCACCCAGCAGCTGCATGTGGAGCAGCAGGGACGCGAACCTGGTTCACCAGATTACGAGACTACCACTCTAAACCACTACACCACACTGGCTCCTTATGAGAACAGGATGCAGGACTATATGGGCCATTGGCCTGATCCAGCAGGCTCCTCTTATGGTCTTGACTCTCTCTATTTAATATCTTAATATTTATTTAGATCTAACTACATCTAACTACAAAGTTTTATTTTTAATTTATAAAATATGTATATCTATGACCAAAACGACTTCCAAAATAATCACTATAAAGGCACAATGATGATGATGATGATGATGATGATAACGTGACCATACATTTCAAAACAATAAAAAAGAAAGCAGCAACAACAAAGAAAGAAAAAACTAACTGACAGTAAATCAAGCAAGATATTCAGCCAAAGGCATGAAAAAACAACCAGTTCTTTACCTAATGCATTAATGCCAGCAGTGAGCACACCAAGCGGCCTTCTCAGACAGTGCAGCATCACTTACTTGGCTTTCCAACAAGAGGGTCACTGCTGGTAACCAACAGGATTACGTAATTCAGGCAGAGAAGCGGGAACATCAGATCTGTTCAGCCACTGCACACACACTGTGCCAACCTCCCTGCCCCCTTGCCACTCCCTGTCTTGGTGATGTGCAGTGACCTCCATACTGATAAGCAATGCTTGCCATCTTGTTCTGCCCCACCAACCACAGCCACAGAGAATACATTTCCAAGTATTGTTAGGCCTACAATAATTATGTCTATTAGTATATTTCTGAGCACTTTTAAGCCTACGATCTTAACCATACTTGCTAGGGACTAAGTCTAAATGAACTCAGTAGGACTTACTTTTGAGTAAACATACTTAAGCTCTCACTCCAGGGCTCAAGGACTGAAATAGGTATTGACTTCAAGGTGAAACTATGCCTTTTTTCTGCTGTGTATCTGTTGGAACTACATTATTTCCTAGTAGAGATGGTACCATGATAGCCTGTGCTTCATTCCTCAGACTTAATGACAATGCCTGCCTTATGGAGCATGGTAAGTATTCTGGTGAAATATAGTTTTGGTCCCTCCTCCTGTCTTTCTTTCTTTCTTTCTTTCTTTCTTTCTTTCTTTCTTTCTTTCTTTCGCCATTCCTTGAAATAAGCTCATGCCAAATTAGAGACATGAACCATTTGAGAGATGTTCATGGAAAATCACAGATCATTGTCAGTGCTGGCGATGTGGATCCCAGTAATCAGAACACAGAGTTTCTCCTCTATGTGTTGCTTTTTTCAGTAACAACCTCAACACCACCTCCACATCTATGGAACTGACATCTTTTCAGAAGATGTTTCTCTTTCCGCAAGCATCTGGGTGCTTCTTTGCAAGAGATGCTTGTATTTCTTTGAGGCTGTCTGTGGTGGTTAGACCTCTGTTAAAGGGCAGCAGGATGGGCTCCTTTCATGTTTCTGTTGCCTCATATTGCCCTTCATTTTTAATTATTTTTGTTTTTTCATATATTGTATTAATGAACTTTATTGTTATTTGCAACTTGCTATGAGGTGCTTGTGAAAAAGCTACTAATAAGCATAATCATAGCAGCAGCAACAGTTTGAGACCAAAGGCCCATCTAGTCCAGCATTCTGCTTTCACAGTAGTCAACCAAACGCCTTTAGGGAACCCCAAGTAGAAGATGAGCACAAGAGCTGTCTCCTTCTCATTTTCCCCAGGAATTGGTATTCAGAGACATATTGGATCTGAGCCTGCAGGTTGCCCAGAGCTGTCATGACTAGCACCAATTGACAGCCTTATCATTCTTATATCGTCAACAATGAATTTCTCTAATCTATTTTTAAAGCCATCCAAGTTGGCCACCATATTGCATTAATAATGCGGTATGAAGAAGTATTGTTTTCATCCTGAGTTCTAGTGCTCTGTGAGATGAAGAAAAACCTCTCTCTATCCACTATCTCCATGCCACAATTTACACACCTCCTGTTTTCTGCCTTAAACAGCATAAAATGTAAATTCTGTACAGTCTGCTAAAGGTTTTGTTGAATCTGTGGGACACACAACAAAGGGGATCTGAGTCTTTATAGCTTTGTGAATTTCCTTCTCTTTGGTTAGATAATTGATGCTCTCTATCATGAGTTCCTCGGGTTGTATACAGTTGATTCCTGTATCCTTTTTTAAAAAAAGATAATGTGTTTGTTGATAGGCACAGGCTTGATGGCTGATTCTTCATCCTTTGATTTAGGCATCTGTTGCTATTCAGTACACAGGGAGGGAACAATGCAGAGCTGACTTTGTTCTTCCTACAGGTACTCCTACTCCCCAGGAATCCAACCGTGCATGTGTTAGATCAGTAAAGAACACAGAAGGCAGGCCACTGATGCAAGCCTCTGCAGGCAAGCGGCTGAAATCCTACGGGTGAAAAATGGGGGGAAGGGTTGTAGGAGGGCCAGAGTGCTGTGGCTGTGTTCTTGGCCCTACCAGCAGGGTTTGGGAAGACAAAGGGGTTGTTTTCAACTAATTAAACTTGCAAATTTCATACCTTGCAAGGCTTGTATTGTAATTCAAACAGGCTGTCATTGAAAGTTAATGACTTACCACTCCTTACAACCTACACAGACTAAGAGCAGAAATTTGTGAGCAATTAATTGATAATGTGTTACAATGAGAAGTAAGCAATAAGCATTTATACTCTCAAAGCTATCAGTAGGCACATGACAGATTGAGATGCAGACAAAGAACTTGGAAGAATAGCACTTTCCTTCATCTGCACAATGCACAATATATTTCTTTGTCTTAATTCAGTCAAATCAGTGAATTTTGTATCAAATAAAGTCACTTAGACAATTTCTGTTACTCCAGTTCCTAATTATTATCATAGCAGTCCTTGCAAAAATGTGGGATCCTGCTGGGATTTAATGCATAAATATACACAGTAAAAAAGAAAACGCTTGGAATTTTAACATGGATATTGTCAAATAGATAAGTTTGTTGCAATTGTTCTTTATAAGTGCTTTGGATCCAGAAAGGATTTGGAATGTACTGTTCAAAAGCAAGTTACTGTGTTTATAACAATTTTGTTTTGTGTGTTTTAAAGGCTATTATTAGGCGGAATCTTGCAAAGTGCAGTTCTCTGTTCCCTTAATTTAACATTCAGAATTAGTCAGCAGCATGTGTGCACACCACACATTCCTTTGCATGTTGCCAGCATTCAAGCACAAAGAAAAAAGCACAGCCAATTTTCAAAACGAATGTGGTACCATGGTAGCTTGCCAGAGAATGAGACTGCTTGCTTGATCCTCGCATCATTTCAGTACCAACACTGCAAATGGGCAGAATGTAGTTGCAAAATCAACAAGACTCCCATAGTGGGCCAGTAATTCTCCACCTGGACATATAAATATGTCACTTTAATCACAGACTTTCAGGGTCCCTTCCAGCTCTACAAGGAGGATTGAATAAAGGACCCCAGAATTCCCAAGGAATAAGGACTGACTATTAAACCACTCTGAAGAATTGTAGCTCTATGAGCTGAATAGGGTTCTCCAAACAACTCCTAGCACCCTGAACAAACTTTAGTTCCCAGGATTCTTTGCATGGGGGAAGCAATGATTGTTTAAAGTGATATGACGCTGCTTTACATTTATAGAGCAGATGTAGTCATGGTTAACACCAGGGTGTCCAGCGTGGTACTTGCCACCTGCCTATTAAAGCAAAAACCAAAAATAAGAGCTGCCAGAAGAGGTTATGGCATCTCTCATTGGCTGTTGGAGCTCAGGACCGGAGATCCAAGGACCAAAGGCTGGGGGTGGGGCTGTGCTGAGCTGCAAATATTTCTGCTTTGACTCTAATTTATTTGTTTTGGGGAGATGTAGGCATTTTGTCTGTTGTTATGTGTGTAGGAGAGGTTGGAGTATTGTCAGTTTTCCTTCTGTGAAATGGGTATTTTATGGTGACCAGGACAGTTTCTTGGCATCCCAGATGTACTCCCTTCCACCAGGCCAAAAGCAGTTGGGATCCTCTGGGGTTCGATATTATAAATACAGTGGTACCTCAGGTTACATACACTTCAGGTTACATACGCTTCAGGTTACAGACTCTGCTAACCCAGAAATATTACCTTGGGTTAAGAACTTTGCTTCAGAATGAGAACAGAAATCATGCTCCGGCGGCGCGACAGCAGCAGGAGGCCCCATTAGCTAAAGTGGTGCTTCAGGTTAAGAACAGTTTCAGGTTAAAAACGGAGCCCCGGAACGAATTAAGTACTTAACCCGAGGTACCACCGAGGTACCACTGTATTGGCGGCGAGGGGAGAGAGGCTAAGTGCCAAGCATCAGTAAACATCTATTGTTTTACACACATTTATGCTATCAATTATCAATTTATGCTATCAATTAAAATATTAATGTAAACATTTTAGCAGGCTCTAGGAGAGAACAAAATTAGGGCCAAAACTCTTGTAACGTTTTCAGCACCTCCTGTTTCTTGTTTTTTATATCCACAGTCAAAATTCCCTCCAGTTCCTGTATGTAAATTGAACTCTTTTCACATTAATTTCGCTTGCAGGGTCTTCCTATTAATCATTACCCTCCATAATAGAGAGGAAAAAAACTAAATATCTTCCCAGAGTTGCATTTTGCACATATAAAATTTAAATATGTCACTTTGATCACTCAGCTACTAATGATGAATTATTCCCAATAGTTCTTTGAAAAGGAGCTTTTTGGCAGAAGTGCATAACTTGCAGGAATAGTCCCTCATCTCTAATAATGGGCAGAGCAATCCACCTGTCAGTCACATGACATCAGAGGAGTGGGAGATGGGTTGTCTCGTCCACCTGCTAAAACCCCTTGCACAGTGATTCCCAAGTGCTAGACAGCAAAACCTATAGTCGCACAGCCAATGGGCAGGAGAACAGAAGCCTGCTCTTTGCAGGAATTGGCTGAGCAAGTGAGCTCCTTGTGGGGAACTTTCTCAAACAGCCAATCCAACAGGTTTTGTCTTTACTACACATCAGCTAATGGGTGGGACAACCAAAGCCTGATTTCCTTTGCCAACACAAAATCAGGAGTGCACCTTAAGACTCCTGATTGTGCATTGGCAACCACATGTCTACCTGCCTCACACTGGGCATCATATCAGGTGTAGGGCACGTGATTTGGGGGAAACTACCTTGTGGACCAAATTTAACCCTCTGATGGGATTTCACCTATAGATTGAAGGCTTATCACCTGTGACATAGCATATAACAGAGCCATGTTTTTTACCTTCATCCTGTGGTACACATGCAAAAGGACATGTGAGGAATGAGAGATCTCTGACCTTCTGTTTCAATAACGTGGAGGATGAAGGCTGGACAGGAATATAGGAAGACCATATGGTCTGGTGCACTGAACATCCATGCAGGAGAAAGGGGAAAAACAGGACCCGTGTTATGCTTTCTAAACGATCCCTTTGTATTCAGGTGCTAATAAAAGGTGCCAGACTCAAAAGGAGCAAAAAGAGAGAGAAAGAGTGATCACATTCTGTAAATCTTATATTTCGCCTTTTGCTTTCACCTACTATCAGAGGCAAGTTGAAAGCCCCTAACAGATCACTTCCTAGGCTACAAAGTAGGCTTTCATAAGGGAGCATGGGATGCCATAGGTGGGCTAAAGTTCAGGGTTTCCCAAACATTATATTATTATTAGAAGTTGGGTTGCATATTCCTGAGCATTGTGGGTCAGGTGGTGTAATATACAGTAACTGACTCACACTTGCATGCATGAAAGGGTTAAGCTGAGCCCTGAACTCAAGTTACCAGAGTGGGTGTGGCTTGGCAGGCCTCTGCTGCCCTCACTTTCTCTTTCACTTTTTGTGCTTCCTACAACAAGTGAAGAAAAGAGCTGTGCAGCCAGTTTTATGGCTGCAAGAAAAACCAAAGTGAACTGAATCTCTCCCAAATTGAGATTTCACAGCCTGCATCTTTGCTAACCAAAAGACTGCATGATCCGTTTTGTAAGGAACCTTTTTTTGATCTTCGTTTTACTGCCAGTGGGTGAAGAACCCGTTTGATGCAACTTCTGGAAATTCTGTGAGTAAAACATTCTCTTATTTGCAAAGCTAAGTGTTTGTTATTTATTCTAGCCTAAGTATTTTTGTAGGGACGTGGGTGGCGCTGTGGGTTAAACCACAGAGCCTAGGATTTGCCGATCAGAAGGTCAGCGGTTCGAATCCCCACGACAGGGTGAGCTCCCGTTGCTCGGTCCCTGCTCCTGCCAACCTAGCAGTTCGAAAGCACGTCAAAGTGCAAGTAGATAAATAGGTACCGCTCCGGCGGGAAGGTAAACGGCATTTCCGTGCGCTGCTCTGGTTCAGCAGAAGCGGCTTAGTCATGCTGGCCACATGACCCGGAAGCTGAACGCCGGCTCCCTCAGCCAATAAAGCGAGATGAGCACCACAACCCCAGAGTCAGTCACGACTGGACCTAATGGTCAGGGGTCCCTTTACCTAAGTATTTTTGTGGGGAACATTGTTTTAATGTGCTTGGAGCAATCACCATCGTGCTAACTCTACTTTGAGAGAGTAAAAATCTCTTCCAAACCTCTCTCCATCATCAGGTTGGTATGCACTGGTGAAGGTGGGTGGACTAGCTGATGGAGTTGGTCAGAGGGGGAACTGATACAATGAGAACTGGGTTTCAGGCAGAGCAAATCCTTTACTTATATGACCTTGGGACCAGAGACATGCCACTGCTATACTGAGAGAATAGTCGTGGTATCCAGGGTGTGGAAACATAGAAACCTGTCTTCTGCTGAATGAGAGCATTGGTCCATGTAGTTCAGTATTGTCTACACTGACTGACAGCAGATGCTCTACAACTGTGTCATTGCCCTCCCCCAATGGGTGGATATAAAATATTATTGAACTCTATATTCAAGAATGCTCTTGAAGGTGAAAAGGATTCAACATTCTCTCTATGTGAAAAAGAAATTCAGTACAGAAACACCCTTCAGCTACACTGAGAACTGCATGTTTCTGTAAAATGATAAGAAAACCCCATTCTGTGACACTCCTCAAATGATAGAGATGCTAAAATGCCACCCCCTCTGTGATTGTGATTTGCAAACGCTGAGATGTTGGCTGTGGAATAAAATAAGGGTCTGTTCAGCAGCCTCTTTTCCGTGTATGATCTCTCAATAATTGGGAATTTAGACCTACACCAAGTGTCATGTCACAGAAAGCAACTCCAGACAAATGGATTTGTGACTCCAGCTGAATGTTTTCTTTTCTGCTCCCTGCCTAAAGTGGCAGATTGCCATTTCGCTGGAGGGAGAAAAGGGAAACAAGTCAGTGGTGACACATCCAGAGCATCCCAGCGACAAGCAGAAAAGCTACACAATGCCACACTTCGTCGGGAGGCATTAACCAGCCACAACTTACTTAACAGAAACCAGCCTATTAAAGAGGCATGTAAACAATGAAGTCCCAAACAAGACTGTGCTAGAATGACTTACGGTAATTAGAAGTGGTTAATGGAAAGAGAGAGAGAGGAGAAATTAGTTACCTGCTGAAAACAAGGATTAAAGGAGGCTGTTTATAACAATAAGGGGGTGAATTGCATTTGCTTAGGTGAAATAAATGTTGTTGTTTTTTACAATGACCCCCCTGCAAAAACAACAACAACCCTGCAAAATAAATCTCTGAAATATGCCTGTCAGAGCTACCCTAGGTCCCAGCTCACAAAGGACCAATGCTGCTTCGTTGTTAAGTATAAAAGTCTTTATTGAAGTTCAGTTTCACTTCCAGAGCCGCAGCGCGCAGCCCCACGTCTAAAGTGTCAGACCACTGATGCTCCGTCTGAGTCTCCTCCCCCTTGACACCAATTTAAGATTCTAGCCTTGCTCCACCTTCTCCGCTGCTCCTTCCTCCTCTGGGTCCGCCTGCCCGCCGGGGTTCCGCCCTTTCTAGCCTCTTCTCCCGCTGATTCCCCTGAGCCTTCTCCCTCCCTCCGGCGGGCTTTAGGAGCTGGTTCCCCATCCGGGTCTCCTGCTGTTCCGCGCGCCTGCACATTTGAACTTGGTGCGCGCGCCCAGCCAGCAGCTTTCCTCCTGACCGTTCCACTGCTGCTGTCACTGCTTCCCCCTTCGGGGGGGCTAGCTGCAACTGACCTCCCCTCCGTTGGAGGCGTGGTCAGCCCTGACTCCCTCTCTGGAGGAGACACTGCCCCTGACACATGTGACTCTTCCCCCCCACTACGCTCTGGTGGGGAAACTGGTCCCGATCCTCCACTGCTGCTTTGGGGTTCCCCTCTGGCTCCTTGTTTCTGGTGTGTCCCCCCTGGGACCCCCCTTGCCCTGACCATCGGCGCCCCCTTCTGGGAATCTTCTGATTCGCTGGAGAAGCTCATGGAATCTCTCGGGCCACTGTCATACTCCCCTACGCTACCCTCGGATTCTTCTCCTTCGCTCTCCCAATCCTCTCTCCCCAGTGCTCCTGCTCCTGATTCCCTGACAATACCGTATGCATTTATTTCAGACAGGCTCAGCAGCACATCCTAGACTGTGACTGCACCAGCTCTGCCTTTCCAGTGCCTTTGTCATCCCCTCTTCTTTGCTGCTGCAGCTTGTGGGGAGAGCCCACCTGTCTGCTAAAAGCAATGTTTAATAAGCCAGAGCAGTGGAAGGATGGAAGCAAGAAGCCAGGGCTGCTTTCAGTGAGGGTATTGACCCTGTAGAAGGGGGCCCATGCTTAGGACCCACACAAACCTGCAATCTATATTTTAAAAGATACAGATAACCGCTCTGCTGCTTCTCTGATCAGCCCAACTCCATCACAAACAACCTGGACTAGTTGCTGTTTTTCTGGTCGGTCCAGTAATAGCCTCCCAGTTTGGGAGCAATATTTCTTCCTCTCCTCTCCTGCTGCTTAAGGCAATAATCTTTTTCTAGTTTCAGTGAGGATGAAACACCTGTTTATTCCTTTGGGTCTCCATTATATGCCCTAATCTAATCTTCCTTCATTTTCACTCTCATTATTTGATATCCACCTCATCTTCACATTATATACTGTGCTTCAAAAGCTTTATGAAACAAGTTCAGAGAATGCCTTACCAATAGGCAACTTCCCATCAAACTCAGAATTATCTTGTGGGCTCAACCAGCTTTTGTAGATCCCTTGATAGCTCACAGAATGTGCTTAAACGAAAACAGCCATTATCTTGGCCAATAATGTATGAGACCTCCCAAACTTTCCTTTCCTGAATTCCATTAGGGAACATGCAATCAGTTCCAGCCCTTTCACCCTTCCCCCAGTCTCTGCTCAAATTCAGAACTACTTCACATTTTATTTTAGTATTATATGGTATATCCCACTTTTCCTCCAAGGAGCTCAAAGTGGCATATATCCTTCTTATCAGTTTTCAGGTGTTAAATGGTTTATAACAACAACAACAACAACAACAACAACAACAACAACAACAACAACAACAATAATTTATTAATTATACCCCGCCCATCTGGCTGGGTTTCCCCAGCCACTCTGGGCAGCTTCCAACAACGTATTAAAATACAGTAGTCTGTTAAACATTAAAAGATTCCCTAAACAGGGCTGCCTTCAGATGTCTTCTAAAAGTCTGGTAGTTGTTCTTCTCTTTGACATCTGGTGGGAGGGTGTTCCACAGGGCGGGCGCCACTACCGAGAAGGCCCTCTGCCTGGTTCCCTGCAATTTGGCTTCTCTCAGTGAGGGAACCACCAGAAGGCCCTCAGTGCTGGACCTCAGTGTCCAGGCAGAACGATGAGGGTGGAGACACTCCTTCAGGTATACTGGACCGAGGCCGTTTAGGGCTTTAAAGGTCAGCACCAACACTTTGAATTGTGCTGTATATCCATACAGTATAGAGTATGAACACAAAATGTTAGGACTGGTTGTAGGCTTCTCCTACACCAGTGAACTTTTACCAGGAAATATGGTAGCAAGACCCAGGTGTTTCATTCTCTGTGCCACCAGAGAATGGCCAAAATGGCAGACCTGACTCTCACTGCTCCACCACTTTGACAACAGCAGGTTTGCAGCTCAGCTGGATTAGGTGATTTGGGGAGCCAATAGGGATATCATCTCATTAATCCCAACCAGGATGGCTAATGTCAAGAATTATGGGAATTGTAGTCCAACAACATCTGGAAAGCCACATGTTCCAGCCAAAGGGTCTGCTGCCTCCTCAAAATTGGCTCCCTTATCGGAACATATTACCTAAAATATCTGCTTGGCAGACTCCTGAAGCCTGTATCTTTTGGAACGTGACTTGTCTGTATTAGACAGTATGAGCCCTTTGGACTCACAGGTGCTCCTTGGGAACTTGGCCTCTGGTTTGTCTTGTAGGTGCCTCTTGCCCTTTATCATTTGATTTCTGTTCCTAGAATTTGCCCTGCCAGCCTCAGATCATGCTAGCTGCCTCTGGCCACTCTGTCCCCCTTATGAACCTGAAACTTGACTAGCTGGGTCTCTGACCCTGGTGTGTCCTGACAGCTGCACAGGTAGCAAAACTGTGCAAAGCTGCTCTTAGTAACAACTCGGCTGAATTAAACACCAGAAAGTCAACAGAATGGACTGAGCAATATCCCGAAGGAATAAAACTTTCCTCTTTATCTATCATCTCAAGATAACCTATGTAAACATTCTGGCACTGTAAGCAAAAATAGGAAATTCACATATAACCCTTCTTTCTTCTATTCCCCGTTTCCATTTACATCCTAGAAGTCAGGCTCTCCAGCTTCTCTTTGCCCATCCTGTTGGGCATTATGGTTTGGTGTGCCCCAGTGCAGCATTCATTCTCCACCTGGAGTCTTTCTTGCCAGTTCTGTCATTGTACCAGGGCCATGGACCTCCCTTCTCACCTCATCTGTTAGAGGAGTTTGGACACTACTTAATTATGCTAGGACCGAGTGTACCATTTTTTCCTTGTGATTCCTGCTTGGCAGCAATATCACATCCCAAACGCCACTTTGCATTTCCCTCACATGGAAGGTATGCAAGTTCCAGGTATAGAAATACTGGATAGTTTCCATTCTCTCACACATTTGACCAGGCTGCAGAAGACCAGGAAGTATAGGATCACATACATTTTTTTTTCTTGAGATGCAAGGTGGTGTCAAAAGCCATTTAAACTGTTCACTAGACTGCCATGAGTTCATGCAGTTCTGCGTCTATTCCACTCCTTTCCTGGAGTGGTACCTTCAAGGCAGGACTTTAGGGCAGAAGTCCAGGGCCACACACAGCAAAATTAACAGGAGGGATCCCTTGTCATCTATTGTCTACCTGGGTTCTCAAACGCCTTGGTACTGAAACAACTTGGAACCCAAACACTGCAAACCTGGGACATAAGTGTTCCGGTTTGCGAACTCTTTTCGGAAGCCGAACATGCTCCGTTTTGAGTGCCACACTTCCGTTTTGAGTGTTATGCTGAGGTCTGTCTGTTTTTGCTATTTATTTTGCATTTTTTGTTTTGCGGCTTCTTTTTTGCTTTTGTGACTGTGTGAAACCCAGTTCAGCTACTGGTTAATTGATTGTGTGACTGCAGTACATTGTTTATTGCTTTCATTTTATGGATCAATGGTCTTGTTAGATAGTAAAATTCATGTTATATGGCTGTTTTAGGGGTTGTTTTTAAAAGTCTGGAACAGATTAATCCATTTTGCATTACTTTCTATGGGAAAGCACACCTTGGTTTTGGAATGCTTTGGTTTTGGAACAGAGTTCTGGAATGGATTAAGTTTGAGAACCAAGGTACCACTGTAAGTGAAGTAATACACTTTGCTTCCCATAAGACTATTAAGTCTAGAACTTAAAATTACTTAACTGCACCACTGTTGTTGCTATTTAGATTCTCTGTCTGTTGGAAGACCTGTTTTCCTATCCATGACTGGATATCTCTGTCTTCATCCTTACTGTTCCTGAGCCCTAGAATTACATATGCCAAAAGTCACCAGAAAATTCAAGTCTTTCCCATCTGCTTTGTATTTTCCTTATAAAGTGCTGCCTGTAGATCCTACATAGGGTTATATAATGACAAAATCAGCCTCTAGGATAGGGATGGGGGCAGGGGGAAGAAGAAGACATTAATTAAACTTTACACTTATAAATGCGGCAGTGCAGCTGCACCTGCCAAGTCAGACTATGAAGTTATGGCTTGATTGCTTTAGGAATGAGCTCTCTTGTAGATGCCCTAAGGCCTTGCCGTTTCCTCTTGGTAAGCAAATTAGTCTTGGGAACAATTTATAGGCTAATAATTTTTGTCTGATTCATGAAGTCAGCCCAGTAAATCACAGGACGATCCAAGAGTGACTATTTAAAGCAGGAAATGTGAGTTATTCTCAGAAACACATTCTTTTTCAGACGGGATTCCGCTAAACAGTCTGTAGCCATGTATCACTATTGTCCCTTTTGGGGGTTTGGATTTTCATGCAGGTGCTGCGAAAGCACAGCCAGGCAGTTCTGATGCACCATCTCCCATAAATGTTGAGACAAGCATCTAGCAAGCAAAGTACTGGAAGAACAAGCAGAGGTAGCACTTTGCTGGATCCTCCAGTTGGCTTTGTGTAAAAAGTAGCTTTAGGGCATTAGGTTGCAGTAGGTAGAAATGCTGGCTTGCCATAGCAACTGACCATATAAAATGGCTTCGCCACAAGGCCACTTTGTAAAATAATAATGATCATGATAATAATAATAATATTACAGTGGATGCTCAGGTTGCAAATGTGATCCGTGTGGGATGCATGTTCACAACCCACAGCGTTTGCAACCAGCGTCTGCGCGCGTTGTGATTCGGCGCTTCTGTGCATGCACAAAGCGCAATTTAGTGCTTCTGTATATGCGCGACCCCCGAAACCTGGAAGTAACCCATTCTGGTACTTCCGGGTTTCGGCGGTCCGTAACCCAAAAAAATGCAACCTGAAGCGGCTGTAACCCAAGGTATGACTGTAATAATAATAATAATAATAATAATAATAATAATAATAATAATAATTTATTTATACCCCGCCCCTCTGGCTGGGTTTCCCCAGCCACTCTGGGCAGCTTACACACATAAACACATGCATACACACAGAGAGAGGAAATTATAAACTCTTAAAATAAGAAAGATGTTCATCAAAGAAAGAAACTGACAAAGAATTAATGAGCTTATCCCTTGAACTGAACAATCTATATTTCAATATCTTCTTGCTGTTGTGTTCAATACAATGAAACCAGTAAAACTGAGTAAAGAGAAGCAATGCTGAGCATTTGGATATATTTCTTTATTCTGACAGTTCTCAATAAAACGGTTTCCCCTAAATTTATGGTAACTTTGTTTTCCTTCATCCCTTCTTAAATAATGCATTGATTTTGCCATAAGTGTGCATTTCTAGATTTTGTCAACCCAGTCTTTATGCAAACTCAAGCCATTTTAATCTAAATAAACATATAAATATGCATAGATTGCAAACAATACTTTCTGTGATATTATTTGCAAACTTCATTTTCCCCTCAAGCTTTATGGTCACAGTTACTGTATAGGATGCACTTTGTTCATATGATTACAGAACATGATCTTTCACACAACTTATTTCTGGAAGGTCAGGTCAGGCAACTGGTGCTAACCAGGCTGGAGGACTGAGATGGTAAATCAAAGCAGAAGCTCATCTGAGCCCAAATCATGGTGGCCAACCAGATGCTTATGCCATGAAGTCAGCTAGATTTAAGAGGTATAATTTTGAAGTTCCATTTGGCAACCCATGGCTCAGATAAGCAACTCCAGGGGTTTTTGTGCTAGCCACCTTCAAAATTTGTGCTCTCTCTTCTTTCCCAAAAAGAAAGCTTTTTTAAAAAGTCACATGATTTGTCACGTAAGTCTAGGTAGGTACTAGGCAGCAATGATGGAACTATAATCACCTAGGTAAATAGTTACCTGGTATATTCCTTATATGGTACAGTATAATATTGCAACACTTTGGAGACAGTCTGTCTGGCTTTAGATACTTTTAAAGTTCCAGATTGGCATGAATACAGTTCAGTTTGGGGCGGCCCCAGCTGCTCCATACCAATTTGTAGGTGCCTCAACCCACTTTGCAGTGGTGCAAATTCAGCCCAAATGATTCCCAATTTGGCTAGATAGACTGATTGCACAGCACTAGCGCTAGCGAGTCTGTGGAGAAGTTTGCTCCTCATACATTTTCTAGGTTACCAGACTCTGTGCCTACTTTGACATATAAAACAACACAATCTCCATCCAATTCACCATCCTTTCTATATATATACAGGAAAAAACATAGAAAGATTTTTATGGTTCAGGAATAACACAAAATGCAGAATAAACTTGATGATCAGAAGTAGTCTTTAAAGTTCTCCAGACTATTTTAAAAAGTGGGCAAGTATCTTTCATCGTTTTAATTTTCTAGGATGTTCTGATATGTTAATTCTGAACCATAATTGAATTTCAGAACCAGACTGCATAGATAGGCCTAATCATTACAAGGACTGATGGGTTGTACCCACTGATATGAAAACCTTCATTTAAATCTCAGGTGGCATTCGTATTAAACTACTGAGCGTTGTGAACTTTCATTAGACAGGGCAGTCTATAAAATACTTTCCCAACAGACAGTGGCTGCTTTAATTATTCAGGGTGATTTATAGCTGGGATTATTGACAGATCATTTTGGACATGACATTTTTCTAGTACAGCAAGTGGGAAAATAATCATCATCTTGCATCTGCTCAAAATCAATAAATAAAGTGGTTATTTTGTTGCATCTGAAAGCTTTTTCTTTACCATTGCAGTGGAAGTTGGAGAGAATGAGAGGATTTGGTTACATTTTGATGTGGACAAATTATTATGTTTCCTAAGATTCAAGAGGACCTTGAGTCTATAGCTATAATAAATCTATCAGATAGGGTAGGAACAATTCACTGCAAGATTTTAAACTATGTTTTGTGTGTGTGTTTTTACATGATGCATGTGTTTAAAGATTAAACTCCTAGGGTTGAAAGGACAGTGGATTCATTAAGGAAGCTGCTAATAAAAATGATTCAATCATTTGTTATTTAGCTTTTAATCCCCCCAAATTAATTAACATTAACATTCTGTGGTTTGACCTCTCTCGGGAATATAATAAATTCTCCTGATACAGGATACTTTTTGTAGGGGGTGGGGAGGACCCACAATTCCTTATTGTGGATGTAATCAATCACATCAACATTCCAGAAGCATTGTAAATGATGAGAGGAAACTATTAAACCCCACGCTCCTAAGCAGCTGGTTGTCAGCTTCATAGTACATAAATATATACTTACAAGGAAAGAAGTTTAATTATAACATTGATTACATTATTGCAGTTCCTGGCAAAATATGAGGCGGAAGACTGTGGTTGAAGATGCTGCAAGATTACCAAAAGGTGTTTTTATTGATGCAAGAGCACCATAAGGAAATGCAAAGATTTATAACAGACTGGCACAATTTACATCAGTATGCTAAGGCCACATTCTCATATATATATATATATATATATATATATATATATATATATTTCAAAAGTTACAATGCAGCTACAATACAACACATTAAATATCAATATTAAAATGTCGCAACTCTCTTGCAATGATGGCAGTCCTACACTGACAATTGGATAACACTGGCCTGCGAGTACTCCAATTGGAGAATAACCTCTGCCAAAGGGAATATGAACTCTGAAGAAGCATGAACTCAAGGCGAAAGGGAGAAAGAGGAATGCACATTTGTCAAATACTCACAGTGATCGACTTCCGCACGAAAACCTATGTCCCCACTGTGGAAGGACATGTGGATCCAGAACTGGCCTCCACAGTTATTTCTGGACTCAGTGTTAAGACCATATTCATGGAAGACAATCTTACTTGGCTACGAGTGATCGCCAAAGAAGAAGAAGAAAGACCGTGTTAAACAAGGAATTCTGGGAAGTTCAGTGTGTGAAGGGTCCTGAGAGTTGTTTGGAGACCCCCTGTTCCCTTCCCAGAGTTACAATTCCTAGAATGGTTTAACAGTTGATCCCAATTCCCAGGTAAATCTCAGAACTGACATTTTTGTTTGACGTTGGATATTGACTATATATAACAGATAATGAAGCTACACCCACTCCTTTCTCCACGCTTACAACTTCTGAAAAAGATTTGTATCAGGCCTGTGTGATTTGTGACTCATCAAGTCAGACACAGCAGTAATAATAATAATAATAATAATAATAATAATAATAATAATAATAATAATAATTTATTACTTATATCCCTTCAATCTGGCCGGGCCTCCCCAGCCACTCTGGGTGGCTCCCAACGGAATATTAAAAACACAATAAAACAACAAGCATTAAAAACTTCCCTAAACAGGGTTGCTTTCAGATGTCTTCTAAAAGTCAGATAGTTGTTTATTTCCTTGACATCTGATGGGAGGGCATTCCACAGGGTGGGTGCCACCACCGAGAAGGCCCTGTGCCTGGTTCCCTGTAACCTCACATCTCTCAGTGAGGGAACCGCCAGAAGGCCCTTGGAGCTGGACCTCAGTGTCTGAGCTGAACGATGGGGGTGGAGACGCTCCTTCAGGTATACTGGGCCGAGGCCCTTTAAGGCTTTAAAGGTCAGCACCAACACTTTGAATTGTGCTCGGAAATGTACTGGGAGCCAATGTAGGTCTTTCAGGACCGGTGTAATATGGTCTTGGCGGCCACTCCCAGTCACCAGTCTAGCTGCCACATTCTGGATTAGTTGTAGTTTCTGGGTCACCTTCAAAGGTAGCCTCACATAGAGCGCTTTGCAGTAGTCCAAGCGGAAGATAACTAGAGCATGCACCACTCTGGTGAGACAGTCTGCAGGCAGGTAGGGTCTCAGCCTGCATACCAGATGCAGCTGGAATACAGCTGCCCTGGACACAGAAGACCACTGCATGGAAGACCACTGGGGCTTAATCAGCTTTCAGCTTTTGCTGCCAGCTTTGGATGGTATGAACAGGCAAGCCAAGCACCTGACAGGACACAAACATATGGAGGGGAAGTGCGCTCAGCTTGGCAGGCCATAAGTTATGTGGGCGTACACTATATACATAAAAGTATACAACAAGGTGGAATATCCCTGATATTAAGCCCACTGAACTGAACGAAGCTAAGGGTGGATTCACACTACAATTCAATGCACCCACTGTTGGGTTTTTAAACCAGTTCACAAGGCATCTGAATCCTGTAGCTTTTAAAGAAATACTCCTTTTTTATGTGATTTATCACAACCCAGCTTCCATGCGATTTACAAAAGGAAGCCGTGTAAACAGTTCAGGCAGCTTTCTCGCATGAGTAGATGAAACTTCACTGAATTGGAGTTCTGCTTGGGGAAGGAAATCAGCGGGTGAAGACATTTTAATCTTTATTGGAAGTCGCCCAGAGTGGTTGGAGAAACCCAGCCAGATGGGCAGGGTACAAATATATTATTATTATTATTATTATTATTATTATTATTATTATTATTATTATCCTTGCTGCCCCCCACTGGAAACTCAGTGCAGGGATGGGGATGATGACCCCACATTGTTTCAAGCCACTAATGTGAACATACCTTTACTTTCGAGTAGACTTGCACTGAAAGTAATTTTCACATTCATGTTGGCCCTTTCCTTGAAAATTCGAGCTGGAATCCTAATGCTACTTACCTGAGCAAGAATGGTTACGATTGTGCTGTAAATCTATTTTTATCAGCTACAAATAATCTAAAAAATAGCGCACTCAGATAATGAATCACCACTTTGATATAAAGGCAGACTGAGTCATAATGTATGTTTTTACATTATGCACAGGGGTTTGTGTGCATTTTTGTAGTTCGGGGAAAACTCTGGGATGCAACACCCACATTGTGTAAAGAACAAAGTCAAGACTAAATTTTGAAAAGGCCCCAAACTCCCAGAATGTGGTCCATTTAGTGTGCAGCATGAAGGTCATAACTTATCTCTTCCATTATTAACATATGTGTTTTAAAACTTTATACTCCCCCACTTCATCAGCTTTCCATAATATTTTATTAAGATGGTTGCATGAGTGACACTTTTCCCTGTCAGCCTCCCTTCCCCCCACCCCAACATTCTTTTCTCGGTTTGTTGGTTTTAGCTTTTATACATGCCTTTACAGCCTGCAGCTCTCTCATATCCAAATTTACTTTTTATTTACTTCAAGCCTTCAGCTTATCTCTGCCATCAGCAATGATTTATAATGGCCAGGAACACAATCCTTCTATGAATCTTTCTCGGGACTGTCACCGTGTCATGGAAAAGAACACCATTTAATAATCTTATTTGGTGGAAAACAAGGTGGAAAATTACCCCCAGGACCTTTACAAACATGAGGCAGTTGTTTGTAAGACACTCTATGATTGCTGGGTTGGCAAGATGCCAGAGGTAACAGGCAAACGGGCTGCCCATTCCTTTCGGAACCCACCAGCCCAAATTTTGATCATTCTCAGCCGGCCGTCTATGATGTACGTTTTCTTAATACAAATGGAAAAGCACTTTGCAACATAATAGTCATTTCTTATGTAACTTGATTTGGATAGGAAAACAATCTTGGTCCGATGATGCTTAAAAATAATGTAAATTACAAATTGTTTGTTGAGTGCATCTTTTGCTCACAAGGAATGAGGGCACTTCCAGACAACCTGTTTATTGAGCAGCCACGCTGAGTTTTTTGCAGGAAGATTAGGCAATGTCAGCTATTTAATGAGCAATCATTCTGATTTTTGTGCGTGCGTAGGCTAGATGCTGCTGCATCAAAGCAACTGTTATCCCATCACTTTCATTGCCACAAAAAGTCCAAGCTTTTGGGGAAGTGGGCTTGGTGTTGAAGACCGCCCCCCCCAATCAACTTTAGTTGGGCAACCTGGATTTGTCAGTAGGTTGACTGAATTCCACCCCAAAATAGCGACAGGCAGGAAGTGCCCATAGACAGTTCAGAGGGTTAGAAGATGTTGATCCTTTGGCCATTGCTATGATTCGATGCAAAGAAAGTATAAATTTCTAGAGGATAAATGTGGCTGCTAAAAGGAGCATAAAAAAGGCAGATACCACAAGAATATCTAAAGCTTATTCCTTTGAAGATGACTCCCAACCAGATTTGTTGAATGCATTTGGAAATGAAGGAATCGCAACATAATTCCAGTTTCCCCTGAATTTTAGAATAAAATCTTCTTGTTGTAATAGAAACTTTGACTGGCTACTTCTACACATATGCTCACCATTGTTTCGTTTAATCAATAAAATGTCTCATCTCTGACATTTACATGAAAGTGAACACAGTGAATATCTCACTTATCTTAAAAGCACAGGGCTCTTCTGAGAAATGTTTGGCAGGTATTCATTCTTACAGTAACACTTTGCTCTAATGGCACTTTAATGCTGAATTGGCAATAAAAGTCCTATAGAGGGTGCTCATGGCAGCCACATTAATGCTGAATAAAAGTCATTATGACTGTAGGACTGTGCCAGGACAGGAATGTCTTATGCACCAGGCAATCTGGCAAGCACAGTGAATGAGACACATTGACTAACCTTTCAAAGAGGGCTTCATTCTATTTCAACGCAATCACCTCATACATTTATACAGCATTTTTCTTCTAAAGGATCTTCCAAATCCCCAGACTCCTTTGAGTAATCTTGTTTCTAAAGAAAGAGAGCAGAGGAATGAATCTGTTGTCTTCTAGGCAAAGAAATGACAGTAGGCCGCCAGCAAAGTAGATCAGCAAAGTCACCAACAGCATTCAGAAGCGGAAAACAAAAATTGGATAATAGATGTCTTTACACAGATGGGCTTTTATGGTCATAATACAGAAGGGATTGCTTCCAACACGATTGTGTTCTACTTCTCTTAACTCTGGCACTACAGTTTCAGAGATGAACTGTAAATTCAGCAATATCGTGCAGTAATAGCCCTTATTGCACTACACTTTGCACTACACAATGAAATTTAACTCAGAACAAACCTATTGAAACTAATGGACCTAACTTAGTCATGTTGATTGATTTTGGTGCATCTGTTCTGAGTAAAACTTGGTTGAGTATCACTTGAAGTTGTCTCATACAAAGTCAGACTATTTATCCATCTAGCTTAATAGTGTCTACTCCAACTGGCCAGTGCTTTCTAAGGCAGGGTTCCCCAGCCTGGTGCCCATTCTTACTGGGACTGATGGGATTTGTAGTCCCAAACATCTGAAGGGTACAAGGCTGGGAAAGCAGAGGCCCTTCCATTTGCTTGCTACCTGAGACCCTTTTAACTAGTAACACCAGGCACTGAATGTGGGGCCTTCTGCAATGCCAAGTATGAGTTCTTCCATTTATAATGAGCCATGGTCCCTCGTCTTGATAGACCGCATGCTCTTCCACCCCAGAGCTAGCATGTCAGGGCAAGTGGTAAGCAAAATCGTTACCAGATTCAGACAAGAAGGGCTAGGAGAAACTCTGAAGAGATTCTGCTAGTCTATGCAGACCAGGCTTCCCTAACTTTGGGTCCTCAGATGTCGAACTGCGACTCCTATCATCTCCAGTCAGCATTTTCAACAGCCGTGGATGTTGTGAATTGAAGTTCAATAACTTGAGGGGACTCAAGGTTTGGAAAGACTGATGTAAACAGTACTGAGCTAGATATGCCAATGGCCTGACTTCTATATTTCTGCCCCCTGCAGCTGTCACATGTAAAGATTTTAAAAATAGCCTCCATGTGGCAGTAGCTTTGTGTGCATTGACCCATAGATGTCTCACCATGCAGCTTGTCTTCCTTCCGAACCTCCATGTGTACATCAGAAAGCAACCACCCTTTGAACTGTACCTTTGCTAGCACAAAGAAACGTCAGTGTTAGCTGAGGCAGCCAGCTGCTATTGCAACAGAAGCTGTACAATAGCAATGCCAAATGTGGATTGAAATTTTAAAACTAGATTCTCTGAGAAATTAGGGCTGGGGGTGGGGAGGAGGAACCACATAAAGAGAGATTGCTAGGTGGTGTGTCAAACAGACAGGGTCTAATTTTGCCTTTACAATACAAGACTACTTACGTGATTATCTATATCCTGTGTTTTTTATGTGTGGCCTGCTGGTTATCATTAACCCCCTGCAAAGACAGCGAGCCATTTCAAGTCCACTCAAGTAAAATGTGCAGGATACATCTTGCAAAGTTTTCTACCCTGCAAGAAAACAAGGGAGCCTTTTAGAGTGAGCCCACATTCTTCATTCCTCTTTTTCCTTGGGGGATTTAAAGAGCTGAGACCTCGCAGGAATTTATTAGTCCCAAGAGACTTGAGGCACAGTGCTAAAAGAGCCAACAAATTTAACATTACCCAGTTGGTTCTTTACCCAAGTGCGAAGCCTAGTTTTCCTGAATTTGAAAATGACTTGTTTTTTGTTAGTCCCTCTGGGTTGGGAAATTACAAGGTTTAGGCCACGAGCCTCAAGCCACTTACTCAAGAGTAGTTCCACTGGGATGAAGTGGGTTACTCCCAAATAAGTGCTTTGAGGCTAACAGTCTCACATAACTGGTTCTCCCCTCCCACATTTCTAAAAATAATAAAAGGATCCATATTACTGAAACCAGGCTTTTCTTTATATCTATAAAATCTAGAGGGCCAAAGAAAGTTGTTGAAAAGTATTGCCTCAAAATCCACATAAAGTAAAAGCCCCAAAATGAAAGCAAATAACTGTAGAAAAATTCAGCCAAGTTTCTTTTCTACAGTTCTTTAGAAAATATTTTTGTGTCTCAAAGATACACCTATCCAAACACCCTGAGTTGCCAGAATTATACAAATACAAGAACGCATTAGCTTTTACCAACACTGAGGTAAATATTCACTGAGTTATTTGTATTCCATTAACCTATTATGGTTTATTTAATTTTACAAGTTACCCTGGAAAATGGAAGTTTAAAACACCACTTTTTAAAAAAATGTCGCAAACTTGATCTTGTGATATGTTTATCTGATAAAAAAATTAAAATACAGAACACATCGCATGTGTTACTTAAATTGATGGATGGTGTAAATTTAAAATTCTGGATTTGATTGGATGTTAGTTTGTGAAGATTAATGATAAATCTTACCTTGCCTTGTTTCAGCTGGAAAGTTACTTTTGCATACAGGGGGCGAAAATCTCAATACAAAATGAGTTTAAGAAAGAGGCAAAACCACTAAACCAGGGCTGGCGAACTTGTAGCTGCCTAGATGTGGGATTACAATTCTCATCAGCCCCAGCTAGCATGACCAATCAATGGATAAGGGGATTTGGAGTCTGACCAAATTTGGAGAATTCCTCTATTATAGAAACTTGATAGGAGAAAGTCACAAAAAGCAAAAATAGAAATTTCCCCTCATCTTCTAAACCAACAACGCATTACTCAGAAAAAAATGTTGCCCTCACTCCCCAAATGATTAATATCTCAAACTTGAAAGCTTCCCATCTTTTAAGACTTCCCATACAAACACAAGTTTCAATTGTTTTCTTTTGATGGCATGAAGCAATGTACATTAAATGCTCCAGCCACAACACTGATATATTTGCATAGTTGTGAGTTCCTTGCAAGACCGTGCACAGACTCAGAAGGTCAAGACCACAGAAAGACAATAAATCACTCCTTGGCTATGTGGGCCTGTCTAAAGGTTAAGGATCTGAAGGATACAATGATACTTACAGCCTTTAGGGGATAATTACTTAACCAGATTTATTTGTGCTACCTTGGGCAGGTGGCTTAGTAAGTAACTTGACTGTTGCTATGTTTTATGAAACTATTTATTACCTCTGAAGAAAACAAACAAATGTTGCTACAGATGTTCTTCTTCTTGTTATTTCTACGGTATTGTACATCAAAAAGCCTGTTGGTCCAGATGTTTCTTCCCAGAAGTAATATCTTCCACAGGCAGTAGCTAAGATGGCTAACATTGTTCCTGGCAGGACTCCTGAACCTTTAACTGCTGTCTGGAAGCAGACGCTCACAGCACTGAAGCTAGATAGCTGGGTAATTTATACTTGTTGGATTTCTTTGTTGCCCAGTTGTTTAAAGGATTTGGAAGTGAACCCCCATGGAAAAATCCATACCATCTACCTTGTGGGACATCTTCAGGAGAAGAAAAGGCTAAACTCTAAGGTAAAAGTAAAGGATCCCTGGATGGTTAAGTCCAGTCAAGTCCGACTATGGGGTGCAACTTAATCTCTGCTTTCAGGCCGAGGGAGCCAATGTTTTTCCACAGACAGCTTGTCCGGGTCATGTGGCCAGCATGACTAAACCGCTTCTAGTCCAATGGGACACTGTGGTGGAAGCCAGAGTGCACAGAAACACCATTAACTTCCTGCCATAGCGGCCCCAATTTATCTACTTGCGCTGGTATGCTTTCAAACTGCTAGGTTGGCAGGAGTTGGGACAGAGCAATGGAAGGTCACTCCATTGTGTGGATTCAAACTGCTGACCTTGCAATCAACCTTGTGAAACTCTATACAAATCTGGAGTGGAGTCCCTAAGATAGTTGGATGGCACCTTGTATGCTTGCTTCCTTCTGGCAACTCTTACAGCCAAGTCAAACATACTGCTCTGCTTTCCTGTGGACCATATCAGCGAGACCAAGAGGGAGTCTTGTTGTCTGGGCAACCCAGGATCTCCATACACACTGCCCAGACTTGCACCCCTGAATTTCTGGAATTTGTCAGATTTCATTCTACTCAGAAGCAGAACCATGCCTGCAATTTGCATCCCATTCTGGCAAAAAGCAGAACAGCTCGAGTTGTATCCTACAAACCTATAACAGACCTAAGTTAGTCATGTACCTTAATTTCAATGTATCTACTCAGCGGCTGCATTCGGACAGCACTTTATTCCATTTTCCTGATGTTTATGTTAATTTTCATGTTTTATTTCATCTTTCACATGACGTAAAAGCCACAGCTGCTCAACTCTTTAGAGACATGAAAAGATCCACTTGGGAGAGAAACCTCACAAATGCTGAGGTTGCGGTGAAAGCTTCAGTTGAAAAGGAACCCTTATTTGGCACCAGAGAAGACATATGAAAACTCAGAATGTCAGAAGTGTACTGGCTCTCAACTTAAACAACAGAAGATGGTACCCTGACCTGGGCTGACCCTATCCTCTGACTCAGATCCAGCCCCTAACCAATTTGGGAAGTAGAGCTAATGGCCTAATGTTTAATTAGGTGTTTGTTTTTAATTTGGGGTATCCCTAGGGAATTATTTTCAACCAGAGCTCACAGGAGCTCAGCTCTGGCACCTCTTAGGTGGGCTCCATTGCCATTCTAAGAGAACAAGGGAGAAGTTCGCAGTGAGTTCCGACCTCTTTTCCTAGACTGGTCATCCCATCTTTCTGTCAGGAAATATCATATATATATTAATGGCACCTAGGTGTGCATAAAGCCAGAAATATGACATTGCTCCACTGCTGTCTGAAATATTTATAAATAAAGTATTGTTTCAGAGCAGAAGTCCAATAATAAAGGCTTACTTGAAAAATACTTTTTGCTGATATTTAGAAATGTGCAACATTTTCCCGGATCTATGCACAGAATATATCTTTGGATTACCTGCCTTCCCCAGGGAGATGCATATAGCTGTTTACATTCCAGTCTGAATTTGGATAATTTTATGGCGCTCTGTTTTATCATATATGTATCTGCTGCTCTTATTTTAATGTTGATACTTTAATGTTAACACTCTTTGCTATTTTATTGTTTTATGCCACCTTGTCAGGCTGCGGATCCTTAAAGGCGGGACAGAAATCTATAAAATAATATCATACTAATCATTTTGTTCCAATAGATGTATCCTTTCTAATTAATTGCTTTGGGGTCTTCATAGGCTACTGCTTTTCCTCCCCACCCCCTTCTGTGTCCTTTTAAATCGCTTTTCTTTTGGGCATTTTTGCTGCACTGCTGATATCTGTCATCCTGCTAGCATCTACTCACTCCGGGTACAATAGAAACAGTTTGAAATCTCCCAGTTTTCAGCAGGTGCTTAACTGCCCCATTGAAATCAAAGGTAAATATGCCTTGTAGACAGTCGATGTAACAGTAAGTACCTTGCAGTAAGTCAAAGTATCACTTTGAGAGGCTTGGGCAAAGGACCTGAAACCTGAAGAGCCATAACAAAATCTCCAACCTTTCCTCAAGAGGCAACATGAAGACAGTGCTTTAGCTGGGAAAGGAAGCATAAAAATGTTTCTGACAAATGAGGTTTAGATGGTCAAGAGACAGCTAGTAGGGAGTGAATTATTACACCACAAAGAGTGCATTGGGAAAAGATGCAATGGGAAAACTAGGGCTACAACTTTGTTGAGAAACACAACGTTGGAGATTTGTAGGAATGTTAGAAGTCTGAATGGGATCTAATGTAGCCTCATGACCTACCACTTCCTTATCTAACTGAAGCATCTGCAGAAAGCGTCAGATCCAGCATTTCTAGGTAAGGCTAGGACAGCCCCCTGCCTAGAACCTTGGAAACTGCTGCCAGTCAGTGTAGATCAGATGTGTCGAATTGCCCCCAACATTTGGGGGGGGGATGCATCACGCATACATAATGTCACGCATGTGCCGACCCCCAAAACTGGCCAGGCTGCCTTCAGGCTGACCCTTCAGCCCAAAGAAAACTCAGCACATGGAAAGAGTTTATATTTATTGCTGCAACATAAATTTAGAGGCCTCAGTGGATATTTCTGAAAACCTGGAACCCTGAATACAAAATTCAAGACACTTTTATTACATTTATTATTTATTACTTTTATTACATTTACATGCGTGGTCACCTTTTCAGCAATATGATTGGATAACAGCATGCATGGACAGCTTGTGAACCCCCAAAACTGATTTCCTTGGTCAAAACAGCCTGCCCCTAATTACTACGGCAACAGGTATCTTTAAGCAAAGTTCACACAAAATGTTGCCTTTCTGCTATCTGTTACATGAAGCCTCATCTGGGTCAGGAGAATTTGTTGCTCTCCTGGCTTTGATGCCAGCCCCCAGTCTTCTGCGGAAGGCCAGCAGGCTCTTGGCATCCTTTACTAACCTGATAAGGTGAAGGGAGAGGCCCATGGTGGGTGGGTGCTATGCTAGCAGATGACAGAAATGCATCTTCTGTTCATAGGTGGGAAAAGAGAAGAATTGTTTAAATCAGAAAGCAACTTCAAACTAACGAGCTATCAGGACTTCAAGGCCAAGGCAGCACTGAACTGCTTGCAAAATAAGCAGGCAGGAGAGAGAGGGCTCTATTTCCAATACAGTGGTACCTCGGGTTAAGTACTTAATTCGTTCCGGAGGTCCGTTCTTAAGCTGAAACTGTTCTTAACTTGAAGCACCACTTTAGCTAATGGGGCCTCCCGCTGCCGCCGTGCCGCCAGAGCATGATTTCTGTTCTCATCCTGAAGCAAAGTTCTTAACCTGAAGCACTATTTCTGGGTTAGCGGAGTCTGTAACCTGAAGCGTATGTAACCTGAAGCGTATGTAACCCGAGGTACCAGTGTACAGGATAATGGCACAGATGCATTTTGGTTGTGACTGTGATAGCGTGCTTATGCAAACTCCACACTAAGCAGGCTGAGGTCAATTGTGTATCAGAAATGTGTTCTGTGACAGAAGGTGTGAGCATACGTGTGTTTGCTATGAGTTCTGACATAGTCCCTGGGCCACAACACTCACCTGGGTCCCAGGTCATGACAACCACGCATCAATATTAGACCTTTCTGTTGTTGTTTGTCACTAGAGGTGCATGGGCTAGAGCTTGTATATATGTCTAACATGCTTCAGTATGTATACTGTGTTTAATTTTCTCTGATTCAGGCCCTAGAGGTGATCATTCTGGAGCCCTTACACAATGCAGTTCATGGGAAGAAAGAGCCTCTAGTCCTTAATGTTTTGAAGCTGCAAGACATTTTAATCAATAGGCTCAGTTTGCACAAAAGGACTTGGAATCCAAATATTCTTAATTATATGAAATTAAAAAATGATAACTGCAGCAATAAAGGCAGAAGACTTATTTGTGAATAAGTGCCTTTTCTTTTTCCCTTATCAGTACAGAGAAACAAAAGAACAACTGAAGATTAAATTGTTGCCAAATGAACTATTATACTTCTTAATATGTTTTTCATTGCTTAAACAGATATGTATTGTCTTATAATAGGCCGGGACAAAACAAATACTCTGAAAATGAGATGTTGCAGCAATTGCCAACATTCTTCTTCTACTCTTTTAAAGGTAACTTTCATATGCCTTTGTTATAGACAGTAATTTTAAAGGCATGCTGCTAAACACTCGTAATTATGCTTGGTTTTATATGAATTTAGACTAATATAAACACCTACATTTGAAAAGGTTTCTCTTTCCACAGAGATATTATTGTGCACCTACTGTTCATCTTCCAAAACAATTAACGAAGATGAAAGGGGAGACGTTGCTTAAAAACAAATAGACTTTGAAGTGTCTTTTCATCTAGTCAAGGAACACCATGGATCCTGTGGTCTTTTGTCCTCTTGCTGTAGTTTCCAGCTTCCTGTGAATCTTTACAAAACATCATTCTGATCTGAATAAGGCCTGCAGGTATGTATTCCCGCCCCCCGCCCCCAAAAAATCCTGGCAAATAGCTGAAAATCTATCTTCTCCTTGGTTCTTCCTGTGCAGTTCTTGACAGATATGAAGGAAACAAATTGGTGTTTTTTTAAAAAAGCGGCTTCCTGTAGCTGATTCCCCCAACACATACTTGCACACAATGTCTTATATCACTCTGCCTTTTTCATACTCGCCAATCTTACCCGCTGTTTCTCCACTGCGTGCGCCTGTTGTAAAAGTGTACTGAATCAATACTTAAAACAGGAGCACATCCTCCGGCTGAACGTATTTGGCTGACATACGACCAGCTTTCTGTTTGCTTGCTTTTAGCTATGGCATCAGAGCTAACAACATCACTACTTTGTCCTGCATTTGCAAAGGACACAGCTTGGGGTTTGTGAGGCTTGTATATATAAAAATTTGAGTTCTCTGGGTAAGAAGACAATGGGCGGACTGAAAATGTTTCTAAAATGTTTGTATCATACAGAACCAGCTTGTTTGTGTACTTTCTGTACACAACTCCACTCCTAAATGCCACTGCTGTCTCAAGTAAGAGTAAGCTAAGGTTCCTAATGAAATGGTTTGAGGAAGGCATCATTTCCTGTGGTGTAAATACACATATTTCCCATTGTTGTTGGCATCTTGTTTGTTTCGGGAGACAATGTAGGGGTGCACATTTGAGGGGGAAATCAAACAATTGGAAGGTTGCAGTGCCTGCTGTGGTTGTAGAGACCAAAACTGAAGATGCGTGTTTTGTTGCAATTGGGGCAATGGAGGATGGCGAGGAAATGGGGTCAGTGCACAGGAACCAGAGCAGCAGGGCCTATCACCAGAGCCAGAAGGGCCCCTGTCTCTACAAACATGGTGGGCTCTGAGGTATAGGGAGCAGCAGGAGTGGTGCTGTAGGAGGCTGAGGCAGGCAAGGGCTCACAGCCCAGCTCCCTAGCTGGCCAGGTGGGGCTCGCTAGCTCTGGGAGGAGGTGTGCGATTTCTTAGCTGGAGTAGGCTCAGGACAGGTGAGGGTCCCATTCCTCATCAAGCTCAGATGCTGCAATCAGCACGCAAGATATAAAAGGGAAGCAGGGCTGAGATGCTGTGTCTGGTCAACTTCTGCCCTTGCTGGGCCACAGCCTGGATGTTCCAGGGAGATCTTCTGGACTGTGCTAATGTGTGTCAGGCTTCAGGCAATCAGATCCCTCCCCTGGGATAAGCAGATAAAAAAAGGAAGCGTTCTTACCAATTAGTTTATTCAATAATCAGAGCGAGAGACAAAGGAATGTGGTCTCTCTATAGAAATAGCATTGCTCCTAGTAATGTCCCACCTCCCTTTCATCTCCCCTATTCTACGTCAGTCCTGCATTGGCTAATCTGAGCCTTCTGCCGCTGAGCTCTCTGTTCTACTATCTTCAATGCCTGTCTGGTCCTGGGTGAAGGGGGGTCAGGAATGCTTTCCAAGGACACTGAGTCTGCTGTCTGTCTCTCCCCTGGAGCGTCTTCTTCCTGCTGTTCATCTTCCAATATTTCCCAGCTTCTGCCCTCTGCAGCCTCTGAACTATGTCCTTCTGCAAACCACTGATCTAAATCTATACTGTCCTCCTGTTGTCGGGAAGGTTCATGAGAAGGGAGGGCAGTCCCCATCATTCCTCCTCAGTCCTGCCCCTGACAGGGTGGGACTGACTTCCGGATGCCCTGACCCCTGAATCAGGCAGAGGCAGGAACCTGTTCTGACTGGACTTTGGACCAGTTGGCCTGCCAGACTAAGCACGAGCATCTGCTATGGAATCGTGTACACCTTGCCGCCAGGTACCCTGTGATTCAGGACATCGCCCACGACTCACTTCCATACGCAGTGTGCTCAGTTTGCAAGCCTGGTAGACTTTCATATTGGTATTGGACATTAGCACTGCATTGTGCCATATCCTTTTTAGAGAGGCAAGCCATTGCCCTAGCTGCCTTGCCAATGCACTTGTCCAGCTCAGCATCAATGGAGACACTGCTGCATATGGTGGAACCTAGGTAGACAAATTTGGGCTTGGGTTAGGTCTGGTTGTTTATGAACAGTTCTGTGTAGCACCTTGTAACTACTCTCCTCTGGCCCTGCCTGTTAGGCGCTGCCTAGTTGCCCTACTAGATCCAGAATCCACCAACCACCGCTGAGAAATATTTGAGGGGTTAATGGAATCAACTTGTAACCCAGTGTACAATGGCATAACAAATTGTAGCACTCGAGATGCTGACAGTATCCAACAAAGCATATTTATGTATCTCCATCACAATCTGTTGAGATAAAAATAGAGGTTCTGATTTGTAGTCATAGCAAGAAGCAGATCAGTGTATACTAAAATACAGTAGATTAAGAATTCCAAGAAATGCGGTTGGTACTGGCTCAGCAGTCAGGTGCATGAGTGAGAATAGAAAAAGATATTGCACCATGACCACACATATGAATTTTTTTAAAAAATTGAATGTTAGAAATGAAGCAACTTATATTGACACTTCATGCGGAATATTGGGTTGCATCTTCAGTCATTACTTATGTTTGCTTGATGGGTTTTTATTATTAAAATGCACAGATGATAACATCATGGCTCTTCACATGATGCACAAAGAGAAAGTTGGTCAAACTATAAAATATAGAAAAAGAAAGGTAGCTGTTTTAAAAGAAAACTGCAAAATTAATTCTGAAATATTTATTTGAGAAAAATAGTACAATACTAGCCTTCTTCACAGATCTGTAAAATAAATGGGAATGTCACTACACCCTTTACTGTTTTAATTATGGACTGTATATAGTACTTACAATGGTGTACACTTACATTTCCAATTTAAGTGTTGTTAGTTTTGCATTATGGGCTAAGGTAGTTCACCAATTAAAGCAGTTCAGTAGACTAATCACCTGTCTTTCACCTTGTGCATGATTTACATTAAAAAAACCAGTGAACCTTTAATGCAGATAAATAGTAGCTACAAATGGTTTTCACCCCTTCTGCAGTTGACCTTTCCTGAAAACCCTGTGTCCAGCAAAAACAAAAACCCTACTTTAAGAATATGTGAGGAAACAAGCAATGGAAAACGCTTGGTACAGAGACAGCACACAGGCTTCTCCTTAACCAAACATTATGCTCTAGAGCTTGCTCAGGTGCCATTGCTTCCTGCCAGGGAACATGAGATTTGTAGTTTTCTCTGCTTCCTGAATAGAACTGGGAGAGCCAGAGAAAACTATGTGCATATTTCCTAGAAGGAAAGGATGACTTGAGTCACAGGGGTCAGCAAACTTTTTCAGCAGGGGGCTGGTCCACTGTCCCTCAGACCTGGACTATTTTTTTTGGGGGGGGGGGATGAACAAATTCCTATGCCCCACAAGTAACCCAGAGATGCATTTTAAACAAAAGGACACATTCTACTCATGTAAAAACACGTTGATTCCCTGACTGTCCCTGGGCCGGATTTAGAAGGCGATTGGGCTGGATCCGGCCCCAGGGCCTTAGTTTGCCTACTCATGACTTGGGAGCATGGCACTGGTATTTCTCTCTGCTCAATTCAATTTGTGAGGCAGATGGAACTACACATCATTCTTCTTTTCAGAACATTTAAGAACATCGTTTCCAACTTGGTTAGAAAGACATCTCAGCAGAGTCCACCTCATCATCAGTTGCCACCTTTGCCCTTCTCACATATTAGAGGTTGCTTTGTTTTACTTTCTTGCTTGAGGAGGCTGTGGGAGGAACTGGTAGGAGATGTGTGTGCATCGTAAGAAGATAAGACAAGCTTCCTGGATCAGGCCAATGGCATCCTGTTCTCACAGTGGTCAAACAGATCCCTGTGGGAAGCCTGCAAGCTGGATATGAGCACAGCAGCCCTCTGCCTACCTGTCTTTCCCATCAGCTAAAAGTCAGAGACATATAGAGGTTTTTACAAGACCTTGCATGTAAGGGGCCCCTCCAACCGGCTCATATGCAACCAGAAAAAATAGCAGGGCCTGGTGAGCACTTAATGTTCCGAACTCCATAGTTATAGCTATAATTTGTGGGTTGCCATCTGATTTTATTCTGATTTTAATATGATTTTAAGCTGTATTTCAACTGATTGTTGGATCTTATGTTTTAATATATTATATATTTGATGTTAGCCACCCTGAGCCTGGTCTTGTCCGAGGAGGGCGGGATATAAATAAATATTATTATTATTATTATTATTATTATTATTATTATTATTATTATCAATGCCACCTCTGACAGCAGAAATAGAACATAACCATAATGGCTAGTAGCCATTGTCAGCTGCTTAGCTTTTATTCTAGCTTTCCTCAGGAGTATTACAAAATGAACTCTTAAGGGAGGGAAGACTAGCCTAAAAAAAAAACCCAACCAAATGGTTTTGAAGCAAACCAAGGGGTATTCTGACTAGCCTTTGACTGTGTCGACCACACCAAACTATGGCAAGTTCTTAAAGAAATGGGAGTGCCTGATCACCTCATCTGTCTCCTGAGAAATCTCTATGTGGGACAAGAAGCTACAGTTAGAACTGGATATGGAACAACTGATTGGTTCAAAATTGGGAAAGGAGTAGGACAAGGCTGCATATTGTCTCCCTGCTTATTTAACTTATATGCAGAATTCATCATGTGAAAGGCTGGGCTGGATGACTCCCAAGCCGGAATTAAGATCGCCAGAAGAAAAATCAACAACCTCAGATATGCAGATGACACAACCTTGATGGCAGAAAGTGAGGAGGAATTAAAGAACCTTTTAATGAGGGTGAAAGAGGAGAGTGCAAAATATGGTCTGAAGCTCAACATCAAAAAAACAAAGATCATGGCCACTGGGCCCATCATCTCCTGGCAAATAGAAGGGGAAGAAATGGAGGCAGTAAGAGATTTTACTTTCTTGGGCTCCATGATCACTGCAGAGGGTGACAGCAGTTACGAAATTAAAAGACGCCTGCTCCTTGGGAGAAAGGCGATGGCAAACCTAGACAGCATCTTAAAAAGCAGAGACATCACCTTGCCCACAAAGGTCCGTATAGTTAAAGCTATGGTTTTCCCAGTAGTGATGTATGGAAGTGAAAGCTGGACCATAAAGAAGGCTGATCGCCGAAGAATTGATGCTTTTGAATTATGGTGCTGGATGAGACTCTTGAGAGTCCCATGGACTGCAAGAAGATCAAACGCATCCATTCTTAAGGAAATTAGCCCTGAGTGCTCACTGGAAGGACAGATCGTGAAGCTGAGGCTCCAATACCTTGGCCACCTCATGAGAAGAGAAGACTCCCTGGAAAAGTCCCTGATGTTGGGAAAGATGGAGGGCACAAGGAGAAGGGGACGACAGAGGACGAGATGGTTGGATAGTGTTCTCGAAGCTACCAGCAGGAATTTGACCAAACTGCGGTAGGCAGTGGAAGACAGAAGTGCCTGGCGTGCTCTGGTCCATGGGGTCACGAAGAGTCGGACACGACTAAACGACTAAACAACAACAACAAGGGGTATTCGGTAGGGGTGTGCATCAGCTCTGTGTATCTCCCAGGTTTCAAGGTGGATAGGGGTGCTTTGGGGACAGTTTTTGGCATGCCTGAGTTGGATTGCACCATTAACGAAGAATCTCAAGTAGGATCAAGGTTGCTCCTTAGTCTTCTATAGAAAAGTGAAAGCAAACTGACAAAGGGAATATGCAGAGAGGGGTTGGAGAGGTGGATGAGCTTTTCAACTATTATTCTGAAATTTGGCAGGCTTCATCCCCTGCAAGTTGCATCCAATTATGGTATAAACTATAACAGACTTTTTGTTTTGTAGAAAAACAAGGCAAAGGTTTGAAGATGCCCTGTATAAATACCCCATGATGTATCTGCCTACAAACCGACAGGCTTAATTGATGCATGCAAATATTATCCACTTCAGCAAAAGGGGGTGGGGATGGGAATACAGCAATTTTAGACTCTATTATAGTGAATGGGGGGTTCATTCTTAATGGATATAATTTAGTCCCAAATAATGAGTCAAATTGGAAAGACGCAGACTGGCTCTGAAATGGGCTACTTCCCAAAGCTGGGTACAAATCATATCTTGCAACTAGCATACACTCATCAGTAGATATAGCTAGAATATCATCTGTTGATCTTTACAGTTTATACAAGAGGTAGATACGTAACTGTTGCTCTCCAGATTTTGTTGAACTTCAGCTCTCATCTTCCCTGGTCATTGCCCACATTAGGTAAGGAAGATAAGAGTTGGAGTCTAACACATTTGGAGGGCACCAGCTTAGAGAATACTGATATACCGTATTTTTCGCTCTATAAGACACACTTTTCCCCTCCTAAAACGTAAGGGGAAATGTGTGTACGTCTTATGGAGCGAATGCAGGCTCCATGGCTTCAGCGAAAGCAATGCTCTGGAGGCTTCCTGTTGCTTTTGCTGAAGCCAGGAAAGCAGGACAGATCAGTGTGCACCGACCCCTCTTGCTCTCCTGGCTTCGCTTCGCTGGAGAGGCACTGCACAGCTTTCCCTCTCTACACAGCGCCCCTTCAGCGAAGCGGGAGGAGAAATGGAAGGGGCTCCATTTTTCCTGCCGCTTTGCTGAAGGGGCACTGTGCAGAGAGGGAGAGATTTTTTTTTTCTTGTTCTCCTCCTCTAAAACTAGGTGCATCTTATGGCCGGGTGCGTCTTATAGAGCAAAAAATACGGTAATAATAATAATAATAATAATAATAATAATAATAATAATAATTATTTATTATTTATACCCCGCCCATCTGGCTGAGTTTCCCCAGCCACTCTGGGCGGCTCCCAATCAAGTGTTAAAAACAGTACAGCGTTATATATTAAAAACTTCCCTGAACAGGGCTGCCTTAAGGTAGAACCTGCTTTATTTTCTCTTTGTCTTCCAAGTATTCCCCACCCCCTGATGCCACCACTTATTTGACCAGGCATTGTTTATGGTTGTTCAAGATTACATCTGCTGCTATCAAAAGGCTAGAAACCTTTTTATTGATCCAAGCCTGCAAACGACAAGCAAGGAGCATTAAAATCCATCACAAACGTCAGTGTCATATAGCGGGTCATTTAACAAATGAAAATTATTAGGCTTTGCTGTCATTATATTCTTTGCACAAGAGTGCTTTGAGGAATAACCACCTGATGTAGCTCCTTGAATCTGCTGTGCCCTTTTTATGAATTGCTTTTTAGTTATCTGACCTGATTATTGTTTTCAACATTTCGTGGTAAGGTGCTTTGAGTATCTCATGAACTGGAAAAGCAGGATATAAATATTTGAAATAAATGATAAATAAAAGCCCAATGTCTCTACAGCCAGCTAGCTTATTCTGCAGCCAATGACAAACAGTAAGAAATGCTACCATCTCCAGCTGTGCATGAAAGTATCAAGGAATCGATCTTGTTCTTCTTCACAAAGGTTAGGATCTGTGGAATGAAGATGTGGAACTAGCAGAGGCCAGATGCAGAGTTATGGATCAATTTGTGGCATAGTGGCTGGCACGTCAGTCTGTCATTTGTGGCCTAGCTAAAGAAGAATTAAATTGCTGGTCTAAAAGGAAAGCAGGGCAGAGGTAATACTCTGCTAAACAAATCTGTCAAAGGTGATATTCTGCTAGATAGGAGAGAGTTAATAAAATTAAGATGACAATCAGGTTGTTAGTCACTAGATCCAGTGTTTGTGTGGGTGTGAGGAAAACCCTGAATTAATCAATGTGGCAACAGAAACAATCTATTATCTTTGCAAACTTAGCAGAATGTGTGCATGAAGGGATTGTAATTGGCTGCTAGTACCTGCATCCTAATGAGCGTGGGGCTGCAATCCTAAACACATTTATTTGGGAGCAGCTTCCATTGAACACAACAGTGCACATGACTGCACTGTTCAAGTCTTCTCATGCAAATGGTCCACTCAGGTGGGCTGTGCAAAGTAAGAGAAAGTATTTGTGTGACGTAGTGCAGCTTGACTTCTGCAGTGAGAAAAAAGCAACTTGTGGCTTTATTTTCTAATCCCAAAAGACGTTCTATGATTGCATTCTAGTTTGTTTCATTTTCATTACATTGGTGTTTCTTTCTTTAATTACTATTACTATTACTATTACTATTATAAAATAAAATAAACAGATTTTGTGCTTAAAATACACTTAAAACAGATCCTTATTATAATAGGTTTCAAGCATGTTCCAGCAAACAAAAATCTCTCAATGCTACTTTCTGCAGTTCATTTATTTCAAAGTATTTTTATCCTACGTTTTCCATTTCGGGGGGGGGGGGATGCCCCAAAGTGACTGTCAGAATATAAATCAACCTCACAATAGTGCAATCAAGTTAACAGCATGATCCTGTATTACAGCTTGATCCTATGTATTTTAACTCAAAAGTAAGTCCTAATGGGTTCAATTGAGCTTATTGACTAGTAACTATGTCTAGAATTGCAAGGTGCTTTTCTTTTCTTTTCTTTTAAAAAATGAGCAAATAAATGAAACTTTTACGTAGCCAATAAAGGTGGCATAATACCCGATCAGGCCTGTGGGCTCCAGTTAACATATGGCTGGCAGCTGCATTTTGAATCAATCCAACTTACGAAGTACGTTCCTAGGCAGCTCTAAATACAACATACTGTAGCAATCTAATTATCCTGGTTATCTTTTGTTGATTCGCCACAGAGTCAAAACCATCAAAACAAATCCATCATAACTTTGTTCATGTGAGCTTGCCATTTGCACGAGCAGGTTTTAATGCTTATTGGAATGTATGAAACAATTCTGAACAGTTTCCCACTGGATACCCTTCCTGCAAAAAAGGGGGGGGCATTATTTGAAATATCAGAGTTCTGGTTAAGGCAAGTAACAAGAGCAGTAAGATTGCCGTATCTCAGCCTATCAGTGGCTTAGTGGTAGAAAGAATCTTCACCACCTAGGAAGTGGGGGTTCCTCTGGCACTGGTCTCCCAGATCCTAGTTCAGCTACAACTTCTGATCATGCCTGATTGCTGGCCATGCTGGCTAGGGATTATGAAAACAGTAGTTCAACAGCATCAGGAGGAAATCATGTTGCTTAACCCTGATCAAAAGCATCCTCAAGATACCTGTTCACATTGCTCTATTGAAAACTTCCAAGGAAGAAAGTTCAGCCGTCTCCTTCCACTATTACAATAGTACTATAGTTGTGCAATTTTCCTAAACTGACCTTCACATATTTAAAACCCACTGTTATTTGCCTGTCCCCAGGAGATATTTTGAACAATGGTTCTCTTCTCTCTTTTCAACACCCTTTAAATATTTATAAGGAGCAGTACATTCTCTCTTGATGTTTTCCTCTCCAAATATTTCCATGCAGAATTTACATATATGAGATGCTTTCTGGATCTTTTATTATTCTTATGGCTCTCCTCCAAATACTTCCAGAAACTTATTGCTCCAATATAGTAATCCTGTAAATACTTCCCAGAACATCTTGAAACCCGGCTCTGAAATGCTGTTTACTGTGCTTCAGATGAAGTTTTTCCAGTTCTGAGCCTGGTGATACTATTAAGCCTCATTTACATGCATTTGCCAGCATCCCCTCATTCCTCTCTGCTTACTGTATCAGGGGCTTATCAGTACTACTGTGGTACATAACCACACAATCCGTCTTAATCATGGCAGCTTCAACATTAGGAACGCTCTCCACTAGGAACGCCATTTGCACTCTCATTTATTCCAGAGAAGCTGACACCTTTCCTCCCAGAGCACTGTATACTCTGATGTTTTCCCTGCTTTCTTCCTACTTCTAAAAGTGCTTCTTTGCAGTTTCTTTTTGAAGCTTTCAGGTGTGGACTGATTAGAGCTGTTGACTTACCTGGTTTGCAGGTGCACGTGTGTGCACACACATATGCACAGTTATTATTTTTGTCACCTCTGATGGGGAAGAATAAAAATTAAACAAAATGGAAGCCTACTTTGCAAAAGCCTGTCCTCACTGCATAAAATGACCAAGAGACTATCCAGTTATCAGCAACAAATAAGTAATTTTGTTCCTAATGGTGAGGACTGGGCAATGTGCAATCGACATGCAACAGGGTAAAGCTATAGAATACAAAACCTTTTGTTGCTCTTTTTTATCTGTATGGACAGCGGGAGTGGCATGGAAACAACTGCAGGGCAATGGCAACCATGCCACTCCTCACAGGATATAACCCAGGCCTGAAAATTTGGGATATAGTGCTTCAGATAATTCAGGTTAAAAAAGCTTTGATCACAACATCACATGCTTAAGTTAAATATATCACTGCATTTATAATGGAACACTATTATTTTCAAAAGGGGCTTGCTTGCTTTTAACAAGCTGTAGCATAGCAGCTGCATGTAAAACCTAGTACCTTCCATTAAAAATGATCAGGATGCAGGAATGATCTGTGCCAGAAAGAAGTTGCCAGTCTGATGTGAGCTAAATGGCTCCATGCTTTACTTAGCAGAAAATCTGCTAAGGAGGTGGTTATTCCTGGGCTGTTATTGCTTGTTCAGACCCAGAGACCTCCCCCCTAAATACACACTTGACTCAAATTTTTGTTTTGGTTTTTGACAGAATTTCGGCCACAACTTTACAGAAGATGAGTGGTTGCATAGGCTCTGGTTCCACTAGCTCCCTACACCCTTGCAGGCAGCGCTGACCCAGGGCACCAGCATAGGTCAGCCAAGGGTGAACACCTGGGTAGCCAAACAGCCGGGAACAGACTAAGTTCACCACCCAGATGCCCCCCTGGACTCAGGTATGGTCACAACCCCCTCTCAGGGGTTGACCAAACCTGTTAAGTCCCTGGATTCCTTTAACAGAAAACCCTTTACATAGGGATGGCGAGACCATTCTCCCATTCCTGTCATGTGAACCAATGCCTATCTTCAACCTTACAAGTTGTGACGATTTGCTACGCGGCAGGTGAAAACCCAAATGGCAACAGCCAATCAGCCAAGTGGGGAAAATTTCTGCCGTGCCCCTGTCCCAACGACAGACAACACATGACGGCATAGCAAGATCAATTGCAAAATTGCCCTAAAAGTAGGGAGAGGTGGCCAGGTGTTCCGAATGCATGAGCCAAAAAAGGAAGCTCTGGGTTCCATGCATATAAAGGTCCCTCGATCCATTTGCACTGTGCCCCATTAGCCAGATTGAACCCAGCATCAAGGGACCTACCAATTGGGTGTTGTGGCTGTCCAATCTTACCCACCCACAACACAGGAGGTCAGTCTCCAGGTCTCACTGCAGCACGTGCCCTCTTTTAGGGAAGAGATGATTTGCCACTGTTGTTCTTCACCTCCCAGTTTCCCTTATTGTATGTCTAATTTAAGTTAGCAGACTTTGATACAAAAACAATCTTCTACTTCTCTGAATATTAGGTTTAGGTAGAAATATTGTGAGGAGTTTTGCAGTGATAATTGGCTTTGTTTGCTGTGGATAAGAGAACAGGAGAGACTTATGGTGTCTTTGTAAATATTTTATTTGTGCCCCTTGTGCAGGTGAGCAAGCAGTCCAGGACAACTGAGCATACTAACTGAAGGAATACATTTAACCAGTGGCGTAGCGTGGGGGGTGCAGGGGGGGCAGGCCGCACCGGGCGCAACATCTGGGGTTAGGGCAAATCCATGGGTTAGGGGGCGCAAATCCACGGGTTAGGGGGCACAAATCCACGGGTTAGGGGGCGCAAATTACTTGCCTTGCCCCGGGTGCTGACAACCCACGCTACGCCACTGCATTTAACAAGGCCACAACTTTTTATTGATCACAGCCCTATCAGATGTTGGTTTGTCATAAGACAAAGATCCAGGTACCTGGTCCCTCATGATGTGTAGCACTCTAGTAAGTCCTGCCTGCAACCCAGAGCTGAGGCTTTTAGACAACCCCCTGTAAACAGTTATTTGACTCCTGCCCAATGGCCCTCTCCCTGCCATATGCCAAATTGAGGAAGGGGCCATTGGTTGGAGCATTGGACTCTGACCTGGGAGACCAGGGTATGAGCTCAAGTTGACCAGCCACTATCTCTCATCCTAACCTACCTCACAGGGCTGTTGTGAGGGTAAAAATGAGGAGAACCATGTATGCCAACTTGAGCTCCTTGGCGGGGGAGGGGGAGGGAATGCAGTATGTTAATGTAATAAAAGAAAGGTGAAAACCTCACCAGCGAGCATAAGCAGAGGTTAACATGACCCCTAAAAGTGAACCTGTGCCATAAGCTGATTCATCTTTCTCTGTTCCTCCTTCTAGCTGCTTCCACAAAAAGTTCCTTTTGTGTGGTTGAAACATTGGTCTTCTACAGTCAGCTGGAAATGAAATTAGAATGATATTTCCACAAGGCACTTCTTATAATGTTACATGTTGCTCAACACTACCCATCTCAGTGAAAAAATATATTTCCATAATGTTTACTCGGTTTCTGTCTCTTATTGCTTTCTGCTGAGCATGCCCACAATGTTAATATGAATCGCCCCTAAATCCATCAGTTCCTTGTAGTCTAGATTGGGCCAGTGGAGGAGGAAGATAATTTCCTATTCTATTATTTTCTGCTTAGTGCAAAATAGTTTTATTTGAATTAGAAATAAAATAAAGAGTAGACATTAAAGAGGAAACAGTAATTAACCCCCCCCCAAAAAAAATACGGTAATATTTGGGGGGACAGGAACTAATTAATTAAGGGGCAATTCAGTAATGCTGTGTCCCCACTGAACAGGAAGCAACGACAGGGGCAAAAGTCACAAAGAGAAAACTTGTGAAGACACAATAGCCCTGAAAGCCTCACTTATATTTTGCCATTCTGTAGTGGGCTGGCTGGCACTGCAATTGTGTTTCAAATTGGGGAAAATTGCAACAAATCACAAATGAAAACACACATAGACAACAGTGAAATATAATGGGTTGGCAATGACCTCATCTGGATTCTCTGCAAAAACTGAGGGAATGAAGGATGTCACTAACAGACTAAGTGGACAGTATGGGAGCAACTTCTCCTAGTCTTTTCCAGCTGTTTTTCTTGCATGATCTGCCAAGCACAAGTCTCAGACCCCACCCCACAGCCCTGCAGACAAATTGCCTGTTGAGGCCATGGCTATTAAAGAACATGAAGTTTATTTTGTATCAGATCTCTGCCTTCCACCCAGAATCACTTTAGGCAAAACCATAATGATACACCCATTCACAGTAATCAGACAGCAAATTCACAACAATATAAATCAAAACAAATAGCCTGTTTTTTCCTTGCTTGATTCCCAAGTAACAACCCCTAGAGATAAACCTGTTTTGATTTTCATCATTCCTTTTTTACTTTATTTTTTATTTTTTGCCACATGTTACTTTATTTTCTTCTGTTACAAAGGAAAGCTTTGCATGGAATGGAATTTGCTCTCTGTGTGATAAATACTAATGCAGTAATCCCAAACAAAGAAACTAGGAAGTGGGGGGAAATTAAGCAGATATATTTCATGAGATACAAGTCTTAAAAAAAAATATTAGTCACACTATTTTGGTATTCTAAGCAGATATTAGTCATATGGCATAAAGTTTTTTTAGAAGAAAAACTAGACATTAATAATCTGTAATAAATTTTTTGTGGCATGCTTAATAAGTTCATCAAGGCTTCCTATAAATCAATTTGTCATTTACTTTTCATATTTGTTGCATTTATTTCCTCCTGCTGAAAATGTTCAGCCTTAGTGAAACCCATTGAAACAGCAGCTATGGACATTTTAATGACACGAGTGTATTGAAAAGAGCAACGCTTTATGAAAGATGTATAATGTAGAGTAGGGAAAGCCAACATGGTGCTCTCTGGGTTTTGTGGGCTACAACTCCCATTTCACCAGCAAGCATAACCAATAGTCCAGATGTTTGTAGCATTACAACAAGTGTCAGGAACCTTTGGTCCTCCATATGTTGCTGAACTACAGCTCCCATCATCCTTGGCCATTGCCCTTGCTAGCTGGAGCTGATGGGAGTTGTAGTTCAACAACATATGGAGGGCCAAAGGTTCCCTGTACCTGAATTGCAAGTTCTGTCTTCCCTGATCATTGGTTGTGCTGCCTGGAAAATATGGGAGATGGAGCCCAATAGCATCTTGAAGGTATCACATTGGTCTCCCCATCTTAGTGGACTTGTACATGGGGTTTATGATTTGAATACCTGCATGTTCATTGTACTCTGTGAGATACAAGTGTTGATGTAATGGTTACCTCACCTCAACAACACTGGCGAGCCAGTGTGGTGTAGTGGTTAAGAGCGGTGGACTCGTAATCTGGGGAACCGGGTTCGCATCTCCGCTCCTCCACATGCGGCTGCTGGGGGACCTTGGGCTAGTCACACTTCTCTGAAGTTTCTCAGCCCCACTCACCTCACAGAGTGTTTGTTGTGGGGGGAGGAAGGGAAAGGAGAATGTTAGCCACTTTGAGACTCCTTTGGGTAGTGATAAAGTGGGATATCAAATCCAAACTCCTCCTCCTCTTCTTCTTCTTCTTCTTCTTCTTCTTCTTCTTCTTCTTCTTCTTCTTCTTCTTCCTCCTCCTCTTCTTCTTCAACAAGGCTATCATAGAGTTGCAAAAAGCAATCAAAATAATCAAGGAAATGTAGCTCTGTTTGGGACTTTTTGCTCCAGAGAAAAGACAGGTAAGAGACGACATGATAGAAATTAGCTCATATGGTAGAGCATGAGATTCTTAATCATGGGCTTGAGCCCCACATCGGGTGAAAGATTCCTGCATTGCAGGGAGTTGGACGAGATGATCCTCATGGTCCCTTCCAGCTCTATAATTCTGTGATCTATGAAATTTATAAAATTATACAGGGCATGGAGAAAGTGGATGGAGAAATGTTTTCCCCCCTCTCTCATAACAATAGAACTCATGGGCATCCAATGAAGTTGAAGATCCAGGACAGATAAAAGAAAGCATTAAACGCATAGTTGAACTATGGAACTGGTTGCATGTTCAGAACCAGAGATCTCCCCCCTAAATAAATTCACACATGACTCAAATTTTACTTTTGGTTTTTGGCAGAATTTAGGCCACAACTTTATTGATTACAGTAGGTGACTGGTTGCATAGGCTCTGGTTCGACTAGCTCCCTGCAATCTTGCAGGCAGCGCTGACCCAGGGCACCAGCATAGGTCAGCCAAGGGTGAACACCTGGGAAGGTGAAAAGCTGGGAACAGACTCTGTTCACCACCCAGATGCCCCCCTGGACTCAGGTATGGGTGCAACCCCCTCTCAGGGGTTGACCAAACCATTGAGTCCCTGGATTCCTTTAATGGAATACCCTTCACATAGGGATGGCGAGAGCATTCTCCCATCCCTATAACCTGAACCAGAGCCTATCCGCAACCTTACAAGTTGTGACAATTTGCTACGTGGCAGACGAAATCCAAATGGCAACAGCCAATCAGCCAAGTGGGGAAAATTCCTGCTGTGCCCCTGTCCCAATGACAGATGACACATGAAGGCATAGCAAGGTCAATCGCACAAATCCCTAAATATAGGGAGAGGTGGGCGGGTGTTCCGAATGCACGTGCCGAAAGAGGAAGCTCTGAGTCACATGCATGGGTATAAATAGGTCCCTCGGTCCATTTGGACTGTGCCCCATTGGTCAGATTGAACCCCACATCGAGGGACCTACCAATCGGGTGTTGTGGCAAACCAATCCAACCCACCCACAACACAGGAGTTTGGTCTCCAGGTCTCACCACAACACGTGCCGTCTTTTAGGGAGGACACGATCTCCCACAGGAGGCAGTGATAGCCACCAATTTGGATGGCTTTAAAAGTGGATTAGAGAAATTCATGGAGCAGAAAGCTAGCAATGGCTACTAGCCATGAAGGCTGTGCTCTGTCTCCATGGTCAGAGGCAGTAATGCTTCTGAGTTCCAGTTGCTGGAAACCACAAGAGAGGAGAAAGCTCTGCTGTTTGGGTCCTGCTTGTGCGGCATCTGATTGGCAACTGTGAGAACAGGATGCTGGACTAGATGGGCCATTGATCTGATCCAGCACACACTTCTTATATTCTTACTGGGTGATTTCTTTTTCATTTTCTTTTTTGTGCAGACACAATAGAGGTTTCCCACATATTGGCACAACATCTGATGTAACCTCACAGCACTGAAACTGCTTTGCCATTTTCAACAAATAAACGGCACAGTACCCCTTTGCCTCTAATGCTAAACATTATTTTTTTTCTTACTGGAGCAGCGGTTGAAAGATCAGACTGAAAGTATATCAGAACAAATCCCCCGCCCCTCAAAAAAGTGAGCTTGATGTTATTTCCTAGGAAGCTTAGTATTTTCTCATGTGAGGGGAAATGTCGTATTGAGCCAGTTTTCAAACCATGTTTTTATGTCAACTGAATCTCCAAGGAAATAACTTCCAGAATCAGCGGAAAGTGCAAAAGCATTTTCTCTTCGGCAGAGCTGGATACAAACCATTATTCTATTTCTTTGTAGGTGAAGAGGTTGCAACCGTGAGCCCAAACAGACACTCCTCAGTCTACTAGGGGAGAAAATCATGAATAGTTTCAATAAAGTGAACTTTCCCCCTGCCCACAGATAAATTGAAGTCAACTATGGAAGCAAACGGCTTGTCAGGTACAGAATTGGAAATCTGTGGATTACAGCCGATTCTTCTGGTCTGGTGCATTTATTAAGTGCAACTCAGAGCACATGTTATGGGGGGGAAGGTAATGCGAGCACTAAAGGCTATTTTTAGAGATGGTTTCCTGTTGCTGCTGCTGCAATATGTGGTATCATGAAGTCTTAATCATTATCCCTTGCAGCCTCCCAGTGTGAAGCTGAATAGCAATAATGGAAAGTTGACAATGGGGATGCACAGAGAATCAGGTTTCTGAGATTAAAACAAGTGCTGTGTGTAACTTCGAACATACGCCTTGGGAAGGATTTACTGAAACAGCATTAATAATATTTGAGGGTTGCAAAGCCCAAATATTGTTCTATGTATGTATTAATTTCCTGTGGGTTAAGGCTAATGCTACAGTTCCGCTGGCACAAGGGAGTTTCATGCAGGCAACAGAACTTCTGCTTCCTCTCCCATTCCTTTCAGCCTATTGCACACAGTCAAAATAAGTTCTGGAGGCTTGGTGCACCCTCTGGACCAGATATGGGGGCACACAGAAGAAGGAGAGGAGACAGAAGCCCCATTGCACCGGAGGAACCCTGCTGGCGTAACATGGGATTCAAAACAATATTTCTATGCCACCCTTACAGGCAATTTCTGCCCCTCCCATGGAATGGGGCCTTACATTGGCGCCACTGAAATTTGCAAGACTAAAGCCTTCATCTGATTCAGGGAACCTCCATTAGTACAGAAGGGTGTAGAGCTAGTCCACTCATCTCTACACCAACATATGTTTATGTAATTCTTGATGTGATCACCTGAAGAGGCCTTGTGCACCCTACTCTAACCAAGGGACATAAATTGGAGAGAAGGTTGCATGACTCCTAAATAATAGCTGGGTCTCTTCTCACACTTTGAGAACAGTCTGCCCAGGAAAAATCAGGGAATGGGGGGAATCTCTTGTCTTGATTTGGGCCAGTGACACCAACAAATTTAGATGAATAGGGGTGCATTTCCTCAAATATTGGTTTCAGCTTTGGTTAATTGTGTTAATGCCTAGTCCATCATTCTTCCAATAGAAAAGCATAACAGAAAGTTGAAATAGTTCCAGCAGGACCACGGAAGCTAGCTAGCAGAGATCTGTTAATCTGTATAACAGATATGATATCTTTTGTTAACTTTTGTTTTCCCTTCCATGGGTAAATCACCCTTGGTCATGCTCAGCGTATTCTGACAGGTTCCAACAAATGAAATATTCCACCTGCAAGACTCCCTCACAGTGCAAGTAGAAAGCTTTGTGAACTTTTGAGTCAGAGAGATGACTTTGAAATAACATCCCCTTCAACAGCCAATTTCTTTAAAATGAACAGAACTAAACAATTTAATTTAATTGCAAGCTGGTAAACATCCCTCAACCCCAGTCAAAAGAAAGTATAATAAAACAGCAGTAAATACAGGTGAAAGAATGAGCTGGCATAACTATTAACAGTGATTCCTAAGCAGGCTTCCTGATAGTCTCCTTCTTGATTTATCTTAAATTCTTTGGGAAAATTTGAAGGCCAACCATAAAACTTAGGTTTTCAATGGAAACAGAAAAGAGAGAAGACTGTATCCAATGTTCTTTGTCCACTAGAACAAGACTCTTGCACAATAAAAGAATTCAGTGTAACAGTTGCACTAGCAGAAACAAGTTGCACAACAGATTGTAGAATCTATTGTGCAACAAAATTACCAGCAACCTGCTTGTGTATTCTCTTGTGCAACAACCTTGTGCTAGAGCAAAATATTTCACCAGTGGAACAAGTCTACTGCTAAGTGACTTTAACTTAGTGCTACATTGTATGCAATATATGCAGTTGGTCTAAACTCCAAGTGATGGCAGAAGACACATATCTTTCTTTAGCCTTGTCCCAATAATGAATGATAAGTGGTATTCAACTAAGTTCTGTTGCAGCATTTAATTCCTTTCGCTCCACCTCAATCACAGATGATCTGATGGGGTACTTCTGGTGGTTCCTTGTGCCTCTGAGGTTTAGTTGGCTATTACTATGGACCGAGCCTGTGGAACTCCAGACCAGCAGAAGTTCAGCAGGAAACATCCCTTCCTTCTTTCAGACATCTTTGGAAAACTATAGTTTAGAAGGGCCTTTGCAATATGAATTTTCTGTTTTTGACTAATCAGTATTTATCAGTGGTCTATGGGTGCTTTAAATTATGATTTTGTGAATGCTTTTTGGTGGTTTTATTCTTATATGTTGTATACCATCTTGATATATATGTCTATGAAAGTGCAGATTATAAATATGTTAATTAACAAACAAACAGATGTCTGGATAGATTGTTGTCAAGCCTACTCTGTTGACGAAATGTTTAGGCTTGTTTTCTGTATATTAAAAGCAGATTAAAAATAATTGCTTCCATACTCAGTCCTTCGGTGTGCATCTAGCTCTTTATCATCCAAGCTTTTCTTCACCTTTTGTTTGATTTTAGTCATTAAGAGAGCAATCCTAACTATAAGAAGCTGCTGTATTTCAAATTCTGTTCAGGAGCCTCTGGGAGGGGCTGTTGCCAGCTAAGGCAGCAGGTGAGTGTGGGTCTGATGTTGAGGATTTGGCTCTAGGTTACATGACTGAGTTTAGAAAGACTGAGTCTTTCCTTGCTCCACTGTGCCTCAGAACATCCTACTTTGTGACTTAATGTCAGCATCAATTACATCAGCTAAAGTTCCACTAGCAGAGGCCCAGCAGAGCCCTGGATGAGCTGGGGCAAGGGACTTATGCCAGTGCATCTTTAGCTAAGATGAGATGAGGGACTTAAAAAGGTAAAGGGACCCCTGACCATTAGGTCCAGTCGTGGCCGACTCTGGGGTTGCGGCGCTCATCTCGCTTTATTGGCCAAGGGAGCCGGCGTACAGCTTCCAGGTCATGTGGCCAGCATGACTAAGCCACTTCTGGCGAACCAGAGCACGGAAACGCCGTTTACCTTCCCGCTGGAATGGTACCTATTTATCTACTTGACTTTGACGTGCTTTCGAACTGCTAGGTTGGCAGGAGCAGGGACCGAGCAACGGGAGCTCACCTTGTCATGGGGATTCGAACCGCCGACCTTCTGATTGGTAAGTCCTAGGCTCTGTGGTTTAACCCACTTATGCTAGTGTAAAAAAAAAGGTAAATGCAAAGGACCCCTGGATGGTTAAGTCCAGTCAAAGGTAACTATGAAGTTGCAGCGCTCATCTTGCTTCAGGCCGAAGGAGCCGGCATTTGTCCACAGACAGCTTTCCAGGTCATGTGGCCAACATGACTAAACTGCTTCTGGCGCAACAGAATGCCATGACAGAAACCAGAGCAGTGCACAGAAACGCCATTTACCTTCCTGCCACAGTGGTACCTATCTATCTACTCGCACTGCCGTGCTTTTGAACTGCTAGGTTGGCAGGAGCTGGGACAGAGCAACGGGAGCTCACCCTGTCACAGGGATTCGAACCGCCAACCTTCTGATCAGCAAGCCCAAGAGGCTCTGTTAGACCACAGCACCACCCACGTCCCTGTAGTCCTCATTGAGCCCAGGTTTAGCTGGGAAAGCTGAAAATCTGCCAGATGCAAACTCTTTCATCCAGGCAGGTTTGGTTTGTGCTGTCATTTACTTATGACATGAATATGCTGTAGTAGTAGTAGTAGTATACAAAGCAGTGACCAGACAAGGAGTGCAGAGAGAAGAAATGCCATGGTGTACCTGTAGCAGCAAAACCAGACACCTTCATCTGCCCTACCTGCAATAAAACATGTATCTCTTATATCGGTCTCTAGCTGTAAGTCTCTGATGCTTTGACTTTAAGCCTTGCCTTATTCATAATAGGACATTATATTATTCTGCATTGTTATACAAAAATAAAGCTTCTTAAAATAAATAGTATGTAAAACAAACTTCTTAGAAATTCTGAGGAGTATGAAAATGCTTGAAATAAATACCTCTCTCTAGTTTCCCTTTTATTATGTCTTTTCTGTACGTTTAGCTTAAGTACAGGACCCTTGTTGCTTTTTACATGTTGCAGAGCATCTAGAGGGTTTTTTGGTTTTTTTGGTTTTTGTTCTTGGGCAACTATTAAATGATGACAACGGTGATGAGTTTCTTTACCCAGGCCCTGACATGAGTCATGGGGCCTCATAAAGTCAGCTGTCAAAAGCTACTTGGCTGAGGTCCCAAGCCCACTACATCATGTAGGGTGGATTCCAATGAACAGCTGTGAGACAGAAACTGCAACACATTTAATTTTTTTACACGAATGCCCCACATCCCTGTGCCTTCACAACAGCTTGCACACTGGCTGACCCAAAGTTTAACACGGTCTCATTCCACTTTGCAAAAAATTCTAGACTATGATGAGCTATACTGTTATCACCAGACTATGAGTTGTCAAGACATTCAAAAAGAAGGTCTGTGTGCGAAAATGTAAAATACAAGGTGTGACCAGAAAGTCTGGTGAATGGTCACAGAAATTGGACAGCGGGAAGTATTTGAACATACAATTGGCACTGGAAACCCATGAAATGCTCACAATTGTATACAGAGATGAAGCTGTAACTCGAAAGACAGTGTATGAGTGGTTTAAGCATTTATGTGAAGGGCAGCAAACCATCGAAGATGACCCTCAGTCTGGCAGACCGTCGACGAACCAAACGGCAGCAAATGTTGACAGAGTTTGTGAGTTATTGATGTGGGATCATCGTTTGTCCGTCCAAATGATGGCAGAAGAATTGCATATTCTGCATGAAATCGTTACTGAGCTTACTGAGTTATCCCACCCTCCATCTTCTCCCGATCTGGCCCCACCGGGCTTCTTTCTTTTTACAAAACTGAAATCTGCCCTGAAAGGGCACAGATTTCCCAACATTTCACACGTCCAAGCTGCTGTGATGAGGGAACTGAAAGCAGTACAAAAAGAGGACTTCTCCAGAGGTTTCCAACAGTTCTACGAATGTTGTCAACAGTGCATTGTATCAAAGGGGGCCTACTTTGAAGGCCTGTAACATATGTATATTCGAATATTTCTCACTGTCCGATTTCTGTGACCATTCACCGAACTTTCCGGTCACACCTTGTCTATGTGGTGGCTCCACTGCCTCAGTTTGGGGCTGAATCTTAGAGAAATAGTGACGACTTCCAAACTTATCTAGCAAGATGTGGCAGTCTGTGGCTTCCATGGAAGCTGTCTGATCACAGCCCTTGCTTACAACTTCAGTGCGCTCTCACATGTAATGTAGGACGAGCCTGTCCATTTTCACTTGACAACTGCTGGATTCCACAAAGAAGCATTACAGCTGGTGAAATTATTGGTCATTATGATTGTTGTTAACCGCTCAGGAATCCTAAGGGTGTAAGCAAATAGCTGACAACATGAAATAGCAAAAGCTGTGCATAACTGCTGAACAGTTTTCCCTTTCTGGGTGCATCTGGGTTCCTTTGGCTGGATTTAGTGAGGACCAGCAAACATATCCATCACACAGTTAGCTTCCCATGGGAAACATAAGGAGGTTGCCTGGGAAAAAAAGACTTCCTCTGTTCTCAGATCCACACTATAGGATGGAAATAGAACTGGGTGGAGATGCCACCTGGGCACATCTTCAAAGTCCCTGGGTCCCATGTGAAAACAAGCGGCTGATGATGGAAATGCTTATAGGCACATGTGCAAGGAGGCTGATATATTTTCAGCTTGTGGACAAAGTTTGCAGTGTATACATGTGGTCCTGCAGCAGTGGTAATTGCACGCAATAGGCAGGGGAGAAGGAATTCAGTAAGAAATGACATCATAGACATTTTAAGGAAGGGAAACTGGGAGGGGGAAGATGACTAGTGTGTTTCTACAAGGATGCAGTACATCATATCATTATGATAAATATAAAAGCCGAATTCCCAGTTACTTGGCTTATTTGGGGGGATTTCTGTGCTGGTGCAAATTATTCAGAACATTGTTGCTTCAGGGGAAAGTGTTCTCATCGTCTTTCTTTCCAAGCGGAGCTAGCTGAGAGATATTCATGAAAGATTCACCAGGGCCAATTTTTCTAGGAGTATAAGCAAAAGCCACATCAATATTTCAATGTCTCAAAAAATGTGACGATTCTCCTGCCTTGAGTCGATGCTTAGAAACCATTGAATTTTAATGGAATGAACATTTCTGGAAAGGTTCCTTATGAAAATTTATAGGAGGCAAGCAGGCTTTCCTCCCGCCCCCTCTCTCCTCTAACTAATATTTTGAGAACAATAATGTTTTACAATATTGCGAGGTAGGAAACGGTGTTGGAAGGAGCCTGACTGGTGATCTTTTCATCATGGTCCTTGTAGACTGCTAGTTTCCCAGGCAGTTTCAGCTGTCACAGTTGCTTAGAGTTCACTGGGCTGTTTTTAGTTACTCATTCAAATATTCATAAGAACCGAGGGCTGCAGTTTGCTGTCTGGTAACAACTTCATTTTCTGCTCACACAGAGCTTGTCCTTGTGGGAGGCTGTTCTCTGCCCCGATTGGCTCTCGTGCAGTCACATGGCCTTTCAAGGATAATGGAGTTTCCTTGGGAGTAGGTGAAAGAAGCATGTTCTACCTTTTATCTTTGCTTGGCTGAACGATGAAAATGATTGCAGGCGACAGTTATGGATTATCAAAGAGATGTGAAATGATCAAACCTATATCAAGCACTGGTTTGTGCTACGAGAGAAAGCGCATCCTTTAATTATTTACTGGGTGGGATAGCTCACACCTCAGGAAACCTTAAAACGGTCACAGTTTTGTGCAAATATTTACTTAACAATATTGTAGTTGAAACACAGTAATGAAAATAGGTGTAATTTTGTGCAGTGTTCATAGGGAAGGCCAATGGACTGTGACATTTCGCTGCATGGGAGCGGAATCGCAGGAGTGCTTGCCTTTTATTGCATTAAAGCTCTTGTTACATTAACCCTTCAGGGTAGCGCAGAAATTAGCAGAAAGGGAAGGATCTGATCATCAGTTTAGAGCTTAAAGATTATCACAGCATAAGCAGCAAAATTACTTTTTCAACAGAATTAGCATTTTTAAGAAAATACCTACACACAGCAAGCTGTAAATAGTCCAGAAGGAGAGCTTTGTGCATTTAGGAATGAGGGAGAAATTTGTTTCATTTAAAGGCAAACCTACCTAATTTGCACTTCATGGGGTGTGGGGGGGATGCAGACCAAAATGCAAGCATCCTTCAAAATTTGAAATTCTTCCAATTTTTCAGGGCCGTTCTTCAACCAAGTAACATACACAAAAATGCATGTACTGGGGTAGAGTGTGCATAAAAATGCAACTATTGCCAAAGAAAATGTATATATTAGAGACAGCTGCATGCAAAAATGTGTATACAGTGGTATCTCGGGTTACGAACTTAATTCATTCTGGAGGTCCATTCTTAACCTGAAACCGTTCTTAACCTGATGCGTGCTTTCGCTAATGTGGCCTTCTGCTGCTGCTGTGTCGCCAGTTTGTAACCCGAAGTGATTGTATCCCCGTTTTCCACTGTTTTAAGGAGAATTGATACTAGAATGCTGCTGAAAAATATTGCAAACTGATGTGGAAATATGGAGAACTGAAATGGAGACTGGAAAAGCAAGAAATGGAGAGAGGCCAAAATAGGCAGATTTCCCCATGAAAGACATGTAGATAGGTCTTATCTTTCAAAGGTCTCAGAAGAATGCTATGTAAGGGCAAAACACCTACTGCACTTTTATTTTAAGCAATTAAATGGTATTGTTGCACACCACTCAATCTGAGCGGTGCATGATTCCAGGGATTCCAGACGCTTACCCAAGGTTCATGTTTCCTTTGAAAATGAGGCACAGCAAAGATTGTGGTGTCTTTATGATATATGGCTTATTTACACATGTATACAACCTGAGCCTATGATGGATAGTTCACAGCACCAACACCCCAAAAGGGTCTTGTTTCTCCCAGAGCTACATCCTTGGATTGAAACGGACATCAAACATTGCTCTGTCTCTCTGCCTTCTCCCAGCTTGCTGCTTTACTTCTGGCCCACATAGCTGCAACTATCAACACTAAACACTTGCTCTGTCTTTGTAACTATCCACTCGATGAGGGAGGGCTCTTATTCATTTGCTATCTCCCAAAGAGCCCCTTCCTTTGTTCTCCTTAATGGCCCATCACCTAGGCTGTCACCTCACCGGGAGGCCAGTCTATCTATTCCAAGAATTAGAAACTTTGATTAACTTTCAACACTTAGAAGGGATCAGAAGGGTCTCGGCATACAGCGTAACAGCCCAAAATCATAACTTGCACAAAATCATAACTTGCACTCACTTGCACAATAGCACCAGTATTTTCAACGTTCCCCCTTTATCCCACTAATATTTCATCTTAGCAGCAGAGACATAGGAAGATAAGGGACTGAGGAAGTTGCAAGTGACCCACCTAGCTCAAAGTATACTCCTTTTATCTTGGGTTAATTTGTCTTGATTAATATGCCACCGATTTATTTTATGCAGAGAACTAGCAACACATAATATGGTTTAATATATTTCTCTTAATTATAATAATGATGATGATATGTTTGCCCTGTGCTGAAGGCTTTGAATGGGAAACATTACATAACTCATAACTATTCATCAGAATTCAGACCATGCAAAGGTAAGCATGAGCAATTCTACCACAATACACACACACAAGGTAGCCCTGGTGGCTAAATATAAGACTGAGGGAAATAGCAAACACTGGGAAGATGCCAGCTTATGGTGTAAAGGAGGCAGGGAAGGAGATATAGTCAGGGTTCAAGGGATCCGTCTAATCCCACAAATATTAAACAATGTGATCACCTGGGGACAAACTCTTAAAACAGGAGTGGTGAACCTCCAGCCCACAAGCTGGTTTTATTCATGTTTCACGTGCCTGGCTTTTATTGTATTGCTGCTTTATTGTATTTTGTTACATTTTATTGTCCTGGCATTACTTCTGTTAGTCATCTTGAGCACTATTTGGTGAACAGGCAGGATACAAATTTAAGAAAGAAATGAACCATGTCTGTTGCAGGTAAACTTCATGGCTATTCCACTGCAATAGGATTAACATAGTCTAGCAACTTCGGCTGATGCAGAAAGTGACAGATTTCTTCCTGATGAGGGTCCTTGTTTTCTGGGAACACGTTATGCAATTTTTGCTTACCTGCCAACGAGGGCATGTGCATATGTGAACATGAACACACACTTACATGCAAACACACACACACTTTTCATCTTTCCTATTCTATCTCTAGAATTATTTGTAGTACAGACAGTGCTCTACATATAAACTAGCCAGATTTTTTTTAAAAAAATTCTTCCCCCAGCTGGGAACACAGCCGCTTCCTTTTGTGGTGAGGGAACAGCCATTCTGTTCCAGTCAAAACCAAACACACATTTAGAGCCTTGAACAAAGGAATATGCTGGCAGTGGCAGTGGTGGTGAGAAATTTAGAGTATGTTAATAGCAGAAGGGGAAAGGGTGAAGCACGGCTGTCTCCCACCACCAAGACCAACACTCTGCTCTAAATTCCTCCCTCTTTGTGCTGCTTTTCACTTTACAATACAATGTCAGAGCTGAGTCACATAGCTTTGTGTGGTGTATGTAGGTAGCTCCTATAAATAAAGCATTACCCCTGTGTAACTGAAGCCCCAATTTTCTGACCGATTTGCAAATTAGATAGATCAGCCCTGGGTTCTGCAAACACTTTGCTAAAATGCAAATCTTAAAATGCAAAGAAAATGTGGGAAAGCAGTTTGATGAACAAAGGAGGTGGGAAAAGCAATTGTTCTAGGTACAGCCATGAGCATGGCAGAAATTATGAAGGCGTGGTCAGAAGAGGAGCAGCAAAAGGGGTCCAACAACATTGGGGCAGCTGAAAGTTTGCACCATGCAGTTGCTGGCTAAACTAAAAAACAGAAAAGACAGCAGAGAAACCTTCTTTCTAAGCTAAACAAAGGATGGGAAAGATGCTATGAGCACTTCTTCATTCTGCCTCATCCTCCGATGAAACAAAACCTTGTGAAGGTAAAACCCTATCGCTGCTGCCACCAGAAAAAAAAAGGATTACAGTTTCATTGCAAATATAAGATAAAACCATCCCTGGAAGGGCAAAAGCAAAAAAAAAAAAAAAAAGTAATAATGTTATTTGCTCATAACACCCACTATCACAGCTACAGCAAAGAGACTGTCAGCATTTCTATTACAGTGCCATATTTCAGGGGCTTATAACCAGGCCATGAAAAGATGCTCTGAAAACTGAATCCAGAACACAGGCTGTCTTTAGCTGCAACTTATATATTACTCTCAGACCTGCAAGGCTGGATGCCGTGAACACGAAATACGAATCGTAAACAAGACACAGCTAAATCATAGCAGGTGCATTGATGCGGTATTAAGTTAAGGATGTCACAAGCTTGGCTGGCTGATCTTTCATTTATGGTCTAGTTTTTCTCCCATTTTAGTAATAGGACATTGAATAGGAAAGGAGAAGGGGGGGGAGCAATCCACAAACCTCTCAAAATAATTTGAAATATTATCATGGTTCACACCATCACACTTAACAGTGCACTGGTAGAACTTATAGTGTGTGTGTGTAAGAGCTATCTAGATTTCTCTGAACAACATTTCCCGACATTTCATCACACTTCTACCCTCTTCCAATCTGACACTCTCTAGGTGTTTTGCAATACCATGTCCATCAGCCTGGAATTGGGGACTCAGCCACATTCAGGCAATTACCGTATTTTTCCATGTTTAACACGCCCCATGTATAAGACACCCCTTATTTTGAAGGACTCAAAATTAAGAAAATGCACTATGCACTATCCGTTTATACCACGACCTCTTATTTTAAACTTCAAAAGTTTAGGAAAAAATATAGTCTTATACACAGAAAAAATACAGTATATTGTTATAACTGTGTTATAAACATGTGACACCATGTGGCGCTGTAGAGTTTGATCCTTCAGCAATGCGATTTTCCATTATGTGCTTTAGAATCCTTTTTCCTGTAACACTTTTTATGTGTCTACAACAAGCCTGCCACTATCTGCCTGAAAAGCAGGTCGCTGAGCTACAATCCTTCCACCTGTGGCCTAAAGCCCTTCCCCGGAAATCACCTGAAACTGGCTGGAGGCAGGTGGATCATTTTTATTCTTCTAGATTTTAAGTGTATGATAATCTTGCTAGCTGCAGCTTTTGTTTCAGCTGTTTTACTCTGGCTTTTAATGCGCGCACTCTCTCTCTTTTTCCTTTTAAGCATATTGAGAGTCTACTTTCATAAAGTGCCTTGGAACCCCTTATTACTCGGGGCCAAAGGTGGCGTAAAAAATATTTTCATAAGTAAACAAAATACTCTCTTTCGAATTAGAACCTATTGCCCTGTAAAGGATATGTCAGAACAAAGAGCTTATTCGATTTAAAAACCAAGCTTTCATAGTAAGTTTCCCTGAGAAATCCAAACTATAACTGAATAGAACTTGCCCGGGCTGAAATGCACTTTGCATTAAATATGCTTTGTGCATGCATTTTGTTTTGTTTTTAAGGGATGTGAGGAGAAGGGAGAGAATTGGGACAAAAGGGGAGATGGAGTGGGTTTCAATCTTTCATGGAATCATGATGAAAATTCCCCCATCTATAGTTGTTTTCCCCAGTAGCAACTTGCCTTCTGGAGCAAACAGCAGTTAGGGTAGCGGGGCAATTTTTATCAGGACTGCAGCAGAGGAGCAGTTTGTTCCAAACAGAGATAGAAGACTGGGCTGGTATTTGGAATTTACTTCAACACTGACAAAGGAGCAGTGTTTTACACCCCCACCCCCACCCCCACCCCCACCCCCACCTCAGGGCAGCAAGCAAGCAAGCTTAGAGAAAACAGGGCAAGCACACACAGCTCTGTCTCCTGGCTTGTCTCCACTGCTCTTCACCCACCCGCATCTGCTTGCCTCACTCTGCCTAATGGTAGGGCCAGCCCTGCCTGGCCGCAGAGGTTTTGCTGCCTAAGGCACAACAGTAAATAATGGGTGGTATGCTACTAAGTTTGATTTGGAGTAGATAGATCCAATGAAATTCATGAACATGACTAATTTAGGTCCATTCCTTTCAATGGGTCTACTCTGTGTAATACTTGGTTGACTACCACCCAGTGGTTTCTTCCCCAAGTCAAACTGAATACTGCCTATACCCAGGACTAATTGAATTATTTCTGGGACCTAAAACAAATCTCTTGCAGGAGGAAAAGGAGGAGGAAAAGGAGGAGGAAAGGGGGAAAAAAGAAATAAATTAAATAACTAATTTGCTGCTCTGTGTGACACCCAAAGTCAGCTTCCTAAGGCAGTTGCATCTGTCTGGTAGGGTTGGTTCTGTGTTCGCATCTGTCAGACTTTGGGGAACCCGATTTCTCCTACGGTAGCAGCCAAGAAGCAGAGAAACAATTAAAAGTTCTTACCACGTAATTTATTAATATTCACAGGAAGAGACGGAGGAATGCAGCTTTCTGCTGCTGAACTCTCTGTTCTACTACTCTCAACGCACACCTGGAGTGTGGGGGTCAAGAATGCTTTCCAAAGACCCTGAGTCTGTCAGCTGTCTCTCCCCTAGTGCTGCTTCTTCTTCCTGCTGTTCCTCTTCCAAAATTTCCCAGCTTTCCACTCTGCAGGCTCTGAACTATGGCCTTCTGCAAACCACTGATCTAAATCTATACTGTCCTCCTGTTCTCAGGAAGGTTCACCATTCCTCCTCAGTCCAGTCCCTGACAGCATCTTCTGAGTTGGCTCCCCCCCCCCCCGTCAGTAGTCCATCATTAGACCAATGTTTCACCCAAGTTCAGTATTCCAGCTGCAAAGGTGACCTCATCTGGATTCTTCAATAGAAAGTATATAGTAAACTAATAAAGAATACTCCATTTGCTTTCATTGATTCCCAGTCTCTAAGCCCCGATGACTAATTCACATTAGCATACATTGCAATAATAATAATAATAAATCTTACAGATTTTCAAATTCTAATCCAATATCAAGTTAATGATTGGGACCAAGGGAGTGAAATTGCACGGATGAGCTTCTCCTTACATAATGGAGCCTGATAATTTTCTGTATTACATGAACTGCTGTGGGAATTCTATGACTCTGCATTATTCAGAGGACCATAACTGAAGCCTAGGATAGTCCCATCTCATTAAAATGTATAGCTGCTTTCCAGGGGTGTTTTTATTTTTATACGGATAAATCCTATGATATCATTTAAAATACACAAAAGCTAAGCCTTTGTATTAATGCTGAAAATTGTAAACCAAGATCTATTCACACCCAGCAACATGGGTAGGAATTTCATCCAACTGTGACTGCCAGCACGAGGCAAAGCCTTTATATGTTGTATTTATATTGTATGTGTATGAGGTAGTCATGAACTCTATGACTGGCTGAAGCAATTCACAAACATTCCAATTGCTCAGGGAACTGAGCTGCCAGGATGCTTGAAGTCCAGCTGCTATGAGAGAAGGAGAAGTTATCAGTTTTGCTGGGATTGACCTAGAAGAATAGATAGTAAGATGGGCAGGTAAGTGGGTGGAGGGCCCAGGTAGCAAAGGAAGCTGCACTGCAGGTAACCCAGAGCTGAAGGAAGCAGTGCAGGCAATGCGATATAGGAACACAGGAAAGAAGCACAGACAAAGGAGCATCATGAGAACTGGATTGGATTGGAACTAAATTTGTCATTCCCTCCTGACTTTCCTTTCAGTGCTGCATCTGGCTCCCCCCCCCCAATCTGGCTTGCCCTTCATTTCCAATTTAACCTTTGATCCAGAGTTCCCTAGGAAGAGGGACTGATTTTTAAACCACTATGGGAATTGTAGTTCTGTGAAGGGAATAGGGGCGCCCTAATAAATCTCAGCACCCTTAACAAACCACAATTCCCAAGGGTGTTTTTGGAACAGAGGGAGACATGACTTTATAAAAATGGTATCCTAGTAACAGTGGTACCTTGGTTCCCGAATGGCTTGGCTCCGAAACAAATCGGTTCCCAAATGCCACAAACCTGGAAGTAAGTGTTCCAGTTTGTGAATGTTTTTCGAAAGCTGAACATCCCATTCCGATTTTTTTAAAAAATAATTTTTATTAACAAACCAATCAAATCACATTAGTTCCAAATTACAAAACCGAATTTTAAATTTTTGTTGGTGGTACCCATGCTTCAAGCTCAGAAAGGGGTCCAATCATCTCTTATTTCTGCTGCTTTGATGTGCACAGTTCTGTCCATTCATCTCTTTGTTGTTTTCCTTTACAAATCATCTTTCAATTTTCTTATTGTAGTGCTCACACCCCCTCCTTCTTTCGAACTCGGAGGTGATTTATAGGTAACCGCAGACGAGGCAGTGTTTTCCCATTCTCCCTGGGAAGACTCGGGAGGCTAATTACTCCCATATTAGCCTCTTAATTACCTCGTGTGAGCCGGAGAGATGGTATTGTCGGCCATCTTCCAATGCGCCCCTAGCGGCCCCTCCCACGTGGCTTCCGATTGAGTGCAAAAAGCTCCAGTAGCCAATCGGAAGCTGCACCTTGGTTTTCGAACAGTTTCGGGAGTTGAACAGACTCCAGGAATGGATTAAGTTTGAGAACCAAGGTACCACCAAGGTACTTTAAGAATGTATGATATAAATGTGACTTGCGGTAATATTCTTGAACTTAGTAGCAGCTGGTTAAGGTGGGGCACCACTCTTCAACCAGCTTGCAAACAGACTGTATCACTGGCATCTACAGGAGGCAGAGGGGCAAGGTGTTCAGAGCTTGGTGTTGCCCAGATGCCCAATGGCAAGGGAAGTAGATTGACTCCACCATGCTGCATTGCACAGAGCCTTGCTCCCCCTACCTTGCCTCTGCTGCTCTCCTTCCGGTAAGCACCAGTGACTCACCAGTCTGGAGGCTGGGAGAGCAGAGATGCCTCAATTCTTCCACCCCACCAGCCACTATTTCAAAACATTAAGATAAAAGCTCACTGCTCTTATGCTGATCTGGGTATTCTCCCCCCCCCCCTTAGAGTATTATATGTACAAAAACTTACTCCACAAGTTATGGCTTTTATATTTTACACCTTGTTAATAAGAAATACAAAATCACAGATGTGCAAGACTCCGTACAATGAAATATTTCTATGTTAATAGCAAAATAATGATTGCACTAAGAAAATGTTTACAGGGCTACAAAAAAGCAATAACTACTTAGTATTAACATTTAGAGAGAAATTCAATGTGCTCTAGTGAATTGGCATTCCAATCCCTTATCATTTTTTTTATTTATTTAAAAAACTGAATGCACTTTAATCTGTATCATAAACCATCCTGCTGAAAAAGTTTAAATGACACCAATTTCTTTCTCTTTCCCCTACAGTCAAACTGCACTGAGTAGAAAATCTGGTGCACAAGGCAGTCGAACGCTGTCAAATGTATTAAAATATATCACACACACAAAAAAATGGCAAGCAGGCAGTATCAAAAACAAACCTGCTTAGCATCTACACTTCCTGGTATTCTTTAGGGAAGCCATGACTTTTGAAGTAGTAGAATAGTGTTTTGAATGTATGGTGTGGATATTTCCTAATTCCGCCTTAACTGTGTGGCATAGTGAGTAAGAAATACCAATATTTTCCTTTTTAATCTCGTATCTTCCTTCTCTACAAATAGGTGGTGCAGAGCAGGGCTTTTTCCCTGGTGGCACCTGACTTGCAGAATGCTTTCCTGCTGAGATGCAAATCTCCAATCAGGGCAATCCCTTCATCTCTCAATTTGACTCCTGTTTTAATTACTTTGCTGTTTCAATGCGATTGTTTCCTTGTGTCATTCTGGATGCCTTTAGTTCAATGTTTTAATGAGTTTTCCTTATTGTGTATTTTAATGATGATGTTCAGTCTAATATTTGAGGAACTGGCTTTTATAGATTGCAAACTGCTTAGAAGCCTATTTTGGGATTAAGCGGTATATAAATTCAACTATAATAACCATAACCTTAATTGATCTACAACCATACATTTGCACTCAATACAGGCTAATTTATACGATGCACTATATTAGAAAAATCAAGGTGTGGTGGTGTTTTAGCAGATTTATGATGAGCAAAAAACAGGAGGTGAAAGGAAAATGGTAAATAAGAAATTAGATTCAAGTAGGTAGCCATGTTGGTCTGATGCAGTCAAAATAAATTAAAAAATTGTCCAGTAGCACCTTTAGAAACCAAGTAAGTTTGTTCTGGGTATAAGCTTTCATGTGCCTGCACAATTCTTCAGATACCATTCTTATTTTTTTGTAAATAAGAAAGATACAAAGAAGGTGTGTTGACTGAATGAGGATCCTTGAAGTGCAGCATTATTTTGAATCTATACCATTTTCTTTCTCCCCGACCTTAAAGCATCTGTACTTGTGCAAAATGAATGTGCCCACTGCACTTCAGTACATATTCTTTTTTCTACAAACTGATTATTTCCACCTAAGTGCTATGTAAGTTTGAAGCAGCCCCGGTTTCAATAGGCTTTTTATCAGAGAACTTCCCAGGAATAGTTCCCTACAGCATTTCATATACAATTTGCCAGATAAATTGTGCATGAGTGTATACAAAATGTAACTATGCCGTGCTTCCTTAGAAAATGTATTGTATCCCATGTCCAGCAGTGTATAGTTGAGAGGTAGTTATATGCAGGCATGCACACGTGCACACACACACACTGCTCAATTTTTAATAGCATTTTCATTCCATTTACATTTAAAATTATTTTCTAGAAATGTAGGAGAGGTAGCATATTGAGGATAACATATAGTCTTGCAGTGCCACCTAGTTTTTAAATGTGGGTATATCCAGTGTCCAACATTTCCACTTTATATGTGGATGGAAACCCAGCACAGATGGATTCATGGAATAATAAAATTGTAAGAGTTGGAAGGGACCACCAGGGTCATCTAGTCCAACCCACTGCAATGCAGGAATCCTTTGTCCAACATGGAGCTTGAATCCACAACCCTGAGATTCACAGTCTTATGCTCTACCAACTGTGAGCTATCCCAGCCCAAAGAGATATAATAATAATAATAGTAATAGTAATAATAATAATAATAATAATAATAATAATAATAATAATACACATAGATATAACTGGGGAGTGGAATAGCTCCAGATGATACACAACCAAAAAGCTCAGTCGTAACCATGTTTACTCATGTCGAGTTCAGTAGGAACCTCTCTGAAATAAATGTGCACAGGTCAGCTGTAGCCGGTATAGCAAAAGTGTGGGGTGGGGTGTGTGTGTGTGTGTGTGTGTGTGTGTGTGTGTGTGTTCCAGAAACACTTGCCAATCTGACCTGGTGGAAGCATTTGCTAAGAGAGGGGGAAAGCCAGCCCTAGCACTAGATAAACTGAGGCAGCCAACTCAGGTGATTTGAGCTGCCACGAAATGGTAAATGATTACTATGGGCGACTAAACAGTTCCTCTAGCATAAGTGCTTGGGGCTGCACAGTGGAGCTTTTTCTCTTTCTCTGCTCCCTGCATGCCCCCTATGGGCCCCCTAAATGTGTTCTGAAGGTCCTCCCAACCCTCTGGAGAAGATATGTGGGGAGGGGGCTTGCATTAGCAGAACTGTTTAATTGGTTCCCACCTTTTATTATTATCGTTTTATTTTTACTCCTAGGCTTGTGGGATTTTTGGCATCAGGTGCCACACTAGATAAATCAGCCTTGGGTACTATGCACCATTACTCAAGGCAAGAAGCACCAATTGCTGCTCCAGCCCAGGCAGGGTTTAAGGGTTTAAGTGGTTTTCCACACAGGTTAGTATGAAATCTTTCTTTTGTGGAGCTGCAGTGGTGGGAGCCATTCTACATGGGGGCCAGACAGTGAGTTTAAGCATCCATGTTTACCAAAAAGACAGGTGATAATGGTTCAGATGGATTTGCTGTCACCTGTAATCACACCCCCTCCCATTAGGAATGCACTCTTTGAAAGTGGTTCTAAGACAGTCTGGCAGGTTTTTGATCTTGAACCTGCCTTTGCACCGAGTGCTCATCAAGCTATCAGTCCACCCACCTACACCCTGTGCAGAGTTGTTATTTAAATCTTCCCAACAATGCTTTTCCAAACAGCTAATATTACAGCATGTGTCACAGCGCCATGGTAACTTTCATTACTTTGAAAGGCGTTTAGAACAATTGGCTTGAACGGTGATCACAGGTGGGCTAGACTTTGATTACCTTATTTTGTATCTGGGAACATGATCACTCCAGTAATCATCACGCTTCCTTCAAAAGCTGTACTAGTAGAATAGGGTGTTATTCATATTCATTATGGCTTTATGATAATGCAATTGGAAGATTTTACACCGAGCTGGCTTCAAGGTTATGAAACAAATATTGGAGACTCTGTGCACGCTCCATCTCAAAACAATTAATGCAGCTGAGTTTTGCGTTAACCTTTATGACTGCAATATGCAAACCACGTACACTGCCATATTTTATACGTAGGTTGCCTTGTGGGTTTTGCTTAAGCTACCACCCAAATATAGCTATCTCCATCTGCCAGATTTTGGGGGGCCCTCAGCACATTGCCACTGATGGGCCCTCCAACCAGATATATCTGCTGCTAAAACCCAACAAGATTTTGAAATGTATGCATTACATGACCCACTAGGGTTACATGCATGTGCTGAGAATATTATCTACTCTGCCTTCCTTCACCTCCCATGCTGCTGCCTTTGTCCATTCTATCCAGTCTCCACCCTGGGCAGCAGACAGAGGTAGGAAAAAGCAGCTCTAGAAATTCATAGCTCTCGTGTTATATCCCAGAAGGCCATGTGCCAATCTGAGCTCTGACTTTGCTCACTGTCTAAAACCCTGTAAGGTAGGCGGGGTCTACCAGCCAGTTTAATTTATTCAACAGTAAGGGAAGTGAGGAGCTCATGTTTTGTGACCTTGCCCTTCCAATACCCCAGCCCTCTTCTGCCCATCTGTTAGTGACCCTGTCTTCACTGCTTGCCTTGGTCCTAGCTGTGGGTTGCAGCCCAGGGTCACTGAGGAGATAAATTTCATTATCTAATCTGGGGCAGCGTCCTGGCTGCCTGGCTGCCCCTCTAGATCTGCTCTCTGCCCTGCAATCTGAGGCTCTCCTCTTCATTAACCTGGAGGAGCCCTTCCTCCCCAGCCTTAAGAAAAAGGAAAAGCCTTTTTTTTTATAAAAAAAGCTTCTTTTGGCATGGGCTGGACTGGAGAGCACCACTTGCAACTGTGGGTGGTTGTCCTTTCTCCTGCTGGACAGCTCCTTGCTGGGAGATAGCATTTGTCCTGCATCTGTTGCAAATAAGTGACCTCTCAGCATTTTATTCCCACTTGCTGAACCTTTTCTGCAGCCCGCTCCCACCCTGCAACCCCGCCAGAGGGTAATTCTAGCTGGTATGCTGGTGAATTCATATTTCCCCCATAAACTGGTCCCTTTAAATTTCCACAAGGTGGGAACAAGGCCCTGGGAGGGAGGGAGAATGCATTTGCTCCAAACCTGAACAAATTTGATTCATTGATTTATTTGCAATTTTGAAGATAAGTTTAGGGTAGAGAGCCTTAAAGCCCCACCCTGCCTCGATTTCCTAAGAAGCAAGTCTTACTGAGCGTAAAGGGACTAGTTTCCAGATAGCTTGCAAGGATGATAGTCGAGTCTACTCAAAAAGTAAGTCTCATGGAGTTCAAGTCACGATGCATAAAATACCACAAAACATACAACACCATGTAAAAGTGAAATGAAGAAAACCTAGATCTTAAAGGGAACCACAGCAGTGTTTAACTCTTGGGCTTGCATTTAGACGCATTGATTATTTTGCTATTCTCATCACTTGTTCCAGCTCCACTGAAGTCATTATCAGGTCAGGAATTTAGCTCCTGTAAAAGGGTAGCCTGGTCTCCATCATGCAGCCTTTCACCAGCTGAATATTTCAAGATTTTCATTACCGTCATAAGGAAGCATTAAGAGTGATAGAACAATCAGTCAGCAAAAAAACTATTACTCTTTATGGAAAAGTGGCCATTACAGTCTCACCCAAAAAATTTTTCATTTCCTGAGTGACCAGACAGAACTTTCTGGGGATGTGGAGGAGGGGAAAGCTGTCATTTAGATAATCCTGTGCATAGCACAAGACGGATGCAAAGAAAAGGAATATGTTTCAAAGGATTTTGAGATGTTTCTGATGAAGTTACATCCCAATAGCTGGACACTGACCCATCTAACACCACAGAAAGTTTTTAACTATAACTGTATTTAGAATAATTCTTTAAAACAACCTCACCGTGGACTTTTTTGCTGCTACATTATTGCCACTAATATATGCATTTTTATGTACACTTTACCTTAGTTTATGCATTTTTTCTGCACATCACAGCATTGCCAAATTCAGAGAACTGAAAACTTCAAGTGATGCTTTATGTTTCACTTTGCATATTGTTTCATAAAGTGCAAATTTGGTAGATTCACCTTTAAATGCAAACTGAATTGAATTTCTCCTGCATTCCTTCTTGAAGCGATATAGCAGGCTCAAATCCCTGCAGTCACTGAAATGCTAGAGACCTTCTGAGGCTCCCCAAGAATAACACAGAAAAAAGTGGAGGGCCTTTTTGCAGCAGATGGAAACTTTCAAGCAATCAGAGGACAGGTTCCAGCATAGCACTGCTATATGCAGACTCCATGTGTTTAAACTGGATGCAGAGTGCTTCATCTGTTCATTAACAGGTGTAACCTCTTCACAGGTGTTCATTAAAGTGGGTTCAGCCTTAATCCTCTTAAAACTTAAACAGCGAGCTTTCAAAAGAAAAGAAAAAGAAGGGGGAGGCCTAACACTGCCAAGCTCTTCCGTTTGTTTTTTTAAAAACACACTTTAGATAGAAGAATTTCCTCAGTTGTCTTAAAGACCACACACGCTTCTCCTATAAAAATGTTCTGTTGAATAGCTTTTCTAAAAAAGAAAAAACAAAACGCAAAAAACACCCCAAAACCTTGCATTTTATCTTTGAGGTTTTAGAGGGAAAGTGGCCCATCCGGGAAACATCTAATTCAACCAGTCCCAATTGCTGGAGACAGTGATCTCTTTCTCTTTCTCCTTCTAACACAGAAAAGCTAAAAACACAGCGCTCTGTAATTTAAGGGGGACAGGAAGGTGCTTCTGCTGTTGCAAATGCCTTTCAAAGCTCCTAAGCACTAGATATTAAAGGCATATTCAATAACTAGCATTTTAGGAGCTTGTTTAAGTTATCCAGCCCTTTTCACTGACAAACTGAGCCAAAGAATTCACTAAACAACAACAGACAGTTTAGAAGGAAGAGCCCTATTATCTTAATGGGATGGCTAAATGGATGTTATGATATGAAACTCTCCGGCACCCAAAGCCTGAGTGCATTTTACTTGAAAGCAACTCCTGCTAATTTCAAAGGTACTTTACTTCCAAATAATTTGTGGCACTTGCTATCTGAGGTCTCACTTCATTCACGCAGAATAGCCTTCTGTGATGCAAAATTGAAGAAGAATGTAGCTTCATAGAAGACTAGTGGGGTTGGGGGGCAGTGCCAGGAATTCCAGCAGTAGGAAATGGAGATGCTAAGCTATCTTTAGAAAGTAAGCAGATAACACAATGGTTAGCAAGGAAGACATCAATAAACTTTCTGGTAACACAAGAAAGAAACAAGGGACCCCAAACCCTGATGCCTACTGAATTATTTTTTTCAGTATTCCAGCAGTTATGTTAATCGAAGCCTGATTTTCTAGTTTTAACCTTTTCTGTATTGCATTTCTTGTACACCACTTAGAGACGACAGCAGCAAAGCGCTATATAAATTATTTAAATTAATAAAAACTGGAAAATAAAATACCAATAAACACATCCATTTGTGTTGGCAACTTTAAGGTTCTCCACACAAATTATGCACATAGAGACCCTCTCTGTATATTGCAAAATTTTGCAGTCATCACCCATGGTAGGAAAACTTAGAACCAAGTCCCTTTGTCCCCGTGTGATCTAGGAAAACTCTTCCGTAGCTGAACCTTGAAGAATGAGGCCAAAACTTAAAAGTGTGCTCAGTCCTTTGGGATCACAGGCAGGTTAATTAGCCTTCCTCACTGTCCAACCCTTGCCCCTCAGTTCTCATTTCCCATCTCTGTTTTATTATTTTTACACTTGATCAATTGCAGCTCTGGGGGAAATGGCAAAGGGACATTCACTGAACTCCCTTTCTGATGATCTGTGAAGGGAAGTGAAATATACTCAGAGTCGCAGAGTGATTTCATGCTCTTTATTCAGCTCCTAGTGGTGAGGAGGAATGAATGAAAGTCCCCTCGAAGTATCTGCTTTATATACATTATTTACACAATGGGCTGCACATGATTGGCTAATTCCGGAATTCTACTGTAAGCCAATCAGGTTGTGGATTCACTTCTATCTGGAGCATGATTGGGTGGTTCCTGCCAACCAATCATACTGCTGCATTGTTCTAGGACCAATCAGACTGCTGCATTCTGAATCCTATTGTTCTAGGACCAATCAGACTGCTGCCTTTTGGATCCTATTGTTCTAGGACCAATCAGACTGCTGCAGTTTGGATCCTATTCAACTCAGTACATAACAGGAAGTGATTGTTTTGCTTTGAGGAATAACAGGGTGGGAAACAGAGCCATAGATAGGTGAGCTTACGCCCCTGTCCAGATTGCACCCCCTAGCGACTGCCAAATTAGCTCTTCTTTCTGCCTCTCCAACCCCAACTCCCCCCCCACATTCAATTCACCCTCTATTTAAAACCTTTTCTTATGAGGCAATAATCAATATTTTTATTTATAGACATATTTATGGATATATTTTTAGCTGATTTTTTTTTGGGGGGGGCTCGTCTGCACTCCTGGTGGGGCCCCACTTCACCACCCCCTAACTACGATCCTGGTGGGAAGTCAGACTAATCCTGGCATATTTTTTGCTGCCAAGCCCTCAGAAAGATCACAAAGGAACCCTTCTAGTGGCTGTTGACAGGGAGTGGCCGACAAGACCATATAACACCAGTCCTGAAAGACCTACGTTGGCTCTCAGTATGTTTCCGAGCACAATTCAAAGTGTTGGTGCTGACCTTTAAAGCCCTAAACGGCCTCGGTCCAGTATACCTGAAGGAGCGTCTCCACTCCCATCTTTCTGCCCGGACACTGAGGTCCAGCTCCGAGGGCCTTCTGGTGGTTCCCTCACTGCGACAAGCGAAGCTACAGGAAACCAGGCAGAGGGCCTTCTTGGTAGTGGCACCTGCCCTGTGGAACACCCTCCCATCAGATGTCAAGGAAATAAACAACTATCTGATTTTTAGAAGACATCTGAAGGCAGCCCTGTTTAGGGAAGTTTTTAATGTTTGATGTTTTATCCTGTTTTTCATATTCTGTTGGGAGCCTCCCAGAGTGGCTGGGGAAACCCAGCCAAATGAGCAGGGTATAAATAAATTATTATTATTATTATTATTATTATTATTATTATTATTATTTGTTTTATTTCATAGTCATCACATGCAGATGAACTTTGCTAATATAGGCAGTGATTAGGACTCCTATACTTCTTCTGTTTATACAACCCTCACTATTTTAACATACACATTAACTAGGTTTTGCACTATTAAATCTCAGGACAGTTTTAAATCTCTGTAAAAATTATATGTATTTTTATGGCCTTTGAAAATTAACCTGCACATTAAACCATCACAAATCTAACAGGACAAGGACCCTTAACACTACTGACATGATTAAGGCTCTGCTTCCTGTTAAACTAGCAACCAGGCGCTTGTCAAACCTTGAAATAATGAGCCCAGATCTATGATAAATGTGCCAATAACGTCCTTTTCCACAGTGGCGTATTTCAAATCACTCAAAAATGTGAGCTCACAGCAGGATTTTATTTGTGCACAAATTACTTTTTTGAGAACTGAAAACGCAGCTAAAATTAATTTCACTCATTAGCTCAGGGCTCTTAATAACTTAAGTGCGGGTTCTGCTTTTTTTGACATATATAAAAGTTTATTTAAATTTGCTGTTTAAATCAAAGTGCTGGCCCGCCCTCAAAAGTAATGTATTATCACCTTGCTATATTGCAGCAATCATAGACCCAGGCAAATTTTAGCAATCCTTCTTCAACCCAGAGGAAAATACACCCCCATATGAAACAAAATACCTGGGTGTGCTAGAGTATTAAAAAAACTAACTCATTAGGATAAGATCTGCAGGGAAAATCTGTAAAATACCATGGCATAAAACAACAACCCAACACGTCCAACATGTACGGTAATCTGGAAAGATATGGAGTAAAACAAATCAGCTCTTCTTTAAAGAGAAAGTTCTATACGTACAAACCTTGGGTGTGCTCATTTCCATAGTTGTTGTGCATATAGACACTAGAGGGCAGTCTTCTTCCACATTATGGTATAGAGCCCACACCTATTCAACATCTTATGTCTTAATTAGGAAATATACGGTAAACCTTCTTTGAGAAGGCTGGCTGTGTTAGTCTGTTACGGGAAATACAACACAAAAATCCAATTAAATGTTTGAACTTATGTAACCTTTCAATTTAATTATATATTAATTTATTTACAGTATTCTTAGGCCAGCTTATAGCAAAGCTCTCAGCGTGCCTCACAATAAGAAATAAAATAATCTGTAATTCAATAAAAATAAAAGAGTAGCATCCAAATATGTAACAACACAAGTCACAGAACAAAAGCAGCTTAAAGCTAAATTGGATTAAAAGGCCTAGGAAATGAAAAAGTTTGCCTGATACCAAATTAGGCACCAGGCCACCATCTCTGAGGAGGGCATTCAACAGCCAGGTCACCACCACCAAAAAGGCCCTCTCTCCCATAGCTGTTTGTTGCACCTCACTTGGAAAAGGGCTGTCAAAGTGTTAGCAAAGTTACTTGACTAATGTAGACAGAATCCTATCTTTGAAGCTATTTTTCTGGTACCTTTGACTGCATGAAGCAACTGTTTTTCTTTCTCTGTAAGGCCCTAGATGTTGTTCTGTTCCAGGGCATGGAGACAGGGAAATGGTGGAAGAAGGAGGAGAAGAAGAAGAAGAAGAAGAGTTTGGATTTGATATCCCGCCTTTCACTCCCTTTAAGGAGTCTCAAAGCGGCTAACATTCTCCTTTCCCTTCCTCCCCCACAACAAACACTCTGTGAGGTGAGTGGGGCTGAGAGACTTCAAAGAAGTGTGACTGGCCCAAGGTCACCCAGCAGCTGCATGTGGAGGAGCGGAGACGCGAACCCGGTTCCCCAGATTACGTGACTACCGCTCTTAACCACTACACCACACTGGCTCTCAGTGTGAGGAGGCTCTCAGTGAGGAGGAAAGGTGATTATCACGTCATAGTGGCAGGGCACCCTGGACATTCATAACATCCTAGGCAGAAGAAGACAGTGGCATCCTCCAAATGGTAGACACACCAAGAGCCTCTGCTGCTGGCAAGACAAAGGTAAGTCCACCCACCTTGCAACAAATGAGTGGATGAAAGAATTGTGTAATGAGAACAAACTTTATTCATACCTATTTGTTACTCTTGGACATTTGTTTTGTACTGAATGAAAAGTGGAATTACAAAGTAATTGTGCCTTCCCTTGACAAAATCTAGGCATTTTTAACGTTTGCAGAGAATTCAAGCCATGGAAGGAAGGAATTAATGAACTGAAATAGCTCCAAGTCTGAAGTTGCATATGCAGACCAGGCAGCTATTTGATTAACCGAGAAATCCACCACCTCCTTGTACCAGGCTTTGGGGTTCAAATTGGGTGGCACATCTCCCTCCACCCACCAAATGTGTGGGTGGGAGTGCCTGTTAAAGTTATAAGTTTAATGTACATAGAACGCTACCTTGGAATGCATTGTACTTGGAATGCTGTAAAGAGACGTTTACCTTAAGCAAGAGTTTCCACTCTGGGCGAAAGTGGTGTTTTTCCCCATTTCAGTGAGCTGAACTTCCTGATGACTCAGAAGTCAGAGATGTCTAGCAGCAGCAGTAGCAAAGAATCTCTGCAGTGATGAACAATCTTAGGCTCTGTCTCTGGGACCCGAGAGGGGAAAGTTTGCTGGACTTCATAAAAGACTTAAGGGCCATGTTGCTTGTTTGCAATATGTTACTTTGTTATTTTGCAATGTTTAACTTAGGTTTTAAGACTGTTCTGCAGTGAAGCTTTGAAACTCATTCTTGGGGTTGAAAGCGCATTATTTCTCCACAAGGTCCAGATCAGGGATTCCACTGAACAACTCTAACAGTGCCATCTGCAGTAGTCAGTGGAAGTGCCCCACCACAAATGGAGCATTCCAAAGGTGGGGAACAACCAGAGCTAGGCTGAGATCCATTGAACCCTGAGCCTGTCTCATTGCTGTCCAATAAGGGACACCACCTTCTGTGCCTGCTGCCATGAACAGCAGAGAGTTGCTCTGGCCTTGCCATTCTGCACAGCCCCCGTGGTGTAGAAGTTTGGATTGCACCTTCAGTCTTTGCCCAAGGTATCCAGTATCTAGGAATGGGGGGATGAAGGAGCAGGTTTGAGATGGATAATCACAAAACTGTAGGCAAAGCAGATACAGCTCAAAGGTAGCAGATCTTCCATACTGTTGCTCAGGCAAGTTGAAGGAGAACCATTATCAAGGCTCAACAAACCTTGTTACACAGCAGTTCTTTCAAATGCAGTATACAGTGGTACCTCAGGTTAAGTACTTAATTCGTTCTGGAGTTCTGCACTTAACCTGAAACTGTTCTTAACCTGAAGCACCACTTTAGCTAATGGGGCCTCTCGCTGCCGCCGTGCCGCTGGAGCATGATTTCTGTTTTCATCCTGAAGCAAAGTTCTTAACCTGAAGCAATATTTCTGGAAATTTTTTCCTTCCAGTAGCACCTTAAAGACCAACTAAGTTAGTTCTTGGTATGAGCTTTCGTGTGCATGCACACTTCTTCAGATACCTGGACTTCCATTTCATGCGGCTCAATGTGGTGCCTTCCATAGTTCCAGTTACAGATAGGTAGCCGTGTTGGTCTGCCATAGACAAAACAAAAAAAAAATTTTCCTTCCAGTAGCACCTTAAAGATACAGTATCTGAAGAAGTGTGCATGCACACGAAAGCTCATACCAAGAACTAACTTAGTTGGTCTTTAAGGTGCTACTGGAAGGAAAAAATTTTTTTTGTTTTGACTAGGTATCTGAAGAAGTGTGCATGCACACGAAAGCTCATACCAAGAACTAACTTAGTTGGTCTTTAAGGTGCTACTGGAAGGAAAAAAATTTTTTTGTTTTGACTATGGCAGACCAACACGGCTACCTATCTGTAACCAATATTTCTGGGTTAGCGGAGTCTGTAACCTGAAGCGTATGTAACCTGAAACGTATGTAACCCGAGGTACCACTGTATTAAGAATTGGCTGCAGAGTTCCCAGACAGGCAGTATGGTTTTCAGTGAAAAGTTTGGTTCTTAAAACACAAACCACAAGCACAACACAGGACCAAAGATCTTTTGTTTACTTGCGATTGAGCGTGTCCAATCTGGACTGAGCTGGGATCATCTCTAATTGAAATGTTACATGTTAAACTATAAAACAATGTCCTGCAGAGAGGCTGTACTGGGAAAACACAGTATGTGTCTCAGATAAACTAAGAGCTGATTTCAGAGTCCTTGTAGCACGTCTTGTTAAAAAGAAAGTTACAAAACTGTTGAGACATCCGTATTCCTAATTTCTCAGCATACAAAGAGACTGGAAAAGAAAGTTGTGTCTAATTTACATAATTTTAGCAAATTATTATAAGAGAAATCATTTACACATAAGTATAAAGTAATGTGTCTCTTTTTTAAGGTTTGAAATGTGGAAAGGGAAGATAAAAATGGCACAAAGAAAATGTAGGAAAAGCAAAAACCCTCTAAATTGTAATATATTGAGTGGCTCTTTCCTCTTCTCACTTTCTGAACCATTTGCTTACTGAAAAAAACAGTGTAAAACATTACCACATTAGAGAAGTTTCATATTTATTTTTACAACTGCAACATGGTTAACTTTTGTAAAGGTCTTTTTGTCCTCACTTAGTAGGGACATAACTCACTCTTCATTAAGTTTTTTCCTACAAATGCCCATAAAACACACTTTTAAAAAATGAACATGAAATAACACCATTACTTTTCCCTAGCTACATGTCTAATCTCTGCTTATCAGTACTACCATTGACTAGTGGCGAGGAATTACACCAATAACATCCTAACCTTTCTGAGACGGCTAATTGCCTTCAAGGGAAGTCCAAGGTTCTCTTATGCATAGATCAATGTATAAAGTAGGGTCAGGAACCTTCTTCAGCCTAATGGCTGGATTCCTTTATGAGCAACCCTCTTGAGGTAGGAGGGGGCACTTTGGTGGTGGGTGGGGCAGAACCCAGCCAGTACAGGGAGCTAATTTCTACACACACTCACACACACTCCTCCCTCATCCCTCATCCCTCACCAGACAAGAAAGAGGCATTATGAGAGTTCAAGGACATTTTCCAGCCTGGCAAAAACATTCAAGAAGGGCCAAGGAAGAGTCAGAGCAGTGGCTAGCTGCTCCAGCACCTGGAGTGGTGCACATATTGTGCACCTGGGGGTGAGGCCAGCCGCCTGGGGTGTGGGGCTAGCTGCCCGCATCCCAGCATCCTGGGTGGGTGCTGCCCGCAGTGAGCATTCCAGGGGGGCAGGACGGTGATGTTACCCCACACACACACACACAGGGATGACAGCCGGGATGGACCACCCCCACCACAGCCCCCTTCCTCTGCCAGTGGAAAGAGTTTAGCCTGGGGCGATTCCGGGGGCCAGAAGGCCTGCAGAGCCACTGATTCAGCACCCTGAACCTGGAAATGTAAAGCTTAAATGGTTAGTATGTATGTCTAATTTTCCTTTCAAGCTTTGTCCTGCATTAACTGTGTCTAGACATGGCATAAATGACAGGAAAAGGTCAAAGCTGCATTCAAGGCTGTGGTCCTCTGTGCACTCACTTTGGATAATGCTACATTGAACTCAGCAAGACACATAGGGTTGCACTGTAAACAGCAGCAGCGTATCCCATTTCACCTCATGAGGCAAAACGGGAAGGTGCTGCCCGCCTTGCCATGTCCACCTAGCCCCTCTGCCCTGTCATACGTGGGTTGGGTCAAGCAGTGTCTACAATAGTGGGCTCCCGCAAGGTCTCATGTCCTCACTGAGATTTCAGCAACATCTCAGCTGGCCCTGACTGTAAGTCTGGCCTGTGAATGTTGAATTCCTCTTGCAGTGTTCACCCATATCTTGGGGATGAGAGGCTGTCTGCTTAGAAAGTATTCTAGAGAGGGAAAGTGCATGGCAGAAAAATGGAGCCATGTGCTTTTGTGCAGCATTTGTGCAACAGAAGATGGGGCATTAGTTGCTGAACTGATGGAGGAATGTGTTTTGGGTGTGGGTAGCACCCTCTGATGGGCAACACATGACCAAATGCCTTAGGACAGTCAATATGCCATTTAAATCAGCATTTCCATTTCTCATACAATGTAGGTACATTCAGCTTTAGGAGGCTTCCCTGCAGGTTTTTCTCCTGCGTTAGCAACATCAACACAGACGCAGAAAGCGTGAGACAGAAAGGGTCACAGGCTTTTTTCTCGTCATGCCTGAAAACATCCATAGTCTCCCAAAAAATGCAGAAATCAACTGACAATGAAATTCCCCAGGCCTGTATATTTTTAGAACAGTTCCAAGATAGATGATTCACCTTTCCAGACAAAAGAGATCCAGGGTGCATTGCAACAGCTTGTTCCGGGGAAAAACTGGGGTAGCAACTTCAGTGGAATGTATCACTCCTGCTTTCAACACCCTCCTTGAAATAGCCTGCTTTCTGCCATGATCATATAAACGCTTAAAAAACATATATTCAAAATTAATCCAGCTCATAACAGGATTAGGGAGGATGACATTTTTCTTACATTTAATTGTGTCAACAAACATTTTCCACTTCGAAGTCTTGACTGTGGCCATTGCCTTCTACATGCCCTGTATCTAGATGACCAGCATGTGTGCGTTCTCATCTGATCAGATTACAGCAAGCATTTGCACAACATTAAGCTTTGCTATGTAGTTTATGTGATCCAATTACTGTAGGATTTAGGGTTATCAAGCAAGATCTTTCCTTGTGTTTGGATAAAGCAATACCTTATCTTGAATTTCTCAACAACACTTACAGTATCTCTAACCTTTGCAAGCGAAATGCAACCATTTTAGACATTCAGATCTAGTGCTGTTAAAAAAAATTCTTCTGCATTTTTTTAATGTTCTCAATCAAGTACCGAGAAAAGAAATTGAATTTGACAATTATCAAAGAGAAGGGAATTTCAAATAAATTTTCATAGCTGGGGTGCAGGGTTTCTGTTGCACTTGCCTCAGATTGAGATGACCAATGGATGTTTGAGGGTGTCATTTCTTTAATTCCACAAATTATCCCTCTGATGGTCTGCCCTCTGCAGCCTTCCTGGGTGCCTACACTTCCTGAAAATGCCATGATAACCTCAATTGCCCTCCCCAATAAGTGCAGAAGGTAGGCATGTTGCCTATTGTTTGTCTGCCTATTGTTCATTGTTACAAATTGTTCATTGTTACAAATTGTTACAAAATCAGTGATTTTGTATTGTTAAAAAATGGAAAAGAAAGGAAAATAAGCAAGCACTGTGACTTCAGGTGCTCAGTAGCCACTCATTTGGCTTCCATTAAAAGTGTTCAATTAACACCCAAGGAAAGATGTCTGAACTCTTCCCATGGGGCTTTTTGAGATCAGGAAGTGTGGGCAGTTGGGAAGGCTGCAGAGTGCTGGATAAATGTTTAATGGGACCCCCCCACACACACACACATAGCTATTTCATAATGATAAATTAATGATATCATTTCATAATGATAAATTAAGGTCGAACCTGCATCCGCCAGAACTATAAAGATAGTCTAAAGCAGAAAGAGGCAGAAAGATTGAAATCTCTTTTTCTGCAGGTAAAGAAAATGCTTCAGAAATTAGATGAGAGTTTTCAGCAAAGCACTAGTCAGAACATCAGTGGGTTAGATGGATGTGTCTTCAGAGACTTTATCTTTCTATCACTGTTACAAATAGTTCAAGTGTTTGTTTTTAAAGTCTTTGGGTGCTTGGGCCTTTGTTAGGATGACAGGCAAATTGTTCCTTATCGAATTGCAATGATTGGGTGGATTTAATTTAGTACTGCAACAGAGTTTGAGGTGCTCCAGTTCTCTAGAGCTACTTCCTTGTAGCCTTCTTCTGTTGGTAACCACAATGCAAGTCAGAGAGGCTCCCATTCTCTTCCTCTAGATCTAGAATATATTGTGTTCAGACATCCCATGGGCTTGTGCCCTGCCCACTCCACTCTCCTCCTCTGGCATAGTGGCAAGGAATAGATTGTAAACTTGCGCTTTCCATTTTGATTAACCAGAGGTCAGTGTTAAATACCTGAACCATAAATGGTGGTTAATTGTAGCTCTGGTTTGTGGGAACAAGCCAGTTTCGTGAACCATCGTTTGAAATGGACCTAATTTAAACAAACCATAGTTATCAACCCCAGCTTGCCAGGTTTCAAGAACATGCCAAACTGTGGCCTATCAAAACACAAGAAAATGTTAATTAAATTTAGAAAAATATTATCTAATCATTACTCTATAGCAGGCATAGGCAAACTCGGCCCTCCAGATGTTTTGGGACTACAACTCCCATCATCCGTAGCTAACAGGACCAGTGGTCAGGGATGATGGGAATTGTAGTCTCAAAACATCTGGAGGGCCGAGTTTGTATATGCCTGCTCTATAGGACTGCAAGTGATATCCTTTTTCCTTCAATTCTCTTACTTTCCCCTCCCATTTTATTTTTGTATTCACATTCTTACAACATCATGAACTCGCTACCACCTTCTAAACCAGGCATGGGGGACATGTGTTCCTCCAGATGTTGCTTCACTACAACTACATGAGCTTTTGCCATGCTGGCTTGGGTTGATGGGAGCTGGAGTGCCCATCACTTCTCTAAACCTAGCTTGTCTGCAGTATATTCAGTCTGAGGCAGATTTAGAATATCCTAAAAATAATGACTGCTAGAACTGGATGATCTTAACCCAATCCTTTATTGTTTCACATACACCAAGGCATTGTCAGAAAATATGCTGGATCTTCACATGAAGGAGAAGAAATTATAATTGCAGCTTGGGAGTATTGGTGGGCGACCCACAACTGACTCTCACCTGGGTATTTGGCACTTTAATTTCTGACATCTAAACAACATGTAATCTGATTTTCAATGAAGTAATTATCCAGCAAGTGTGAATAAGTGGCAGGTTATGACACATAGAACAAGATGCCACACCTGAGTGAGCTAAAGTTACCAGAAGGCCTATTATCTGTAATCAGAAGTATATGCTGAAATGATTATTTATGTGTAAGATTAAGCCACCTGCTCTGAAACCACATTGTAGAAACTTGTCCACTGTTTTTTCTTGCCTTGGACAGATTGTGTAATTGTTTTTAGTTGTCTGTTACCAAAAACGATGGGTGAAAAGCAAAGCTCAGGGAGAGGGTATTTGTGTAGGCTGAAAGACTGACATCTTAATTGAACCATTCCCACCTCTAGAGAGGCTCAGCATGTCATTAGCTCCAACAAGCATGGAAAGCCACAATGCTATTATTTCAGTCACTCCTCAGTTTGGAATAGCATTAAAAATAATTTCCCCATATTTAAATTTCTGCATATGGATACAGAAGGAATATTGTATATGCACAAATTGTCATTAATCTCCTTTTTCTATGTTACCCCCCAAAAAATGTGATTCTTGTCCAAGTGCAATGCCCTTCCCTATTCTATCTTCCTCTGCCATGGTCATGACATATGAACCTGCATGGAAGAAGAGTCCCATCTTGACACAATGCATCTCCTTATATGCCTCTATCACATCCAACCAAGCTTGATGACCAACCATGGAATCATAGAATTGAAGAGTTCGTAGGGACCCAAAGAATCATCTAGTCCAATCCCCTGCAATGCAGGAATCTCAACTGAAGCATCCATGATGGATGGCCATCCAACCAATGCTTAAAAACCTCCAAGGATGGAGAGTCCTTCAGAGGGAAGAGCTTTCTTGACTACTACAAGTGTTGTGGAGGACCAGGGCACATACACAGCCACATGTGTGGCCCTTATGAGCAGTTACAATGCAGACTGTGTACACCAGCCTTTCTCAACCTGTGGGTCCCCAGATGATGTTGAACTACAACTCCCATCATCCTAGCTAGCAAGGCCAGAGCTCAGGGATGATGGGAGTTGTAGTCCAACAACATCTGGGGACCCACAGGTTGAAAACCGCTGGTTTAGACAAAGACAACAGAGTCATGTTAAAAGAGTATGGATTTGATATCCCGCTTTATCACTACCCAAAGGAGTCTCAAAGCGGCTAACATTCTCCTTTCCCTTCCTCCCCCACAACAAACACTCTGTGAGGTGAGTGGGGCTGAGAGACTTCAAAGAAGTGTGACTGGCTCAAGGTCACCCAGCAGCTGCATGTGGAGGAGCAGGGAATCGAACCCGGTTCACCAGATTATGAGTCCACTGCTCTTAACCACTATACCACACTGGCTCATAAATTTCAACTGAGAGTCTTGAAATACCTGCTCCTTGTCCCGCAGGCCCTTTCTCACCTGGTCTGGGAGGACAGGACCCTGACTGACTCCAGCTACAAAAGATGAGACAACTGAACAAACTCTTCGGCTGGGGTATTGTTAGGGTGGTTGTTTCTGTTGATATTAATTTTCTGTATCTTTATTTTAGTTCTTATTACGATTTATGTGGAAATTGTTCAATTCGGTTGTGTGTTTTTAATGTTTTGTTTTATTGTTTATGACTACTGTTGTTATGTAGTAATTATATATATATTTTCATGTTGTAAGACACTTTGAGCATGGGAAATTATGCATGTAACAATACTAATTCCGGTCAGGAACCTAGCTGCAGTCAGGAACCTAAGTGCAGCTTCCAGGCTGTTCCGAAAGGCAATCCCAAATACGGAACATTACATTACTTCGACCTTGATGTAACTAAGGCTTGTGTGGCTGAGGCCAGGTGTGTGTTCCACAGAAACAGGCCCAGTCAGCACACCAGCCACAGCTGAGCAAAAAAACCAGTTCCAGCAACACTCCCAAAACTTAGAACCTCTTTCAACTGCATCCAGAACAGGTACACAGTCTTCCTGACCAAGAGCACTTCTGTCTCATTGGAATAAGGTTTCGATTTTTAACCCGTATCTACATAATTTAGAACCTCAAGCGTATATCTGAAAGCCTTTCTGCCCCTCAATCTTCACAGTGCATGCATAAACTAAGTCTTCTTTCTGGTGGTGGTGGATAAATATGGCAGACACATCTTTCCCCATCCTTGGAAACAGGTGGTGATATCCAGCTAACTTGTTCTGTCAGGATTTCCACTTGTGGAAATGGAAATTTTTCCCCTCTCTCCTTCCTATAAGAGTGTCCTGTGCCCTCCCTAAATCTGCTCTGGAGGGAGGGGGAGAAAACCCGGGGCGGAATTAAGTGGCATGGGGTTATTGTCATCTGTATTGACTTGGCTTCCCCCAATTAGGATAAGGTAAATGTAAAGGGACCCCTGACCATTAGGTCCTGTCGTGACTGACTCTGGGGTTGCAGCGCTCATCTCACTTTATTGGCCAAGGGAGCCGGCGTACAGCTTCCGGGTCATGTGGCCAGCATGACTAAGCCGCTTCTGGCGAACCAGAGCAGCGCACAGAAATGCCATTTACCTTCCCGCCGGAGCGGTACCTATTTATCTACTTGCACTTTGATGTGCTTTCGAACTGCTATGTTGGCAGGAGCAGGGACCGAGCAATGGGAGCTCACCCTGTCACAGGGATTCGAACCGCTGACCTTCTGATCGGCAAGTCCTAGGCTCTGTGGTTTAACCCACAGGGCCACCTGCGTCCCTTTTCCCAATTAGGATAGTGGAGTAGAAATACCTCTTGAGTGCTTTTGGATATAGACTCAAACTGTTCTTCCCACATTGTAACCTGCCCTTCCTATTTTTATTTTCTGTTCATGCCAAGGGCTCTTGGTTTGTACAAAACGCCTTTCCACCATGTGCTCTAAATATGCATGACTTGAGAACACAGTGACATAGCCCCATGAGTGCACCCTGAAGCACACAGAAGTCCTCACAGAATGAAAGGAGAGGGCAAAGAAAAATATGTCAACCCCAATCCCATCCTTCCACAACAAGGTCATTCCCCTGACCATCAGCCACCCTAGTGCTTGCAGGAATATCATGCTTATCACTCATAATCACGGTTCTATTCCAGTATAAACACTAGATGGCACTAGTAGCTCAAATATTATTTTCTCCTCAGCAGCTCTTGCAAAACTTGAATTGAAGTTGTTTTTCTTCATCTTCAGATATGCATTGGAAGGAATTTCTCATCTTGCCATCCCAGTGAAGTTCTGATACTTGGGCCAAGTCAAAAAATGAAGAGATCAAGCAAGGTCGAGAACTGGTGGGAATCAGAAACAGCACAAGGGTTTTTTCCCCTGCAAACTGTAATCTTATTGCAACAGGATTGTATTGTTATTTGTCACTCCAATATCTGAGCAGCACAAGATTCCAGGGATTCCAGGCACATTTATCCAGGGTCTGTGTTTCCTTTTGGGAATGAGGCACAGTGGAAACTGTGGTGTCTTTATGACATATGGTTTATTTACACCAGGGGTGTAAATGCACCCCGAAATGCACTTTGGACATGCCTGAGCATGTGTATACACATGTATATTTGTACACAAATATACAACCTGAGCCTATGAATGATGGAGGGATTCACACAACATTCACACCCCAAGAATGTTATCCTTGGATTTAAGCAGACCCAAAGCATTGCTCTCAAACATTGTTCTCTGACACTCTCTCCATCCTGCTGCTTACTATCTCCATTGTATAACTCCTACTTGCAATCCTAAACTCTGACCTAAAACACTGGCATTATCTTTTAAAGCTACTCAGTTGAGGGAGGGAAGGAGCCCACTTATTTGCAAATGAGATCCTTTATTGTCCTAATTGCTCTCTAACCCCAGACTATTGTCTCATGCAGGGGGCTGTTGTTCTTTAGTCGTTTAGTCGTGTCCGACTCTTCGTGACCCCATGGACCAGAGCACGCCAGGCCCTCCTGTCTTCCACTGCCTCCCGTAGTTTGGTCAAACTCATGTTTGTAGCTTCAAGAACACTATCCAACCATCTCGTCCTCTGTCGTCCCCTTCTCCTTGTGCCCTCCATCTTTCCCAACATCAGGGTCTTTTCCAGGGAGTCTTCTCTTCTCATGAGGTGGCCAAAGTATTGGAGCCTCAGCTTCAGGATCCGTCCTTCCAGTGAGCACTCAGGGCTGATTTCCTTCAGAATGGATAGGTTTGATCTTCAGGAGGCTAGTCCTGGCTTAATTAGCTTTTACACATGTTGATTCCAGAGGATTAGAAGTCTCCAGCACACAGCTCAAATACACACATGGGTCTAGCAACCAGATTTAACACACAAGCCTTAATTAAATTCTAACACTAACTTGATCCAAAATTTAGGGTGTCTTGCACCCACCAACTCATAAAAATATAATGTGAAGTCTTCGGCCACTTTCTTCAAGGTTTGGGAAGAGACGTAGCGCAGACTGATTTGAGGAGGCAAGTCATTTATATCAGAGTTGTATGCAAATGGTGAATACGCCTACCAAAGAACATCTTGCCTATTGGCATTTTGGATCTCATAAGAACCATGGAAAGCAAAAAAATGGCTGAAATGACTCCCAGTTCATTTGACTGCAGCAGTTCCTTGACTTTTGAATCCAGATCCACAGACCAATTCCTCACAAAGCTCTTAACTGCACCTCTGTAATATCCATGAGAAACAGGGGCGACATGGGGCTCTAATTTGCATAAAATTTTGCATATGCTAGTTTATATTTACACAAAGAGGCATTTGGAGGAATTAAGATGGTGGGTGCAATCTCATCCGCATGACAATTTATGGAGCGCTTAGTCTCCCTGTTAGTAATTATAATAATAATAAAGTTTTTAAAAGAGAGTGAATAAGGCAAGCTTCAGCCCAAATAGAGGTTTGCTTGTTTTTATCGACCTTGAATCTTCTGGTAGTTTGTGCTTGTTTGTTTGTTTGTTTTATTTTAAGCACGAATACTTTAGAAGTCCTTTAGGTGCCCCAATGGGCACTTAAAACAAGACATTTCCTGGTGGCTTAGTTTCTTGCGGAAAACCAAAATGCCCATGTACCAGTACTGTATAGTACAAGAGAGGTGCATAAAGGTAAAGGTAAAGGGACGCCCTGACAAATAAGTCCAGTCACAAATGACTTTGGGATTACGGTGCTCATCTCGCTTTACAGGCCGAGGCATTTGTCCGCAGACAGTTTTTCAAGGTCACATGGCAAGCATGACTAAGCCGCTTCTGGCGAAACCAGAGCAGTGCACGGAAACGCCGTTTACCTTCCCGCTGGAGCGGCACCTATTTATCTACTTGCACTTTGACGTGCTTTCAAACTGCTAGGTTGGCAGGAGCAGGGACCGAGCAACAGGAGCTCATCCCATCGTGGGGTGGTTCGTGGGGATTCGAATCGCCAACCAGCAAGCCCAAGCGGCACAGTGGTTTAACCCACAGCGCCACCCGTGTGCATAAGAAAAAGCACATAAAGCACATAAGAAAGCACATAAAGGTTGAATCCAGTGGCCAATAAGTGTGACTGATAGATTTATTGTTCAGAAATTGTAGTACTTGGAATTTTAAACTTAAAAGGAACGTGTTATCCTTGCATTAGTTGCAAGGTACCAAATGTCAAAATCCATTCTATAAATCCAAGGGGCCAGGAGACAGCCTCCACTGTCTCCATGTTGTACATATTGTCAAAACAAAGTAATAAATCAGAATTCATAGCAGCAGAATCTCCAGAAAATATTTGAGACTGGACCACAAAACCCTTGTGACTTGCACCAAACAGTATCTTACTATTAAAGACTATAAGAGGCAGGGCATTTGAGGACACAATCAGGGAAGCTTGAAGTGTCCATTCTCCATGCTAAGGAAAGCTAATTTGAAGTACTCTAAACACTGAACCACAAGTTCATCCAGGATAGATTGAATTTTTTAATATACCCTAGAACTAGTCTGGCCTGGGACTAGAAACTCCTATGTCGTTATTTCAAGATACCTAAGTTATTAAGGAGTCATCAAAAGCAACTAATCTGTTCCGAACTTAAAAATGGAAAGCGTAATGCTGGTGGTCAACAAAAGAGGTTTAAAGACTGTCTCAAGGCCATTTTTTTAAAAAAATGTAGTATAAACACCAACAATTGGGAAGCACTGGCCTGCAAGTGCTCCAATTGGAGAACAGCCTTTACCAACGGTGTCATGGGCTTTGAAGACACTCAAACTCAAGACGCAAGGGAGAAACATGCTAAGAGGAAGGCATGCTTGGCAAACCCTCACCCTGATTATCTCCCGCCCGGAAACCTATATCCCCACTGTGGAAGGACATGTGGATCCAGAATTGGCTTCCACAGTCACTTACAGATTCATTGTTAAAACCGTGTTTATGAAAGACAATCTTACTCAGCTTCGGGTGATCACCAAAGAAAGAAAGAAGAAGAAAGACTTGGATAGTACAGGAAAAGATGGAGCGCTTGCTGTTAACATTCAACATCATACATATAAGGAAACACACATGAAGTGTGTTTACAGAGTAACTTTAATGACTCCCCAAATGCATACCCTCCAACATTTTAGAAGGGCAGTTTCGGGCATCCCACCCTACCTCATCCCTCACCCCATCTCTGCCGCCAATGCCTTTTCTGCCCACCTGCTCGCCCCCTTCCACCACTTACCTTTGCAGTCTTCCTCCTCCTCCACAGTGCCCAGGGAACATTGGGAGACACAGAGAAGCAGGTGGCCTGGCACAGCCTTCCGAAGGCTGGTCAGCCTCCACCGCATCTGAAGAAGCAGGCAGTTGGGTGTGACCCGTGCCACATCTCCTGATGCAGCGCAGACCGGTCATGCCTCCACCTTCTCCTCTGGTGCCACAGACGAAGTTCTGGAAGAGGAGGTCAAGGTAAGTGTTTCTTCTGGGTTTTGGTCCTCTTTGTGGACTTGTGCCACAGCAGAACCAAAAAACACCCATCTTTTTCTCCCTCGCTCTGGCGCAACGAGCGCAGGGGAGCGAAATCTGGGATTGGAAGTCGAGATGGCTTCTCCCAATTTGTGATGTCCTGAAAAAATCGGGACACTTGAGGGATCTGCAAATGGAGTCTTGTTTCTTAAAACAGATGTAGCCAATGTGGTGCCTTCCAGATGTTTTGGACTACCACTCCCAAGATCCTCTACCACTGACTATTCTGACTGGGGCAGATGGGAGTTGTAGTCCAAAACATATTGAGAACATTAAGTTGGCGAGCCCTCCATTAAGTGACAACCAGATGTTCGCACATCTTTCCAATATAGGTCAGTGTCACCACAGTACCCTGTTTTCTTGACTTCTGTGCAGCTTTTAGAATATTTTTATTAATCATTTAATTCATTAATTAGTTGTATTGAGAATTTTATTGAGAACAAATACAACATTAGCATAAAAAGACAAAAGTGTCTAGTTTCTCTGGACCAAAATTTATATTTCAAAATACAGCAAATGGCTGTCATTTTGGGGTGGCAGCTGGAGGCATTGTGTTTATTTATACGTAATTTTTTTTTTAATGTGTACTGCTGTATCATTAAAAGGGGGAGGGCAGGGAAGAACTGTATGTCTTTCTTGTGTCTTCTATAAACCATGTCCATTCAGTTATCCATCCCTGCAACTTCAAATGGCTTTAACAACCACTCCTTCATGGTAGGTAATGGAGATTTAAAAGCAAGAAGGATGCAAGTCATATTGCCTGCCATGTGATTTCTGAAGATCAAGTCATTCAAAACACTCTGCAGTCAATGGCGAGTCTGTCTGGGATCTGGTGGATAGTTTGTTTGTTTTTAAAAGTTACACAGAGATATGCTGCCAAGAGGTTTGAATCTTTAGGCAGGTCTGGCAAGCACATAAAATAATCTTCTTTTTTGGACATAGTTCAAGAGCACTTTAAAGGGAAAATGATTCCACTGAAGAGATGCTATTTCCCCCTTATTCCTCACTTTTAAAGCTCTTGCCCCCAATCCTCAAACTGCTTTTTTCAGCATTAGGCTTCTGCATTTAAGATTGTGGGGGCATATTAAGAACAAACCTGCTTCATTAGGCCAATGGCCCGTCTGGGTCCAGCATCCTGTTCTCACAGTATCCAACCAGATGCCTATAGGAAGCCCATAATAAGGAGGACATAACTGCAACAGCACTCACTTGCAACTCCCGGCAACTGGTGTTCAGAGGCATCCTGCTTGTGACGGTGGAGGTAGAACATAGCCATTACCATCAACATCCATTAGTAGCTTTATCCTCAACAAACTCACTGTCCTTTCAGTGTTGGACTTCATATCTTAAAAGCTCAGCCACATTAGGGTACCTATTTGGAAGAATGGACTGCTTAGACTATTCAATTCAACAGAATTTAAAAATTAATTCAAAAGAAAACCAGCTGATGGTCAAACTCCATGCAGTGGTAAGTGTGTGAATTCAATTAATGCGCAGATTTTTTGTTATATGGGCAGCAGCCATTGGAAGTTTGATCAGTCTCAGAGGATGGTATGAGCTGAACAGTAGGAAGGAGAGAGAAATGTTGGTTCAATGTTCAGTTGACCACGCTTAAAGATCCCAACCACCCCTAGCTATGAAGAACAGCCCAGGAAAGTGTCTTAGATCCTAATTTGGAGGGGTGGGGTTATATATGGGAGAAGGCCTTTCCCCCAAGGTTTTCTGGGCCCAGACTATTTGGGGCTGTTAAGGTAAAAATCATCATTTTGAATTTCTTGAGGAAGGAAACTGGCATCTAAGTGCAGCTTATGTTTTTCAGGAATTAGAGAGCAGTGCTGCCAGTGCCACCTACTTCAGTTCAGTTTTACTCTCTGTTCTAAGTAAATGAAAAAAGATATTAACTAACCATACAATTTAAGCAGAACGTTGTCGGTGTTTCAAGTCCCAATGCATCTTATAAAAGAGAAGACATTTTCTACAACCTCCTAAACTGATACTTTACTACTTACATAAATATTCCATCCTGGATATTCCATCCAAATGGTCTTAAACAACAATAAAGAGACCCTTCATCTGTCCAAGAGTTTTAACTTGTTGTCCACCAGATTCAGGATCTTTGACATTCGACTTTCTTTAAAAAATCAATACTTTAAAGATGGCTAGCATGCAAACCACTGGAGCTTCCTGCCTAATGTTCAGCGAGATTAATGTCCTCTCTCTGAAAACAAATGAACAATAAATTTATATTCATTTTGGTTTTCTAGTACAAACCTGTGAGATTTTTGAAGATTTGTGTGCATGTTTTTCTGAAACACGATTCGTATCTCAGGAATAGGTCAGACGAAGTCCAGGTCATCCCAGATTGGGGCCACCGAGTCACTTAACTGGTCTCAAAATCAGATTGGGATGGGGTGGAGTGGAGTGGCTGCGCATAGTCATATTATTTACATCACAGAAACATGCAGTGGTATCCAATTTAATGCCAGAATAGGTTTCTAAGCCATTTACAAAGTATAAAAAACAATTATGTAAATATTAAAATGTAAACATCCATAATTTAAATGCATTCATAATTAAAATTGCCATATATTTTGCAGAGTTTTTGTTTTTTGTTTTTTGTTTTGTTCTGTGTGTATTTGGACACCTCTTAAAATCTCATGATCAGAATTTGCCTGCTGGTTCCTGAGATCAAGGAGCAGGGTTTGTTTATGTTTGGATACAATTGGATGCCATTTTGAATCAAGATGGTGGACTGAACCTTTTGAAACTGCACTGACTTCAACCACTGATTTCATAACCACACTGATTTCTTTCTTTCTTTCTTTCTTTCTTTCTTTCTTTCTTTCTTTCTTTCTTTCTTTCTTAGAATTCTTGAGTAGTTCTGGGTATAAGGCTGCTAGAACACAATAAAACTAACCCCTTAAAACATCACAACAATTAAAAGAGGAAACTCAGGTCAAGAGATCAAGGGAATGCCTGTGTAAACAGGTGTGTCTTCAGTAGCTGAAAAAAAATGTAGTCAGAGAACATCTATAGCAACAGACAATCTTATTTGTTTTATAATCCTAATTTTAACAAATTGATCCACATATGAGAACATGAATTGATTCTTAGCCAAAACCCCTTCCATATAAAACAGAAACACCAACAGAAATTAAGAAAGGAATAATTTTTGATGAGCAAAAAGTTCAGTTCGACATCATGGATGAACAACCTATATTTTTAGATCTAGACAACTGCCTGCCAGCAGCTAACATCTTAAAGGCATTCCCATGGGACACAACATGGAAAAAAAATCCTATTCAGCTTGCAGTGTGTGCCAAAAGGGCTGCCTTCTTTATAATGGATCATTAGTGGAAGAGTGTGTGCCTACAAAGTTCTTTATGGATATTATCTTAATTAGGACTAGGCAGTCACTCTGCACACAGTGGTCAAATGATCAAAGAACTACATTTCCCAGTTACAGGACCATTCCTGAAAACTATTCCCATGTTCCAATAACTGTGAATCCATAAACTCTGGCAGTAGATTCAGTATGCTACAATATACATTGAGTCATCAAGAAACAATGTATTTCTCAAACGCTTTCCATTTTCACAGATGTCTGAGTACAGAAATCATGGTGAGAGAGATTCACTGGGAGTGATTTCCATGTTTATGCTCATATGTGTGATCATGAGCTGATTCTTCCCCCCAGAATCCTTGCATGTTCAAGCCTACATGCATACACACGTAGACTTGTTGCAGCCATGCAAGTACATATGCATGGAGAGGGAATGCGAGAGCCCAATCTCCCAACCATGTGGGCCCTTTCTTGGCATATAGGACTGTGTGGAAGATGCTTGTCTTGAATTTCCCAGGGCAGGAGGTGATATGGATTGCTCTACACCACAGCATTACCATGTGGTGCACAGGGTGCCATGGCCTGGAAGCTGTGTCCCAATCTTTGTAATTTTGTTGGCTATCCCCATAGGTGGCCAGCACATACTGTAGGTACCATTGCTGCCACAGCCCCCATATTTCATTGGCCATTGCTGCATGTCATGGTTCTGTGTGTCCCCCCCCCCCCACTGGGCTGAGCATGCATTGAATTTAGTGGCTGTTCCACTTGCATAGCGGCAATGTCTCTCTGGACCTGGCACAGTATGGGAAAGGTGAGTACATTACTTACTGAGTAACTCAGCCCGTTCCTAATTCCTCCTTGTATGCCAACTCCCGTGCCTCCCCCCCCCCCCCCGTATATTTTGTCATGCTTTTACTATTGGTTACTTTACAATCCTTGTTTCAAATCTTGGTTAAGAGGGAACCCTGACTAAGGTTGGCAGTAGAAATTTGAGCCAGAGGATGGAAGGAGTACACAGAAAGACGCACAGGATTGTTCCTGAACCTGAAAAATACATAGATACACCTAAGCAAGCACTGCTTTTGTTAAATAAGAATAAATCTCATGTGCATGTTCTTTTATTTTAATGTAGTTTAACGGGACCACTTTACGTTATGACTGCAATGCTATGCAAGTGAGTAGGCTGAAGGATTTCATGAGTTACTCTACATTAGAGACAGGGCTTTTTTCAGAGGGAACTCACAGGAACTCAGTTCTGGCACCTCTCATGTGAGTGTCATTGCCTTTCTAAGACAACGAGGGAGGTGTCCAGCACCTATTTTTCTAGAAGAATAGCACTGAGTAGAGAGCACATGCGGTCCACTTTCCCCTTCCCATCAAACACGTTTCAATTTTTACAGTTCAGTGAGGATCAGGTCTTTGAGACCCTGTTTTTGTGTTGAAGTTTAACTCTCCTTTGGGGGTTTCGTTTAAAAGGCCGGCCCTAACTGGGAGCTATCAGACAGGTGGCCTTTCTTGACACGTTTGTTGGGAGGCCTTGTCAATGGAGTTTGCAAGGTGTCAACAGTGAAGGTGCCACAGCTATGCATACTTTAGCACATGTACTTGTGTTGCAAAGGTTGGCCTTAAGGTCACCATGAAGCCCAGAAGACATTGATATGACTCCCATTTTTCCCTGAACCTAAATATACTACCAGTGGTGAGCAGTGTTTTCTCCTGTGAATGTCAAAGCGCTTTGGAATGCCTTTAAGAGTTTACCAGAATCTATAGCATTGATCTATCCTGGCTGTTTTTATGGACACCATGAGGATAAATTCTCTGACTGGACCCTGTGGTGAAGAGGCGAGTGACAGACTGGGCCTCTCCACCATAATGTGAATCATGTCACACAACTTTGATTTTACCGACAGCTGAGTTCTCAGCAGCGTCATACATCATTTAATTTTATAGTATCGTCCAGTAGACGAGGGCCTAAGGAGGTTATGTGAAACTTTTTACTAGACCAACATTTCCATTGTAACTACACCCTTTTCATACGCGCTCCCCAAAGAAGTAGCCTCAGCAACTGGTAGCAGATTTATTTTGTATAACGAAAAATTATGCTAGGATCATAAATAATCAAGTACAAAATATTTCAGGGTCCAGATTTCAGGCAAAAAAGGCAGAAACATCCAGGGTCGGCAGAGTATCATTTGTAGTAGAGTCAGATTTATTTTTTACAAAACTCTAAAGAGGGAGGTGGGTAACCTTTTCTGCCCTGAGGTCTCTCCATTTCTGAGAGGAGAGGGCTATCGATAGGCCATAATGCATATGCTCTGACTCCACAACTGGAGACAGGAATGCTTCGGAATACCAGTTCCTGGAAACTACAGCAGGAAAGTTTGTTCTTGTGCTTAGGTCCTCTTTGAGGGTTTGCCAGAGGCATCTGGGTGGCCACTGTGAGATCATGATGCTAGATTTGATGAGCCACTGGCCTCATCCAGCAGGCTCTTCTTATGTTCTTATGTTCTGTTGTTGTTGCTTAGTCATTTAGTCATGTCCGACTCTTCGTGACCCCATGGACCAGAGCACCCCAGACACTCCTGTCTTCCACTGCCTCCCACAGTTTGGTCAAACTCATGCTGGTAGCTTCGAGAACACTGTCCAACCATCTCATCCTCTGTCATCCCCTTCTCCTTGTGCCCTCCATCTTTCCCAACAGGGAAGTCTTTCCAGGGAGTCTTCTCTTCTCATGAGGTGGCCAAAGTATTGGAGTCTCAGCTTCACGATCTGTCTTTCCAGTGAGTACTCAGGGCTGATTTCCTTAAGAATGGATAGGTTTGATCTTCTTGCAGTCCATGGGACTCTCAAGAGTCTCCTCCAGCACCATAATTCAAAAGCATCAATTCTTCGGCGATCAGCCTTCTTTATGGTCCAGCTCTCACTTCCATACATCGCTACTGGGAAAACCATAGCTTTTACTATACAGACTGTCAGAGACTGCCTCTAGGTCCCGGCTCACAAAGGACCAACGCTAGCCGGTAGAACGGTATAAAGTCTTTATTGAAGTATAGTTTCCATTTCCAAATCTTAGCGTGCGTCTCTACGTCTATTCCCTAGATCGGCGAAGTCCCATCTGAATCTCCGCCTCCTGTACACCAGTTCAAGACCCTAGCCTTGCTCCACCTTTTGCGTCTCTCCTTTCGCCTCTGGGTCCTACCACCCCCCGGGGTTCCTTCCTTCCTGGATGCCTCGGATGCGGACCCTTCGGATTCCTCCCCCTCCCTTCGGCGGGCTTTAGGACCTGGCTCCCTTTCCGGGCTGCTCATTGCGCCTCCCTCTGTTACATTTGAACTTGGCGCGCGCGCGCTGTCTCCGACCCTCCTCCCTACCGTTTCCTCGCTCTCCGACGCAGGCGTGGCTGCTGCCGGAGAGCTGCCTGTCGCTGGTGCCTGGAACTCCTCCCCCCTGCTGCTCTCTGGTGGCGTAGCTGGTCCGGATTTCCAGCTGCTGCTCTCCGGTGGGGTAGCTGGTCCGGATCTCCAGCTGCTGCTCTCTGAATCCCCTCTGGTCCCTCCTTCCTGAGGTGCCCCTCTTGGCAACCCCCCAGCTCTGCCCACGGGAGCCCCTTTCTGTGAATCCTCCGATTCGCTGGAGAGACTTAGGGACCTTGGTCGGCTCTCGTCGCTAACTTCTCCCTCCGATTCCTCTCCATCCGTCCCTTCTGCTCCTGAACCCCTGACATCCATCCCCCCCTCGAAGCCCCCCCTTCCCCCCTTCCCTCCTTCCAGTGTGGGTTCTGGGTGCTCCGTCGTGGCGGGGGTGAGTGCCGGATACAGTTCTTCCCCCGTGTCGTACATCACATCGGGCAGGTCTGGCTCGTCCTCCGTGCGCTCGTCGACGTCGATCTCCTCTGCTTCCATCTCCCTGCCTTCGTGTTCAAATCCCACGTCCTCCCCCAACACGTCCATGTCCATCTCTCCCCCGTTCCCCTCTGAGGGTGATGCCTGCCAGGGACCCCCCAGCCACTTCCTGCGCCACTGCTCCTCTGGTTGAGTATCCCACCAATAGGAGCGGTCTGAGGCAGAACCCGAGGTTGAACCCTCCGGAGAGCGTATGTGTGGTGCCGTCTCCTCGTCCGAGTCGAACCCCTGGAACGTGCTGCCTGAAAGTGTGGGTGTGAAGAGCCAGTCGTCGAAATACTCGGCTGGCATGGGCCTGTGTGGGAAAATGGCATGGAACTCTTCCTTGAGAAGGGGCTCGTCCAAGGCATAGCCCGGCACCCAACTGTTGGCGCTGGCCGGGGTATCCTCTCTGGCAAGAAGGTATTCTACTCCCTCTTCCCCCCATCTCGAGTCTAAAATCTCTGTGGCTTCGTTGATGCGCTCCCCTCTTGGCGACCCCCCTTCCCTGGGTCCTTCTCTGGGCGGATCTGGTGCTGTGCCTGGCTCCTGAAATCTATGCGGTGCTTTGTAGGGCGTGAGCACCGATCTATGGAACACCGGATGCATTCTGGAACCCTCCGGAAGCGCTAACCGGAAGGCCACTGGATTGACCTGTGCCTGGACTTGGTAAGGCCCTAGCTGCTTATGCCCTAGCTTCTTCTTGGCCAACGATTTGGTCGGCACTGCTTGCGCTGCTAACCAGACCCAATCTCCCACCTGTATGTCTTCCCCTACTCTCCTGTGTCTGTCAGCCTGCAGTTTGTATGCGTGCTTGGCCAGTTCCAACTGCCTCCTAAGCTGTTCGTGGACTTCCTGCAACTCTGACGCTAAGTCTTCCGCTGCCTGCGGCTCCCCCTCCCCCACTCTCTCTAAACCTGGGAAGGTTCTGGGATGCCTCCCGTTGTTGGCGAAGAACGGCGTCACCCCCGTCGACACGTGCTTCGTATTGTTGTAAGCGAACTCTGCGAGGGGCAGGTAGTCCACCCACGTGTTGGGCTGCTGATTGGCGTAGCATCTCAGGTACTGCTGCATGATGGCGTTGACCCTCTCCGCTTGTCCGTTGGTCTGCGGGTGTCTCGCCGACGCTAGATTGATCTTGACGTTCAGGATGCCCATCAACTTTTGCCAGAAGTTCGAGATGAACTGCCGCCCCCGGTCGGATAGAATAGATCGTGGCAGACCGTGGACCTTAAACACGTGGTCTATGAACAGCCTGGCGGTCTGTTCTGCCGTGGCCACCTTCGCACACGGGATGAAGTGTGCCATCTTGGTAAACAAGTCCACCACCACAAGCACTGCCGTCTTTCCCCTCGAACTGGGCAGATCCGTGACAAAGTCCAGGGCCACCCGTTCCCACGGCTCAGACGGCGTCTGCAACGGTTCCAGCAATCCCGCCGGCGGTTTGTGCACTGACTTGGCTCTTTGGCAGGTGTCGCATCTCGAGACGTAATCCGCTACTTCCCCCCGCATCTTGGGCCACCAAAAGTCTCTGGTCACTAGTTCTACAGTCTTTTCTCTGCCAAAGTGCCCGGCAGTGGGGGCGTCGTGTAGCTGCTGCAGCACCCTCGCGCGGAGGTCATTCCCCGGCACGTAGAGTGCTCCCTTGCGGATGAGCAACCCGTCTCTGATCTGGAACTCGTCGTCCTTCACCGTGCCCTTGTGCACCTCCTCCATCTTGGCTTGCGCGAAGGGGTCCTCCTGCAACGCTCGACGTACGGCGTCCAGATCCACGGTCGCCGAAGCGCAAGCCCACGCTTCCGGTGCGAAAATGTGCTTGGCTGCCGACGGTGCCTCCTCCTCGAGGTATTGCGGCTTTCTGGACAAGGCATCCGCCATGATGTTGTTGTCACCCGGGATGTACTCTATCCTGAAGTCGAAGTCCGCGAAGAACTCTGCCCATCTAATGTGCCTCTGATTCAGGAACCTCGCCGTGCGCCAGTACTCTAGATTCTTGTGGTCCGTGCGGACCTGCACTGTGTGTCTGGCTCCGATAAGGAAGTGCCGCCACGCCTTGAACGCTGCATGGATGGCTAGCAACTCCCTGTCCCAGATGGTGTAATTCTGCTCCGACTTGCTGAGCTTCCTTGAGTAGAAGGCGCACGGCCTCCAGTCCCCCTGCTGGTCTTGTTGCAACAGTACAGCTCCCACGGCTCTGTCTGAGGCGTCTGTCTCCACCCTCATTGGTCTGCTGGGATTCACATGCAGCAGCTGCTCCTCGGACGCGAAGAGACGCTTGAGTTTCTGAAAGGACTGCTCCGCTTCCTCCGTCCAGAGAAACTTCTTCTTCTTGGAGCTGAGCGTGTCGGTGATGGCCGCCGTTTGCATAGCGAACCCCTTGATGAACTTGCGATAAAAGTTGGCAAAGCCGACAAACCGCTGGACTTCCTTCCGATTGCGCGGGCTTTTCCAGTCCAATACTGAGCGAACCTTGGCGCTGTCCATGGCGAGCCCCTTGTCCGACAGTTTATAGCCCAGGAAATCCACCTCCGTCACGTCGAACTGGCACTTCTCCAGCTTGGCGTACAGCCTGTGCTCCTTTAGTCTCTGCAGAACTTCCCTGACATCCCTCTCGTGCGCCTCTCGCGACTCAGAAAATATCAGGATGTCGTCCAGGAAGCATACGCACTTCTTGTAAAGGAGTCCCGCCAACACGTGATGCATAAAGGCTTGAAAACAGTGAGAGCCATTTTGTAATCCGAAGGGCATAACTCTGTATTCGTAGGTGCCCAGTGGTGTGAACATGGCCGTCTTCCACTCGTCGCCCTCCCGCACACGAATCAGGTTGTACGCGCCTCGCAGATCCAACTTGGTGAAAACGCGTCCTTTCCTTACCGTCGCGAGCAGGTCGTCTATTTTGGGCATGGGGAAGGACGAGGGCTTGGTTTTCGAGTTCAAAATTCGAAAGTCCACTACAAGCCTCTTCTGGGGCGTGTCTCGCTTCTTCACAAAGAATACTGGGCTGCCCCCTACAGCTTTCGACTCCCGGATGAACCCGCGCTTCAAATTGTGGTCTATGAACTCCCTAAGTTCCTGCAGTTCATCCTCAGACATGGAATACAGTTTCCCTGTTGGCAGCGTCGCCCCCGGCAGGAGATCAATCTTGCAGTCATAGGGTCTGTGGGGGGGTAGCTTGTCCGCTTCCTTCTCGCAGAACACCTCCAAAAATTCAGAATACTTGAGAGGTACTGCTTGCAGCGTGCCCAAATGTAACTGTGGGTCATCCTCCTCCCCTTCTGGTCTAGGCAGAATGCAGTGTTCCGCACAGTAGGAGGAGCCAAAAGTCAGTTGGCGTTGGTACCATGCCAATGCTGGGCTGTGCCTGTGTAGCCAACTCATTCCCAGAACTACTGGCGTGTCCGACAATTGGGTGACGTTGAAGCTGATTACTTCTCGGTGATTCCCAATTTGCATCACCATAGGTGGTGTCTGCTGTACCACCTGCCCCCCTAGCAGTTCCCTGCCATCCACTGTGACAACGTTCAGGGGCAGTGTGGCTGGCAGTAGCGCTATGTTGTGTTGTTGAAGGAATTCCAGTGCGATAAAGTCCGCATTACTGCCAGAGTCAATCGTAATCGGCACTTCTAAAGTGAGACCACTGGGCAGCTGGAGCGATGCGGTGAGCTGCACCACTGGTTTGGGCGGGAGGGGATCCGTGGGCTTCAAAATCTCTGGGGACTTCTTTACTGACTCGCCTGGCTGGCCCCCAGTGCTTCTGTTTCCAGCCAGACTCCTTCGTTTCCCTGCTGTGGTTCACTTTGCTGAGTTGCTCCCATTACTGTCATTGAAGCTGCAGTGTGCTTGTGGAGCCTCTGGGGACACTCTTTCGCCATGTGCTTAGGACTTTCACAGATGTAACACTTCCTGTTCCCTCTAGGCTGCTTTGTTTTGACTGCTCCCGGTGTTAAGGCTCTGGTGGCTGATTGAGCTCTAGCACCGCCGATCTCCATTGGCTCCTCCCCCCCTGCTTGCGGAGGCGTTGATTGCGCACGCGCGACATCCCTGGGCAAGAGGGAGGGCGCTCTGGCTGGTGTGCGTCCCCAACGCCCTTCTTCTCTGTCCCATGGGCGGTCCTCCAGCCTCACCCCCACTGCGAGCGATCTGTCCACCACTTCCTGGGTGCTTTTGGGTCTCTCCCCCCGCGCTATCTCATCCTTGATTTGGGGGTTCAATCCTTCCCAATAAAGATCTCTAACGGGGGGGAATCCTTGTCCCACCCCAAGGCATTGACCAATGCAAAAAAGCGGGAGTGATACTGCCTCACGCTGGCTTTCCCTTGTCTCAGCCCAAATATGTCCTTACGGGCAATGTCAATGTCTATTTTCGATAGAAAGCAAGAATCCATCGCTTTAATGAATGCAGCTGAACTCTGGAGCGCTGGGTCCATATCTCTCCACAGATTGCGCAGACATGCTTTCGCGTCTCCATGCAAATGAGACAAGATAAACCCCACTTTTTCCTGCTCATCTCTAAACTCTTTTTCCAGCAGTTTCAGCGCAAACTGCACGTCTGCTCGGAAATTGGGGTACTGCTGTAAATTCCCATCGAAGTGAGATACAATGCTGCCTCCTCTCCTCCCCAACCCGATCCCCTCGGATCTGGACCCCGCTTGTGCCTGCTTAGTAAGCACGTCCAACCTGGCTTGGAGATCTCGGCATGCAGCAGCCGCTTCATCCTCTCTTTTCCTGGAGGCGAGTATCTCTGCGCTGAGCTGCGTTACCGCTTCTTGCAGGGAAGCAATTTGCTCTTCAGTAGACATGTCGCTTGACTCTTGTGAGCTCCCAAGGCACCAGTCCTCTTTCCTCCCTGCTTCGCTCCCCACACGTCGCTTGAGTCAAAGAGAACTGATGAAAACTTTGTGAGATGGGACTTACTGTCAGAGACTGCCTCTAGGTCCCGGCTCACAAAGGACCAACGCTAGCCGGTAGAACGGTATAAAGTCTTTATTGAAGTATAGTTTCCATTTCCAAATCTTAGCGTGCGTCTCTACGTCTATTCCCTAGATCGGCGAAGTCCCATCTGAATCTCCGCCTCCTGTACACCAGTTCAAGACCCTAGCCTTGCTCCACCTTTTGCGTCTCTCCTTTCGCCTCTGGGTCCTACCACCCCCCGGGGTTCCTTCCTTCCTGGATGCCTCGGATGCGGACCCTTCGGATTCCTCCCCCTCCCTTCGGCGGGCTTTAGGACCTGGCTCCCTTTCCGGGCTGCTCATTGCGCCTCCCTCTGTTACATTTGAACTTGGCGCGCGCGCGCTGTCTCCGACCCTCCTCCCTACCGTTTCCTCGCTCTCCGACGCAGGCGTGGCTGCTGCCGGAGAGCTGCCTGTCGCTGGTGCCTGGAACTCCTCCCCCCTGCTGCTCTCTGGTGGCGTAGCTGGTCCGGATTTCCAGCTGCTGCTCTCCGGTGGGGTAGCTGGTCCGGATCTCCAGCTGCTGCTCTCTGAATCCCCTCTGGTCCCTCCTTCCTGAGGTGCCCCTCTTGGCAACCCCCCAGCTCTGCCCACGGGAGCCCCTTTCTGTGAATCCTCCGATTCGCTGGAGAGACTTAGGGACCTTGGTCGGCTCTCGTCGCTAACTTCTCCCTCCGATTCCTCTCCATCCGTCCCTTCTGCTCCTGAACCCCTGACACAGACCTTTGCTGTCTAGGTTTGTCTCTTATGTTCTATTCTCCACCAAATGTACTTCTATAGAACGTGTATCTCCACTACTTTGGATATTACTGGCTCAGTTGCTAAAAGTTAAAGGAACTGAGTATAAAGAGGGTTAAGTTCTCCTTCCAATGTGGTACTTTAAAAACAGCCTTGCCAGACCCAACTTAACCTCAGGAAGTCTGAAGACGCCCCCCCCCTCCATTTGAAACAAAAAACAAAAAAAAACAAAAACATGCTCTAGGACTTTTGGCATCTCCACCAAGTCAATTTATGATCCTAAGCAAAATGAATATCTCCTTGAAAAATCTACTATATGCCTTTAGAGAAAAGAATAGAAATATTGTATATTTTTTTCCAACCACACTCTAGGAGAGGTCTCTCTGTTTTAGCTTGGCCAGCTCTTGAGACTATAAATGTACAATGTGGTCTTCCAGCCTAGTAACCAGAGATAATTGCCTCCACTTACAGCAGCTGAGCAAATGTCAGCTTTTTGGTCCTATTATCCATCCCTCATGTCTTCAAGCAGCCTCACACAACAGTAATGCGATGCAAAGCAATGTAAAATGTCAGGCCTTTCATTTTGACCCAAAACATTTGATTTGAGTAAGGAACAAACAACAAAATGAAATTGGCTCTTTACTAAATGTTTGAATCCGGTGAAATGCTGCAATTTGAATTATTATTTCATCTTGAAACTGCTATGGCACCCCAGAAATTGAAATCTGTATAATGGGCGCACCAGCAACTGAACTATTATTAGCCACATGCATTACTCCATTACTCCATTACTCACACCCGAGGCTCCCCTGATCCCATCCCTAAGGACCAACAATTGTGCAGAGTTCCCAGTCTCAGGCACAGAAATCCTTGCTTTTGCTAGGACTCTTGATCAAGGAGGGCAGAGGAGGCATGTGATGTCAGAAACATGATCAATGGTGCAGCCCCACAGCCCCTTCAGTGTGTAATTTATCAAGGGGGCTTGAATTTGAAGCCAGTGTTCCTGTGGTGTGTGATGGTTTGGCTTTTCCATGTAGCTGCTTTTTTCACTTTCTACATTTTTTTGGTAGTCCATGAGCTAGGTATGAAAGAGAATTCCACTAGAAATGCAAATGGGAGAAGAATTTGCCACAATTCACATGCTCAGAGGTCAGGAACAGAAATCCTGCAAGAGAATATGAGTGGTATTCACCACCTTTGTGTGTTTTGGTCCACAAACATTATGTAAATTATTATGTCATTCTCTGTATCACATCTGACATTTCCCTTCCATTGAAATGCATTGAAATTGATTCTGTTATCAGTAACGTAACTAATCACATCAGTTTTGGCCATAGCAGTGGTGAACAATGGAGGTTTTAGCAGAAGCAGAACTGCAACAGAATGGAAACTGCGCTGATTGCAGCAAACACAGGATGAGATTGAAAATGCTTCCTTCTTAAACTCCTAGTGGTAGTGTGGTGGTACCTAGGAAGCTACGTGATGCAACACTATTAGGGTGAAGATAGATTTAACATACCAAAGCTTTCAACAGGCACTGAGAGGAAAAGAGTGAGGGGATAGGTTTGAACCAGTATTTCATCTGCTGATGGTTTGCATGTCTGGCATTTGTGAAGGTTGAAGACCTGTTTCTGAGGTATTTCAAGCTTTATGGCATACAACATATCACACTGGTAGAGCTGCACTCATAAAGCATTCTGATTTCTCATGTAAGTGTTTGCCCTTTTTCCTTAACACTCACTCTGTAACGTACACCTCTGTTAATCCCACCATTAAATTTGACCTTGAAATACATGTGTCGTGTTGGAACACTGTGTTTACATGGCTTAGAGTTAGGTCATTAATGTTATTTATGAGTACAATAAAAAAAATGAGCTAAAGGCAACATGTCTGGGTTTAATATGATGTGAAACCTGAATCAAATCTCTCCTGGTCACTAAAACTGGTCAAAAGTATTGTCCTTGGAAGTGCATGCATAGCAACCATTGAAGTCAATGGGAGCCACATGTGGCCATTTTCGTGTGACTTGAAAAGTATCTTGGTCATAGTCGAGATGAAAACAAAACTGGTTTGAATTTGTCATACATCTGTTTCCTACAGTTCTAAATGAGGGATAAGTGTCTGATAAAACATCTACTCCACCAGAATTAATTGGAACATTGCTAACTTGATCTTCAATGGTGATTACAGCTCAGCTATTTTGCTTTTGAGCAAGTGAATTCCATTTTTAGGTTTTTCATATTCTCGACTGCAGGTGACTTAAACATTTGGCAGGACCCTCAAACTTTCAGGATTGGTTGGCTGTCTGAATCAATTGGTTAGATGACTGGTTAGATGGCTAAGGGTTTTTTTTCTGTTTATATTTTTACTCTTAGCTTTATTGAATAAAGGATGTTACAACATTTGTTATTTCTACTCTTTTACAAAAAAATATAATTGGCTTTGACATCAGTTCCTCTTCCTTGAACCAAATTAGAACTATTCCATTGTTTGCTGCTATTTGCTGTTGTTGTTTTTCCTAAATGTTTCCAAACAGTTTTCTGCAAGCTTTTAAAATGTAAAATCATATCAATATGATCCTAGAACATACCAGTTTAAAAAAAGCTTCTTTTAAAAAATCTGGATTTTAGAAAATGTATACACTCATATGTTGCTAAATTATGAGAGTGCTCCTGTTCAAAACAGTATAGGTTTGTTGTTGTATTTTGCTATAACTTCTTATGTGGAAGTATTAAGATTAGCAGCGGACTCCTGGTGTAAATTAAGCCTGGTGCAGCAGCACTTATGACAATAACTAAACTATATCTGTGAAACATAAACAGCATCATTAGGGGCAGGCACATGGGCCAGCCATAAAGGGAGGGATGCAAGATGGAACTGAAATGCTGCCTTGACTCGAGGGTGGGGTAGTTATTTGGAAAATGCTTCCTTGTAAGAGAAAATGGGTGTCTGAGAGGGTTCAAAAAGCACTGATTACAGCTTCTCTGCTTAGGGTTTCACTAGATCATGCAAGGTTCTCCACGTGGAGAATGCACCAGCTGGTCCAGCTTAAGATACTGTGCTGTGCGTGACACCCCATGCAACTTCTTGCCCTGGACAGAAAGCTCCAGAGCAGCCTGGAGCACTGGAGCTGAACCAAGTCCTGCAGCTGCCACCTGGAAACCCACCAGCTTCCCCAAAGCTGACTTCAGCTGGACAGCATACAGATCTCCCAGATGTGCACTGGATTGGGAGCAAGTGGGACCACAATGAGAATTCAGTTCCCTTTGCACGACTCTATATAAATACCAATGCACAGACAAGGTGTTGATCGATTGGAATCTTTTGAAAGTTTCCAAACAGGCCAAGCGAGTGGTTTATACTGTTCTGTTTAAGGGCCTTCCAGACTGGTGTTTGTCACGGATGCATCCTGTACCATGTTCTTAACCCAAGAAGTGGGAGGCTGAGTCTGCTTTTGTTCGATCTGCAATGCTTCCCAGTGCTACTGTGTTTTTGCTGTCCACAGGAGCTATAGCACAATAAAAGGGTGGGGAATGGACCAGGGAATTTGCGTTGCCAAGACCTCCCCCAATAAATAAAGACACACTTGACACAGAATTTAGTTTAAGGTTATTGGCATAATTTTGGCCACAACTTTATTGATTACAGATTGTGAGTGGTTTGCTTAGGCATTGGTTCCCAACTAGCTGCACCTGACCTTGGCAGGGCAGCACTGATGACTGGACACCGGCATACGTCAGTACAAGTAAACCTCGTGGGGGAACATTGAACCAGACACAGTCTCAAGCTCACCCCAAATGCTCCCAGGGGCTCTGGTGTGGTCCTAACCCCTGGAAGGGGATTGGACAAAAGCAAGGCAAGCCCCTGGATTCCTTTAACGGAATGCACATTGGAGGGCAGGTGTGACAACCTCCCCTTCACTCCACATTGAACCAATGCCTAACCGCCTAACCTTACAAAGCTGTGACGATTTGCTACGCGGCAGGCAAAACCCAAGTGGCACCAGCCAATCTGTCAAATGGGAAAATTCCTACTGGGCCCCTGTCCCCAAAACAGATGACCCACAATGGCATAGCAAGGTCATAAAGGACCCCAAATATAGGGAGGGTGGACGGCTGATCTGATGCACGAGGTGAAAACAGGAAGCTCAACGCAATGTGCAGCAGTATATATAGGTCCCTCGGTTAATGCATGAACAATTCCAATGGCCAGAATTACCCCAGCAACTGAAGGACCACCAATCAGGTTGTTGTGGCCATCTAATCACTCCCACCCACACAAGCAGTGAGGTCAGTCCTGATGAGCTCACTGCAACACGCTCTCTCTGTGTGGAAGACACGATTTATAAAAAGTTATGGGATTTCAGCAGGTTATGGGACATGGAGCATGTGTCACTTCCCCAATAGCATCAAGAACACAAAGTATAGTGAATGTGCAATTTAGCACAGTGTGGCAATATATTGATTGAAAAGCCATAGTTCCATAAGGCAACAAGTACTGCAATGTAAAAAAGGAATGCTAGATATCTGGACAGAAGTTCTAGCATTATAACCAGTGAAACTAACACAATAACCCCATGTCTGAATGCAGCCAAAGTCTAACCACTCTGTAAGCTTTGTGCAAGCAAAGCAAGATGAATGGAGGAGGCCTAACTATACATATGGATTACACATACAATGTGCTTTCTCTCTCACAGAGCGAGATCACCCTCTCTCCCCACTTCTGAAATTCTGGGAACAGTAGTTCAGAGAGACAGAAACAGTCTCACCATTGCAGTGTTTCAACCGAGTGGAAGAGAGGGGGGAAATCCTGTCTCTGGATCTTCAGGGAATGTATCAGGAAGTTTTTAAATGTTTGATGTTTTATTATGTTTTTATATATGCTGTAAACTGCCCAGAGTGGCTAGAGATGGGCAGGGTATAAATAATAATATTGCTGTTGTTGTTGTTCCCAGAAACACTGTCTTTTGATTTTCAGGGAATGAAATTTAAAGTTTCAGTTTTGTAACACAGACAGCAATTCAGCAATTCCCCCTACACTATTCCTTAAATTCTTCCCTTGTTTTATTAGTGTTTGCTGAGTTGAAGAATGAAAATAAGATTAAAAAAGCAATGAACTCCATAGGGCCATGACAGTGAACTAAACATATCAGCTCTGCTGATTACATCATGAATGCATTTCCTTTTCTCAAGGCTAAGCTACTTTCTGTTGTTCAGAGTTTGATGTGCCAGGACCAGAAACTGGAAAACACATCAAACCAAATGTTTCAGGGTGGGGGTGGGGGGACAAGTTTGCATTATAGCTCTGAGATGTGATTGCTTATAGTATAAACAACTATGTAAATGTAAAACAGGTTGGCTGGAATATTACAAGTATGACACAAATAAATGTACACGAGTGCATTTCATAGTGCTAGGGTGCCATTTCAGAGAGCAGAATAAACTAGCTGAACTCTATTCCTTTTGCTGGAGGAGTTAAGAGGCAAACTTTGTCTATTTTCATTTGGATATTCTATGGGCACACCTTCGTTTCTCATCACTAGATAATGCTCCATGACTCAGTTCAACATCTAAGATAAATCCATTGAAGTGTGTGGTGTTTAATCTGTGGGGACTCATTCACACATGCTAATCACCAGGCAATCATGGATGTTCATGTGAGAAAACTAATTGTTGCATTACACATTTATAGGAAATGTTAGCAAGTATTTCCAGAAATGGAAGTCACAGTCAACAAGCATTTACTTCTTAGGGTTTCTATTAGGAATCAAACACAAGGAACAGTTTGGACCCTGATTCAGAGTTTTGGAAAGTGGCCTGGTTTGCTATGGAATGATTTGGAGGCCACCCGCTTTGCCTCAGGTCTGAATCAGAACCTTACTTTGAGAAACCCAAAGCCTCATGCCTTTCCAGTGACTATCATGTGGAAATCAACAAACAGCTATTACAGAGAGAGACTGGGTGAAACTTTCAGAGTGGATAAAGCTTTAAAAAGTTCAGAAAAGTAGTTACAGGTTTTATGTGGCTAAGATGTGAAGGGTCAGTAACTGTGAGCCCATTCACACCACACTGACTTCATCACTGATGGACCAAGTAAGGACCAGTGTGCTAGCACAACTCAGCCTTCATTACCATTTCACTCAGAAGGTTGTGGAAAGGTTGTGTCTGCAGTAGGGAGCACTTTGCAACTTTGGATGCCCCCAGTGCATTTTGGAAGCCTGGTTTTCAACTTACTTTGGAGTAAGTCCTGTTGAACTCACTGAGTAGGGATGGGTGAATCTCCCAATTTCAGTTTCTCTCTGTTTCTCTTTTTTCCCATTCTTCCAACTGGCTCTCCAGGATGCCACCAACCCATCACTCACCTAACCTCATCACCGCCTTTCTCTACTTCAACCCTGTTCCAACAAATGAAGCACAGCTGCCAACAAGAGCATCCCACTAGCACTTCTCTGGACTGCCACTGCTGCAGGGTACAGATGCTAGGAGCTAATAGCTGGAGTCACCTCTGGAAAGTCAGGAGGCATGTCTTCCTTTTTCCCTTTTGTGGCCAGAGGTTATATCGTCAAGGTGTATGCAAAACAACAGGGACTGACCATCTTGAAATGGGAGAGGAAGGAGACACAGAGACTTAGCTTGCTTTCTGTGGTGAATCTTGTATTATGACATTGGGGGTTCCCTTGGTTACCTGATGGGGGAGCAGGATCTGCCAGACAGTTAATGCTGTGAACCATTTACAGTATATTTTGCTCAGATGAAAGCTGATATTACAGAAACACCATGTCTCCAGTGACCTTTATTCCAAGGAAACCAAGCATCATGGTACATTGTGGGAGCTCTGAAACCTCACACTGCTCATGGATTGTGGTGTGTGTGACAATATTTTTATGTTTCGGTTGGATGATACTCATCACCAGGAGGTCATTTTCAAAAGCATAGCCGCAGATGGGGCTACTAGACCTCAGCTTGTGGAGCTGAGACTCAGGATTGGGACTCAGAGTGATAAGTTTCATATCAGGGCTGCCCGTTATGCCACCAACTTGGTCACATGACTTCTTCTTCTTCTTCAAAGTGTCCAACTTAGAAGGCCAGATGCGTTGACATCTTAAATCAAGTGCAACCCATGGATCTTTGTGGTAACTGGAGGAGCACTTTAAACAATGGGTTACATCCAATTCAATTCTACTCAGAGTAGATCTAAGTTAGCCATCTCCATTCATCTCAGTGGGTCAACTCTATGAGTATGACAAGCATTGGATACAACTCCATTTTTCTGAGCCTTCTCATCTCTATTCCTTTACCACTAGTCTTAGTACCTTTATCACTGGACCATGTTTCCAGGCCTGTGAATGTAATGGTGTATCGATATGCATTTTTTGCTGTTGTGTTGTGAGCTGCTGATATAATAAACAAATATATAAGTTTCCCCTCCCCAAGATTTGCCAACCCTGTGACATCATCAGGCCCCACCTCACAGTATCAATATCTGTCTCAGGTTTTGGGATATTGATGACCCAGCACCATAGCCTATTTGTGGCAAATGTAACATGCATTTGATCCCATTTTTCTCACTGTCATTTTTACTCCGATTTCAGTATGCCTAGTAATAAGCCAGTTACCATCCTTGCCCACCTTCTGATCTTTGCTTTTCCCTGTTTTCTGCACCAAATCCTTCAAGGAATTAAATGCTGGCCCTGAATTCTGGACTCCTACACCTGTATGATGTACTGTCTTGTGCCAGTATTATTATTTTTAATCAATGACATTAGTTGCGTAAAGATAAGAAGCTGTAAAACGGAAGCAAGAGACTCCGCTCTACCGTTAGTTGACATTTATTTATATCCAGGGTCACCAAACCATGAAACAAATTGTCACATGCAGGAATAAAAATAAAGAAGCTTGTTCAGTTCAAAGGGAAAGTAGGCCTGTGTTTGTGGAAGGAATTGGAGCCCATTCCCACTACCTGAACTTTCAACTTAGTAAGTGATGATAGATTGGTTGATTAGATCTCTCAGGGTTAATCGGGGCAAGTCTCAGTGGGACAATGATCTTTTCCTGTGCCGTGAATGTTCTTGGGGTAGATACACAAACAACATTTGATTATCAAAGGGGGTCTTTTTGACGAAGAAGAGGAGGAGGAGGAGGAGGAGGAGAAGGAGGAGGAGCTTTTTTGGTTTGCCCGGAGCTGTTTTCCTTTATATCTTAGACGTGAAGAGCTACAGTCTGTACACGACATGCTGACTTGAAAATAGAGCAACACTCAATGGTTACCAGCGTGGTTGGGTGGTATTTACTGCCTAACGATGAAAGACAAGATGTAAAAGGGAAAATGAAAGGTAAGGAGACAACTGAAAAATATGAGCACTTGGGGTCTTCACCTTCTTCCCCATGCAAGCATCTTAAAGAACAAATAGCATCACGATCATAGTGCTACTCACCAGAAACATGCCCCACAGAGAGAGATTCTCAGGGGAGCCATTTGACTTCGCTGAGCTATTGCCTGCCTATAAATGGACAGAGTGTGAAATCAAAACAGAGGCCCCAGCAGAAAGCCTTGAGGAAGAGCAGCCAGCCAGAGTGCACCATAGTTGTTATCTGAGAAGGATCAAACAAAACAGCCATCCATGGAGAGAGGCAGAGAAAACAGATCCTCTTCCATACAGCTCAGTGCAAACAAAAACCTGTTGCAGCAAGCCAGTCTTGAGCGTATTACTTGGAAACAACAGCCTAAATGCAAACTAATGTTAGAAAGGCTGGAAGCAAGCTTTCAGATCACACAGTGTTCTGCCTCTGGCTTAAAAGCTAAAGCTCTACTTTTCCAGTTGTGGACTAATCACTTGGTTAAATGCATAACTGCCTAACTGCCTTTAGCTGACTTACAGTCCAATCCTAAGCATGTTTAATTGTAAATAATTCCCACTGATTTTATCCTAATAATCAGTAATTGCCTCCTAGGTGACCATGGCATATGCTCAGTGGTCCACGTAAAATAAATATGTGAATGAGTTGTCCTGAGCATTGTCCATACACATACAGATTGAGGAATACTGTGTCATGGTGCATCTCCCCCAAAACCAACTTTGAACTGATTGGAAAATGTAAGCCATGTGAAGACATGCATGCCCCTTCTCTGCCCGCTGATGAGGACACAGAGTGGGCAGCCTAAAAACACATCTAACTGCACTGTACAGATTTGTACAACTACAATAAAGCTGTGATTTGAAACACAGCAGGGAAAACAAATTTGCTGTGTCTTAAACCAGTGTGCCCTTAAAACAGCACCTTAAAAAGCAGAGACATCACCTTGCCAACAAAGGTCTGTATAGTTTAAGCTATGGATTTCCCAGTAGTAATGTATGGAAGTGAGAGCTGGACCATAAAGAAGGCTGATCACCGAAGAATTGATGCTTTTGAATTATGGTGCTGGAGGAGACTCTTGAGAGTCCCACGGACTGCAAGAAGATCAAACCTATCCATTCTGAAGGAAATCAGCCCTGAGTGCTCACTGGAAGGACAGATCGTGAAGCTGAGACTCCAATACTTTGGCCACCTCATGAGAAGAGAAGACACCCTGGAAAAGACCCTGATGTTGGGAAAGATGGAGGGCACAAGGAGAAGGGGACAACAGAGGACGAGATGGTTGAATAGTGTTCTCGAAGCTACAAACATGAGTTTGACCAAACTGCAAGAGGCAGTGGAAGACAGAAGTGCCTGGCGTGCTCTAGTCCATGGGGTCACGAAGAGTCAGACAGGACTAAACGACTAAATGACTAAACAACAACAATAAACTGGTGTGCACAGTCGTGGTCTACACTGCCATGATGTCTAGATATCTCTGACGGATGGGGAAAGAATAATAACTTAGGCTGCAATTCTAATGCCCAGCTGGGAGCAGTGGGAGTGAACGGAGCCAGGTGGAGGGGGGAGCCTCTGCTGTATCCTAACCCCCCTCCCACGCAGTGGATTGGGAGTTAGGATTGCTCTGCCCATCAAATGGTTTGTGCATTTTTGCTTTTATTTAACAAGATTTACGTACCACTTAATTTAAACACCAGCTGCTGCACGTAGCTTATCTTCCATTCCCAGCTGAAACAATATGGTTTTCTTTGCATTGTGCACTTGCTTCGTATATGAATAAGCATGGGTTTTCGAAGGATTTCTTCTCTGCAGATGCAGAAAACACAATTAGAAGGAGCATGTTCTCCCTTTACAGATGCAGTCTTGAATCATATGCAAGTACTGCGAAACATCAAGTAACCGAAGAGGAAGGAGTAATTCAAGACCCAACATGATGCCAGCACACAAATTTAATTAGGTAATGACTTTGGAAAATAACATTACGGGTAGCTTCTGTTTGTTGTTGTACTTACTATTTCAGTCTCTATGTATCAAATTATATGGTGCTCACCAATGTGGCACATGACTGTAAAATTATACTGCTCCTGTTAATAAAGTGAGCAGGGTTAACATCAAAAGCCGAAATCCTAAAGCTCATGCAAGTTACTCGCTGTGCTGCCATTGATTTGGCTGTCAAGCCCAAAGAATACATCATCTGCAGATATACGATAAGATCTCCTAGCATTTTTTATTTTCTTTAGAAGCAGCCCAAGATGCTCCAAGTTGTATTGGAGTATTGGAGTCCTTGCCACCTTCCCCCTGCCATATTTTCCTGATCTAAATTTCTCCTCCCAGGCTACTATTACTCCTTGTTTCAGGGATCAAATACCTGTATGCAGATGCAGGGAGCCAAAGGATGAAATGTTTGTTCAAGCACACATTCATCTGCTTATTTGTGGGCATTAAGAGATACAGTGGTACCTCTAGTTACGAACGCTTCTGGTTACAAATGCTTCGGGTTACAAACTCCGCTAAGCCGGAAGTAGCTGCTCCTGGCTGCAAATTTTGCCCCAGGATGCGAACAGATATCACGTGCCAGAGGAGCTCACGCAGTGGGAGGCCCCATTAGTGAAATCATGCCTCAGGATAAGAATGGTTTCAGCTTAAGAACGGACCTCTGGAACGAATTAAGTTCATAACTAGAGGTACCACTGTACAAGGAAATGGACTTGTATGGGATTTTGATAAAAAAAACAATAACATTTGAACAAGGTCATGGATTTTTACATTACTGAGAACTTGGAGTGAATCGAATAAATTCACCATTTCATTCCAGTCCAGGAACTTAATGTCATTCTGGCAATGACTGTGGAAAAGTTTGCAGTGCCTTGTTCATGTCACTCTGCAAGTTTCAAAATATAAGCCAAATGCATGAGTAATTTTAAAAAATCAGCAGCTAATTTTTACTTCACAATTCTTTAAATGAAAAAATAATATCTTAAAACAGCCAGATGTAGAAGCCTCTCCTTTAAAGTTGATTTGTATTTTCTTTAAGAGGCAAAGTGTTGCTTGAAACATGACTCTTGTTGCTACTATTTTATGAGTTATGAAATCAAAATGAATTAACTCCATAAAGGAAACGCTGCTAATTGTAGGTCAATTAAGTGTATATACCGTATTTTTCACTCTATAAGATGCACCAGACCATAAAACGCACCTAGTTTTTGGAGGAGGAAAACAAGAAAAAAATATTCTGAATCTCAGAAGCCAGAACAACAAGAGGGATCGCTGCACAGTGAAAGCAGTGATAGCTGCGCAGCCTGCATTCGCTCCATAAGACGCACACACATTTCCCCTTACTTTTTAGGAGGGAAAAAGTTAGTCTTATAGAGCAAAAAATACGGTAGTTCTTTGAGAGAGCACAGGTGATAAACAAGATTTTATTTTTAATAGAGTGTTGAAAAACCAGGTGTAAGTACATTTTTAACCCATTAAAATAGCCAGGATAGGGATGTACTCACTTTTAAAAAATCATTTTATTCAGAAGTTTAAAAGTTTGGATCACAGTCTTTTGGATATTATACTTTTTTAGTAAAATGAATTATATGTGAGTGAAATAAATAATACACAAATGGTGCATAAAAAATAAATCTTAAATTATAATAATAATGAATTATCTTGGACTCAAAATAATATGTTACAAAAGATCCAAAAATTGCACTTCTAAAAAATGCAAAAAAGATAGAAATAGGACCATACGATACACAAAATTAGATGATATATATAATTTTGTGATTTTAGGTGACCTGAAGCTTAAATTATTTTACAGAATCATAGAGTTGTAGAGTTGGAAGGAACCCCAAGGGCCATCTAGTCAAACCACCTGCAATTTGGAATCTGAACGCACCGTTTCCCATCCAATTTGAAGCCAGCTTAGCTTTGCAAACGTGCTAGCAGGGCTCTCTTGTGCTATAGTGCAACAAATATGGGGGATAGGCAGTGGTGGAGGAACCCTCTCTGGCACCCAGGGCAGGATGCCGAGGGGCAGGGAGAACCACCCGGTGGCGCACACACAGCAGCCCATATGATCACCATGCGAGAGGCAGCCCTTATGGACGCCCATATGGACGGCGAGAGAGAGCGGAAGCCTGTACGGACAACGTGCGAGCAGCGCCCATACTGACTGCGCATGCCCTCGGCCGCTGTACAGCTGGGGGGAGGCAGGGGCCATCTTGTCACACACACACCCAGAGTGGCACCTGGGGCGGAGAGCCCCCTCCGTCCCCCACTTCAAAGCCCCCTGGGGATAGGGACACAACAGCAGAACATTTGTGTGAAAAGCGACAGGGTATCAGCAATATGTTATGGGACCTGCACTGACTGGAAATGAAGCAGTATGTCTCTTCACCTCTGCAGGTGCAATTAAAGGAATATGTAGCTAGCTCCTACACAAACCTGTCAAAAGATTGACCTAACCGTCCTTCCACTTGCCATGTTTATGTGAGTGCCAACATGTCTGCTGCTTTTGAAAGCCAAACAGCTTCCTGGCAATTGCTTCAGGCATCCTATCCTCTGAAAGAGGATAAGACAGACAGTTTATTGAACAAATCTTCCGTAACTGTGAAACCACACTGCCATCATCACCAAAAGTTGCAAGAACATGGGTAACTTTCATTACCCTTTCTCAGATGTCACACTCAGGGTGTGCACAGCTGTACCTAAAATCAAGTATATGGCTGCTGTGAAAGAACAGTTGGGTTTTTATTTTATCGTTTGGTCATGCAAACTATCTTCTCTTCCAGATTAAGCTCAGTTAAAACAGTTTTTCGTCTGCCCATTTGCAGCAGCAGTTTCATGTGTACAGCACTAATTTGTTAGCCTGGTTCTGACACCAAGAACCTTCTCTCTGGAACAGTTCCTGAACCTGTGGCCCTCCAGATGTTTCTGAACTACTGCTCCCATCATCCCTGACCATGGGCCATGCTGGTTTTAGCTGATGGGAGTTGGAGTCCAACAACCTCTGGCAGTGGCGTAGCGTGGGTTGTCAGCACCCGGGGCAAGGCAAGTAATTTGCGCCCCCTAACCCGTGGATTTGCGCCCCCTAACCTGTGGATTTGCCCTAACCCCAGATGTTGCGCCCGGTGCGGCCGGCCCCCCCTGCACCCCCCACGCTACGCCACTGACCTCTGGAGAGGCCGAGATTCTCCACCCTAACGTTCACACAGAGATACACAAGCAAATAAGGTATCAAATAAATGTTTGAATGCACAAACATAATACAGTGGTACCTCTGGTTACATACTTAATTCGTTCCGGAGGTCCATTCTTAACCTGAAACTGTTCTTAACCTGAAGCACCACTTTAGCTAATGGGGCCTCCCACTGTACCGCTGCTGCACAATTTCTGTTCTTATCCTGAAGCAAAGTTCTTAACCCAAGGTACTATTTCTGGGTTAGCGGAGTCTGTAACCTGAAGCGTATGTAACCTGAAGCGTATGTAACCCAAGGTATCACTGTAAATGCAACCCTTCAACAATGGAGGGCGGGAGGGAAATAATGTATTTCATTTTACATTAATATGAAGCATAGTTCTAGAAAAGTTGCAGCATCTGATGTGCAAAGACAGCAGAATTCCTTAGGGATGTCTGGAAACGCCTTGCTTGCTTACAAACCAAAAAGATTTTTGCACTAATCAGGCAGGGTTCTTCATATGTTCTTGTTGAGTGTGTACACTGTGCAGCAACAAAGGCTGCAGTAAGCCTTATCTACTGGGCAGAGCAACCCTACCTTGGAGCAGAATAGAGCTCTGGAACCTCCACTGCATTCAAAGCCCTGCCACTAGTGTTAATATTCACATTTATGCTGTGCCAGCTCCTGTCTTTAGAGTAGCCAGCATTGGGGCCCTTTCTGTGACCTAGGCTGGATCTAGACACATGAAAGAAGCGTTTCAGTTAAATGCGTTGTAAACTTTGTCTGAGAAATCGGGTTGGCAAAAACGGAACTTCACCGTGCCATCTGGTGTCGCAGTATTATAATGCGTATACAATGCATATAAAGTGCTTTTTCTTTGCCAGCGTAGCTGAGTTCCTAGATCAGATTAGGATCCAGGATACTTGGCCACCCCAGCTTCACCCTATATGAAACGCTATGTTTTGGGGCCCTCAGCTGGCTGACCCTAATGAAAACCACCAGCAGAAGCATGCCTCTGTCACACTTTTTGTGGCTGCAGTGCAGTGGGTGGGTGTTTGTGTTTTCCACAGCAGCAGAAGCCTCCGCTCAGTGGAGGTCAGCAGGTGGAGACAGGCCACTGGATTGTGATCCCCTCCAGCAGTGTGGAGGTTAAAACTGTAGCCTAATTTATACAGGCTGCAGTAATGGTTATTACTATAAAATTCTCCAAGCCTGAGTAATTAGCCCAGTAATTCCGTTTAATGGCTTTAGTAGCCTGGCTGTTTCAGGATCAGTGTCTCCAACAGAAGAGGAATCTGAATTGTTTCGAGGCAAAATAAAGTCATTTGAACAATAACTTCATGTGCATTTAGTGACATGTTATTCATCGTGCAAAACAAAAGCGAGCAAGCTACCTACAGGCTCAGAAGGTTCAAACATTAACATGCAAGAGGAATTCTAGGATTTGAGTGCATATTATACTGTGTAGCATTTCCCCCAAAATTATCCTGAAATTTTCTTTGTTTATGTTCCCATGGTATATCCATCTCCATCATGTATCCACTCATATCCTTCATGTAAGAGTTTCTGATGAGTGGGGAGGATCTGAAAGAAGAGGCCAGAGGGAAGAGTCTATAGCACAAGGGTGGCGGGGGGGGGGTGAATGGAAATACATTAAAGGGTGCTGCTGTCTCAAAGCTAATATCTTTGCCAATCTTTAAGAGACTGTTTTTCTTCACATACACTTATCTAACAGTGGTGTGGCCGTTAGCTGGTTTTCTGGTTTTCTTGTGAATGACACTAAGATCTAGTGTTGCAGGGCTTTAAAAAAAAAAAAAGCAAAACAACAACAACCATGCAGCCAGATGGACAGTTACAGGAGAAAACTGGCATTTCAAAAATTCTTGAAAAAGTTGGGTGATATAAAATGTTAACTTGATAACAATTTGGAAAGCCTCTTGGACTTTTTGATCAGGTTAACGGTTCAAATCCCCACGATGGGGTGAGCTCCTATTGTTCTGTCCCTGCTCCTGCCAACCTAGCAGTTCAAAAGCAAGCCAGAGGAAGCAAATAAATAGGTATCGCTGAGGCGGGAAGGTAAATGGCATTTCCGTGCGCTCTGGTTTCTGTCACAGTGTTCCGTTGCTCCAGAAGCGGTTTAGTCATGCTGGCCACATGACCCAGAAAGCTGTCTGTGGACAAACACCAGCTCCCACGGCCTGAAAGCAAGATGAGCGCTGCACCCCATAGTCACCTTTGACAGGACTTAACTGTCCAGGGATTCTTTACCTTTTACCCATTTTCTCAAAGACAGTCCCTGCAGACTCCACTGCTCCTCTCTACAGGTATTCACTAATGTTTCTAGTATAATGAACTATAATAATAATAATAATAATAATAATAATAATAATAATAATTTATTTATACCCCTCAGGGAGGGCTCCACTACTATAACAGTCTTCTGCATTTCTGCTATCAAATTCCCAATTCTGTGGATTTTCTCCCCGCCCCCCCGCCCCACACACACTGTGAAGGCTTTTAAATGACATGAAAGCATGTGTGTGTGGAGGGGGCGGGTCGTCCCGGGCACTGCTGTAGGGGGTGACAAGATGCTCCGCTGCCTCCCCCAAGCTGTAGAGCAGCGGAGGGTGTGCAAACAGTGTGGGCGGCGCTTGTGCGGCATCCGCACAGTGTCCGTACTGGCTGCCACTTGCACGCAGCATCCTTACGGGCGTCTGTATGGGCTGCCACGCGTGCGCAGTCTGTACGAACGTTGCATGTGCGTCACTGAGTGGTTCACCCGGCCCCTTGGCATCCCGCCCTGTGTGACGGAGAGGGTTCCTCCACCACTGTGTACACACCAGGAAAATGTGCAGGTGCATTGCAGTGGTGCATTGTGCGCAGATTATAATCACATACCACCAGGTAGTTCTAGATTTTCTTTTTCGAAAGTCCTGAAGTGTTGTCCAAGTCATTGCATATTGGGGTTGGAAAAACCAGGCTGAGGTTCTAATGCAACTGTGTCTCTGTACAAGTTGAGGTCCAATCAAAGGCATGTGCACAGGGTGCGACAGGTGTGCCCAGGAACATCCTAATGTTGTTCTTGTTTTGAAAAAAAGAATAGGGATCATGGTGAGGGGGAGAAAGTACAGAGCAGTGACCCAGCTCCCTCAGCTGCCCAGACCTGTGGGGAAATGGCTGCGGGGGACAGAGAAAGGTGGGAGAAGGAGGAGGCAGACAGAGAGAGATGAAGGCAGCAGAAAAAGTCTGGAATGGATCTGCAGCTACTGCCTGTGTCTGTCTGTGGATCCATTCAAACCCTTTTTCTTTTGCCTGCATCTGCCGATGTCTCATGGCTCTGTCTCTGTCTGAGCTCCACTTGCCACCTTTTGCTGACACCTGGTGAGAGACATCTCATTCTCTAGCAGAGAAAGATGATGAAACCTTAAGGTGTTTTGCTCAATTTGGGTTAGCTCATTTTCTGACCGTGTTCATGGAAGACAATCTTACTCGACTATGAGTGATACCAAAGAAGATGATGATTATCTGATTAAAGATAAAAATCATGAAAATCGATTGTCTCTTTGTATATATCTGGTTACCGGTATAGCAAAAATTTGGTGTTTGTATCTCATTTTTTAAATTTGTACGTTTTTAAAGCAAAATTTACTTGTTAGTTTGACTTCCCCCACAAAGGCATACTCCTCCTTTGTCCCTAGAGACAGACAGATGCCAACCACACTCTCAGCAACTACAAGTTATACAAAATAAGGTATTTCCAAGATCAAAGCTGTAGAGGTGGTTCAACATTATGCTACAGACTCAATTACTTTTATTAGGGAAAGGAACAAAATATACAATGTAAAAAACATTAAATTAAAATGGAGAGAAATTATGCTATGAAGAAACTGTAAAGCAATAGCGTTGAGAAAAAGAAACAGCCCCAATTCACTACCAGGCACCAGATGTCTTCAGCAACAATAGTGTATCGGCAGGAAATCTTACCACAGTGTATGTATAGATGTGTGTGTGTGTGTGTGTGTGTGTGTGTGTGTGTGTGTGTATGCACACATCCCTTGATTGAATTATGAAATTAGGGCATGAAGAGAAAGTGGTAGATATACATATTTGGATTTTAGTAAAGCCTTTGATGCAGTGTTTCATAAAATCTTACTCTTGAAATGAATTCAAATTGGGTTGAACAGGAACATTCATGTGGACAAAAAACTGGCAGGGGGACCTTAAACCAAGGGTAATCATAAACAGCAAATTCCATGCAAGGAAGTGTTTTAAGGCAGGGAATAGTTCCAGTTCACGTCTTTGCTAATAGCTTTAAAAGTAACAGAATTTCACAGGAGTGAAACTCACCCATGTACATTTTTAGCCTGGACCTGGGGAAAGAATGTCCACTTCTGTGTTTAATGCAAAAGTAGGAGACCTCAGGTCAGGGGCCAAATGTTGACCTCCAGAACTGACTATTTGACACTTACATCCCTGTCCAGGCCACATGCTGTCTCCTTAGGCTACACCCTTTGCTGGTCCTGCTTTGCACCCCAAGTGTGTTTGCCTGGCTGGATTGTGACCCTGAACTCTGCTAAGAGAGGCCATCTTACCTGTCACTCCTATAAGGTCTGCTCCCTGCTTTGTTGGCCTATTTCCACCTGGCCTGGGAAGGGCGGACACCAGACTTACTCATGCTTCAAAAGCTATTCCTATGGCTGAAGGGGCCCAAGCCATCTTGTTACTCGTCCAAAAAGACCTGCTACTCAGGGTACATGGAGACTATTGAAATGGGGTTTTGTTTAGGAGTTCTTGTAGGGGTCAATAATTAAGTTGAGTAATGCATTATTTTTCATCATTCTTGTTGCTGAACCATGTTGTGAATTATTTGGGAATTGTTTCATTTCATTGTGTGTTTATTGAGAAGCTTTTGTTAGTTTTTTATTATTTAAATGTTATATGTTTGTAGCTGTTAAGAAGGAGGCCCCATATGTACTTAAAGCAGACGTGGCTTTAAACAGACATGGCTTCTTCCAAAGAATATTGGGAACTCTAGTTTGTTAGGAGACCCCTATTCCCCTCAGAGCTACAATTTCAATAGTGGATTTTCAATCAGTTCTGTTTCCCAGCCTGAGAAGTCAAGGGAAACCAACAGGATTGTCTTCTTTTCCTCCTCCACCCTCTCCTGACTGGTGCATCATTAATTAATCAGGGTGACCAAGGCTGTTTGCGTGCCAAAACTGAGTCTGAAACCAGACTTCAATGGATCCAGGATCCACTTCCTCCAGCCATATCTGCTGTTGGCTGGCCTCCACCCTCATCACCTTGCTGAGAAAAAGGAATATTACAGACTGGGTGGTATTTTCCCCCAAACTCTGAAGACCTCTTCAGGAGGAATCACACTACTGCCTCTTTCAAGGTGATGAGCATACCTCACTCCTGTGATGAGTCATTGACCACTCCCTGGACTCGCCCAGTCAATCCCCACCTCCTAGATTTTATCAGCCATGGTGGGCAGGGATCAAGAAGGTGGCCTCACCACTGCAAGCATCCTGTCCAGAACTTCTGAGTGACTTTATAGAACATCCATTCTGAAGGAACTACACTGGTTGTCTATTTAAGGTGTTAATGTTATCTTGCAGACAACTTGAGACCTGGGCATCTGACAGAGCACCTCTCCGCATGTCATTCTCCCGGGGCTATAACAGTAGTACAGAACGTTGTTCTCCAGAAGTGGCTTAGCAGGCCAAGTAGAGCTGCTATACTAGCTTCCCAGCTAATCAGACGTTGTTGTTTAGCAGAAGGGGCAAGGCAATGGGGCAGCCAGCATAGTGCAACTAACTAACAGGAGCACCAAACTGCCAGCCTTCCCACCCTGCCTATCAGGAATCTAGTATAGTGGCTGCTCCCCAATGGGTCCGCTGCTTCTTCTCTACTCATCTTCCAGATGAGGGCAGCTTGTTCTTTATTGACACAGTGTAGGGCCTTGTCTGTGGTGGTGCCTCAGCTATGGAACTCTCCCATCTGGAGTCACAGATGCTTTATTTTTCCATCTGGCCTGGGAGCATGGAGCCCTGACTGACTCCAGCTACAAAAGGTGCTGAATAGACTAAGGTATTGTTTTGGGTGTTTTGTTAGGGCTCTTTTGTTGTTGCTATTGATATTAACTTTTGTATCTTTTTTAGATCTTATGATTTATGTGAAAATTGTTCGGCTTGGTTGTGTACCTTTTGGTGTTTTTTATTTATTGTTTATGACTACTTTCGTTATGTTGGTAATTATGTAAATCTTTTCCTCCTGTAAGTCGCCTTGAGCATGATTTTAACCATGGAAAGGTGATATGCAAATAAAATGACTATGATGATATGGAGTGGGGGACAGGTTGCAGGAGCCAAGAACTTTTAACTTCCTTGAGTTTAATAAATATTTCCACTTGACAAAATTAAATCTGTACAGAAAACCATTATGAAATCTCTTTACAAATTCCACCATAAATGAGCTGAACCATTTTCTGCTTTCCCGAATCCTCTGAGGCAGGGGCTTAGCATTAAATGTATAGAAACCCTATTTCTCCTTCAAGAAGTAATCCAAAACAAAGAAAAAGCAGTTTTGATTTAAGATTTATTTTATTTGTAATATGGTTTGCATTCTCTGTGAGTGCTAAGCAAAGAGCAAAAATATATTTCCGGAAACGATCCTGCATTAATTCTTGTTTTCGTAGCACAAAACAGTGCAATTATCATGCAGATCTGTGTGTTCCGTGGATTCTTTGGCATGCTAATAAGCAACATGTTTGCAACAAAGACAACAAATCTGAATAAGCAAATCAAATTATATTTAATAATATGCACAATAAATCTTAAAAGGAAACATCATGTTGGATTCTCAGCAAGCTAAACAACATTTGGGGTGCATTCAGCTTTAGACAGACATTTCTGCTTTATATGCAATCAGATATATTGACCACTAACTAAGTCTGGAAAAAAAGAGGCATAGAGATCACTTAAAGCCCAGACAATTGTTCCCTCCAAATACTTTTTCATTACATTTTATAGGCATTGTTTGGCTGAATTTTTTGCCATGATATGTATTTAATATAAAAAAGTGAAGATAGCAGAGGTGTTGATGGCATGCTTAATTAAATTATGAAAGTCTAATGCATTAGTCTACAAAGATGGAGATCAGATGGTTCTCCCAGAGAAGTAAAACTCACAAGTGCTAAAACTCGATTGGAAGATTTCATGTCCTTTCTGTGCGTGCATCATGCAGATGTGCATGAACCGGTTTCTTCCCCCCTTTTCTAGATATGGTGATAAATATCACAGAGTAAGATGGCTCTGGAGGGTTGCTTCTTCCAGCTGCACCCACAAGCTGTGCAGAGAATGGCAAGTCTCACTTTCCTTCTGCGGCATAAAAACAGATACACGTACTCCTTTATCTCTGAAAAACGGCATTCCACAAAACAAACTAATTCCCATGAATGGTGAACTTTTTCTTCTTCTTCTTCTTCTTCTTCTGCTTCTTTCCATTACCTACTTCTAGCCAGTGGTTTTACTTATTGCGCTGGACGTCATCGAAGGAGATGTGTGCAGACCTTCCTTTGACATGTAGACGACACAGACAGTCCAGTACAGTTTGCAAAGCATTTTGGTTTTAAGTACTTCAAAGAATGCTCTCCTCTTCAAAGTCAAATTTCACCACCACTGGCCGGCTCGTGTTCCACTTCTTGCTTCGATCCTTATCCTCAATGAACTCCTGGTAAGGATCTTTCTTTGAAATGGCTTTCTTGGAGCGAACATAACCGAAAAAGACAGTCAACGCCAGGAAAGAGTAAAACAACATGACAAAGAGAATGAAGAAATAGGCGTTGTCATATGGTTTGTATTTTGGTGTTTTCTCCTTCGTGGCATTTTTCCCTGCATTCAGGTCTTTTTCCAGAAGCTTCAGAACACACTGAGAGATGAGAGAGGCTAAAGCTGTGTTGTTCATGTCGCTGCTGCTTTCTCCTAGGAACTCAAAGTTTGCATTAAACAAAAACAAAAACCCGCCAGGATATGTGATCCCATTCACATTCCCCCTCCCATCCCCTCTGTCGACCTGGCTGGAAGCAGGATAAGTCCCTTGATTGTTTCCTCTTTTAGCAAGGAATGCTGTGAAGCTCTTAGTGGGTCTCAGTCGCCTGATAATCAAGCATTTCTCAAGATAGGCACTGGTCCAAAGTTAAAGTGGACAGTGTAAACAGTCACCAGCCCAGCAAAGCCGACCTCCAGGCCTTCCTAACATAAATGAATATCTGTGGCTGAAGGAAGATGAGGTCAAATGAAGGATTTGTGTTCTAGACTCAATGGGTCGAATTCTGCTGAAAAACAAATAGGGTTGGACTGGTTTTGGACTGGTCTTCTGAAAGCTTTTATTTTCTGACAACTGTTGAAAGAGCAACTTCCCACATCCTGCATATTTGTCCCAAAGTTGGTTGAGACAGAATGTGGTCAGTTGAGATCTTGACACAGGTTGGAGCATTCAATAAGCTCATGGTAAAATCAGCCCCAATGAATAAATCAGTCTGTTCTCACATGCACTGGCCTTCTTCTAACTTTCGCTATAAATAGAGGGCCTAGCTATATCCTACCGTGAGTGCGAAGTCACAATGGCTGTACTTAAAAAAAATGAATGAAAACCAGACTCAAGAGAGGAAAAGTTTTGAATGGTGCTTAATCTGTTCTATAATGCCTTTTTTTCTCTCTCTCTACTCCAAATGAATATTTCAAATCCCTTACAAACCTGCAATTAGAACCTGGGAAAGGAACTGCAGGGTTATATTTGGAGTGGGAAAATGGCCACCAGGAAAATTGTTAACTACTCATCCTATTCTCTGCTCAAATTAGGCCCCACCCAAAAGAGTGTGTGTGTGTGGAGCAGGGGTTGGCAAGGTTTACCTCGCCTGGGCTGGTTCACTCCAGCAGAGATCCCTTTGTGGGCCGGATTGCATGTGTGTGTCAGCGCATGCCCCTGTGATTTCCAGCATCTGCATCTGTGCAGACATGATTTCTGGCATCTGCATCTGTGCAGGTATGATTTCCGGTACAGCAGAAGTGAGTCCCCGCGCCACGCTGCGCTGGTTTAGCGCAGCGGGCAGGGACTCGCCAAGTGGGCGGCTTGGTCCAGGGGCGGCTTGTGGGCTGGTTAAATGACCCCCATGGGTTGCTTGTGGCCCATGGGCCTTAGGTTGCCTACCCCTGGTGTAAAGTTATGGAATTGCATGTAACATGCAGTTTTCCCTTAGATGCCTTGAAAAGAAAACTTTGAAGATGGCCATTATACATAGAAATCTACACCCTGATAAAATTTAAACTCTGAGACCTTAGTCCTAAACATAGTTGCTTGAAATTTCAGAATCAGTGGGTTGTATTCATGCTTAGTCAGGCTTAGAGGGTTCAACCCTGCGGGACTTATCTGCAAGTAAATATATTCAGCACTGAAGTCTGTATTAATATTATCATTGTTTTCAGTGCAATTATGCATGTGTTCAGACTGGAGGCAGCTTCACACATGTGCTCCAGATGTAATGGTTACTAGTATTCTCTTGGTATGTTGATCCCCATTGTACAGGAATCCAGTGGCTAGAGTAGTGTATTTGGATGTTGAAAATCTACACTCAGCTCTGTTGCTATGAGACCTGCTGCGTTGCTTTGGCAAGTGGGTCTCAGCCTCAGCTTAACGTGCATCTTTCTTGTGAATCTAATAAAGATACAAATCTAATAAATATTAGTAATAAAAACAAAGAGGATATGAAGTCATCTTTCATATACAGATTTTTTTTTTCATTTACAGTGGCTCTGCCAAGCAACTAGTAATACTGCTTTAATCAGCAGTTTTACTAGGCCCAATCCAGATTAGGAGACGTCACAGATATTGGGCTGCATCCAGCTAAGTAATACTCAGAGTAAACCTGTTTAAATCAGGGGTGAAGAACATATTTTGGCCAGTAGGCCAGATTCTTATCTCCCACCCCCTGGAGGTTCAAATTTGATAGGTGGGCAGTTCCACTTACCTGACATTCACTTGACATCAGAATGACATCAAGTGACACTGCACTTCGAAGCCCCGACTATCGGGACTTATAGTGCAGGGCTGTTTGAAAGCCCTTTTGCAAACAGCCACACACTGCTCTTTCAGCCTCCAGGTTTCAGAAAGACCCATGCCTAAAACTCTGGAGAGCTGCTGAAAGTCAGTGCAAACAATACTGAGCTACAAGGGGTACTCCTTTGGCTCAATATAAGGAAGTTTCCTATATTGCTATATCAGAACATGTGCAGAATGTCTATTCACTACCACTGAGGCCTCTCTTGGGTTTTCCCTCCAAACAATTTCCCCAGACATCTCAAACCTTCTCTGCTTTCTCCTTTTAACTGTGAAGAGGATTGTGCAATATCTCAGTGACACTTCTGAACAGATAGATTCCATGTGTACGGTGTTGGTTGCTTGAAACATGGAATTGTAGCTACAGTTGCATGATAGCTTCAGTTGCATAGACTCCATGTGTCTACTACAAGAATGGACAAATCTGGAACTCAGGTTTGCCAATGACAGTCATCCAGCTCCAAGGCAGTGGGGAAGATGGAACAAACCACATATACCATATCCATATTGCCTAAGTAACACGAGTTCTAAATGTATGACCCTTAACAGCTGCAATTTTCTGGTATTCTGGAACCTGAGTGAACATGGGAAGCCCTTAACACAGCGTGTTAAACTGAAAAGCTTTGTTGTTTTTAATTTAATTATTATTGCTTTGCTATTATTAATAAAAATCATTCTTGTTAACTAAATTATTTTTTATTCTTCTATTTAACAGGCCAGGTTCAAGGCACTTGTGCTAATATTAAACAGGATAATGTAAGGCTGTCAGAGACCTTATATATCCCAGCTCCATCCCTGAGATAACCCATTGTTTGTTGTCACCTGGTATTAAAGAGACCCAACTGGCCTTAGCTGGAAGTTGGGCATTTAGTGTCACCAATCTCATGCTGTGGAACACTCCTCTAGCAGAGATTTGGCAAGCATTCTTGCCATGGAATTTTGTGCCAGCAGGCCTATGCAGCTGCTTGAATTTTCTTCTTCGGCCAGTCATTTCAATGGTTATAGTGTATTGTTTTTATGGTGTTTTGTTGTACTTGTAAATATTGCACACCGCCTTGATATTTCATGTGAGCTGGCAGTATACTTTTATAAATAAATAAAAAATGAATGTATTTCCCACCTTTCCTCCAAAGACCTCAAGGACGCCTACAGAGCCACCCCTTCCATTTTATCCCCACAACAACAACCTTGTGAGGTAGGTTAGGCTGAGAGGGAAGGAACTGCCCCAAGGTCACCCAGGGAGTTTAGTGGCTAAGTGGAGATTTGAACCAGGTTCTCCCTGGTCCTTGTCTAATACTCTAACCACTACACCACATTGGCCTCCATGTAGTAGATGTGTGAAGAAACCCTTAGGCATAAGGTTAATTTTGCCCCTGAAGTGACTCACTCTTACTAAGATGGTGATTATGATAAACCTATGTAGCAGCTTCAAATGTTCAAAGCATCCATATATTTTTATAATACATTTTATATTGTACTTTTATAATGCATTTTTGAGTTGCAACCCATGCAACAATCTTGCAGGTATTATTATCCCTCATATTGCAAATGAGATGCTGAGGCTAAGATACAGTGACTTTCCGAAGGCTGCCTATTGAGTACACAGCAGAGGTAAGATTCAAACTTCCAGTATGCCTGAAGGAGCGTCTCCACCTCCATCATTCAGCCCTGACACTGAGGTCCAGCTCTGAGAGTCTTCTGGCAGTTCCTCACTGCAAGAAGTGAGGTTACAGGGAACCAGGCAGAGGGCCTTCTTGGTAGTGGCACCTGCCCTGTAGAACGCCCTCCCAGCATATGTTAAGGAAATAAGCAACTATCTCACTTTTAAAAGACATCTGAAGGCAACCCTGTTTAGGGAAGTTTTTAATGTTTTATCGTGTTTGTAATATTCTGTTGGGAGCCACCCAGAGTGGCTGGGGAGGCCCAGCCAGATGGGTGGGGTATAAGTAATAAATAATAATAATAATAATAATAATAATAATAATTACTCAGGTTTTTTTTAGCTCTGAGATACTGCACAGGGAACAAACCACATTTCCTTTATGTGAATCACACACACACAAAAGTCTCTTTCCTCCCACTAAAAACCTGCCTGCTTTCCTTAGGCAAGAAACATGGTATTTCCCTCTTGCTAATTATTAGTGGGACCTCAAAACCCGGCTAGTTTTGTAGTATAACATCCCACTAGAACCTGAAAGCCTCTGAGATGAAAAGGCCAAGGTTTTCCCTTACATCCCAAGAGTAACGACTTAATGCCACAATCCCTTGAGCCTTGGGAATATGGAAGCAGGGAAGGGAAGAAATATCCTGCAGGAGAAGTGCTTGTAAATATTTCTGTGGAAATTAAATCCTTGACTGTCAGCGACAAGTGGGTGACATGGAGTATTTTGAGAGAAAGAGCAAAGGGTTAAGTTGTGCTCACTGCAGGCTGTCACAGGTCATGGCTACTTGTAGGATAATGGCAAAGCGCAGGAGGCCTTTGTGGATCCCTGCTTTCTATTGTGTTTTACAGGCTTAAGTCATTCTAAAGTAAATTGTTGTTTTACAAAGGAGTGAAACCTTATCTGGCTGCAGAAAGGAAGGGGGGAAAGAGTTTGGCTGCCACAAATGACTATGCCAGCTGTTTCTTCCTGTGATCTGAATTCTAGGGAGCCAGCCCCCAAGACTTTGAAGTGGGGAGCACCTCAGCCGGCTAGCACTTTGCCAACCACGTACTGTTTCTCTAAGCCTGACCCCTGAACTGATTATATGATGACTAATTCACATGCTAAGATTGCGGGTATATCAGTATCACTTATGCAGCCTGCGTTTGTCATTAAGGGTTTGTTGTAAAAAGAAAGATGAAAGCAAAGCCCTGTAACGCTAGATGAGCAGACTGTACGATTTATGGAAGAAATGCACCGCCTTGCATTTTAACTATTTGCTTTAAAATTAGCCTTTAAAAAGATGCAAAAATCCCCATAAAGAGTAAACGCTGAAAGAAAAAGAAGGGAAACCTCCGGAAGGAATTCATAAGAAGCGGACTTAGGCAAAGTCAGACCATTGGTGCATCTAGCTCAAGACTGTCTACACTGACTGCCAGCAGCTCTCCAGGGGTCTGGTCTCTCCAGTTGGTTCTCAACCAGGACCCTGTTCTACTCATCCTAAGCATGTGTATTGCCCCATCCACTAGTAGGAGCTTATGTATGTCTGCTTAGAATGAAGTGAATCTTCAATGGGGCTTACTTCTAGGGAAGTGGGGTCAGGATTCCAGCCGAAGAAGGTTCAGTTGGAGCAGAAACAAGCCTTAAAATAGGCACAAACCGTATCAGAATCAACTTACTTTATAATTAAATGAGGTGGGGCCTGAGACCCTTTGCACTCACAGAAGGGTTTTTAATCCATCAAAGATGCCCACTAATGGAAGAGCAAAAGAGGCAGTTTTTGCGTGGACAGGCGGAGTCCCCAGATCCCGAGCGGTTCCCCCCCGTCATGTGGAATAACGACTCAAGACAACGTGCTATGGGATTAAATTGGCCACAACTTTATTAAATTTCAAATGTGGGTAGACCTTGGCTCAGGCATTGGGCGTTCTCCCTCCCCAGTCCCCAGCCGGGGACCTAGGGAGCATCAGGGTTATCCAGTGTGTGGGGGGGGGGATGGGCCGGCTCTGGAGAACATATGTTCAAGCAGAGATAGCCGCCCCCGTTACGCCGCCGCCACAGGGGAGAGCAATGACGACCTTTCAGCGTACGGGCAAAGCCTCCCTTCAGAAACCCCTTTAACGGGGAACCCCGGTATCGCCGCCACAAAGAGGAAGATGGACTAAAGCCCAGGGCCTGATACCGCCAAAGTTGTGACATTTTGCTACGGGAAAGGCGAAACCTGCCAATGCAGGGAAATTCCTTCCCGGCCCTTTAACAGTGACCTTAACGTAGCAGCACCTGCATACCTGTGAGGAAAAGTTAACCTGCAAAACCTATGAAGAAAAGTTAACCTGCAAAAGAAGACATTAACTGAGGGTGGGTAGGGTGGGAGAAGCTCTGGAGCCAAGTGAGGATTCCCAGGTAAGATCCTCCCTCTATTGTGTGGGCAGGTAATCCCTCCCCTACCTGGCCTGGTCTCCTTGGCAACGCTTCCCCCTGGTGGGATTGGACAACTGACTGAGGTAGGCAGAGACCTCCAGGTATCCCACCTGAGGGAAGGCAAAGCCAAGCCTATGCTGATGGGGCCGCTCCAGATCTAGGGCTGCGCGCGTCCACGCAAAGGGCGCCCCCCGTTTTAAGCGGGGAGTGGTCATTACCAATTCTCCCTCTCCCGCACAGCTGTGGAAAGTCCTCCAAATCACTTGAGATGATTTTCAGGGGGTACTGGGGAGGGCAGAAGGAAGGGCCTTGGTCAAAATCACCTCCCATTTTCTTCTATTTGAACAGCAGCAGCAACAACAACAACTTATTATTTATACCCCCCCTAGAGTCGGACACGACTGGCCCGTACGGGCAGGGGTACCTTTACCTTTACTTTAAAATAATTTATACCCTGCCCATCTGGCTGGGTTTCCTCAGGCACTCTGGGTGGCTCCCAACAGAATATTAAAAACACAATAAAACATCAAACATTAAAAACTTCCCTAAACAGGGCTGCCTTAAGATGTCTTCTAAAAGTCTATCTGTTTATTTCCTTGACATTAGATGGGAGGGCGTTCCACAGGGCAGGCACCACAACCAAGAAGGCCCTCTGCCTGGTTCCCTGTAACCTCGCTTCTCGCAGTGAGGGAACCACCAGAAGGCCTTTGGCGTTGGACCCCAGTGTCTGGGCTGAACGATGGAGGTGAAGACGCTCCTTCAGATACATTGGGCCGAGGCTGTTTATGGCTTTAAAGGCATAGACTTCCACAGGATCAGAAGCCCTGCTCGAGAGAAACCTGGCTTCCACCTTTGACTTCAACAGAAATCTTTGGTCTTCTTTTTGATTTTATTTGTTTTGCTTTACTGATTTTTACTAGGTTATTTTTGTACTGGAAGTGTTTCTGACTTTTCTTGAACTGGGAGGGCTTTGGTTTTATTAGTAACTCAGGTATAGGTACACTTGCAAATCATGGGCCATAGTATATGAATGGCTTTATTTTTAGAAATACTGGGGTTGTTCATATCTTCATAGTGCATGAAGACACTCATCTTGGAATAAGCACAATATCTTATAGGTAAAGGTAAAGGGACCCCTGACCATTAGGTCCAGTCGTGGCCGACTCTGGGGTTGCAGCGCTTATCTCGCTTTATTGGCCGAGGGAGCCGGCATACAGCTTCCAGGTCATGTGGCCAGCATGACTAAGCCGCTTCTGGTGAACCAGAGCAGCACACAGAAATGCCGTTTACCTTCCCGCCGGAGCGGTACCTATTTATCTACTTGCACTTTGACGTGCTTTCGAACTGCTAGGAGCAGGGACCGAGCAACGGGAGCTCACCCCGTTGCAGGGATTCGAACTGCCGATCTTCTGATCTGCAAGTCCTAGGCTCTGTGGTTTAACCCACAGCGCCACCCTCATCCCTTAATATCTTATAAGCACAACCCTAATAGTCCCAGGGGGACCTGGCATACCTTGTGATAGTTTTAGTGAAATGATGGCTTGAATGCAGGCTAGGTTCTTCATACATTAGTCCCATTGAAATATCAGAAGGACAAAATAGTAATGAGTATCTTAAGTCCCACTGATTTCAACTGGGCTAAAGTGTGACAGATGTACTTTGGATCCAATTCAACTAGTTTTAAAAAGAAATTCAGTACTTGGAAAATATGGCAGAACCAGGTAAGGAATTGCTTGTTGTTTTCCCAAAAAAGATGTTAAACTATTTTTGTATGCCACTACAGCAGCAAGACTGCTGTTAGCAAAAAATTGGAAGTCTCAAGAAATTCCAATGGTGGAAGAACGGCAGATGAAGATGTTGGATTTCCTGGAGCTAGCTGACCTGACTGGAAGAATCTGCGACCAGAAAGAAGAGGAATATCAAGAAGACTGGAAGAAATCTAAGGACAATTTGAATAAATATTGTAATATAAAAAATTAGAAATCACTTGAAAGCACCAAACAGGCCTAGGATTAAATTAGGATTTAATTAAATAATTGGGATTTAGAACAGTAACAAAAGTGAACAAATTAGATAGAAGCTAGAAATATTTTTGTGGAAGAATGATATTGGAAAGCTGTTACATGCAGATACAAGGAAATTCAGAAGGGAGGGATTTGAGGAAGTCAATTAACAATGTAAATAAAATTTGGATTTTAAGGGATATGGGATAAAATTATGTTTTTTTATTGTTGTGGTTTAGGTTTTTTTCTCTTTTTTTCCTTTTTTGCTTTTTGTTTTGTTGATGTTTGTATGTTTTTCTGCTGTTGTTTCTCCTTTTTATCAGGTTGTTTTGTTATAATTGTGAAAATTCAATAAAAATTTTTTTTAAAGGAATTGCTTGTTGTTTTAATTTGTAATAAAGTTTTGTAAATTGTGAAGATACTGATAGCCAAAAATATTCTTAAAAAGGAATTGTTTAAATAAAAGATACGGGTTTATAGAAATGACTTAGGAAATCTTGCCACTTTGATTTATCAGGTTTTATGTGTCCTGTAGTGATGCCCCAATAGTTTACTGTGCCAAAATGTCAAATTGGGCCCTGTGGATCCTTTCTGGATCCTAGCTATTATTTTGTCCATTCTGATCAGTAGATGCAGTATTAAATCTTTATGTAAACCAACTAATTACTTTAGTACGGAATGTTCCTAGCAGGGTAAGGAATCTTTAGCCACCTGCTGGTTCATGATATAATAAATTGCCTCAAATTCAATCCCTAATCCCCATGTGCTGCTTTTCATCTACTCTTGCTCAGTGCTTTTCTTCTAGAAAAAGAGGTGCTGGTACTCACCATGAATTTGTTCCAGAAATGCCACATTTTTAACCAGTGCTTTTCTTCTAGAAAAAAGGTGGTGTTACTGTGTACCCCCAGAAAGAAGCACTGTTCTTGCTAAATTTTGGACTATTACATTGGACACATTTCATTATTTCATTGCACCCTCTTCAAGATCTATTGGAGAGCAATTCTTGAAACTCTTGTCCTTTATATAATGCATGGACTATAAATGTCACTTCCTGGGTCCTTGAAATCCTTTCTAACATTTCTGAAGTATTAGCAATTGGACATCACACAAGATGTGCTATATAAGCTATGGCTTTGTGGGACTGAGATTTCCAGAAGGTTAAACCCAAATACTTTAGCGCAATTGAATGTTGACCAGAACCACAAGTTGGACAAGTCAGGAAAAGGTGTGAAGGGTTGTTATTACTTTGTGCATCAGCATTTCGGATAGTTTAAAATATTGTTCAAGTTATTTTTAGATATGGACCTTGCTTAATTGCATTTACTGCCTGATTATGTGTGAACCAGAAATTACTTTTTAAGACAGATCATGCAATGCAATGATGTAACAAATGGTGTAAAAACTGTTTTAGAAAGATGTGATGGTGCAAATGTTTGGAGCTTGGGTCCATGTTTCATTGACATGAAGGCAACATTTGCTTCATGTGCAGACCATCAGAGAATATGTGCTGAGTGTGTTTAGGAACTAGATGCCCATCGCTTGTCTTAAAGAAATGGAAAAAAATAATGTTTGGGATTGCACATTATCATTTCCATAGGATAGTTAAAGGATAAGAAATTCATCCAGTGATGGTAGAGACAATGAATGAAGATTAAAAAGAAAGCATAAGATTAAAAGAGAAATGAACACTCAGCAGAGGGAACCAAGATCAAACAGTGGATTAGCCATTTTACTTGTTGTTTCCCAGAAATTAAATAAGTATGGGGGATAAGGAATTTGTTTCCTTTTGGTCCTAGAAAAATGCCAATTATGGAAGCTAAACTGCTGGGATCGCATATCAGTCTGCTTTGGAAATGTGAGAAATGGATGGGAAATATAAACACAGGGCAATAGCTTACAGTTATGTTATGAATTAAGACTGAAAAAGTATCAAGATTTAGTCACTGAATAAACTGTCACAGCTAATCTCCCCTGATGAATTTGAGCAAAATCAGAATAGAAGCAATCGCCCTGTATTTTTGCAGATTATCATTACCATGAGCTGAAGCTCCTGGGCCAAGAAAGTTCTTGCTCACTGGAAGACTGTTAGAAGTTAAAGAGAGAGACGGGTGAACAAAGAGCCAGCCCAGGTCCCACCAATATGGTGGACAGTGACTGCCAAAAGCCCGCATGACTTGACTTCCTGTTCCGCCTACCTCTGTTCTGTCTGATTGTCCCACCTCCTAACAACAGGGCTCATCACAGCCGAAATAAAGAGAACTAAGGCAATTATCACATGTGATTGTTCACATAGCAACCTTCTTTAACCATTTCTGCTGAGCAGGGCACCATCCTATGCTTCTTTATAAATTTTGGAATCTAGTTCCTTCAGAACTGTAAATGGCTTTTAGTTGAACTTGCCAAGTTCCCAAAGCCAATAAAACTTCCCAGCTCTTCCAGGTCATGTGGTATCTGCAACTTGCCACTGATATCACAGTGGATCTTCGTAGACATTTCACAAGTGTATCAGCTGCTGAAGTGTTGCCCTCCATGACTTTTGCATCAGCAGCGCTGATGTCCCAGCCTATGATGTCAACTACACCCAGCAAGACTTGAGCCTTACAGCTGATTATTTTCGCAACACTGGAACGCTTATGATTCTACATTCCAAGATTTGTGGGCAACATTTGGACACCTTGTTTGAGCAGATCTGTTGAGTGGTCTTTGAAGCCCTTCACTGGAGACCTCCCTAGCAGGATGTTTTTCTCTAGAGACAAAGGATCTCAAAGGTGAGTTTTGCCAATGACATAAGTGTATGCTAATTTCTCAAATAAAAAGCATAACAAAACAGTTAATACAATAAAACCCCAAGTTCAGTTCAAGGGAATTCTTATTTAAGTAGGTGTCTGTAGGAGCCAGCAGAATGAGCACTGATGGGCCTCTTATATTTCAGCAGGAAAGGCATTCCACAAGAGTAGCAAGGCTAGTCAAAAAGTCTGTTTCCATGCTCCCACAAGCTGAAAATCGTCATGCAGAGAGAAAGAGAGAGAACCAACTCAGACCCATTGAAATCAATGACTTTGTTGAGCATCATTCTCCATCAATAGCAAGATTTGGATACAGTACTGTACCATTATTTCTTTGTGAACCATCAAACAAGCTTCATTGTGAAACCTGGGTTACGTTCCAAACTTTTGACCTAACTGCACCTCTCCATCTGCATGTCTTGGGAGAAGGGCTGCCAGAAATAAAACTGGTCCGGCCTATTCTTGTGGCATTGAAAGCAGTACGAACTGCTGAGATGAACATTATTGTCTGCTAATGTATGCAGCTTAAGCTACTGTTGAGGCACATGAGCAGGAGGCATTAACATTTAAAATCTTGACCATAGATATGGGATCAGAAATTAATTGAAATGCACATCACCCAAGAATTTGCACCTATCTGTAATTTAAACCAGATGAAGTTGTCCTTCGAAGAGCCTTGTTCTGCTGAGAGGGAGCTGATCATTCATTCAGGAATCCCTAATCCAAGGTTTCCCAAACTTCCTTTGCACATTGACCCCTTCATGAGTTTATAAGATTCCTGTTGATCCTAACCCAAATTCTTAGGAATGTAAATGAAATAAATTCAACAAATACCACCGCTAAACATTTTTTTCCCCAATAAAGACCCACGATCTGAGAACACTCTTGAGTTGTGGAATCCTCTTATGAAATACAGTGATTCTTCAATGGCAAAGGAAGAGCACTCTGTATGTGCCCATGCTTTCTGTTCTGAAGCTCATAGTTCCTACTTTTTGTACTATGATTCATAAATTCATTTTCCACCCATGGGCCCTTTCCAACTCCGTGGTCCTTATTCATCTTCCTGCTTTGAAACCAGCAGATCCCAAGGAAGTGCTATAGTTCAGGGGTAGAGCATCTGCATTGCATGCAAAAGATTCCAGATTCAATACCTGCTATATCCAGTAATGACTGGGAATTATCCCCAGTCTGAAAACCTGGAGAGCTGCTGTAAATCAGTGTGGACAATACTGAGCCTGATGTACCAATGCACTAATTTCGTATAGAGCTGGCTACATTCCTAAAACCTGATCTGCCCCTGCTATGCCTCCTTTTGCCTTCTCCACTGCAAGACGATGGAGAGGCAACCAGAGAGGTATCTGCAGCTGCAAGGAAGATACCTCTATAGTCTTCCTGCTCTACCTGCAGAGTGGAAAATCCACACTATTCCATGGACCATAGGATTGCAGCCTAAATCAACTTTAATCCAATACAAATCAGATAAAAACTACTTTAAGCATTGCTTTTTATCTACCCTGTTTCTGCGTCATCATTACTTGTGGCACACTTTACAAAGAAGTAGTCTAAAGATTGTTGTCCCTTTGCAAAGCAGCCTGGCATTTGGGGTGTTATGTGCATTTAAAGAATACATAACATTGTAGGCAAAGGTGGACACTGTCCCTTCACTGCACACAGAACAGGGTAGTACAGCATTCCTTTTGCTGCCCAAAGAAAAGAGGCACGGAAACAGGGAAACAGGCAAATATGCTCACCATATGAAAACAGTATAAGAGCTGCTGAGGACACGGAATAGTTAATGAAGCCTCTGAGCTGCTTCCAAGCTCAAGACAAGGAAGCTATAGTTTTGCCCTTATCAGCAGATGTTCTTTCATATTTGTGCATCGGGCTAACTTGATTAAATTAGCCCGTAAAGGTCAAATGAAGTATGTCTTCCCCACTTGTATTTTGATTTTTCCTGACGTTGCCTGATAGGTTTGATAACAAATGATGCCTGACCACAATGGTTTTGCGCTTCAGACATTTGAGATGACATAAGCTCACAGGATCATTTACCTTTGCAAAAACCGCTTGACAACAGAGGGGTGTGGGTGTGTGTACATGTGTTTAACGAATGCATTTTAGTTTCTTCTCATTTTCCTTTCTGTACCATAGGATCAAAGCTTCAAGGCTTAAACTGAGTAGAGGTTGATGGGGGAGGTGGGGTTTAGCACAAGCCTCCCTTAGGCATATAAAGACCGCTTGTGGTCCTTGATGGTGGCAGCAGCTGCATCCTGGCAAGCTGTGGAAGGGAAATAAACTCCACGTGGTTGGCTGGCCAGTGTCATCAGCTCCAGCCAGCTGTGGGAAGTGACAGAACTCCTCTATCTCTTTTGAATCGGCCAATCAGAGGTCAGGCTGTGAGGTGGGAATTTGGAAATAGGCCTGGGTAAGCCTCTTTCCACTCAGGTCCAGGTTTAAATCATGGTCCCATCTCTGAAAACCAGCAGAGTCTCCTTCCAGCAGCGCAGTTGGCAATCGGAGCTTCCCAATTAATGTCCTGGAGGAGTCACCCATATTTGATGTACATCATATGGGGATCCTTAACTCAGGATTGACCCTGATAACTTTATCAGCCAGCAACTGGGTTAGCTGATCCAGGATACATAGCTGATGCCTGAGCCAAAGACTTCTTGCATCTGTAATCAGTAAAGTTGCGGCCATTTCGATCCCCCAAATATTGTCATGTCGTTTGTTGCTTCCTGTGTCCCTACCCTGGCAACATCAGGCTTACCAAGACATGGCCCGCAAAGTAATGACAAAGCAGAAAACACCTTTAAGCATATTCTGTCACTGTTAGTAGCCACAAGCAGCTCCCAGAACAGGGCCTTTCAAACAGCCCTGAGCTGAGGCTCACTCATTTCTGTTTGAGAGCATAGCAGAATTGCTCTGCAATAAAGCAAGGGCAAACTGATCTTTCCCTGATGTGAGCATGTGGGATATTCACAGCAAGGAAAACACCAGCAAAGATGGTGTTGGTAGACCAAAAGATGGATTGGTAGATGCCTTCAGGTACACCAATTAGCATTTTTATAAATTCCATTGGACACGTCATTCTGAACCATGCTTAAGTGTGATGTGAACATGGCTTATATTTTCAACTTGGATGGAAGCCAGTTTGAGGGAAAACACATTGACCCATAGTATTGTTCAAGAAACTACAAGGAAGTATATGGATTCTGGCTAATATCATGTTGACATGGCTTCAAACACCAGTGGTGGGAGCATGCTGGAATAAACAATAATATGTACACATTCTAGGACCAATTAAAACTTTTCTCTTTTGTGCCTGGAGATTTTCTCTCTTTTCCCTTCAAGTTGTGGTCCAAGGCAAAGCATTTTATAAATCAAACAAGGCTGGAACTGCATGGAACATGTATTTCTGACCTTGGACTGTATGTTCCTTGTGAGTAATGCTGCCATAAGAAGTTTCTTGGGGAAAGGGTTATAGTTTAGTGGTACAGCATAAGTGCATCCACAGAAGGTCCCAGGTTCAACCTGTGACATCTTTTGGTGGGAAAGACATGGAGGACTTCTGCCAATCAGTGTCGACAAACTGAGCTAGATGGACCAATGGCCTGAGTCGATACAAGGCAGCCCCCTGTATTACTGTCATTTTACTCCCATTACTCTGTAGAGTGGATTGTACATTGGTGATGCTTTTTTGGGGGGGGAGAAGCACTAATAGCACTGACAACAATACTTCATGAAAGCCCATTGATGCTATATCATTGCTGCTTGCACAATTTATGACCAAAAGCAGTGAGTGCTTGGCAAGTTTTCATAGCTGTTTATTCATTATAAATAGTAAATATTTACTGCACTTTTTAATATGAGACTTTTTTTTTTACAACACGTGTGTTGTTGGTAGAGGCTGTAACACAAAGATAGTATTTCTTTTGTTCCATCACCCTTTAAGACCAATCTGAAAACTAATCTCTGTACCTAGTCTTACTAACTCGCTATTTTCATTGAGTTGAATTCTAAAAGGAATGTATTTGTGCCCTACCTCACTCATTGTTCCAAGAATAAAGAAAAATAAATAACACTGCCTTCCATCTTCCTGTCCCTCCTAACATTTCAAAACACAAATTTATTGACATTTGAAAATGTCACAACACAAAAACGTATGTAAACCTTGGTTTCCATTGGATTTTCCTTTATATATTGGATGCCACTGTATAATTTAAAATTACATGTCACCTACAGAGACATTGTGATTCATGTCCTGCATTTTGCTAATAATAATAATAAATGTAAACATAAGAATTTTAAAATGTGTTGTCTCCCCAGAATGGTCACCTGTCAAAACTAAGAAACTGGAGATCATTTAAAGAGACTGTGACACCTCAGCATATTAAAAGAGTGAACTATGTACTGAAAAAATAAAAGTACCTGGAAAAATATAATTTTGATTCTATATATAAGGCCTTGGATGTTACCAAGGCTTGGTGAGGTACGCCATATTGCACTTTGTTAAGCAGTCATGGAAATCAAAGGTATTCTGTATTGTTTGTTGTTGCTTGATTCTTCCAGGAGGTATCACGGACTAGGAAAACTTCACACGCACAAAAAACTTTTGCAAAACTTTTCTTCATGTTACACAATTATTTCATTTGCTGCAATGAAGAAAAAGAAAACCCTCGCATGTGACATTTATCAACAATATGATTACAAAGAACAAGAAGATAGCCAATAACTTATTTCTGGAAGTCTTCAAACATCTAGTCTAGCTTCCTACGGACCTTAACATTTCCTTTTGAGTTTCCAGTGTGTAAAACAGTGTTCTCCTGCCCGTGCTTTGCAAACTGAGCAGAGTCAAAAGTCGGCATCAAATGTCAAAAATGGTTTGAATTTGCAGAATATCCCATGCCATATTCTAGAACATGGTGTGTCCAAATTAATCCATGCCTCTTCGTCAACCTAAAAATGGAATGTTAACTGCAGCCCAGCAGTTTGAAACATTCTGCCATTTTTTTTCTTCTTTATACAAATCAGTGCTGAACTGTGCTGCTTTTTATTTGTGTTATGGCTCATGGTCTTTGTCTTCCGAGCTGCTTTACCCAACATGTCCAAATGTCTTATTGAAAGCATTGATTGGAGGAAAAAACATAACAGTCCCATTATCTCTTGTATGATCACTCCGTTCTGGGCCTCATTTTGGTGAGAAGATCACTCCATTCCAAATACTGGAGTGAGACCAGGAACAAGACTGGCTTTAACTTGGAGTGGGCAGTTCATTTATGCAATATCTGGCTTCAGATAATGAAAGGCACCTGTAAGAAAAGAAAATAGCAAAAGAAGCTTTTTAAGTCATGCTGTGACAACCTCACAGCAAGGGGCAGTGTCAACTACAGGTTGACATTGTCATATTTAATACTGATATATCAAAGGAAAGGGCCTAATATTTTTATTTTTAGGACAAGTTTGACAAAACTCTATGTATCTGGGATTATATACTATAATGATTCTTGAGCTGACCTCATTAAGAACATGTGTTTCTAATAGTGGAATGCCAGTGGTTATTTCATTTTGGACAACCCCTCTGTTTTACCTAATGGCAATCAGGTTTCATGTCTCAACAATTAATAACATCAAGATGTTGTTGACATCACTTTAGAAAATAATTATGCAGCAGAAATCTTGCTGGAACAATCCACTGTCTTAGCAGCAAATGTAGCTCTACTATGAAAGGAAGAAAATGAATGTGCTTCACCATCGCTCTTGACTTACATGTATTCTTGTTATTTCTTCTTATGGGCAAACATTTTCATCTTGTTTTGTTATTACAGATGTATGCATCACTTTTAATGGTCAAAATAAGACTCCTATTGTTTTGGAGGAGGTATTAATGGTTTGAGCAGCCCAATAATCTTACCCAATTTAAAATGGGTTAGAAAATTGACCATCGTTTCATTTTTAAGGAAAATATTTTTGTCCCAGAAGAAGAGAGAATGACACTTCACACCTGAATGTTAGTATCTCTTTTGGAGGGGTTGTATACAACCCCTTTGGCCATTCCCCTTGGCAGGAGTGAATGAATTTTGTAACTATGAAGTTTTTATTATTAAATATCACTAACTTTATTATAGGGCCTGCCTACCTGTCAAGTTGTGCACCGAAATATGGTTTTGCTGCCCGGATCACTCTAGGAATAACATGGCCCCTGGGAATACTGATATTTGCAAACTCTATACTTAAGTCAAGAAGAGTTAGATTAGGTATAATTTATCATGTCAATTTATACAGGCTATTATAATCTCTGTTTTCCAAATGCAGAATGGAGACTTATAGTGCAATCCTCTGCCTGTTTGTTCAGAAGTTTGTTCAGAATCAATCCCATTGATTTTAATGGGATTGCAGCCTAAATGAAATTTACTTTGCCAAGGTAATCGGGGGAATCTGTGGCCCACCAGCAGTTGTTGGGACTACAACTCTCTCTCTTTAAGATGATCTTTATTGAATTTTTAGTTGCATATTATACATACACATAAATTATATTTCACTGCAACTCTCATTAACCCTGACTATTGGCCACACTGGCTTGGGCTGATGAGAAAAGAGTCCAGTAGCATCTCAAATGCTGGAGGTTCCCTACCTCTGATATAACATTCATTCATTCTTTCATTCTTTCATTCTTTCATTCTTTCATTCTTTCATTCATTCCTCTGATATAACAACCACTCAGGCTAAAAACAGGTTTGGACGTGGATTCTCAAGAACTATGATGATGATGAAATGTTTTTCATAAACTTGCAAATTTCCCATCATTTATTTATTGTAAAATGTCTAACCCCCTTTTGAAAACACACACACACTATACAGCTTAAAGATATCAGCAAAATACAATCCATAAAAAGCCATGATAAACCATTAAACATGCATGGTAAATTAAAACAGCATGAAATAGCACAGGTCTTCAGGAAAGAAGGGGTCTGTGAATTAAGAGAGCCTTAAAAGTTTTGTCTTCAATAGGAGACAGGTTCTTCCAGCTGTATCACTGAACTCAGTAGACACTATTGAGAACCGAGCCTCATAACTCCACCCTTGAAGCTTCATAATTCTACCCTGGGTACCATTTTTGGCTCATGCTAGAGGATGGACCAGTTCGGACAGTACCAGGGTGGTCCTAACTGGTATATTGCATGGAACTGGCACAACTCAATGATGTCTCATATAAGACCTGTTCAACTGTTGCCCTGCAATGCGAGAGCAGCCTTTCCCAACCTGGTGCCCTCCAGACAGATGGTAATTGAAGTCCAAACCATCTGGAGGACATCCAATTACATGACAAAAAGACAGAACCCCAAAACTGGCTTTTATATAGATTGATCATGACCTAATACTCACTTTGTCCATATTGTCCATACTGATATCCCGTGACAGGGTCCATACTATAACCAGTGGTGCTGTATGTTGGTGGGCAGTACGACTGGGATGTAGGCAGGCTATCTAAACTTTTCATATGATCTAGTCTTTGACTACAGCTAGCCGATACTGTAGTGGTCGGTTCTAAACCCCCAGTTAATGGGGACAAGGCATAGTCAGTTTGGGGCTGGTGAGGTACACCACCATGGTTAGTTAAGAGGCCCATTACCTAAAACAAAAAGGGGGGAAACGGTTAATAGACATGCAAAACTATACATTAAGCAATCCACAAGAATATTAAGTCTCTAATTCTTGACATTCTAATCTCAAGAAGAAATAGATATGGCATATGTTTAAACAGATTGACTGGCATCCCTGCTGCATCACCACCACCCAAATAAAATAGTATCTGTAGTATATAGGAATACCATTTATTTGATTCTATAATGACTGATCACATCTCACAATGGTTTTAGCCTCTTTAAGCTCTATGAAAACACACATACTGAGACTAGTTTCATTGCAGTTGTTATTTTTCATTTGCTATTTATTATATTTTACACACCACCTTGCTTCTAATGAGCTCAAGTTGGCATACATAATTCCCTGCCACTATCCATTTTGTCCTCATAGGCTGAGAGTTGGTGACTGGCCAAGAGAGGATTTGTCCCTGGTCTCACATGGCCTAGTTTGACACCAAAATTATTATATCACACTGGCCCTCCTAGCTGATTTTCCTATCAGAAGATTTTATTGTTGCTATTATTACCCCCAATCTCCTTCTGAAGGAACTTGTGTTCTTCAGATTTTGTTGGACTGCAACTCCACCATCTCTGAGCTGGCTGGGACTGATGGGAATTGGAACGTAACACAGGTTCTCTGTCCCCAACTTGTAGCATAAGTATTTTGAGGATAATTGTATTTGAATTCAACGGCAATCTGTTTACTAGGAATTCAGATCCACTGAACTTGGTGAAGTCTCCTTCTGAGGAATGTTTGGGGTTGTGAGATTTGTCCTTTCAAGACTCAGAAATAATGGATTGCAGTGGGAGGGGAGGACTTCATTTTGGGCCTGAGTTATGTCGAAAACAGTAAACCTAGAAGATATTTATTTTGGCACAACCTTCATGATTTGATTAGAGGCTAAAGTACAAATTATTTATCAGAAAGTTAAAATTCTTCAATGAACTGCATAACGATAAGATTGTTAACTTGATTAGCTATTTGGAGACAGGTTTGCCTATTTGCTGTAGTTAGCATAATAGGTCAAATCCTGCTCATCTTCAGCTCTGCAGTTTTGCAAAACATTTCATCTGACTGATGCTAAATCCAGTTGCTGGGTTGCTTTAAAACTGAGATGTGAGGATCCGAGCATCACTCACAGAACCCATTGCAACCTCCCAATACCAACACATTTGCAAGTTTCTTAGGGTTGATTTCCTTAGGGCAAAAATGGCACTTCTACATGTCTTTGCAGTTGTTTGGAACAGTCTGCTTTGTCTTTGAAAGCTGTATGCCAGCCTTGTGCAACTCTATTCAATCCATGTTTACTCAGATACAAGTTCCAGTAATGGGACCTGCTCCCAACTGAATGTTTATAGGATCACAGGCACTCATAATCTGGATATACTTAGAAACGTTCCCTACTCAGAGTAGTTAAGAACATAAGAAGAGTTGTTTGGATCTAGCCAAAGGCCCATCTAGTTCATCACTCTGTTCTCACGGTGGCCAAGCAGATGCCCATGGGAAACCCACAAGCAAAATAAAATAAAATAAAATAAAATAAAATAAAAATTTATAAGGGTGGTGCTGTGGGTAAAACCTCAGTGCCTAGGGCTTGCCGATCGCATGGTCGGTGGTTCAAATCCCCGCGGCAGGGTGAGCTCCCATCTTTCGGTCCCAGCTCCTGCCCCCCAGCAGTTCGAAAGCACCCCTAAGTGCAAGTAGATAAATAGGTACAGCTTTATAGCGGGAAGGTAAACGGCGTTTCCGTGTGCTGCGCTGGTGCTGGCTCGCCAGAGCAGCTTTGTCACGCTGGCCACATGACCCAGAAGTGTCTCCGGACAGCACTGGCCCCCGGCCTCTTAAGTGAGATGGGCGCACAACCCTAGAGTTGGACACGACTGGCCCGTACGGGCAGGGGTACCTTTACCTTTACTTTAAAATAATTTATACCCTGCCCATCTGGCTGGGTTTCCTCAGGCACTCTGGGTGGCTCCCAACAGAATATTAAAAGCACGATAAAACATCAAACATTAAAAACTTCCCTAAACAGGGTTGTCTTCAGATGTCTTCTAAAAGTCAGATAGTTCTTTATTATTAATGGGAGAGCATTTCACAAGGCGGGCACCACTACTGAGAAGGCTCTCTGCCTGGTTCCCTGTAGCTTCACTTATCACAGTGAGGGAACCACCAGAAGGCCCTCAGAGCTGGACCTCAATGTCTGGGCTGAACCATGGGAGTGGAGACGCTCCTTCAGGTATACTGGGTCAAGAACATGAGCACTCTCCTCACATGTGATTCCCAGCAAGTGGCATTCAGAAGCATACTGCCTCCAACAGTGGTGGTAGAACATAGCAATCATAGCTGGTAGTCACTGATGGCCTCATATTCCATGAATTACCTGTCTGTTGGCTCTGTCTATGAGATCAACCCAGCATTACCATGCTTCAGAGAAACAGTGGATGTGGTGGTGCTGAGATCACCATTATCGTCAGGGCATCTCATAAGATTAGGACTGCCTGGAAAGTGTTTTTAATTGCAATCACATGGGCAGGTGGAAATCTATTCCCATTGTAGAAATTACATAGGCAAGATTATCCAGTCCTTAATCCCAGAGTAGATCTAGAAAAGCTCTGTTGTGATATGCTGCCTTTGTATCCCACACTTCTTCTAAGGAGCTTCAAGTGGTGTTTAAGCCCATGACTCTAACTCTTTTCAGGCATTACTGCCATCAAGGACCAGTGTGAGCCAGTTCATTTCAACAGGAGATACTGGCACTACACTTCATTGTTTTTGAGGAAAATTAAGCTGATTTGCAGCAGCTCTCAATGGGAGATGCCAGAGATAAGACCCAGGCAGTGCTCTACCAATGTTTTATCTGAAATTCTGAATGCCAGAGTGGTGTAGGGGTTAAAGATGGATCCCTGGGAAATTGGGGTTCTATTCTCCACTCAGTGATGAAGCTCACTGGGTAACCTTGGGCCACTCACTGTCTCGCCACCTCACCTACCTCACAGGGTTGTTGTAAGGAGGAAAATGGAGAGAAAGAGAGCTATGTGTGCCACCTTGAAGGACAGGTGGGATACAAATGTAATAAAGAATTCCGGGTTTCACTTTTGATGAATAATCACCATTCACCAAATTCTGGATGTTCACTGAAAGGCACCCATTTTGCCATGTCCACATGGTAAAAGTGGACTTGCGAGGTGAATTCATTTCATTCCCCCCCCCCCATTTTAACCAATGTTTGTTTCAGTCATCTCTGTCAAGTGTTAGGCACTACCTAACATATCCAACCACACAACACTCGTAAATAACTAATCTTCATGGATGGAAAAACAATAATACAGAATCAGAGCAAAAATTGTCATATTGGAAATACTTCCAGAGTCTTTTGGATTCGTGCTGCAGTTGATTAGCATCTAGGTAATTAGATTTTGGGCCCTTTCTCTTTGAAAGCTATAAGGGAAGTAGCCTAAAGGCAGAAACTCTCTCTTGCAGTATGTGTCATGACCTTATAGCACCAGCACAAGGAGTTACAGGAAGGGCATGGCTGGCTTCACCCTAATCGCTCTGTTAGGAAAGCAATTAAAAGACTTATCCTGAGACATGTTGAGCACCTCTACTTCCCAAGGACTTTAGAAGTAAATGATGCACAGCAGGGCAGTTAACCTATAGACCTGCAGATGTTGTTTAACTACAACTCCTGCCATCCTTGACCATTGGCCATGCTGGCTGGGGCTGATGGGAGTTGGAGTCCATCAACTTCTAGAGCCCCTCCTGATGGAGAGGCCAAGATAAGCAGTACATTCTACACCTGGATCTAAATTTCTAGAGATGTGAACTGACTTGCAGTAGAGATTTTTCCAGCTACAATTCTGTGGCTTTTCTGAAAGTCTTCCATATATACATATATGATTAAATAAAAAAACCTATAAAAGGAGAACAAATATATGGTGGCATTAAAGAAACAATGAACTGTAAAAAGAGAAACAATTGTTTCTCTATAATGTATACTGTTTTTTTGTTGTTGTTTTTTAAAAAAGCTAAATCTATTTCAGGAAAAAATAATTCTATTTTGCATTCTCTGTTGTGCTAACATGACATTTTAACAAGCTGATAGAACGTGTAGGGAAAGTTGTTTTGTCCTTGTATTATGACATTGTTGTTTTATTTAAATGTTTGTTTTAGGCATTATGTGTTTTAAGGATCTTTCACTCTGAGCTTCCAAGAATGAATGGGAAAGGGAAACATGAATATGAGATACACAAATGTTAGCTGTTTAGGGATATAGTTCCATTCCTGCTAAATGGTTTCAGAAAGCCAGCAAGAAAAAGCCCAGCAGTTCAGTTGAGGGTTTATTTCCTCCTGATGGGATTCATTCAGTGCTATCTTGACCACTTGCATAGAATTCGGTTGCACCCAGCATATGCTAAACTGGGTTCCACTCCCTTTAGAATTAAAATCTAACACCCTTCCATTGAAGCCAAAGGTCAAACCAGATGTTGAATATGCTACATATTTTACGTGATTAAAGCATAGGAGGAAAATAAAGTATTTCCTATGTTTTACCTAACTTCAATATTTACTTCAGAAGGAATATAATAGATGCCCTCCAACTGGTGCATAACCTTTGAGTTTACACAACTAATGATTGCATGCCTTATTTGCACACACCTATGGCCCTGGATTCTCAATTGCATGGTAGCCTCCACTGATTCAGAAGGTCCCTCCTTTGCTTCAGAAGTTTCCTCTCTCTATAAGAGAGGCTGGTAGAACCATGTGACCTTTGGGGCAAGGCTAAACATGTGATCTTTCAGCCCTGCTGAATCCATGTTGCTATTTCCTGCCAAAGTTTCATTAGGGCTCAAATTTGCAATATACATATATGCAGTGCTATTTTTCTAGAAAAAGAGATGCCAGAACTCACCATGAACCATCCATCAGAGAGGTGCCAGAACTGAGTTCCTGTGAGTTCTGGCTGAAAAAAAGCCCTGCATATATGATTCAAAAGCACCCTGTTTACTCGCCCCTAGTTTTCCTGGGGATAAAATGGATGTGTGGCCCCTCCAGACACAGTAGATGTAGAACATCATGTGCAGAGGTCAAACAAAGTGTGTTCTCCTTCACGGAGAGCACGTGTTGTGGTGGGGGCCGCCAGGACACTCCAAAGTTGGGGGCGGGCTAATTGACCCTTGTTGTTGGGAAGAAGTTAATGTTGCCATTTGTTGATTGACAGCCAGAAATGCTAAAACTTCTTGCACGAGGCTAGGGCTTCCTCTTTTCACCCGTGCATCGGATTGCCCGTCCCTCCCTCCTTAGAATTAGGTTGTTCGCTTTGACCTTGCTATGCCTGTCATGGGGTCGTCTGCTTTGGGGCAGGGGCCCGGTAGGAATTTTGTCCATCTGGCTGATTGGCTGGGGCCATTTGGTTTTTGCCTACTGTGTAGCAAATCGTTACAACTTGTAAGGTTCACGGTTAGGCATTGGTTTATGGTTTGGTTGGTTGAGGGGCATGGATTGGCTGTGCCTGCCCCTCTAATGCTGCTGCTGCAAGGGATTCCGTTAAAGGAATTAGGGGCTAACTATTGCTTGTCCACTCTGTCAAGGGGGCTCGGGCCATAGCAATGAGCTCCAGGTTGCATTTGGGGAGGGCTGAGGGCAGGTTCCCTGCTCTGACGCTACCCCCAAGTGTATTCTCCTATTCTGACTTTTGCATCGTGCGGAATGTCAGTCTGTCCCCCATGGTGGGGGCAGATCGTCGCAACCAATGCCTAAGCAACCACTCACAAATTTGTATTTTAATAAAGTTGTGGCCAAAATTATGCCAAAAATCTTAAACAAAAATTCTGTGTGATGTGTGAGTTATTCGGGTGGCCCTGGGGACCTCGACACGTAAATAAATTTAATGATACTGAAAACCCATTTGTTAATATTAGTTTTCAACAAAATTCTGTTGCTTCCAAAAAGCCAGGCAAAATAGTGTTCTGATCTTCTGAGAGAAACTGATGTGGACTTGGGATCACATTACACAAGAAAACTTGCTTCATATATGCCGAATGGTTTCATACTTTCAACTGCCATTTCCCATTATCAAATATGTTCCATCCATCTCTGTAAGAATACACTGTGGGTCCCACTTTGTACCTTGAGCACAGGCTTCCAACCATAGAATACTAAGCCTGCCGCTAAATGCATTGAACTAAGAAACATCCAATAATATACAGAGATGCTGTAATTTCCAGAAATAACAAAGAAGCTCAGCTGGTGTAAATGCCCCATCCCCACAACAGCTGAAGAGCTGACCCTCTGTATTTAAGCTGAGGTGAGTGATGAAATCTTAAATATATGTAGGCAACATCTGGTTTATTATTAGGTTATTATGGCAGGTCCATCTATCCTGAATAATGTAAATCCCGCTAATCTGAGAAAAAGGTTATTTCATTGAAATGAAATGCGATGCCACTTAACATGATTAGTATTATAGCAAGTTGGACCTACCATAGGCATCATAAAATCCTCACATGTTTTAATTCATTTACGCATGCCTGCATCTAATATGCTCTGTGACCATGTCTGCAATTAATATGATTTATGGGAGGCAAACACGTTCTATATTTTGGGGTTACAGTTATACTTTTCCCCCTCCCTCCTCTCTCACCCTGATTGAAAGATTTAATGAAACAGCACAAAGAAAATTGTTGGCTGTTAACGTATTAAGTTGAACTGACAGGATCATGAGTAAACTTTGGTGGAGTTAATGATATCCTCTTATCTGACCCTGACACATTTGCAGCATGTAATTTACAGAAGCTCTGTCCAGGGAATCTTGACAAATGCTCCTAACGATGTCAGGGCAGTGTTCCATTCTAATGTAAAGCAGATGTGGGTCAGATACCCTCATTCATCACTACACTGAACATTTCAAACTGCTGCTAAGATGGATGGCATTACCTGCTGTGCTCTCTTTTCACTAGGAAACCACCTCCCCTTTCGCCCCCCCCTCCCCAGCCCTCAAAAAAATTACGCCCCTCAAAAAAAAAAATCACATTCTGCAGCCCACCTCTTCAATTCTCACGGGGCTTGAACACGTGTCGAGGACTACAGCCTTTAAAGTGATCATCTCACCTCAACCACGAACTCGCTTAGGAGTTCTCTTTCAGCCTTACATATATGGCGGTAAATGAATGATTTGAATAGAAACATCGATGAAGTAAGGATGGGAAGTCAAACTCTTAAAGGAATACTGTATTGAAACTGAATCGGATTTGTTAAATTGTTTGAAAACTAATTAAAAAATATGAAGAAAAGGATTGCAGAAATAATGCATGTGAATGACTTGATAGGCACTATATAATTACTTATCTGTGTTCTTATCATCACCATCATCAATATTAAAAGCCACAGCAGCCATCATTTGCTCATGGACTATTGTCCCTAGTCACTCCCTCACATTTTTGGCAACTAAGTTGAGTACGTGGAGCCCAGGGAATTCCTGCATCTCTCAGGAACAGGGAATGTCTTTAGCATAAATAACATAAGACCTGGCTGCATGTTTCCTACATGATCCATTAAGATTGCTTATCCAGCTCTGTGCTGAGATTTGCCTCTTGTTGCAAAGATAGTAGGAAAAGTCAGTGTAGCCTAGTGGTTAGAGTGTTGTACAGTACTAGGATCTGGGAAGCCAGGATTTAAAGCCCCACTTAGCCTTGAAGCTCCCTGAGTAAGCTTGTGCTAGTCACAGTCTCTTAGCCTAATCACAGGGCTGCTGTGCCGATAAGATGGAGGCAGCAGGACCATGTACCTCACCTTGAGCTGGAAAGATGGGATATAAATGCAATAATAAATAAATGAAAAGTAGGTAATAGGTGAACGTATCATCCCCCTGTTAAAATTCAGCAACAGTTTTCTTTCCCTCTCTCTTTCTTTCTCCACTTCTCACAAGTGTCCTGAAAGATACACAAGAGTTTGAAACCTCTTTTATACATATCACTGATTAACTGTCGCAACAGAGAAGTCTCTCACTAAAGTGAGTATGTGGGGATAGAGAAACACAATGAAGCGTTGTCAGTCCTACTAAAGTCAATGGGGTATACTTGGTTTTAGAATTAGGATGATTAAGCAACTAACATATTATATCCAAAGACCTTCACTGGGAGTGGGTTGTCCTGGTGGGCAATGCTGTTTCTCAATCCAAACTATCCAGTCTGAAAGCAGACCACAATAGCGGTTCTTCAGGGCCTGTTACAATGCTGCACATCAGATATATGGCCTCCTTTGTCTGTGTTAGCCAAAACAAGCTTCATTCCTTGCTTCCTTGGAAAGAGGAATGGCAATACTGGAAGGAATTGTGCACTACCGCACATATGCTACCAAACATATTTCATATTTCAGCTTAGTCTGTAGGTCTGTACTTGATACTCCCAAATCTAGCTATGTGTGTTTCCAGAATCACTGAATGTTTTCCAAGAACCTCAGTGGCTCCTGAAACTATCAGTTGCTCCAATAAGATCCTGAACTTTCATTTAAATGAATGTTTCAAAATGGCAGCTTTAGAAATTATTATTATTATTATCATTACTACTACTGTTCAGACTTGTTAGTGACTTGTTACCCGAAGATCTCCAAGCAGCTTACAACACATACGAAAGAAAAGCCATAATCCCAAACAGTCAAAAATGACAAGGCAATGCCAGAATCATGAAACTTCATTTAAAAAGAAGAATATTGACGTCTTTATCTACAGGACATGATAGTGCAGGCTGTAGCTAGGGGGATTTTCCTAGATTATTTTAGATTTTAAATCTTTAAAGTAAGCAAGACCTTCTGCAACAGAGCAAAGCAGGGAGGGGAATGGCTGGGAGTGGGATGCAAGGACAGAAAAATTGCCCTGTATTCTATTTCAGACTTCGGAAGTCTTAACCTTTTGATCTAATACTTAAATGCCATATCAGGAGCCTTACTGCATTGACTGCAGGGCCATTAAGACTTAGCACCTCTTGCCTACAAATTTCAGACTTTACAAGTGTTTGCCAAAAAGAAACAGCACTAAAATATCACAATCTCATTTGCAGGAAAACGGAAATAGCCTGCAAAGTGTGTGCACAGAAATCAGAATAGACAGCATTATCACAAAACATACTGTTTACCTACATTGCAAATCACCAATTGCCATTCCAACATGACAAGTTAAAAGCTTTGTTTCATTGGCTCACACGCTGAGATGGGGAGGATTTCTTTTTAAAAAATACAAACATAAGCAGTGCTTGACATTAGATCTTGACACCATTAATCACTTCCTTGTTCCTGTAAAGATTGGCCATTTGTGACAGAAGAACTCTCACCACCACTGAGTATTGGTAATAATGAGCAAAGCAGACAGCAAAGAAATAGTCAATCAGCCTGATGAGAAATGCAGGCCTTCTCAGAGTTGTGAGAGAAGCCAAGACTGGAGAAGGGTGTTTTTAGGACCCATTCGGAACAGCTCTAAATTAAGGAGCTGCTGGGCCTTCATCATGGGGTACAAATTCCATTTTGGTGCATACAGATGGGAACCAACTGTATAGGGGCCACAACAGGATGTAAGGAGATAAAATTGGAGAGTACTGATCACTTATTTGGAGCACATCTGTGGAACCCATTCCAGCCCAAGGGCCCATATTGCCTCCTGAGAAACCTTGCAGGGGCCATATGCCAGTGGGCCAGGACTAGAGACAAAAGCGGGAGGAGTAACATGTGAAAATTTTACCTTTGGACAGTAGGCTAGTTTCTACACACACAGTCCCTGCTCTCTATTCTCCATCCAGGCAAACATCAGGTGTTCTCAGAGTTCAAGACACATTGCAGCCAGGAGGGGGTATGACCTGGAGACAGCTCCAAGGGCCAGAGAGAGAGGACTGGAGGGCCACATTGAACCCCTGGGTCTGAGATCCCTGGCCCCTGTTTTGTTAATTTAATTTAATTCCATTTATGATTTACCAATATAAACATACATGATGCAATTTGACATACAGTGGTACCTTGTTTTGTGACTGGGATCTATTCCGGAGCCCTGGTTGCTAGCCAAAAAGGACACAGGGCAAAGCAAGCGGCAAGCCCAGAAGTAACCTGTTCCGGTACTTCCAGGTTTGCTGCGGATGTTCACCAGAATGGACGCTAGACAAGGCAGACGTTTGTGGAGGTATTACTGTAGAACAATTTAGCATTTAGAGGCTGGATTCAATCCCCCACCCTCTAAACTACATGCAGGCAGCCTATGGGCCACATGCAGCTCTGGTCAGTCCTTTATGCAGTCCTTCTATCCCACCTCAAAATGTCCACTGCAACCCAAAGGTTGCTGCCAGTATTTAAAGATTGCCTTCCATGTCTGCTGCCAATACCTGCCAGCACTGATCTAACCAGTTGCTCTAGTCTTTGCCTGCTTCTCCCAGCAGCTGCTCTGCTCTGGCTGTCACTCTCAGAAGACTGACCACAGAGCACCTCATTAGAGCACCTGGCACTCTAAATGGTTCTCTATGGCAAAGCATTATAGTCAATTACAAAGCTGATCAATAATAAAGTAAGGAGGGTGTGTGTGTGTGTGTGTGTGTGTGTGTGTGTGTGTGTGTGTGTAGGCATATCTGCCAAAAGTCCCTCATGGCAAAGGCACCTCAGATCCCCAGAACAGAGAGAAGAAAATTCACCTCACTGCGGCTTCTCCAACACACAATTTACTAGCCGTTATGGGGCTTTTACCATAGCTCTTCTGCCCCCACACACTCAATAAAGACACTGTAGCCCTTATTCCACAATCATGTGCCATTTAGGGCAGAGCAGGCCACACAAACACTCTGCCATCGTTCTCCCATCAAAGCACTACAGAATTGACATGTCAAAATCCCACCTGTAAATCCCCCAATACACTTCCAACAGCTGGCCTTTGAAGGAATGTCTGCCTGCCTACCCACTACTAGAGTCTATCTGCAATGGCCTGTCACTACATTTTCATTTTCCAGCTTTGTTCTTCTCCCATGAACCTTCCCCTTGCTGTTTCAGATTCAGTGCTGTGTTGTTGGTTTTTTAAAAAAGTTTTGTAATATTTTGACAGTTTGCAGCTACAGGCAATTCCCCACGCAGGGGTTATGTTCTGGGCCCCTGCACACGTAAGTGAGACCATGTAAAATGGGAGCACCCACGAAACACCCTCTCTGCCACTGTCTGTTTAATCCATACCAAAAATACCAGTGCTTTTTTTCTAAAAAAATGTTTAGGGGTACTCTCATTTTCCTACTCATATTGAAATACTGCCCCTCAATGAGGCCAAACTTATATTCACAAAATGTTTAGGGGTATGCGTACCCCTGCATCCCCCCAGAAAAAAAAGCACTGAAAAATACTATAATCCAAAAATATCCACAAGTAGAACTGAAGCTCTGGAGCTGGCAGGAGGCTGGAAAAAGCGGGACAACATATGCTGCTGCACTACCTTGCATGTCAGCTGTTAGACGGGGAGGCTGAGCAGCCAAAACAAGCCCCGCTGCATCTTCAGTCTCTTTGGGGCTTCCTCTGCCCTCACTGACATCCTCTTCAGGCCCCGTGGATGGTATCCTTGCAAGTCACTAGGACTCTCCAGCTCTCTCCCCACCATTTCTGGGTATGAACTGAATTACTGAATTATTTCCCAGTGCCACGCATATAAAGTGGGGTGGGTGGGTGTGCTTGCGCCTGTATTGACAATGCTCTCAGTCTCCCCTTTCCTTCCCACTCCAGGGATCAAAAAACTACACACATGTTAAGGACCTTCTTAAACAAGATACATAGATTATACAATGCAATGCACACTGGGCGTCATACATAGCACAGACAGCATGCTAGCACAGCACCCAGAGAAGTACTCATCGATCACAATATCCCCACCCTTCGTTCCTCCCATTCCTGATCACAATCTCCCCCATAACTGTAATTTGACCTTTCAAGAAAAATGAAGGTACCTGTATCTCCCACTGCAACAGTATTTCTTCAAAGGACAAATAACAGAAATAGTGTAGGGGAAAGAAAAATAGTCTCTCTGCACTACTGCTGTTCTAAATATATTGACAGTCATCCACAGTATTTCAGAGACAGAGAGAAAAGGATTGGAAGATCCAGACACAAACCTTCTACATACAATACATATCAGCCTCGTCTTTGCTTATGCTTTTTATATTTAAAAAGTTTATATATAAAAAGTTCTATGTTGTGTAATTTTATAATGGTCCATTTAATCAGCAGAAAGGTGTATAAGAAATCCTCCCGAAAAAGTGCCAGAGTAGAATGAAATTGAGGCACCTAACAAAAATGCTACTCAGGAAAGCCACAGGAATTATGGGCCTATGATGAGAATCAACATCAGAAGGGAGTTGATTTACAGCAGCTGAGAAGGTTTCACGTGAATCTTAAAGCAAGACATTATCTCTCCTATTGCATACTATGCTGAAGAATTTGCCATAAATCCAGCTGGTGTCATGTATATCATACTCCTGTGGTGTTTGCCAAAGGGATGTAATTGATGGCAAGGATCACACAGACATAAATGTTCAATAAGAGGAAAAACTGAGGGGGAACAGTAGCTGATTGATAGAACACGTGCTTTAAATGCAGAAGCTCCTAAAATCTATCCCTGGCATATCCAGTTGAAAAGAATAGGTAGCAGATGATATAGAAGATTTTCTCACCTGAGGCTCTGAACAGCCACTGCCAGCCACTTACAATTATCTTTTCTGTCAAAAATATGTGTGTATCTATTTCAATTTATTTATATTGTAGCAATTCAAGTCTTTATACAATGGATCTTTTTCCAGGAGAATTCAATGCATCAAAGGTTTCCAAAAAGGTATCTTCAATAGTATCCTTTTAATGGACATGGATACACAATCCCATGTAACTGAATCAGTTGCAAAGTGTGCCTTTCAAGCTATAATGATATCTAAGCAATCTTTTACAGCAATGGTTCCCAACTGGTGGTCCGCAGACCCCAGGGGGTCCACGTAACCCACCCAGGGGATCCATGTCACCATTCACATAACAAAAATTGCCACAGAAATAGCAAACTTTTCAAAAATAATGTGTCCAGGGCTTGGCTGTTGAAAAAACAGCAGGTCTACAGTACTTAGCTAATTGGGAACCACTGTTTTACCGAACTGTTAAGTGGTACTGATTTTTTACCACAGCCAGACGGATTCACGTTTATTTTCCTTCCAAAATCTAGCCTCATGGTGATTGCTCGCTCAGCAGAACTAATTAGATGAGAACAAAAATACGGATTCTGCATTTTTAAAAAGTCATAGGTGAGTAAAACATGCTTGGGAGATTCTGGTGTCTGGAAAACATAGCTCAGATCCACATTAGGTTTGACAGACGCATTTAATTTCTAAAATTCTTTCATATGGCAATATGTGCCATTGAAGTGAACCATGAATTCTAAACCCCTCTTGGTTTCAAAAAGTCTCATTCCCCATTCCTCCATTTACTGGGCCAAAACAATTTTCCCCCCATTAACCAATCAAATCTGGAAGATATGAAGTTGTGAACTCCAGACACGCCAAAGGACAGTTATGCATTATTGAGTTGGAAATGTCTACATCCAACTGAAATGTAAACAAAGTACATGGAAAGACAACCTTCCTTAAAGCTTTACCCAATCCTAGGCGACAGTCCTATGCACATTTGCCTAGGAGTAAGACTGGTTAAATTCTTAGGACTTACATCTGAGTAGACATACATAGGGCACATGAACTGCACAAGTGGAAGATTACGTAGGGTTGCCATATTTCAAACAGTGAAAATTCAGGAAAAGCTTTTTTGGAAAAATTGGAAAAAATGCTGTTTCTGAGCGGATTTTCCTGGCCGATTTCAGCCTGCACACTGCTGCCAGATGCAGTATTCTGGATATGTCTAGCAAATTCTCTGAACTCTAAACAGTCCAAATAGCAATTCAGACTTAACATGGTCAAAAGGACTACTGCGGATACATCATGATAATGAATCAGCCAAAGTAAGACAGATTTAAGTCACATTGATTTCAACAGGCGAACTAAGCACATGCTTCAGTATCTCTCACTGAAACAAGTGGAATTTAATAGTGCTTGACTTTAAATTTGAATTGGGGTACATTCCAGATAAACAAGTTACACAATGAATCCAGATCTTGTGTCTTCAAATTCATTGTGAATACTTAATTCAAAACTTCCAGTTTTGACTGAAAGTTTTGATTGAAACTTTTGATTATTATTTTTTCAGCATGTTGAGAAGTTATAATTTCTAAAATAGCAACTGCTTGGCATTATGGAAGTTCTGAAATGAAGAACTTTGACTAACTGATCTTGATGTTCCAAAATCTGTTTCTGCTTTGAAACATAGATTTAGTTTTTAATTAGTTGTTTTTCTAAAACAAGAAGAGAGCCACAACAAATTCTCTTAGAACACCCTCTTTTTTCCTTTTTTTACTACTGCATATTTGAGTATCTACAAGCACCAGTCTTTGAACTTTGTTCTGAACCTTCTGTTCCCTGAACACTGTCTCCTTCTCCACACCATTCCACAACTGGAATCTGAAATGGCATCCCTGATCCACGGCAATGAATCCTTAGACTCTATACCTTTTGTAAGAACCCAAGCTTGCTTAGCAATGAGCCACACCCTGAACAAATGTTATCAATTCAAGGATCTCAACTTGATAATCGCAGTGCTGAATAAGTGAGGTTGGTTTATTTAGCGGGAAGATGACTGTGGCATAAGCAGCTATGTCCATCCAAGAAACTAGTTGATCCAAATGTCACAAGACATATCTGTCGTTGCTCTTAATTTTATTTTCACAATGTAATAATTTTGTTTTCATCCAAGAAAACATTCCCTGTTGCTGACAATGGCATTTGCTTAGTTTTGATGGATTAACTCCGAACCTCGGAAATGTTTTATATTTAAGTCACGAGAACATTGCACACTGTGAGTCTAACAGCATAATGAAATGTCAAGCCTTTTGTTGAGAACTGCACTTGAAAATGGAGATTCTTCAAAACCGATATTAATTAAAGTCTTACTGGAACTACATCCACTTGTTTTCCTATTGGTTTCTTTTTCTGCTAAGGTCTAAAGCCATAAAGTTTTGCATCCCACTATGTGCTATACAGGGATCTCTGAAACTTAATTACATTTACTGTTACAAAAAAGGGTTTATGAACTCTTGCCTTTAGGCAAAAATGTTTATTTCATTGCCTTTGCTACTCATTCTTTTCAACTTGGTTGCCTTTGAACTCTTCAGCTGCACAGAGTTATCACCGTGGTGCAGAAACCAGGAAGTGTACTCCCAAGATAGAAACCACAAGTTGAAGCAAGAGAAGGAGGCAAAGATATAGGAGCCGTTAGTTTGGCCACCCTTTGTGCTATTAAAATCTCATTTTCTGCCTGTTAGACTGCCCTCTCACTGCTTAGGCAGTGGTGATAGTCAGTGATTAGTGTGTAATTGAGTATAATTGTCTTTTCACTTTTCATTTGTGTCATTCCAAGCTTCCCTCTGTTTGTTTTTTTTATAAAAAAAGAAACCCACACACACATACACACAGAGAAAGAAAGAGCAGAGAGAAGATAAAGCCGTTAAAACTCTCACTCTCAGCCCTGAAGATATCCCTGATTGTAATTATAGATTGCATCCCACCCCCCTTTGTGAAATTTGCTCAGGATTCAGTGGACAGCTCTCTCTTCTAAACACCTGTGCTAAATCCACGCTAATAAAATAAACTACCGAACATTTTAGCAATTGCTAATAATGTCAACCCCAAGGCAGATGCCAGAAGTAGGAAATTTAACCAACCTTCTTGACACTCAATTATCAAGGCAATTTATTAACACGATCATCCAGGGAAAGCTCATGCAAATTAGGAAAACAATTATGTCCTTCAAGTAGTTATAGGCTTCCTGGGTGCAGTAATGCTCTTAATTTATGCATTTACAACTCGATTATGGCTCAGCCTGATCTGCATTGCTCATCAGCTGAGCCAGGAGTAACTTGTATTCTACTTTTAAGGTTGTGCGTGTGATTTTCTATTCATTACTTTCTCTATAAGTTGACAAAGAATTAAAACTCAAATCATTATCTCTGGAGATAGTTTTTGTTTCATTATTTTTAAAGATAGAAATGGACAAATTAAAAAAAATGCTTGACAACTGACTGCACACAGAAAGTTTTCATGATTACATTAAAAAACATTGCCTTAAACTAAATATAAGCTATGACTTTTGATTCAGTCAGTAGGAAAGGGGGGCAGGGAGGAAACCAGCAAACTGAAATCATGTGGCTTATATAAAGAATACTTTATGGTTTAAATTTGGCAAATCATTGTACTATGGCCTTGGGGAACAGACAATTTAGTTTGGGTATACAAAAAATCCTGTGTCTGAAAAAGCAGGACTGACCTGGGGTGAAAGGCCGTTGCCAATGGCAGGGTTCATAGGATTTGAAGGCCCGGGTGGAGGCACAAAGCTGTCTGTATAGCTGGAAAAGCCATGCCTTGTGCTCGGGAGGCAGTACGCGGAGCTGCTTTCTGGGTTTGATGGCAGGCTGCTTTGGTGCACAGTGCTTGGTGGCAGAGGCTGAGGTCTGTGGACTGTACTGCTTGGGTCTGACACAGCTGCAAGGAAGAGGCAATACGTTTTGCAAATCATCCACATTTTCATGCAAAATTCTACACCGAGAAACTTACTCATGAAAACAATAAACCAGGCCAGATAATAATATTTAATGCTATTCAGGTTATATGCCATGCCTTGGCCTTCAATGTTCCCCCTCATCAATCTCACACTGTCTCCCTCAGAGCCTGGTTCAGGAAAACCCCAGTTCTGTGTTATTTTGAAAGCAGGTAAACTATGGGTTTAGCAAACAAGAAAGTGAAAGAGTGAATCAACGAATGCATGGAAAAGAGAAGGCGCATAAGCTCAAAGCATGGTCCCAATGGCAAAACTGTGGCTTATATGTTTAAAATGGGCCATTAAAAGAAACTCGTCTAATGCAGCAACAGAAAGTTCCAACAGAAAATTCCACTAACTTCTAGAAAGAAACTGAGAAGCAGTTATCACTCATAAATTCAATGACTATTTTTGCTCAGGAACACACACCTTGATGTGGACTAATCCATTGTGATAGATTTTTAAAAGCTAACTACACTGATAAAACAGAATCTGGCTACTTTATTTAACTTCTTCCCGTTCATACCATTCTAGGGCTTACACATGCTGTGTTATAAATTAAAAGTAAGGATTTAACTAAGGGGACCAATTCAAATCAGCTATATCTCGGTTTTCAGAAGTTAGATGGACTGTTGGTCTGACCTGATATAAGTTCGCTTCCTAGGTTTCTATAGTGAAAATATCTCTTAAGAAGTTCTGTTAATATTTTTAATACTGCCCAGGGATAGAAAACAACTGAAAACACCAGTAAATAGAATGTTCTGCTTCCTACTGTACCTTGTGGAATAGAAGTGGGCTGGTAGGAAGATTCTGATAGCTGGTACGTTGGCAGAGTTGGCATGGCACTAGGTGGGAATCCACCTGGGATCAAGTGATTGAAAGCCATCAGTTGATTGGCACCAGCTTGCTTCCTCCATCTAGCTCGACGATTACTAAACCACACCTACAAATGGTTGGAAGGGAAAGAGGCATTTGAGATGGTGCTACAATCAATTTTATGTCCATTCAGTGTTCGCCAAACCACTTGGCACAATAAACTAGGCACAGTGGTACATTCCCTCCTTAACTGGATTACTATAATACACAGTCGCTACATTGGGCTGCCATGGATGGGCCTAAGAAAGACCCAACAGGTGCAAAATGCAGCAACTCCTGGGAAAGTAGATGGCCACAAATATTGCATCTATTTTGGAACAGCTGCACAGGCTACCAAAACATTTCTGGCTAAAATTCAAAGTGTTGGTTATTATAGCCAAACCCTCAGTGGCTTGAGCTGAGGAGGTCTAAATGACAACTTCCTCCCATAACCAAAGATGGAGAAGCCCCTCTTTGCATCCTGTTGTGGGCTAATATCAAGCCTAACATGCCAGGATGTGTTGGAAGGCCTTATCTGTGGTAGCACCCCTTTTTAGCAACCACTGCAACCTTTTCATCAGCCTTCATTTCTTTGTTGATGGGTGGCTTTATCTTCCATGTTGTCTCTTTTTCTGGGCTTATCCCCACTTCCCCTTGTTCTGATGCTTTCCCCTGGGAAAAACCACTCTTTAGCACTCAACTGGAGCAAACAGCAATTCAAGTTTTCCCCAGATTTCCATTCGCTAAAGAGTGGGCTTTTCCTTGGAAAGGAGCGGGACAAGGGGAAAACCACTCAGATCCATGCCTTCTAGGCATGACACAAGCAGAAATGTGGCTAAGCTCTCTTATTTGAAATTGTTCCGACTCTTTTGTTGTGTTTATTTCATTGGATTGTTTGGAATGGAATTAGCCACCATGAGTGCTCTCTTATAGGGAAACATTCACTATCAGATATTATAATTAGTTAAGGTCTCCTCCAAATAACCCATTTATTGGCCATTCCTCCTGATTTGCTTGCATAAAGACTATGTTTGGTCTTTACTGACCATTTGTTCTGATACATTTGCAGGGTTATAATAAGCATTCATCCTTATTTGCTTCCCGAGCACATACATGTCTTTCTGTTAATCATTTGTTCAACCCACACTTTTCAGCACATTCCTCCATCAGTTTGTTTATGGAAATCATCCCCCTCCAGCTGCTATTTGCCCCAGGTGTGCTGCTTGCAGTGAACGGCTACCTGTCTACCCACCTTGTTTTCATGGGGCTTGAATTCATAGCAATATAATTCTTGAGAGCAAACTATCCACACGTAGACCACATCAAGACTTCTGCCTGAAACCCTGAAGGGCCAGGGTAGACAATGCTGAGCTAGATGGAACAAGGGCTGACTCTGTTTAAGTAGGATTGCCCTTTTGTTCTTTTTTCTTTTGGCCAAAGTTGTAGAGCTATTTTAAAGGAAAATTAAACTGCTGACATGGGTTGCCATATGTCCAGATTTTCCTGGACTCCTTTTTTTGGTTTTTTTGCAATTTCCACCCAGACACTGCTTCCAACTGCAGTATTTCAGCTATGTCTGGGAAATTTTGGACATACTACAACCCTAGTTTAAAGCCATTCATGTCCGCTTCTCAAATTTATGATAGGTAGTGGGTGGGATAAAAAAGTTGGAACTTCTAGGCTTGCTGCAGTGATTCTCCTGACCACCTCCAGTCCTACCATCACCATTTTGTTAGTTATGGGAGCAGAATTCCATGATTCAGACATTGTGCAGAGTATGAATCAATAACCTCTCCAAACAAAGAAAGAGCTCCAAAGCTTTACTGCAAACTGTTTTTAAACTTGTTACAAAAAAGTTGTAAATACAAATCAACACATTGTTCTTAAACAACTAGCAGTGTCGTCCAGTTTTCTTTTACTTGTTAATATAGTCCCAGAAGAGATAGAGAGAGATACTGTACAGATCCAGAGAGAGATTCAAATAAGCAAATGGCTTCTTCAGTGTGCTGGTAGCTTCTGAGACCCAGGTTGCCAGGGATGAGTCATCAATTAGCATAAAGATTGAATCAAAGACTCCACCCTTTTGTTTGCAGCTTTAGCTGCAGAAGCACCTTTTTACATTTGCTATAGCTACATTCTGCAAATGCAGACCTCCACTAAATTTCATACACTATGCACACAAACATAACATTTTATGCGCAATGAACTTTTAACTTTTTATAACTTCTGTTAAAAAAAATACCGCTTTTCATTTGCTCAAAAGCAGGCAGGAGAATTTAAAGGCCTCTTGCAAGGAAGCAGAGAGGGGGCGTGGCGAAGTATCTGCTTTGCATGCTAAAAATCCCAGGTTCAATCTCTGGCCTCTCCAGGCAAGTCTGGGAGAGATGCCTGCTTGAAATCATGGAGAGCGGCTGACAGTCAGACCATATTGGGCTAGAGATGGGTCAGCAGTCTGACTTAGCCTAAGGCAGCTTGCTATCTTCCTAAATGAATGTTATCAGCTAACCAAGCAGAGAGAGAAATGGAGAGGTTTACAAGGGGTGGCTTTGGCTACAGGACAAAGCAGCAGCAGAAAGGTGTCCAAGAGACACAATCTCCGCCTTATCCTTTCGGCCATCCCTAGGCTAGGTCTGCATACATATTTCAACCCTTTAGGCTGCAACCCTATACCTATTTACCTGGGATTAAGCCATGCTCAACTCAATGGAATTACTGAATGGACTTGTACAGTGGTACCTCGGGTTAAGTACTTAATTCATTCCGGATGTCCGTACTTAACCTGAAACTGTTCTTAACCTGAAGCACCACTTTAGCTAATGGGGCCTCCTGCTGCTGCCGCGCCGCCAGAACACGATTTCTGTTCTTATCCTGAAGCAAAGTTCTTAACCTGAAGCACTATTTCTGGGTTAGCAGAGTCTGTAACCTGAAGCTTATGTAACCTGAAGCGTATGTAACCTGAGGTACCACTGTATAGGACTGCAATGTTAGTTTTTCCCAATATATTGCTATATTAGCTATGTATATATTTGCCAAGACACACACACACATCTAAAAATGATATACACATCATGCAGAACAAAATGAGATGGGTGTCACTGTAGCTGTGTCATAATGGAGGTAGCAAAAGATAGACACATACAGGGAGAACAACACAATGTATCATTTATTTCATTCATATCCCACCTTTTCTCTAGGCTAAAAAAAGTGTCCACAATTTCCCTGCTCCCATTGTCATCCTCGCAGCAACCCTGTGGTGTTAATTTAGTGGAGAGACGGCCACTGGCCCAAGGTCACACAGTGAGCTTCATGGATTGGTGGGGATTTGAACCCTTGTCTCCCAGGTCTTAGTCCAACACTCTAACCACTACAGCCCTATGTATTTCCCATCATCTCCTTTGCGGTGTTGTTGCAGTAGCAGACCTTCCTGGTTTTCTTCTTGTCCCTTAACTGAGGTTCTGCCTCTACTTCCCTTTTAATTCATATCCTTCCATCTTCAAACTCCCCACCTCATACCAGTCCTCTCTCTCCTGCTTTCCCCCCTTTCCTTTCCTTCATGGCCACTGAAACTAACCAAAAAACACATAAATATTTCTGATGTACAGCAGTGCAGCAAAGGGAATACATTCTCTGGCTTAAATTAGACGTGTCTTTATCAATGTGCCATTCTTTTGATTTGATACGTATTTGGCATTCATCCTTGTAAAGCCCAGACTCTGTTTAGAAGAAACTATCCTCTATTGTCTTTCTGAATTCCCTTTTCAAACATTTTGCCTATTTGAATAAGAGATCTCGTTGCCTTAAAAGCACATTGGAAACTCTCTGTTTAGGATAAGGCAGTTGAACTGTCAAGGCCAATTTCGCTACGGCAAGCCTTGAGGAAGAACTGCAGCTTTGAAAGGATACCCAGCCAGCGTCAAGGAAATAGGATGTTGCCTTGTTCGGTTACAAACTACTTAAGGGAAAAATGATAACAAAAAAGGCAAGACGTAAATATTAGGAATCAGAGATGGGAAAGGTCTACAAGGTCATCCAGTCGAATCCTTGCCAGAGCTGAACATACTTGACTGATTTGTCCAATTTAATTTGAAGTGCCTCAAGTGATAGTCTGTACTTGCTCCCACAAGAGACTATACTGTGGCCTGATATGATTAATTGTTAAGAAAATATATCTGTGTAATAAGACTTCACTTTATCATGTATCTTTAGGCTACAAAGAAAAATTTCCCCACAAAGGCTCATAGATCTCTAAAACCAAAATTATTTTTCAGTGGGGAAGCTTTGACTGCATCTACATTGGCTAGCACCTGAACTAAGCTGTTCTGAAAAGTCCTTCAAAACCCCACCTCCAACTATTCTGCAGCAATTACCAAGAAAAGAAATTGCATTAAAAATTCTCAAAGGGAAGAGAAAATTTAGGTGAAATTCTCATGGGTGGGGTGCAGGGTTTTTGTTGCACTTGCCTTACTTTCAGTGTAATGAAGGGATTTTTTGACTGTCCTTTCATTTTACAAATCATCTCCCTAGTGGTCTGCATTCTGCAGCCTCCCCAGGTGCCTACACTTCCTTAAAAAAAAAGAACCCATAACATCCTTGGCTGGGCTTTGCTGTAAGCCCAGGAGAATGGGGAGGCTGCCTCCTATACACCTGGTAGATGTTCATTGTTCTCTCTCTCTTTTTAGGTGAAGTCTTAAATAAATGGACTTTATTCTCTGAGGTAACATTCCTTCAACTGTTAGGGGAAACTTCCCAGTATGGCTTCTATTTAGCCCTTAAAATAAAATTTATCTCTACCTCTGTTAATATAAAGGACTGACTAGTTGCTGTTTATCCCTGTTTTCCACGTACCAAGACACTATGTGTTTTATTAAGGATAAAGACAGGACTGAGCAACAGTGGGTCGCTTTATTTCCAGAGATGGGGATTCTGCCATTATCTTTCTCCACATGAGGTGGTAGTGAAACTTGATACCAGAGGAGCTTCTTAAAACAGCCCAATCTGAATATCTGCTGACCCTTCTGATGTTCCTGAACAACAACTCCCATTGTCCCTGAGAATTGGCCATGTTGGATGGGACTGATGGGGGATGGAGTCCAACAACATCTGGAGGGCCACAGATTCTCCATCCCTGATATACGCTCATCTATTATGATGGTATAAAACCATTTGGGTGTTTCTTTTGATAAATTCCTTGCAGTCCTCCTCCAGTTCCATCTGCTGGTAGGCGTGGGACATGTCAAGCTTGCTGACATAGTGACCTCCTCTAAGTACTTCAGACTGGTTCGCTGTATACAGAAAGTAGTAATTGGAGGCTTGATGTATTGCAACTTCATAATTCCATTGATGTGGATGGTTCCATCTGAAGTAGCTATTGGTACTATGGGTATTGCCCAGTCCGAAAACTCTACTGAGACAATTATCTTTCTTTTCCCAAATGTTGAATTTCACCACAGTCTTCTCTATGGCAGCCTATGTAACAGGTCTAGCTTTAAAATATTTTGGCTTGTTCTTTGCTAGAATATCCTTTCTTTAAGTCTCCTTTATGGTACATGATCCTCCTTGAAACTCTCAGCATTAGAGCACATCAATTGCATGACTAAGGTCCCAGGCTCGGTTCCTGGAATCCAAGTAGGGCTGATTCCAGAATATTAAGATCTGTGGATATTAAGATCTGCTTTCCCTGATTTGCTATCTTATTTTTACCATTGAATAGTGTCCCAATCTTTCAGCATGTTGCAAATATCATTTGGGGACTCAAAAACCCATTGTATAAGGCATAACTTCTTGTATCAAGTTCCTTTTCTTTCTTTCTTACAGCTTGATTAAGACTGGACATGAACTGAAATGAACTGCTAAGAAGAGATGAAGGGTGGAGCTCTACTTTATCCCATAATAATATATACACAGTGGCACTCAGCCTAACCATAGATGTCGAGAAGCAGTGATTGCTGGAATGACAAAACTCAGAACAATCTCCCTGGAGCCCTCTGTGTCAGTTATGTAAAATATGGCTTAACTTTAACAAGTATTCACAACTTGGGCCACTTAAACTCCTGTTCATCTTTAATTCCCAGAAGGTTCCCTCCCACCCCCGGTATTTTAATCATTGATTGACTGAGGTCCCCCCCCCCCATGTTGTTCTAAGCAAAAAGTCCATATGTTCAACATAGTAGGGAATTTGCTGGGCTGTAGATCACAGAAGTGAGTATGAGACAAGATGTGTCTCAAGGGAACCCAAGGAAGCCATAAGGAATGTAAAAAGTCACAGGGTTAAAGCCACATTAAGACAGCTGTTATGTTAATGAGACTTCTGCTTTTCTTGTAACTGTGGGTCACTGCTTTAGAAAAATATGGACATTCATTGTTGCCTTTAAAGCTCACAGGTCCCAAAATTGCATCTAAAGGAATTAAAGAGTCTACTTCTGATTAACTGAGTTTTTATAAAATCTTCAAATAGTGATTCAGCACCCATATTTAGTTCAATTCCTTTGGGGGGGGAATCACCCATTTTTGTATCATTTGTTTTTCAACCAATCTCTTTTTCAATAATGGAATCTATTTAAAAACAGTAGCTTATACCTACTTTAGATTATCCTCCACAACCCATTATTATAGTACTACAGCCTTTTCCTAGTCTCAAGTAGGAGAACAGTGAAAAGATGAGAAATGAACAAAACTAAATATTTTCTCTAGGTTATCAAATGTACTCAGCAGCAAAACTGTGAGGAAAATTAGGAGTCAGGCTTTGAAAAACAGCAATAGTGTTTCTGTCTATACACCAAAGTGGCTGGAAATCTTAAAACTCTTTCAGTAAGGATATTCACCTGAACCCGAGCTTCAGTGAGTTTAGCTCGTTGCGCAAGTTCCTCTCGGGTGTATATATCAGGGTAGTGGGTCCTCTCGAAAGCTCTTTCCAGCTCCTCTAATTGTTCTGCAGTGAAGGTTGTTCTACTGCGGCGTTGCTTTCTCTTTAATGGCAGATCTGGTTCAGAATCTATGTCAGAACCTTCATCGGACTGTGGTGCTGAAGCTGGGAAGAAATGAAGAATGGAGCAATTAATCTATGGCTAGAGAATGGGGGTAGGTGGGTGAGGGAAGAATCAAGAATTAAAGTAACAGGAGGGGACACTGAATAAAAATGCTTTCTTGGAATAAGCCAGGATCGTGCTGTGAACTAAACAGTCTTGGAGAGAATGCTACAGCATATTTAATTCTAATGAATGAATAATTATCAGTATTTCCTTCTGTTAATCTAGTCACTTTTTGCCTTTTGGAATATCTGTAGGCAGATACCAATTTGCTTGCCTGCGTTATTTCTTCAAATATATTCAGCACTGGTTTCCCAATGACTGTGCATGTGTGAAATCAAAAGCCATGCAGCGTCACGTTACTTTAACTGGTCAAGTAAAATCACAAGGCCTTGATCTTAAAACAGGTAAAGAACAATGTTTGTTAATTTAAATGTTCAAACTGCTCTTCCAATTAATTAAAAGGCTGGCGGGTTTCTACGGTTTTGCCATGACTGGTAGAGACCACACTTAGCAAATACTGATGGAGGACAAATTCATCAATTTCCATTTCTTTCCATTTTTCTAATACATCACATTTTCACAACAGTTTGCATTAATAGAAAAAGTCCTCATGGAAATCTGTCAGTGTTGAATGTGCACATTTCTCCTAATATGAATATTTTGCATGCAATTTTGCCTAATACACACATTTTCTAGCATTTTCCCTAATAAAATGTATTTTATCTTCACTGGCATGTACATTTTTGGGGCATACTTTCCTCAAATACATATATAGACATTGTTTGGTTGGAGAACTGCATCACAAAATTCGGAGAAGAGATTCTTTCTAGCTGCATTCTGTTCTGTTGATTATTTCAGGAAGTGTGAATTAGAGAGGCTTGCATCATAACGCAAACCAAACTGAATTTCTCTACCATCCATATTCTTCAGAATTTTATGCATTGCCCACCCTTCATCTTAAGGTCCCAAGACACAACAATTTACAATACGGCATTAAAAACAATTTAAAACAAATGACAGCTACAACAGGTGTCAAAAGCCAAAGTATGGACCCAGTACATCTTCAACATTCACTGAAAACTGTATAATGAAGGTGCCAGATGCACTCCCCTGTGGGGAGAGAATTCCACAATTTAGGGGCTGCTGAAGACAAAGCCCTCTCCCAGAAGAAAGGCCATGGAACTGCCAAGAAGATCTGAAGGCAATGAAGTGGTCTTTGGTGCCTAAGGGTTACCTATTAGAGGAGTAAAGAGGTTCTGGTGGCTTATTAGTAGCCAGTGAGTCAGAGATGCCCCAGCTGCCCCAGCAAATGTCACTTCTGACCTCTTCCTCCAATACAATAAGCACGTAGAAAGTTAGAAACATGATTTAACAGCATGTCCTAAATAAGTAGCACCTACATATGGTACCTCTGTATTCCACCCATGGGGAATATTGCTTCAAATCAGAAACACCACCTGGGGGAAGGAATTAAAAAGGGTATGGTGGCCCTGATCTCTCTCTCTCTCTCTCTCTCTCTCTCTCTCTCTCACACACACACACACACAGAGAGAGAGAGAGAGAGAGAGAGAGAGAGAGAGAGAGAGAGAGAGAGATTGCTTATAATATTATATTTGGCTCAATTTTTCTGATATAGCGAATACACCAATGTAATCCTGTACAAGTGTAAGTTAATGAGGCTTATTTCCAGGGAAATGGATATAGGATTGCAGCCCCCTTCTTCTTCTTCTTCCTCTTCTTTCTTCTTTACTAAACCTCAACACAGGAGGAAAGACCAGCGGAGGAGGAGGTTGGGGGCAGAGGTGAGTGGTGGGCATGTAGCAGCAGGAGGAGAGGGGCAGCAGGCGGGCATGGAGCAGGGTGTGATTTTCTACTTTGCCTCTAGCATCAAAATGTCTTGGACCAGCGCTGCCAGCAACTCTCATAGCCGAGAGGAGATTTGAACCCAGATCTCAGTCCAGTAAACTATCCATTTCACCACAGGGGCACATTCTGATTATTTGCTATGCTGTGATAGAGGAGAAAGTTCATTACATTGTTGCTTTAGTTTATATTGCTATTGTCACTTTTAAATTTCTCTGTATCCTTTTTTGTATGAATGGTGTTTTAGGAGTTTTCGTAATAAATAAATAAATAATCATTGCAGGAGAGGAAGCTGGGTTCAGGAGTATCCTTCAATCTCCAAATAAATACAAAATACAGAGAGAGCACCCCTCCCAGAGAAGCTAATAACTGCTTCCAACTTGTTACAGAAGAGCTAAATAAATGGAAACAGAATGGATTCCAAATTGTGTGTTTTGGGAGAAAAGCATCTGGTCTATGAAACTCAGTCAAAACACAAGACGGGTAAAAGTCTCAACATTGAGCAAATGTAGGTTGTTCTTGGAGGCCTTAGCGCCTTTCCAGATGCTGTTTTTTTGTTAGCACAAGAATGTCACAGTTGTTACCATGGATTCAGTCATCTTCCCCCATAGTAGTAGTACTGTGGTGGAGGGATTGTGTTTTCCTGTAATTCAACCTGATCTATCCACACAGAGAGAGAAGCAAAAGCTATCACTAACTGTGTGTGTTATTTCATCACGCTAGCATCATGGGTAATGCCCCATGGCATCACTAGGGAAAAGAAATACACTTATTTCCTCCCCTCCCTCCAAAATATCAATTACTCATCAAATATGACATCTCTCCATCAGATATATATTGGTGGGAAAGACCTTGAGTAAGATATCACCTGCGTTCTCTGGGCCAGAGAATGATTATCTGAAAACTGCCTTAGTACAAAATAATAGAGACTGTATGACACTTTCTTTGAATGGATGTTGCCTAGGATACTACATGGAGTAGGACAGAACTGAACTTCTGTATTGGTAACATTTCCCCTAATTTCACTTATACAAAATGTCTGTGGGAACAGTCCAGCCACTGCCAAGCCTTTAGTCCCAAAAATCTCAGTGGAAGACATTTAAACACATGCTTAAATCTGTCCCATTGAGTCCTATCGGTCTTAAAAGTACTTACCTTTGGCTGGAATCCGAACCTTACACTTTTCAAAATGTTCACTGACACATACTCCTCCCCCAGAGATCTTTGAACCCAAACTATCCCAAAGTAGATGAAAAAGGGAGGAGTGTAAATCAGTCTCCAAAAAGATCAAGTACAGAACAACAGTCAGACTCCACAGGATTACAAATTCCTTCTTAAAGAATGGGAGGAGAAAACCCATAAGCACCAAACGCCAGTGGAATAGCCATGAAGTTTAATTAAAGAAGGAATTGCAGAATTATAGAGTGGTTCTTTGTCCCTTGAACCCTCACGACCTGTTTGGTGGCCCCGGGAAATACTTCATCCAAGTTAACACTCTTATACACAAAATCTTTGCACAATTTCATAGGGATTTGGTCACATGGAATTCTGTAATTATCAGTTCCCCAAAGAACATCATAAACAGACATGCCTAGGCGAAACACTGAACAACAGTAAATACACACAAACACCCATTCTGTTCATTGTTTGTCCTCTCAGTGGGATATTTCATTTGAATAATTATAGGAGCAAAACATGACAACCATTTAAAAACCATATATTTATTACAAACGCAATACAGTGCACTTTACAATTATCTGAATACAGAGACTTTCCGCTCAAGAGCTGCAAGAGCACATGGCTTCATTAGCAATGGGATGCTCGCCTCTTATTCTTTAACACCATAATGTTGAGTTATATTTTAAAGCCCTTTCATCTAGCTGTGCATTGCTAGAAAACGGGGTGATTCAAATGTAGCATCAAATTTCAATTTAATGACACCTCTGGAGTCACACAGAGCTGGGTTTTCTATCAATTGCTAGGGGAGTGGGGTCATACACAACTGGATGAGGCAATGCAATATTTCGCCTGCCCCACCCCACTCCCCCGACTAACTGCAAGATGCTCTAAAGCTTGCACTATTTTTCATTCAACACAGAAGATGCAGTGGCATTTTCCACTGTAGTTAAGCTGCACACCTTATTGGACACCATACATTTAAAACATATTTAAAAGACATTCCCCTCCTCACAAGAAAACAAAGAACCCTGGGAATGATGGGTTGCAATAGGTGCAGGGAATTTTAGCTCTGTGAGAGGTAAACGTCAGTTCTTTGAGGGGAATGTGTTGAGGGGGGGTATCCTTTAAATGTATGGCATGTAAGCAACCCTAGTGACATGCACTGGATTGTAACTAAAGCTGCAACTTATCCAACAAAAAGCAGCCTGCCTGGATCACACAAATTTGCTGGAGAGCACTGAATTTTAAAATGATGATAACATTGTGAGTTAGTCGTGCAATGCAGCCACAGCAATACATTTCTAGGTTACAAGGCAACTTATGCTTTGAGAGTAATATTTGAGAGTAATGTTGTGGAGTGGGGTGTTCAAGAGCATACCACCAGGCCCCATTGGGGCAACTGGCTCATTTTAGCTCCTTCCAATGATCCCCTGCACCCCTTCTTCACGTACCATAAGCCAAATACACCTATTTTACCTCATCAGACGTTGGAGGGTGTATAGCAGGCCTGCACTCTGATCCCTGATCTGAAGTATCCTTTCTGTGGCAAAATCTACGTGACTGACCTCTACCGTGTTTACTCGGGTGCAAGGCAGCAGGAGGAGGAGGAGGAGTGCAAGGAAGGCCGATGCCCCTCCTTGAGCTCATAGTAAATGACAAATGACACTTTCCCTTTTGTGAACTTTGGGATTTTTGTTGACTTATTTGGCAGCTTTTGTTGAGTCCTTAGAAATGGCCTGTGGCCGAGGCCTATTCTGCCAATTTCCACGCTCCATCTGTGGTATCCATCAACAGGGCCTTTTACCCACATTCAGGGCTCTGACACCTGCCTAGCAGGATGCAGGAGACAACAAAGAAAACTGAAGTGGATGAGAAGGGGGGAGATTGTGTGGATTTTTATTTTTTTAAGATGAGGTTGAAATAGATGCTCTGTAGGGGTTAATCCCATGTCTCTTCAGTCCAGAGACTTCAGCACCTGGAAGCTCCCTTTCAATTATTTTTTTTATCTCCTCTAGGGAAGGCAGGGGAGTTTTAAAATGTTAAATGCATGACCTTAACATTAAAATAAAATAAAAACTCTAAGGGCAGGGGGGAAATCTGTTTAGCCATTTCAGGAGCTTCCCAGTAAATCACAATTGTACACACGGCACACGGCGAAATGTTGTTCTTATATCCTTGTTTGCTTTAACCAAAAGGCTTCAGCAGCTGCTATTTTAACTGGGGGGGGGGGTTAAGGGAGTCCTTTATTGTCAGCGGAGGATGTGGGAAAACGTCTCAAGGAAAACGGAGCGCCTCTCTCCTTCACTTCGATTTGTTTTCCCCAAGCATTTCCATTTAAGGAAACATTCCCATTGGAATCTTAAACATAATTAAGAATTTAGACCCAGCTACTCCCCACAGCTTCCTTCCAGCACAGGCAGAGTTTCTTCTACTTTTCTATTCTCTCTCTCTCTCTCTCTCCCTCTCTCTCCATCTCCCCCTCCTCCCACCAGTAATATTGTGCAGTTCCTCTCCTCCCTCCTTTTGAATACTCAGCTTCACAGCAGGGGGTCATTAGAAAGAAAATAAACCCCTGCCAGGTCTGGGCTAATCAAAATGGTACAAATAAATTCTGACACTTAGCAACTCCCCAAGTGCTCACAACCCTGGGAGGAGTGTACAGATTACTTATGAATATGCTAGGCAGCAGGAGACAAGTTCAGAAGGTCTAATGTCAGTATGCAGCCACCTGTGCATAGAGTAAAGTGCCCCACATGCATTATTGCAGATTTGTTTAAGATAAGGACCTACAAACTCAGAGTGTAATACCCAACACACACTTTAATGTAAGGGAATAGCTTGGGCCTTTTGAGCAGCTCTTGAAGTTGTCCCACCCAATACCTGTGTAATATTCATTTAACTGACATGAAATGTTGGGATTAATCACTGAAATATTTCATGCATTTGGCTTCTAAAAATTGACAATCCTGGTTTTTGTTTTGTTTTTTAATTCTTTGCTGCTAAAGACTTAGTATCATCAGCAGCAGCTAATTCTATTGACATTATGTGTTTATTTTCACCAACCTGGGCAGTTTTTATTGAAAAGGCAATCTACAGTGAAACAAGGGTGGGCCAGAGGATCCACTCAAGATCAAAGGTGGCTCCTGGCCAATTTCTATTGGACCATTTGCCAACAGTGAGTTGTTCAAATTCTGCCACAGAATGCAGGACTGGGACTTTGCGGAGGTCCAGTAAGACAGGTCTGAGACTTTCTAGCAAGCTGCAGACACTGGTTAGGTTTGTCTTAGCTATCAAGAGATCCTGTCTTGCTTTATACATTTAAGCAAGAATATTCACAAACCATGAAGAGTCTAGTAATATATATGAGCAACAAAACTTCTCCCTCTTCTCCTCTTCTCTTCAGCCTCTATGCACCTTCTGTTCCAGAGGTCTACCAGCATATTTATACCTACCTACATATAACATGCATATAAGTCAGCCCATAGATGTAAAGCATTTATTTATAATCTCTGCAGTGATTATAAGCAATTTGTAATAAATTTAGTAGTAGTAATAGTAGTAGCAGCAGTAGCAGCAGCAGCAGCAGCAGTAGTAGTAGTAGTAGTAATGTAGGGAAAACCCATCCATCTTCAGCATTCAACACCTTAACAGAGGAAATTCCTATCATGCTTACACCACCCTAAGATTGTATGACATGTCCACAGCCAGCTACAACACACTACTTATTTCCTCCTTAAACTAGAGAAGCTTAGGATCTTATGAATCTCCCAGAAGGAACCATCTGGCAACCTTGAAGGTTGAATCACTTGACATTCCATCCAGTGCTTTTTTTCTAGAAAAATAGGTGCTGGTACTCACCATGAAATTGATATAGTAAGTGCCACACCTTTTAACAACAAAAAAGAGGTGCTGGTACTGTGTACCCTTGAATACCCCCTGAAAAAAGCACTGATCCCATCCCACATGAAGGCAGGTTGCAACCAATATCCACCTCTGTTCCTGACAAAGCTACTGTCTACTATCATTACACAACTACTACTTGAATTCATGAACTATACCTGCAGATCCATAGTACTGTAAAGGGTATACGTGGCAATAGTCCAATCATTTAACTCTAGACTCAGATCAATGTTTCCTGGCTAGTTATTTTCGGACACCACTTGTACACCTTAGGAAAGGGATGGGGAATCTTGGCCCTCCTTATGTTGTTAGACTAGTGTAAAATCATTCATGTTAGGTCTTCATTTCTTTCCATCCCAGCATAAACCTGTGTCTTTCCTATTCTACCACTAATACTAATTTTCTAGATACCACTGTTTATAGAAAGAAGCAACAGCGCACCTTCAGACCTCCTTATATAGGAAACTGATACACACATCACCAATGCTAGCAGTTAGCATTCTGACTACATCAAAAAATCTATTGCTTTCAGCCCAGTCTTACTTTGCAGCTGCTTTTGATTAAATTTGCTTGATCATGAGCAGTTTGAAACAGGCTCTCTGAAATCTTAAGTATCTTCCCAGTGTTGGTGATTACTAAGTGAATACACAGAACATAATACTTGCAACATAAACCACACAAGCAACATCTCTGATAAAACCTCTGGTTATTACCTACAACACATAATTCAGGATACTGCAACATATCATAAGGGAACTGCAACCTATATTTGAGAATGAGCCATACCTCCAAAAAGCCATAGAAGGCAGTCTACCGCTTGTGTATAGGCAGTCACCTAAACTGAACTATTACTTACCAGTGGCAAGTACAGCTCCCTGAAATCACAACAAAGCAAAACATCTTGCTGCAGACCTAAATGTCAATGATGTCCTCTTATCAAAATAAGTAACACCATGTGTAAATGAAATAGTACCATCTGTCACATCCACGGCACTTATATCTGCATAATCCAGGTGTGTTGGCTGGAATTAAAACCTCTGGTATAGATGTGATCCTGTATCTAATATTGCTTGTATTTTTGTTCCATATTAAATACAAATGATTCTTTATCCAACTCAACAATAACAGGTCTGGACTCACACCCATGGTGCTTTGGAGATAGTTTCAATGTTTCAAAAGAACTCCAGCCAGCTTGTCTCCAAACTCCCAGTAGTCGAGTTTTTCAGTCCTGTTTTGACAATTCTTATTTCTCTTTCTGCTAAAGCATTACAAGCTGAATGAAAGTGTTAATAGAATGTTAATATGGCTATATTCTATAATTAATGGTTTATAAAATATGCCCCATTTACCGTGATCAACGCTATGGGCACACCACATATGGTAAAGGTCTATTGTTTTTCACAGCTCACTGCTGTGATGCACTTCCAGCCATTTTGAAGCAGGGGTGCCAACTTGAATAAAATATTGGGGGGGCAGGTAAGCCCTGCCCTGCATAATCAATCACATGATGTGATGCATGCTCACCATTTGACTGGCAATGCCAATCAACTTGGGGGGGCTGCCCCTTCAAATATTTTATTGGGGGGCCGAAGACCTCTCGGCCCCTAGGAGTTGGATCTTATGTTTTTGAAGATTCATCTACTGCTGTCCCACAGTTGTCCTGTACAGTGCTGTGGATGAAGATGTCCCAGTACTAGAGACTGTAGATGTTATTGACATTGGAGACAGTTCTAATCTGCACTTTCCAAGACTGCTTTATTCACCAAACATAGCTGCAAACCAAAACCTACATCGGTTCAGTTTCTAGATGTGATCATGCAGATCCGTCAGAATATGCTATCATATTTTGGAGGCATAACTTCACGCTCTGCTTCAGGTAGAACTATGAGGGGAAATATGCTGAAGGCAGAATGAGGATCTGAATGGTAGAACAAGACTTCTTAAACTACTGGTCCTACCAAGGGATGGGTGCCATTTACACTCTACTCTGGTCAACAAATGACTTGGGCCAACACTGAAAGGACCCATTTTCTATGCTTCCCATGCTTATTCCTGTCTTCCTGGCCCAAAGTAAGCCCTTTTCCTTGATTCTGTTTCAACTTCGCTGTAGTATGAGTTACATCACTTGGGAAAGAATAAGATCTATCTCCTATTCATAATCTGGAAAGCCTTCAATGGGATATGATCAAGATTTTCAACTTCCCCAGGACCCATCAACAGATGATGATGACTCAGATGGATGGAGTCTAAGTGCACCCTTGTTTTCTGTATTGTGATGTGTCCAATGTCAAAACATAATATTGCTGCTGTATCGCTGCCATAATTGGGCACAGCTTTATTGTCACTGAAGGATTGAGGCATTTAAATTTAGAAGATCTTTGTGGAATTTCTTCATCTCAAACATCAGGAACTCTATTTCCTCTTGAAAAACTACTGCCACTGAAGTGTCCCTAAAAAGCAGGGGGGCTGCATATAAACATGACTAGGGCTGTTATTCCTAAGTACACTTAGGAAACAAGGTTCACATAAATTAATGGAGGATGTCCCAATTAAGTTGATTTAGAAGGGTACAGGAAGCTGCAGTGAGGACGAGAGGAAGGGGAAGCCCTGTTGCATGAGCAGATGCCCACTTTCAGTGTTTACATTTTGCAGTTAATATGTCTCTCTATACTGTATTTGTGCTGCTCTGTCATCATGTGGCAATGGACTGTGCATGCTCCAGGGTGAGGGAAGCCTGGAAGGAAGTGAGAACAAGTGGGGTGGCAGGGTAGGCAAGTGAGCCAAGTTTATGGTGGGTGGGCTTAAAAGCAGGTGAGTGAGCTGGGCTTGCAGCAGCAGAGAGAAGCAGGGGCAGAGTGGGTGAGCAACAGTGTGTGCAAGTGAGTGTGTAGGGCTTCTGGCATGAGGTTGAAATGGGCACATGAGATGGGCATGGGGCAGTGGGTGGGTTGGTGCTGCAGTGGCATGGGCAAAACAGGCAGGGCTGGAGTTGGCAAATGATCTAGTTTTGCAGCATTTGAGCAAAAGGAGTGTTGTGGGGGCACAGGCTGGGGCAGAGCAGGTGAGTGAGCCAGTCTTGTGGTGATGTAACACATTGAGTGGGTGGTGGCACAGGGGCATGGATGAATGTATAAGGGGGAGAGGCTTAAGGGCTCAATGTGTAAGGGGGAGTGGCTTAAGGGAGGGGAGCTTGGTGGGGGAGGGGCTTTGATGAGGATTCCTTGGAGGAGGGGAGGAGGCTTGGTGGGAAAGGGCTTTGAGGAGAGGGGGTTGACAAATGAAACATCATTGCCCAGTTAACATAAAGTGATGAAAAATTGACCTACACTGCTCTTTTAAACTGTCACACTGTGACAGCCTTTAACAGTCTGAGGCTGAAGGGCACTGAGGGTGGAGAGGACTGCATCTTGTTATTTTTAGAAAGTACCCCATTTTTTATATCAGTTTAAAGATTAAAGTTAAAAAATGGCCATTTCCCTCAATTTCATAAGCAGGAGAAAGAACATGAAATCATTTTGCTTTTATATAGCATCTCAAATCTCAGACCGTATTTCAGAATAAAATAGTAGTGATGTGCAAATGATTTGCTCCAGAAGCTACCTAATCAAAGTAGCCAGAATTACGTGTAATAGATATCAGTGACACTAAATTTGATTCACTCCAAACACTTTAGCTTAATGAATGGGGATTTGGCTGGAAACAATGTGAACCCTTTGTAAATATAAGCATCAATTTGCTAGTTGGTTCTTACAAAAATCACCACTGCTGTCCCAAGCTTAAGTATCTCTCTCTGAACAACCTTAAATGAAGCTCCCTTTTTATCCTTCAAAAAGGGCTAACTTGCAACATTCCAAATGTTTTAATATGCCACTGACAATGTTTTCTTGAGTGGTACATTCAAGAATAAGTATGGTTATTGAAAGCTCTAAACTTTGACCTAAAACAGAATACAGTTAAATGGGAAGAGTAATAGGTGACTTAGTTGTAAATGTTATTTCTGGAGAAGAGGCCTTGAACCAATAAACATCATATGCTGCAATGTACAGGGAAACGGTGTCTGGGGCAAGAGTGATTTTTTTTATTATTATTATTTACAATTGCCAAGAGACTGGCTATTATTCCCCATATGTGCCACAAACGCTGCCCTTATCATCGGCGGGCCATCGTGACCATTGGGAGCTGTTAATGAACTGGGTAATTGAGCTGCTGACATGTGTTACCAAAACAAAACAATAGGAAGAAGAGACAAATGAACATTTTATTTGCCAATCAGAGTGGGCTCTGCTTTTCAGAGGTCTGCAGCTAAGTAAGTGACTGAATACATCAAGCAGTACATTGAAAGCAAGCAGATGCGCACACAATAATGGTTAACTGACAGCTTACGGCCCATCTGCGCGTTAACATTTTGTTAAAGAAATTACTTGACTTGCTAAAGAGGCCAATCATACAGCTGCCCAAAGCACAGCAGTGGAAGAGATAAATCATTAGCTAAACCATTTCATGCTTAAAATGACTGTGCATATTAACAGTTATGTGGGGACATTTGGTCAGGAGGTTTAAGGCAGCTACAACGTACCATTAAAAAAAAATAGTGGATTAGAAATTGTGGATTAGAAATTAGAACAGCAGCACAACACAAAACAGTTTAACTTAGCTGACAACAAGACCACTCACATTATTGTCTTTGGATCACCCCGCAAAGCATGTCGATTTTTTTATATTTATTTTTGAATTGTTATGAGTTTGCACTGAACCACATTAATGGTTTGCCGAAAAGCTAGTTTTTGCTTTACTTATGGTGTTTGTTACATGATTATTATTAATTGGATTTCTTATATTGGTAGAAATGTTGCTTGCTGAATTGTAATGCTTTGTAACTGTCGAGAGCTGCCTTGAGTGCAATGTTGTTGTTGTTGGAAATGCTTCGAATAAAATCAGTTCAAGCACTGAAATCATATGCAAAGGTAAAAAATAAAAACTGAACAGTTTCACCTAATATTCTGGGTCAACAATCAGCTTGTGTGCACTTTATTCACATGGCAGAGATCATCAAAAGAAAGACATTCTGTTTTAGATAAAAGAGCTGTGAAAGAAGTCTGTTCAGTGACGGAACAGAATTCTGAACAAGAAGAAAATGATAACTGCAAGATGCTAATAATTTCTCACCCTCTCAGCAATCCACAGGCTGTTTCTGTGTGAATGCTTTGCTACACATTTTATACAGTGATGACCAAATGACAATAATGAACAGATTTATTTATTTATTATTCTTAATGACCCAGTGTGTTTCTGTTATTCAAAAAATACTTGGCTTACATAATATTTTTTTTAAAAAAACCAATAACATCTTGACAATTAAAATAATGGTAAGTTAAAAGAGATAACAATAAAAATAATAATTCTTTCTCCGACAGAAATACACATTTTTTGCAAAGAATTTTCCCCTTATATAATTCGTTATTGTGTTCTATTTTCAGTAATGGATTTCTTTGCACACTTTACCCTAGTATATGCATTTTTGTGCACATCAATTGGCTGGCAAACTGCATTGCAAAATTCAGAGGAGTGTGGGTTTATGGCTCTGTCTCTGGTTGCATGTTGTTTTGGGAAATGTGACTTGGATACGTTCAGCTACAAACACAAACTGAAATTATTCCACCCTGCCCCCCCCCATCTCTAGTTCTTAGCTATGGCAAAGGACAAGCCCAATCTGCAAGCTGGTTTTTTGCTATCAGAACAGCAGCTCCATATGCTACATGGCAAACAAAACTGCCATTGGTACACTGATGTTAACTCTGATATTTCTCATAGCCAAGAAAGAAATCATGAATGATTCATACTTCTTGGAACTCCTGTGAACACACTAGAAAACACTACTGCTAATAAAGATTTGAAACGGGGATTTAAAGAGGTGCAAATATTATTCATACTTTATGAGTTTGTTGCAGGAAACTCCCATTCACCTGCCATGTAATGTGTACTGCTCTGTGTGTCTTGAAGCACATGAGAAAGGAAGAAATGGACCTAATGAATGAAACAATTTTTAAAATCCAAAGCAGGATACATCGTACTGTATCAGTATCTACTCGTACTGATGTATCAATAGTAGCAGCAGTACTGATAGTTTTGCTAGAACTATTGTATCCACGTGAACTCTTAGGTAACAATGTAAATATAGAAGTACAGCATGTGGCTCAATAAGAGAACATGCATTTTGCATGCAAAAGGTTCTGGGTTATTTCCATAGCATCTCCAGGAAAGTAGACCATCTCAACATCAGTATCAATTGATGAGGAAATGGTTTGTAATGTTGGGTGGCAGGCAGCAAACAAGTAGATTTCATACACTGAGAAACACGGTCTACCTGCACATGAAGGGTAGAGAACCTATGGTCTTACGTTGCTGGTCTCCAACTCCTATCAACCCCAGCCAACATTGCCAATGATCAGGGATGTTGGGAGCTGGAGTCCAGCAATATCTGGAGTGCCCAATGCCTTTGCCACAGAGGGGAAAAAAGATATGCAAATGTATAGAACATAGGTATAGTTGAAGATGACAGAAGAAGCAGTGTCACATTGGATAGAGACGTGGTGGTGCTGTGGTTGCCAGGACAGGAACAGGGTTGGGTGAGGTAGCACCAAGGTTAGGGGAGCTCTAGATGTGCAGTGGCCCTGCAGGTGCCTCTGCTTTTACCTCTGTCTTGCTATACTCTGTCCTAGTAATCATGCCACTGCTGCCCTGCCCTTCCCTCTCCCCTTTATGCAGTGCTGCCAGCCAGAAGAGGAACATAGTTGGGATGGATCACTTTTGTCCTCTCCCACAGTCTGGATAAAATACATGATTGGTGTCATCCTGCCTAGATGGGATTTCAGATGTTGTTGCAGCTGACAGAGAATTCCAAAATGTCAAAACAAACTTTATTTAAAAAGCACTTGTCATTTGGCCCAATTAAACACAATTGCATGTTTTCCCACAAAAACAGAGAAGGTCGCCAAAGAAATCATCCCACTGAGAGAGGCCAGAGGTTCTCAGATGTCTTCAATGCTTAGCTTCCTTAACCGTAATGGAGACAAGAGGTTTCATCAGCAATACTCATCTTCAGACTAGGACCAATGGGAAGCAAAGGTGGAAAGCTATCCATGGTGCATTTTCAGCATTGTTGTGGAAAGAACTCAAGGGAAGCAGAAGGACCTCAACAGAAAAGCATGTCATACCCCATCACCACCAAGAGAATCACCAATTCACACAAGTGGAGAGGCACTCCTGACATAAACGTAAGGTCCATTCATGGACCATTAGGTCCAGTCGTGGCCGACTCTGGGGTTGCGGCGCTCATCTCGCTTTATTGGCCAAGGGAGCCAGCATACAGCTTCCGGGTCATGTGGCCAGCATGACTAAGCCGCTTCTGGCGAACCAGAGCAGCGCACAAAAACGCCGTTTACCTTCCCGCCGGAGCGGTACCTATTTATCTACTTGCACTTTGACGTGTTTTTGAACTGCTAGGTTGGCAGGAGCAGGGACCGAGCAACGGGAGCTCACCCCGTCGCGGGGATTCAAACCACCGACCTTCTGATTGGCAAGTCCTAGGCTCTGTGGTTTAACCCACAGCGCCACCCGCGTCCCTTGTACGTGGGCTACACAGCCATAATAAAGCATCAAACAACTACCATACAAAATGCTTACAGCACAGAGTTTGAACTGCCTTTTACCACTGCTTAGCCTGGCATATGAATTCAGTACCAGACTCAGCTCTGCAATGTTTGGTGGAATAATATTTTTTTTATTAAAAAAAAAAAATGTGTCTCAGAGCATGGTCTGTGAATCTTTTTTCACTATGGTAGTCTCACTTCTGACATTAGCTTTCTATCAGTGCAGAAGTCTATTTTTTTCTGTCCCATGCACACCGTAAACCAGAGATGACGAACCAAAGCTGCTGAACTCTGCCTCTGGTCAGCAGCAGACAGCATGGCCAATGCTCTAGGATCGCGGGAGTTGTAGTTCAACAACATCTGGAAGACCACAGGTTCTTCAGCCCCCATGTAACTTATACCTACAACACTTTAAAGCTCTAAATGGCTTATGATCAGGTTACTGGAATGATATCAGAAGCCTGACCTACAGCCTGAAATGATAACACTCACACACAGGTTTAACATCTCGACTAAGCTATATTGTTAACTTTAGATTGGGATTTTAAAGTATTTAGAACTTTTTTTATTTGCCCAGGCATCTTGAGTATTTTCAGTAGTAGTAGCAACATTTGTTAGTTACTTTACAACAACAACAAAAAGTCTCAAAGCAATTTCAATAGATAAAATAACTTACAAACCAGAACATTTAAAACTGTGTACATTGAAAACAGAATTCCTAAAATGCTCATCAAATAGCAGGTCCTATACCACCACCCCACTAAAATATGAGCACCATAGCAGAGGCTAACTTATGTAACTACCAAAGACTTGGGTAAATGAAGACGTGTTAGCTTGGCATCTAGAAATGGACAGTGATACTGCCAGGTACATTTCCCTGCAGGGATCATTCCATAGATGAGGGGGTCACCACCGAAAAGGCCTGTTTGTGTGGCTACCCTCTGCATATCCCTTGGGGCACACAGAGAAGGACCTGTGATGAAGACCGCGGGGTCTGGGGTGATGGAAGTATTGGTTGGGTAGCTGCTGGATTATTTAAAATGTTTTGAACTGTGTCTTACTTGATGGTTATTGGGTGATTATAATGGCTTGGCATTTTGTTTTGTTTTTTTGTTATGATTGTTGGACATGCCAACATCTCTAAGTTTACTTTTTGATAAAGAAACAAATTGAATCAGGCCATTGTGCTGTGTATGTGCTCCTCTTCTCCATCAAAGAGGTTTATTAAAAAATGTTTTGCTAAGAAGATATCAAACCTCACTGGGATTAAATATAACCACACCTCTCCCCCCCCCCTCTCCAAATTTAGAGCTTTCCTTCCTTCATTTTCAATGTAAATATCCCTGTTTTGCTTTCTTTCCACTTATTTGCATTTTGTAAACAGATGCTAAGAGCTGTTCTTTCCCTTTGTTCAAAATCTAATCTTTGTAATCCTCAAGGAAAATTAAAAGCAGGTGAATGAATGGCTATTAATAATGAAGAAGTAACAAACCTATAACTTGATATAAGTGTATATTCTCCAACATCTCAGACACTAAACAGGGATGCTAGGCACACTTTCAATTCCCCTATCCATACACCAAGGATCACTGCTGAGTTAGTCATCCCTTTGCCAATTACATATTGCTGTCAAATGCTTCCCCACCCCCACCCCCTGCTGTGTGTATCTGTGCTGTATTAATTTGCCCTACAGAAGCTTGTTCTGCATTGGATTTGGAAGCAGTGTATGCTACTAGATAAACTAATAGTAGAAGTTTTTAAAACCTTAAGATTCCTTCCTTCATTCATTGAACAGATTTATAAACCTTTCCTACAAACACTAAAAACAATAAAACCATTGTTGCAGGTGCACAATAATGTTTCAGAAATGACTGGGTCACACCTCAGGGAAAGCCTTCTTAAACAAAAACATCTTCCATAAGTGTCTGTCTAATTTGGGCTGGTAGTTGATTCCAGAGGGCTGGAGATGCAACACTAAAAAACCTCATTTCTAGTACAAACTAAGCACACCTCCGTGGCATGCAATACCTTCAGCAGTGCCCTACCTGAAGCATGAAGTTGCCAGGCCACTGCAATATATGGACGGTGATAAATGGGGCAATGTAGTCCCTCAGGTAACCTTTCATAGAATGAATGCTTGCAGCTTGATCCAAGAGAAGTTTACTCAGAAGTAAGTATACATAGGAGTGCAACCTTTGGAACAGCAAGACTTGTCTCTTCACCCTTTCCTTCTAGGATAAGTAATCTTGGCTTCAGCCTCACTCACAATTTATTTATTTAAAAAACTTCATTACTGCTTTTAGTTTATAAAATATCAACATACACACAAATCAAGTAAAATCAAATAAATAGCAAACATGATTCTGAATGAATCATCAGAATCTTATTACAGGAACTACAGCAGAAGAATCAGAAAACTCCTAAAGTCAACAGGCAGAGAATTCAGGGTATTGTGCTTACATTGGAATAACCTCAGCGAAGTCAATTCTCTCCTAAAGCCAAAATAGGGATAGTGTTTTACCATGCCAAGGTCTTAAAAAGGGAGACAGATTATGCTACAAGAGACAGATAGAGCATTTATAAGAGCATTCTTGCTATCTCATTCAATTCCTCCCAAATATTAGTAATATTTTCCCCGTGGCAATGCCTCTTGACAGCTGAGATATTTTCTGGACCCACCCTATTTTCTGAGATTGCATTTTTTAAGTATAAGTTTTTAAACTGTTTGCAATGTTGTATTTAAAATTGTTGCAACAACTAATGCTTTGAAATGCTTTAAAGGACATTACTTTCTTTATCAATCCATTAAAGATCTATATATCCTATTTCACTTCCTATGTTTCCATGTCAGTATCCAACTGACAAAAGAATATAGGAATGCACTCTGTCTTTTAAATGTTATTACCTTCCACAGGTTAGCTATAAAGTTTTCCATGTTTAGATATAAAACGTGGGTTGGTGGATATGTAAACTGGAAGTGCAAACAATTTATCTTAAACCAGGGTGGGGTATCTGTGCCCCTCCAGATATTGTTGGACTCCAACTCTCCTTATCCCTGGCCAGCAGGGCCAATGGTTAGGGCACTGTAGTCCAATAAAATCTGGAGGCCACAGACTTCACCATCCCTGCTATTAAAAAAACCTGCTATAATTGCACCACTATTGCTTATTGAGCTGTGCAGACTTTCACCAGACACACATTTTCAGTGCAGTCAGAAAGGCAACTGAGTTATGGCCCTTCCCTAAGGTCTTCCCCCAGTCTCATCACTCACACTTTCTTCCCACCTATATGGGAATGAGTATCCTGTCCCCTCAAGAAAGGAGGAGAAAAGTGTGTGTAATTGGACCAAAGGAGGAACAGAGCAGAAGGGATTGTCTTTGCATCCTCCCTTCTGGCTGCAGAACAACTTGGGGGGGGGAGTGTAAAAATAGCAGGATTCTCCAGTTCTGTCTCACCAACGTAACACAGGGCTGACCTACCCTTAGTTTACTCAAATCCAGCATCATGTTCTGTGCACAAGGAGTAGGGAGCAGGGGTTTTTGGTGGGGGGTTTTTTGGTGGGGTAGTCTTACAGCTACATTCTGCTGTCCAGGATTCAAAAATACTTCCATAAGAAATATGTGCATTGGGGTGATGGCCTGGGGAACCTATAGCACACACACACACACACACACACACACACACACACAGCATTGCTAGACTCTCATCAGTCTCACTGAATATGACCAATGGTTGTGGTTGATGGCAGTTGTAGTTTAGCGCATATGGTTAGCCACCATTTGCTATCACTGATCTACAGAGTAATAATAATTTATTATTTGTACCCCGCCCATCTGGCTGGGTTTCCCCAGCCACTCTGGGCAGCTTCCAACAAAGATACATTAAAATGTCACACATTAAAAACTTCCCTAAACAGGACTGCCTTCAGATGTCTTCTAAAAGTCATATAGTTGTTTATTTCCTTGACATCTGATGGGACAGCGTTCCACAGGGTGGGCACCACTACCAAGAAGGCCCTCTGCCTGGTTCCCTGTAACCTCACTTCTTCTTTTTTAAAAAATATTTTTTATTAACTGGCCAATCACATCAAATTAAATCACATCACATAAATTCCAAATTACAGAGCCAATTTTTTAAATTTTGTTGGGGGAACCCATACTTCAAGATCCAAAGGGGGATTCAGATCATCTTCTTATTACTGCGTTAATGTCCAAATCAGTCCCAATCAGTCCAAACAAAATTCATAATTCTATCCAGTCTTATCTTGGTGTTTCCACATCATATCTTGTTCATATAATTTATATTTTTCCTTTATGATCTCTTCTGTTAGTCTCCTTAAGCCGATAAGCAAAATAATAATCCTGTGTGGATTTCCCGTTCCTCCACTAAGTCCAGATGGTTTCCATATATCTCCTTCGTAGATAACATCGCTCTTTCCATCATAAATTTGGCATTTGTCGCTCTTAAGTCCCACCGAGAAGTTGATCCACGATATGTAAACAACTCTATTTCTCTCTTTCTCCTCCCAGACCCAAGAGCTCCAACAATGCCTCCCAAAATGGCGACGGCATTTTTAACTGCGTCATTCCAAAACTCTTAGCTTTCCAGCTTCATCTTGAAACATTGCTTTGGTTCGAAAGTTTATCTCCACACAGCCTTAAATCCACAGCTTAAGTCCTTAGTTTTTGACTCATTAGGGGAGGGGATTCTTGTTAAATCACATAAGAAAAAGGAAGGCAGGTTTTTTCCCTCCTCCCCCCTCAGTCATACCGTATCTTGACGTATCTTCTCATATTTTATTCTTGTCTTGTTATCAGAGATCTCTTCTGTCAGCAGTCTTTACTCCTCTTTTTCCTTGAAGCATGTGCAATTTATCTCGTCCAAATTGTTTCTTTTGAAGATGCTTGCTACTAGCGGCGCGAATCAGGGACGGCATCCAGGAGTGCCGGAATCCCACAGGAGGGCTTTGTGCCTAGTGGCCCCACCCCCACAAATTCGGGGGTGGTATAGGGCACAGCAGGCAAGGGCCGTCCCCCCCCCCACAATCCTGGGGGGGTTAAGGAGGCTAATTACCCCCATCATAGCCTCCAAATTACCTCGTGTGGGTCGGAGAGATGTTATTGTCAGCCATCTTCCGATGCGCCACCTAGTGGCCCCCCCGTAACCTCACTTCTCGCAGTGTGGGAACTGCCAGAAGGCCCTCGGAGCTGGACCTGAGTGTCTGGGCTGAATGATGGGGGTGGGCCGGATTTTAATTTTGACTGATTTACTGGGCAATCCTAACCATGCTAATTTAGCTTTGAGTAGAATCTGTCGCCAGTGTGCTTAGGCTTCAGCTGTAATCCTAAACATACTTATTTGGAAGCAGAAGTCAACATGCCTAGGAAGGTGGGACCAACCAGCATAATGTAACCATTCTAGCTTAACTGGTTTATAGACAAGCAGGCTGCAACAATATTTTGCACAAATTGTAGATGTCCAAAATAGGTAAGGGGTGAGGTAAAATAAGGATGCTAGCTGGGCAGCTTTTAAAAAATAGCATTATATGCTCTTTGTTCAACAAGTTCGTCATTTGTGAAGATAGTAGCCCACAAGGGTCGGGCTTCAGCAGCTTCAAAGACGTACACATTAATGAAGAACTCCTCTTACAGGAAAGATAAAAATCAAAATAAATGCCGTGGTTTCTGCATTCAGCCTAAAAACACAAGGGATCCCGTTGAAGTTTTTGCCATATACAAAGCAAACATGAAGCCTGAAAAGTAAACTTTTCATTCCACCAAGCTGATTGGCTCCTTCCCACCACTCCAGAGGCCTCCAGGCATGCAAACGAGTTGGCATCTTCCATTCCTACCCTTCGGAAAGTGGACAAAGTATTTTGACAAGCATCCGTTAGCACAGACAGACCTCAAAGAACAACCAGGGCATGCAGCGGTCTAAGCACCGTAATGGAAGGGACTGAAAGAGCAACTGAGACTGAAATGCAGAATGAAACTGGTTTTTGTGATTGCAAGGTAATGATTTAGAGGAAACTTTGGGCATGAGAGAGAGAGAGAGAGTTAGAGAGAGAGAGAGAGAGAGAGAGAGAGAGAGAGAGAGAGAGAGAGAGAGAGAAATATGATAGATAGATAGATAGATAGATAGATAGATGATAGATAGATAGATAGATAGATAGATAGATAGATAGATGATAGATAGATAGATGATAGATAGATGTTTGGAAAAGAAGAAATGAGTGATCTGAATGCAACATTCAGGTCTTGTTATTGCCATCCTAAGAAGGTATATGGCGGAGTATCAGGAAGAATGGGCAAAATTTAATAATTATTTAGTTAAATATGTAAAATTAAATTAATTGAAAATAGCTTGCATATATTTAATTGGCTTAGGATTTCATATAAGTTAAGTGATGAATCAATATGTTTAATTTTAAAATTAAAGGATATAAGGATGTTAATGTTTAAGTTAAATTTCATACGAACTTCGATTTGGAAAACCGTTAAAAGGAAGTGCATGAAAATTCAACCAAGGGGAAGCGAGGAAGTCACTTAACAATGTTAATAAGTGTAATTTTAAAAAGGTTATGATCTATGTTTGTGTGTTTATTTGTTTGTTTGGTTTATAATTTTGTGAAAATTAATAAAAAAATTATTTAAAAAAAGAAAGAAGAAGGTATATGGCAGCCTTTCCCAAAGTGATCTCCCATGTTTTGAAGTCATATCAGACTCGGCCATTTTGAACTACAAGTCCTATCAGCCTCATCCAACATGGCTTCTGTAGTACAAAACATCTAGAGACAACAGGTTTGTGGGGGGTGGGGTGGAAATGCATTGGAAATGAGTTGTTAGAGTTCAATACCTTTGATACAGTAGTAATATTGGAGCAACAATTGCTCCAGGTAGCGGCAAAAGCAGCAGAAAAAGCAGGTAATAATAGCTTCAGAATAGGCTTGTAATTTTAAATTTTATATTGGCATGTGGCTCTCAATCCCCTCCCTCCACCAGAGCACTGGAAAACTGCTGGTGGGTTTCAGAAAACTGCTGTGGTTTTTATTTAAGAGTTCTACATTTCAAAGCATAATATTTTGATAACAATATATTATTCAACACGCGCATCCTTGTCAGAAAATTGTGCCATATTATACAAGGGACTCAGCAAGATATAAACTGGCCCACTGTAATTTGTTTTTTTTATATATAATAGAAGCAGAATGCAACACACACACAAACACAAACGAGCAATTCTGTTGCTCCACAACAAAGTCTTGGCATCAAGACTTTTACCCAGACCTCTGAGCCCAGAGATCTGGGTAAAAGTTGGATTCAGAAGAATTAAAATAGATCTTATTGAATTGGCATGAATTTACAGGTCGTCCCACCACCACTACCCCAAATTAAAATTTACATAGGCATAAATGGACGGTAAAAACCACAGATCCAGTGCTTGCCAGCCTCACGTAAACATTGATCCAAGGCAAACATCACCATGAATCTCATGATATTTATACCGGATGACAATGAAACCAACTCACAGAACACATTCGTGGATCTACAGGTGGCCTATAAATTGATGGTGATTTTGATGAGATCCCTTTTTTTTAATAAGAATAAAAAAGAATCCATACAAGCACTCCTTGTTTTTGTTTCACAGCATTGCTGAAAACTACCAGATCATGGAGACCATAACACTCATAGGTCTCATGCTGTTGGCAACGTCAGAATGAAAGAAACACATATCCAGGAGGGGGAAAAATAGCATTCTATCCACAGGCCATTTTATAACCAATTGTTAATTTTGCTTAAAGTCTGGGTGCTACTTTGCTTTAACACTGCCTTTTCTGCTTTTTAGATACATAGAATCATAGAACTGCAAAGTTGGAAGGGACGATGAGGGTCATCTACTGCAATCCCCTGCAATGCAGGAATCTTTTGACCGATGTGGGGCTTGAATCGATGACCCTAAGATTAAGAGTCTCATACTCTACCAAGATAGATACGGTAGATGATAGATAGATAGATGATAGATAGATAGATAGATAGATAGATAGATAGATAGATAGATGATAGATAGATAGATGATAGATAGATAGATAGATAGATGATAGATAGATAGATAGATAGATAGATGATAGATAGATATAGATAGATGATAGATAGATAGATAGATAGATAGATGATAGATAGATAGATGATAGATGATAGATAGATAGATGATAGATGATAGATGATAGATAGATAGATAGATAGATAGATAGATGATAGATAGATAGATGATAGATAGATAGATAGATAGATAGATAGATAGATAGATAGATGATAGATGATAGATAGATGATAGATGATAGATAAATAGATAGATGATAGATGATAGATAGATGATAGATAGATAGATGATAGATAGATGATAGATAGAGAGATGATAGATAGATAGATAGATGATAGATAGATAGATAGATGATAGATAGATAGATAGATAGATAGATGATAGATAGATAGATGATAGATAGATAGATAGATAGATAGATGATAGATAGATAGATAGATGATGATAGATAGATGATAGATGATAGATGATAGATAGATAGATAGATAGATAGATAGATAGACGGACACACATAAGTAGGATATAGGGCACAATCTAGCAGGGCCAGCCTTGAAAGAGACCAAAAGTTAAGCATTTTAAAGTTTCATTCATGTTGATGAGGAAAGTTAAGCACGTACATAAATCTCTTCCATTGATATCAGCGTTGGACTTAAAGGTGCTTAACTTCAGCTAAATTGAGCCCTGAAGAAGTAGGAGTTATTATGGTAGGACTGCTGTTGCTGAAAATCAACAGAGGACATTACCATTTTTATGAGCACCGTGAAGCTTCCATTATGCTAATAGTCATCTCTGGAATGCAGGTTTTCTCAGAGCATCATGTTAAATGCTAAATAAGCAGCAGTGAATGGTGTATTCATCAGCCTTTAAATCAGTTTCAATGGAAGCTGATTTTTATATCAAACTCCTTGTTATCAAGGATGCTTAGCACTGCTTATTGTATGCGCTCCATTCACATTTCTCCCAAAGCAACGATTTGATTAAACAATTGCAATTATTTTAAAAATTAAATGCAACATGAGATAATCTTTTAAACTTAAGCTTTCCAAAGCTAAATAACTATTTTGCTAAAGTTACTGGAATAAAATGATTGAAAAGGAGTTAGGGATCCTGTGGTGGTGGTTGTTAATATTACTATTATTATTGTTTTCAATAGAGAGAGAATCTAACCAGAGAGCACAAAAGAGAGTGAGGATTTTCTGCAGGACAGGCTTGTCAAGCAGGAGGCCTTTGTGGGCTGCTGCACAGCAGGGAGTTCTGCCAGGCCTCCTTTGCCGATCACCATTACCCTGAATTCAGGGGTTCCCACACTAAAGGCTGTGGGAATTGGGAGACGCAGCATTGTCAGGCGAGGTGAGCTGGCAAGCCTACTTCTCAAGCGCAGCAGTGCTTGCAGTAAGATCACGTCAAAGGAGTTGCGCTGTCAGTGCATCAAAGGCTTGATATTTGTAACTGGGTGATAATTTGCACTGGTTGATTTTAAAAAGGCACACCTTTATTTTACTTCCTCAGCCAGGAGGATACCACAAAGTATTCCTGGTACTAAACCTTTCCTAAAGCTTGCCGTGCCACCTTTGAGTCACAGGGTGAAATCCAATGGTGTCTGTCCACCACTGGAATGGGCACCATAGACCTCCCCACTGCAGCACCCGTCTCACTGCCAAAATCTGCTCTGGAGGATTGGGGAACGCTATGGAACAGACTGGGAGGCACAAAGGGTTTCAGGGAGAGAAGAGGAATGGGAAGTCTCATCACACGAGTGGAACTCTACTAGCGCAATATTGGATATCAACCATAGTTCTCCAAAACACTTTCATACAGCTAATCTTCCCTCCCCTCTCATCTTCTCTGTGTGTGGATAAATATAATGGTCTTCTCTTGAACAACTTGCACCAAGACAACTTTACGGATTCAGTTTTGCTCCTAGCAATGAATAGGTGACTCCAGAACACACTGACCCAAACTTAAGCTTTTACTTTGTGTTTGCTGATGCTGCTCCTTCTTAAGGTGCCTTGCTTCCTTCTTTGGTGAACTACCATCTGACCCCAGCATTGTCCATGCACCTGGAGTGAAGACATGAGACAGATGTGGGATCGCTAAAGAGCCTCATTTTTTATTAGCTGAAAGGATTGGCAGTGCATAGCAACTTGTATAACTTCGCTAAGTGCAGGTCCCTGCAACTTCATGAGAGGGCGGGGAGGAAACTTCTCCCAGTGTCAGAAACCTTAGATGGACAACTTCACCCTGACTCAAAGTACTGCATAAGTCCATAAATTGATTAGAATTTCTCATTATTGGCCAGTCCATGTCCCCACTATCCTAGCAGTTTCCAAGCACAATTCAAAGTGTTGGTGCTGACCTTTGAAGCCCTAAATGGCCTTGGTCCTGTATACCTGGAGGAGCATCTCCACCCCCATCGTTCTGCCCTGACACTGAGGTCCAGTGCCGAGGGCCTTCTGGCGGTTCCCTCACTGTGAGAAGTGAGGTTACAGGGAACCAGGCAGAGGGCCTTCTCAGTAGTGGTGCCCGCCCTGTGGAATGCCCTCCCATCATATGTCAAGGAAATAAACAACTATCTGGCTTTTAGAAGACATCTGAAGGCAACCCTGTTTAGGGAAGTTTTTGATGTTTGATGTTTTATTGTGTTTTTAATATTCCGTTGGGAGCCACCCAGAGTGGCTGGGGAAATCCAGTCAGATAGGAGGGGTACAAATTATTCATTGTTGTTGTTGTTGTTGTTGTTGCTGCAGGTCAGCTTTAAATGTGATAATGTGATGGTGTCACCAGAGTCCAAGGGCAGTTTCTCCTAATATCATCTGAGCCTGGTCAGCAGGGGAAAATTACTTGGAGATGTGCTTAGGATGCCTCATCTTGCTTTCTAGGGTAGCCTATCCTTCCATCTCTCCAAACCCACTTTGGACCTCTCAAATGTGATTGATAAATGATATAGAATCCAATGAAATGGTTAAAAAAAAAATCACACATTGAGAAATGGCAATAGCATGGAATAGATGACAGCACAGTGTCACATAACTATAAGCTGCACACCCAAAAACCCTACTCACACACTGTGAAGCCTTGAAGGTGGGCTGCTACTTATGAACTACTGTGTGTGTTGCAGGATAAGTGCCTGCCTTATAAAGCAATCTCCTGCTCTCTCTTCATTGGTTGGTCATGACCTCTGAGCCATGGACTTTGAGCGGAAATCCCTGCCGTTCATAGGATATGCATACTGGCCAATGGTCACTCTTTTTTTAAAGATGTATTGATCTCTATCTTTTACCATCTGGTCTGATTCAGCATTGTTTTGGTGTATTTGTTTCCTTAGTTACGGAGCTACATTCAAGGGCTTCAGTTGAGAATTCACTGTGTTGAAACTGGAAGGCTCATGATGTTTGGAATTCTTGTACAAACTCCAGTTCAGTTATAAATCCCACTTTTGTGTTTGGAAGCCTCGACTCATACAATTCTGGAGCATTTTTAATAGAAAACAGCTGGAAAATGTGTCCTCAGAAGACTGAAACGTAGATGCAAGGGGTGATGGGTGGGAAACTTTATTTGAACACTATCAGGAATAAGTCCCAGTTTTTCAAAGCCACTAGATAGCAAAATTGTATTTCATTCTCATCTCGAACTCACACATTGTACCTGCTGCATACAGAATCTATCTATAGCATAGTACCAATCGTCTTACCTATTTTGGTTGTAGTAGAATGCCAACAAAGGATATAGCTTTGCATAAAATGTGCATATGTTTTGTGGAAGGCCCAAAAATAAATCAGCAGCCACACATCTAATAAAATGTCTGACAGACACAATATGAGCAGGTGAGCCTTTCCCATAACTGCATTTCCATACTATAAAATGCTTAACCTGACGAATTTCTGCCTGCTGCACAGCTGTTGAAGGCACAAGAACCCTCCTTCCCCCAATGACAACCTAAACCCAAGACTAGATTGCAATCATGTACCCATTTACCTGGGAGTAAGGGATTATGTATAATACCATTGTATTATAAGTTAACTATACAGTAAATTCTTAATGAGGCCCTGAATTTTTTAGGGAGGACCTGATCTCAGATGAGCCCACCACAGGAAAGATGCATCCTGGGTGCTAGGAAAAAAGAAAAGGCAAACTACAGAGATTTCAATGGCTAGAAAATGAGATAGAAGCAGAGAAAGTATGCTAAAGGAAAGGGTGAAACAGCAGCCCTTTAGGACTCTAGGGATTCCTATTGCCTGGCGTCCAAATAATTTACTGACTTTGGTTCATTGGTTAAAATTCTGAAAGATTGGAGCAGCTGGGACAAATCATTTCAGATAAATCACCTAGAAGTGTACCTGCAGACTGTTGTTGCTGCTGCTGCTGTTTGCTTCGTGACTTTCTTTCTGGGAGAGCTAGTACTTTTTAAAAAAAAATTTTTTAAGGCATTCTGGATATAAGGGCCCTGATGACTGTTGGCCTAGGACATTAACAGGAAACCTTCTCTAGGTCCCCTTCCCTCTTCTTAAGTGAAGAAGGTGATCAATAGAGATAGGATGCTCTTGACTGTGTCACTATGCCTCTAAAATTCCTCCTTCTGATAGCTTCATTCACATCTCCATGTGCCTTTAGTTCATTTTGATTCAGCTTCTGCTTGATTTCTCAGCCATTTGAGGCAAAGTGGGCAGTGGCAGTTAGCAAGGTCTTCCCTGTGGTGGCACCAACCTTGTGGCATGCCCTTCCAGATGTGATATGTCAAGCTCCAACACTATGGGCTGTATCCAACAGTGTTGCTCAGCTGCCACTTGACTCTAAGATGTTTGTCAGTAGAACAGGAAGAGAAACACACACAAATCTCCTACTGCGCTCACCCACCCCACCCCACCCCACCCCGTGGCGCAGGACTTTTCATTCCTCTTTGATCTCTCCATTCTAGTCCAGCTGGCTTGCTTAAACTAACCATAGTACAAACCACAATCCCTAATTCAGATGAACCAGAAAGCTATGATTTACGAAAACTGAAAGCAAAGCTGCCTTCTGGCTTTGCTGGAGGAGGAGAGAGTAGTGTATATCAATCCAAGGGTCACTACAGGTTGTATAGGTCAGGACTACGGCCAGTGCAAGAGTGTCAGCTGAGGTGGGTTGTGGGAGCTGCCACCGCCAACCCCACTTCCTCCTTTTATTTGCCACAACAAAACAACAGGACAGGCATATTCCATTCCACCTCACCCAGAATGCCTTGCTTAAAAGAATAACCCTCTTGGCTCTTACTTAAAATGAGGCAGCGAGAAGGAAAGCCTACAGAAGGCCCAGGTGAGCAACAGAAAGAGTATCCTACTATAGCCCACATGAGGCCTCTTTGGGGCTAGTAGGGACAGGACTATAATAAGTGCCCCCAATACTCCTGTAAGTCCAACATAAGTCCAACACCTGAGACCACTGTCTCTATTGACTCATGACTTGACCAGCCCTTATCAAAACAAGCCATGGTTCAGCATGCTGTGTGAACAAGGCTGTTAAGTATGTCCTCCTGCTGTGTACATGCTGTGGAATAACCACCCTCATATAACCAACATGCTTAAGTCTAATTAATGTATGAAGCGGTTAAAACCATAGAATCAGTTCTCCTGCCAGGCTTAGCTCACCTTGGGAGGTACTGGGTAACCAAGCCTTTGTTCCTCAGTCTACCAGAGAAGCTCAGTTTGTAAGGAGCTCTGAGCTGGTTGCTCCAAGCTCAGACTGCATGGCTCTTACAAGCCACTCTTGAGTTCCTATCTCATAATTGAGGAACTTTCAACACTGTTACTAAGCCAAGTTTTCCTGCCTGTGCAACCTATTCTGAAGCAGGTGATTCTGACCTTTGGAGGGTTCATAAGTAAATCATTTTTAACTTATCAAATAAGTGGTCTTTTTCTATGCTAGGGAAAGAGAGGAAGTTTGGAAGGAACTTAGAAGGACACATTTTAAACGTCTAACAGTCTATATTTCCACACTTTTACTTTGATGCATATTTTGTGATTTTCAATCTCTGCTGGGGCTCTCTCACCAAAGAGTACTTGCCCTGCAGCCCCAGACTTGGATCTTGGCATCCAGGAATTGGCAGTCTTTTCTACCTATTTTTCCTTGCCACCAGTACATGCAAAATGTATCAATGGACCACATGACTTCTAGTAAAGCAACAAATGGTCCATACTGCCAAACTGCCCCATTTCAAGAGGGACATCCAGGAATAGCAGAAGCCAGTCCCAGCTTCTGACTGGATCCAGGAATGTCCCATTTTTTGGTTCAACACTCTGGTGTGAGTCAACTGGGTTGCACTAGAGCACCAAAACAAAAGCCGCTAATGTTTTGGTCTTGTGAGACAAAAAATGAGCGTCTTTTGATCTCACACTCTCATGCATGTGCGAGAGTTTGGGACATAAAAAGAAGCGTCACAGTTTTGGTCCCCAGGATGTTGGAGGGTATGCTGGTCAGCCTATTCCAGAAACAGAACACAATCAATAACTTTACCTACCTACATTTCTAGCAACCGTAAGAGCTAAAGCACTTTTCATATGAACAACTCGGGATCTTTCCTTCACACACCCTCCATGATTTTTCAGAATGAAACTGGTGCATATCCCTAACAAATCAGTGTCAAGGCCTCTTCTGTATAAAAATAGCAAGTACTGTTCCTTCCTTTGCTGCAAGGTACTGCAATACACATCCAGTAGCACCAAAAGTGTCCTAGGAAAAAAATCATAGGCACCCTTTCTCTTGAAACATTATGCATTCACCCTTAGGGTGGTGGTCTAATCCTACTGTCTCATAACCCAAGTGAGATTGTACCCAGTTATATTAATCCCTCTTCTGCTCATTCATGTGTGTGTGCAACTTTATGCACATAGGCTTTGTATGTATTGTTGCGGATCTTACCTTATACAGGGTTCCTGAATACAGAGATGGAACCTACACTTTTTCAATTGGATCCATTCAAACCTCCGGCTGGACCTGACCAGAGCAGGACAAAGGTGTGATCCTCCCTCCTCTATCACCACCACCACCACAATGTGTTCAATGAACAAAATATATCATGAGAAAAGAGGAACGGTTACATGCCAGTTATGAACATATGAAATCAGCAAATCAGATAGCTTATGATACAACAACCAAGCAGTGAAATGTAATGTGTGAATGAGATTTAAGCTTCCCTGTGTTTAACTGTCTCACATTATTATTTTTTCCAGGGCATTTCCCTCATTATCTGAGCACCCTATCAATCGCTGGACAATGTATTTTGCATGAAAATTGCTTAATTATAGGATCTGCAACCCCCGCCCCTCTTTTTCCTCAGCTTGATCAGTGCCAGTGGTTTATTTCTCTCAAGTGCACTGGGGGTGGCAAGAGAGAGAGGTTCTCTTTGGGCATGACAGGCTAATGTGTGTTTTCAGAACTGCAGTGAACTGATTCTGTGTATCCAACCTCTGAAAACTACACAGCATTTGTGCACAACTAACTCTGATCCCAAACACTGCAGGCTGGGGGAATAAGGGGGATGATTCCATCTACACAAGGAAAGAATGTGCAAAACATTGTATGATAGTAGTGTCTTGTCTCTGAGGTGCTGTTTGCTCTTACAGATCAGACATTGCCAGTGCAGATTTGACCTTTGAATTGAACAGGTCTGGATCAGGCCCTCGCAGAGCTCTGGATAAATACATGTTCAACAGTGCATACACACACATACAAATTCAGTGGCTTTGTATAATTAGCCCAGCTGGAATTCCTAGACAGTGAAGTGTGGATGCATTGCTACAGTAAAATGATCTTGTAACAAGCTTTGAAATTGTCCTGTGTGTCTCATGAATATAGGAATTCCTTTCTTGATATTCCAGTGGCTATATAAAAAGGATGTTGACATTTATTAGCCCACATAAATTATAGCAGAGTACTATTGTGCTCTGTTACTTACAAACCTGTTCTTTAAACAGCTGCAGCTTCACTTACCCAGCCCCCAACCCCACTCTCATACACACACTGCTAATATTTATCAGGTAAACTTATCCTCAAGCCCATGAGTGCTATGTTAATGGCTTCCCCCTCCCCACACTTTTGATTTTACTCTAATAAAAAGTATATTAACAACTAGCACTGCTCTTTAAAAAAAAATTAAAAGAAAATATTGAGCAACTACAACATAGACAACATACTTAGAGGAGACCCACTGAGACACCTAGAAATCAAATTCCATTGATTCCACTGGCTCTGATATGAGTATCCTGTATATCTCCTCTTCTAAATAATTTTCTAAACAAATATTACTTAATTTAAAAAATTCTATCCCATCTTATCCTCCAAATGCCTCCAGGAAGTTCAACATCAAATACCAAATTAAAGGCATTTAAATTTATATAAATCACAACTGTAAATCTCAAAAACAGAATGTCAGTACTCGGAAACTATGTATCAGCTAAGAGCGAATCTCAACTGGAAGCTCATTTGCCTAAGGTCAGAATTTGGCTGTAGCCAGTCTCAGATAATACTTGGCAATTGATTTGAAACATTCTCATCATCACTGAGAAACCTTGACCCAGGTCACTGCCATTCTCACCTCACAAAGGGATGAAACTATGAGCAGATACCACCTCAGATTTTGAAGGGTTAAGAGTCTCATAAGAACATAAGTAGAGCCCAAATGTCCATCTAAGTCCTCCTGTTTCTAACCAACCAGATTCCCCTGGGAAGCCAACAAACAGGGCATGAGCACAATCACTCTCTCCTGTTATTTGGTCATTTGTCACCCAAAGGTCAAAGCAACTTATATTTAAGAATATAAACATATATACCTTATATCATTTTAAGCCCTCCGTTATTAGTTTCCATCAATTCAGGAGAACATACTGCCTCTGAACTTATCTTTCATGATTTTTTTTTGTAATCCCCTTTGAAGACCATATAACACCACCACAACCTATGACCCTGGATTCCATAAATTGGACACTGTGGGGGAACCAATGGTGCTGCAGCACCATGACGGAACAAAATAATAAGTCTCACCATACCACTAAAACCCCAAGTAAGGGGTGAGGATCCACCTGAAGGTATCTTGAGCTAGCCATGCTTTACTGCTGCAGTTAAGATTGAGATGCGAGGTTTTCCAAGCCCTGGTATCTTTCTGTAATGAGTTGCCACCTCTCCAGCATAAACACCTCAGAACAAAATGCCTGTAAGTCAGGTTTCACCACCCTCACTCCGTGACAATAGCTGCCACTGGTGGGAGCAAGGAAAATTGCTATGTAGAACCAAAGAGCTGGAAAGGACCTGGGAGCTCATCTTGTCTAACTAACCCTCTGCTCAGTCCTTCCCAGATGATGCCACAGTGCATGAGCCTTTAGAGATGTTCTGCCAGAGAGATGAACTCATTTGCAAGGAAGTGGCTCCATTGTGGGAAAGAAGATATCTAAACTCGCTCTCAGTGGTTGCTTATTGGTTTTTAGAATCATGCCAGCCACATTTAAACACTATTTATCTGATGAGTCGCCTATTTTTTAAGGCCAGCATTGATAACCCATTAGACTCTTGTGGGGCCCACCTATATATAGTATAGTAGCTTGAGCATGTGCTAACAGAGGCCAGTGGGGAAACTAGTCCCTTGGGGCCCCTTATTTAATCTGTGAAACCAATGGAAATTGTGAATAGAATTTTACCAGGTTGTGGTCTTATATAGAAGAAGGGAGACCTCAGACCATATGTGCAGAGCAATAACCTGGCACCCCTGGAATCAGTATGCAGAAGGGACTTCTCCGTGTAAACTCCCGGGCTCATTGTTTGATGTGGGTTAAAGTCTGAGCCTTAGCTTTGCACGCGGTGTTCAAACCGTATTCCTCGCAAACTTTCTTTCGACTTTGCAAAATGTGTTTTCCTTTAAGGCTTGTTCCATTGGAAGCCCTGCTTTGCTACGTAGGGAAAACGCTGCAAGAATTTCAAACATGCTAATGCCCCTCTGCAGAGCCTCGGATTATTTGCTTTCCAGTTGGTTTGTCGGCTTTGTTTGGGGTCGGATTTGCTTCTCCCCCCACCCCTCCAAAGTAGCCTACAATATGGCAGTACACAACCCTTTATGTATATATGTTGCATAATTATGAAGACGCGAGTATTTATCACCTTTTCGGAGCACTAAGCAGAAAGAAATACAATACTATTACTTCCAGCTAGTGGCTTTCCCAAGATAATTAGATAACACAGTGAACTGAAGCCTTGGTTAGTCCAATGCTTTTCAAGTTAAGTGATTGACATGCCTCTGTCTGGCTGCTCTATTAACTGTTTCATTTTGTTGCTATTTGCAGTTTGCTCGGCTAATACTTCGAACAAATACAGACTGTTTCTTTAGCCGCTTTTTTCTCTTTGACCTTCTCCTGCCCATTTTCTTTGAGTCACTTCAAGCTGCCTTGAAAAGGCCTGTTGAATGTGCACAGTCCATCAGAGTCCCAGGTTCATCCCCTTCGTTGCCCTCAATGCCTGACTTCAAAGATGGGCCGCATTCTTTAATTGCCCTTTGAATTAATATCAAAGGGTCACAATGCGAGTGCCAACAGAGAAAGAGGCTTTAATGAAGCAAAGAGCTGCCATTCATTTGCAGATAAGCACGTTTTTATGCCTGAGTGGTCACCACGGCTAAACGCTTCGTTAAGAGAAGGCAGGCCAAGGCAAAAGGGACTCTTGCTTAAGTGGTGATTAGTTCAAACAAACAAGAGTAAACATTTTTTAAAAGAAAAAGGAAAGAAAAGAAAAGAAAACAAACATCTCTGACAAGAGAAAATAATTTAATATGGCGGGGTGTGTTAAAAATCACCACAACAGTAGCTCCTAGGGGCCAATCTGTTAGCCCTTTGCAAAGAAAACACACACACACAAACACACCCTCTGAAATTCCTTCAATAGCTTCATGGGGTTACAGTTCTGCTCCCGTTCTCTTGTTCCTGTTTGTTTATTGACTCTTGTTCTCCTTGTTCACAGCTATCTCAAATTTTCTCTTATTCAGCTGGGACTTTCTATGCTTAAACTGGTACCTGATACAACAGGTGAATTTTTTAAAAAATTGGATTTGGGTTTTTTTCCTTTTGGTTCACCAACTACAAAAGTAGTTTCCTGTTTTATTATAAAATAAAAAGTAAACATGTATATCAATGCATTTTAAGCAAAGCTCATATCTGAAAGCAGGGAATATTTTAGTGATGTAGTCCAAGTGGGGCAATATTTATACCGTGTTTGATTAGTTTCTTTGTAATGTTCTTAATGGCATTGTTGCAAAACATTGCAACACAGAGGATTTGCTTCTGTTCAAATCTGGGGTTTTCTTTTCAAGTGCATCTGGGTAGTTGTTTTGGGCAAAATGTTAAAAGCTGTTGAGCAAAAATGTAATGATCAATGTTATGAGTTTTTTCCTTGTTTTGTTTCTTAAATAAGAAACAGGTGCAAGGACATAATATTTTAATATTTATATTATAGTGGCTCCAAATTAGGAAAAGTTAACTCTAGTAACGAGATTTAAGCTGGGAGTTCCCATCTAGCTATATGCTTGTTTACATGAAAGTGAAATGTCACTTAATTAAATGGGACTCTGGTATCAAATACATTGAATTACAGGACTTCAATATGTTGCCTTCAGATTCTTGAGTTAAGGAAGTGAGAGACCAAGATTTCTACCATTAAAATTAGAAGCATCATGGATAAAATTCAACTTCCATATGGGGTAAACCCCTGTCACAAATAGAGACACCCTAACTTTTAACACATTCACTTTATTTCAGCAGAACCTTCCGCCCAAGTGTGTGCACTTAGGGTTAAAGCCAAAGGTTTAAGTCCCCCAAACATGCCACCCATATAAGGCAATGTTAGGGAAGGTATGAAAAAAAGCTGCCAAAATTGTTCAGGAGGCTGCCTCACTTTCCTTATTAAATTTTTTGATATTATTAAAATCATTTGTATACCGCCTCTCATTTCAAAGAAATACCAAAGGGGTTTAGAGACCAATAAAGCAATCATATAACGATTCATATAAAATGGCAATAAAACACCAGTATCAATTACAATGCTGGGAACCTGTATTAACAGTCTGGAAAAGCTCCAGGAAATAGTTTTGCTTTCAATTGTCAGCAGAACCTAGGAAGCTGCTTTATATTGAGTCAGGCCATTGGTCTAGCCAGTTCACTATTGTCTGCACTGGCATCTGGAAAAGATACACTAGAGAAGTATAAAATGATACACAGTGTGAGAGAAAGTGGATGGACACAAGTCATTCTCCCTCTCTCATAATGTTATTACTTAGACTTGGAGACATCCAACCAAACTGATTGGCAGGTGATGCAGAGCAGACCCCCCCCCAAAAAAGCACTTGCATGCATAGCACACCATCACATTAGTGGAATTCACTGCCACAAACTGTGGTGATGACCACTAACTTAGGTGGGATTAAGAGGAGATAAGACTTTACAATTTTGTTTTATCAACAGCTGCTCATTATCACCCTTTTTTAAACCAGAAGAACTGAAAAGTAACAGGAATTCTGTAACTGATGATCAGTAAAGTGTGCATTAAGTTATATTAATTGTAATGCCAGGAAATGATCACTAAACCTTAATCCTAAACCATCTCAGACCTATATTAGACCCTATGATGTGGCAGGTGAGGCCTTATTGGTGGTGTCACCACCAGAGGCTGCCCCGTTGGTGTTGATCTGTGACAAGGCCTTTTCAGTGGTGGTTCCCCAGTTGTGGAATGTCCTTCCTAGTGAGATGTGACTGTTAGGAATTTGAATACACCACTTTTATAACATTTTCAGTATGTTTCCGAGCACAATTCAAAGTGTTGGTGCTGACCTTTAAAGTCCTAAATGGCCTCGACCCAGTATACCTGAAGGAACGTCTCCACCCCCATCATTCTGCCCGGACAACAGAGATCCAGCTCTGAGGGCCTTCTGGCGGTTCCCTCACTGCGAGAAGTGAAGCTACAGGGAACAAGGCAGAGGGCCTTCTGGGTAGTGGCACCCACCCTGTGGAACACCCTCCCATCAGATGTTGAGGAAAAAAACAACTATCTGACATTATTATTATTATTAATGTTGCTGTTGTTGTAAATGCTTTTAGATGTTTTTAATTGTAATAGTTTTTAGAATGTTTAAATCCATTTTGGAATGTTTTCATTTTTCAAATGTATATCTTTTTGCCATCCTGGGCTCATTGAGGAGGTAGAGATGGACATAAATTCATTCAAGCAAGGAAGCAAGCAATATTGCACTGATTTTCAGTAGTAGTTAATTATGTGGAATTGCTGTGATTCAAGGGAGTGTATCCACAGTGTATCCACTTCTTAGGGTCTTGGGCTCCAACTCACTGCAATTTGCTTTCAGCCCCTTGTAAGTGAAAGGGCTCCTCTTCCCATATGGAGCATCACAACCTGCATGAACTTCTCTACTTCTTTCAAAAGAGGAGGCACCAGGACTGGTCTATCCATGAGGCAAGGTGAGGTGACTGCCTCAGGCAGCAGGGTCCGCCAGGGCAGCAGATCCTGATTTTCCCTTCCCCCTTCTTCCCTGTCAGGTAGGGGAGCTATTTTAGGGTCCGCCTCAGGTGCCAAAAGATACTGGCTGGCACTCTGAGGCATCTTCATCCATACAAAGGATGCCAGTGCAGAGGATGCTCACTCCATTGAAGTGAATGGGAAAGTCTGCAAACACAGGAGCACTGCAAGCTGCGCAGAGAACTCAATGTGCCACTTTGACTTTTAAGTGATGGGAAATTATTCCATTTTGAATATGGTGAATTGTATAAGCATTAAACAACCATAAGAAAAATGTCAGAAAAACATTCCTAAGGGGTTATTTCATTACCAACATACTACATAGGAATACACATCAACATATGGAAATCCATCCTTACTTCCACCTTGTAGCCTTAATCCAAAATAACATGTTATTCTTATTCTAGAAAGAAAAAACAAAAGCTGTTCACACAAAAAAGACTGCAAGAAAATTAGAAATATATGGCCACATATCAAATTACTGTGCCTATATCTCTGTGCCTTTGTAACACTGTGAATCTTCTTCATAATTTATTGTACAAACAATTATAAGCTTTTGTGAATATGGGAGGATATTTTTACAAGAACCAATACACCTCTTAGGACATGGTTGTATTTTTTGTATTTAAGGAACTTACATGAAATGCTAATATCCTCCCCCCACCCAATATTCCTACAAAATAAGGTAAGGTTATTAAGAATCTAAATAGATCCATTCCGGACAAAATATATAAAACTGTTTCTAACCCAATATTAGTTTAGTTTTACCTTTGTTCTAGTAACTTTTTATTCATGTGAATGTGTTTTTCTTGTGTACTGATCCTAAAGTTTGCTTTGTGTGTGCGTTTTTAATTGCAGTGTACAACATAAAGGTGAGTGTATATAGACTCCAAAAGTCTTGCTCTCTGAGCCTTACAATGCAATCCTATGCATGATTACATATGTTCAGCGGTGCTTACTCCAAACAAAGTGTACTTAGGATAGCAGCCTATATGTTTACTTACACAAAATTACTCCAGCCCTAAATTAATATATACAAGAAGTTTGCATATGATTGCATTCTATACACACACCATTAACTCTAGACATTGTGAAATAGCTTGGGATAAATAAATGCAGCTCCTTGCTACATAGAGGTCCCTGTGACTGAACAGCTCATACTTTCAAGGCTGCAATCCTATATTCTCTTACATTAAAGTAAGTCCCATTGAACTTACTGGGACTTTTATCTGAGTAGACATATAAATGAAAGATGAGCATCTCCACCTTTGGGTTGATGACATTTTTCAAATATCTATCTATATTTTTAGGAAACCACCCAATTTTTTGTGCTGCTTTTTTTCCTTTTTTTTTTAGGAAAATCCCGAAAGTTGTTGAGCAAAAAAATGTGATTTCTGGGAAAATCCAGACGTATGGCAGCCCTAACTGATGCACTTCTAGAAACCACATTGCATCTGGCTCCTATATGCTAGTCATTATTATGTGTTGAGATACACAGAATGGATAGAGTATCAGAAGAAATACTGTGTTACCAGTAAAATGAGAACAGTATATATTGCCATTCTACCAGCAACAAATCCAATAACAATTCTAAAAAGGCAAAACCATTCTTTTTCAAGTTCTATAGAGTATGTGCATTTTTAAGCATTTGTGTGTAACACAGGGAAACTCAGTAATGGATACAGCTTTCCCAGTACATTCACTGCCTTCTTCCTGAACACTCTGATCTAAACAGTTGGTCCATACTTCTGGACAGCAAAAAAAAAAAATCAACGTCAGCAAATATCTTCAGCATCATTTTATTTGTTCTTATGGGCACATCACAGCACACGATGTGCACTAAAAATATATTTTAAAAATCCATTGCATACTTGTTAGAATGTGCAGAAATGGCTATACTTGAAAAGATTTGGAGATTTCACCCCAGTAGGCTATAATTATTTCATCAGTAGAACCCAGTGCATGTCATACAATATTTCCTGCATGTATCTTTTATTTTACTTACTCTTACTCCTACCGTTACTAAGATTATATTACTTATATAGCACCACCGTTGTGCATACTTGCTTTAAAATGTAGAATTTAACAAATACAGAAGAGAAATTTGTGAGAATTTGAAAGGGGCTACTAATATTCCAATCCTAAACATTTGCACTAGCAGTGTAGCACTGCAACACCAATGCAACTAGCTTGTATTATCCTGGATGAGTCATTCCTATTGGTACAGAGGTATGCATCTTGAGGTCTTTTAATTTAAATGTAAAATTGCAGAACTCGAAGGTGCCCCGAGTGTCATCTAGTCCAATGCAAGAATTGCAGCTAAAGAACCTCTGACACATAGCCATCCAACCTCTGCTTAAAAACCTCCAACGAAGGTGAGCCCTTCGTCTTCTGAGATGGCCCATTCCCTGCCAAACAGCTACTGTCAGAAAGCTCTTCCTAATGTTTAGTTGGAACCTCCTTTCTTGTAATTTAAATCCATTGGTTTGGCTCCTGCCCTCTAGAGCAGCAGAAATCATGCTTGCTCCATCATCATGCAACAAAACTTAGAATCCACTCATTAGGTTGATCCCTATTTCATAGAGCTTACATATAAAACACAGTGTATATGACGTACCTGTGTCCTTTTCGAATTAATGGGCAGTTAAGCACACACCTTCCATTGAAATCAGTAAGACTATGGCCACCACACAATGTGAAAGAGACTTCCATTTTTCTGCCTCATTCTCTGGGTGCTTGAGAATGTTTTTAGTATTTTGGCTAGTACAGGGTTTTGAACTTCCCGTACCATTGTGAGGTGGTCACGGAGGGTGTTTGTGTTTTTCTTCCCAATGAAAAACTCTCCAGCCACCCTGTAGCCTCCCCAGCTGTTCACACATCTTGATCTGAAAGGAAAAGTCCATTGGAGCAGTTGCTTCATGATCATAGAATCTTAGGAACCCAAGGGTCATCTAGTCTAACCCCTGCAATGCAGGAACCTCAGCTAAAGTAACTATGACAGATGGTTACCGTCATAATTTCTTTTCATGTGTCTAGCCAGAATCTCCTTTCCTGCAACTTGAAGCCATTGGTTCAAGTCTTGCCTTCCAGAGCAGGAGAAAACAAGCTTGCTCCATCCTCCATATGACAGCCCTTCAGATATTTGAAGATGGCTATCATATCTCCTCTCAGTCTCCTCTTTTCCAGGTTAAACATACATAGCTCCTTCAACCATTCTTCATAAGGCTTAGTTTCCAGACCCTTAATCATCTTGGTTGTCCACCTCTGCACATGTTCCAGCTTGTCAACATCCTTTTTAATTTGTGGTGCCCAGAACTGGACACGGTATTCCAGGTGTGGTCTGACCAAGGCAGAATAGAGTGGTACTATTACTTCCCTTGACCTGGACACTAGACTTCTGTTGATGCAGCCTAGAATAGCATTTGCTTCTTTTGCTGCTGCATCACATGGTTGATTCGCCTTAAGCTTGTGGTCCACCAAGACCCCTATGTACTGCTAGTAAGCCAGGCATCCCCCATCCTGTATTTGTGCATCTGGTTCTTCCCGCAACAAAGCAGTTAATCAAACATGGTAGAAATATTGCCCCACTTTGACTACATCACTAAAATATTCCCCAGTTTCAGATATGAACCTTGCTTGAAATACATTGCTATACATTGTTACTTTTTATTTTATAATAAAACAGGAAATCACTTTTGTCCTCCTGCTTGGTGAACCTAAAGGGAAAACCCAAACCCAATTATTATTATTATTATTATTATTATTATTATTATTATTATTATTATTCACCTGTTGTATCAAGTACCCCATAGCAAAACCAAAGATTAAGCATAGAAAGTGGGAGTCAATCCCTATTTGGCCATGAAGTTCAGTGGATGGTCTTAGACCAGTCACTGCCTCTCAGCCTAACTTCCTTCACAGTGTTGTTGTGGGGATTAAATGAGAAAGGGGAGAACCATGTATACCACCTTGAGGTCCTTGGAGGAAAAGGTGCAATCCATCAGTCAACCATGGGACAAATGAACTCCACAGGTAGCATCCTAGACAGTCTCGCATTATAAGGCTGAGCACCAGAAAGTCTAGTGTGAAAATGCAAAATTGTGAAAATGTACAGGTAAGAATATACCCTTGTACAAGTTTTTAAGGTAAGAAGGAGGAACAGACAAATACTCATTCCCCACCTCCTCAAAAGCATGAAACTACTATGGATTGTGGAGGAAAGTGAATCCCTTTTACTTCCCCTACAAAAGTCCCTGGACCTCATTTTCTGCCATTACTCCACTCTAGAGAGTGTCTGTAAATTTGTGTCTGTAGATGCTTTGTGTCTGTAAATTTCATCTACTTTGGTCAAAAGAGATAAAAATGATAACCATTTTTGTACTTCCCATTTAAAATGACTGAGGAACAAA